>NC_090932.1:1436379143-1437728658 GCF_040938575.1 Ambystoma mexicanum
CTTACCTCTTGTCATGTAGCTGTGTAGGAGTCTCGGGAGGATAGCTCAGGGGCAACGTGCTCGCCTTGAAAGCAAGATGATACAGAGCAACACAGGTTCGTTCCCCGGGTGCTCGCTTAGAAACCTCTGGGTATTAAGCGTGTTATAAATAACATATCATATCATACGTAAGCTCGGGGACAAGGAAGAGGGACGTGAAGGTAATTCTGGGCCAAAGGGCAGATTTTGGAGTTTGGGGTAGGTGACAGGAGGGATAGGGGGGCGGGTTTGTGCAATATACCATAATGGTTGTCCATGTCCAGACTAAGCAGGCATGATATGTGGTATTAGTGGCTAGAGAGGCATTTTGGTTCAGCTAGTCTAGTCATTCCTCAGTTTAGTATGACTTTGTTTTAGCTGTGCATTTCTGATAAAGCCGTCCTGCTAAGTGTAATAACTTGGCTAGACTGGCATTTGGGTGCTGCCAGTCTATCCGTTTCTTACTGCTGCATTGTATATTTTTCTGGGCATCTGTGATAAAATGATATGATATAAGTTATTTATAAAATGCCTGTACACAAGTGTTTCTAGGTGTGATAAGACAATCTTACTATGCCTTTGGTCTCTTCTTGATGAGTGTTATTGCTTTGACTGGCATTTTGGTACAACCAGTCTAGGTATGTCTAAATGTGACATGGCATGCTTTACTATAATGTTATTACATGTCTACACTGGTCTACATTGTGCAGCCAGTGGGACATGTTTTCAATGTGGCATGACATTTTTAATGTTCCTGTGCAGTGTTGGTGACGTGCATGTATTGGATTAGTGTTACCCTACAAAACAATTCCAAACACTCTGGCTTTTTAGCCAATTATTCTCAGAAAGTGTGCAGTATATTGCATGAAAACACTTATTTATATATCTTTCTCTTAGTGCAATGCGCGGCTTACCCCTTCAGCAGCACGTTCATACGTATTGTGCAAGCGAGCCGCAGATATTTTCGATGCAGACTCCAGATCAGGATATGCGTGTAGGCATCTTGAAGGTCTACCACGCTGAGCCAATCACCCTTCCAGACACAGGACTTTATCTGACTGGGCGTAATCATCTTAAATTTCTCTTGCGGTAGAAAGAGACTGAAATTGGCAAAGTTGGGATAGTGCGCAGGTCAGCCTGGTTGGGTTTGGGCACTGTAAACTGATGTGAGTAATAGGTAACAGGCACCACTGCCTCTGAGGTCTAGACGTTTCTGTACCTCGGCTCTGAGGGAGGGTGCCCCGATCTGTTGAAGAGGATGATGAGAGGTTGGGATAGGGGGAGGGGCAAGCGAAAGCAAGCCCAGGCGACAGACAAAACCCATCAGTCTTCTGTGATGGTCTGCCACACCTCCAGATGAGACAAAATTCGTCCTCCCACCGGAGTCTTGTGCGATTGATGAAAAAACAATTTAGATGGTTTATCAGTGGGGAGTCCACCCGTTGCTGAAGAGGAGGCTGTTGACTGAGAGAAAACCTGGTCACCTTGCCTTTGCTGCTTGCAGCGAGGGCCACCCGTGCAAGCATCTGCCCGGCGCACACTGCGATCCTGAAAACCTCTGCAACCAGAGAAGGACCTTGTTTGGGACCCCGACCTCTGAGTTTAAGCTGCCTTAGCTGGGGTTTTGGCAAGGACCGACAATGACTTAGCAGTTTGCGTGCTTGCCTTGATTTTGGTGAGTTCCTCATCAGTGGAGGAGTGGAATCGTTCCTTACCTTCGAAGAGAAGATCAAGCACTTTGTCCTGAACCTCCTTCGAGAACTTAATAGCATGCAGCCACGCTTGGCTTGAGAGGTCTACTCCAACCACAGGGCACCGAGCGGAAGTGTCAACATGATGGGCCACTGCCTCCAGCAGGTCCTGCGCCAGAACTCTGGCATCGGATAAGCCGCCCTTGAAGTCTTCAAGCTTGGCAGGAGGAATACAATCCTGAAACTCAGCAAGCTCCTTCCACAGTTTGACATTAGCAGGCGCCAGGATGAGCTCGGTATTAGCCTGACTAAGCCGAAGAGCCGAACTGGAAAATACTTTTTTCACAATGGCGTCAAGAAGCTTGTCCTCCTTGGAAAGGATCTGAAACGCTGCAGTGGAGGATTCAAAAGACGGCTTAGACTGGAGCGTAGTTGCTGCCCCCACCATCGATGAGGGGAGTGGACAAGCAGTCATAGATGTGTCTTCAGACACGTGTAGCTTGTTGCGAGCGTCAATTTTTCTGTATAGGTGTTGCCCAGAATGAGGTTTTTCTCAGACCTTGCATACTTTGGCCAGGATATCCTTTTGAAGGAATGTCGAAATAATAAAGTATATTGTGCCTCCTATTGTAATAAATATATTTTATATTGGCCTACGCCAAGCTGCTCGAAAGTCGCTTGCGAAAGAAATCTGTGTTGCAAGGTCCTGACCTTAAATTTATGTAGGCCGCCATTTTAGGTCAAACCGCCATTTTAGGATTTGTTGTGTAAAAGTCACCCTGTGAGCTAAAATGGTGGACGATGTCATTGTAAAATACAACATGGCTGTCTTGACCTCTGTACCTAGCTAATGTGTAATTTGCCTGCAGGCCACTTGTTGAGGTCATGAACTGAGACCTCGTCCTTCGTTGACCTATGTGTAAAAGGGATTACTCGTGCAATGAAAACTAATCCACAAGCATATGTCGAGACAATATATTCGAATACTGAAGAAAGAACATCTGTCTTATTACATTGTATTAATGTTTAAGAAGGCCTGCATGGAAAACTTTAGAATACACAGCTATTGCATACGCTTGTTGTTACATGTATTAAAAGCAAACCAGTTATATGCGGTTATTTGAGACTTGGCACGTACCCTAGATTGGTGATATATTAAAAGGAATATTAACCCGAAGTGGGGCTGGGCATCGCGCCCACAAAATGTATAAAAAGCAAATGCATTCTAATGTACACCGTCTCTCACTGAACACACTGAACCACGCTGGAGTTCGTTGTGTTGTACTGAGGGCCGATAGCTATCTGACTTTGCACTGTTTTTGTAATTGAATTCAGTAGAGAATAAAGTACTTTGTATGTTCCTTTGTAACCCGTGTTCGGTGTATTTCCTTTTGGGGTACTCAGCCTCGATATTTTATTTCTTTTTTCACAGTTGGCGCCCGAATAGGGACCCTCAAGATTGATGCCGGATTGTTGAAGGTTGACACACGCTATCGGACCGGGATCGGACGGTGTGACAAAAAGAAAGGGGCCCCTGGATGAGACGCAACACCTCAGCAGCGCTGCACGACCTGATCCCTGGACGATTAGCCTGTGGTCTGAGACGGCATCTTGACGAGGGTCCACTTATCGAGGCGGGCAGATTTGCCAAAATCACCATACACGAGGTAAGATTAGTTAGGTAAGATTCTTAGAAGTACCGATCGGCCCTCCTTAGGTTTGGTCAGGTGAGTCGTGACCCGATTCTTAATTCAACCCTGACAATTTGAATTTTGGCGCATTGTATCTGCAGACACAATTATTGACCAGGTAACACCAAGAATTTGAGATATGTCTAGAAAATTGTCTTAGGGGCCTTACTCCGCAGTGATAGACAATCATTAGAATTCAGCCGCCCAGCACCACAGGAGGGGTCGCCGGCATGTACTATGTACTGTAAGCATGGCATTGGAAGTATAGTATTTAATGATATTTGGCACAGACAAACCAGACATGCCTCCGAACTTCAGTGGCCAATCAATGGTAGTTTTGAGATCCCTCGCATTGAATATTTGGAGTCAGTCTTATTAAAGAAAGAGGCTACACCTGCAGCATTTGATGTTTTGCAGAATTGGAAAAAAGAAGCGTTACAACAGCTTAAGAGTAGAGAGAAACATGTGTGCCGTCATAAACCGAATGCCGAAAAAGTGTTGTTATATGACCAGGATAAACAGTGAGTCGGCTAAAAATATGGAAAGGGCTTTCTCACTTGGTATTCAGAAAATCTATCCTTCCAAAGATCTTCATGTTTCTGATGAGTTTATTGATAAAATATTAAATGAACGAAGGCCTGGTGCCTCTGCACCACCTCCGTATGTCCCTCTTCCCGCTGCTGTACCTCTTCCTGCTGTTATTCCTGCTCTTCCTACTCAACCTGTTGTTCCTACTCCTCCGGTTTTTGTCCCTCCACCTGCTCCTCTGCCTCTTTTTATCGCACCAGTTATAGCACCTCCATCGAATTTGCCTGCTCCCTCTCTTCCAAGTGGTCCTGAGCCGCTTGTAATGGATCGTGTTGCAGGGTCAAAGGTTGTCACTCGCAGTACTGTACCACCAGAGAAGAAACATGAGTTAATTGCATGGGCTAAGCATTGTATGGAGAAGGATGATCAAGCTAGCGTTTTTTCCACACTTTTTAATACGGATAATTTTCCTGAGAAAAACGTTTTTATTGAAGGTTTAGGGATTCAGGTATGTATAATGTGGGGAAGATTAAATAATGTGGATGTTCCGCAAGGGTTAAGGGATCTAAATACTTAGCACTTTCCAGAGACACTGTGGAGAAAGTAAATGAGCATGTCGAGAGGTTATTTGGGTATAGAAAGGAGTTAGAAAGGATACAGAATGAGGATGATGAAGAGGGAAATATATATGTACAGAAACGGTTCCTTCCGTGTCGTAAACCGATATCGGAGGAAATGCGAATTTGTAAGAAAGATGCGATTAGATGGATTTCAGACATATCGATAACTCCAGTTGAGGTATATGACACATATCGTCAAAATACGTTGGAAATGCAGAGGAAAGTGATACAGGTAATGGTCGAGTACCTGCAGGATGAATGTGTAAAAAGGAAGATTAGTTGTCCCACAAAGTTATTGAACATTTATAAGAGAGCATTTTCACTTGACACTTCTTCGACTGCTTCAGCGCTCGACTTGGCTCTGTTGCTTAGTAAGCGTTCGGAGTTGCCTACATCTTAGTTGCCTATGAGAGCGGTTCCTCCGACATTTGTCCCGAAGGTTGAGGTTGTGGCCGATGCTGCACGGGGTATAGTCGCTGTGGACATTCCCACACATTATGTATCACAGTTTGTTCACGTCCCGTTTTCACGGCAGGAAGTGAACACCATTAGACAGTCTATTCCTGACATTAGGAAAGATCCGACAGGGTTTTATAAAGAGATGGAATCTGTTTTGCAATCCTCAGTGTTCACCTTAGGTGACATTGATTTGTTGTTCCTGTACTCCTGCCCGTAGATTTATGGAAACAAGTTAGGACTATTGACAATGTACCCGGGTTGGGAGATACATGGGCGAATATAACTAGACTCGGTAGGGAAAGGCCAGCTGGCGAAAGACCACAACAGGTGATACTAACTCTGCCTGATAGAATCATTGCTAAATTAAAAACATAATTCCCGAATAGAGCATTATTTGGGACAAGCTTACGGCCTGTGTCCAAGGAAAGTCGGAAGGTGCTACCGAGTTCTTTAATCAGTTCGAACAGGTATTCTCGGATTTCAGTGGACAAGACTTAGGCATAGAGTCTGGGAAAAGATTATTTGTGGACAAATTTGTATGTGGATTACTGCCTGACATCTAGTCACAGATTATGTCTTCTGAGATTGGCAGGCGAAATCGCAATCAGAAGTAATGCACATGGCTCAGTACTTTGAGAACCGTGTCAATAATGAAAAAGATAGGATTGAAAAACGGAAAGGCGATTTAAAAACTAAAGCGCTATTGCAGCAAATTGTTATGGGGCCCAGAGGGGGTAATTCTCAGGTTAGAGGTCAGTATGTCCCACAGGGGAATGTGCCCTTTGGTCCTTTGAATATTAATCAATGTGCTTATTGTCGTCGAGAGGGTCATTGGCGAGCACAATGCCCCGTCCTTCAACAAAGGTCAAATAATACATTTGGTAATATGGGTAGGCGATCCACAGGTCGCCCAGGAGTAGGGGGCCCTGGTAGAGGTCAGTTTATACAGGACCCTCAACAACCTTTTTCGCAGGACAATCAGACTCCGAGTGCAGTCACTAGGAATATATTTGATCATCCTTCCGCTGCATATTTATCTGAAGAGCTTCTTTTTGATAATATTCTGTTTCGTTAGGATTGCCCGAAGCAGAGTTTGGAACCTACACCTATTCCCGTCAATCAGAAAGGTCCCTACGTTGAAATGATGGTGGGAAATAGGAAACATCTGTTTTTGATAGACACTGGAGCACAGAAGTGTTCCATTGATCATTCACGGGTTCCAGACATTCCACTGTCAGGGCAAACAAATGTTTCTGTAGGGTTTTCCAGTACACCAGTTATTTGTCCGGCTTCTATGCCGGTACCTATTTCTTTGGGTCCCTTTACGGACCACTGTCCTTTTCTGTCCCCTTCTGACAATGTCGTCAGTGTTTTATAGATTGAGCCTGTTAAGATAGTTTTGAAACATGGAATTGAGCTGCCTCGCATTCCCTAGTATAAAATTTCGGTTGAGGGCGAGCAAGCTTTGAAATGTATTGTTTCCGATTTTGCGCATCGCGGTGTGGTAAATCAAACCTGTATTTGATTTACCACCAGGTACGAGAGGCCTTACCTGTGCGATACGAGGGCCCAGGCCACGGCATACGACCAGGGAGCTGGGTGCTCGTAAAATCATTTGAGCACACCTCCTGCCTCGCTGGCGTGGGCCATTCCAGGTCCTGTTGGTCACCCAGACAGCGGTGCGGGTAGCTGGGCGAAAGAACTGGATCCACGCGTCACACATCAAGAAACTTCCTCACCCTGTGCCACACGCTACAGAAGAAGCAGAACCCCTCGCTGATACTGCAACTGATGATCCCAAAGCAGTAAGCAGCACTGAGAGTGTGTTGGAGAATATCTCTAAGCCCAGGAGGCTTGGGGAAGCTGCCATTTTGTCTCCACACTCTTCGCAAATTTTGCACCCGGAAACAGCTGTTTCAAATTCAGCCTCCTCACTTGCCTCACATTGTTTCCGGATCAATCAGTACCAGGAACAGCCAGGTACCACTTACGTTTGAGAAAATAGACATACGGCACGGTTCAGCTGTGCATTCAAGGAAGGAAAAGAGTCATCGAGGGCTTGCTTTTGCCCAAATTTGAGGAAGGGGATTCTGTTGGCTAGGGTTGTGGAAGGACTAAGAAATCGCGTGACCGGGGGGTCGCCAGCAACGAACATTGGGGTTTCCATTTGAAGACTGCAATGCCTGCTACCGCCGCCGCTCGTATTGGACTTGTAAATAAGGGGGTGACCAACCGGGACAATGGACAAAATGCCTGGGCCCCGAAAACGTATTGCTGTATTTTTGTAATGATATTTGGGTTTCTTATAGTCGCTGCCTTAGGATTATGGCACCTTGAGGAAACTCATTCCTTAGTACTTTTGTTGCCTGTTGAAAATGCACCCATTGTTCCTACTCCCTTTGTATATTTGCACACTTTATCCCCTCGGGATTCCCAGCGCAGGTACCATAATAACACACTACTACTTATCATGAATGCTACACATGCCATTTTTAATAAATCCAATTGCTGGGTCTGTTCGCATTTACCGCAACACGGGGATAAGGGGCTAGGTTGGTATATTCATCCTTTACCGTTGACAACTGCCTGCTATGCTTCTCTTAGAGCACTGTTCTTTGGCCGATGAAATGATAGCGTCTCAGGGAACTTTGATGGCACCAATTTGAATAGTTTTGAGAAACGTGTTTTGACTCCCCTGGGATGCTCGCTCTTTGCAAATAGGAGTAAACCGAATGTTGCTTCTATTAGGCTTTCTGATAAACTGTCTCGTCCTTTCCAATCTTTGATTTCCTTTAAAATGGCTCTGGTAGGCAATAAGGATGCCATGCCTCTTTTCCTACACTGTTAACCATAGCCCCAATTCAGTCTCTTTCTGCATACAGAGGAATGGCACTCAGTCAATGGGAAATTTTAAAGGTTGTGCCAACGTTGCAAATTTGACTGGGGAAGACAGACCTTTGTATGTAGGCGAACCTGTCTATTTCGTTTGCGGTAATGTAGCATTCCCATGGTTGCCCAGGGATTGGCAGGGAACCTGTTATTTAGGGATCCTGTTACCTGGGATGTTTATAGCTAGTACAAAAGAAGTTTCGAAGGCTCGTCCATGGCGGGATGAGAATGGTGATACCCCAGCACAAGTATTGGGAGACATAGCAAAATCAGTTGTGCCATTTTGGGGGCAGATAGCGAATTCAGAAGATATTAGAAAACTAGCGAGAGTACTGGAGAGAACCATCAACCGGACCACAGACATACTCTACAATATGACGTTAGAACAAAAGGCGATAGGATTAGTAGCACTTCAAAATCGAATGGCATTAGATGTCATTCTAGCTGAGCCTGGTGGAGTATGCAAATTAGTGGGGTCCGCTTGCTGTGTTTTCGTACCAGATTCCTCCCCAACTATCTTCAAGGCAATACTAAATCTGCACGTCCTTAGTTCCGAAGTGCATGTTCCCGAGGGAAACTGGGATCTAAGCGCTTGGTTCTGGGACTTCTTGCGGTCTTGGGGTTGGAAGGTGCTTTCGATCTTATTGATTATTTTGGGAATACTGGTGTTTCTTTGTTGTTGTATTCAGTGTGTGCCTGGTATGTGTTCGATACTAGGGGGATGTTGCGCACAAGCGATGGGTTCGATAGGACATAAAGTGTATGCCCCAGATAAGACTGCCAAAGAATATGTATTGAAGGATATTTTAGCAAAAGACCTAATGGCAATAGATATTTCTGATAGTGATTCAGGGTGCATAGACAATGATGCATGGAGTTATTTGCAAGGAGATCCAAAGTAGTTTTTAGCACTTGGCATAGGCCAAAAGGAGGGTTTGTCGAAATAAGAAAGTATATTGTGCCTCCTATTGTAATAAATATATTTTATATTGGCCTACGCCAAGCTGCTCGAAAGTCGCTTGCAAAAGAAATCGGTGTTGCAAGGTCCTGACCTTAAATCTATGTAGGCCGCCATTTTAGGTCAAGCCGCCATTTTAGGATTTGTTGTGTAAAAGTCACCCTGTGAGCTAAAATGGTGGACGATGTCATTGCAAAATACAACATGGCCGTCTTGACCTCTGTACATAGCTAATGTGTAATTTGCCTGCAGGCCACTTGTTGAGGTCATGAACTGAGACCTCGTCCTTCGTTGACCTATGTGTAAAGGGATTACTTGTGCAATGAAAACTAATCCACGAGCATATGTCGAGACAATATATTCGAATACTGAACAAAAAACATCTGTTTTATTACATTGTATTAATGTTTAAGAAGGCCTGCATGGAAAACTTTAGAATACACAGCTATTGCATACGCTTGTTGTTACATGTATTAAAAGCAAACCTGTTATATGCAGTTATTTGAGACTTGGCACGAACCCTAGATAGATGATATATTAAAAGGAATATTAACCCGAAGTGGGGCTGGGCATCGCGCCCCCAAAATGTATAAAAAGCAAATGCATTCTAATGTACAGCGTCTCTCACTGAACACACTGAACCACGCTGGAGTTCGTTGTGTTGTACTGAGGGCCGATAGCTATCTGACTTTACACTGTTTTTGTAATTGAATTCAGTAGAGAATAAAGTACTTTGTATGTTCCTTTGTAACCCGTGTTCGGTGTATTTCCTTTTGGGGTACTCAGCCTCGATATTTTATTTCTGTTTTCACAGGAATAGGCCAGTGCCCTCTGTGTCGACAGAGTAAAAGCTCCAGAAAGTACACCTTCTTGTGGAGCTGGAGGCTCGTGTATTGGGATGTCTAGCATAGCCATCATATCCACAACCCGGTCAAGAAAAGCTCTAATAGGGTGGGGCGGGTTGTTTTGTCCTGGTCCGCTTGGTCTTCATCCAGTGCGGTGGGGACAGAATCCTGATATGCAGCACGTGGCACCTCAGGCCCCGAGGGCAGGATTGACTGTGCAACAGGAGTCTTTAGCACAGGTGAAAGTGGAGGCAGTGGAGGAGGAGGCCCCACTGGAAGTGGTGGAGGCGGTGGCACTACCTGGACCTGCAGAGGGATTGACGGACCAGGGAGTGGTTCAGGTGGCTAAGGATACATTTCCTTGAATAAATCCTTAAAGTATGCCTTCATTGGATCAGAGTGCATAAGCGGCTGAAACGTGTAAAAAACGCATCCTCAGAAGGCGGCCTAGGCTCTGGAGTGGGTAGAGGCCGCTCTGAAGGGGCATATCCCAGGATCACAAAGAGGATGGTTGCCAGGATGGTCCGCCACCAACTGGATCCACATAAACCAAGAGAGCGGATGTAGGAGGGAGCGAGACTGTGTGTGGCAGCGTAGAGCAAGCACACCAATCCATTGTAGGGTGGAACGGGTTATTATCCACAAAACGTGGAAAAGACTGCTCAGCCCCGGAAACAGGCCTTTCAGTACCAGCCGTTGAGAACATTGGTGTGAGAGAGTTAGTCAACATGGCCGCCATAGACCGCAGGGGTTGGACCGCCATTTTGTTATCGCCTGAGGTGAACTGCATCACGGATGTCATTGAGACCGTGGCCACCATAGACGTATCAGGGGACTTATGCTCCATTTTAGCCTTGTGACAAGGAACCTCAGCAGAGCCTGTGCTAGCAGATCTAGAGTTCTTTTGCGACCTCTTAGAGACTGATGATGAATTAGCCCCAATTAGGGAACTTCGGCGGAGCCGGTACTCGAAGACTTAAGGTGTTTAACCATCTTCTTTTACCCCTCCGTAGGATCGGTTCGACCACAGGTCTGAGTGTGGGAAGGCTTAAAGTCACCCCCTGAAGCCAGGGCCCTCTAACGGGGCCCCTCAATCTTGATACTCTTAGATAAATCCTCAAGACGGGGATCCTCGGGTGTAATCCTGGTATGTTTAGTCATCGTAACAGGAACCTCGAGACGAGACTCGATACACTTAGTTGCAGATTTGGAAACCCTGAGAATGATCCTTGTGACAACAACCCCAGAAGTACTTTGCTTACCTTTAGCCCTCAAAATGGGAAACTCAGATGAAGATCCAGTCCTGGTAGCCCCTTTGCAGGAAACCTCTGAGAAATCTCCAGAGTGCCGGTTAGATCCCTTTTGGGCACCTCAGGGAGATCCCTGGTACCAGAGCCACTTGGGCCCCTCCCCAATCCAGAAAACCCCGGGAAGGAGTCCTGCGGCAAGGAAGCTATAAAAAGAAACAAACTTACTGGTTGCTTCCTTTTTTCTTCAATGAACTGCTGTAAATGTGGAGGAGGAATCCGCTGGAACACCTCCTCCCACCTGACAAGCCGATGCTGGAGTGCCCAGATGGAAAGGGAGTTGCAGTAGAAGTAAGAGTCCCACCGGGGTTCCGGGCCCAAGCACTACAAGCAGAGAGAGTGGGGACCGGCCCACGCGAAACGAATTTCGCACTAAGAACAGGACATGAATCCCAGACAATTGGGCATAGACGGAACCGGAGCAGGAAAATGAAGGACAAGGGAACAAAAAGAAAAATATTCCCTGAGATTCAAGTGTGTTCGGCCCGACCGCATGGAGAAAAGGACTGAAAGGCGATGCGCGGGGGGAGCTAAGGAAGGCGTGGCTGCTGTCATGTGCAGTGGCCCCACGTAAAAATAAAAAAGGACAAAATATTTGTTGATGCTTTAAAAGTGCTGCGGTCCGGTCCCGATGGACGGAATGTCTCACAAGTATGGAGGAAAGGAGACGGCACATATGAGTAATTGGGATATATAAGTGTATTCTGTTGGAGCCCAAAAGATGCTCACCTTTGACTCATGCCGCTCACAGTAGCGTGTCGCTGTCTCAATAGTTAAGTACTCGGGCTATGATTGGATGAGGTAGAGCGCCGGACTTGGGCTTCAGTGTGCGATGGGCACGTTCTCTTGCATATTGTGGGGCATCCAGTAAGGAGAGTAAGATGCGCTCAACAAATTCCTCCATTGACCCCGCAATGTTTTCCCCCGGTATACCCATTATCCACAGGTTGTTGCGTCGTGATCGGGATTCAAGAGCCTCATTCTTTTTACCAATGGATAGTACCTGTTTCAAGCGCAAGGCGACATCCGCTCTAAGGGCAACAACCTCATCTTCAGTTGTACCCATTCTTGTTTTCACTTCCGTTACACGGGCATCAGATTTTTCCATTCGGGATTTTATTGAGCTAATTGTGCCGCTCATATCCATGGGCGTAATTTTAGGGGGGACAGGGGTGTTTGTCCCCCCCAACTTTCATGGCACACCATTTTGTCCCCATTGATTTGGCTGGGGCACCTTTTCTTCAGATGTCATGTCCCCCCCCAACATTTTCAGCAAAGTTACTCCACTGCTCATATCCTCCAACTTTGTGTGCATGGCAGTGAATCCCTCTCACATGTACTCATCACCTGGTGAAGTTCGCTGGGCTCATCTAGCTCAGACACCCCACTGGCCACGCCCTCCATAGCATCAGCTCCATCCGCTGCCTTGGCTTTGGCGAACTTCTTTATCGAGCTCTGCTTTTTCATGGTTCCTTTCGTCATCGTTACTCTGTTATGCAGACAGGGAAATTAGGTGTGGCAACAGGTAGGAGAGATGAGCCCAGCAACAATGACAGTGGTACTAGTCTGATGACAGCAGGAACTGCCGGGGCGGCATGAGTTACAGGTGTGAATTTCAGTTGCCAGAGGCAGTAGCTGGGAAAACAGGGCTCCCCGCACAGTGGGTGCAAGGAGCAATCAAGATGTCACGCAAAGTGTTCAAGAAGAGGGGTGCTAGAGCTGGTGTGAATGAGAATTATACTCCAGCAGGGTTGTAGTGGATGTAGGCCGTATTCTGCTATCACCTGTGGAATTGATGCAACATTAAGTGGTGAGTGGGGGTGAAAGGTGTAGTACAGCAACTCAGCCAAACGGTGACCTGGGTGTGGTTGCCACTGCTTGTAGAGTCTCCCCACCCGTCAGGTCAGGACAGGGTAGCGGCCTACAGTTCTGTGGTAAGTCAAAGCATTCGCAACAATGCACCTCGCAGGTAAAAGTGGTCTTGGAGACCTTGTGGTAGATTGGCAGGAATCAGGGCTATTCACCAGGACGTGCTAGTGTCCCTCGCAGTAAGCAGACCTCACCTTGCCCATTAGGATTGCTACAAGCGGGGAGGGTATAGGAGGCACTGTTTGGTCAAAGGCTTGAGATGATGATGCAGCAGTGTGGTCATAGGGTGCTCAATGCCGTGGGCATAAGAAGCAGTCAGGTGGCCATGCAAGGTGTTCAAGAAGGGAGGCACCAGGGAAGATTTGAAGAAGTATTGCCCCTTGTGGGATGTGATAGCTGCAGAGGGTATCTCGCTATCGTTTCTTGATTTGTTGCAGCCTCGGGTAGTTTAAAGGGGCAGAAAGTTTAGTGCAGCACACAAAGCGAGGTAGCAAACTACACATGTCCCAGTCCAGATGCAGCAGCACGCCACACAGGCAGCAGAGGTCCGTGGGCCCCTGCAACGGTTTAGCAGGTATTGGGGCTGGTGGCCAGAGCGTTTTACTGCTCCTTGCAGTGAGCAGGCTTTACCGTGCCAACAATGAGTACTTTGAATTCGGGAAATGCAGGAGGCACTGCGTGGCCCAGAGTTTGTGGTGATGGTGTGGCCGCATGCCCATCTGCCGCGGAAGGCTCCCGACTCAGCCACACAGGGTCAGGCAGCACCATCCCGGACCGCGGGGTGGGTGGCAGCAACAGTGCAGCCTGGTGCAGGGGTAAAGCGCTCAGGCCGAGGGGTGGCCAGACTGACATGGGGGATCCCTTGGAGGGTATCTGTGGTAGGTGTGCGTCCCCTGGAGCTGGTGTTCTCCTCGATGAGGGCACAGCAGCCAGGGACCTCAGGGCAGCCCCTGCGTCACGCTCAGCAGCTCCGGCGGGTGCATGCTGTGGGGGAGGAGGGGCACACAACCATCTGCGTGCCTTCAGACCCGCAGGGATCCAGCGAGCTCTGCGGGCAGCCAACCACAATCAGACCAGGACGGTTCGATAGTGTAGGTGTTCCGCAGCATAGGCAAACCCCATCTCATGCAGAACACACCCTCAAGACAAGGATTTAAGGCACGTATCGATGCTGGCCAACTGAGCTCCTCTTTCAGGTGGCCATCTTTGTCTTGAGCAACAGCGCTCCCCGAAGTCAATTTTTTAAATCCCCCCTTCAAGGATTCCTCCTGACCCTCCTGTGTGCTTTGGTGGATCCACTTACCCTGGCCAAAAAAGGACACGGGACAGCAAGCTATCTTTATGAGCAGTGCCAAAGCGTGTAACACAATGAACTTTGGTGTTTCACCAGCACATCAATAATTGAAAGCCGTAGCTATCAAAAGTACATCACGGTGTTTGTTAATGGTGTAAACCAAGGAAAGGAAAATACATGATGCCAAAATAGTGACTTATTTCAGCCCCCAATATATGAAACGATTGTAGCATTGCGAGATGCACATTGACACTGTCTGTTTGGTCACCGCCCCTGCCAGCACCGGTGCCAGCATACCAACAAAAAGCTGGTCATCTTTCCTAGCGTCCCTCATCCGAGAGCCATAGTAGCTGAGACCCCACACCTGGTCAAGACCTTGGAATCGCTCCTCTGGAAGGGTATGGCGGAGGAAAAGCACTGGATGGTCTTTTAAGAGAGATGAATGCCCAAGCCCACTTTCAGGAGGAAAGAAGATCTCACTCAGCATGAATTTATATACAGGAGGAACAATGCTCTTTTGATCACAAAAGAACATACAACAGATAAGAAATTAGATTTGACTGGAAGCAGTGAACTGCTTAAAAAGGGGTGAGTTTGAGGGACATTATGACCAGGTTGTGGAAGGGAGTAAATGGAACAGTCACCAGGGACAATACATAAGTGGACATGCATAGATTAAGGACAACCAACATTGGACATTTTTAAGTGCAGGTAGACTGTATGGCATCGCCTTCTCTCAGGAGAAAACTAAATAGGGAGTTTTAACAGATAACGCCTAGAGCTCACTTACGTGACTCAGGAAGTTGATGGCAACCACAAAAATCATCTTACGGGTGATCATTCTATGAGAACATGAATGTGAAGGCTCAAATGAGGCACTCTTAAGGAATATGAACACAAAATGACAATCTCAAGATAGAAAATGGCATAAACATGGGAATTGTGAAGAAAGGGCCCTGCTCAGGGTCAGTTCAAAAACCGATATAGCAGCTAGGTACCCCCTTTGACTGTGCTGATCTGCAAGCCCTTCCGGTACAGAGCGATCAAAATCCAACGTTTACCCAAACAGGCATAGTCTCCTGAGAACCAGCTGAATGACAGGGATCAGCAGGGCAACATAGTGGAGGTCGAACATCCATTCGACAGTCGGTGCATCCCCCACTGCTACGCGCTGCGAAAAATTCCCTGGGAAACAAAACACAGGAAGCAAATTGGTCCATGTGATGTGTCCCTTAAGGGGCAAAGATATCCTTCAGAATGTCTGACAGAGCTCTGACTAGTGGGAGGTCCAAGTCTGCCTGCTCAGGCATTCGCAAGGACATTGTCTGTTCCAGCAAGATGAGCCACCATCACAGATGAATCATTTTCCAGAGCCCAGAACCACAGTTGCATTGCTTCTCTGCACAGAAGCAAGGACCCCACACCATCTTGCTTGTTGAGGCAGTGCATGGCTACTGTATTGTCTTTCAGGACCAGTACACACTTGCCGTTCACCGAGGTGAGAAAGGCAACCAAGGACAGCCTGATCATCCTCAATTCCAGCAAGCTGATGTTCTCTTTACTAATCAGAGGGAAAGCGCACTCCGCTCAGTGTCATATCCAAAAGAGAAGCGCCACAACCCTATAAGGACACTTCAGTGACCACCACAAGCTAAGGCCAAGGTTGCCAAATTAAACCCCTTTTCAATAAACTGTCTTTTAGGGACCACGACACAAAGTCTCAAGAAACTCTGATGAAGACGTGCAAAATGTCTGACATGTCCTCATACGCAGTCAGGCCTCCAGAACCACCGGAATTCATGACCCAACAAGCCCAGAAAGACTGAGGCAGGATAGCGTTCCTGGGACTAGAGGACTTGTACCATCCGAAAGATGTTCGCCACTCGATCAGATATGCCCTGACCAAGCAGGTGTCAAATCAGAGGTACTGGAAATGCAAAACATGAGACTTCTTGAAGTTCTGGGAGAAGCCTAAGAAGTGCAGCAGTCTGCACATATGGAACAGATGCGCTAATGCCAGGTCTGGGGAGTGAAGTTTGACAAGTCAGTCAACCAGGTACGGAAAGACATGAATGTCTTCCCTCCGCAGGCAAGATGCAACCACTGCTTGGCGATTACCCTGGATGCCAAAGACAGACCGTCCGGAAGGACTATGAGCTGGTAGTGGCAATGATCTACAAAAAATTCCAGATACTTTCTGTGTTTGATGTGAATCGGCACATGAAAGTAGGCATCCTGAAGATCCAGGGAAACCAACCAGTCCTATCAGTCGAGGGCTTTGATGATCTGGGCTAGAGTCATCATTTTCAACCTATCCTTGAATTTGTAGGTATAAATTCAATAGCCTCAGAACCAGAATGGGATCAAGTCCCTGTCCTCCTTCATAATCAGGAAGTAAATTGAATACCAGCCTCAGCCTCGTTCCGCATTCGTTCCTGTTCTTTCTATCTATCTATCTATCTATCTATCTATCTATCTATCTATCTATCTATCTATCTATCTATCTATCTATCGTGCCTGATGAACCGCCATAAGGTGAGGTTCAGGAGGCAAAAGAGCGCTGGAAGGAGGATGATCTGGAAGGTGTTCATTTAAAGGCAGACAATATCCCTGCTAAACGAGCTGTAAGGACCAAGTTTGTGATGTTGTGCATCACCATTCTGAAATGAAACAGGAAATGCTTCCTCCTACTGGAGACTGATGAAAGAAATGGCCTTCAGAGGGGCTTAACACCTGGGACATTAAAGAGCACTGCAAAAGCAGAGACCCCACTCCTAGGCGCCCCTCTGGGTAAATGGATGCTGCTTGCCCTCTTCCACAGTGGGCATAGGAGGTGGAGGGCCAAAATCCCTACCTCTGCTTGCAGGAGCCAAATGGTGTTGTACTGACAGACCCAAAGACATATTGTCATGACCACTGTGAGGGGACACAAGTTGTGCCACAAGCAGACTCCCACCAGAACCCTGAGGGCCTTAAAACCACTGCAGAAGGGCTCCTGGAGCCAGTCCTGGCGCCTATGGCACCAGGCTCATATGTAGGAAGGAAGGGCTGTTCAAACTAAGTCCATTTATGTACATGGGCCTTTAAATCCAACATGGAAGCACCCACACAGTCTAGTTCTAAGAACCAAGCCATGTGGTCTTGTGTTTTGGGTGTGGCAGCCCTGGAACTACTTTCCCTGGTACTACTTTACCTGGGCTATATAAACCACACCCTGACTGCAGAACACCCTTCATGTTATTCTGCAACCTGCAGCGTGATGCTCACCGTGTCCAGCTCCTGGTCTTCAGCATCTTCCTGTAATCCTGCAAGAACAAGATTATTCGGTCCTACCTGAGAAAACACCATCCAGCACTCAGCATCTCAACTGGGCTGCAATCTGTGGAAACCGAGAGAAGAAGAAACATCACTCACCTGTGAGCGCTACCACAGCTGCTGTTCGAACATTGCGACCTGCAATAACGTGAAAGGGAAAAATAATATTAGAACGCACGCTTCCAAAACATCGAATTCCATCAGTCTTACCTGAATTCCATCGAGCTACACCATGCTTCCATCCGGAGCACCACAGCAACATCTGCAAAGGAAAAGAGACATATTCAGGTTCGCTTTCAATATTAAACAACCGCACAGCGCTGTACTTACCTTAACGGATTCCAGGGGCCTGTTTTTCATCACGCTCTCTTTCACTCGCAGCACCACAGCGGCCTGTGAGGAGGAGAAGAAGAAAACACAGGTTAGCTTTAAAAGACAATAAAGGCGCTGCGCTTTGCGCTTTCTCTTACCTAGAAAACGTGCCTCCCCATCCGGCACGCCAGCATCAAGACCTTCGCACCTGAAAAGAAGGAGATAAAGACATTAACGAATTCCCACCATAGACAGAACAAAGACTTACAATTAACAAACCTACCTGCCTACCAGCAGATTCGGGGTCACAGCAGGCCTTGGCCCAAGGACGGTGTACTGCACCACTGAAGCAACTCGGCAGCTCGTCAACAAACGTCAAGCGCCCCTGCACAAGAAACGCAGGACGGATAGCTCACCCTACAAATAACTAAGGTGTGGGAAGGGAATCGGTCAGAGGGAGGTGGGAGATTCACCCATTAGAGACAGTTATCACAAATCCTCCCTTCTGTAATTGCAGATTCATTATTCAGCACTGGGCAACTACGCATCCAGGGTCCCAGATCTCAGAGCCTTCCAGACGCCCCCAGGGATATCAGGTGAGCGTAACATTTATCTGTGGCCTTAGAGGACAGCAACCTTTGCCAGGAGTCTTGGGCCTTAGTCCCCAAGAGACTATGCTCCTCAAAAGGAACATCCAGAAGATTTGCACGAATATCCCGTGCAAAACCTGAGGTTCTCACCCAGGAGTACATCTCATCACGATGCCCTTAGCCATCACCTGTCCCACGCAGTCAGCCATGTCCAGTCATGACAATAATATTAGTTGGGATGTTTGCCATCCTGGACTAGGACCTCAAAGCCCTCTCACCCCTCTGTCAGGTAGGTGTTCAGCCGCACCAGAGACTGCCGCCCAGAGGCCGAAGGAAAATTTAGCCAGGCCACAGGAAGCATTTAATGCTCTAAGGGGAAAACTGGCAAAGGTGAAAACCTTCTCCCATGCATCCAAACTCTTGCTCTCTATGCCTGGACGCAGGGAAGAAAACATGGACAATTTTAGGTTAGCAATTGCAGCCTGCACTACCAAGCTCTCAGGAGAGGCGCTGGTGGAAAGAAAGGCCAGGTCTGAAAGCACCAGGATGTGTTCCTTTGCCAGGACCCAGTCAACTGCGGATATAGAGGAAGGTTTTTCTCAGACTTCTAGAGCATCTACTGCCAGATTAAAAGCAGTAATGTCTCCTTCCAGGAACCATCATCTAGAATTTCTGGAAGTTCAAACCAAATTTTCAGACTGAGAGGGGCTGTCAAGCCCAGTGTCTCCACCACTTTGGCTACCAGCTGTTGGCATAAAACTTGTGGCTTTGCACAGTCGGCACCAGTAAAATGTCCTAATCTGTTTCCAGACCACTTGTCTCCTGAAAGTCTGAATCCACCATCTCACCAGTCCTTCCCCCTCACCATATAACTCCTCTGGAAAGTCCCTCACTTGGAGAGCACAAAGGTTCCATACCAAAAGGGATAGGATCTCCTCCTTTATTGAAGATTTAACCCATCTTCAACATGAAAGCCTCCATATGGAGTGGAGGGTTCTCCACAGGAGTTTGAGTTGTCGGCACATAGCGAGGGGGACAGGGCCAGCACCAACCAATTGATGCCCAAAGACAGAGTGTCAGCACAGGGACGGCACCTCGCCTGTAGGAGTTGGGAAAAGTCACTGTCCTTCGCAGGAGCTGTGCCAACTTGTCCGAGCACAGAGGGTCTTGATGACATTGCTGGGGCTTTGGGGAGAATGTTAAGCATCCTCAACTGGAAAGCTTCCCATTTCTCCTGGGTGGAGGATTGGGTGGGAAACGGTACCCGCTGAGCCATTTCTATGGAGACCCAGGAATAGCCACTCCTCCTCTTTGATGGGGAAGAAGAGTGGTGTCTAGAGTAACTGCTCAGTGAATAGGACCTCTTGCAGTGCTGATTTTTCTTCTCCTTTCAGGCTAGAGACTGGAGTTACGACCTCTGCTCCATGCCCTGCTACCTCAATTGTGCTCTCGTAGTCTTTTTCCTTGGGGGAAAAAAAGGTGAAGATTTTCACAGCTAGCACATGGAGAGCCTTCAAATGCAATGATTGACACTACCCATAATCTTTGGGGTCATGCTTCTCCCGCAAACTAGTAAAGAGAGATCCTGTGGGGATTGGAAATCAACATTTGTCAATCGCAGTCTTCACGGGGCTTGATGGGAGAGGCCGTTGCGGATTTAGGCATTTAAGTGAATACTTAAAGTAGCAGTGTTACTGAAACTAACAGAGTGTGTAGTAAAATTGAACCGAGGTCAGAGGGCGCTGTGCCTCAATATATACTGGTCCCAACTTCATGTCTGGTGCAGAGGCAATGGGTGGATTCAAAATGGAGCTGGGCTGCACCTCCTGGTGTCAGAAATGTTTCTGAAGATCAGCGGTATTGGAGATAGAATATCACAGGTGAGGAATGTGTGGAAGGAATCCTTTAGACATTAACCCTTTCATGTCTTCAAGATCTGTGTTTTGCAATTAAAATATTGAATTCAAATGTAGAGCTGTTTCAGCTTCATCAGATCTTCTCCATCTCCTTCGTAGTGAACATGTTTTCTTGACCAGCATCATATGCAATTTCAAAGGGTTTAATAATTGTTTGTGTCTTACTTGTGCTTGTAAACAAGAGATGCCAAAACCAATTGTGAATATCCATAATAATAAAAAATAAAAAAAGTCGTCCATTACTTTAGTAAGCTGCTCAGTTTGACACAGTGTAGTACAACAAAGTAAAGCAGCACACAAAAAAGGTCAAATAAGTGTGAAAGTTACAGGGTCCAATAGTGCATGGGTGAAAGGAGATGGATTTCAGTGTCTACGGGGGGTGAGGAAACCCAGGTATGCCTCCCTTGGATAGTAAAAGCCTCCTTAAAGAGGAGTGTCTTCAGCATTTCCCTAAAAAGTAGATGAGTGTCCAATGATTTCAGGTTCATCTGAGATTGGTCCAGAATGAGACTCCTGCTGTGTTTGGCAAAAAAAACACCACATTTCATTTCCTTGGCAATAGCTGGCATGAGATAAAAATATTTTCAAAACGTTGACACCCTTGAAGAGCAGTATTTAATGATCTTTTGTTGTATGTATCTTGAACCCATGCCCCAATAGGCTTGGTGAATGATGCAAAGTTTTGGAGGATATCAGTAACTCCACTGGTAGTCGGTACAGCAATTAAGCAGTGGTATAGCCAGGATTTCCTGAGTGGGTGGGCCTGCAAAGAATACAGGTGGGTCTAGGGCAAAGATCAGCATAACTAAAGAACATATATTTATTTAATCATGGCATTTTCTTAATATGGTTGGTGCAGCTTGTGAGATGTTTTAACCCACTAGGCTCTGCCCTGCGACATCCCTGTGTGCTGGTGGCACCAGAATCAGCAAAATGGCTGCAGAAACCCCATGCGTGCCAAAACCTATGAAAATTGTGATTTGAAACCGGAAAAGATGGCTGCCAAATCTACTTTGCCTGTTGTCAGTGGTGGAAGGAGACTTCACTGCTGAAACCTATCACTGGGCTGCCCAACATGTAAAAATGGAGCACAGATGAAAATCAGTGCTTGCTGAAAGAAATCCAAAATCTGCTTTTAAATGTTTTCTTGGTTGATAAAAATACAGAATGCTGGTCCCAAACACCCGCAAACATCCAATCTTCTTGTTGGGTGTCCCATGCTATGGAATACAAGGAACTATTGTGCATTTGCAATCTCCAGGAAAGTTGAATTGGTCACAAAAACATCCACAGCCAGTTTGCCTGCCTGGGAAAGCTGTCAAAATCAGGGCGCAGTACCAGCGGCCGCCTGAGACTGTTTCTAAAGCCTGTTTTAAAACTGTAAAAGTTGTACCACTAAGAGCTAATGTCTCAAATCGAAGTGACTTGTTATCAAGAGCAAACTGGTTGTCACTATTTAAACTCCATGAATTAGAGCCTAGAATCAGTGTTCTAGATGTTTGTTTTAAAATTGTAAGTTTATTTTCAACAAAGAAAAATGTAACAAATGTACTTTTAAAGTAAGCCTGAGTCAGCCAAAACTACAAACAAGCTTCCCCCAACAAAAGGCACTGCCCTTCTTCTTCCTACCAAAATGCCAGGAAATCACATTCAGGTGTTGATGAAGAGGGTAGGAGATTTGGGCTGCTGCTCCCGGGAGAGACAAAGGACCTTCCTGGGCTGAAAGGGTATGCAGATTAAAGTGTCAACAGTGCTCTCTGCCAGAAGGAAGAAGGCAGGGATTGCTCTCGAGCTACAAGAAACCTTTGGAGACGGAGAGAGATCGTTTTGTTGATTCACAAATGGACAAAAATCAAATTTCTAATAAGACTGATAATTTATTGTGGACAATTGTTAAACATATAGAAACCCCAGACTTCTGAATCTAAATTTTGGGTGCACATTTTAAGAGTTGCCAGAACTGTGTGCTATGTTCTGGGACATAACTGTAGACCTTGCTTTTATAGCAAATGCATTGATTTCAGAAATATGAAACTTCATACATTTATACCCATATGCAATGCGCACATGTGTACCAAGTTTGGACAAAATAGATATTGTATCCCGGACAAAAAGTGCGAAAATGTGTCAAATCCAGACCCAAGATCCTACAGAGACGGGGCTTGGATGAATACTTGCTCCACAAAATATGTGATATATATATGCTACTGCTATCAAGTTTGTAAAATTGTAAATATGTATTATATGAAAAGTAGATTTCATGTGCAAAAACAAAGGGGAGGGTGTTCCTGCCTCATAAACCACATCATCATGATGACGCTCTGTTTTCTTCTCCAATCAAGGAAGAGGAAAGACCCTAACCAATAGAATACCTAGGGGGTGTGCTCAGGATAATTCAACATACCCACCCCTTTAATAAATGCATAAATAGAGACAGCTGAGGGCTCACACACACACATTCACCCACCAACCGATTGCTGGCAGAGAACTTTGCAAGAGAAATCCATATTCCAGACTCCAGAAACTTTGAAAGCAGAAAGGCCCATTTCAAACGCTGAACCATTCTCAGCTTGGCCTTAAAAATCCAGAATCCAGAATTCACCCCAGACCTCCAAGCGGAACCAAAGAACAGCCTGGCTGTGCGGTAGCTGCTTTCCTGCTAATAATTATTGGCAGAATTCAAAGATCCAACCCAGTAGAGCCGTGCTGTGACCAGATAGCTGTGAACCAGAACCAGAGCAGGTTAGTCCAGTCCCACCGTGCGGTGTACAGAGCGCCTTGCTGATTGCAGACCAGAGTGCCTTGCTGTCCAGTCCGGTGTGTCCAGCAGAAGTCCTGTCCATAAATCATGACTGACCTGAATCCCTGATGGTTCTGTGCAAACATTGGTAGTGAGTATCCATAGCATAGGATTGTCACTAGCATATGTACTGTCCATAAGTCATCCATATCCAAATCCATTCTCCATTATACTCAGAACTGCATTGTTGGAATATGTTGTCTTGTCTGAACTCTCCATCTCATCCCCATTATCTTCTGTACTAGTAGTGGTAAAATCATCTTTGCGCTGATCTATTTTCTGAAGAAGGCGAGCGTCTCGGCAGGCAAAACCATCCAGAGATATCCTGGGCTGGTGGCTGTGCTGTCATGTAATTTGCATCTTCATAGTCTACCCCTAGTGTAAAGAAACCTTGTTTGTAATTTTAAAAGTGCATTCTTGTTTTGCAATTTTGCCTCTTTCTGAAAAAAAATCGACCTCCACAAAAACCTCCATAACTTCTTTAAGTGTCTATTTGAAGCTAACATCCTAAGATTTGCAATGAACCCAAAACCGCATCTCAACTCCTTATAGTTGTTCCGTAATTGCGCTTACCGCACGCAGAAAGGTTTGCTGCAAATTTTTCATTTGGCTCAAATCTGTAACGTGTGAAATAGCTTTTCATTGCACCCGACCTTAAAAATTAAGTTTTCTAATTGCTCCTTACTCTCAAATCATTGCTAGTGTTTGTCTGAAACCATACAAAGTGGCTCCCATTTGTATTTCAACAATTTTAGGGATTTAGACCATTTTTAGTGTTTTCCCCATTCATTCAAGCCAACCTTAAAACCATTTTTGACAAGTTTGCAATCATTCCTGTTTCTCTCTCTGTGTTTGCTGGGGGAAATTGGGATTGATATATTTGATTGATTTCTACATTCCTGAAACCTGTTCTCTCTCTTTCCATCTCTTTATATTGCATATTGGGGGGATTGAGGGGTGTGCAGGTGGAAGGAACAAGTTACTTTCCTGTAACTGTTGTTCTCCAGCATGGGTCTGGCATGGATTCACATGCTCATGAATATTCCCCGTCATCAGGCTGGGAATCCTCGGTAAAGAAAAATTCAGTATCAGTTTTGTTTCTGATCTGGCTCTCTTAGTAGTAACCAATCACTGGTCTCTGGGTCATACTGCCCTCTCCCTAAGCCCCACCCCCGGCAGCCATCCTCAGATTTGGTAGCACGATTTGGCAGTATGACCAAGTGAAGGGCCGCAGAGGGGACGGAGGAAGGGTTCGCATGTGAATTCATGCCAGACCCATGCTGGAGAACAACCGTTACAGGTAAGTAACTTGTTCCTTCTCCAGCATGGGGTCTGCCATGGATTCAAATGCTCATGAATATAAAAATACATAGCAGTACACACATGCACAACCACGGGAGGTGGCAAGGCTCAACGTTGCATATGATGCCTTCTCAATGACTATTGTTTTGTGATTGTCCCTAATGATAGGTTGTTGACTTTTTTCTTGTACTGAAATATGGAGATTATGGGCCTTTCTTACTGTTTTCATTATGATTAACATTTAGACATTTTTTCTGAAACTGGTGTAGCTAAATGCTACGTGATGTTTGTGTAACAACTATAAATTCCGTAAGTAAGGGGAGGCTGATCACTAAGATTACTCATTGTGTTAAGGGTTGTCATTACTTTATGTCCCTTTCTCCAGCAGCACACTGAGATGTTGAGGGTACCTTTTGAGTTTCTCACGAGTATCATATCTCTCCACTAAATCAATGGAGAATCATCTTAAGTGATAGGGATATGATGGCATACAATGTTATCACTTTGAGAACTATTTAATCTGAAATAAGTAATGCGGGCAACCTGAGAACTAGTAAACATCTTGTGTAGGTTTTGGGTTGGCCCACAAGTCCCAGAACAGCACGGGAGTCCTTTTCCGGAATCGCACGTGTGTCCAGTCACAAACAAGTGAGTTATTTTTGACTTTTTGTCCCTCACTGCACTAGTTTATTTCCCCATATTTAATGACTTGTAACAGAGTGTATTTACTCTGTTACCCAGGATGGCGACCATCTATCCTTATCCTGAATTGGGAAAAGCCAGAGAAAACTAGACGTTTGGATCTGTCCAGATAGGTACACTTTATCGTCTCGTACTGACCTGACACTTTCAGGAAATAGATATGGGAAGATGTAGATGTCCCAAAGTATTAATTGGTCTTTATTGTACACTAGCGTAGAGAAGAGAAGAGGATACGCGAAAATTCCTCAAGAAATTGGGAATCTGCAGCAAGTATCAGAACAGGCCCCAGAGTTATTAATGGGAAAAGGAGGTATGTAATAATAAACATATTAAATTACCCTTTGAGGGATGAGGGTGTAGTCTCTATACCAAATGAGATTGAAACTTTGTTACCTAAGACTAATAGGGTGTCTATCTTTGATTGACGGGGTTCTCTCCCCAACAAAAGAAGATTTTTAATTCCGGCACAAGACACTTTCCCCTGAAGAATGTCCTACATGTTTGTATAATAAGGACAGAAACTTGTATAAGTCGGGTTGTTTGAAATACACTAATAGGAAATAGGCTGAAAGTAGTGAGGCATAGGAATTAGAGTGTGATATGTACACGTTTTGTGATCCTTAAGAAATTATTGCAACGTTATTCACCCATGGTGTTCCTACTTGTGTTGTTTTAACATAGTGTATATGTTATATGCACTATGATCATTTTTATGATTGTTTTATGAAATGTATTGATTATTAACTAATAGAATTTTGAGATAATTAATTCCACCTGATGTGGGAAGAGTGTTAGATGACACCTAATAAAATATCGGACTTTCTTTGTGTATAAAAAAAGTATATGCCCACAGAGCAAAAAGTCTGTTGATCCCTTTCTGTGACTTACAACCGTTTTGAGAATAGAAAGGCTCAACATTAAGCATTACATAAAACTCAACATTAAGCATCTCTTACCTCCTCACCAGGCTCACCTTAAGCGAACAGGTTGCGCAGCACTGCCTGGCCGACTCTGGACTCCTCCCTGGAATTTCGTTCGACGCAGTAGAATCTTGTGAAGGTGTGCGTCGACCTCCACGTAGCAGCCCTGCAGTTGTCTAGCAGGGGCACACCAGAAAAGAATGCTGTGGTAGCAGCGATCGCTCTGGTCGAATGGGTTCTCGGACAGCCGGGCAACGGTCGGTTTGCCAACCGATGACAGTGCATGATGCAGCCTGAGAGCCATCTGGAAATGGAAGCCTTCGAGAGAGCATTCCCTTGGTTCACAGGTCCAAAGTTCACAAACAGCTGTGATGTCTTTCGAAAACTCTTCGTTCGGTCCACGTAGAACTTCAGCGCTCTAGCTACATTCAGCGAGTGCAAAGTCCTCTCGGCCGGCGACGAAGGCGACGGGAAAAAGACTGGTAACACCAAGGGCTCGTTGAAATGGAAGTCCGACGGCACCTTGGGCATGAAGGAGGGGTGCGCCCTCAGCACCACCCTCGTCTCGTGGAAAGTCAAGTATGGAGGCTTGCAGGAAAGGGCCTGAATCTCTCCCACGCGTAGTGCAGAGGTGATGGCCACAAGGAACGCGGTCTTCGATGACAGAAACTTCAACGGAGCCGAATGCAAGTGCTCGAATGGCCGGCCCATGAGCCTTGTCAGCACCACGTTGAGTTCCCACGCCGGGGCTGGAGCCTTCACCGGCAGGAACGATCGGAACAGTCCTTTCATAAAGTCCTTCACCAGGCGATGAGACCACAGGGACAACCATCCTGCAGTTCTGGTGTATCGGGAAATCGCTGCCAGATGTATCTTGATGGAAGCGTGAGCTAGTCCAGCTTTGGCCAGCGACAGTAAGAACTGTAGCACTTGAGGGGCTGTAATCCGTAGAGGGTTAATCTTCTGTGCACGGCACCAGACAGAGAACCTCTTCCACTTGTGTCTGTAGCACTTGAGAGTTGAGGACGCCCTGGCCTTCGCAAGAACCTCTCTGCAGTCAGCCGGGATATCGTACCCTCCAAACTCTAGTGCTGCAGGAGCCGGGCCTGCAAGTTCAGCGACTCCGGGTCGTGATGAAGAATGGCGCCTCCTTCTCTGGAGAGAAGATCTGCGTCCATTGACAGTTTGACTGGTGGGGACGCTGACAAATCAAGAAGGTCCGGGAACCATATCTGTCTCGGCCACCTCGGTGCGACGAGGATCATCCTGCACCAGGACCTCTTGAGTTGGTTGATGAGCCTGAGCAGCAACGGCAACAGCGGGAACGCATATAGCAACAGGCCGTCCCAGGGGAACGAGAAAGCATCGCCCATGCTCCTCGGCTGGGGGAACCTGCTGGCGAACCTCTGGCACTTGGAGTTCGTCGCCGTCGCAAACAGGTCGATTTGGGGTTTGCCCCATCACCGGAAGAGTTGATCCACTTGATCCTGGCGTAGTTCCCACTCATGGCAAGAGTGCAACTCCCTGCTGAGCGAGTCGGCGATGGTGTTTTTTATCCCTGCTAGATGAAAAGGCACCAGAAACATCCCCTGGGCAACGGCCCAGTGCCACAGATCCTGGGCCTCCTTGGATAGGGCTGGGGATCTGGTTCCTCCCTGCTTCCGGATGTAGAACATCGTGGTGGTGTTGTCGGTGAAGATCCTCACCACCTTGCCCTTGAGGGACGGGAAAAATGACTTGAGGGCCCAGAAGCCCAGAACACTGCTCGGAGCTCCAGTATTTTGATGTGGAGCAGCCTCTCCTCCGGGAGCCACAGGCCTCTTGCGTAAAGATCTCCGGTGTGCGCTCCCCACCCCTCCAGGGAGGCATCCGTCATCACTGTCACCTGGTATGCTGGGGTCTGAAAGTCCATGCCTGCGGCGAGATGCGCGCGGGCGCCCCACCATCAAATTGCCTGGCGGAATACTTCGTTGAGCGAGATCTTGTCCTCGAAGCTGTCCGTCGCTTGTGTCCAACGGGCGTCAAGAAACTCCTGCAGAGGACGCATCCGAAGCCTGCACAGGCGCACCAGATAGATGCAAGAGGACATCATCCCAAGAAGGGACTTGATGCACCTCACTCTGGCCACGTCCGTGGCCAGCAGATGGTGTACTTTGCCCAGGATGCCCTGCGTTCTTTCCTCCGACGGCGAGGCCAACTGCGCTACTGTATCAAGCTTGGCTCCCAGAAACAGCGCGACTTGTGACGGAACCAGGTGGGATTTGGGGAAGTTGGAGAATCCCAGGTCCGTGAGCAGCTGGACGGTCTTTGCTGTGTGTTCGACGGTGAGTTCCCTTGTCCCTGCTCGGATGAGCCAGTCGTCCAGGTAGGGGTAGACATGGATCCCCTGCAGGCGCAGCCGTGCCGCCACTGCTGCTAGGCACTTGGTGAACACCCTGGGCGCCGACTTCAATCCGAATGGGAGGGCCTTGAACTGGTAGTGCTGCCCTTGGACTATGATCCTGAGAAACTTTCAGTGTCCTTTTAAGATGGGGATGTGAAAGTACACATCCTCCAGATCCAACAACGCTAGGAAGTCGCCTTCCTCCAGCTGTCCCAGCACGTGCTGGAGGGTAACCATCCGGAACTTCTGTGCCTTGATGTATTTGTTTAGCCGACGCAAGTCCAGGATGGGACGCCAACCTCATGTCTTCTATCTGACAAGGAAGTATCTTGAGTATACTTGAGCAGTTGAGGGATGTGGTTTTCCTTCCTGGCCACGGGCGGAATTCGGGGGCACTTATTTAGAAATTCCAGTGTGTGCCGTGGGCCAGGGCATCCAGCACCCAACGGTCGGTGGAGATGGGTTCCCACACGCTGACAAACTTTGTCAGCCAGCCTCCCACCGGGTTGCTTCGGTGGGGGCCCGACGCGGCGGCCGGTTCAGTCTTGCTTGGAAGCAGCCTTGCTGCCTTGGCCTCCCTGGCGATGACGGCGAGATCCACCTGACTTGCCTCGTCCCCTGTAGGCTTCTTGCGACGAGGAGCGGGCCGCCTAGCGGTAGGTCGAGGAGCCGCCGCTGAATCCTTTGGAGGCACCTTACTTGCCTCCGGAGTTCCGAAAGGGTGGCTGCCGCTGCTGCAGAACTCCCAAGGCCCGAGCCGCCTCTGTGTCGGTCTTGATGGCCTGTAGAGACTCATCCACAGTCTTTCCAAACAGATTGTTCCCATCGAAGGGCATCGCCAAAACCTTGGCTTGCACGATCTGGCGGAAATCCGTCGCCTTGAGCCACCCCCACCGTCGAAGGCAAACACTGTTGCCCAACTGGCGGAAACCGGTGTCGGCAATGTACGTGGCCACAGTTATAGCGTGGTCCGACGCCACCTCACCCTCCTGTAGGATCGCCAGGGCCACTGCCCTCTTGTCATCCGGGAGGAAGTCCAACAGGGGGGGCGATCTTGTACCACAATTCCCTGTCGTAGTAGGCCACAATCGCTAGGGCGTTGGCCGCCTTAATCGTCGCCGCCGCCGATGAGATGACTCGTTGTCCCACGGCATCCAGCTTCTTTCCCTCGCCGTCCGGTGGGGAAGTTGAGGATGAAGTTGATGCCCCTGCTTTCTTCTTGGCTGCCGCTGAGACGATAGAATCCGGGGTCAGCTGCGCCCTAAGGCACAACGGGGCGGTGTCTGGGACCCGGTACTTCTTCTCGTACGGGTCCCTCTTGGCAGGTGTCGTGGACGGGTTCTTGAGAAGGGCAAGTCTCTCGTCCCAGATGTCATCAAGCAACGGCACCGCGAGGACCGTCTTCCTCTTGGCCTTGCGCCGCTGGTATAGGAAGCCTTCCTTCTTCTCTTCGGGGCAGAGCTGAAAAAGCTCGGATACCCTGGCAATCATGGCGTGGAAGGAGCCAATCTCGTTGGGTCGGGGACGCCTGATGGATCAGAGATGGAAGGTCAGTCCCGTCGTCACTGCCGTCGTCATCCGTCCCCGTCGTGGCCGTGTCTGTTCCCGTGTCGTCACTCGGGATCGGGGAAGGAGACAAAGGCTGAGAAGGCCATGAGGGCTGAAGGGCCACTGGATGAATTCTCCTCCTCTTGTTCGGAGAGCTTCCCGACGGACCCGGTACAGCTGGGTTGTCCGTCGGGGGTAGGGGCAATCTCGTCCTTATCTCCGTGCATAAGGCTTGGATTGCTGTCAAAATGGCCGCCGAGTTACCCTGAGGCTCGGGTTGCGACGGGCGTGCCGGGAGCGATGGTTGTTCCTCCATGGGAACCTCATTGTCGTTGCCACCCTCGCTCTCGTCGTCCCCCTCCTCGGGATTCCTCCTGTGGGGCTGGGCCTCTTCCAAATTCTCAGTCAGTTCCTCCTCGGATGTTGTGTCCATATCCGTAACGGCCACCGGCCCCCCCTCTTTTTCCACCGGGGTCTTCACGGGGGTCTTCTCGATGGGCTTAAAAGAGGACTCCCTCCGCGGAGGCAGGGAAACTCTGGGCCCTGAGGTCCCTCCACTGGCATAGCTTCCACAGGCTTTGCCAGGGCCGCAGCGACTCCCTCGATAGAGGCCTTAGCCGGGTGAATCAAGGCCTTCACCACCTTGGGCACGCTTGAGGCCTTCACCTTAGGGGGAGGGTCACCGCCTCGCTCCCCCTCGGCCGGTTCCTCTGAGATCGGCCGGGGCCTCTCCAGAAGCTTAGCCGGGTTCTCGGATTTTCTCTTCCCCGAGCCAGAGCGTTGACTCGCGGTTGATGGCGTCGGTGAAGGTGCGCCCTGCCTGGCAGCTGAGGAGCCTGACCGTTCGGCGCTCCTGGTGCCTGCGGACTCGCGGTGCTTTGCCTTCTTTCGGGCCCCCGTCGCCGGGGCGCCCTCACAGGACTTAGAAGACTGCTCTGACTTCTTCTTCTTCTCACCTGCTGGGCTCTTGCCTTCCAGCCAGTTGGAGAGACGGGTCCGGCGATCCCTCATCGTCCGATCCGTCATGTTAAAGCAAAACGCACAGTCCTTCTCCACGTGCCTTTTGTCCTCGTGGAGGCAGTAAAGGCATTTCGAATGCTTGTCCTCCTTGAACACATTTTGTAGGTTGCATCCAGGGCAGATCCTGAACAGTTTGCCGGGAGTCGAGATTCCCTTCTCCTGGGCCATGTTCTTCTCGTCCACGAGGTAGGCCTCAGAAACTTCTGGAAATCTCCAAGAAACGTAACTCGACCAAAACTTCACCCTTGAGGGGCGTAGATAAATCCGAAACGGGTCCCCATTGATCGGAAGTAGAAACGGTGGAGTTTGAGGCTCGATTAAACCAAAAAATGAGATAAATTTCTTTGAAAAAGCGCAAAACGCAGTAAAAGCTTGAGAGCTATAGCACGAGGACTCCCAACACTTGAGCGTGCGGTAAAAATCTGAGGATGGCTGCCGAGGGCGGGGCTTAGGGAGAGGGCAGTCATTGGCTGGGGGCAGTATGACCCAGAGACCCGTGATTGGTTACTACTAAGAAAGACAGATCAGAAACAAAACTGATACCAATTTTTTCTTTACCGAGGATTCCCAGCCTGATGACGGGGAATATTCATGAGCATGTGAATCCATGCCAGACCCCATGCTGGATAAATAGTAATCACATTGCCATTTGATTGAACACACACACACACACACACACACACAAGTATTTTCTGTGCTGCAATATTTTTCCCATCATTACCCCTTGTGATTAAAGAGATTGTTAGTATGACATCACCCCATTGGTGATCATTGTATAACCATTAAAAATAGTGTGATATATATTGTGAAAACCTGCTTCCTGGTTCAGTGTGACTCGGGGGGGATTCAAAGAGAGGGGCGTGATATAAGCTAGGCATTGACTTAGGTGAAGTGCTGGGTTGGAATCACTTAGAAGCTTCAGGGCACACTTATAAATGGCAGAAAGAACAGTTAACATTCTGCAATTGGAGAAGTAAAATACTTCTTAAAAAGATATGTATTTAATCATACGCCTAGGATCCATTTTCATGCATGGATGTTACAGATATAGGTAAGATCATTGGGCCACAGTCCAGGTGTGGCATTCATTCTTGATGAATTACCACCAAACACGATCAGTGTCAACACAACTTGTCATCAGGCAAAATCATCCCCCATTACAAGTGGCAAGATGGCAGTGTTAACAATTATTTTCAGAGTCCATAAGGATTTTTGAGGAATTGCTGCAGGTAGTAATCCTGCTGCAGTAATTCCTCCTGTCTTTGCCACTAATGTGGCAGCAATACCTCTAGCAAGTGCTGCAAGTATCTCCGCCACATTACTGCCAAACTAGTATGGCTGTGCAGTAAAAGTGGCAGTAAGACTGTTTCTGCCACTTTTGTACCACACCACCAGGTACTGCACAAAAATACCATGAAGAAAATGCTGAATACGTGTTTGTTGGGCATTCAGCAGTGCAGAAAATGTCAAAGCCAAAAATGCTGAACTAGGTGAGTGGGGGTGTCCCGCTTCTCTGAGGTATTCTTCCCTTCCTCACTTTCCCCCAGAAGCTCACTGACTCCAGAGCTCTGGTTCTCTCCAGGCTGGACTACTGCAAAAAGCCTTTTTCTAAATCTTCCTCCCTCTACTGTCCGTCCTCTACAACTCATCCAGAACAGGACTGTGAGACTTGTCCTTGGCCTCAAGCCCAGGGGTCGTATCTCTCCAGCTCTGAAATCCCTTCACTGGTTCCCAGTGGCGGCAAGAATCAAGTTCAAGACCCTTTGCATTGTCCACATAGCTTTCTGGGGCCTGGGACCACACTACCTCCAACTCTCTCTTCCTAAATACCTGCCTGCTCGAGCTCTCACCTCCAAATCCCTGAGGTTCAATCGCTTTTCCAAGCAACGACATGTGGGCAGATCTATTTCTTCGACTGGGGCCTTCCTCTGGAATAGCCTCCTTGCCTCTGTAACTTGAGCAGAACCATATCCAGTTCAGAAAACAACTCAAGACCTTTCTCTTTGCTTCTGCCTTCTCTCTTCCTCTCCTTTGCCGATTTCCTGCCTGGTCCGTGCGCTGGTCAAGTCACCCTCTGAATTCAGGCCCAGGTCCCCGTCTGGCCAGCTGCAATCCTGCACTGCCTTCTGGCTCCTGTGGACTTGTGGTCTGTATTTGTAACCCTACAGTCCCCCCACTTGCACTTATTTGCCACCTGTTGGATGCACTCTTGTTTTTCTCCTTTGTCCCGAACAAGGCCTAGTTAGATAGTCGTTTTGTTCTCTTGTGTACAGGCACGTTATAAATGCCATATCATATAGTACATTTATGGCGGGGGACAAAAGAAGAAAATCCCCAAGGCTCAAGTTACAAAATGCAAACAAGTCAGCTTTGAATTTTTGTAACTCAAGCTTTTGGGATTCGTTATTTTAACATAGACCTGCACCGCCATACTTGGAACTAGTCCCATTATGTGTTATCTAATCAGGGGACTTGGCTCTGGGTTTATTTTACTGTCTGCTTTTCCCTATGAGATTGTGTTTTACCTGTCTATGTGTATGATGTGAGTATTTCTAAACTCATGAACAGTAGGATGTGTTCCCTTCACACTCATTCCTTCCCCTGCATGTTATCCAATGGGTCAGGTTCTGGGAATTGAGGGTGGGCCTTGCGCCTCAGGCCACAGCCTGTCTATACCAGTATAGTTGTAGTATTCAGAGCTAAAATCGGTCTGGCAGCCTTATTCACCCTTATTCTGGATTACTTGCAAAGGATGCATCAGGGATTAAGGAGGCAAAGGTACAGTTTGCCAACACTAATCAATACCTGAGAGAACCAAGGGCCCGGGTACTTCCACTTTATGAGACATATTTTCAGTTATTCACTATTATTATTCATTATGCATATGTACAATCCACAAAATTATTATGTGCATGACCAGATTCTGACGCAGATGCGTAAAATAATGAGAAAAGATCTAAGAGCTCTTCGGAGGCCTCAAACTGCTTCAACTGTCTTGGAGATGAAGCGTATAAAAGCCAATTACAGATCTTGGTGTAAGCAGCATAAAAATGAGCTTCTTCAAAGAGATGAAGAAGATGTGATGGTTGCTTTAAAGGGAAAACCCTCAGTCCAGCTGTGGGCACTATTAAACCGTCCAACACAATCACAACATTATCTACAGCTAATGGGGTGACTGAAGCAGCCCGGACTACTTTCTACACAAAGCCTTTTTGAAAATCCTGATCAGGATAACCTTCCTGAAGTTAAGAGCCCGGTACAGCGACAGTTTACTTATGATCAAGATGGCCTGATGGGGATGATAAAACATCTTAATCCATCAAGAGCACTGCGCACGGATGGGATTACTAACCAACTAATGAAAGTATATCCGGAGCACTGGGCAACAGTTCTGGACAAGGTATTGCAACATATTCTGAAACATAAGCAAATTCTGAGGTTATCTCTATATTTGAAACTGGCATAACATCAGACCCCTCAAATTACAAGCCCATAGCACTCTTGGATTTTATGGGCAAACTATATGCTTCCCTACTATTGAGAAGATTGATCTGTTGGCTAGAAAGCTATAATCTCCAAGACAAACATCAAGTTGAGTTTATAAAAGCCCTAGGCAAGCCCCCTGCAGCTTTTATCTTATCTCTCCTCTAAGCCAAAGCGATTAAATCAAACAAGAATCTACATTTAGCTTCTATGGATTTCACCAAAGTTTTGACAGTCTAAATAGATTGCGGCTGTGGACTAAATTGACGGAGACAGATTGTCCTGCTGACCTATTGGAAAAGACCAAGGACCTCTACTCAAGCACCCTCTAACTCGGGTTAACACAATGGGCATGTTGAGTGGTGAAATTGAAACCCAGAGAGGAGTTAAACAGGACTGTGCCTTGGCCCCAGCGCAATATAATTTCTATGTATCCGATCTAGGAGATTATATGGCCTCAATTAGATGTTTTCTGCTGAGCATAGGAGGAATGAAAATTTCCCATCTCCTATATGATGACGACCTTGTCCTTTTGGAGTTTACCAAGATTGGTCTGCAGCAGCAATTAGATGGCCTACAGAGATATGCTGAAATAAATAACCTGGAAATAAACACACAAAAAACAAACATCTTGGTCCTGAAAAAGGGCAGAGAAGGAAAACATTGAAAATTCAAATGGTATATAAATAACAAAGAAATCGAAAAGGTTGAATCATTTAGATACCTGAGAATTACAATCTCCAAAAGGCTGGTGGAAACGGAAGCAGTGGACTCTTTGAAACATAAGGTCAGGATCCTTGCGAGTCAGGCATTGATCCTGAAAAGAAAATATTGCACCTTTTCTCCATCTCCGGTTATAGAGTTTTATAAAAATAAAAGTCCCTCGAACCTTAACCTATGAGTCGGAAGCTCTCCTGGATATCCTGCATAAATGGTGGCCCCTGTTCGAAGGGAAATTTTGGAAAAAAGTACTGGAGGGCCCTAGCTCTACCCCTATCCAGTTAATAAAAAAAGAACTAGGCTTGAGCTCATTGCTGATGGTGATACAATGGAAGAAACTGACATTTCTAGCCAAATGCTATAACTCCCCCACTGTTTCAATGATTATGAGAATCCAACAGGAACTTTCACATGGAACTAATCCCAGGATCATCTTGTGGAAAAGAAATGCCTTGGTCTAATAGCAGACTTGGAAATACAATTATCTGATTTTTTAAATTTATTATTTACTTGTATTTAATCAATTTGACTTTTACAAGCTCCGAAAACATGAAATAATTTCCAAATGGCGAAGAATGTGGTCAAGGGCCTTTTCAATTGACTGTTTTTGGGTGGCATCTAGCTTCTTTATCGCGTGGTACAAAATCTTTGCTGCAGCTATGGTCCATCTGGTCCTTTCCCCTGACATCAACCTAGCCCACCACTGTTCTTTTTTGCACATTGTGAAGTCCCTGAGCAGCAGCGTTAGATAGGTTGCGCGATCCTGAGTAATTTCAGAGCATGACATCAGCAAGTGTTTTATAGATTCAAGTTGGGCCTGATCGTTGCAGTCTGCAGGTGTTGGTGGTTGACAGTGATTTTGTAGCCAACATTTTGTGCGTGTAGAATAAATTGAGGCAGGCTTGCATGAAAGTGCTTCTAGTTTATCTGGAAACTTAGTACAGTATGCTTGGGGTGCCTTCATTTTTTTTGGAATCCTTTGAATATGTTTCAAGAGTTTATTTGCTGCTACGGATTCATTAGTCCAGATCCAGTCCCATTCTTCCGTTTTTTTTTTTTTACTCTCTAAGGGTTGGAGATTAAATTGTCCTTGGCGCATGTGATTTGTTCTGGTTGTTGCTTCTTTGCTAGAACCCATGTGTTTAGTCTTTGGCAACGGCCGCTTTTGATTTCTTCTGCAATGACCTGGTAAGGAGGAGGGCTATCACTCACTCAAGGTTTTTCTGAAGAGCTGCATACTTCTGAGGTCTACTGTCACTGCCAGGGAGAGTAACCCAAGTTCTTGTCCAATTGCTGCGACAGAAGTCAATTTTGGTAGATTTAGGACTGATCTCCAGAAGTGTCCTTCTAGTTTAGGCCAAATTGTCACGGACATGTTCAAGGATGCGTCCATCCCGTATGTAAAGTAGGGACAACCTTTGTTTTATAAAACTAGATTGCTGGCAACAGGGAGAATTTTCCAATTTTTTTAGTTTGAGCCGTTAAATTACGAGTGCTGTCCCATAGGGCCTTTTTGTTTCTGAACTTGACCTGTCAATCATGACTCCCAAGTATTTAAAATGGGTGACAGTTTACATTTTTGAGTTTTCAATGTTCCAGGTCAGTTTTTCATTTTTTTTGGACATTTCTCGATAATTAGGATTTTTGTTTATTTCTTATGCCTGCGTCTAGTAAGAAAAAAATCACTTCAGTTTGATTGGTTTAAGACTTTGGAGGTCGTTGCCCATCTAAAACTTCATCAGGATCTAGCAGCTGAGACAAGAAAAAGGGGCATGGGACAGCCTTATTTATTAAAACGCCCAGATCCAGGAATTTGCAAAACCTTTCATGAGAATTCGCTTTAACTTATGCAATACTGGGGAGATTATAACAGTGCGAGATCCCACTAACTTCAAGACCTCATCCTGTAGATTCTGTGAGTTAGATTCCAGAAAAGAAACACTTGAGTATCTTTTTCATGTTGTGCCTCTATTTCTCGGAACAAAGGACACATTGCTTTGGCCACTTATTAAGGGACTACAACACCTTAACGGCTGAGGGCTGGTGGCAACATATGTTAAGAGGTCTACAAATCTTGCTTACTCTAGCACTGGTTGAGTTTTACAGAACGATCTTAGAAAAGGTTCTAGCATTAAAAAACAAGGTACTTCCACAAGCCCCCCCTAGGCTTGCCAGGATTATGATGAATTGAGTAGAGTCTCTCCACCTAGTTGATGTATGTATGTAACACATTGGAGAGGTTTCCTCAGGTACGTACGGATGAAGTCTATATGAATATTCGTTGGAAACGCATGACTTACTAAATGTTTTACTGTAAAGCAATAAAAAAATGTTTTAAAAAAAATGAACATATCTAATATACAAGATAATAAATTAAACATACTGGTAGGATCTGTTTCAACATATGGAGACAATTTTCTGGGGCTGTCTTGTATTTGTAGGGCAGTGGAGAGCAAGATACCAAATAAGGGGCAGTGCCCATGGTCTTAGGCCAGGTGGATAGTAGAGGAGAAGGGATTGAGGAGCCCAGGTAAACCATCACCGTTTTTGGCAAGTAGAGGCATAAGGAATTGTCTATCATCCAGTCATTTGAAGTATACATTAAGACACCATGGTGGCAGGACAGAGACTTGGGGTACACAACAATATAAGATAAAAAGGCTGAGGAAGAACTTGATAGACCTCACCAGCATCTCTCTAAATTGGAGGAATTAAGAAATATGTTTGAGACTCTGACCCTTTATCCCAAGTGCGGCACCAAGACGGTAAATAAAGATGAGGTGGTTAACAGTGTCAAATATAGATGGTATGTCTAAGAGAATGAGGATCACTGTACTACCTTTATTTAGAGAATGCAACAAATTCATGCATCATAAATGAATGCCTACGGGCTTTCGGCGCGTTACAAGTGCATAGAAATAGAAAAAACAAAAAGCAAGGCAGATCAGTTTAGCTGGCCAAAATCCAAGACCGAGGATCATGCAACAGATTATTAGATCCACTATAGAGCATTAGCTGTTTACTAGTCAATTTCTGGAATGTTTAAACAGAAAAGGGAAGTTGGCAATCAGTCTGTAATCTGCAAGAGCAGCTGAATCACTAGATCAACCAATGGCTTTTTCAGGAGGGGGCAAGGACTGGGAAAATCACCTTGAAGAGAGAACCACATGGCAGGCCATGGGAAAGGTTGTTCAGAAGAAGCCTTTAGTGTGCTGACAGTTTTGATATTGCTTAATGTGGTTGCACCATCATGAGAGGCAATAGAGCAATAAGGAGTGGAGCTGAATGTGGGGCAGTTCAAAAGGAATGCGAAGGACAAACAGTTGAGTAAACTGAAGGACTTGATATATATTACGTACAAGCGCAGTATAGCCATGGGATGGAAAGACACGAGAGAGCGCCAGGCGTGGCCAGATGGTGGAGGGATCTGGAGAAATGGTGCACGGCAGGGACAGGGGTGTGGGAGAAAGCCATTAGAATGCAAATGGAGGAGCCTGGGTTAGCCTTACAGAGGTGGAGAACACTGGACGGTCACACTGTTGGCAATCAAGGCAAAGAAGGAGAATGAATGGGAGGGAAAGGAGGTAGACACAATTGCTATGACGGATATCAAGTCAGGAGGACAGGCTGGGGGTGGGAAGGGGCGACAGTAAACATGAGGGTTGGGGAATGTGAAGTTAAAGTTGAGCTTGTTGACAGTGTGTTGTAATGGATATTGTGCAAAATCTAATTTAAAAAAAAAAAGATAATTCCTGTATTGTTTTACTATGATAGCTGCTTTTATTGTAAGGATTTAAACGTGTTAATTAGTAAGGGTTTCTTAGTTGTAATGTGTACCTACCAGCTGTATGTGAAATTAGGTTGATTAAACTGGATGTTGCAGTGTGTTTTTATATATACTATTTAACTTTTAAAATGGCACAATTCTTACTATTGGACTGTGTCGGCTATTTTCATTTGAAATTTGGAAAGTGTGTTTAATGTTATGATACATTTTTTGATACTGTGTGCCACGGTGACTTGTATCACTTGTTAGTGTACATTAAGAAACCTAAATAGGATGTTTTGGCATGCTTTTTAATACACTGATGATCATAGCTGTGCAACAAGGAAATGCAGAGATAGGGCACATCCATCTGGATACACTTAAGATAGATTGACTTTGAGTCCAAGGATCTTGCTCAGCGATTGCCTTCTATGTCCAAACTTTACTTTGTTTTACCATGTGCATATACTGCGCATTTACGGAAAAAATAAAAAAGGAGTGGAGCTGAATAGACCTCTTTTCATGGAAGGAGGACAGATTGTCGCAAGACTTCAACAAAGTAAAGAGAACTAAGGAGTGTTCAGGAGGCATATATCATTTGTTTAGATATTTCAAACAGTACAGCTGACATGTCGTGCCCGACATATGCGATCATCCAAACAAGCTTTCTTCTTCTGATACATGAAGGAATAATAGCCTCTAGCAAGGCTCAAACAATTAATCTTGTTTTCAGGTAAGCAAAATGTTTCTGCCAAATGCATTTCAATTACTTTTGCCCCTTATTTAAAATGGCCAGCTCAGTGTCAGTTCTTGTGGTTCAATAAACCATAGCTAACCAATTTCACGCCATTCAGATCCAATTCAATGCTTGGACACCGGACCAAATAGTCACACACTGACATATAGGGCCTCATCACAAGTCCGGCAGTAACCGTGCCGGTGAAGCCGGCAGGTTGCCGCCGTACTTGCGAATTTTACCATCGCCTGGCTTGCCAGAAACACCAGGAAATTACAACCCCAGCGTTCCGGAAGTCAGGCGCTGGTAATTGTAAATCCCCATTCCCATTTGAGTCCCATAGGACTCAATGAAATGGGGACCACAGAAGCACCAGCACTGTTAACGGTGCTGGTGCTTGCGTGAAACTCTGCGGGCGGGTGCCATTCCGCCCACTAGGTCTGACCCTGGCGGGTGGAACAGCACCCGCCCGCAGAGTCGTACTGTGCCAGTCCAGTAACAATGGTGCCAGTAGGCTTACCGGCACCATTGTTACCGGTCCAGCATTGTTAGAATGAGGACCATAGACCTAGAATTATCACTAACAAAGTTAACTCTAGGTTGGCTCAAAACATGAACTATGTACAGGTCAACCAAAAAGAACTCCCAAAGGAACCACCCTCTAACTCAAATCTCACAGCGCACCTCCTCCCCGGAAAGCAGCTTGAGATCCCCCTAGCAGCTCAACCTCTGCCAAACCGATCACCACCATTATGGCAGAACACCCACAGACTTCTGCCACAGCATCAGGCAACAAGCTGTTTTGAAAGAGAGTGTTCCTCTGCGATCTACTGCAAGAGGGCAACCAAGGTAGTGCCCACTGTATGTAGGCTCTGGTATACTCCCTGTTTTGGCACAGTGTGATTTAGGACCAGGTGCTGAATGGTGTCCACTGCCAGGGATAACAGCCAACTCTAGTATGTTTTAGAATTTCTCTGCACAATGGCCCTACCGTGTGGTGCACCATTAAGAGGACGTTAGCATAGCTACAGTGGATAAGAAGCTCCAAATGCCATTTGTGTCTCCACTGACTAACCCAAGCACTAACACATTAAACTCATACTTTCCACTACCATCAGCGGTCTGCAACCGTTGGCACTGCACTAAATAATAGGCATACAAGTTAATCCAGACATTCACATCAATTGACCATCCCCTCCCAACACAGAAAAACATCAGACCTCTACATATCTCCCACCCAATTGTATATGTCTGCAGACAAGGCTCCCCTCTGGATAAAGATAGCCCAAATGCTATTGAAACTATCCACCTAGAAACAGACCCACAGACAGTAACTGGATACATCCAAACTGTACAAATCAACACAGCAGCAAAGGGATCTTGCATTATGTCTCCGTCTCCACTAACCAAACCCAACCAACTTAATTTTAAGGGCACATAGCATCAAGAGCCCGTGCAAATTGCAGCAGAGCATGGCGTGGGACCCAACAACAATCCATAAAGAAGCCAGTGTTTGCAAGAATGTGGGAGTTTTGTCCCTTTTCTCTATTAGCGTTCCTAACACAGAGTATGGATGATTAGTGAGAGGTTTAAACACTGGTTAAGGATATCTGTGTAAAGCATGCCAATCACTTGGTGGGGCACTAATTAATCTTTCATCCTTCTGAGGCTGCTATAGTGAGTACCAGTGAGCTGGATAAAAATAACATTGTATTTTTAGAGGTACAAAGATACAAAAAATTAAGTACTGTGCAGTTGATAGCTGGTAATAGGGAGTCCCAATTCCTTGCCACGTGTTATTCCTTTGTAAAGGATAGAGATGTGGTATTGATAATATGGATCTAAAGCATGTAAACCAAAATAATTGCTGATCCACAGTTAAAGATAGCAAGAATCAGTTGCAGCATAAGAGCAGTTGGTATCAGTATCAAAATCTGTGTATGCCAGGCATTGTCCCTTATAGTTATGTGACCTTAGAATGCATACAACTTTAAAATAAACCACCTGAGTTTCTTACTGAATTTACGTGGAACAAAAAACAGCTCTTTGTTGCTTATTGCATATTAAAATACCAAGCCTGAAGCTGATCAAGTTATCTAATGGGAAAGCAAATCCTTTGGCTGTTCTTGTATAAAGGTAGCTGAATTGAATGTTTTGGGGCCATAGGCAGAGCTTTGTAACCCTCAATGCAGCCTCCCACTCCTACACTCTCAGCCATGCCCTCACACGTGTGACTATAAAATACCCTAGCAGTACAACTTCTTTCAATTTAAGACAGTATTGCAACCACCATTTTAAAGCAAACACTAAGAGTGAAGACTGATTTTTCCCTTTTAAAGTACAATTTAAAAAACTACATTATTTGGCTTTATTGCGTGATTTTCAAGCAAACATTTCAGGCATCAGAATATTCATACTCATGTTCTATTGTTTGTTTTTCATTCTAAAAATCTGAACATTTAGGGTGCAATATCTGAGTCTCCTTTTTGCAAATTTGCATACCTGTGATTTTGAAAGCTTAACTCAAAAAATGTCACTACAAAAAGGGATTATTTCTAAACAGTATGTGTGATTGTTGGGACGTATTTATCATTAAATTAATAAATATAGCAGTAAAACCTGAATCAAGGAATAGACAGTAAAAGTAGCAAACGAAATTGAATACGGCAAAGAAATTCACATTCACCAACACATATACATAAACTAATCTTTAATTACATGTTGACAATTATGAATAGATTACACAATTTTCAGTATGTGGCAAAAAGGCAATAAGTGATGCAGTCTTTTTTTCATGAAACACAATGTATAATACAGCGCTTAATAATTCTATTATCAACATTTACATGATTCACATCAAATTGATGACATCCAAAATGTATTCCTTTTAAAGGATAGAATGTTCAATAAAATATTATATTTCATCTAATACTCTGGTACAATACTTCATACATTTGAAGAAAAAAATCACGTAGTCCACCCACGGGATATTTTTTCATAATTCTTCCATAATAACAACTGTCACAGAAACTGCCAAATGCAATGATTTGATTTTTCCAATACTGAATTGGAATATATAAAGAAGCGTTGAATGTTGAAGTCATGTAAAACACTGTCTTAGTACCTACTACATAGCTTTTTCTTGCATTTAGACTGCCTACAAAAAGGAACATATTTCAAAAGTGAGGAAACAGATTAAGATGCAATTACAATTTCTGAAAACCTTCCTTTTACAGGAAGTCAACCAGACAAAGTGAATAGTATAGTTATCAGATACCAAATGTGTTAACTTAAATGTAAAAGCATATATGCGGTTAAAAACACATTTAGAATTGTTTTGAAAACATATTGTGCTGAGGAATGGTGAAATTCCCTGTGTATAAGTTCTCTTCCAAGACCAAATACTCCAGAACAGCATCCCTTTTTGCTTTTCAAAGTGCTAGAAATTTTACTGCTCACATGGCATGTATTTTAAAAATATATTTAACACATGAAAACCATATTGGCACTTCAATAGTCTGCCAATGTACATGAACAAAATTGCTTTAGATTATTTACAATGAAAAATCAATTATATGTCGATGGCTAGTTTTCATAGGAGACTTTTAGTTGACTGGCTTAAAAAGCAATGGGCTGCAACTTGTAAGACATTGTGGCTTTCAGCAGGGCTGGGCATGGCATAATTTTACAAAGTGAGTCGGCTATTTCTTACTTCTTTCTGTTAAAACCTTTCTCCAAATACAGTACAACATTACAATGGAGCGGAGACTCTTTCATGTGATCATTAAAATGGATACATTCCAATCTAAGTACTATTTTGGTCACCTCCAGTGATATGTCCTTCCACTCCTCATCCCCATCAATTCTTCAAAAGGTAGCATAATTTCTGACAAAAAATATTGTACTGAAACTTATGTACAACATGACCTATTTGCAAAGTGTGCCACATTCACATAGTTCAGGGCAGAATGATTCATTGGTCACCTAAAAGGTGCCCTTTTAAATAGAAACAGAAAATGCTTGGATGTCCTCCCCGCTTTTCAAACCAGGCCTTTACATTCAGGGTTTATTTTTCATTTTAATCTATGAAAAATCACCTGCTTCCACTTAAACAGTAATTTATTTTGACGTTTTCATGTCACAGCACATAGCGTTTATGATCATGAATTTTGCATATGAATGCATATGGCTTAAATTAAGTCTGTATTTTGCAAACAGTACAACTACAGCATTTATATCACAATGCATAATTCATCAACTTCTCCAGCGAAAACTGAAAATCGTCATCATATACTTCTACCACTGTTAGACATTTTCATAGGAAATCCCTACTGAGCCTAAATTCGGGCATGAAATCAAGTGCAGTGTGTGGAAGTAAAGAATACATCTCATAGCAAACATTTTAACATAACATTCATGATTGAATACAGTAAAACCAAAAGATACCATTCTTATGCCCACTACATTCCACGAGATACCATAGCAGGAACTGCCAGTTTCAAGAATGGCTAGGTTTTATGGATTGCACACTACAGGCAGTATTTGGTAATAAACAGACCCGCATAAAGAAATATGCTGGTATGCAGGTGAACAATAGATTCAAAAATGTAAAATATACCTTAGCAAAGAACCAGGGCACAATTGCATGCCCCACAGTAAAGTAAAATGCATTAAAAAGACTACATCCAATTGAAAAAAGTGTGAAAAAATATGATTCTATGTAGCACCCGAAAGGAAAACTGGAAACAAAAGTGTTCAATGGGGACAGCACTAAATTCTGTAGGCGTGTTATTGACCCCTTCTGTACTGCCCAGGCTAGATTTTATAATCCCAAAAACATCACAGAACTATCCAGTAAACATCTGCATTAAAGGGATTAGCAGAAATCACATTCTCGGTCTTCACATACTGTTAATATGGCCCAAAGTTTGTCAAGTAAGGATAGACCTCAGTTGAAGCAAGTATGGACTAAAGGTAGGTTGTGACTTTAAAAGGCACTTTAGGTACAAACTAAATGAAGGTCCCCCCCAACAGGTACTTTTGGGTTTGCTGCCACAAACAGCAGTTCTTTTACACGTGCCAATTTTTCATAGAGGCAACATTCAAGTGCTGAGAGAAATTAAAGTAGTGTACTCCCATAGACACATGTAAACAATCCACCTATGCTCCTGCAGAGTCTGGCTGGGAAACATTGGGCCATGTAAAGTAACGGGTTGGATTGGATGCAAATAAGAATTAATGGCTTACAAATGCTGAGTGATCGTTACTTTTGTCATGATGTTCCTATGAATGTAAGGTAAATGGGGAATGCATCCCATTGGTTCTGCATGTGAATCCCCATCTCTAAACATGAATATGGATACACACAAATAATAATCAAGTAAAATAGTCAAGTACTCCAGAGGCAGCCTCAGCATCTGCTTCTTAATTGGCATCAGGGGCACGAAGAATCCACTGAAAGCTTTACTATGATGTGGATAAATTCTGCTTCTTCCGGCACTGTACACTCTCCCGTGGTTTGAAGAACACAACGTTCAGCAGATTTGTTTTTGTAAAAAAAAGGAAAGATAGGACCTTCATATTTCCACTGACTGCTTCACATGGCCCCAACCAGGTTGTTCAAAATCAACTGGCCATGAAAAAATGTATTGTAACCTGGCAAATGCTAAGCATTAACACGTATTGTCACTGGTGAATGCTTCCAAAAGGTAAAAGAGGACTACTTCATGTTCTCCATAATTGTCCACTTTGCAAACAGTCAAATAACAATTGTTCCCATGAGAGCTGTACATTCCCTATTACACATTCCTAAATTAAGAATCATTTCCCCGAAAAAAAAAAAGAAAAACGTAAGATGTGCTTACAAACAGGGGAAGAGACAATTTGGACATTAAAAGTTTAAATAATACAAAATTTGAGAAAAATTGCTAAGCCGACTTGATCGCTGGACCTGAAACTTTCCACAAAACGTCTACGCTGCAGAGATTGTGGTTCACTTTTTGCGCCCAAGTAAAGAATGATAGTAAATCCGGCTGTACTGAGAAAGAATTTCTACATGGCCTTTAGTTCTGGAATATGGCTGGAGGGTTAAACACCATCTATGGGAACGGTACCAATCCAGGAAAGCTCACTCTTCATGTGAAACTTCTCTCATCACCTTTTTCACTTTCTGGACCATTTTACAAAAACCAGTTTCTGGTGGGGAAAAAAAGAAAGTGTCAGCAACTAGAGTTGAATACACACACCTACTACACATGTGAACTCCCTCCCTGAGAATTGGGAATCTTACATTATGTTCTCTTTTATTAAAATCGTGGGAGGATAGGGAGTGTAATGCTTATGAGCCTTACATTTCACTACATGTGTGTGTTTAGCAAAGGTATCTACAGAGTGCAAGTGTCATAAATAGAAAGCATTCATTGTAGGGCATTTGCTCCAAATATTCGAATACGAACAGTCATGAATCATACAAAAAATAGAGGTTTCATAAGTGCATGTGAAAGAAGCAACAGAAAGATTAACAACAATACAAGCATGGACACAGCAAATACATTTGAATTGTGTATAGACACTGATTGAAGCGCAGTGTGAATACAATTTTCTCATGTACATTTGCATTGCGTTACTTTGCATGTAGAAGGATAAACAGACACAGACATTCGAAAAGCAGCACTTACTCCAGTTGATTGATGGGTACATGACAATGGTTGGTGCTTAGACTAGTAGGGCAAATTATACAAGCATCCGGAGGGAAAGAATTAAGGAAAGGGATTTTCTGAAGGCGAGATAAGATTACAAACATTTTGAGCATGTGCTGCCCAGGTAAACCTAATCAACCTGCATCAAACTGGGCAATGCAAATGTTTTTGTTGTAAATTAAAAAAAAAAACGATACAAGCACAGAAGAAGAATCAATAACGAAAACCATTTCATACATTAGATAGAAAAATAACAGACTTGGAACCCACAGAAAATCAGCAAACCATGACATAGCTAAATACAAATTTATACAAGATTTCAAATATCTTTGACTATGTATTTTGAATCTTAACATCGAATAATGCCATTATTTACTGGAAGCTGATTCTTTTATTTAACTTTATAATTCCATTTTTTTCCAAATGGAAACTTGTTCAAATGTGACGACTAAGATGAAAATCATGTGAGAAACCACGGTCCATCAAAACACTGCATTCTTACCATTTGCTGCTCATCTACACTCCTGGAGCCAAAATTGCAGGCTGCTATGAGCTATGGTTACCCCTATGGATGAATGAACCACAGTGATAATTTATATTGGCAACCCTCCAAACTAAGCATGTAATGGAAGGCTTATCTGCAAAGATAAACCATAAATGAGACGAGAACGCCTCACGGAGCCATGTTTCTGCAAATGGGTGGATGTACTGAAAGAGGAAGCCCCCTCTCTTCTTGGGTAAGCCACTATATATTGAGATATACAATGTACACCATTATGAAATATTGTCAAAATTCACATTCGCATAAGATTCTTAAGAGCAGAAAAGGCACACACATTTGTCAAGGATCAACATTTATTTTATTCCAGTTGCAAGACAGCCTATCCCGTGGCTTAGGCCAACTAGCTCCCTCTTCAGCAGTGTAAAATTGTGCTTGCTCTTAAACATGGATGTAAGGCATAGGAATGATGAAGCACTGATCCTTACAATGACAGCAGTGGTGGTTATGCAACTAGAGGCTATTGACTGACTTTGTACTGTTCTACTACCCAAGGGTTGTGCATCCCAAGTAATTGCAGCAGCTACAGTTTGTGTAGTGAACCATGCAACAGTTACAAAGCGCCTTCCACTCCCTTTTCCATGTTTGGCCGTTGGCTGTGAGGCCATGTTAATTGGTGTTTGTCTTTAATTGGTGCTTTTTGGCATACAACACCACAGACATAGGCAGCCCTGGTAGAGCCTTTCTCTAAAGGAGGTAGTACTGTATACTCTTGCACCTGATATGATATTTTATTTATAGCGTGCCCATACACAAGTGTTTAACGGCGCAACGAGGCAGGGAAGGAGAACAAAGGGGGATCTCAACAACTACAGAAAGTTGCTGAAATGTTCAAATGTGTTAATCAAGTTTCTCTTCAATTCTTCCGCTATTAAGCAGGTAATGTGTTGCATCCCACTGATGGCTACTGCCTGTGATCACCCCCTCTACATGTTTTTCTTCTAGCCCCAATTTGTTGCTGTTCCAACAAAACGGTTCAACTGCTTGTTTTGTCTCGGATTGTGTTCGTTCAAACAAGCAGGTCCAGTACAGACTCCGTCGCTGTCCTACTGCTCAATGTGTTCAAGTAGGTGGTGTGTTCTGTCATACAGCCAAAAATTCCCACTGCCTGTGACCACCACCCCCTCTAAAAATATTTCTATTCTACCAAAGGCGTGGCAAATAAATTAAAATGCTTGTGTTAGCACTGTGAGGAATCTAAGGGTGTCCTCACTTCCCCCCCCCAATATATCATATATATATATATATATATATATATATATGGGATACATTACTCACCGTAATCGTATTTCTGATGCTTGTATCTGCTTAGATTCACATGCTGTGCATAGGCCGACATCTAGTGGAAGCTGCGGAGTATTACAGTTTGTTTTTCGAAAGTCGAAAATGGGCGTCGACACAGGCGTGCCAGTAATACTATCCCTAGTGTGACGTCCACTGTACCCAAGATCCCTCACGCGTGTAGGATCCTCAGATTGTATTTTTTCTGACATGAGGAAGCATGAGGAGTAGCGTGAGTACAGATAATCCAAGCAGATAGACAGAAAAGGTAAGACTACAAGCAATCATGCGCCTTCTCTCGGAGGGGAGGAAGGGTGGGTCGCATGTGAATCTAAGCAGATACAAGCATCAGAAATACGATTACGGTGAGTAATGTATCCCTTCTGAGGCTTGTGGAATCTGCTTAGATCACATGCTGTGCATAGATTAGCGAGCAGTACCAGAAGAAGGAGGTGGGATGTGAGAAGGGTCATGAGCAAACAGGTGTCTTAGAACCGCTTGTCCCACTTGTGTATCTGTCTTGGAATGAGTGTCAATGCAGTAATGCTGAGTAAAAGTGTGAATAGAGCTCCAAGTAGCCGCTTTGCAAATGGTGTCGAGGGGAACATTTGCAATGAAAGCCAGAGTGGCACCAATGCCTCTAGTAGAGTGGGCCCTTGGCGTAAAAGGCAGAGTCTTGTCAGAAAGAGAGTAACACAGCTGTATACAGTTGATAATCCACTTCGAGATAGCGCCCTTAGAGACGCGATCCCCCTCTCTGCCTGTAGCTACGGAGACAAACAGTTGATCTGTTTTCCTTAGCGGTCTGGTTTTATTTACATAGTATAGGACCGCCCTACGCACATCTAGGGTGTGTAGTTTCACCTCAGCCGAGCTTTGCGGGTTCTGGAAGAAAGCCGGAAGCTCGATGGACTGGTTTACATGGAACTTGGATATGAATTTAGGTGAGAACCTAGGGTGTGTGCGTAAAACCAGTTTGTCCTTGTGGATAGTAAAGAAAGGATCCTGCACTGACAGAGCCTGAATTTCACTGACCCTTCTTATGGAGGTAATGGCTACTAAGAAGGCCGTTTTATAAGTCAGGTGTTTGAGACTACTTTTATGCATGGGTTCGAATGGGGGTCCCATGAGCTTAGCTAGCACCACGTTGAGGTCCCATCCTGGCGGTGGGTTCGAAATAGGAGGGTGAAGTCTCTTTACTCCTTCCATGAAGGCTTTAACCACTGGTACTTTCCACCACGAGACCTTGTTATGGGATGTGGTGTAAGCCGAGAGGGCTGCCAGGTGTACTTTCAGCGAGTTAAAAACCAACCCTGCATCCAGCAGGTGGAGCATGTATGTCACAACGTTGGAAGGAGTGCAATCAACCGGGTTGATTTGTTTATTCTGGCACCAGATAACGAATCTTTTCCACTTATCAAAGTAACAGTGCCTTGTATTTGGTTTCCTGGACTCCTTTAGAATGTCCATACACCTCTGTGGTAATTTGAGATGTCCAAACTCTATGACTTCAGGAGCCATGCTGCTAGGTTCATAGAGTTGGGTTCCTGATGCACTGTTTGACCCTGTTGCTGGGACAGTAGGTTGTACCAGGCTGGGAGTCTGATGGGTTCGCACACCGCCATCCTGCGTAGGTGTGGAAACCATGGTTGTCTCGCCCACATGGGAGCAACTAGGATGAGCGTCATAGATTCCTTGTTCATCTTGTACACCACCTTCCTGATGAGAGGAGTTGGTGGAAAAGCGTACGCAAACATCCCTGACCAGTTCATCCACAGGGCATTCCCTTGGGAGTCCGGCTGGGGGAACCTGGATGCAAATCCTGGGCATTGTTTGTTTTCGCTTGTGGCGAATAGGTCTATAGTGGGGAAACCCCACTGAGAGAAGAGATCTTCTACTACGTCTCTGTGAAGGACCCATTCGTGTTCTTCCGGGAGGGAGTTTCTGCTTAGAGCATCCGCTAGGGAATTGAGCTCCCCTGGAACATGTTGCGATGACAGGAAGATGTTCCGTCTGAGTGCCCATATCCATATTTTCTGGGCAAGCTTGGACAGATTTGGCGAACGAGTCCCCCCTTGCTTGTTCAGATAGAACATGGCTGTCGTGCTGTCCGTCCTGATCTGCACCGACAAGTTCAGTAGATGGGGCTCGAACGCCCTTAGCGCTCGGAATACTGCCAGAAGCTCTAGCAGATTGATGTGGTTCTTGGCTACTGAGTGAGACCAGAGACCCTGAGCTGTGTGGTGGAGATGGTGAGCTCCCCACCCAGTCAGGCATGCATCTGTAGTCACCACGGCTTGTACTTCGGGATCGTAAAAGGGTTTCCCCTTTGCGAGATTCTCTCTTGTCCACCAGTGTAGGCTCTGTACGAGTGTTGGCGAAACGACCACTAGATCGTCCCAATGACCACTTGCCTGAGACCACTGTTTCGCCAACCATTCCTGCATGGGACGCATGCGCAGACGCGCGTGGGGGACCAGGTAAATGCATGACGCCATCATGCCCAGTAACCGCATAGCTTTGCGTACTGTTATCTGTTGACCTGACTGATAATGCGGAATTTGCAGAAGTATATTCCGAATTCTCTCTTCCGAAGGGAAGGTCAATCCTTTCTGAGTATCTAGGATAGCTCCTAGAAACTGTTTTGAGGTGCTTGGCACCAGACTTGACTTTTTCTCGTTGATGGAGAAGCCTAATTCGTGGAGGAGGTCGATAGTCCTCTGAATGTTTGACCTGCAAATTCCTGGGGTTTCCCCCGTTATGAGCCAGTCGTCCAGATAAGGGTACACCGGGATTGCTTCCCTGCGTAGGTGTGCAGCCGCCACCGCCAGTACCTTGGTGAATACCCTTGGTGCTGAAGCTATCCCGAAGGGCAGTACCTTGAATTGGTAGTGGCGACTGTCCACCTTGAAGCGCAAGTACTTTTTGTGCGCTGGGAGCATGGAAATATGAAAATAAGCATCTTTCATATCCAAGGTTGCCATGTAATCCCCCTTTTTTAGGAGGGGGATTACCTCTTGTAGCGTGGTCATACGGAATTTTTGGGGCTTGACATATTTGTTGGCAGGCCGTAAGTCCAATACTGGGCGCATTGTCAAATCTTTCTTTGGCACAAGGAAGTAAGTTGAATAGATACCCTTGTTTACCTGGTGTCCTGGGACGAGTTCTATCGCGTCCTTTTCTAGCAGAATGGCGATCTCCTCGAGAAGGATCCTTTGATGTTCTAGGGAGTGCACTCTTTGTCGTGGAGGATGATTCCGGGGACGCTGCAGTAGTTCTATACAATATCCTGCGGATACTGTTGACAGCACCCATCTGTCTGAGGTGATCCCTTCCCAAGCCTGGGTGAAGGTGGAAATGCGTCCCCCTACTGGGGTTGCGTGGCAAGGGACCCTGAACTGAGCGTCACTGTTTTGGTGGAGGCGTGCCCCCGCCCTTGTTGGGGCTGCCTCTGCCTCTTCCACGACCTCTCTTGTTACCCCTGCCGTAACTCTGGGTAGACTGCTGGTTGTTATTCCATTGTGTACCTTGTCCCTGGGCATAGTTGCCTCTTTGTGAATTTTGGCCGCGTGGGCGACGAAAATTATTGTTCCCCCTCTGGTTAGGGGGTTTGTTGGTAAGCTGGCCAAGGGATTTGAGAGTCTCATATTCATCTTTGGCATTTTTAAGTGCGTCTTCGACCGCTTTCCCAAACAATAGGTCGGGTTCCACTGGCTTGTCTATTAAAGAAGCCTGGGTTTCTGTCTTGAATCCCGACTGCCGTAACCACGCATGTCTCTTGATAACAGTACCTTCTGCTATCAATCTCCCTGCGTTGTCAGCGGCGTCGAAAGTTGCTTTTAAAATGCAACCAGACACGGCTCTCCCCTCTGCCGAGATCCGAGCCAGCTGGCCCTTTAGCGGTTCTGGAGCAGAGGCAATGAGCGCCGCGACTTCTTCCCATTGATGGCAATTGTAACTAGCCAACAGGGTGGTGGAATTCGCAATCCTTGCTTGGTAGGCGGACGTTGAGGCTACCTTTCTGCCAAACCCGTAAAGTTTTTTGCTCTCCTTGTCGGGAGGAGCTTCTGATGAAGATAAGGGCGTGCCAGCCCTCTTTCTAGTGTTGGTCACCACTAGGGAATCTGGTTTAAGATGTCCCTTTATATACAGAGGGTCAGACTGGGCTGCCCGGAAAATCTTTTCAATTCTGGGGTTGACAGCTCTGGTGAGGTTAGGATTCACCAGGGAAGGATCTATTCTTCGTTGGATGGATTTGAGGATAGGGATGGTCTGAGCGACCGGTCTTCTCTCTCCTACAAACTCCTCCGCGAAGTCCCTTTCCTCCTGTACACCGTGGGTGTCGATGTGGAAGTGTTCCGCTGCTCGAGCGAGAACCTCGTTAAGGAGGGGCTGGTTATCAACTGGAGAGTCAGTAACTGGGGCTTCGCTTTGTACTGGGGAATCTACTCTGTAAATTTCCTGCTCATCTTCTCCCTCCTCCAGGTCCTCATCCTCTGCATAGTAATCTGTCCCGGTTTGTTCTTCCATAAATGCAAACTCCTGGTCCTCTTCAGGGAAAACTTGTCCCTGATAACTGGGGAGTGGAGTAGAATATGGAGTGGAGTAAGGCTGAACCTTGAAGGGTTCAGGTCTTTCGACCCGGGGCTCTTTACTTAGCGGGATAGGATCGGAGGAGCCTGAGGGTGTGGCCCCTTGAGGGTTATATGAAAGAAAGTGTTCTGGGTTCTTATCATAAAAATCAGCCAAGGAAGACATCCTAGACATAACCCTGTCTATGTCCTCACTGGACCATTCCCTGGAACAGGGTATTACTTTAGCAGGTGATTTATTTTCAAGGGTAGACTTGTGTTTGCTTGTCTGCTTAGGCTTTACAGGGGTGGAAGGCTGTGCTTTCCGCTGTTTCCCCCCTTCTCCGTGCATGGAAAAATGTTTTCCCTGTCCCTTGGGGGCCCCAGAGACTTTCGACGCCTGGCGTCGAGGGTCTGGAGAGGTATCTGTGTGCTTCGGGCGTGGGGCCTCACTGATGTTAACCGCGGTCTCGGTATCTTGGAGCGCGGCCTGGGGGTGGAAGTCGTCTTCGTCTCCCGACGATCGAACTTCCGTTAGTGTGTGTAGCGAGGCACTCTTGGCAAGAGTGGATGATTGCCTTGCGTCGTGAGGCGATCTCGATCGAGAGCGCCCAGAGGACACCGAGTCGGACCGTTCTTTTTGTGCCTCTTTCCGGGAAGTCGACGTCGTCGAGGTCCGGTTGGTCTTAGTGTGTTTAGTGTGTGTTAGGTGTGTAGCGCTTGCGTCGCCGGGGGTCTTCCCCATAGCCGCCCTGCCGGACGACCTTCCGAGGTCGGGGACCTGCGCTCGTCGGCTGTCTTTCGACGCCGTAATGCCCTCGCCGTCCGAAAGTACGGCGTCGCTGCCATCGCTGAAGGCGCCCTCCGCTGCCATGGCCTCCTGCCTGGCGTGGTGGGCCCAACGCTTTGTCGAACGGTCCTTAAGTGTCTTAGGTTTAAACCTACTACACGCTCTGCAGTTCGCTTCGGGGTGATCCCTCGGCAAGCAGAGATTGCACGTGGCGTGCCTGTCGACCCAAGGGTATTTGCGATTGCACTTGGGGCAGAATTGAAAAGGGGTACCCTCCATACGCACCTTAAGGCAGCGGGCTGCTAAGTGTAGGAATATATATAAATGTAACTATATATCAAGAGTGAAGAGTATGTACCACCCCCCACTCTCCCTACTTGTAAGGGCCGAGGCCAGCGGCCTACTAGGCCCGGGCCGAGGCCAGCGGCCTACCGAGGCCCAGATCCGTCGTGCAGCAGTCGACGGTCGATGACTTCTCCAGCCGTCGTCGAGGTTGAGGGTCGACGTTGGGGTGGGGAAGGGAATGAATAAGAATTAAAATTATAATAACAGCAAAAGTATGGCTAAGGCCAGGGAACTCCGCAAGATGCTTCCGACCAGTATGGCGGAAAAAAACAATCTGAGGATCCTACACGCGTGAGGGATCTTGGGTACAGTGGACGTCACACTAGGGATAGTATTACTGGCACGCCTGTGTCGACGCCCATTTTCGACTTTCGAAAAACAAACTGTAATACTCCGCAGCTTCCACTAGATGTCGGCCTATGCACAGCATGTGATCTAAGCAGATTCCACAAGCCTCAGAAATATATATATATATATATATATGTATATATATATATATGTATATATATATATATATATATATATATATATACATACATACCTCCCAGGTAGCCTGGGAAAGGCTGTCACTATTGGATCCTGACCCTGGGGGTGAATAGTCTCGGGAGGATTGCTTAGGGGCAACGTGCTCGCTTTGGAAGCAAGATGACATGGAGCAGCATAGGTTCGATCCCCGGGTCCGTGCTTAGAAACCTTTGGGTATTAAGCACGTTAGAAATACCCAATCATATCATATATATGCGAGGGAGGATCACCTGGGTGGGGGAGACATGGGGATGAGGCACCCTTAGGGGAGACATGGTATCCCCCATGCCCCTTTCAGAATGAGTCCACTGCCCCCCCCCCCAAGCCTTTATAGGCTATAGTGAATTATTTTCCTATGATTTCCCTAAAACATTCCCCAATAGACACCAGTTTGGTACGGGGACGAGGAAGAGACCAACTAGAGAAGCCTAGAGAAGCACATCCTTTCTTTATTGACACACACACACACACACACACACACACACACACCTACAAACAATATTTATGTACTGGGACCAGCAGAAGGCCAGCAAGAGTAAAGAGCACCGAGCTGGGGAGACAGAGCGAGGTGGCGCACGAGAGAGAAGGAGCTTGTGCCAGCTGGAGGCCTCGCTGGAATGCCGTAAACTCAGACCAGCAAGTCAACCGAGGGAGGGGGACACAGGGGCGGCAGGTGAGCATGCAAAACCTTTCATGGTTTAATGGATGCAAGTATTTCTTTTATACTGATCCGAATGAAAATGAAAGCAAGCACTTTTTGATACCGATTTGATTGAAAGCAGGTTTGTGGAACTTCCCTCTATAAGGAAATGTGTAATTTGAGAGAAAGCAAACATTGGCAAACAAGCATTGGCAAGAGCCATAAAAGTATAAGGAACTATGTAACTCGAGTGAACAAGCATTGCCAAGAGCCAGGAGAATATGTGAAAGTGCTACAAGAAAAATGGTGGCAAAACAAGCTATGATAAAGTATCATGAGGATGTGAAAGAGAATTAATCATGCACCAAGGCAAAGCTGGAGCAGTGGCCTGCAGGGAGTAGACGTGTCGGCGGAGCTCCCGTGTCCCGGACCGAGGGTTTGCCCACCCCCCTGCGGTCCGGATAGGAATTGAGGTGGCAGGCACTGTAACCTGGAAACAGTGCACCTGTGCACCCGAGCGGCGACTGGAGGACGGGCTGCGGCTTGCTTCCCGGGCTCATTGCGGCTGCCCTGCAAGTTAGGCGGGCCGGGGCCCGAAGTGGTGAGGAGCCTTTGGGTCGCCTGGATGTGCTGGTCCGCGGCCCTCCTGAGTTGGAAAAAGGAGGGGCCGCTGGGAAAACGCGGTGCCCAGCTCCCTGAAGAGGAGGGAGCTGCGGGAGCCGAGCTGTGGAATCGCAGGGGCAGAGACCGCGCTCCGAACAGAAGGAGGCGGGGCGCGGAAGGCACACCGGTGCCCAGGGAGACCCGATCGAGCAGCGGGCGGCTGCGGAGCAGGGACCTTGTGTTTACACACGCTGCAGTCCATGCACGCAGCCTGCTGCTCACCACTCTGGCCCTCTAACTAGGGAAAATAATAATTGGGGAAAAATGGACAAATGATATCTGGTGACTTCAAGATACTCAGCAAAAGATGATTCCCTACATGCAGTCATAGGGGATTCGCAGGACGTTTCGCCACCACCCCATTCAGTGCCATGCTCCTAGGGTGCCTTTGAACAGTGTCTCTCACAATTGCCACGGGGGTCGCTGCGGCGATGGTGTACGCTCACCTCGCATGTGGTGTACAGTGTAGGAGTGAAACGTGGACACTGAAGCAGCGCTGGTGATCTACCTCTGCCCCACAAATATCTAGTCTACGGGGCACTCGAATTGCTCACTGCACCGCTGGAGTCCCCTGTCTAAAGTGTCTGAGATCATCAGCTAATGTGCCACAAGGGTCACTGAAATACACAGCGGCGGGTGGTGAGGGGCCTTCTTACCATCCACAAGAAGACCCGGGGGCCTGGCACTGGAGAGGAGGCCTGAGGTTAGCCCCCAAGGAGGACATTGGGAGTGGCTGGGGATGGCGCTGAGTGAACCTGGGCCTCCGTGAGCAGCGACCTCAGGCAGAGGACATATCTTGTGCCTTGGGGCCCTGTGTTGTGGAGCCCCGGGAAGGTGAGTGGCAGCACTGAGGAGGCGGGGGAAGCAAACTACTGGCCCAGAGGGCGGGAGAGCGGCCCGGGAAGCAACTGTGCAAGGAGGAGGTCGAGGACCTGGTGGAGTGAGCGCCTTCAGATTGCCCGTCGACCTCATTCACGGGGAGAGAACCCTAGGGCACTGGGGCCCCCCGAGTGACATACCTGGCATTAGACTAGAATGTAGGAGGACTCCACCCCACTGAGAAGAGCGTCTACCCGGGGAGAGCGGGGGAGGGGTGCCTCTCCCCACCGGCGGGACCACCTAAAGGTGCGGCTGAAAGTGGTGAAGACGTGGAGAGCACTGGACTAAGAATCTGAGAAGAGGAATCACTGCAAGAAGAACAGCAGGGGGAAAGATCTCAGAAGACCCCTGGAGTGAACGCCCCGACCCCCCCCCGAGGAAGTTATACGCGCCCAAAGGCCAGTTGACATTGCCATGGCCGCGAAAAACAAAGGGAAGAGCGGGAGAGTCCCACAGGCCCCGGGAGACATCCTGGGCACTCTCCCTACCATCTGGCCGCAGCAAGAGATGAGGGAGCCGGGCAAAAACGCAAGAGACAGGGTGGAATGTGGCGACACATCATCCGAAGGAGAGAACAGAGCCTTGATGTCAAAGCAGGACTTTAAGGGGGAGATGCTCACTCTCCAGACTAGTCTGACTAAGACATTCCAGGAACAGTTCCAACTTCTACGAGCGGATCTTAATTCGGCCCTGGGAGAAATTAAGCAGGAACTAAGGCAACAGGGTGAACGGACGGACCTTTCGGAAAGAGGGATGCAGGAAATGGACAAAGAAGTGATGGCCAACAGTGAGGCAAATGATAGGCTTGACATAGCCACGCAAAACCTGGAGATCCAGATGGAGGACATGGAAAATAGGTCCCGTAGGAATAACATAAGGCTCAAAATGCTGCCAGAGACGGTCCAAGATAAAGAATTAAAAGGCATGGTCCAAGCTATTTCTACCAAGATATTGGGAGTGTCGCCCCCAGACAAAATGGAGCTTGATCGTATACACAGAGTGGGCAGAGGGGGCAGGGTTCCATGTAATAATGTCGCCACAAAAATCTCGCCATGCAAAAATATTGTCGAAAAATGGCTGTTTTTTGTGGCGACATTATTGCATGGAACATGCGGGGGACAACCCTGCAACCCCCAAACGTTTTTTTTTTAATGTTCTTTTTTTTTTTGCCCCTGTCCCCATATATTTGGTCACCCAAATAATATTGCCACAACATTTTCCCGGCGATATTATTTACGGCGACCATATATATGACGATATTATTACCCGATACCGGGGGCAGAGGATCACTGTCAAGACCTAGGGACGTGCTGGCGGCATTTGCCAGGTACGCCCAAAAGGAAGCAGTCCTCCAGGAGGCAAGAAAACAGGAGCCAATTATGTGCAATGGGCAACACATCACGCTATTCCAAGATTTGGCAAGCAGCACCCTGATAAAGAGGGTCAAATGGGTCCGGTTCTTAAATCCCTCAACGACAGAGGGGTTAAATACAAGTGAACCTTCCCATTCGGCTTGCTGTTCGAGTGGGAGGGGTCCCAAAGGCGGAAAACCTCGCTGCAGGAGGGAGCGGGCATTCTTCGCTTGGATCTGGATGAACCCCCCGATGGGTCCGGGAGGCAACTCGCAGCCTCCAGGCCGGGGTCAAGGCCCTGGGTCTGGACAACGATGGGAGAAAAGAGGAGGGGGGCGAAGTTGAGCGGAAAACCTCCTAAGGAAAGGAACAAGAATACCCCTGGGGGAGAGGGCGGGGGCACAGGAGGAGGAGAGCTGAGTCAAATTGAGATACAAGGGTGGTGGGCCACCAAAAGGGTGAAATTGGCAGGGGGGGGGGTAACCATCTACGAATCAGTAAGGGTGGGCAAGCCCGAGGAGCAGGAGGAAGGGGGGGCGGGAAGGCCAAGCCCTTCTAATAGGGGGGGAAGGGGAGGGGAGGGTAGGGTAGGGTGAGCAAGGGGGTGGGCTTAGAGGGGGATGGGGGAGGAGGAGTGGGGGGGCAGCGGAAGGTTTGCATGAGGGCCGGGACTGGGGAAGTAGGGTCACAATCCAGTGGGGAGGGGCGCAGGCGGGACCAGAGGGGGGACTTAGAGGGCTCTGTCAGCGAGGGGCAACTACAAGTGGAGGACGGGGGGGAACAAAAGCTACGGTGGAAGCAGGAACAAGCTAGTCCACATTCAATTGGGTAACATATAATGTGAGGGGATTGAACACTCCCCTCAAGAGGAAGAAATTGGAGCAGTTCACAAGGAAATAAGAACCAGACATCCTGGGATTACAGGAGACACACCTCAGGCAAAAAGACCAGGAGCGCCTAAAACTAAGGGGGTTTGGTCAGATTCTGCAAGCCTCAGGGAGGAGCAAGTTGGGGGGGGGCTTGCCCTAGCAATCAAAAACACAGTGGACTTTAGAGTTACGGAAACTATAAAGGATAAGGAGGGCAGATACATTGTTGTAAAAGGGATGCAGGGTAACCCATTTTTAAAATGGATTTCTGGAGGGGCAGAGGTTCAGAGGGCCAGCCTAGTTTCTTGGAACAGGGTAACCTCTGGACAAGCCAGACCAATCAGAGTAGCGATGGCGGCGGTCAAGACTAGGCCTCGAGAGGGGTGAGGGTGACTGAAAGCCCGCAATGAGCACACAAGGACGCTTACAAATTACTCCAGACAGGTGTTATATTAAAAATATAGACACATTTATTACAAGGCCTTTGTAACATCGACCATAGTAAAGAATCATGGTAAAACTCCCATAAACCAACACATCACAAGCAATGCAATATATATACAAGACCAAGGGGTCTAAAGAGTTAGAAGCACAAAATATGCAGACCACCAAGATGGGGAGGGAAACAGGCAGTGCAAGTAATCGTTAGACCCAGTTTGACATCAGAGACCACCTAACTAGAAGGATGTCCGAGCCCTACGAAGAGTGGAGCCTTGTGCTCAAAAGTACCTGCACACGTGGGTGCCAACGGGCAAAGGAGAGTCTCTTCAGGGAGATCAGGCAGTTCAGAGAGGTGAACAAAACGATGATGGACAGTTCCCTGCTACTCAAGCGCAGCCTCCACTTGTGAGCAGAAGCAGGGCGCGAGTGCGGAAAAGGGTTGCTGTTTACGACAGCGGTGGAGAGCCACAGGCTCCTACGGGAGGGCGACCGGTTAGGGTATTGACTATTCACCGGTCCCCGATGCAGGCAGACCCAGGCTTCTCTGGTTTCGTTTCGGTACTGGCAGGTTCAGATGCGATCACCAGGATGTCTCGACATCGTGTAGATTCCGCGACAGCAGGAGTCAGGGTTGAGGGTGTCCCAAAATGCAGCGACACGCACAGGTTTGTTACCACAGCAGGGCAACTCGGCAACCGCAGGTATTCCCGTCCCAAAGCACACGTCTCACTTCAGACCTGGGAATGCCAAGTGTACGAATCGCGTGAGAGTGCCGAGGACACGGGATTAGCAGTAAGCCAGACGGCGGTGACAAAGCAAGGTTCCTGTGTAGGCTGGTCAGTCCACTGGATGGCCCAGGGACGCTTCTGAAGGCTTACGTACAGGATTTGCTGAAGATGCCGAGAATAGTTGTTCCCACTATTCTAAAGGGTCGAAGCGCCAGTACAGGCCTTCTCGTTCGATCAGAGGGAGAGGGGTCTCACAGGACGACAGCAGTGCAGGGTGCCAAACCTTCAGTGGTTCACCAGCGATTCTTCGACTCAGCTTCTTAGTTGCAGGATACTTGGCTCCTTATCTTTTGTTCGTGAGAACCCAGGAGATCGACATGGCAGTGGTGTTTCCAGCCTCCTCTTATCCAGAGTTCCCTTCGCGCCAAAACGGAGAGGACCCAATGGGAGATCTGCTCACAAAACACTCACACCATACATGGACCTATCACGGACCACGGTGGTCCCAGGCATTCAAGACACTCTAGACTCTCTGGCACCCAGGATGTGTATTGGGAACAGACATCCCAGCCCACATCCTAGAGGCACACACAAGGCATGCAGAAGCCCGCGAAAGCGTTGTGTTTCACAGGAAAGTGCATGACCAAATAAGGACTGCCCCGGGTCGGCTCAACCTGGGGGAAAGGTGAAGGGGCAAGACGGTCAGCGGACAGGACAAAGAACCTCGTGGCATGGCCATTTTGGAGGCCAGGCCACCCATTTGGGGCAAACACGGGAAGCGCTGTTAACATGGCAAAAAGGGGTTCAAAACACAAAGAAACGATAGCTGCCACCAGTCCCGTCCGTGACACACTTGCACATTTCATGATAAGTCCAGCGAGAGTTTCTAGGACCATTGGAATGACTAGAGACCCAAGAGCGCGGTAATGCAAGTTATGGTGCACTCTTGTTTCATGTTGCTCAAAAGCTGCAACATGAGGAAAGGACTAAGGGAAACAAAGTCTCCCGGTAGTGACTGTCTTAAGGGCATGTCAGTTTCCATGTAAGAATGGAGCGAAAGCCCAGTGGAGTGCGGCGGAAGGCTGCGCTTCTCCGGCAAAGTATAGATCAGGGTGTAAAACAACAGCAAAAAGTTTGGGGGTTGCCACATGAAAGGAAAATACCCTACAATCATGAAATCTTTCATGAAAGACCATATACACTGGCGCTGGTATATGCCACAAATTCAGGCCAGGAACAGTTCCTGAAGCGAGTCCTGGGGGCAAATAATCCTCCTGGGAGACATTAATATAGCATGGGAGAGGAGACGGGACAGGTCAGGGGACCCCCGCAAGAGGGGGTGGAGCAGTAATGTCGGCTGATCTTAAAGAAAGAATAGGCGATGCAGGTTTGAGGGATGTGTAGCGGGAATTGAAGGGGGATGAGGAAGGGTACACCTTTCTATCCGGGGTCCACGGATCTCAATCTAGGATTGATTACATTTGGGTCACTTCGAGCTTGGTGGGTCGGATTAAAGAGGTGGCGACAGGCCCCATCGGTATAGCGGACCACAGAGTGGTTTCCATGAAGATGGATCTAGGGCATAAGGAGAGAGGGGTGTGGACCTGGAAGTATCCTGACTCTCTTGTTAGAGATCCAATAATAAGGCAAGAAATGGAAGACAAGATTGGGAGCTATTTTGTGCTCAACAGAAGGGGGGATACAAGGGAGGAGACGAGATGGGACGCTTTCAAAGCTACATTGAGGGGGGAGTTCATAGCAGCGGCAGCAAAGAGGGAGAAGCAGCTGAGGGCGCTGGAATCACAGCTGGAAGAGGAAGTTGAGTCAGCGAGAAAGAAGGCGGGGACAACACCGACTAGGGCTGCCATGAGGGAGTATCGCAGAGCATTGGGACAGCTAAAGGTCCTTCGAACTAAAAAGGCTGAGGGTGCACTACTTAGGGTGCACCAAAAATTCTACGCTAAGGGGAACAAAGCAGGCACGCTTCAAGCACGCCTTCTAAGGGGAGCTCAAGCTAGAACGTGATTACGGCCCTGAAAACGGGATCGGGGGGACGGGTGACACGGGCTGAGGAGATACGGGAATCACTTGTGGAATTCTATGAATCCCTGTATGCGTCACAGAAGCCCCGGGTCTGCGCACAAGTAGAGTTTTTGGAAAGGGTGGAGTTGGGAAAGATCGGGATGGAGGCATTGGAATTGCTGAGTAGGGAGATCACAGAGGAGGAAGTGAGGAGGGTGGTCAGTAGCCTGCCACCGAATAAGGCACCAGGCCCGATGGCTATACCGCTGCTTTTTACAAAACTTTTGCAGTTGAACTAATCCCGCACCTGACCCATCTCTTCAATACCTTCAGGTCATCAGGGAAAATAGCTCCATCCATGGAGGAAGCCAGGCTGACCCTCATCCTAAAACCAAACAAGGACCCGAAGAGAGGGCGTCTAATAGGCCCATTGCGCTGATTAATATCGACGTCAAGATTTTCACAAAAATCTTGGCGAACAGGCTAGAAAGCCTCCTCCTGGACCTAATTCACCCGGACCAGGTGGGTTTTATAAAGGGTCGGCAGACAGCGGACAACATCAGGAGGGTGGCCCACTTGGTGGAGAAGGCTCACACGATGAACACTCCCGCGGTCCTCTTAGCCTTGGACGCTGAAAAGGCGTTCGACCGCGTGGAGTGGTCCTTCCTGTTTAGGGTCATGCAGAAGATGGGCATCGGCGGAGATTTCCCACAAATGGTCCAGGCTAATTACCAGACACCAGTCATGAGGATAGCGGTGAACGAGACTATGTCTAGGGCCTTTAAATTGACCAGGGGCACCAAGCAGGGATGCCCACTATCCCCAATGCTTTATGCAATATACCTGGAGCACCTCTTGCAGGCCATTAGAGGGGAGGAGAGAATACAGGGCATTCCATTCGGGGGGGTGGAACAAAAGGTAGCGGCCTTTGACGATGACATGCTACTTACATTGAGGGCACCAATAGAGTCTATTCGAGCAAGCCGAGCCCTGTTGGAGGAATTTGGGGGAGCCTCTGGTCTTAAGATTAATGTAGGTAAATCAGAGTTGCTGAATCTGACCTCAAAAACGGGAGATCGGGAAGCGTTGAGGGCAGCCACCCCATTTGTTTGGAGCCCGGGGGGCATTAGGTACCTAGGAGTGAAAATTATGCCAAACTTGGCGGGTTGGTACCTGGCCAACTACCCCCTATTACTACAGGCCATTAGGCGAGACTACCGTAGGTGGAGGAGCCTTGAATATCGTGGCTGGGTAGGGTGGCGGCGGTCAGAATGGTTACCCTGCCGCGCCTGCTGTATTTCTTCCAGGCAATACCGCAAGCAATCCCTGCGGGCTTCTTTAAAGAACTCTGGTCACTGACCAGAGAATTTCTGTGGGAGGGGAAAAAGGCGCGGGTCAGCTGGCAATTGCTGATGGCGCCCAGACGAGAGGTGGGACTGGCAATGCCGAATTTCCAGTAGTATTATGAAGCTGCGCAATTCCAGATAATTAGGGACTGGCTTCAGGAGGGGGAGGCCGCACAGGATAAACTGTGGGTGAAAATGAATAGAGCAATAGTGCATCGCAATCTGGCAGAAGTGCTGTGGCTTCCAAAACAGCTTAGACCCAAGCATCTTTACGAGAGCACCATAACAAAGTTGATGGCGGAGAATTGGGACAAACTGGTGGGAAATAAGGGGATCACAACTTTTCCTTCCCCCTTCACATCCCTATTCGGCAATGGTGACTTTACCCCGGGGTTGGAAGTGGGGGCTTTTAGGCAGTGGCAAGAGGGAGGCTGCAGACTGTTGGGGGATATGTTTTCGGAGTGGGAGCATTCTCTCGTTCGAAGGGATAAAGGAGGGGGAAAGACTCAGATATGCGCAGTTACTGCACTGGGTCTTAAATCCTGGTATTAAGCAGGCAGCAATAAGGGAGAAGACTCGATTTGAGAAGTTTCTCTCGTCCAACGATGGATCTAAGGGGTTAATATTGAATCTGTACAGAATCCTGGATGAGGCAAACACCAGAGGCCAATGGCATTATATGCGGAGCTGGGAGCAGATCTTAGGGAGGGCAATTGAGCGAGAAGAATGGGAGAGATTATGGAGGAAAATCCCCAAATTGGCTAAGGCATCGCAGCTACAGGAAATGTGGTATAAGATCTTGTTTGGGTGGCATTATACGCCAGCAGTCCTTCGGGAGATCTACCCTGTCACCTCGGGGAATTGCTGGAGAGGATGTGGGATGGAGGGCACGGCACAGCGTATCTGGTGGGAATGCCCCAAAAATCAAGCCGTTTTGGTAGGTGGTGAGGGAAGCTCAGGAACAGGCATTTGGGCCAGGAAATAGTAGACCGCCAGAGGAGGTTCTACTGGGAATCGGGGGAGGCGCCACACTGGGGGAGGCCAGGCCCCGAGAGAAAGCAAGGGCGATCCTCATAATAGCAGCTATGACGGTAATAGCACAGAAATGGAGGAGTGTGAAGGTGCCCCTACTGCGGGACGTGCTGCGGAAACTTTGGAACATTGTGGCATTAGAGTGGACAACGTATGCTATGAATAATTGTGTGCACTCATTTGCAAGAGACTGGGAAGAAATCCTGATATTCTTACGAGATGACTTTCGGATTGGGAGGCGCCCACAGCGGCTGCGATTACTGGACTTGCAGTAAACAATAGTAACGGGTCCATGTATGTGATGGGTCAAGGACAAAGTCAAGCTGCCCTCGGGGGTGGGGGGGGAGTTGGGGAATGTTCTCTCTGTTATATGGCTAAAGTCGTTGTGAGTGGTCCATGGAGGAACTGGATCTAGGTCACAGGGATGCTGCCTTCAGGGTGGGGGGAGTGTTTTGAAATGCATTTGTTTGTTGTAAAACTAATAAAAAGAAGTTTAAATAAAAAAAAAAAGAAGCAGCAAATAAGGTGTGTCGGCTGAGTGACCTGTAATGGGTGGACTTTGTGGTCCGACAACTGCGCCTAGACCGAGTGCACCCCTCCCTGAAAAAGCCACTGAAAGCACTCACAACGAAGCTTGTGTTGAAAAGCAAGGAAATTGCGTGGGATCTGAAATCAAGAAACTGAACTATATAAAATTGGCGAAAGGTAACCAAATTAGAAGTGCTGGTAAGTGTCCCAAGGAATTGTGTTGTTTTGGAAAGTTGAAAGTTCGGGGAAGGTAACCCATTTGCATTGTGAACTATTTTGAACTTGGGGAAGGGCAACCCTTAACAAACCAAGAGCTGGAAGAAGCTCTGAACTTCTATTTGAAAACTACTTATTTTGATGCAGACATTCCTACACACACATAGTATACAATTAGATGTGAGGGCAAGGAAAGGTTTTGGACACAGACAGACCTTTGCTTTGGACTTCCTGACACAGACTATCCTTAGTTTCTTTTAGGTAGGGAAATCCCACCTTAGCATCAAACCCTCCTTTTAATAAAAAAATGAAAATATAACCCAAACTTACATTCAGTTGTCTGTGTCTACTTCATGATGCCTTTCACAGCGCATGCTCAATCATGCAGCCCCAATGTACATATGCAAAGTAACATTTTTAGGTGCCTGGCAGAGAAAGTGAAATCGCTCATAGATTTGAAATGCAGATTGCTTTCAAATGGTGTTTGACAAAATAAAAAAATAAAAAGATATTCCTTTGAGCACTGCCAAAAATAAACGTAATATTGTTCTCTCCTATAATGTTAAATACACAACAGGTAATGATCTTTTGCCTAAAGATCCAAAAAGCCATACCTAAAAATGAAAGTAAAACTCTACAGCTCACAAACAATACTCTTAAACCTTATTTTCCTTTAAAATGTTCCTGCTTTCTGTCTTTGCCTGTTGTTAGGGAGAATATTCTCTTTAGGCTGAATTTCCCAACCTAGTGAGTCCCCCAGCAGCTTTGCTGGATTTCTGGAGTTTGTTTTTTCCTCCCGCCAAGAGTGAGACTCTTTTTCCTCCCACTCTTGGACATGATTTATGGTATTCTTTTGACTGGTAATGTGTTTTATGGGCTATGGGGTCCTTTACTCCATAGGGTCTCATGTGTTTTCCTATGTGTGTTACATAGCACCCTCCGTGCAGTAACACAGGGGTGTCATAGTGACACCCCACCATAGACTCCATACCCTGGGACTGACTACTGTCTCCCAGGGCATGTAAAGTCACCATTGACTTTACTAGTCCCAAATTATTAACAGAAACCAGTACAAACCATCATATTGTGGATGTACTGGTCGGGGCAATTCGATTGCCCCGGGGTCTGTTAGTCGAGGGGGCACGTCTCCTTCCCCCTGATCGAGTTTTGGCTGGTGGCAGTGGAAACTACTTTTTATATTCGACTGCGAATATTTTCCTATGGGATTTTCCCATTGTTCGAGGCTACCAACTTTAATTATTTAATTCTCAAAGCCTCAAACATGCCGCCGGTTTATTTAATTAATATTAATTCTCCGGTTGGTATTTTTTGCCAAGACTCGATTCTAAAATGGCGTTTGTGTTCTCTTCTGTGACTCCAACCCAAGTCGAGCCCTTTGTTCCACTTTTTGGCGGGCTTCTCCACAGAAGCCCCCAAAAGTGGTGCCACTCTGTCTGGGTACCACAGGGGGTGTCGGAGGGGGTTTAGGCACCCTGGACTGAGTTACCTTGGTAACTCAAGTCGCACTCTTGTGTGATTGGCCCAAGTGGTGAGCCGGCTGGCTCACCACTTAGCATGTTTGAGTGACAGCTAGGCTGAGTGAATGGGGGTTTTCTGCATAAAAGCAGGGCTTTGGGGACTGGAACTTCAGAAGTCGCCACAGGACCTGAGAATCCGACGAGGGAGAAGCTGAGCCGACCTACCACGACGACACCACCGGTGTAGCCCTGCAGAACCGACTCACCACTTCCCGACGACAGAGATCTCCCAGCTGGAGAGGCTTCTTCCCCTGACTGGTGGGCACAACCAGTTTACCTTTCTTTCTTCGCCGCCCAGCCCGGTTTGTGGTCGAACTGCCCGTGCCAAGCACCCCGGCAGCCAGATAGCCACTCACCACTGAACCGCTTATCACCAGACCGCTCCTTGTACCTGAGAAACTCCGCGGTTGGTTTCTTCCCTGGCAGTGCAACGGACTCCTGTCTTCCTCCACGACGAGATCCTCTCTTCCCCCGGACGAAGCACTGACTTGCATCCACTGCCAGGAACAACTGCCCCCGCTGGAGCGTTCTCATCACTTTAAGGTACCGTGTCCGCCAGGCCTTCCTTTCTAAAGATTGCTACAAGGTAATAATAACCCCTTAACCCTCTAACTGGTCTCTTTCTTTGGTCCAACTCCTTTTTGAACCTTTACAAGACTTTTGTGCACTGCAACCGTGTGACCTTGGAAAGTGGATCCAGCCTCTTGAACTCTAACTTCACAGTTTTACTTTGCCTTCCTCTCTTGTTATGTTCTGATAAAAGTGTTGGGATCTGTTTCAACTTGTTCTCTGCTCTTCTCTCCCTTTTTAAAATGAACTATTAGAGTGCCATCTACGTAAAGCGCTCACTGCTGTCTGAAAATAAGTGGGGCTTTACTTAAGACTTGTCTAATATTCTTTTAAGGGAGTGTATATCTTTTAGTGACCTTGTTTTTGAATTGCTTACTATTAGTGCCTGTGTGTTTTACTAGATGTGGTTTTAAATAAATAATTATATCTGTTTGACACCAAGCCCTGGTCAGTGATTACTTGTTCTACTGTGTTCTCTTGACCTATTGTGAATACTCTGTATACTGCCTAACTCTTCTTGAGGGAAGTCTGACTGCTCAGCCGCAGCTACCAAGTGAATCTGTGTGGTACAGACTGCTACCACGTGGGTTTACTGCCAAACACCTGTAGTCCTAAATCTTTTGCAGTGGTCCCAGAGGGAACTGCACAGGTTTCTGCCTAGCACCTGTGAATATGTAAAACATCATAATGCAATGATTTTTTGTTTTCAAGCTAAAAAATGCCTTGCCTTGAAAAAAAAAAGTGAAATGATCCAGTTCTCATTTCAGTACCAGACACCAATCCACACCACATTCCCCACCCCTCAGAATTATTCACAGCAACTCGTGGAGAGCTCTAGGCGGCTCTGCCTTCCAGAACTCAACTGCAATCTCTCAAACCTTCAGCTAATCACACAGACTGACAATTTGGATGATTCTGTATTTGGATAAATAATACGTCCCGTGATTAATCCACAGCTGCTGTACTCAAACTCCTCTCTCTGTGGCACCTCTTGCCACATTGCTGCTTTCCTGCCAGATTAGTGCAGCGTCGCGCGCGCGCGCGCGTGCGTGCGTGCGTGTGTGCGTGTCTGAGAGTATATTTGCACGTGTGTGAGTATATTTGCACGTGTGTGTGTGAAAGTATATTTGCGTGTGTGTGTGAGAGTGAGAGTGAGTGTGTTTTGCAGCTGTAGTGGAATGTGTGTTACCTAGACAATGTGAATATCAGTGTGCCAAATGGCAGTGTAGACAATGCTACTCCCCAATGCAATACCGGCACTGCAGCGGGTGCACAGCATTTTCCCGGGATTATAGAAGAAATTATGTTATGAGATACATGGAGAACTACTGGGGAATCTCCTGCAAATCGCCTATTAGCTGTTCAACCTGTGAGTGTGCAGCTCCAGAAAACCCTTTTTGACCGAAAAGAAGGTACATCTAATGTGACTTTGTCACAATGATCACCACATGCGCTGACACACCAGAAATTAATTCCTCTGGTACCATCTGCATAAACTATTTTCAATGTCCTTTTATTCAAAAAACCCTCTGGTTTGCTTGATCTTCCCGAGACACTTGCTTAAGGACATCTTACTTTATTTTGCCCATTGCTTTGCCCTTCCCCTGGCTTTCTGCGTAGCATCCCACTTTCCTGCAACGATACGTCTGTTCCCACTGGTCTCCCAAAATGTCTGTATCCTGGGATACTGGGAGAGGTTTGCATTTTGGCTGGTCTTGGCAAGTGGCAGCAGCATGGCTTCCTCAAAGGCTTCTTGGTTATCTTCTTGTGCTTTTAGTCAACACATTAGACAAAATAATGGAGCAGACTCTCAGGATATATGGGAATATTTCAAGCCAAGTTCTACAAGCTACAATCATCGATTGTGGTGGTAGCCCTTCCATTGTCATCTCTGGCTCAGCTGTTTCCGCCACTTCACTACAGCCAGTCCATAACCCAACGTCCTCAGGGTTTGACACACTTGGGGATGCACCCCATGCTCCACTGTGAGGAGCCAGCTGAAGTGAGTGCCACTGAATCAGTCTCAGCAGAAGATGTTCTTGAGGGGCAGGGGAGGATGTACAGCTCTCAGCAGTAGGTCAGGGACAACAGAACCATGCCCAATTGCCCATGTTAGAGGAACAGCATGTTTCACAGCCTACCACATCCACTCCATCTCCCACCCTTTCCCCTCCTTTGGCATCTGCTTTCAAGGATTGCAATGCTGGTGGTGGTGGTGGTGATGATGATGATGATCATCAGGATGATGACTACACCCTTTCTTCTTCTAGGAGAACAGAGAGGTTTTACATCTTTGAGCACCGATAGTGAGTCCAACCCCAGCAGTGTCACAGTAGGAGGGCTCGAGGAATGCACAAAGCCTGAAAGGGCACCTACTACCACCACAATCCCAACATGGGTTCAGAGTGTGGAAATACACCACAAGGACTTGTTCTGCATACCCTTTCTTTGCAATACCAGAGAGATACTGAGGTGGCTGCGGTGCACACAAATCAACAACTGCACCTTTGTGCCTTGTGGAGCACCATGTTCCCTCTTCTTCTGGCTCTGCTCAATAGAAGATGACAGCTACTGTGAGCCTACAGCGCATATCTACAGTGTGGAATTTCTATGTATGGCACCAAGAGGAGCTACGGAAACCTTGTGTCCCATAGGAAGGCAGGGCCCAACCTGGGCATCTCGTCATTGCTGGGGCATATCAAGTGACAACATGCACAAGAGCAGGACCAACATATTACACAGCATACCTCATGGAGCCAGTAAACACTTGGCAGCATGCTGGTATTCCCCAGCGTGTTTAACCCAGAAATTATAAGTTACACACTGTAGTGACTAGCAAATTCTTAGTCCTTAGTCCCCTTCCCTCCATACTGCATGGGCGTCCCTTCCAAGGGACGGGAGACAACCTCTTTCACCAGAAAAAAACATTCTTCCCCTTTAAATTTAGAGGCACCTGGGGATGCTGCCCAGGGAGCATGCGCTGCTCTGACTTTGTTGCTCTTTGGCGCCACACCTCAGTCCCCATTGACGCATCGGCAATAGATTTAACATTGCCTAATGACACCAGTATTATTAGGGGGGAGGATTGTGGGACATATGGAGGAAAGGGGACTAAGTTGGTCACTACGGTGAGTAACTTCTAATTACTCTTACGTCCCGTCCCCTTTGCTCCATACTGCATGGGCGATTACAACTGAATGTAGCCCCATAGTGGAGAGGAGATCCTCCTTAAGCAAATAGGTTCCTGAGAACCGCCAGTCCGAAAGCCGCATCAGATCTAGAGCCGGCATCCAAACAGTAATGAATGCATGCAGAAAGCTGAGGGAGTGGCCCAAGTGGCAGCCCAGCTTATGACTTGCCAAGGGACATGGCGCTGGAATGCGATGGCTGTTGCCTTGGCCCTGACTGCGTGGACATGCATGTTGGGTGGAAGCGGCGTGTGCTGGCCCTCTTATGCTTCCTTGATGGCCGAGACAATCCAGCAGGATTTGGAGGCCTTGGAGGTCTGATAGCATGGTCTTGCACCCCCGAAAGTGACCACAAGCCCTTGGGGTCCTGTCCAGGTAGAATTTCAGGGCACGCCTGACATCCAGCACTCTCTGTGCTTTGTCCTTAGGATCGGCAAAGAACATAGGAAGGACTATTTCCTCAATCAAGTGGAAAGCAGACGGCACTTTGGCCAGAAATGCTGGTTGTGTCCAGAGGACTACTTTGTCTCTGGTGCCTGGGGCATCCATAGCCCCGCTCTTCGAGAAGTACACGGTGCTGAAGCAGCTGGCTGAAGTCCCAAGTTTGATAAGAGCCTGCCTTACAAAGAATCTGATGTTACGAAATATGTCTCTCTCTCCCCCTCTGTTCTTGCGATTTGTACTTAATGATGAGCCAGACCTGGGAGAGGTCAGAGTCGATGCAGCCCTCCAGCGCCTGGTGTGTGTGTTAACATTACAGAGCTTTTACACCCAGACTTCTGGCTTTGTGTATTGTTTGTGTACAAGTGCTGAGTGCCGAATGCCTGAGAGGGTGTGAGGGAGCTGGATTTGCACTAGTCTCGGGGGGAGCAGGATGAACGAATGTAACATATGGTGCTGAAACCCAGTAGCTCCTCTTCTCTTCATCAAGTGCATGGCATGAAGATAGAGATTATAGCAAAACAACGGGTAAGTGAAAAGATTTTTTTCGCTGTACCTGTTGCGTGTTTCAATAGTGGACTTTGTGGAATTTGGAGTCTTCAGGGACTCTAGGAAGAATACAAAGATAGGGCAGAACATTCTTGGGCACCTGCAATACAGTCAGAGCACCGGGGAGTGGAGAGTGGGTGTAGTGTCGATGCTGTCGAGGTCACAGAGTGGGAGTGGGAGGTCTGTCTGAAGGTTGAGTGAATGTGGAATAAAAGAGATTAAAGAATACAGATTACAGTTTCAGTGGCAACATGGCAGATGCCGGTCCACTGACAAGGCAAAAGGCAGGTGGATATCTGTCATATAAGTCAGGGACAAGGGCTGTTCTGGAGAGGCTGAAGAGCATGTTGCACAAGTGAGATGTGATCCCTCAGTCGGCACAAAAGATAGAGGTGGGGGCTGCCCAGGAACATCAGTTACAAAGGGTATCACAGGGAAGGGACAAGGGAGATGGTGCTGAATGAGAAGCAAAGCACAAATATATAACAAAGGGGATGGAGGTAGAGAGTTATCAGAGATGCTCAGATTCTGAAGTAATGCTTACACAAATGTTCAAGAGGGGCACAATATGGTGGCTGCTGCCAGACGAGAGAAGGAGGGTGGTGGTAGGGAATGTGGAGGAAAAGTTAAGATCCGCCCAGGGGTGGGCAGACATTCTGAATGCAGCTGATGACGCATGGCTGAGAATGAAAAAAACAGTGTCAGTGAAGGAGGGGGAGGAGAGAGGACACACATAGGGACAGGAATGTGAGGTGCCAGCACCAGTGCCTTTGGGGGTTGGGGTAGATGAAGCAGAACGCGGTGGGGGTGGCTCTATGTATTTCTGAGAAAGGGGAGGAAGTGGGGGAAGACACGGGCTGTTTGAGTCCCGGTTGAGGCAACTGTGTGCAAAAGAGGGGAGGGACGACATTTTGGAAAAAAGAGATGCAATGACTGATTGGGCAAACGGGGTCCTGACACAATCGGGGGAGGCATGTCCGGACAAAGTGGCAATAAATAAACTGGAGTTCAGAAGGACTGGCGACTGTGGAGTGTGCACCTTAGATGAGGAAGTGAACAAGATGCTAGTGAAAGGTGTAGTGTCGGGCAAATACATGTCAGAAAATGTCAAATCACAACAGGACGCTTTCAGGGCATGTGCACCAGAGAAGGACATTGATAGGCCCACATATGAAGTTGGTGGTCAGTGTCAGCGTGACTTAATAGAGTTTGGGGGGGGAGAGCAAAGCATGGTGAAGCACAATCAGCAGTGCTGGCTCTGGGAAGAAAGATAACGGCATCTGAACGAGAGTGGCCCGTGGCACCTGACAATGACCCACAGCCACAGCTCAGGGCATCCATAGATGATGAGGCGTGTCATGCGATGGAGGGGCCACAGCTTGAAGTGGTGGAGATTATCCTACAGAAGAGCAAGAAGCAGGATCAAAGGAAATGTGAGCGCCTCTTGGCCATTTGGAAAGGGGAAAATGAAGAAATTATGCAGCATATCAATGCAGAGAAAGGGCAAGACAATGCATTTCAAAAGACGGGTGGCATGAGCACAAGTACATTTGCGTGACTCATTGGAAGAAAAAACAGAAAGAGGTGCCAAAGAAGGAGCAGTTCAAACAGATGGATGTGAAAGACACAAAGAGGGAAGAATGGCTGTCATTTGTTCTCCATGGACTGCTGAGAGAGTTTACAGCGACCAGGTATTCACCATGCAAGATGCTACTTGGGAAAAATATGAAAAGCACTGACAAGTTGCTGCTGACACTGTCTGCGGGTGCACCTAGAGACTAGGAGGTACTGGAGGGTTACTATTTACTGGAAAGTAAGGGAGACTTTTGACTTGGACAGTGCAAACAAACATGACAGACACATGAATGGGGTGCTGCTGAATGTGAGAGTGACAGGGAGCTCCGAGCTAGATAGGGCGGGACATGTAGTTATGCCTGTTTTTGGTGTTTTAGATGCACCCTAGATTCTGGCTGATGCTAATAGGTGGGGTTCTTTATGCAATACAGTACAGTGAATGGCTTTAAATGAGTAAAGACACAAATAAGCTGTCTTAGTTTGGTAATGTTTTTTATTTTTCTTGCTTCCTTGTTGAGTAAGAATGTTTTTTATTGCAATGTACTTATGTAGAAGTAGTTCAAGGGTTTGGTTAGCGATTCATAGATGAAATAAGAAGTGATGACAAATAAGTGGGCACATGTTACCTGGCACATTTCTGATTGTGCACTTTCTTTTGGTTTGAGATACATCACATCTGAAGCAGGAAAAGGAACAAGTTACTTACCTGTAACTGTTGTTCTCCAGCATGGGTCTGGCATGGATTCACATGCTCATGAATATTCCCTGTCGTCAGGCTGGGAATCCTCGGTAAAGAAAAAACCAGTATCAGTTTCGTTTCTGATCTGTCTTTCGTAGTAGTAACCAATCACTGGTCTCTGCGTCATACTGACCACAGCCAATGACTGCCCTCTACCTAAGCACCGCCTCTGGCAGCCATCTTCAGATTTGGAAGCACGTGAAGTGGCAGTATGACCAAGTGAAGAGCCGCAGAGGGGTAGGCGGGAGGGTTCGCATGTGAATCCATGCCAGACCCATGCTGGAGAACAACAGTTACAGGTAAGTAACTTGTTCCTTCTCCAGCATGGGGTCTGGCATGGATTCACATGCTCATGAATAAAGAATACATAGCAGTACACACATGCACAACCACGGGAGGTGGCAAAGGCTCAACATTAAGCATTACATCAAACTCAACATTAAGCATCTTACCTCCTCACCAGGCTCACCTCAGGCGAACAGGTTGCGCAGCACTACTTGGCCGACCCTGGACTCCTCCCTGGAATCCCGATCGACGCAGTAGAATTTCGTGAAGGTGTGCGTCGACCTCCACGTAGCAGCCCTACATATGTCCAGCAGGGGCACACCAGAAAGGAACGCCGTGGTAGCTGCGATCGCTCTGGTGGAATGGGCTCTCGGACGGCCAGGCAGCGGTCGGTTTGCCAACCGATGACAGTACATGATACAGCCGGAGAGCCATCTGGAAATGGAAGCCTTCGAGAGAGCCTTCCCCTGATTGACAGGTCCAAAGTTCACAAAGAGTTGTGACGTCTTCCGAAAACACTTCGTGCGGTCCACGTAGAACTTCAGCGCTCTAGCCACATCCAGCGAGTGCAAAGTCCTCTCAGCCGGCGACGAAGGCGATGGGAAGAACACAGGCAACACCAAGGGTTCGTTGAGATGGAAGTCCGACGGTACCTTGGGCATGAAGGAGGGGTGCGTCCTGAGCACTACTCTCGTGTCGTGAAAAGTCAAGTACGGGGCCTTGCAGGAAAGGGCCTGGATCTCTCCCACCCGTCGTGCGGAGGTGATGGCCACAAGAAACGCTGTTTTCCACGACAGAAACTTCAACGGGGCCGAGTGCAGAGGCTCGAACGGAGGTCCCATGAGCTTGGTCAGCACCACGTTGAGCTCCCACGCCGGGGCCGGAGCCTTCACCGGCGGGAACGAACTGAACAGTCCCTTCATGAACTCTTTCACCAGACGATGAGACCACAAGGACGTCCGCCCCGTGGTTCTGGTGTATCGGGAGATCGCAGCAAGATGAATCTTGATGGATGCGTGTGCCAGTCCAGCTTTGGCCAGCGTCAGCAGGTACGGCAGTACCTGGGGAGCCATAATCCGTAGAGGGTTAATCTTCTGTGCGTGGCACCAGACAGAGAACCTCTTCCATTTGTGTCCGTAGCATTTAAGAGTCGAGGATGCCCTGGCCTTTGCAAGAACCTCTCTGCAGTCGGCCGGTATGTCGTATCCTCCAAACTCTAGCGCTGCAGGAGCCAGGCCTGCAAGTTCAGCGATTTCGGGTCGTGGTGGAGGATGGCGCCTCCTTCCCTGGAGAGTAGATCCGCGTCCACCGGCAGCTTGATTGGCGGGGACGTTGACAAGTCCAGAAGGTCCGGGAACCATATCTGCCTCGGCCACGCAGGTGCGACGAGGATCATCCTGCACCGTGACCTCTTGAGCTGGTTGACGAGCCGGATTAGCAGTGGCAAAGGAGGGAACGCGTAGAGGAACAGGCCCTCCCAGGGCAACGAGAAAGCATCGCCCATGCTCCTCGCCTGGGGAAACCTGCTGGCGAACCTCTGGCACTTGGAGTTCGTCGCCGTCGCCAACAGGTCGATCTGGGGTGTGCCCCACCGTCGGAAGAGGCGATCCACTAGATCCTGCCGTAGTTCCCACTCGTGGCACGAGCGCAGCTCCCTGCTGAGTGAGTCGGCGATGGTGTTTTTTATCCCTGCCAGATGAAACGGCACCAGAAACATCCTTTGGGCGACGGCCCAATGCCACAGGTCCTGCGCCTCCTTGGACAGTGCTGGGGACCTGGTTCCGCCCTGTTTCCTGATGTAAAACATGGTGGTGGTGTTGTCGGTGAAGATCCTCACCACCTTGCCCTTGAGGGACGGAAGGAAGGACCTGAGGGCCCAGAACACTGCACAGAGCTCCAGGACGTTGATATGGAGGGACTTCTCCGTCGGGAGCCAAAGGCCTCTCGCGTGCAGATTTTCGGTGTGCGCTCCCCACCCTTCCAGGGAGACATCCGTGGTCACTGTCTCCTGGTGGTCTGGGGTCTGGAAGTCCATGCCCGCCGTCAGATGCGCGCGGGTGCCACACCACCGGACCGCTCGGCGGAAACTCTCGTCGAGTGTGATCCTCTCCTCGAAGCCGCCCGTCGTTTGGATCCAGCGCGCGTCCAGGAACTCCTGCAACGGGCGCATCCGTAGCCTGCACATGGGAATGAGGTAGATGCAAGAAGACATCATTCCGAGGAGGGACTTGATGGACCTCACCTTGGCCGCGTCGGAAGCCAACATCCGCTGTACCTTGCCCAGGATGGACCTGGTCCTTTCCTCCGACGGGGAGGCCAGAAGGGACACTGTGTCGAGCTTCGCTCCCAGAAACAGTGCGTTTTGCGCGGGTACCAGGTGGGACTTGGCGTAGTTCACGGAGAATCCCAGGTCCGTGAGAAGTTGGACGGTCCTTGCCGTGTGCTCCACGGCAAGCTCCCTCGTCTTGGCTCGGATGAGCCAGTCGTCCAGGTAGGGGTAGATGTGGATCCCCTCGCGGCGCAGCTGTGCCGCCACCGGTGCAAGGCACTTGGTGAATACCCTGGGTGCCGACCGTAGTCCGAAGGAGAGGGCTTTGAACTGGTAGTGACGCCCTTGGACCACAAACCTGAGGAATCTTCGGTGCCCCTTTAGGATGGGAATATGGAAGTAGGCATCCTCCAAATCCAACGACGACAGGAAGTCTCCTTCCTCCAGCTGACCCAGGACGTGCTGGAGGGTGACCATCCGGAATTTCTGCGCCTTGATGAATTTGTTCAGACGTCGCAGGTCTAGGATGGGGCGCCATCCTCCCGTCTTCTTCTTCACGAGGAAGTATCTCGAGTAAACTCCGGAGCCCCGAAGCCTCTTTGGGACGAGTTCGATGGCGCCCTTCCTGAGCATCGCCCTTACCTCCAGGAGAAGCAGAGGGACGTGAAGCTCTTTCCTGGCCATGGGGGGGACGCACAGGCACCTTCTTTGAAACTCGAGCGCGTGGCCCCGGGCTAAGGCGTCCAGCACCCAAACGGTCGGTGGAGATGGACTCCCACACGCTGATGAAGCTCGCCAGCCGGCCTCCCACCGGGGTGCATCGGTGGGGGCCCGACCCCACGGTCGGTTCAATCCTGTTTCGACAAGGCTTTGCCGCCTTGACCTCCTTGTCGATGACGGCGGGGTCCGCCAGACTTGCCTCGTCCTCTGTAGGCCTCCTGAGACGACGAGCGGGCCGCTTGACGGTAGGTGGAGAAACCGCCGCCGGAACCTTTGGAGGCGCCCTTGCCTCTGCTGCTCCGAAAGGGCGTCCGTCGTTGCTGCAGAACCCCAAGGGCCCGGGCCGTCTCTGTGTCCGCTTTAATGGCCTGAAGGGAATCGTCCACTGTTTTCCCAAACAGGTTGTTCCCATCGAACGGCATGTCCAGGACTCTGGTCTGTACGTCTTGACGGAAGTCCGTAGCCTTGAGCCATCCACGCCGCCTAAGGCACACGCCGTTGCCCAACTGGCAAAACCCAGTATCGGCGATGTCCGTCGCAATAGTGATGGCGTGGTCCGACGCCACCTCACCTTCCTGTAGGATCTCCAGGGCATCCGCCCTCTGGTCGTCCGGTAGGAAGTCCAGCAGGGGAGCCAGTTTGTACCATAGCTCCCTGTCGTAGCGGGCCACGATAGCCAAGGCGTTGGCCGCTTTAATCGTCGTCGCTGCAGACGAGATGACCCTGCGTCCCATAGTGTCCAATTTCTTTCCCTCGCCGTCCGGTGGGGAAGTCGATGTGGAGGCGGCACCCCCCCGCTTTCTTCCTGGCCGCCGCGGAGACGACGGAGTCCGGGGTAGGCTGCGCCCGGAGGCACAGGGGGGCCGCGTCCGGGACCCGGTACTTCTTCTCGTACCAGTCTCTTCTAGCTGGCGTAGTGGAAGGGTTCTTGAGGAGGGCGAGGCCCTCATCCCAAATGTCGTCCAGTAGAGGCACCGCGAGGACCGTCTTCCTCTTGGCCTCGCGCCGTTGATAAAGGAATCCTTCCTTTTTCTTCTCCTCAGGGCAGAGTTGGAAAAGCTCGGATGCCCTGGCGATCATGGAGTGGAACGAACCAATCTCGTCGGGCGGAGAAGCCCTGGTGGGAGGTGACGACGGTAGATCCTCGTCGTATACCTCGTCGTCCGTACCCGTCGCTGCCGTGTCAGTCCCCGTATCATCCCCTTGGGTGGACGGGGAGGAGGGCTGGACGGTGCGCGACGGCTGAAAAGGAGGTGGAGGGTGAATCCTTCTTTTCTTGGGCGGGGGAACGCCAGAAGGTCCCGGTTCAGGATCCCCCGACGGGAGAGGTCCCTCCGTCGGCAACGGTAGTCTCGTCCTTATCTCTGAGCATAAGGACTGTATAGCCAACAAAATGGCCGCCGAGTTGTCTTGCGGCGCTGGCAGAGGGGAATCCGACGGGCGATCAGGGGCCCCGTCGGCACCCTCGACGATGTCGTCGTCACCTGCGTCGGGATCCATCCCGACGGGCCGGTCTTCTTCCACGCCAAGGCCGTGGCTTAAGACCTCGATCAGCTCTTCCTCCGAGGTTGAAGCCGAATCTACGACGACGCCCTGCCCCCCCTTTTTCTTCGCCGCCGGGGATTTCACGGGGGTCCTATCGATGGGCACAAAAGAGGACTCCCTCCGAGGTGGCAGGGAGACTCTGAGCCCCGAGGTCGCCACCACTGGTGTAGCCTCCACAGGCTGAGCCAGGGTCGCCGCGACAGTATCGATAGAGGGCTTGGCCGGATGGATTAAGGCCTTCACCACCTTAGGTGCGCTCACCGCCTTATCCTTGAGGGGGGGGCACTGCCTCGCTCCCCCTCCGATGGGGCCTTCGAGCTCGACCAGGGCCTCTCCAGGAGCTTTGCCGGGTGCTCGCCCTTCCTCTTACCCGACCCAGAGCGTTGGCTCGTGGTTGATGGTGCCGGGGAGGGTGCGCCCTGCCTGGCGCCCGTAGAGCCCGACCGTTCGGCGCTCCCGGTGCCAGCGGACTTGCGGTGCTTGGCCTTGTGTTGGACCCCCGTCGCCGGGGCGTCCTCAAAGGTCTTAGAAGACCGCTCGGATTTATTCCTCTTCTTCTCGCCTGACGGGCTCTTCCCTTCCAGCCAGTTGGCGAGACGTTGATGGCGGTCCTTCATGGTCCGCTCCGACATATTGCCGCAAAACGCACAGTCCTTCTCCACGTGCGTCTTGTCCTCATGTAAGCAGTAGAGACAAAAGGAGTGTTCGTCCTCCTTAAAGACGTTCTGCAGCTGGCATCCAGGGCAGACCCTGAACAGCTTTCCGGGCGTCGAGCTTCCCTTCTCCTGGGCCATGTCCGGGCCTGAGAAGCTTCTGGAGTCCTCCAAAGCGTAGCTCGACGAAATCTTCACCCTTGAGGGGCGCAGACGAATCCGACACGGGTCCCCGTTGATCGGATGGAGAGTCGGTGGAGCTTGAGGCTCTTTTGACCGAGAAAATGAAGTTTTTGAGCAAAAAACGTGAAAAAATAGCACTAACGCTCGAGAGCAATAGCACGAGGATCCCAACACATGAACGTGCGGTAAAAATCTGAAGATGGCTGCCAGAGCCGGTGCTTAGGTAGAGGGCAGTCATTGGCTGTGGTCAGTATGACGCAGAGACCAGTGATTGGTTACTACTACGAAAGACAGATCAGAAACGAAACTGATACTGGTTTTTTCTTTACCGAGGATTCCCAGCCTGACGACGGGGAATATTCATGAGCATGTGAATCCATGCCAGACCCCATGCTGGAGAACTGGCCTAAACATCTAACAGCCATGAAAGCAGATGTTGCAAAGAACCACCAGAGCACAACCAGCCGAGCTAGCTGTGGAATGTCTGCTAGCCAGGCCTTGCAGATGGGCATCCATAGCCCCCCTCTTCGAGAAGTACACAGTGCTGAAGCTGCTGGCTGAAGTCCCAAGGTCGATAAGAGCCTGCCTTACAAAGACAATCTGATGTTATGAAATATGTCTCTCTCTCTCTGTTCTTGTGATTTGTACTTAATGATGAGCCAGGCCTGGGAGGGGTCAGAGTCGATGCCTCCCTCCAGAGACTGGTGTGTGTGTTAACATTACAGAGCTTTTACACCCAGACTTCTGGCTTTGTGTATTATTTGTGCCCAAGTGGCGAGTGCCTGGAATGCCCGAGACTGTGTGAGGGAGCTGGATTTGCACTAGTCTCGGGAGGAGCAGGACGAACAAATGTAACAGTGCCTCCCTGCTTGTTGACTTAATACATGGCGGTCGAGTTGTTTGTTTGGATGAGGACAACCTTGCCCCTGAGAAGTGGTAGAAATGCTCTGAGCACTAGCCAGATCTGCACTAACCAGTCGATGTGGTATTTCTGCTTCTGTCGGGTCCAGGTGCTGTGGACCGAGAGATCATCCAGGGTGGCTCCCCAGCCCTTGAGCAAGGAGTCTGTGGTGGCCTACGGGGTGGGTGGCCGAAAGGGCTTACCCGTCCATAGGTTGCAGTCCCTGGACCACCATGTTAGGTCTGGGTGGAGAGCTGGAGGAATGTTGATCATCTCGGATTGAGAGCTCCGCTCCAGGTTCCATGAGGCCATAAAGTGCAACTGAATCCTTCTCATCCTCAGTCTTGTGTGTGGGATGGCTAATAGGAGTGCCGCCAAAAGACCGAGGAGATGCTGGTACCACCATGCCGAGGTCACGTCTCTGCTGAGGAAGTGGGTGGTGGCCCTCTTGATGGCCGAGATCTTGTCCTCTGACGGAAATACCTTCTCGGAGCACGTGTCCCAGATGAGGCCCAAGAATGTCAGAGTCTGCGTGGGCTGTAACTGCAACTTCTTAAGATTGAGCGAGAAGCCCAGATCGTGCAGTGTGGCCCTTGCCCAGGAAGAGAGGTGAACCACTTCCGGAGATGTAGCCCTGACAAGCCAGTCGTCGAGGTATGGGTAGATGTGGAGGCCCTGAGCCCTGAGGAGGACAGCCACGGTATTCATGAGCCTGGTAAAGAACATGGGGGCCAAAAGGAAGGACCTTGTATTGAATACGGTAGCCCATGATCCTGAACTGTAGGAAAGGATGATGGGGCTGCCAAATCGGGACGTGTAGGTACACGTCCTTCAGATCCAGATAGCACATCCAGTCTGCCTTGCACAATGTCTCAGCTATAAAAGCTGACATAACCATCTTGAATTTCGGAAAGTGTAAGGAGAGTTTGAGGGTGGAAAGGTCCAGCCCAACTCTCAGGCCCACCTGGTGCTGCTGCTTTTTTTTTTTGTTTTATACTTTTATTTAGCTTGGCAGAACAGGAACAGGTGAGCAACATACAAGGCAGGTAAAATAAATAGACAGTGTAGATAATACAGGTACACAGAGTCAGTTTACAACTTGATTATGCACATGGGGGTATATACAGAGTGGGTGCGGGGCTAGAGCGTCAGCAGTTCAGGAGGGGGAATGGGGAGGATGGGGGGGAGGGAGCTGGAGCTGCAGTGTCCGACAGTATCCATAGAGGACATATAGGATCGAAACTTGAGCCAAATATCTCTGGGTCTTGAGTGAGTTGGCTGTAGCAGAGCCCAGGACTCTTCGGTGTCTGAGGCCCATGTGACCGCCTTGAGCCACTCCGCGTGAGTACGTGGTGTAGGCCGAAGTCAGCAAAGTAAGATGGACCGTACTGCGAGTAGCATGCAGAGGCCGGCCAGTTTTTTGGAGTCTCGGTGAAGTTCGGGGAAGTCGTGGAAAAGACATCTCATTGGGGATGGAGTGATAGGATGTGCAAGAATAGTTGACATGTAGAGCACACCAAACTCCAGAACTGGACGAGGCGGGGGCAGGACCAGATCATGTGCATATAGTCAGCGTTATCATAGCCACACCTGGGACATCCTGGGGAGAGGCCATTAAACATGTGATGAAGTCTGTTCGGAGTGTAGTGATATCTATGGAGTACCTTAAACTGAATTAGCTTGAAGCAGGAGTTGAAGGATACCCCGTGTATGCATGCGCACATATGGGCCCAACGTTCGTCGGTCATCTCCACCCCAAGGTCGTCCTCCCATGCGTGCTTCAATTTGGTGAATACAGGGGTAGATCTGGTTTGAACCATGGTATAGAGTCTGGATACTTTACCCCTCATGGGCGTGGGGGAGGTTAGCTCTGCAATTGCAGGGTCATCAGGTGGTATCGCTGGGAAAGTGGGGTATTTGCGTTTAAGGATTTTCCGAAGGGAGTACTGGAGCCATATAGACTGTTTCCGTCACAGGGACAATGGAAGGTCTGGCCAGTCATTTAAGTTGCCCTGTTCAACGATGTCTAGGATCAGTTCATATCCTGCCTCGGCCCATCGGCGCACTATGAGCAGTGGTGCATGTGGGACCCCCGGGAGGAAGTTCCAAAGTGGGAGGTTACCGTGGAAGGGCTGAGCGGTACCTAGTAATTTCCATGTCTTAGTTAGGGCCAGGGACGTGCAAGCCATCCGGTCAAGTGAGTCCAGGACTGTCGGCATGGGTTTAATAACTCAGGAGTTAATGTCCCAGTCGCTAACCGTCAATTTTTCGAGCCTGACATGTGGGCGGGGGGCTCCAATGTGTTGAACCAATGCCAGTGAATTGGACTTGCGCTACCAGCCAGTATCTGAAGAAGTCAGGAGCACCGAAGCCACCACCCTCCATTGGGGTGGCCAAGGTCCTGAGTTTAAGACGGACCGCACCTGAGTGCCACAGAAAAGCATTAATCGTGTGAGTTAATGTTCGAAAGAACCCTTCACCTGGCCAATGGGGGATGTTAGTGAACCTGTATAAAAGTTGGGGCAGTACTATCATCTTTAGTATCCCTATCCTGCCTGCGAGAGAAATTGGTAATTTACTCCAGCCTAGTGACTTTGTTGCAAGATTCGTAAGGTATTTTGGGGGGGGGGGGGTGCAGTCTGTGAGCGGGAAGAGGGTGGATTTGGAGCAATTCACTTCTAGTCCGGAGATGTGCCCAAAACGGATAACGTCTTCTAGTATCGGAGCTAAATTGGTGGAAGGGGAGCGGATGAAGAGAAGGGCATCATCAGCATATAGGGCCACTATATCCGACTGGCCAGCAGTCCACAAGCCTCTGTTTGCATGGGATTGGCGTAAAATGTCCGCAAATGGTTCCATCGCTATGGCGAAGATCAGGGGAGAAAATGGGCAGCCCTGTCTCGTCCCTCTAGCAATTCAGAAAAGGGGAGAGCATTGGTCCTCAGTGTGGACCCTGGCAACTGGGTCAGAGTATAGCAGTCTAACCCATGAGAGAAACCAGGGGCCGAATTTGCACTTTTCAAGAACCCGCCAGAGGTACCTCCATGACACAGAGTCGAGCGCTTTTTGCATATCGAGTGTGGCAGCTACTACATGAACATTTGGGTTTATCCTACTCATTATGTTGAAGAGGCGCCTCAGGTTCAAGGAGGTGGAGCGTCCCGGAATAAAGCCTGCTTGGTCAGGATAAATAATGTGCGGCATGTAGGGGGCCAGACGTAGAGCTAATAGTTTGGCAAAGATTTTGACATCACAGTTAATGAGCGAAAGTGGACGGTACAAACCACATTGTGTGGGGAGTTTGCCAGGTTTAAGTAAGACAGTTACTGTGGCTTCACGGAGAGAAGGGGGAAATTTGCCTGCCTCCACTGATTCTTCCCAGAGGGCTATTAGGCGGGGAAGTAGGAGCGGTTTGTAAAATTCAATTGGGATGCCATCTGAGCTTGGGGATTTCCCTGAAGAGAGTGAGTCTATGGCGTCTGAGAATTCCTCAGGGGTAAATGGAGACACGAGAGAGCCAATGGTTTCGGGGGAGAGAATCGAGAGGGGGAGGCTGTCTAGGTAGCAGTCAATCTCCGATGTCGGGCACTGTCTGTGTTGGTATATAGAGATTCATAGAAGGAAAGGAATTAGGAGTTGATATCTTGTGGTGAGTTGGCTAGGGAGCCATCGGGTCTTTCCACCCCAGGGATGTGTGGGGCACCGAGCTTGCGACGGAGAAGCCTAGCCAGGAAGCGGCCTGGACGTTCACCCTCACCATATTTCCTGGCGAGGCCAGGGCTGTCCAAGAATTTCAGCTTGCGGTCCGCCAGAGAGCGAAACGTGTCGAGTTCCACGCCTATGGATGCTAGGGTTTCAGGGGTTTGGTGTAGCGAGCATTGGGCTTCCAGAGTCGACAGTGTGGCCTCACTTTCTGCAATATCCTTTCGAATTGTTCTGAGGATGCCATTTTCCTTGGAAAGTGCTATGCCCCTGATATAAGCTATAAAGGATTCCCAGAGGGTGGCCTGCGGAGATACCGAGTCAGTGTTTATTTCAAAGAACTCTTCAATGGCCGTCTCCAATTCGGAGCTAAAGACAGGGTCAAGGAGAGAGTGAGGTTTCATTCTCCAGTGTCTAATCCGCCCCAGCAAAGGGAAATAGTCACTGGTGAATGATCGGAGAGGGTTCTGGGAAGGATCATTAGACGGGTCACGTTCCTTATCAGTATGTCAGGCACTAACCATCTATTGATACGGGAATAGGAATTATGTACCGAAGAGTAGGAGCGGGAGTCTGGATAGAGAAGCCTCCATGCATCCACAAGTGCAAGACAGGGAAGAGATGACAATGTAGTATAGGCCGCTTTGGAAAGTTGGCGGGGTCTGGAACCGGATTTATCTAGGTCCACGTCGAATGTTGTATTAAAGTCACCTCCCCAGAGGATTTGCATTAGAGGGAAGCTGTCTAGGAGGGACGTGAGATGTAGATAAAACTCTGGATCATCAATGTTGGGGCCGTAGACATTTAGTAGAACCACCTCCTTGTTCTGCAGGGTACCATGGAGTAACACATATCTGCCCTGGGGGTCGATCTGTGAATATATGGAAACAAACTTAAGGCTCTTGTGGATTAGGTTCATAACCCCACGGCTTTGGGTAGAGTAATTAGTAAAGTATCTTTGGGGTGCCCACATTTTGGCGAACTTTTCACAGTGATCAGTAAAAGCATATGTCTCTTGCAGAAAGAAGATTTTGACCCTGCGACCTTCAGACTGAAGCTGCAATTGTCTCATTTTCTTGTAGTTACCCAGTCCCTGCACATTCCAACTCATAAAAGTTAAGTTATCCTCGGTCAACAGTGTGGAGGTATTCGCTGAAAATCAGTGCTTGTCGGAGGGTGACCCTGGTGGACGATGGACCAGTCGAGCAGCACTACAATACCATTGGTTCAATACTGCCTCATACTCAACCTCCTCTGTGGACGCCAAGCCTTTTATAACATAACACCCAACATAACCCACCCTCTCCCACATCCCTCCCCCAAACAGAGGAATGATAACCACATACCCCATTAACCAAATCCAAACCAATGGCATCAACGCCGGGGGGCCTGTGAACCGGCCTGGCGGCGATGCTGCGGACCAAGGGGCAATTTAAGGATAAGCATGGTGCCTAGCAATGACAATATGTGTGGCACGGTCGCACAATGGTGAACCAATTTGCTCATGATTGAGAGGAATAGTCTCACAGGCTACTGGAACAGGAAGGTAACTGGTTTTAGCAACCCCTCAACAGAGCGACATAAAAGTCGTAAATAAGTGGTGTGAGGAGAGGTTCAACCAGGGAAGTGCTCATCAATGAACCTGGAGGCTTCCTCCGGGATTGTGAAGAGAAACACCTGGTTAGAGTATTCAATTCTTAGCTTAGCTGGGTATAGCATGGAGTATTTAACTCCCTGGTCTCTCAGTCTCTTCTTTACCGCCAAAAAGGTCTTACGCTCCCGTTGAACAGTCACAGAAAAATGGGGGTATATGTGAATTCTGGCACCTCCCAACAGCAGTTCACCCTTAGCTCTTGCAGCCCTGAGAAGGGAATCTCGATCCCAGAAATTCAGGACCCTGGCTATGATGGGTCGTGGTGGTACGCCGGTTTGTAAGAGGATTCAATTCAGCACTACAGCTAAGTCAACGCCTAGTCTAGAATACTGAATGAAAACCCTTATTGATATATCTTTATGTCCAGTTCATGCGTTCTGGATGACTACCCCTATATAACACCCCTCCCTTGGAATCCCCCTGACCCCACTGAGCCAAGAAGTAGTTCTGTTTTGCAAGTTTAAAGGTTTATTTGATAACTTAAACAATATATATATATATCACGCTTTATAATAAATTACTAATTGAATAGCACACTTAATCTGATATGATAAAGATTAACAACGGAGAATCTGGCACTAGCACACTTCTTTATAATCACTAAGGAGTTGACATGAAATGGATAAGATAGCAACAATACTTTTATGGTTTCAAATGAATGCAATGTGGAATGAAATGCAGTACAGAAAATAACTTGATAGGATTTCAGCAAAAGACAATGTAATCACTTTCTTGGACAATTCACCCCCCCCCCTTTTTATGCAATGCAAGGAAATGGAGGGAAGGCACACAATTCTCAGAAATGCAATTAAATGTGATTCAGTTAACCCCAGCAACTTAGACTACAGACGTTGAAAACACAGGCAAAATGCTTTGATATGTGCTGGCAATTCAGTGAAAAGTATGCTAAAATGCTTTTGATTCCCTCTAGAGGTTCAGGGTGAGTGGTATCTAGTTAATATTAGTCCAGGCTCACACTAGCCATGATGCAGGGATGGTTTTTATGAGGCAAACAAATTTCTTTCAGAGGAAAGCAAAAGCAGCTATCTTTTTGCAAGTGGAGAAATTTGCAAATCGCGGTAAAATTCGCGACTGCGTCTGGTGCGATTACAGAGGAACTACAAGGGCTAGCAATATCGTTTTGGGGTCCTAGGAAAGCCTAGGATCTCAGCTTCCAGATGAAAGTTACTGCAAGTCTCTAGCACAAACGGTCACGGAGATATGAGCGATTAAATAAAGGTCGTTTTTCAGATTTGAAATTTTAAAAGCTCAAAAAGACAAGTGCAGCTTGCAACTAGAAAATGACAAGTGACAGCTATGCAAATGACAGGTGACAGTTAGGAGACAGTTCTACTTAGATTAAGCTAGATTGAATTATATTATTTTAACTAGGAGATTGGTTCTGCACAGTTTTCTAGGTACTCACACTATATTCTTGAGTGAGATGGGCCTCGCCACGGATCTGGTCAGGTTTTAGACGGGACTCTGGTCTCTGCACTTCACAGTGATCTGGGTCTGCTCTCTCTCTGGATTCTGAAGATTGAGGGATTTAAAGTCTGGATTTTTCTGCACAGCTTTCTCTGGAGATTGATGGAGGTAAAGTATGGATTTTCCCGGCAGAGCTTCCAGCTGCAAATGGATTTGAAAATCCCTATCTGTCCTGACTGTCTGCTTTTATGTGTTTTTAAAATGGGTGTGTGTGAGCATCACTAGACCCTACCCCTCTCTCAGCTTCTAATTGGTCAAACTTCCATTTCTCACTTGATTGGGGGAGCTAAGTTGTGTCAGAGTGATGTCATTTTACAGCCTGCAGAAAGTCCACTCCTCCTGTCAACTTACACACAAATCTAGATTTGAAACAAATACATATTTGCAGAGGTAAACATTTGTTTAAAATTACATGCACACATGAGGCATTACTGATGTTAGCCCCTGTTCTGACTCTGGCGTTTCTAGGAGCTTGCATCCAGAAATGGCACTATTTTGCACTTTTTAACTGGTTTGCAATTCCGGACATTACCCCAAATTTACACACATGTGCGCAAGGAGTATGGACATTAATTGATGAAGTGTCAGATTTTTCACATGCACACATTTTGAGTAATATCCTCTTTTCCACTAAAACCCCCCTGAACATGCCACCGGTTCTAAAAACCTCTTAAAATGTGGGCAGAAAAATCACAAGAATTATGGTGTCATTTATACAATTTTCACATGTCCGTACTATGAGTTATTCATCTTTTTCTAAAACCATATTCTGGCTATAGAGGTGTGTCTTTTCAGGTCACATGGTACAGAAACCAGTCTTTCCAGTTTCTGCCAAGCTCAGAGATCCTGCCCCTCCCAGCTTCTGCCAAGAGGAAGCTCCATTTACGACTCCCGCCAATAAAACATTTGCCTGAGTCAGGACAGGGCTTTGTTCAATTTCCTGCAGAGCCCAGGTAATTCAATCAGGGAAGTGTCATATCCCTTTTGGTGTGAGCAGCAAAAGGGCAGCTAGGCCTGGGAACACAGCTATGACTCAAGTTTCACTCCTGATGGGGGTAGTTGCCAGGCAAATTGGAATCTCTTTAAGCTGTCATTTCTGTTCCCCAGTTTCTGCATTCAAATAAAACTAAACATTTTCACATATGCAGCTAGAAGGCTGATTCTAAGTTTAAAACTAGGACATTTAAACAATTGCAACCTATGTGACACTCAAAAGTAGGTCACTCAGTCAATTTAAACATTTAGATTTTTTTTTAGTGTCTTTCAGTCCAAATTTACTTAAACTGCTGAAATCCACAGCGCAGCCAGTCTTGTTATAAACCTTCAAGTCACTTCAGAATATAACTTTAGATTGTATCCACCTCTCAGTAAGTCTTTCTTTGGCCTGTTTTGGGTTCATTTATTCAGTTTTGCAAAAAGTAAAATCTGGTGTTGTTTTAAAATGCCGGCTTTTGGATAGTGGTGAGTACTGGTACTGCACCCATTTTTGGGATTTAAGAAAATGAATTCCCAACAGTTATGGGTTTGCTTTTGGCAATCAGCATTGCCATTACCAATGGTTTCAGACTACTGTGTGGGTAGTCCAATGGTGGTTTTAGGCAGTGCCCTTCTGTGCCCATAACATCGGCAAAAATGGGTGGCAGCCTATTCTTCATGCATTTCCCTGTACATTTTCTGGGAAACTCTGGCCATCATGATGTTTCCATGTCAGTACTGCACAGTTTTGAGGTAGGGCTCGGATGCATGGGTAAATACATCCCACAAGCCCCCCTCTTGCGATGGCCATTCGGTTTCACTGATGGGACTCGCAAGATCTGGGATGTTTCTTCATCTTCTTCCAATAGATGGCACAGTTCAGCATCTTTTCCTTCATCCGGTACTGGTCGATCGGTTCTCCTCGCCGGTCCTGATGGGAATATTGGGCGGTACCCCGGGCCCGTTGCGTCTCTGCTCCCGGTCTCCGGATCGTCGTCCTTGGCCCGTCTCCCGGTTTCATCTCTCCTAGGATGATAAAGCAAAAGCGGCAATACCTACTCATAGACGTTTTTCCACCACTGTTGAGATAGTGGGGCAGCATATGCATTTCATCATAGCAAAACATTACATTCTTATTTTGAAAAAAAAAACAGTATAACTAAGAGACAGTTTCATGCAAATCACAATATTTTAGAGACTAGATGTGTATGTTTTATGGTTGGAACTGAATTAGTCTGAGACAGTACCCGCTAGGATTCCAGAGGATTCCTCCAGTTGTTGCAGAGTGTGCCTGGGATGGCAACACTTCAACTGGTTTATGTGGACCCACTTGTCTTCCCCCGCTGCCAAAGGACCTTTAGGGATGTGGATTTTGTAGGCCACAGGGGAGATCTTGTCGATGATCTCAAAGGGTCCCTTCCACGTAGGCAAAAATTTGTGCTGCTTTGCCTGGTTTCTTTGGAAGTTGTATAAATAGACCCGGTCCCCCACCTGATATTCCTTCCTGGAAGTCTTCAGGTCATAGTGGGTCTTCATGCTATCAGCCGATCTTTCTAGATTCCGCTGAGCGTAAGCAAAAGCATGTTGGAGGTGTTTCCTTAAATTCTCCACATACTCATGAGTAGTGGAGGCATTTATCAGTGTCTGCTCTTGGGTCCTGTAGAGCAAATGCTGAGGAAGCACCATCTTGCGTCCAGTCATCAACTCAAATGGTGACATTTTTCTTGCAGATGAAGGGGTAGATCTGATGGCCATTAGGACCAGAGGTAATCGGATATCCCAACTTGGCCCAGAATCTGCCACAAACTGCTTTAATATGCTCACAATTGTCCGGTTATATCTCTCTACTGCCCCAGAAGAAGCTGGCCTGTAAGCAATGTGTAGCTTTCTCTTGACCCCCAGTATCTCCCACATCTTTGTCATTACTTCACTGGTGAAGTGGCTACCCCTGTCTGACTCAATCCTTTGAGGTAGACCAAAACGGGAAAAGATGTGGTTAATCATCAAGGCAGCTGCCGTTTCTGCCTTGCAATTTGGGGCTGGGAGACATTCCACCCACTTGGTAAACAAGCATGTCACAGTCAACATGTACTTATTCCCCCTAGCAGAGCGAATCACGGGGCCTACAAAGTCGATTTGTAAATCTGACCATGGCAGTGTCATCCCCCTCTTTTGGAGAGGCGCACGATGCGTGAGGGATGATGGCTGAAATTGTGCACACACAAGACACCCCTTCAAGTATTGGTCGAGGTCCTGCCCCATGTGTGGCCAGTATGCAACCTCTCTTAAGATTTCCAGTGTTGTGTGAAACCCCCTATGACCGGCGGTGGCCGCATCATGGGCGTGACTTAACATCAGGCTTCGGAATGAGGTAGGAACCACCCACTGATCGTGGCCAGCTTTGGATTTCCTTACCAACAAACCGTCTTGGATCCGGAACATTTTTGGACATTTCATCAACACTCTTAGGTCCTCTTTCCCAATGTAATCGGTATCCGTCAGGGGAAAGTTCTCAGGGTCCTCAAGGTGTTGGTAAAACTTACCAATAACTGGATCCCCCTTCTGAGCTGTAATCAAATCAGCATCAGGGGTCTCCTTACTCCATTGTGCAATTGAAAGGTCGTTGTGAGCATTTGTCTGGGACCTAGTGATAGCAGTGACCTGGATTTCCCCCAACACGGTCTCAATCTCAATTAGATCCCCTTGGATGGCCCCGGTTTTGGCCAGCTGATCAGCTAAGTCATTTCCAGTTTTGTCTGGTCCCTCTACTTTGGAATGACCCTTGATCTTTTTCCAATAGATGGTCATCTCATTCGAGGTGACCAGATCATCAATGTTTTGGATCAACTTCCCATGTTTCAAGGGTTTGTTATTAGCACATAACATGCCTCTGGTTTTCCAATTAACCAGGTGCTCCACGAACCCGTTCCGTACATAATCCGAATCTGTGATTATGACCAGTTCGCGGAGTTGATGCTGGACAGCAGTGAGGATGGCCTGATGCACAGCCATCAATTCTGCCACCTGACTACTTCGGGGACCAATTTTGTATCCAGCGGAGGGTTCTGGGGACTCATTCACCCATGCATTCCCTACGCCGGCCACCAGTTCTTTCTCCCCGTTGTTGTCAACATGGTAAGAGCATCCATCCACATAGACAGTGGGCATTCCCCCACACTTGTCCTCTTCAAAGACTTTGTGTGGGGAATTAAGGTATGCCTCCGTGTTGTCCTTTATTTTTAGACTTTCGTCCTCGAGACAGTTTTCTCTGGCACAATCATGCAAGTCAGCCAGACCTTGCGCGAGGGGACTCTTCTTGTTTTGGCCATATCGGACCTCCACAGGAAAGCCTTGCATTGACAGAATCCAGGAAGTAATTCGGGAATTACTCACATTTCCGGCCCGGATTCTGTCACTTTGGAGATATTGCAGAGGCTGGTGTGGAGTCTCCACTATGATGTGTTCCCCCTGGATAAACGGGCGGTAATTCTTCAATGCCCACACCGTTGCCAGGAGTGCCTTCTCACAATCGTTGAATTTTTCCTCCACAGAGGATAAAGTTTTGCTCGCATATGAGATTACTTTATTGACCTTGTCATGCTTTTGGTATAATACTGCCGTCAAGCACGTATTAGAGAACCCTGTCTCCAGGAAGAACTCCTTGTTTCTGACAGGGTAAGCTAGGCAAGGCGCTTGTGAGAGGCTTCTTTTGAGTTGTTTTACCGTCTCGGCTTGTTCTGGACCCCATTCCCACTTGACCCCCCCCTTCAGGAGATGAATCAGGGGTCTGGTAATCTCTGCGTAGCCCTCAATGAACTTTCTGCTGTAATTAGTCAGTCCAAGGAGGCTCCTTAGTTCTCGCAGAGTTGTGGGGTCTTTCAGTTTCTGAAGTGCTTCCACTTTCTTTTCCTGGGGACAGAGGCCCTGAGCAGTAATCTCATGCCCCAAGAAATTAACACGGGTTCTACACCACTGTGCTTTCTGAAAGGAAAGTTTTGCTCCGGCGGCCCTCAACTGGGTCAGAACATAACGGATCTCCGCTATGTGTTCCTCCACAGTTGAGCTTTTGATGAGGACATCATCTACATAAGCCAGGTTACCCCCCTCGCACCCAAGTCGGGCATGGCCTTGTGTAGAAAAATGTTGAATTCATTGCCGGAGTTGAGGTATCCGAAGGGAGTCCGGGTCCATGTATACTGCTGGCCCCCAAAGGTAAAAGCCAGTTTGTATTGGTCCTCCCTACTGACCGGCACGGTCCAGTATCCATTGGTCAGGTCTATTGCAGTGAATACCTGTGACCCCTGGATCTGGGCCAGCCCTTGGTCAATGTAGGGCAGAGGCCATCGGGAAGTATGGACCCGTTTGTTGAGCTCCCTAAGGTCAGCACAGAGTCTCCACTGGCCGTTTGGTTTCAATATTCCCAGCACCGGATTATTGAAGGTGCTGTGGATGGGACGGATTATTCCCCTGGACTCAAGGTTCTTAATTATTTCAGTAAGGGACTCCATTGATGCGAGAGGCAAGCGATATTGCTTCACAAACACAGGAGTCGTGCCAGGGTCCGTGGGGATTGTTGTTGTGTGGATGTCAGTGCGACCACAGTCATATGAGTCTACCGCAAAGAGATCTTGGAAATCCAAGAAAACTTGTTTCAACTTTTGCTTTTGTTCCAGAGTCACACAGGCATCAGCTAGGTTGACTCTCTCTTCCACCATCTGCCTGAAGCCTGGAAAGACTTCTGGTTTGGCTATTTCAGCGGCCTCCTCCAGCTGGGTGGAGAAGTCCCTGGTCAGAGTGCTGATTTGGACTGGAGGCTTCAGGTGGGAAAGGCAGCCCTCATGGACCTGGAAAATCACCTCATCCCTCCTGAAGTCACAAGTCACATCTTCCTTACCATAGGGGCAGGAAGTGTACACCAGGAAGTTCCCCCCATGCCGGGTAAAAATCCTGTCTGGTGTTGTGTTGTCATCACTGTCACTGTCAAAGCAGTCCTTGGGGATTGGCCCTAACAGTTCATTTCCAAGATCAATGGAGAAATGTCGGTCATCAACCGCCATTCCAATAATGGTGCCTGCGGCTAGAGTAATACTCTTTAAGTCGCTGTTATCCACCTCTATTGGAATGGTGTCATGTTCTATGTTGACTAATGGAGTTGGGTTTACCCCTAACCCTTGCTGTTGGAGAGAAGCGTTTAGATGTATGTAAGCATCAGGGTTTTGCAAATATTGTCCTCTTTTAACTTTCACTTCCAGGGAGAATTGTCGGGTCCTTTCTGGGATTGTGACTTCCTCTTTGATCTGAATTTCAACTGCATAAGGTAGCAATTGAGCTGACCTAAATGCTTTTTCTGGATCATCAAAGCCCATGGGATTATCCGCTAATCGGGACCAAGCTTTGAAGTTTATTAGGTCCAAACTAATGGCAAAGCGATTGAGAATGTCACTGCCTAAGTAAAAGGCGGTAGGGACGTCTCGCACGACCCAACAATTGTGGACTATGCTCTTATTGCCAATGGAGATTTTGAGCATACACCTGCTTGGCAGGAGATGTTTGGAAGTAGGTGCTTCCAGGTCCATTTCCCACTTGTCTATCAGTTTGAAGGTGGGAATGGCTGGATCTTTTGGGAGTTGGCGGAACATGGCTTCGCTGATGAAGCTCTTACCGTTGTTCACACACACTCGAGCGAGAACAGAGTCCTTCCCATCATTTAACTGAACAGGGATGAACAACTGCTCTCCAATTTGCTGAATATCAGCCAGGCTCTGAGCTGATTTCACATCTTTCTGGACTATAGGAGTGGGAGTTTCTGATTGTGGATTAGTATAGAATCTCAGAGTGTTTCCTTCCAGCGTGGAGTACCACTTTAGACTGGAAGGAAGGTTGATTTTCAGAAATAGAGAGGACCCTCCATCATCAGTCTGTTGTCCTACTGCTATTACTGTCACGTCCGGAATTTGGTTATTCTGGAAGTGGAATTCTACTTGGTCAGATTTATGTTCAACCATGTGGCAGGTGCCGTTTAAACTAACATGGTTGACACTCTGTTTTAATTTTATGGGTCGGCTAGTCTGGGTCCAGAGGACCTTGTTACACAATCTATTAGGGGTGACAACCTTCTCAGGAGGTCATTCCCTAGTAAACAAGGGGTGCCCTCTGGGGTCACAACTATGACCGGGTGTTTCAACTTATGTCGCCCAATTTTTATGTCCAAATCTGCCGTCCCCTCGACGGGAATTTCCTTCCCGTCAAAGTTCTGCAGTTGTCCAGGAAGAGAGGTGAGAGGAATTTGGTAATTCCCTCCCCTTCCTGCATTCAGTTCGTCAAAGGTCCTTCTGGACAGAAGGGTAGCTTGAGATCCCGTGTCCACCAGCGCTGAAATCGTACCCTGCCCCTGTACTTGTACCGGGGCATAATATCTTCCCTCCTTCTCCTCAAGGGGGCACAGATAATGCACATTTTTGGACAACTGGTGGGCTAACTTTCTGGTTTTGGACATTGCAAGAGAAGAAATTTGGGCAGAATTCTGTGGAGAGCCTTGGGAATCTGAAAGATAAATTTGGCAACTGGAGATCAGAGCCATTGTGGGTTCCCCTGGCTCTGGTTCCGGGCCGCCCCCCCCTTTTTGGAGGCAGTCACCAGGATGGGTTTGAACCAGGGGAGTTTCTTGCTGTTGGTTCTGGGATGAGATGGTGGGCGGCAGTAGCTCAGTCTCCACATCTCCCCAGTCTGGATTTGCATCCCTAGGGACCCATTTTTCTTTGGGAGGAGTTCCCCCCTCTCTGAAGGAGAAGATCCTTTTCCCAGGATCCTCTGAGGATCCCTCTCCCTCAAATTGGAAGATCTGTACCTCCTCCTCAAACTGAGTCTGTTTGGGTCTTTTGTTTCTCCTACCCCCCCTCTGCTCCTTAGGAGGCAGACTTTCAGGGGCAAGAGATTTTGTTTCCGGTTCCTGGGTTTCCAGGGGCTGTTTACAAGTGAGGAAGGAAGCTTCCTCCAAGGCTTTACACCCCCCTTCCCTTTGTGCCTCCTCCCTGGGAACCGGTGAGTTATCGGGGTGCTGCCCCCGTCATTGTTCTGGAGCACCAGGTCCAGAGTTGGGTGCGTTCTGCGCCGGCACGCCCATCTGAGGGTTCTGCTGAGCCCTCAGTATGTGACCCAGATCCCGCGCCATGTTTTGAACCTGGCGTTCTAACTGGGAAACCCGCTCAGGCTGATACGGGGCCCTGTTTTCTCCCCTGGGCTGATCCCGGGAAGGGTAGCTGTCCCTCCTCTGGTAATACCCCGGGTTGGGAAGATTTGGATACCCCTCCACCCTTGGCCTCCCCTCTCCCGGATTCAGTGGTCTGGGCTCAGGGAATTGGGGAAAGAAGGATGGATGGTTTTGGGGCTGAAAGTCGGGTGGATATCTGGGGAAAAAGTTCTGCCCAGGGTTTGGTAAATTTCTGCCCTCCTGTGGGAAGTTTGGAGGGAAGTTCCCTGGGTTAGGTGCTTGGCTGGGTCCCCCCCCTTGGGCTGGAGGAGTCCACACATAACCCAGGATGGGTCGATTTCCCTTGTAACGGGGACTTACATAATCAGGAGAGCGAGGGACCCCATTTGTGGGGCTGCCTCCTTGGCTCCCTGTCTGTGACTGACCCGAGGACCTCCTGGGCCTAGCATTATTAGGTGCAGGTAGGTTTTTAGGCCCCCCCCATCTCCAAATCCAAAACGGGGGTGACCTTTACCTCTGCCACCTTGGCAGCAGCAGGGGTGCTGTTGGCTTTGGGGTTTTTCTGGGCATTACTTTTGCTATCTATCGGTTTCTGCACCTCATAGATCCGGGTAGCCTGTTCAATGACCCAGTCTAAAGATCTTTTCTCGTGAAAATCCCTCACGAGCTGGGTCATGATATATTTGGGCAAGGCATGGAAAAACGTATTAATAAATTCTCTGCTATCCGTGCGCACCCTTCTTGTGGTCTGTGCAAAAGCACGCTTTAACTCCTGCACAAATTCTTGTGGGGCCTGATCCTCCCCACATTGCAAATTGTAGGCTGCCTTGCGAGCCTCTTGAGGATTTCTGTGAACAGAAAAATGTTTCAAGATGGCCGCCTTATAGGTGGACCAACTTAAATGATTTTGGTCCTCCAGCCCCGCAAAGAAACTGGAGTATTCCGGGGAGAAGGTCCACTTTACATATTGAATACAGCTTTGGCTGTCCTTCAAATGGAAAGTCTCCATCATTTGCTCAAACAACTCTAAGTGCTCCCAAACAGAATACTTAGCGTTCTTATGGTAAGGCGTGATGACGCTCCTGATCGCCTTAATCTGCTTTAAGGGGTCCTTAAGCAAGGCCCCTTTTGCCTTATTGGCCTTTTTGGTTCGGGTAACCCTTGTCCATTCGTCCTCGGACTCAGAGGCACTGCTCCCAGAGGTTCCCGTCTGTTCTTCCAGGTTTTCCCGGATTCTGCGAGCCTGGGAATGGCTGGCCGAATGTGGGGACCTGGTCTCCTGTGTCCTGCGCAGTTCAGAGGAGTCTTCAGATTCCTCCTTGCTGCCAGGATTTGATGGGTACCCCCTCCACTGACCTAACTGGGCAGAGGTTTTCAGGATGCCCTTAATGGGCCTACTCTCCTGGGGTTCCCCATTGAACTGTACTGTACTTGGGTGCCCATACCCGGATGCCCACCCCTCCATTCCTGAGTGGTACTGGCCTATGAGCCCCATACTCTTAGCTGGATAGTAATCTTCCATCCCTGTGGCCCTGTGCTCATGTGCGCCAGGGGACATGGGGGTGGTAGAGTCCAGGGACTGGGGGAGATGAAGGCCCCTGATGTTAGGGCTCCTGCGGTTATGGTCAGGAGTCTCTCTTTCCCAGCGGACCTCATCTCTATCCGCCCCTGCTCCCTGTTGCAATGCAAGAGCCTGCATTTGTGATTTCAGTTCCTCTGTTAAGGCCTTACTCGACTCTATCAGTCTCTCCTGCATCGCTACCTGTTGCTGGAGCCTCTCATTGTGCTGGCAGAGAGCCTCATTTTCCCTCCGTGCTTCCTGGTTGGTCCTGGAGAACTGGGCCAGTCTTTGCTGCAGGAGGGTTACCTCCTGAGCTGTGTCCCTATTGGCCTGCTCCTTTCTCGCTAGAGCATCCTCCACCCTTCTGGTGTGCTCTAACAAGTTTGCATGCTCTTTTTGGAGATCACCCAGCCCCTGGAGGGCCAAGTGATTTTCTTCCGTTTTTCTTTTTAACTGGCAGACTTCCTGGCCTAAGGTGTCCCTCTCCTGAGTAGGAGTCTGCATCTGTACCGTCAGGTCGTCCCTTTGCCTTTGGAAGGCACCAGCTTTCTGGCGCTCCTGATCAAACTCTGCCTGGGTATCCAGGTCTTTCAGAATCAGTTTATTGCTCTCTGCCTTCTCCCTATCTAGGTGGCTTTGCAGGGTGACTACGTGCTCAGCACATGCCCTGTTGAAGTCCAGTTGTTGCTCCAGCTTTTTCTGGCTTTGCACTAGGGAGTCCAAACCTTCTTGGTGTTCCTTCTGCAAGGCCAGAAATCTGGTATCCTGTTCTGACTTTTCCTTTTGCAGCACATCCATATCCTCCTTTATTTTAGTGATGTACTGCCTGGTCTCATTTTCTGACTCCTGGCTCCTGTGCAGCCTTTGCTCAGAAGAGTCCAGATCAGATTGGGCCTTCTCTAACGCCATCTGTTGCCTTTGTGCCAGATCATGGCCTTCAGCACATTTATTCTGTATGGCTCCCATATATAAATATAAATATGCCGCTATCCTAACAATCTTGTCGTGTTCATCTTTGGCCTTAGGAGCCATATATAGTTCACTCAGGGCCACATGTAATGGACCCTGATCTCTCCATAAGTCTGACCCTGTTTCAGTGGCCTGTCGCGTGATGGCCTGCAACCAGGCATCCTGGCCCTGCTCAGCCCATTCACCTCTCACAAATAGTTTATGTAAGAAGTGCTCTCTGGCTATTTTCATATCTACCAAGGTCGTCATTCTAGAGATTGGTCTCTGTCCTGACTTACAGAAGTTAGTATTTTATTTTTGCAGAACAGAACTTTTCTTGGAGTGTCCCTTTTGAGGAATGCTTCACAGCGTAATGCAGCGTGGTGATCCGACTGGATGTATGTATCCCGTCAGTTAGCACACTGTATTAAGCTGCACAAGTGGTATTCTAACCCAGACATCCCGGACGAGCCCCCAATTTGTAAGAGGATTCAATCCAGCACTACAGCTAAGTCAACGCCTAGTCTAGAATACTGAATGAAAACCCTTATTGATATATCTTTATGTCCAGTTCATGCGTTCTGGATGACTACCCCTATATAACACCCCTCCCTTGGAATCCCCCTGACCCCACTGAGCCAAGAAGTAGTTCTGTTTTGCAAGTTTAAAGGTTTATTTGATAACTTAAACAATATATATATATATCAAGCTTTATAATAAATTACTAATTGAATAGCACACTTAATCTGATATGATAAAGATTAACAACGGAGAATCTGGCACTAGCACACTTCTTTATAATCACTAAGGAGTTGACATGAAATGGATAAGATAGCAACAATACTTTTATGGTTTCAAATGAATGCAATGTGGAATGAAATGCAGTACAGAAAATAACTTGATAGGATTTCAGCAAAAGACAATGTAATCACTTTCTTGGACAATTCACCCCCCCCCCTTTTTATGCAATGCAAGGAAATGGAGGGAAGGCACACAATTCTCAAAAATGCAATTAAATGTGATTCAGTTAACCCCAGCAACTTAGACTACAGACGTTGAAAACACAGGCAAAATGCTTTGATATGTGCTGGCAATTCAGTGAAAAGTATGCTAAAATGCTTTTGATTCCCTCTAGAGGTTCAGGGTGAGTGGTATCTAGTTAATATTAGTCCAGGCTCACACTAGCCATGATGCAGGGATGGTTTTTATGAGGCAAACAAATTTCTTTCAGAGGAAAGCAAAAGCAGCTATCTTTTTGCAAATGGAGAAATTTGCAAATCGCGGTAAAATTCGCGACTGCGTCTGGTGCGATTACAGAGGAACTACAAGGGCTAGCAATATCGTTTTGGGGTCCTAGGAAAGCCTAGGATCTCAGCTTCCAGATGAAAGTTACTGCAAGTCTCTAGCACAAACGGTCACGGAGATATGAGCGATTAAATAAAGGTCGTTTTTCAGATTTGAAATTTTAAAAGCTCAAAAAGACAAGTGCAGCTTGCAACTAGAAAATGACAAGTGACAGCTATGCAAATGACAGGTGACAGTTAGGAGACAGTTCTACTTAGATTAAGCTAGATTGAATTATATTATTTTAACTAGGAGATTGGTTCTGCACAGTTTTCTAGGTACTCACACTATATTCTTGAGTGAGATGGGCCTCGCCACGGATCTGGTCAGGTTTTAGACGGGACTCTGGTCTCTGCACTTCACAGTGATCTGGGTCTGCTCTCTCTCTGGATTCTGAAGATTGAGGGATTTAAAGTCTGGATTTTTCTGCACAGCTTTCTCTGGAGATTGATGGAGGTAAAGTATGGATTTTCCCGGCAGAGCTTCCAGCTGCAAATGGATTTGAAAATCCCTATCTGTCCTGACTGTCTGCTTTTATGTGTTTTTAAAATGGGTGTGTGTGAGCATCACTAGACCCTACCCCTCTCTCAGCTTCTAATTGGTCAAACTTCCATTTCTCACTTGATTGGGGGAGCTAAGTTGTGTCAGAGTGATGTCATTTTACAGCCTGCAGAAAGTCCACTCCTCCTGTCAACTTACACACAAATCTAGATTTGAAACAAATACATATTTGCAGAGGTAAACATTTGTTTAAAATTACATGCACACATGAGGCATTACTGATGTTAGCCCCTGTTCTGACTCTGGCGTTTCTAGGAGCTTGCATCCAGAAATGGCAATATTTTGCACTTTTTAACTGGTTTGCAATTCCGGACATTACCCCAAATTTACACACATGTGCGCAAGGAGTATGGACATTACTTGATGAAGTGTCAGATTTTTCACATGCACACATTTTGAGTAATATCCTCTTTTCCGCTAAAACCCCCCTGAACATGCCACCGGTTCTAAAAACCTCTTAAAATGTGGGCAGAAAAATCACAAGAATTATGGTGTCATTTATACAATTTTCACATGTCCGTACTATGAGTTATTCATCTTTTTCTAAAACCATATTCTGGCTATAGAGGTGTGTCTTTTCAGGTCACATGGTACAGAAACCAGTCTTTCCAGTTTCTGCCAAGCTCAGAGATCCTGCCCCTCCCAGCTTCTGCCAAGAGGAAGCTCCATTTACGACTCCCGCCAATAAAACATTTGCCTGAGTCAGGACAGGGCTTTGTTCATTTTCCTGCAGAGCCCAGGTAATTCAATCAGGGAAGTGTCATATCCCTTTTGGTGTGAGCAGCAAAAGGGCAGCTAGGCCTGGGAACACAGCTGTGACTCAAGTTTCACTCCTGATGGGGGTAGTTGCCAGGCAAATTGGAATCTCTTTAAGCTGTCATTTCTGTTCCCCAGTTTCTGCATTCAAATAAAACTAAACATTTTCACATATGCAGCTAGAAGGCTGATTCTAAGTTTAAAACTAGGACATTTAAACAATTGCAACCTATGTGACACTCAAAAGTAGGTCACTCAGTCAATTTAAACATTTAGATTTTTTTTTAGTGTCTTTCAGTCCAAATTTACTTAAACTGCTGAAATCCACAGCGCAGCCAGTCTTGTTATAAACCTTCAAGTCACTTCAGAATATAACTTTAGATTGTATCCACCTCTCAGTAAGTCTTTCTTTGGCCTGTTTTGGGTTCATTTATTCAGTTTTGCAAAAAGTAAAATCTGGTGTTTTAAAATGCCGGCTTTTGGATAGTGGTGAGTACTGGTACTGCACCCATTTTTGGGATTTAAGAAAATGAATTCCCAACAGTTATGGGTTTGCTTTTGGCAATCAGCATTGCCATTCCCAATGGTTTTAGACTACTGTGTGGGTAGTCCAATGGTGGTTTTAGGCAGTGCCCTTCTGTGCCCATAACATCGGCAAAAATGGGTGGCAGCCTATTCTTCATGCATTTCCCTGTACATTTTCTGGGAAACTCTGGCCATCATGATGTTTCCATGTCAGTACTGCACAGTTTTGAGGTAGGGCTCGGATGCATGGGTAAATACATCCCACAGGTTTAGGTTTAGCCGTTAGGGCGCGGTGGGCCTTCTCTATCGCGAACTGTGGAGAGAGTTTTGGAGAATCTAGGAGTGATAGCAGTGTGCGTTCGACATAGTCCCCCATCGGCTCATTGACGCCGTCTTCAGGAACATAGATAATGCAAAGGTTTTTTCGCCTTGAGTGGTATTGAAGGTACTCATTCTTCTTCTCGACCTCAAGGACTCGGCTGGTGAGCGAGGAGACCTCCGCACGAAGGGAGCCCAGATTGTCCTTGGTGGCGCTCACTCTCATCTCGATCTCAGCCACTCGACTGCCGGTTCTCTCGATACGAGCTTTGATAGAGGATATGGTGCCATTCATGTCATCCAGCTTACTATGGAGCGTGGTGAAGCCCTCCCGAATATACTTCATCATTTTCTGTGAGTCTATAGGATCCGAAGTCATCGAGTTGGACGGCTCCTGTTCAGGCGGATCCCCTACCGACTTTGACAAGGTCTTCGTGAACATGTTGATCGGGCACTGCTTCCTTCCCGCTCCCTTAGTCATGTTGCCAGATGGGGGGCGAGCACAGAGGCACTGGGAGGCAGCAGAGGTGCGGGAGCAGGTTGAGGAGGGAAGGTTGCAGGAGGTGATCTGAAGGGCCACTTGAGAAGTTCCAGTCGCCCAGGGACCCTCAGGATGATGGTGGAGTGCATATTTGTAGCAGATTGTGGAGGCACTGGGTTACCATGGGCCGCCAGGGCGCGAAAACCAGGAGGGTCACCGCAGTCAGCGGCAATATGGACATGCCAAGTGATCAGCAGGTGGATCCCCCAGTGCACACCGTCTTGGCGAAGCAGAGTGAATATCAAAAGCCGGAGGTCTGTGGTCTGCAGCAAGAGTAAAGGAACCAGTGTTCTCAGGGCCTGATGCAGTTGAGTGGGTTAGGGAGGACCCCTCTTGTATCAAAGGACTGTAGGGCCAAGTGTCCAAGGACAGAAGATGTAGGCTGCTGAGGGGGAGGAAGGGTGTCCCAGGCAAGGCGGCAGAAGGGCGGCGAGAGTAAGGGACCGCGAGTCACCAGACACCCAGGTGGAGCGCATGATCCAGGTTTCATACGCCGTGGTGGGGGAACCAACCCAGCACACTGCTGCTGCCATGTTGTTGGGTTGTGGGCCTGGGGCCCGCAGCAGGTGTACGGCATAGGGAGCGGGAGGCATAGGCTCACAAGGATGTTTACTGTCCGGTTATTTCAAGGTTAAATGCTGTAACCCAGGCCGGGGGCTGCACAGGCTTCAGTCCTCAGGTTCAGTTATGGGTGTGATGCGACCTTATCCAATGGCGTGTGACATGAGATGGCCCGTACCCCGGGACCTCGCGCTTCTGCAGCAGCGCCTGCTGAGTTGTGTTAGGGGCGGGAGCCCCAAGTGTCAAAAGGTGTCGGGGGAATGGAGAAAGCGTCGCCCCAGTCCCGCAGGCGCTGGCAAGAAGGGGCAAGAATGCCGGCTGTGTCTCCGGGACAAACAGAGCGACCGGGGCCCCAGGGACTCACCGCAGTCTCTGCGGAGAAGGAGCGATTCCCGAGTGCCGTGCGGATCACAGGCCGAAAAAAGTCCTCCGTCCGGAGCCTGCCGGGCACAGGACAGCAGCACACCACCCAGGGCAGACCTCCAGGTCCCGAGAAGGATATGAGCGCGGAGGCCGGGTCGGCGCCCCCACCCAGGTCACAGCAATCTCTGTGGGAGAGGGGAAGAGGACAGCGCCGCACAAGCACGGCACCCCTCCCCCACAGCAGGCCTCAAATCCCCGGAGCTGGAGGCAATGTCTCAGGAAGAGAGGGGCGAGATGGGGAAGCAGCAGCCCGCGGTCTGGCTTCTCGGGGCTGGATGTCATCAATAGGGCTAATCCAAGGCACAGGGTCCGGCTCAGCACTCACTCGGGCTCCTCAGCAGTGTACGCCCGTAGTTAGAGCAGGATACATCAACGTACCACAAGGGGATTCAAACAGAAAGGCGCCTCCCGGCATGGAGCTCACGATTCAGGCGGCCATCTTCCACGAGTGCAACAGCACCCCTCGGTTCTTCTTCTGAATGGTGAAAATCCTGGAGTAAAAGCCCAAGCCTCGCTGGGAGGCTGGGACTTCTTCCACTGCCTGGCTTTCTACAAGTGACCGGATCTCTGCCAGAAGAGTTGCTGTCCCAACCTGAGGGAGTGGAGAGGAGCAGAGTCTGGGTTAGGTAGGCGGAGCCCCGTTGATACTATGCAGAGGATCCAGGGGTCGGCGAAATTCTGGCACCAGAAATGTGCATGGAGAGCAAGCCTGCCCCCCACTGGACACACGTGGACCCGAAGGGGGACTGCAAAAGGCCCTTACCCCCCTTTTTGTTGCTTGCGGCGGTTTTGAGACGGCACGCGGTCCAGCTGCCTGGATCTCCGTTCCTGGAAGCCGCGGAACCCTCCATACATACACCCCCTGTCTGAGTGCTGCTGTGACTGGTTGTATGACTTGGGCGTGGTCTTTGTCAAGATGGATAAAGACTTGGCCGTTTGTGAGCTGTTTTTCTTCTTGTCCAGCTCTTCGTCCGTGGTGGAGTGGAAGATGTCACCCACCCCTCGAACAGTAGTTCTAATATGCGTTCGTGGACATCGGAGTTGAATTTCGTGGCCTGGAGGCCAGGCTGTCCTTCTCATGTCCGTGGTGATACAGACGGCACGGCCAGAGGTGTCGATATGGGCCACGGTGGATTCTATGAGGTCATGCGCCACCTGCTTGGCCTCTGCTAACCCCGTCTTAAAACGTGATTGGTTCTGCGCAGGGAGTCCCGGGAGGAAGTATGCAATTTCCCGCCATAACCTCTGGTTAGCGGCAGCCAGTCTGGCAGATACAGGGACGCGTTGGAATAGAGTTTCTTGCCATACGCCTCCAAGATAGTCTCCTCCTTGCCTAGTAGAGGCGCAGAGGAGGAGGCTGAGGACGATTGAGGCTTGGAGTACAGTGATGGTGCAGCGATCACCGAGGAGTGTGGCTGAGGATGGGCCGAGAGCAAGAGTGCATCCTCCTCATTCTGCCTGTACTTTGAATCCAGGCGTCGAATGACCGGCTGGGCAGAGTGGGGCTTAAGCCAACCCTTCTTGGCCAAGGAGACTACAGTGGAATCCCCGTTTTGGCAGAGGGGCGTTGTGTGAGGACTTCATCCAGAACCCCCTCTGCCAGCTGCTCGACCTCGGGCTGGGGGAGGTCCAGGTATTCCGCCAGCCCAGCAAAACATTTGTTGAAGGCCCTGGCTGAGGATGTCATGTCCGGATCCTCCTCATCATCATCTGTGTCCTGCGGATCAGGAGGATACTGCGGAGGTGGAGGAGTAGCGGGAGTCGGGCACAGGGAACAGCAGGCTGGGGCTGAGGAGGCGGCAGAGGTTGGTACAGAACCGCCTGCAGAGTCGGCTGGGGAGCCGGGACCCGCGGCTGCACTGGGGTCAGGGGCGTCGGTGGAGGTGCATGTGGTGCCGCTAGCATAGTCGAGATGACTTCTGCGATGGCGTCTTTGAGAATAACCCCCATACGAGGTGACTTCATGAGGCCGAGGAACCTCTCGAAGAACCCCTCTTCACAGGCCGTAGAGGTGGCAGGGGGTACTGACGAGGTAGACAGGAACTTCTGGAGTTGCTGCATACCCTGCCCATATGGACGCAGTGGGATGCTGCCCTGCGCATAAGAGGGATAGGCTGTAGGCCACATACCTGGTTGGGGCCAGTCCCACCTTGACACTCTTTCTTCGCCGAATTCCTGGGATGGCGTCGGACAGGTGCCTCTGTCTGCGCGGCAGTCATTTTGTCGAGCTGCCTGCCACTTGCCTGCGGCGTGTTGCTTGGCTTGCTGGGCCCACCCTCCTCCAAGATTCTTGTGTGTGGATCACGAGGCCTGCCCTGCTCCTCGGGTCTAGGCCCGGTAGGTGTGACACCCTCGACCCGGGGGTCAGTAGAGCTGCATTTAAGCACTCCCTCAGACGTACTACCGGTACTAGGGTGTAGCCCCGCAGTGATATTGCCGGTACAAGGGCGGAGCCCCTCAGATGACAATCCGGTATGAGAACCTTCCAGTCCCTCAACATTACCACCGGGAGGATCCCAGGATCCCTCGGCCTGAAGGCCGGGAGCTGCAGCAGCCTCGGTGCACATGCTGGTATAAGGACCTGACTGGTCCCACCTGCGCAGGAGAGTCCTTGGGAAGGAGCCTCCTTTGCGGGGTGCGATGGAGAATAACGGCCCTACCTTGGGCTTGGCTCAATGTTTCATGAAGTTATTGAGATCCTCTGGAGGCGACTTCTGGAAGAGCTCCCTCCACCTGGTCAGTCTTTTCTTCAGCGCTTTCGAGGACAGCGAGCGACAGGCTGTACAAGCTTGCCAACCGTGGTCTGGGCCAAGGCAACGTAGGCAGAGGGCGTGGAGGTCTGAAGTTGGGAAGAGCCCATTGCACGATGGACACCTGCTGAACCCTGTGGAAGTCGACATGCGCCGGCGAGGAATGTGACGCCTGAGGACAGAGTACCTCAATGAGAAAAAAACAAAAAAGACAAATAGAAGTATCTGTGCGTGGAATTACATGACCAAAGCCAAACCCAGGAGTGCTGGTGAATTCGGCCTGTTCCCGTCGACGCGGAAAAGGGGACTGAGGTGTGGCGCTGGAGGGTGGAGTCATGGCAGCGTATGCTCTGTCGGCTGCACCCCAGAGCGTCTCTAAATTTAAAGGGGAAGAAGGGTTTTTCTGGTGAAAAAGCTTCTGTCTCCCGTCCCTTGGAAGGGACGCCCCTGCAGTATGGAGGAAAGGGGACAGGACGTAAGAGTACAGGGATGCGCGTCATTCCTGCAGCAAAGTAGTGCGTCTGCCAATGCCATCAGCAGCACCCGAAAAAGTAGTGTTAGGGTAACAATGTTTATTAACCAGCCCAGCCTCAGCAAATAATTTGAGCGCAGTTAGAAATATCATTAATACCATCCACAGTTACAGCTGCACAATGCTAAATTGGCAATAATGTTGGCAGCAGACCTTCAGCCATACACTGTTGTAGAAAATAAAGGTTTCAGAGAGACAATGGCAAGTGCTAATGCTTTTTGGAAAATTCCAATGCCAGACTTTTCATGCAAGGCTGTATCTGCGTTGTATGATGCAGATGTTCTTGTGGCAAGATGTCAGAGGGTGGAAAAGTCCACTTTACTACGGATATGTGGATAAGCGTAGATTACATGGCTGTAATGGCACACTGAGTCACATTCCCCTCTAGTGGCAAGTAAGTGATGTCATCAGAGCAACTGCATGCTGTTTATACACAAGTCACTTTGTGCACAATAGGCTTTAATGGTAGGATCCACACATCAGGAGCAGGTTATCTGGGGGAAAAAGAGCAGGTGGTGGCAAAGAAGATAACTCTCCTTGGCAACTAACAAAGGGCTTTATAGCAATAGACAATTCCATTAGTGCGCTAAGGCTGGAAAAGAAATGCATGTGCCTTGCGTTGCACGTTCTTCACCTTGTGTTGACACGTTTTGTCAGCAATTGCTCGACTTTCCAGGATTTCCATGCGGTAGCACACAATACACCTGCTCTAATTTCAGCCAGTCATACAGCACCAGAAATGTTCTTAGTGTTTTGTAGGTGCAGCACAAACTCCCACACCACCAGCTAAAAATGTATGTACGAAATTCAGCATTGTATATGCTTGACAGGCTGTGTGACAAAAGCAATGCTATAAGTGAGTACAGCTATAGTCGCAGTTAAGCACCTAATGGGGCCTCAACTCACCCAAACTCAGTGTGTATCATGCACAATGCCTGCTGTTTGCTACGGCACTTTGAGGAAGATACAAAGTTCTGTGCATCACTGAGTCAGATACTTACATTGGTCTACTTGCTCCAAATGAACCTGTCCATGGGCAGTTGGTGAGACAACTGCTGGCAATCTTTCAGTATGACACACCTATAAAACACATGAAAGCAAACAATGGGTATCTTTTGGCATCGTCCATTTTAAGGATAAAGTGGATACCAGACTATAGGGATTAGGATGGCACATATCAAAGACATAGGTGGAATGTGCAAGACTGCACTGGAGAGGTGTTTGCAAGATCTGCTTGAAGAGGAGAGACCTGAAGGACAGAAAACACCAATAGCTGAGTGTCTGCAAGAGATGTCTGTTTTCATCAGGTAGTGCCTTCTCCACTGCAACTGTGTCAGATGCAGGGGGGCCCCAAATAAGGGTGTAGCCCTTGCACATACACACCTGTGTGACTCACTTTCATTTTGCATTTCCCGGTTTGTCAGGGCCTTGGAGAACATCACATGGCATTAGTGAGACAACAGATACACAGATGGTGGATGTGTATTTCAGCAGCACATGCCAGCTTGGTGAGACCGATGGCTCCCTGCAATATTCGTTCTCCCAGCAGTCTGTGTGGCCAAAGTCACTTGCCTGTGTAGCGACTGACATCCTAAGCTCCACTCGGTATACGGTCAGTGCATGTTTTTAGAGCTGCTAGCACAATTATCTATGAACACAAGTGAAGCCTGTGTAGTTCATGTAGAACAACTGATGTTCTTTAAAGGAATGAGAACCGTATCCCAGATTACTTTGAAAAGGTAGCATTGCTTTCACAAGTACAGCGACAGAATCCTAAAAGCCAGCATCAGATGACGGCTGAGTCAGTGAATGAGCTGACCAGTGGACAGGGTATCCTGGGCAGTGCATTGATACTTATTAAATGAAGACTGGCTACATCTGCTTATTCATATGTTAGTTTTACCTTAAATCAAAATGTTCCTCTCTGTTGCAGCCTTGAAAAAAGGTCTCTGTGTCCTGCTGGATTTATTTAGTTTAGTTTGACTTTAAATCCGATTTTCCCTCCATTTTCCAGACTTTAAAAAAAGCTGGTGTGCCCTGCTTGAGTTATTTGGATTAGTTTGAACTTAAATCATATGTTCCCTCTTTTCTGCAAGTCTATAAAAAAGGCCACTGTGTGCTTTCAGCTGGATTAGTGTTTTTCGCTTGGTTTTTTCAACAGTTTGTTTTTCAAGAAGCATTTTTAACTCTCCTTCCATCAATCGCTTTAAGATGTTCAGGCTTCCAATAGGCAATGGAAGTCACATGAGCCCTCCCCCAGGACTATTTCTACAGATAGTCTAGGGCAGCCTTGCCCGGGCAGCCAGGGAAGAGCAGTAGATAAGGACAATTTCTGTTGGTCTCTTTGCCTGGCTCTCAGCCCGGCACTACAGCCCCCCACCCACCTCCCCAAAGGACCACTGAAAACATGGTAAGGAACGACACAACATACTCACAAAGCTGGAATTCAATATGAGTTACCACGTTTAACTCTACTGTTTGAATCCTGCTACGGGTAAGTCTTGCCACTTAGAACTACTGCAGCTTAAATGTTGCCACTTTTGAACGTTCCTACTGAGAGGTTTGCACCATTTTGACTTCTGCCACTTTGAATTTTGATACTGTGAGGTTTCACCCCATTTGAATTCTGCTACTGTGTTATTTGTATCATTTTGAGCTCTGCTTTGAACTTGGCCACACTAAAGCCATACTGGGTCGATTTATACTGATCGGAATCTTACCACACTGGAACTGCGCTGGTCCGGTCTCTTCTGCTCCTGAATTAGGCCACACTAAAGTAGCACTGGTCTCAATCTATACCACTTGAGATTTCAAATTCTGAATATAGACCTACGTTCATTCTACAATAAGCTATCTATCATTCATCTAGCCTCCAATAATGGCAAATAGCTCCAAAATAAGAGGCTATAAATGGTGCAGCAGAAATGGCACTGATCTCTCTTTCATACATTGTCCATACTCCTCCATTCTTCCCACCCACTGAAGCATTCAAGAGACACAACTATTAGCACCTTATACTTCTCCCTTCACTAACACCCCTACCTTCACCCATTCACCAACCCCCACCTCCTCACAATATCCTTTAACACATACCCACCCTTACAGCTGTACACACCCAGACCCACCCTTCCTCGATAAATAAGCAACATCCTTCATCTCACACCCCTTCTATCTTCACTGGACACCCAACACATACGTCTCCTTCATCAAACCTACTCTCCCCGACCTCCAGAATTAAAGCTCCTGTGCCTGTCAACTACTTCCAACCCTAATCCATCAATGCTATACACGCACTGTGAGCAACAATTTTACATCTCCCAAGCTAACCTCTCCACTCAGACTCAATACCCTATGCCTTGCTAATACCTTACCACTCCACCCTCCCCATCTACACTCACTGCCTTCCCAGAACAGCCCCAGCCTCCTATCTACCCCCTTCCCTCCCCCTCACTATCTTCCTTCACCTATTGGGTACCCTCCCAGCTCCATCTCTCACCCTAACACCTATCCCTGCCTGCACCACTTGACCACCACTCCGTTTAATGAAACCTACCATCACTGCCCACTCCTTCCCACCCTGAAACCTACACTCCACATAACACCAGTCATAATTTTGCTCTGAGCCTGACACTTCGTCTAACTGCATAAACCATCTCAAATCCTTGGTTTACTGCCTCAAGAACTCAAACGGACTCTCCAGAATACACAGCTGCGACTCCTACTGTCACCTCTCAGTCAACCCCTGACTGTGTTTGCCCACTCTTAGGACCTAGCACACCTGAAGGCATGGCATCTACCCTCTCAATCCCTCTTTCCCACATATATGATTCCACAACCAGGACCACACTGACCAAAAACCATGTCATGTGTAGCCTCATCAGTCCACCCCTCTCCCACCTACCTGGTCTGCCCCATCGTAAAACACACCCCCTCACTCAGACTAGCATTACCCTCCCAGCTGTTCCTCTGCCAACCCAAACAGACCCTCAGCTTGCATCACTAGGCGCCTTGAAAGCCATTCTTGCCTCCACACAGCCCCACTCATCTGACCCAACTAGTCACACACCATCAGCATCCTCAAAAACAGAACAGACACTGTGCCACTCTTCAATTACCTTCTAAACCTTAACTCCCCTCTGCCTACCCCAAAGACAAAATAGAAACATACATCGAAACCTACTCCCTTTTCCCTACACCGCAAATCCAGTGAAATCCCTCAACAACCTGCTAAACAGCCCCAAAGCTTGCATCCACACCAAGAGGAGATGGTCTTGTGATTCCCCACACCTGACTTGATCACCAGCTCTAAAACAGAGATTGAATGCCTCTACCACTCCCGCTAACAACACAGACTATCCCCTCTTCAGACCAACTGTCTCCCAGAAACCTGAACACAAACTCACTCCTTGCTTTGCATACTGCAACTCTCGAAGTCGCCTTACCAAATGACCTCCCACCTCTCCAACCACCCTTGCCTTCACTACACAACCTCCAACACCAGGGCTACCATCATCTTCATCTACTTCAACTTCAAGCCAACCCCAACCCTCTGCAGACAACCTTCCAACACATCAAGCCCCCAGCTGAAAACAAACACAAAATCACTTCAAATGCATCATCATCAATGCTGGTTCTATCTTAAAAAATCTTCATAATATACATGGTCTAATCAGCGAAACCTGGTTTTCCCAAGATTTCCTACCCACTGCACATGAGGTCTGCCCACTGGGATACAAACTAATCATCCAAAAACGGACCAGCAGGGCAGGTGGCATTATCATCCTTCACAAAGTTTCTCTCTCTCTGCTTTTCATATTGACAATTTACCCCCACACTATGAATCCTTCCTATTCAAATTCCTGCTCTTCCCCACCCCTTCATGCTTAGATATGACCCCTGGGACACAATAGAACCTTGCTGAATTCCTATGCGACTCCATCGCAGCCATCCGGGTCTCCCACCGCCATCTATCAGTATTAGGTGGACTTCAACATTTGGTGTGATATGCCCCTTAGTCCAATTATCCACTCTCTACTGGATAACCTGGGCACTTTGCAGCTAAACACAGCTAATCTCAGCTCGGCCCACACCAATGGTCACACCTTAGATGCAATCTTCACTTCCTCTGACTTCCTCGCCCCGTTACCACCACGTCCACTCATATAGTCAGGCCATTGCGTCATCTTCTTCGTCCTATCCTCATGGGAGACACTCCCTCTCCTTTTGGACCACAAACCCAATCCTGCATCTGGAAAGACATCAAAGTGATACCTGACCTGGCAGAGATCATACTTGTCTGTCAGACCACCCTCTCTCTTTCCCCGGCTCAGGTAACCATCTCACTTACTTCGATAATTGGCTCGCCAAAGCACTCAACCTCCTCTCGCCACTCAAGCAGCAAATGCCATTCCTCTCGCCACTCAAGCAGCAAATGCCATTCACCAAGATTGTTCTCGCCAGCTCTCAAAAAATGGACATTCTTAAACCATATCCTGGAGCGTAGATGGCATTCAGACCAATCAACACCCAACAGACTTGCCTACGTCTCCCAGCTCAAACACTACCGTGCATATTCTACAAAGCCAGAACACTCTATTACAGGAACTGAATATCCAAAGACCCACTCCCAAATAGGGACCTCTAAGTTGATCACTGAATTCAACGCCCCTGTGTGCCCCACCAACTCACCCTGCCAAACATAATCCCTTTGTGACTCGCTCTCTTTGTGACTCGCTCTCAGACCACTTCCACATCAAAGCACTAGAGACACATTTCTATCCTCTCTAAAATCTCATCCCTCCCACGCTCTCGCCCATCCAACAGAACCACCATCTACCCTTTAACTTTCTCCTTCCCACCAGTCTCTACTAAAACACAGCCATCCAGAAGTCTCCGCAAGAGACCCTCCACCCTGCTAAAAAGGAATAATGTTCTACATTTGCGATGGCAATCTCGCACAATCCATCAGTAACTCTTCACTTACTTCCGGCATCTCCCCAGCAGAATTTAAAACCTTCATCAAGCCCCTCCTTAAATAGGCCTCCCCTGGCCCTCTTGACCAGACCAATGACAGACCCATCTCGAATAACCACTATATAGCCAAACTAGCTGACCAAGCGGCATACTTTCAACTATGCCTTTTTTCAGAATCCAATAAAATCTTTGAAGCTCAATCAGGCTTCAGATCACTGTGGGGTACAGAATCTTGCTTAGTTTCTATTTCGGACGACCTAAAAAGACACACCGACTCAGATGAATGTGCTTCCCTAATACTGCACGACCTCTTGGTAGCGCTCAATACCATAGACCATATCCACGCTACACCTCAGATCCTGCCCACTAGACCCAGTAACAGGTTACAAATTATTCTTACTTAAACTCACAACCAATCCTAGGACTACAATTCATATTCTCATCATCTACAGACCATCCAATAATGCCAACCACCCTGAAGTAGACATTTCGCTACTCATCCCCCCCTCCTTATGCCTAACACCAAATCTATTGTTCTAGGTGACCTCAATCTCTGGAAATAACATTCTTGACCATAAAGTCACAGCTTTCTCCTTGGCCCTTCAAGAGGTAGAATCCTGGACTGGATCCTGTCACTAAATGAAAACTTATCGCTTGAATCAATCTCCAAAATCACATGGTCAGATCACCACCTAATATGTTTCGAAATATTTTCTATAAAAGCCCAGGTTGCCCCTCACCCCGCTCTCTGCCCCATCTTATTGAGAAACACCTGCAAACCTACAGTAGAAAATCTCACTCCCATCCTGGCTGATACTCTCAAGACCCTCCAATCAACTATCACCAGCCCTAATAGCATCTCCACTATCTAGCACAACTGCCTGAAGTCAACCATTGATTCAGTAGCCCCACTCTTATCCAAAATGCCCCGCAATGCCAACCGGTCCAATTTCTGGTTCAATGAAGAGCTCACTGTCCTACGCCACAACAAAAGAGTGCAGGAGCAGCTACGCAAAAGAATCTCCAACCACCACCCTAACAAATTCACTTAAGGCAGCTAACAAAACCTACAAACTAGCTGTGATCACCCACAAAGCTAACTCCCTCAACACTCACATAAACAATGCCTCATCCAACTCCAAAGAACTATTGTCCATAGAATTGGAAGCCCCCATCCGATCCTACATCCCGACTAACTTAAGCAAAGCCTGGTGTACGACCATCCAGAACACCCTAACTGCTAAAGTCTGTACGTTACAGGAGAAAATACTAATGAAAAGGAAATTATTGGCCAGTAAAAATAGGGCCCCTATTGTGCCTGATGCCGAAACTGGCAAAATAGCCACCCAATTCAAATTCACCTCTGTCACCCAAGACCAAGTTCTCAGCACCATTGCCACACTGAAACTGTCTAAATGCAAAGCGGACAGCTTCCTAGCTCACTTAGGCAAACTTTGCGCCCCCACCCTAGCAACTATCATCACTAACTTTATAAATGCCTCTTTCACTACGAATTCTATTCCCGCCAACATCAAGATAGCATGGGTAACCCCACTTCTCAAGAAATCCTCTCTGGACCATGATATACCCACCAACTACAGACCCATTACCAAAGTCCCCTAAAAATAGTCGACAAAATAGCTTACATGCAAGTTCAAGACTATCTAGAAAAGAACCACTTGCTAGGAACCAGATAATCTGGTTTCCGACCTAAACATAGTACAGAAACAGCCCTACTAGACCTCAAAATCCAGATGGACACCATAAGAGACTTTGGTAAGCTGTGCATCCTTTTACTCGACCTGTCGGGCACATTTGATTTGTTAGATCATGACAAATTGTGCAATGCTCTTGCAGAAAACTTCCATTTCACCTCAGATGCCACCCGGCTGGGTTAAGTCCTTCCTATCGGAACACACCTCGAGAGTGTCCATTGGTGATGAGGCAGCGGACCCTATTCCAGAACTCCTATGGGTTCCCCAAGGATCCTGCCTTTCAACTACCTTATACAAGGCTTATACCAAACTCATGTTTGCTCCTCTCGACGCCATGGGTGTCATCTACACCAACTTCGCAGACACCCAGATCCTCATCCCCACAACGGGAGACTATGATCTAGACACCTCAAACATCAACAAAATCTAAGCAATTATCCAAAATTAGATGTCCTCGAAAAGCCTGTGTCTCAATGATGAAAAATCTGAGATTCTCATTGTAGGTCCCCCTCCAGACTAAAAAGTCTCCATGCCGACTACTCAGCCATTATCATTGACGGTAGTTCCATTCCAGTACTCAAGCAAGTCAAAACACTGTGTGTGTATTTAGATACCAACCTATCCTATGACTATACATATCAGTGTCCTTTCCTCTACTACAGCCTACACAGCCAAACTCATTGCACTAAGCCGCCAATTTCTCACACCACAAAATTGCATTACTCTAGCTCGAGCCCTTATTCTCTCCAAACTTCATTATTGTAACATACTGCTACTAGGAACTACTAGAACCAACCTGGCCAAACTGCAACTACTACAAAATAAAGCACTGCAGGCAGCCATTTGATTAAAAAGAAATGTCTGTATCACCCACATTAGGAGAGGGGTTAATTGGCTACCCAGCCAAGCCTGAATACTATTTAAGTCTCTAATCATCATACACAAATGCATCACCAAAGATGCCCCAGCCTACCTAAACAACAGTGTCACCCAAAAAAGCTTAACTAGAACACTCGGATCCTGCTCGAGCACACACCTTGTTATACCAAGGTTCAAGAGCTCCAGGGCAGGGGGAGTCAGCTTCCCTGTAACCGCACCCAAGATCTGGAACTCGCTACCTATGCATATAAGAAATTAGCCCTCCCACCAACACTTTAAGAAACTTATCAAAACATGGCTCTTCAACACATTTTAACCATTAGCACCTCACTTTGCCACTCTGAGCACATCGCATGCACCGCCATTTGTGAATGGACCATCTGTATTTAAACCTATCATGCATCTTGACATGTCATGTTTTATACTGTAAACAACTATGTACCACGTCTTCCCATACTGTAATTAACTATGTAAAATTTTTGACTGTATTTTTCTAACGTTGTAACCAGACAAGCTACCCATGTAACCGATGCCGTGATACCTTCGGGTTTGGGCGTGTAATAAATGCTATAAATAAATAAAAGATAGACCACTCCACCCTCACCGAGAAACTAAATACCCTAGGCATTAGGGATTTAGCTCTGAACTGGATAGCTTCCTTTCTCTCCAACAGATCATAAATCGTACACTTACCGCTGTTCTCCTTGCTGTCCCACCCAGCCCTTCACAGGGTGCAGCAAGTCAAAGGCCTTTAAGGCGTGGAGCGACACTACCGCTATTTCCTGCATCTCCCTGTTTGTGATCAATTATGTGGTGTAACCTCTTCAAATTAACAGTGATATTTCTGTGTGGGACATATCCCATCTGATCTGAGTGGATAAGTTTCCCAATCACTGGTCTTAGCCTTTTCGCAAGTGCCGCTGTCAGGATCTTCCCATCTTGATTAAGCAGGGACAGTGGTCTGTACGTCGCGCAGTCTGTGTCTGGCTTATTTGGTTTGAGGAGGGGGATGATTATTACATGTGGGCAGTTCACTTATCACATTAACTAGTTCCTCCATGGATATGAGCCGCTCCAATCTATCTCTGTCTAATGCGCTTAATCTGGGGAGATTAATCTCTGCCAGCGTTTCCTGTACATCCATTTCCTCTCCTCCTTAGTTTCGCTGTAAACGTTGTTATAATATTCAAAGAAACATTTGTTCACTTCTAATTGAGTTTCCCATAATTTCCCGTCTGTCCCTCTTACTGCCCAAATTGGGTTTCTTGCAGTTTCACTCTTGCACAACCACGCTAGCAGCCTACCTGGTGTATCCCCTTCTCCGTGCTGCCGTTCAATATATTTTTTGTAGCTTAATTTCCCCAATCTATCCCACAGCCCTCTGCATTCCGATTGGAGTTGGGCTACTTCTCCAGCTTCCTCCAATGACTTGTCCCCTCCCCTCATTATGGCTTCCAATTACTCTTCTGTTTTCTGTAAGTCTCTGAGTATTACTTCCTGTATTCCTTTAGATTTCGCCATGGCCGCTCCCGTGACTACAATCTTGAATGCCTCCCATCACGTACCTGCTGAGTCCACACTGCAAGTATTCTGTTTAAAATATTCTTTCACTTCAGTCCTAAAGTGTTCTCGGAACCCAGTATCTCTCAGAGCCTCCACCCTGAGTCTCCATGTCGGGATTCTGGTGTGGGGGTGGGGGAGGGGGGGCGAATCTGCCATGTGATGATCGGTGGGGCATGGTCGGACAAAACTCTTGCTTTATATTCTCCTTGTGTTACTTCGTGCAGTGTTTCTTCCCCAAAAAACACAATCTAACCTTGTGTATAGATTCTGAGGGACAGAGAAATGCGAGTACCCCCAGTCCTGTGGATGTGTCATTCTCCATGCGTCCACTAGTTTCAATGTATGTTACAACCCTTTTAACACCTTAGAGGCTGGCGTCGTGTAGGCACATTTCTCATCTGGTCTATCGTTGGTCGGGTCTAGTGTACAATTGAAATCTCCTCCCCGCAGCACTGCGCAGTCCCTGTGTGGGCTGATTTTGGGATATAATGTTTTAAAGAACTCAGAAGTGTCTTGGTTCGGGGCATATACATCTATTATACATATTTCTTTACTTTCGATCAGGCCCCTAATCGTCACCATTCTTCCTTCACTATCCGTAACAGTTTGCAGAACCTTTACAGGGACCTTTGGTGCCAAAATTAGAACCCCCCCCCTGGCGTATGCTGAGTAGGCATAGCCCACCACTGTCTTCCCACTCCATTTGCGTATCACTATATCTTGTTTGCTCTGGGTGAGGTCAGTCTCCTGGAGAAGCGTGATGTCTATTTCTTGGCGTCTAAGGTATGTCATGGTCCTGTTCCTCTTTATATAAGTATTCATACCCTGGACATTCCAGGTCACGATTTTGAGATCACCCATATTCGTCTATCATGCTGCTTTTCTTACCCACTCTCATGTACCTGTTCTCATATTTGCGTGCGTCCTCATAGGCCTTGTTTATGATAGTACCCCCATCCCTCCCCGTACCCCAACATTCCCAAACTGTTGCCCAGCTCCATCCATGGATCTCAGGCTACCCTACATCTCTCCCTCACCCTGGCAGTTGCCAGTGATTAGGGTGCAGCGGGAGGATATTGTACTACTGATATCCCTAATAACCTAACTACTGGGGGTATTGACGTGTTTCAACATGCCGCTTACAAGAAAGCAATACCCGTATCTCCTGCTATTTGTTATCAATATGTTTCAGGGTCAGTTTGCATTGCTCCGATTAATTCAACTCTCTAGAGTAATAGTGGCTTATTCTAGTTTATAGCTTAGTAGCATAGTTTTGGCATTTAACTGAACTCTACGACGCCCCTACCAGTGTGCGCAATAATGTACATGGTGAAGAAAGCGCCGAGTCACTTAGCCTGCTCTGTTACCACCCGGTCCGCCGCCTCAGCTGGGCAGTTCACCGTGTCCATCCATCGCGTTGCATCTTCCTGAGTCTTGAAAAAACTGCTTTGCCTTTATGCAGGACTTTCAGTTTCGTTGGATACAATAACATGTATTTCAGTCCTGACACCCGCAACCTTCTCTTAATCGCCACGTAGTTCAGGCGTTGTTTCTGTACCTGGAAAGCATAATACGGGTACGCCGTGATGGACGTCAAGGCTCTGTTTATTGTTCCACCTTTCCGGAAGTGTTCCAGTATTCTCTCTCTATCTTAACAGTTTAAGATTTTGACGATAATCGGCCTGGGAGGACAGCCCGGCAGCGGTCTCCTGGTCAGAGCTCTGTGTGCTCTCTCTACTTTAAACTCCTGGGTGAGCGTCTCAGCACCAATCTCCTGCAGAAGCATGTTCTCAATGTAATTTGTTGGATCCGGGTTTTCCTCTCCTTCTTGTAGTCCCACTATGCGTATGTTATTTCTGAGGGCTCTTCCTTCTGATTCTTCAGCTCCGTGTTCCAGGTTCCGTACTTGTTGTTGTAATGTGGTAATTCCTCTGGCGTTATCTGCGCAAGTGCCTGTGTTAGCCTTTACTTCTTTCTCCAGCCTTCCTGCGCGTTCTGCCGCCGCCTTCATGTCCTGTCGTAGGAGACTACGTGTCCTGTCGTAGGAGACATTTCCGCTGAATATTGACAAGGATTTACTTGTGAACCCTTGTTTTTAAGGATACAAAAGAAACGCTTCTACTGATACAAGACTGCATATGTTGAATAACATAAGATATTCTCTTTTAGAGATTGAAGAGAATCTACTTGCAGATATTTGCAGAAAGTAGATACCCTACCAATAATGATAATAGCAATGTTTTTTTACATTTTGTAGTCTTTATATAATAATTTGTATCATCACAACAGAAATTATCATTTATAACACTGCTAAACCAGTAAACATGAGCCTACGTACTGCAACAACGATAAATGAAATGGCACCAGAACAATTCCCTGTAGTAAACACACAGATGAGGAGACTAAAAGGTAAGTGTGCTATATAACTGTAGGCACCTGAGAAAATATATTACCGATTCTGCCCATTTCATTAACAATTTGTGGTACCAGCACAGGAGTAAAGTAGGGAGAGAGACATCTGATGAGAGCTGTTATGTGTGTTCCCTCATTACCTACACCATAAGCACTTTCAGGACTTTCGTGGCCACAGAAATACCTGCACAAACAGCACACTGTTTAACACACTTAGCGATTTGCACAATTAGTGGGCAATCCAGGGACGATGGGCCACCTTGTGATGGATAACAAAAAAGAAGTTTCCTTTTGAGAATAGCTACATAAAGCAAAAGGCTATGATAGATGATCCTGGAAGAAACAATAAGGTGCTGCAATACAAATTTGAAGGCCTGACTAGAGGAGAGGTTAAAATAACGGACAATAAGTTATTGCAGTGCATAAATGCTGCAGTGAAAGAGATACCTGGGTGCTGAGAAAGACCCCAGTTATTAATATACAGACATGTATTTACCTCAGACGGTTGGGTCGAAGGGATGATGGGGTGTAAAGCAGAAGCACTCCTGACAGAGGTGGTGCAGAATGCAAATGATATATGCCTCAAAGAAGGCAGGGTTCGAAATAGAGGGGAGATGGGAGCTATTTAGCTCCTGCTTCTAGCATAGTAGAGCCTGGTAAGGCTGAAACCAACAGCTACCTGGGGCCGCTTTTGGCACCTAGGGACAACTGGTGCCTTCCACCCATGTAAATGTGACATTAACTTTGAGTATTTGCAAATGTTAATAAAGAAGAATTAGAACACATCTAATACACATATAAACACATTGGGACTCATTACAAGTTTGGCACCCAAAATCTGGTGTTACCGTGATGGCGGTGAGACCGGTTCCGCCACTGCATGGAGGTGGAAATAAGGTTGAATCACGGATTGGCGGCCACGCGCTACAGCAAAGTGCAGAACCGGTGCCATCGGCAGTATGGTAACAGTGACGGAAAAGGAGAAGGATGCACCGGCAAAAATGCCTGCGGTACATCCGTATCCGCCTTCTGCATGCCGGACATAGCAGAGGTGGAAACACTGGTGCCGTAAATACTGTTATCACGGAAACCAGAAAGAGAGCGGCAGCCATTACATGAATCACAATCCACTGAAATCATCTGGTATCACAAGTCCCACAGCTACTGTGACATCCTAAAAAACATGGAGGAAGAGGTAATCCGGGATTCCAGTGAGCCGGCAGCGGAAACCATGCTTCAGTGAGGCGGCACTCAGCATGCTTGTTGAACACATAGTCAACAATGCAGGGGAGATGTTCAATGGAGACCAGAGGCACACCACGCAGCTGAGGCGAAAAGCCATATGGGCTGAGGCTGCCCACAAGGTATCAGCTATGGTACGGCTGAGGGTGCGGCACATACTGGCAGCCCACAGACAGCAATGCAGCGCCAAAGGAGGCGGACCACATTCCCCACTGAAGCTGCTACCGTGGGAGGAGAGGTGTAGCAGCTTGCTGCACCTCAAAGGAATAGAGGGAGTAGGTGGAGCGAGGCGGGAACAGTGACACCTGGCAAGGCCATTAAGTACAGAAAGTGCAAAGACATGAATGTGAATCAAGGTAGACCTGCCCCCCCCAGCAATGCACAGAGAGCCACATATCACAGTCCCCATCAAGCATAGCACACCCAGTACCCCCATGTGCCCCACCCCCAGCAATGCACAGAGAGCCACATATCACAGTCCCCATCAAGCCTAGCACACCCAGCACACACCTGGGCCCCCCATGGCTAGCCAGATGGTGTGCACATAAGTGGAACCCCAGACACACACACATGACCGCAACACACATCAATGCATGTAACCGTATTTTGATTATGCTTAAGGAGTGTGTTGCATGTGATTGTACCATACACATCCTGTACCACCACTAACAGCATGCCTTACAATCCCCTATAGGATCATCATCTGACACCAACAGGGGTCATCAGGGGACGTAAAGGGGGACTGGACGTGCTCATTGTCCAAAACAATTGCCATCCGGCGCAGGCCCCCTTGACACCGGTGGTGCAACTACGGCCCAGGTGCACCGCGCTCAGGAGACCACCACCTGTGCAGCACCAGAAAACCTACAGGCACTGCTGGAAAATCCCCCAGCAGCACCAGCAAAACTGCAGGCACCTCAGGAAATACCCCTGCTGACACTCCAAGTACACCTCCAAGTGTAGCAGCACCTCCAGACCTTCCTTAATGTGATGACATGGAAAGCACACAAGGCCATCATTCCAGTGAGTCAGGAAATGAGGGTTGCACCTCCACAGCGGATCAACTGTGCACATCCAGTGCAATGGGCCTCCAGAGTCCAATGCGCTCCCCTACGCCATCGCTGAAGGAGTTCACCTCTCCCATGCAGCGCATAGAACGTCAGGACACACTGGCCAGACTTGAGGAGCAACACCTGGAGGAATCAAGGCTCCAACGTGAGGAGTCACGGTTGCAGCGGCAGAGCACCGAACAGTCAGTCTGCAGGTTGTCACATGCCATTGGCTGTTGTGCAACATCAAACATGTTGATGTCCAGAAGGGTGCGTGAGGGCAACAGCATGCAATCGAACATCGCAGAGACAATGTCGCTGGCCCTGCAGGACATTATTAGCCGCCTGCGCCCACCGAACCCTGATTTGCACTCCACTAGCATCACTCCATCAAGCTCTCTGGCAGGCAGCACCAGGAGGAGGTCCATGTGGCTTTCTGGCCCAACTCCAAGCGGCATTCATGGGCCGAAGCGTGGAAAAAAATAGGGTGTACCCTGAGACACTGAAGTTACACATGATAACATTGTGTCTTGGGCCTGGGCGGTGGGTGGGTATGTTGGGGAGGTGGGGGTGGTCCATAGTGGGGATAGGTAGTTGGGGCCTGGGCGGTGGGTGGGTACGTGGTCCATAGTGGGGATAGCTAGTTGGGGCCTGGGCAGACGGTAAGTACATCAGGGAGGTCATGTGTGGGCATTTTTCTTTATTGCACCTGTTCCTATTTGCTTGTTTCTTAATTTGGTTTGCAAATGTGAATTACGGGTGGACAATCTTCTTCTGTGTGTGTATCATTCATTTAATGTTAGTGTCACAAATTGATGTGTACCATGTGCAATTGAAGTAGGTCAGAAATAATTGTCAATAAGTGCTCCCCGTGCATGGCACCCCGGCCTGGTTGTACACCCATCCCATCATCATCGTCGTCGTCATCATCCTCTTCATCCTCTTCATCCCCATCTGCTGGCTCCATGTCCGGGGGCAGTGGAATGTTCCTGCGTATGCACATATTGTGCCGCATGACACATGCCAGCACAATTTCGCCTACCTTCACAGGGCTGTACTCTAATGCCCTGCCGGATCAGCTGAAGCAGTGGAACCTGGACTTCAGAAGTCCAAATTCTGCTCTATCATGTCACATGTCTGTATGTGTGCCTGGTTGTAGGCCTCCTCATGGTTGTTCCGTGGCCATCAGATTGGTGTCATGAGCCATGGCGTGAGCGTATATCCGGCATCACCAGCATGGGAGTGACAGTAAGGAGACATGTTTGTGTTTGTGGTATGTTTTTGCAAATGAAAGCATGTACAGACTCTCTGTATGAGATCTGCACACAACTCAGTACAACTGACAGATGACGATCTGGTATGACTTTGAAGAACATTTCTATTCTGCACACTTGAGTCACACATTCCTGCAGAGACTGTTTTGTCTGATGTTTCTATTAGTGATGTTCTGCTAGGAAACTATATGTCTCAGTCATTGCAATTCACACAATGCTGTGTTCAGATGTAGTAGGTGCCTCGTGTATCATAAGGTGCTGGCAAGATCTGCATCAGGAAGACGCAGCCCACACGATTGAAGTGACTACTGCACGATGTGTAGCCATCGTGCACATGGGTGTAACTACTATCTAATCACCGGTGGAGATACTCGAGCCCACATGTTGGCATTCCATTTTGTTCCACTCCATGGCTAGGGTACTTTTAAAATTAGCCAGGGTATGTATTCATGTGACATGTACCCTAGCAATGTGAAGTTCCGCAATACCATTGAGTCGTGTGTGGACCCCGGGAAACATGCACAGAAATGCGCGATGAGGAGTTGTGCATCACAGACCATCTGCACGTTGAGTGATTGAAATTGCTTCTGATTCCGATACACCGCCTCAATTTCATGTCTGACAGTCAGCTCCACATGCGTACAATCTAATGCACCAATGACATTGGGCATGCCGGCAAAGGCATGGAAGGCCACTTTGGTGGCAATTATCTGTGCAGGGGTTCGGGGTAGGGCAATGTGGTGTGACACATGGTGCAGCAGCGCATCCACTACCTGGAAGAGTATCCTTGAAAAACAGGGTTGTGAAAGCCTGTGCAGCTACCCAACAGTGTGCCGATAGGCTCCAGTGGCAAGAAAGTGTAGTACAGAGACTACCCTTAGCAGGGGTGGGATGGCAATCCGGATGTTAATGATGATGCTGATGTCTTCTTTGATGAGGGTGACAATTGATAATATTGTGGCCCTGTCAAGCCAGTATAATGTGTGTATTTGACTTGTGGTCAGGTTCGAGGGTGAGACCCTGATGCAGGAAATTCACTGGCTGCCTGTGGGGTGGTACCTGCTGTACATTGATGTTTGGGATGGCCACCAGGTTCCTCATTTGCCTCCTGCGCCTACGCCGCCGCCTCCTCCTCCTCCTCCTCCTCTGCCTCAGTGCTGCTTCTAACCCCACTGCTGCTTGCAGGTTCCCCATCCCAATTGCTGCTAGGCCGACTGCCAGCAGGGTTGTGTTGGAAGTCGAGTTGGGTGTGGCCTTTTGGTAGGTTCCCAGTGACCTATGATGTGCAGCTGGCCTAATTGTGCACAGCTGGGGCTTGCTGCAGTTCACCTGGCACTGTTTAACGCCTAGTCTGCGGTGACGGTATTACAGGCGTGGTGTTCACGGTGCTACCAGCATTTTTATGGTGGTGTTTCTGTGTATGTAGTACTCGTAATGTACCCGGTATTACGCTGTGCCAGTAATTCAGGGAGCTCTGGCAAGTCATCCTGCTGTTTGCGGTCGCAGTGCTACCGGGTGCGGTAGCACCATGGGGGTCACTTTGCAGTGATGGTGTTTCCGCCATCGTGGATCAGAATGTGCTGGTCTGGAAAACAGTGCCGGTAAGGGTCTACCAGCACTGTTGATTCCGGACCGGCAGACTTGCAATGAGGCCCATTGATTGGTTCATACAAAATGGACAAAGAGATAAAGGGGCATCTCTGATAGCTCCTGGTTGCCCTGCGGTAGCTCTTGCTTCCAGGGGGATGCCCGATACCCAGGAGCTGGTTTTAGCTCCTCCTCATCAAATCTCAATTTCAAACCCTGCAATGGAATGAATATTCCAAATTGCTCACACGTGTAGAGGATGAAACTGGCCCCCTACCTATAATACCTGTGAAGAATGCCACATTATGTTTCAGGAATACGGGCCTAGTGAAAGGGGACAACAAAGGGTGCAAATGCATTTTCGATGCGTCAGACATGGAAATAAGGCATGCCATATTAATAGACTGCTATTGGGCCTGTGGTTCAAGGGCTTAAAGGCAGCTCCCTCCAAATTGGGAAGGCTTGTGCTCTGTGGTGATAATAAGTACACCAGCCTTGGTAGTACCCCAAATTGAAGTACAAATAGGGGATTTCCCCAAAATGAAAACACACATAGGACATAAAAGGTCCCTCACACTTGCAACTACAACTCAATGAAGATGGAAAATGCATAGGACGCCATATCAGAGAAGCATCAATTGTTTGGCAGAACTCAGATGTTCTTTACATCCCTCTTTACTATGGGTTGAAGCCAATGCAAAATGTCTGCAAATAACCCGCTCTGAGCTGTTGCAGACGAGAAACACAAAAGTAAAAGTATGTAATGTCATATGGGAAGAGCTGAGGGCAATAAGACTCATGACCCTCCAGAACAAGTACATTCTCGATCTGATATCGCCCATGGAGGGTGGTGTGTGCGCAGAAATTGGGCCTTCTTGCTGCATGTACCTACCAATGCACGATGAGGAGAATGAAACCCTAACAGAGCCCATAGCCACCTTAACAGAAACACACCAAAGAATGGTGGAGGAGGTAGACGATATTGCTGATGACGACTGCTTTAATTACCTGTTCTCATGGAGCCCCTCCTGGTTGGCTAATGGATTCAAAGTACTGATGGCCATTTAAGTACTAGCACTATTTGCCTTCTGTGTTATAAGAATTGCAATAAGCCAATGCAAAAAGACAGCCAAAAACGTAGCAGGAATATAAATAGTAATAAAACTGGATTATAACACACAAGTATACCTAAACAGATGACCTCTCCTGTGCCCAAGCATTAGAAATCCCCATCACCCCTCCAGGATCAAAATGTATTTGTCCTCAGGACCCTCACAATTACACAGAGCACTGACTGGCTATACCCGTGACTCCAATGGTAAATGCTGCTATATGACCTGGAGGGGAACACAAATATAGCTCACCAACATAGAATAAGCAACAGTAATAGGCAGATATCTTTTAAAAAATGGAAGCCACAGCAAGCTTCTAATTAAACGAAATGCCTCAAGGCTTCATGAGAACCCAAAATGCGGAAATCACAAAAATACAGATCAGTGCACAGCTCAGGAATAGCTGGCAACCGCAGCCAAGGTTACCGCGAATTAAGGGAGGGTCAGAATGTTGCAGTGAAAGCACAAGATAGAAATTCCCAGGACACAAGAAGGATACTGCCAGATTAATTAAGGTTTTATAAGAGTACAACCAGCCTTTTTAAGCCAGGTGCAGGACAACTATCAGCCAAAAGACTCCATGAAGAAATTAAAGTACTCCTAGTCCATAGTCCCCTTTCCGCCATCCTTGTGGGCGTACCACAACATGGGGGCGCCTACCAGAACCTTTAGCAGCGATAAATTAGGCTTCCCCTTTAAATTTAGTATAGCGCGCATGTGCACGGCCTTGGGCGTGGTAACGCCCTGCCGAGGTCCCGGGCTCCAGCACCTCACCTCCCCTTTGAACACATCGGACGCTTAGATACCTGGCTACACTTATTACATATTCCCCCCTGGCATAGAGGTGGGGGAAGGTGGGTGGGCCGCATGGAGGAAAGGGGACTATGAGTACACTAGTCACTACAGTGAGCAACTTGAATTACTCATACGTCATGTCCCCTTTCCTCAAGACCATAGGGTGGAGCCGTGACAGCCTGCCTCATATCTAGGTAGAAGCAAACAAGTTCCACAGAACCGCCTGACCAAACTTTGCATTGCTCCCGGAGCTGGTGGTACCAGTGAATAGTGTTTTCAGAAAAGCGACAGAGTGGCCCAAGTAGCTGCCCTGCTGATGACATCCCAAGAAGCAGATCTCTGAAACGTGACTGCTGTGGCCTTAGCCCTAACCGAATGGGCATGAATCCCCTTTCGGGACCAGATTGCCCATGGCTGTATACACCTCTGAAATGGCCTGAGCCATCCAACGGGCAATAGAAGCCTTGGAAGCCTGAGAGCCGAGGAAGGCACCCCCATAAGTGTCAACCAATGCCTCGGACTTCCTGAAGGATTTAATTCAAGAGAGGTAAAACTTAAGGACCCATAAGGAATGTAGGGCCCTCTCTGCCTATGACTGCAGTTTGGGAAGAACAGTGGCAGGCAGATCTATTGATTCAAATTAAATGGTGAGACCACCTTGTGCAAGAAGTTTGGGTGAGTGCGAAAGTTGACCTTGTCGTGGTGAAGGGTTTGAACAAAGACAACACCTGCAGCTTGCTGACCCTGTGCATAAAGGCGAGAGCTACCAGCAAAACTGTCTTTGGTGTTAACAGCCGGATGTCCACAGAGGCGATCGGCTCGAAAGGTTTGTGCAGCAAAGCTGCAAGAACCACATTGAGGTCCCAGGCCGCACGCAGCCTATGCACCGGAGGAAAAAGCCTAGACAGCCCCCTGACGTGGGCCTTAACCACCAGGTTAGCTGCCGAAAACACATGCTAAGGGGAATTATTGTAAGCCCCAATGGCCGCCAAATAAGTGCGGCAAGTATCCACCTGAATTCCAAAATGAACCAGGTGCGCTGAAAAAGCCAGTACGTCGTCCAGAGCACAGGTGACAGGATACAAACATTTGTCACTAGCCCAATGGCAGAACCTAGCCCATTTGCTCTTATACTGGGACTGAGCAGAGGGCCTCCTGGTCTGTTGAATGACGTCCCAGTTTTCATCTGAAAATTGAACATGCTGTAACCATAGCTGGTCCGGAACCAGACCGCCAGCGCCAGTCTGCCCGGTTCCACATTTTCCACTGCCCCTCCCTGCTGCATCAGGAAGCCTATGTTGGGGATCGGAAGGTGGACAGGCCCCTGTGAGCACAACTTCAGCAGATCCGAAAACCAGGCTATCGAAGGCCATTGGGGGGCAATCAGGATGAGGCTGCAGCCCACTGAAGCCTGGAACTTGTGGAGGGGTCCGTTTGAGCAGGGGGGCAGTGGAGAACGCATAACATCTGCGGCTATGCCAACAAACCTGGAAGGCATCTCCCATAGACGCCCGACCCCCTCCTGCCCATGAAGCAAACTGGGGGCACTTGGAATTCAGAGGTGATGCAAACAATTCCAGGACTGCGAACCCGCAACGCTGGAACAGGGGCACCAAAGAGTCGGTGTGCAACTCCCACTCATAGGTGCTGAACCCCGAGCAGATCAGTTGGTCTACTTCTGCATTGCTGTTCTCCGGGAGGTGGACTGCTGAAATCCAAATCCTCTCCGTCTGTGCCCATTCCCAGATCGATACCGCCTCCATGCATGGGGGTGGGGGGGGTCGGATGTCCCCCTGCTTGTTCAAGTAAAACATTGAAGGAGAATTGTCTGTCCTGACCAGAACAGACCTGGCCCAGACGAGGGGCAGATACGCCTTGACGGACAGGCTCACTGCCCTTAGGTTGAGCAAATTGATATGCAGTAGGGCTTCTGCCCTGGACCATGCATTGTGAATCGCATAGCCCTCCACAGTAGAACCCCCAAGCGCGAAAGAGAGGAGTCCATGGTCACCACCAAGGTAGGCTGCAGTCAGGTGAGGGGGGCACCCACAGAAACAATACCATCCATCAACCACCAGCGAAGGTCGGTCAGGAGGAGCGGGAGTATTGGGATCCTGTCCGACTGAGACCCTGTTTCCTGATCCCAACTGGCTGCCAGGTGGAGCTGGAGGTGCCTCATCTTGAAGCGAGCGTGCTGCACAGTGAGCACAGAGGAGGCCATCAGCCCCAGGTGGTGCTGGAACCACCATGCCGCAGTGATCGAATTGGCCAGAAAGTGCCCTATCGCCTTGCGAAGGGAGAGGAGCCTCTCGGGCATGGGGAACACCCGCTGAATGGCTGTGTTCCAACGCACTCCTAGGAAGACCAGATCCTGGGAGGGGCACAACTGTGACTTCCTCTGGTTGAGGGAGAACCCCAGCTGATGAAGAATATCTGCCAATCTCTGGCAGGAGTGTACCACCCCCTCGGGTGAACCGAACCTCACCAGCCAGTCGTCCAGGTCAGGGTATAAGCAATGGCCCTCCAAGCGGAGGAGACCCGCCACTGCAATCATCAGCTTCATGAGTTCAGGCCAAAAGGTAGCATCTTGTACTTAAAGTGGTACAACATAATCGTGAACCACAAACTTCCGATGAGGCTGGCAGATGGGGACATGCAGGTACGCACCCTTGAGGTCTAGGGAACACATCCAGCCCTCTGCATGCAGACGCTGCAATGTGCACGAGAGTAATCATCTTGAAGTATTCGTGCAGTAAAGACAGATTGAGAAATAACAGGTCCAGAACTACCCTCAGTCCAGACTGGCTGTTCTTGGATACCTCAAAAACCATGTAGTAGAAACCGGAGCCCCTGTCTGACTGACCATACCCACTGCCTGTATCTCCAAGAGTGAAATGACCTCCCATTAAAGAGCTGTGGATCCAATCTGATGAAGAGAAGAGGAGAGGATGCAAGAGGGAGACTGAAGCCCGAGGAGACTTTAGATAGGATCCAAGGGTTCTTGAAAAGACACTTCTAGCTGTCCTGGAACAGAGCCAGTCGGCCCTCTACTGGGGAGCTATGGTGCCCGTCTGTGACGTCATTGTTTCTTGGTGTCGGAGGCGGGAGCAGGAGAGGGCGATCAGAAAAACCTGCGCAAAGTCCTCTGCTGTTTACTCCGGTTGTTGCTGCACAACCTGTCATGGCTTGCGTACTGCAGTCCCGAAACCCTTGAAGCCGGTGAAAGAGCAGGGTTTGAATTTGGTCCTGCCCTGAGACTAAGGGAAGGACGTCTGCCCAGGCTTGGTCAGGATGGTCAAGGACTTGGCGGTTTGAGTGGAGGTTTTCATATTTTCTTTTTTTATTTAAACAATTTTGATTGGTTTTAACAAACAAACACAACAATCAAAACAGAACCAAACAGTGAATATCTGTCATAGCATTAAAAGTCACATAGCGTCTCATGTTATATCCACCTCTGTCCTGTTACCCTCCCCCATCCCAAGCTTACTCCCCATCACCGCCTTCGGTCATCTCATTCTGGGGTGCCTCCCTCCCCTCACCCTCCGAAGAATCCTTGTTATCCGAGGTTGGTCAGGGTCGCCTCCGACAAAGTAGCTAACAAGTGCCTCCAGGCACTCAATGTCTCAGCAGCTTCTTCTCCCCCTCTATTGGCTGCTTCACTCAACACCACAGTTTCAGCATCCAACCATTTCTGAAGGTCGTGCCACCACACTTCCACCCTTGGTCTATTAGTAGCTTTCCAATCCATGGCAATTCTACGCTTGGCCAGTATATAGGCCAAGTCCTTGAGTTCGCTAACATGTGCCAGTTTACGCAGCCCAGGAAACTCCCCCCAACATACATGCCCACAGCGATCCTACCTCCAGTTTAATCCCGTTCTCAGACAAGAGATAAGCAGCCTCCCCCCAGAATTTCCTTATTTCAGGGCACGCCCAGGACATATGTATTATTCCTGCATCCACTTCCCCACATTTGGGACATGTTTGTGTCCCAGCATTCTTGAACTTTGCAATCCTCTGGGGGGTCAAATACACCCTATGAGAAATATATAACTGGATTTGCTGTAACCTCGCATTCCTGGACACTTTTTTAGGGTATCTCTGAACCCTCCTCCACAACCCGTCACTCAGCTTCCCCGGCTTCCTCTTCCCAGTCCTGTTAACTGGAGCACCTCCCTCCCCACCCTTAACATCAGTAGTTCATAAATTCGGGAAACTTCATGGCCACCATCTGATATATCGTAGAATGTTTCTATGGCCGTGTCAGGCGGACCCTCCAGTACTATTTCTGACCCTGTATCTTTAATCTCCAGCAAAGTGTAGGTGATATATTGTCCTCCGTATCGGCCATCATTGTGTCAAACCCCACTGCATTCCCTTCCTGCCAAATGACTCCCTATCCGTTCCCAATGTTTCCGGATTGTCTTCCTCAATTGCCCGTCTACTCCTTTCAATGCCACTAGCAGCATTTGTGGGGAATGTGGGGTCGGGTTCCCCATGACCCGACAGCCTCTTTGCCAACTCTCCCATCCCAAATCTAACATTCTTGTCTTCCTATCTTGCTGCGGCTTTGGCACCCATATCCACTTTTTTTTTTTAAAAACGGGACACACTCAGCCCTCAACAATCTGGACTCTGAAGTTGAGTCTTCCTATAACCATCTCACCACATTTTGTAGCTGGCTGGCTAGAAAGTACATCTCGAAGTTGGGCAATTTAATGCCCCCTTGGTCATACGTGTTTTGCGGCTTCCACAATGCTATCCTGTTTCTAGTATTGTGCCATATAAACCCCCTACATAAACTTTCAAGCTTGACAAAGAATCGCTTCGGTATCATGTATGGAATGTACACAAAAAAGGCAGCACCACCATCGTCAGTAATGCCACTCTCCCCATCATGGTTAAGGGGAGCTTGGCCCAGGACCGTTTATTGTTTTCAATATTAATCCCTGCCTTCTCATTATTATGTTTGTATTCAGCCTCAACCATGTGGTATACTTTGATCCCCAGGTACCTAAAGGTCTTGGTCTCCCATTATATCTGTGGTACCGGCAGTTCCTCCTGTGGTATCCCTTTATATCTACCTAAGGGGAATATACATGATTTCTTGGGGTTTACCGTTATGCCCGACAGCACTGCATATCTCTCCATCACTTCCAGGATATATAGTAGGTTCTCTTCAGGGTATCTTAGATATAGCAGCATATCGTCAGCATACATAGATATCAAGTACCACCCTCCCTTTGTGCTGATCCTCACCTCTCCATATTGTTGCCTCAGGTATATCACCAGGGGTTCTAATGCTAATATAAACAGCATCGGGGACCACAGGCATCCTTGTCTAGTACCCCTACTAAACTGCCATCGTTCTGAGACTATTGCACCCGTCCTAACGCGGGCCAGGGGCATACTGTATAGCAACTGTGCCCATCTCAAGTATGTGGGCCCAACCCCATGCTCCTTTAAGGCCGCCATCAACCAAGGCCACTTGACTGAGTCGAAGGCCTTTACCGCATCCAATGAGATTATAGCGACCTCCTGTGGGTCCTCTTCCATTTGTTCTATGACGTGGTATAGCCTTCTAAGATTATCAGATATGCTTCTACGTGGTACATACCCATTCTGGTCGGGATGTATACGTTTGTTGATAACCGGTCCCAGTATATTCGCCAACACTGCAGTGAGTATCTTGATTAAGCACGGGTAGCGGCCGATAAGACCCGCAGTCCATGCTTGGTTTGTTAGGCTTAAGAAACAGGATAATAATCGTATCCCTCAGGGACTCCGGCAGTATCCCCCTATCCAGAGCTTCATTTAGCATTGCTAATAGTGGGGGGACCACCTTCGCTCGGTATGTTATTTAGAACTCGCTAGGGAGTCCCTCTGCCCCTGGGGCCTTACTATTGGGTAAAAGCTTAATCACTGCTTCTAGTTCCTCTTCTGTAATTTGAACTTCCAGGGCCTCTCTCTTTGCAGTCCCTAACTTGGGAAGACCAATATCTGCCAACGTTTCAGTCACCTCCTCCCCCTCACCCTCCTCAACATCCCTATAAAGTTGCCGTTAAAAATTTAAAAAGGCTCTGTTGACCCCTCCTGGGTATCCAGTAATTGTCCATTCATTTCCCGTACTGCTCTAATAGTTTGCTTGGGTGTCTCACTTTTTCATAGCCAGACTAGTAGCCTGCCCGGCTTGTCTCCCCCGCGTGCTGCCTTTCCACATATTTTTTATAGCTCAAGTTATATAATCTCCCCCAATGCTCACCACAATCCTGTTGCAACTGTCCTAACTGTCTAAGCCTCCTCAGGGGAAAGTTTGTGCTTTTCACATAATTGCCTCTATTTTCTTTTCGCTTCATGCAGCTCGTGTGTTATTCCCCCCTGCAGACCTTTGGATTTGGATATTGCTGCTCCCCTCACCACCACCCTAAATGCCTCCCATACTGTACCAGCCGAGTCTACACTTTCCGAGTTATGCTCAAAATATTCCACTATTTCCTTTCTTATATCCTCCCTAAATATTGTATCTTTCAGAGCTTTGGCCCCAAGTTTCCATGTAGGGATCCGTGCCCTAGGTGGAGAGTATTTCCATGTTACCACCAGAGACGAGTGGTCAGAAAGGACTCTCGCTTTGTATTCCGACTGCACCATTTCCCCCGTCAATTCTGTTGCAGCAAATACGTAGTCTAGCCTTGTGTACCGATTATGTGGGGCCGAATAGTGGGAGTAATGCCTGTCCTGCGGGTGGTGCATCCTCCACACATCTACCAGGATGAAAAGTCTCAATAGTTTCTTCAGGGCTTTAGCTGCCGGGGTAGGCATGTCCATCTTTGTGTCTGATCTATCGACCATGGGGTCCAGTGTACATATAAAGTCTCCTCCCCATACAACTGCCCCTCCCAAGTATGGACTTATGTTAGTGTATAAGGTCCTGAAGTAGCCTGTGGCATCTTGATTCGGGGAATACGTGTTGATTATGCTCAGCTCCCTATTTTCCACCAATCCTCTTATTAGTACCATCCTCCCAATCTGACTCTATAGTAGACTGTAACAGTTTAAAGGGGACATGCAGTGCAACCCACGTGATAACCCCTCTGGCGTAAGCCGACTATGCCGCCCCTATGGTGGTTCCTCTCCACTTCCTCACCACCAATTCCAGTTTCTCCTTTGTTAGGTGAGTCTCCTGCAATAAGGCAATATCAATTCTCTGTCTTTTCCAGTACATCATGACCATATTCCTTTTTAGAGAACTATTGAACCCCCCGACATTCCATGTCGGTATCTTGAGATTCCCCCATCTTATCCTTCACCCCATTCGTCGTCCGCAGTAATGTGTAGGTGTAAGCTCATTCTCCAACTTGTAACACCCCAACTCCCACCCCACCCAACCCTTCCGCAACTGTTGAACGATCACAACTCCTACCCCCCCCCTCTCTTCCCAACCTCCCCCAACTGTTTCCCAGCTCCATCCCTGGATCTCAGGCTATCCCGCATCTAGCCCTTTCTTGTTGTACCGTTACACGAGGCCCAGCAGGGGGATACCGATCTAACAGTATCCTAACTAAAAATAAAAACTACAGGGGATGATAGTGTGTCTCCCGGTGCTGCTGTTCCAATGCAGCGCCTGTGCTCCCGCATTTAACTAATAATATACCACACAGATTACCTCTTATGCTTGTACTTGTTCCAATAAACTTTGTTATCTACTGAGCTATATTCAAGTCCCATAGTCAATTTTCCCACCATAACAGCCCCATAAACCGCTAGTTTATTTATCCGATCCGTTCTCCGTCTGGCCATCTGCTCCCGCCGGACAATTCTGTGTATCCAACCATTCCACCGCGTCCTCCGGGGTGTCATGATGCCTACCTCCAAGGAGCCAAATCCGGCCCAGCAACCCCAGAGGCAGGCATCATTTCCCCCAGGGGAGTGCCAGCGGGCCCAAGCTGGGGCCCTTTGGACACAGTCCTGGCGCCTTAGGCGCCAGGCTCATGTTGGTCCTCTGTCCTGGTGCCTTAGGCGCCAGGCTCATAAAGCTAGACATGTGTGCAAGTGTTTTAATGTGCACTTACCTGATGCAGACCATGCTGCCACATCCAGGCCCTCTTGAGGCCTGAATGGAACTACTTTACCTGTGGGACTACTTTCCACCCGGGTGTGGTCAGGGAAGGATACATACCTAATCGGAGGAAGGATACACACTTGGAACTTCTTCCAAAGCTATTTAAACAACACCCGATCAGCAACTCACGCTTCGCGTTGTTCTGCTCCTCGCAGCTGGACGCTCACCGTGTCAGCTCCTGCATCTGGACCTCAACCACGCCTGTCAGCATCCTGGGTCACCTGCAAAGGGAGACAAAAGACCTTACCTGCTAAATCAGCACCACAGAGACATCACACCGACAATCCTGAAAAGGAAGACATCATTTTAAAAGCATTTTGCTACGATTGCTGCAGCGCTGCATTTCACTCACCTTTCCTGGATGCCACCATCTTCAGCAGCGATCATCCGGTTCCACAGCCACTTCCCAGAGCCTAGAGAGAAAAAGACAAGAACAAGGTGAGAGAAGGAAGGGAATAGGAAAAGCTCAGTTTCCTTCTAAGTCTTACCTGTTGGGTCAATCCCATTTCATTTCGGGTCTTGCCGCTTCCAGGCATCCGGACCCGGCCCCTATGGGGAAAAAAGACAAAGACATTGAATGAGCGAATGCAAAGACATTACCCGAGCGCTCATCCAGAACGTACCTGTCATTTACTGGAACTGCACGTTTGTCTTCGGGTCGGCGCCATATCTCCGGCATTCTGAACCCCGGCCCCTAAGGGGAAAAAGACAATAAACATTATTATTAAGCTTGGACTTTTGAACTTGCAACAGAACTTTTACAGAGCCTTGCCTGAATAGTCAAGTTTACCTGAACTCCCATCAATCCTCAATCCAGTGAAGTAACTTAGTTTCAACGCGCCCCTGCATCAGAAGCAGGATGGAGAGCTCATCCTTCCTGACCCTAAGGTGAGACTTCACGGGGAATCGTGGAAGGGTATCGTGGAGGGTTGGAAGAGAGTGGGAGGCTTGAGCATAACTCAGTCAGTAGGTAATACTCCCTTTTCACGCACAGGGGAATATTCCTGCGAGCCGGAGAAGCCAGATTAGAGGGGCCCTTCCTGTCCATCTTCAGAGTCCTGCGCTTCACCATTGAAGAAGCATCAGCACTCGAAGCCAGACCTGCGCCTCCGTGGGAATCAGGTGAGCGTTACACGGGGTCTCAAAAAATAGGGCCTTGAACTTATGAAACACCTTCAGTTTTGCTGGGTACATCAGTATGTACCTGTACCCCGCTTCTCGGAGTCTCCTTTTGATCACTCCATATTGTAGTCGTCGTCTCTGCACCAAGAAGGTGTAGTCCGGGTATGCCGTAATGGATGCAGATGCTCTGTGTATTGTTCTCTCTTTCCGGAAGTGCTCCAAGATCTTCTCCCTGTGTCTCTAATTCAATATTTTGCCGATGATTGGTCTCGGGGCGGGGGTGGCTATCAGGGGGTTGTGGCTTCCGCACCTGTGCTCTGTGTGCCTTCTCCACTGCAAATCCCAGAGTGAGCGCTCCTCCTTTAATTTCCTGTAACAGCATGGATTCAATGTAGTTGGTTGGGCCCAAGCCTTTCTCTCCTTCCAGGAGCCCCACGATTCACATATTGTTTCTGCGCGCCCTCCCTTCTGCTTCTTCTGCTCTGTCCTCCATGTTACTCACTTGTTGCCGTAGTGTGTGGACTTCTGTGGTGTTCGCTGTGCTGGTGGCCGTACTGGCCTTCACTTCCATTTCCAGTCCGCTTGTGCGTTCTGCTAGCCCTCTCACATCCTGCCGCAACAAGTTGAGGTCCACTTGCGCTGCACCTATATTGTCTTCCAGTGGGGTCTTTAGTTCAGCCATCGCCGCATCGAGCTTGGCCTCTCCCGACACTTTCAAGTCTGCAATCGTATCTAGGATCTGTTGGTCATTGTGCGCTGGGGTTGTTGCACCCTGCATGTTTTGCCCTTTGTGTTTACCGACCTCAGTTGTCTGGGCTGATTTGGCAAACTCTTCTAATGTTGGTTGTTTCCCTTTGCTTTTAAGCAGTTTAGCGGCCATCTCCGTGCCCAACGTTGGCCCCCCAGCAGTGGGCAGGGCAAGCTTTTGTTCACTGATGCGCCCGTTCCTAGTTTGCTCCCTTTTGTACGGTGCAAATGTACATTTTGTCACTCTGTATTTGACCTCTTCCAGGTGTACCAGAAGGTTGTCTAGTGTGAGCTTTGTCTAGACCAGCTCCGTTCGTGAGGTTTGTGCCGCTGTGTTACTCGGATGGCGTCTACCCTCTGAACATGGGCCGTATACTGGTTTGCGTGTTCTAGGTCTTGGCCGCACTCTACCTTCAGAGTGCATAGCAATGGGCCCCCGTCCACTCCCTACAGCGCTCAAGCCCTCGGATCTCCCACAACACCACACGCTCTACCTTCAGAGTGCATAGCCCTGGGCCCCCGTCCACTCCCTACAGCGCTCAAGCCCTCGGATCTCCCACAACACCACACGCTGCGTGTTGCTCTGGTCGTCTCAGGGGGTATTGTCCGCCGTCTCTTTCTCTAGGTCGTGTAGGGTCTGTGTCACCTTGAGGTCCCAGGGATCCTATCACCCCACCTGTGGCGTGGCTGTTAGGTTACCAGAGCCTGTCTCGCATATTCTTGTGGACTACCCTTTCTGACCAGTCCCTTCCGGGGCTGAGCGGTCGAATGTGTATACTGCCACCATCTGGTGCCTACTGGCCTGTTGATGTTCAGGAGTTACACTCTTTGCATTTATTTATCAAGTATTTATTTCCTTTTGGGTTGCACCGTTGGCTTGTGGCAAGTCTCTGTCCAACCCTGTGTTTTGCTTCCAATCTGCACAGCATGTTTTAGGCACTTGAGTATAGCTGCCTGTTCATCGCTATCCATAGAGCCGCAGGCTATCTTGCTGCTTGGGGGCACATTGCAGTCAGTATGTTGCCTGACCTTACAGTCCCCAATGGATCGTCTCGTTCTGACGCTTCCTGCGTGCCCGGAATCTTCCTCTGTGTGCCTCTAGTCTATTGTGTTGTGTTGTCCTTTCTGCAGGCAGTATGTATGTACCCTTCATTTGCAGCTGCAGAGCATCGCCGTGAAACAATGATCATATATTAGCGGCCGGGTGTAATGCCATCAAGGGGGAGAGCGAAGTTCTCTCTGGCGCGGTACCCGCCCAGCTGACCTTCCATGCCCTGCTCTTCGGTGTGTACAATGGGTGTGCTGCTTCAGGTGGGGGGAAGCCCTTCCCCACTCGCTTACTCCGTTACACAGCCGCACTCCTCGTTTACAGCTAGCACTTCTCACAGTAGCGGTGCTGCTACTGTATCAGTATAATGACACACAGATACAGTGTCTCACAAGAGGTGCGCAGCGGGCTGGATGTTAACAGGCTTCTCTTGTTCAGGGCTCTCAGCCGAGAGTGCACTGCTCGGAGCAGGGGGAATCCTCTCTGCGTTCGTTCCACTCAGTTACACGGCAGCTTCTCTCGTTTGTTGCTGGCACACCATGCTTACTCCCTTATTCCGTCCTCTTTGGACACATCTGTGCCTCGGGGCACAGTCTATTGTTCTATGCCGGTCGCCATCTTGTTTCTTCCTCTTTCGGATTCATCCGACCTCTTTTCACTCGTAGCTCCGGTTACGTTCATCTGTGTTAGGGAGAATTCTCTGTTAAGGCTAATTTCCCAAACCTAGTGAGTCCCCCAGCAGCTTTGCTGGATTTTTGGGGTTTATTTGTTTCTCCTGCTAAGAGTGAGTCTCTTTTTCTCCCACTGTTAGACATGATTTGAGATATCCTTTGACTTTGTAATGTGTTTTATGGGCTATGGGGTCTTTTACTCCATAGGGTTTCATGTGGTTTTTGGTAAGTGTGTTACATAGCACCCTCAGTGCAGTAACACAGGGGTGTCATAGTGACCCCCAAACAGACTCCATATCCTGGGACTGATGACTGTCTCCCAGGGCATGTAAAGTCACCATTGACTTTACTAGTCTTAAATTGGGAACAGAACCAGTACAAACCATCATATTGTGGAAGTACTGGTAGGGGTAATAAGATTGCCCCTGGGTCTGTTTTTTAAGGGGGCACTGTGCAGTCCCCCCTCGTCGAGTTTCTGGCTGGTGGCAGTGGTTACCACACAAAATATTCCTTAAGAATATTTACTATGGGATTTTCCCATTCATTTTAAACGCACCACTTTTTGGTGCAATGTTAAAGATACCGCCGGGTTATTTATTTAATATTTATTCCCTGGTTGGGCCTTTTCGCCAGGACTCGGTTTTAAAATGGCATTTGTGTTCGCCTCTGTAACTCCAACCCAAGTCGAGCCCTTTGTTCCACTTTTTGGTGGGCCTCTCCACAGAAGCCTCTAAAAGTGGTACCACTCTGTCTACAGGATGTGTGGGAGGGGGGTTTAGGCATCCTGGACTGAGTTGCCTCGGCAACTCAAATCGCACTTTTGTGTGATTGGCCCAGTGGTGAGCTGCCCGGCTCACCACTTAGCATGTTTGAGTGACAGCTAGGACTGATGAATGGGGGATTTCTGCATAAAAGCAGGGCTTTGGGGACTGGGACTTCAGACGTCGCCACAGGACCAAATAATCCGAAGAGGGAGAAGCTGAGCTGACCTGCAACGACGACACCACCGGTGAAGCCCTGCTGAACCGACTCACCACTTCTTCCAACGACAGAGGAGATCTTCATCCCGAAGAGTCTTCTTCCTTTGACTGGTGGGGATAACCAGTTTGCCCGCCTTTTCGCCTTCCCGGATCATCTCGTGGCCGCCTTGCCTGTGCCAAGCACCCCGGCAACCGGGATACCACATTTTACCACTACCGCGAATAAAAAGGTAGTACCTTTTAACCGGAGAACTCCGCGGCTGGTTTCTTCCCTGGCAGTGCAACGACCTTCAGCTTTCCTCCACGTCGAGATCTTCTTTTCCTCTGGACGACGCCGCGACTTGCACCCGCTGCCAGGAACAACTGCTCCAGCTGGAGGATTCTCTCCACTTTCAAGGTACTGTGTCCGCCTGGCCTCCCTCGCAACGGTCTGTGTGTGGTGTCTCTTAAATCCTCAATTTACCACTTGGGTTGGCCCTAGGCTGGCTAACTGAACTTTTCTGAGCTGAACTAATTCCTTTTTGAACGCCCTGCAAGACTTTTCAAGCCTTTTAAACTGTGTGATCGTGGGCGCATTGGTGTTCTACTCTCTCCAAGATGGAGCCTGGCCTCTGAACTTTTTGCTCACAAGTAGACTTTGACTTTCCTGCCTTGCTGGGTGCTTCTAAAGTATTGTGTTGTGTGCTTTTCCTAATTTCTGCCTTTTCCCTCCCTTTTTCTTAACTTATTGGAGTGCCATCTCTAGTTAAGCGCTCACCTCTGTCTGGAAATAAGTGGTGTTAACTAAGACCTGTCTAATAAGGAATATATATTAATAGTGACTGTTTTTGAACTTGCTTACAATTCAGCGCCTTGGTGTAAGGCGCTCAATAAATAAATAAATCAATCAATCAATAATAGTGCTGGAGTGTTTCTAAGTGTGTCTTTTTAATACATAATTATACACTTAGATACCAAAGCTCTGGTCAGTGTTGGCTTGTGCTACTGTATTTTGGTACCTATCTTGTATACTCTATATACTGTCTAACTCTTCTTGAGAGAAGTGTGGCTGCTCAGCCACAGCTACCAGGTAAATCTGGGTGGTACAGACTGCTACCAATTGGGTTTACTGCCAACACCTGTAGTCTTAAGCCTTTTGCAGTGGTCCCTAAGGGAACTGCACAGGTTTCTGCCTAACAGTCTGTTCACTATTGTAAAGGCAGCCCAGCGTTCTTCGCACATTCACACTAGAGGAACATCAGCAATATTCAAATTCCGTGGTCATTATCTTATCTGTTATGGCAGGATCAGCAAGAGCTCTTGGGAAACACGGTCTATCTCATGGCTCTCTTAGCCACCCGGTTTTCATCTTTATCAACTTGTCACTGGTTGACGAATGAAAGAGGTTCACGCCTTCAATGGGCAGATTTAGGATCTGCTCTTGCACATCAGATGAACATTTAGTGCCATGCATCCATGCCGTCCTCCTCATCGACAACCAGGCACAGCCTTCTGCTGGCTGTGTCGATGTGGGAGTCCATAAGGTCCTGAGCAATGACACAGGGCATCCGCCAGACTGGCCTTGAAGGAGGCTTGTCTCTCCAGAGGGTGGTCAGGCAGAAACTCTGAGTTCCCTCCATAGCTTCTGGTTAGCCGTGGCTAAAAGGGCATCGGCATTGCCTTGCCAAAGATACATCCCTGATATGGCACAACAGCGTTTGCCCAAAGACTCAAGGATCTTCCTTGGAAAGACAACTGTAGGTGGCTCACGAGGAGGAAGAAGGACAAAGACAATGGTTTAGAATAGAGTGAGGCCGCAGTCACCACTGAAGAATGCAGCTGAGGAGGGGAGGCTAGGAGGATTGGCTCCCCATCCGTCAGCCTGAACATGCTGTCCAACTTCTTGTTCATCTGGGAGTTCGCCCTTGGATTCTCCCAGACCTTTCTCAACACCTGCAGGACATCCTTCTGGATAGGAATGCCATACCAGATCGTGGTGCACTTGCCCAAAACCTCTGCTAGCACTCCTGACTCCTGGGGGGCTTCCTCTGCAGAGGGATCCCCAAGAACTCTGCCAGGCCCGAAGGCGGTCATGAAAGGCCTTAACGGACGCCGAGGGTTCATCATCCTGGGCGACACTGCCGTTCCCACCCCTTTTTTACAAACTGAGGGGAGTCTGGGCCCTGGGACACAGGTGCCGGCAGGGTCCCCCTAGGTCCGGAGCCAAAGACAAATCCAACGGCTGTTGACGGGGAGGTGTTGGTGGAACAGGAAGAGGTGGAGGGGTCTGAACAACTGGTACAGCCTGGACCGGGGGAGGGTCTGGCACCGGCAGCACTGGAGGAACAGGCAGAGGACCCAGAGGAGAAGGTCAGGGCAGGCACCACCTGCAGGATCACCTCCTTCACTATATCCTTCAGAGCCCCGTCATCTGAGGAGAACGCATGGGGAGAAGGAAGCGCTCGAAGAAGCGATCCTTGCTAGTCGCCGGATCCCTACGGACCCAGCCCTCCGAAGTGCTGGGCCGCCGTTCCTGGTGAAAGCACTGAGGCCCTTGAGGCGTGTAGCCGTAAGGTTGCAATGGGTAAATGTACCCCTCAAGAGACCAGATGCCTGTACCATACAGTCTGCCGCCGCTTCCAGAGGAAAGGGACTGGGACCTTCTTGCAAGGCCCATTCAATGGGCGATACACGAGCGTGCCCTGGTTCCAATCTAAAATGGCCGCCGGCCTAACAGGCTCTGCCATGTGCGTATCCAACATTTTGGGGCTTTGCACCACACCCTGGGCAGTAGGGCGCAAAGGCCCCGAGCCATGTTCAGGCTCAGACCTGGGAGGACACGTCCTGGGTCCTGAACCCAAAACAGCAGCGTTGAAACCCCTCTGGTAGTAGGGGTGTCACGGTATTCGTTTTATGACGGTACGATAACCTTCTTGCCAAATGACGGTATATCATGGTTATCGCGGTATAGCAGGTGGAGTTAACTGATCTTAACAAATATTTTCTAAAAGGTCATAAATTGACAGATGTATCATCACAAACAAAACCAGGCACCCAGGGCCAGAATTGGGCTTTTCAACATACTTTCCACTGAAATGCCTTGCTTCCACCAAACACACAAACACGTGTGGAGAGGAGGGGGTGGGGTGGAGGCCTGCTGCAACTGGCAAAGCAAACTGAATAGCTTTTCTTAAGTGGTCATTTAGGCTTTTTGCTTCCCCAGTGGCTACTGGTGAAGATGAACATGTTGCCATCTTGATAACCTGCATGGCACAGATCAATGGAGGCTGATGGTAGTATACGCTTGTACGTTTGCCTTCTCGCCCTCTCGCCCTCCCCCCCCCCCCCTTTGGTATGGCAGCAGGGAATACCCACAGAGATGAGTGAATTTCGCAGTGTTACTTATTATATGTAAATTCAATGATAGAACCAGGGAAATCCCCCATTGTCATATGTTTAGAGAACATCATCCATTATAAATATATAAACCCCAAAGCCGCCACCCCAAAGTAAACCCTTTTCCTTCTTGGCACTGTATCTATTCTTCCTATTGCTAACATATTGATTTTGTGTAAGGCACGTGTGGTTTATGGAATGGCATTAAAAACTGCTCCAACTGAAACTACTTGGCAGATGGCACATCCAACAGTGCAAAACCAAGACTGTGCAGCAATTGCTTACTGCAGCCTTTCCAAATCAGAGTGAAAAGCACACTTAACGGTATGAACGGTATAAACAATGTGACGGTTATTATTGTTCAATTAAGTGGTTCACGGTATCTTTAACGGTATACCGTTATACCGATACATCCCTATCTGGTAGGCGCTGAAACATCAGCCGACTGGCCGGTAGTTGAACCCCGAGCGAACTCTGGTAGACTGTGCCCTCGAGATCTGGGCCGGTAGTCGTGCTGGATCATGCCAAGGACTGACTCTTGGCGTTAGCACCAGATGATCCTTTAACCCTTGGGGTCAAAGAATAGGATGAACTTGATCGCCCTTCCGAGGACAGCCAGCCACTCGGCTTGGTAGCCCATAGCCTTGACAGCCTCAGGCCTGCTACAACCTGAATCCAAGCAACGCCTTGCCTGTGGGACCCTCCCTCTGCCCCCAGAAGGAGTCGGCGCACTGAGGAGGCATGATGAACAGAGGGCCTACCACCTTGTCTAGACGAGAGGTCCTGGAGACCAAGTTCTTAAGGTGCATCGGAGGAGAAGTTTGGAAGATCTCCCTCCAACGTGACAACCGATTCTTCAATGCCCTGTGACCGAGAGTGCTGCAAGTCACACACACGTCCCAGCAGTGATCAGGCCCCAGGCACTCAAGAGTGTATGAGGGTCCGAGGCCAGGAACGAGCGGTCACATGAGGCACATCTCGTGAATCCTCGTGCAGCTGACAAGCGTCGGGGCAGGCGAGGAGCCGAAGGGAGGGTAAATAAGATTGAAACTAAAAAAACAGGGAGCAAGCAAAAAGTTAAACAAGTCTCTGTGTGGAAAAAGGGACTGAGGTGAGGCTAAGAAGGGAGGGGCCTCGCGCAACATTCCTAAACCAGAGGCCGTGCCCCAGCGCGCTATACTAAATATAAAGGATAAGCTAAATCTTTTCGCTGACAAAGGTTCCGGTACCATGCCAATTTTGGAGGACGCCCACAAGGATGGAGGAAAGGGGACGGGACGTACGCGTATAACTCAAGAGTGTGCCCAATGACAAGAGAAAACTTAATATTCACACCAATATTAGCTAAACTTCCAATAAATGAAGTGTGAAATAATTCCAAACACGGTCCCCCACACACGTGACCCATAACTAAAGAACACTATCAATTAGCAACGAAAACAGATACGACACCTGCCTTACTCCTCGCACATATCCGCAGACACGAGATACCACACAAGGCCAAATACAAAAAGATCAACCTGGCTCATGGCCTGGAAATGAGGGATGGTATCTTCTTTGATTGAAAGGAAAGAATTTCCCTGGACCTCTCTCCCTCTACTCGTGTCTGGCTCATGTCTTGACGACCTGTCAGTTGTCCAAGGTTGGTTAGTAACAAGCCAACCAATGACAATTGCTAATGTTACACCACCCATGAAGCAAGGTACCAGCCAATTAAATACTGCAGAGAGGATGTCTTTTTACCGTTATCAGTTTAGAGGTGGTCGCAGGAGGGGCCATCTGACAAGTGTTATCCAATTAGAAATGAAACACCTAATACAATGTGCATGTAATCACCAGTATTAGCCAATCCCTGTTCCCCGTAGGTTTTTTGGTAACTAAGAGTACAGTTTGATGTCAGTTATGACACATGTTGAATATATAAAACATTGTTTTTTATGTAACCAGTGAGAGCACCAATAATTCAATGCTTGTATGCTATCCCTGCTTTAAGGTGATGATAATAAAGCTAGGTTTGGCCTTACATTTCCATTATTGAGTCCAGTTTATACTGGCTCCAGAACCTTGGACTTTCCGGGCCATCTTAACAAAGGGCTACAAACTGAATTCCCATCAGGAAAGTCAAAACCAAATTTAAATCCCAAGCAACAACCACACACTGGTGTGAAGGAAATTGGTTGCACCAACCCTGAAAGAACAGCATAACAATGGGGATTGTGAAGAACAAGCCCTGTTCCGGGGACCCCTTGAAGACCGAAATAGCAGGAAGGTGCCCCTTTACAGTACCAATATGCAGGTCCGCTTGGGCCAAAGACAGCAGAACATTCAACAAAGAGGACAAAGAAAGGACAGGATAAATAAAGGGTCAAAATCCCTCTCCTGACGTACACCACCTGCAGCCATAAATGGGCTTTGTGGCGGCCTCCGAGCTGAAAAGAGTACATTGAGGATGTCGTCCTACAAGTCCCACTTCCTGTACCTCAGCCTCCGAGTAGCTAAGCATGAGGTTTCAGGCTGCTGAGGGTCAGGGGGGCGCCAAGGTGGTCAGATAGCCATGTCCAGCAACTCCAGATACCACGTTCTCTGGGCCCAGTCTGGAACGATCAGAATCAGAGTAGTTCCAAACAGGCGCAATCTCCTTAGAACCAGATGAATGACAGGGATCAGCGGGAATGCATAATGAATGTTGAACATCCACTCGATCGTAAGTGCGTCCCCCACAGCTCTCGGGCAGAGAAATTCCCTATAGCAGAACAACTCGCACTTCCTGTTGACATGGAGGCAAACAAGTCCACTTGAGGAGTCCCCCAAATGGATGAGGTCTCCTCCAGAACCTCCTGACAGCTCCCACTCATGGGAGGTTGAAGTCTGTCTGCTCAAAGAATCCGCTGTGACATTCTCTCTTCTGGCCAGATGGGCTGTGTGAGAAACCTGAGGGTATTCTTCCAAGTAGACCTTGGGAGTCCCTTGTTCAGGTGGCCAGGGAAGGGCTGGCTCTCTCCGAAGCCAACCCGGGGTGTGGACGAACGAGGGAGAATCACCTGGGTAGGGCAGTCCAGGGTTATGTTTTGGGAGATATCCAAGGTGAGACGCAGTATTATGAAAGGAACGAGGAAGACGAGCTTCCTCAAGCTTTTATAGGTTGTGTCAACTCAACTTCCCTTTCACCTAAAGGATACCCCTTATTCCAATCACATGACCCCTCTGTATCTGATAGATACCCAAGCAGTCCAAACCTTGTTGCACTTAAAACACACAACTGCCAGAATCCTTGTTTTCCTGCTTTCCACACAAATACCCCCCATCCTTAGCCTCCACGTCCTTCTGGTTGTTCTTTTCTGAAGATCCAGTCTGCTAGGACAAAACACTACCATTCCCACAATCCCCCTTGTTTATTTCAAGATAGTAAACCCGGTCATTCCCGTCCGTTTCACAAATCCTATCAGTTTCAACCTTCCAAGTTTGTCAAAACCCCTGGTACAAACACTATCATATAACACCTCTTCCCCTTTCTGTCCCGTAGGATATTAGATCACTCTAACTCCACCCCCCTTTTCGACACGAACACCAACGCACAACACGAAAGACAACAGACTCATTTAAAAACTGTTTACCTGACCTGTCTCAACCTAAGGGTCAGGCAAAGTCAGGCAAGTAAGCCGAATTACACACACTTGATGTCCCTTTCCCTTCCCCACCGGGATAAAAGGTACAACACGAGGCACAGGAGGAACAAGGCAGACCACACAACGTGAAAGCTAACTCAGCAAGGCATTTTAAGAGGAGGCAAAAGACGGCAAATAATGAGAGGGTGACAAGGAGAGAAGTAACCTTGCCCTTTCCTATCAAGGCCCGTGAAACCTCTGCAGACGGAAACATAAGACCGCAAACAAAGGCCAGTGTGTGTTGCAGCAGATGTCAATGGTACACAAGACCCTCCTCCACTGATAATCAAGCCGGGGAGAGCCGCTGGTCTCCGTGGTACCACCCTTTACTCGAAGGCGAAGAAAGCCAAGCGGTTCATCACAGCCAGTGAGTCGAGGGGATAGTCGTTAAGAAACCAGGCTGTTCCGAACGAAAAGTAGTAAACAGCTCCCTTGAACTTTGTAAAGCTTAAAGGAACTATTGATGAAAATGGGGGAAAGCCGGCAACAGAGGCATCCAGAACCATGTGGGTGATCACGCACGAAACTTTGGGCGATTACCCGAAGGTAGAGACCACCATAAACAGAAGGCCTTGGGAAGAGGCGAAGAGAGGTCAAAGTGTTCATACAGGGTTCTTGAAAAATCATCTGTACGGTTGAACGTCTTTGACTGACAGATGATTGTAAAAGAAATTATAAGGTACTCACCGTAGTGACTAACTTAGTCCATAGTCCCCTTGCCTCCACACTGTATGGGCGTCCCTCGCTAGAGACAGAACCTTTTTCACCAGAAAAAATCTTCTTCCCCTTTAAATTTAGAGGCGCGAGGGGGCGCAGCCCTTGGAGCATGCGCTCCATCACTCCGCCCACTGCCACTCCTAAGTCCCCATTGATGCCTCAACAATATTACCATTGCCTAATGACACCAGTTTTATTAGGGGGGGGGGAGGATGGTGGGACGTATGGAGGAAAGGGGACTATGGACTAGGAGTATGTTAGTCACTACGATGAGTAACTGATAATTACTCCTACGTCCCGTCCTATTTCCTCCATACTGTATGGGCGATTACAACTGAATGAAGCACCAGGGTGTAGAGGTGACCCTCCTTGAGAAAACAAGTTCCTTAGCACAGCCTGTCCAAATGCTGCATCTGACCTGGAGCCGGCATCCAAACACTAGTGTTTACAGACGGCCGAAGGGGTGGCCGACATGGCCGCCCTACTGATGACCTGTCACAGGAACGCGACTGCTGTGGCCCTGACCGAAATGTGCATGCATGTTAGCTGGAAGCGGTTTGTGCTGCCCTTCATAGGCTTCCTTGATGGCCAAAACCATCCACCTTGCTATAGAGGCCTTGGAAGACTGTTAACCCGGCCTTGACCCCCCCCCCCTGAAGATGACACAGAGCATCCGACTTGCGGGAGCTCTTGGTCCTGTCCAGATAAAATTTCTGAGCGCGCCTGACATCCAGACAGTGCAGGACCCTCTGAGCCTCGTCCTTAGGATCGGCAAAGAATGTACGTAAGACTATGCCCTCGTTTAGATGGAATGAAGAAACTACTTTAAGCAAGAACACTACATGCATTCTCAGGACCACCTTATCTCTGTTAAAGCTAGTGAACGGTTCTGAAGCCACTAGTGCCTGGAAACCACCAAGACCCACCAAGAGAGCTGTTTTAATGGTGAATAGCCTGAAGTCCGTGGACGCCGTGGATTCGAAAGGTTTGTGCGCCAGGGCGCCTAGCACCACATTGAGGTCCCACACCGGGTGTGGTTTTTTTGATGGGCATGTAGAGCCTGGTGTGTCCTGCCAGATGTCGCTTAACCACCGGGTTGGAGGAAGAGAAGACTTCCTCCGAGCTCCGGTATGCTCCTATGGCTGCCAGACAGGTGCGGCATGTGTATTTGCACAACTGAGTGTGCGAGGTGTGCAAAGAAGGATAGCACGTCATCCAACGTGCAAGTAACAGTCCGCCCAGTGACAGAACCTAGTCCATTTACTTTTGTACTGGCTCCTAGTAGCATCGCTCCTAGCACCCTGAAAATGTCTAGGTTAGCCTGTGACAGCCCCAGATGCTTTAATGTGATGTGTTCATGAACCACGCTGCAAGGGCTAACTTCTGCGGGGCGGGGCGGATGACCCTGCCCCCCCTGTGTTAGGGAGAATTCTCTCTTTAGGCTGAATTTCCTAACCTAGTGAGGCCCCCAGCAGCTTTGCTGGATTTCTGGAGTTTGTTTTTTTCTCCTGCCTAGAGTGAGACTCTTTTTCTCCCACTCTTGGACATGATTTATGGTGTTCCTTTGACTGTTAATGTGTTGTATGGGCTATGGGGTCCTTTACTCCATAGGGTCTCATGTGTTTTTACTATGTGTGTTACACAGCACCCTCCGGGCAGTAACCAGGGGTGTCATAGTGACACCCCACCATAGACTCCATAACCTGGGACTGACTACTGTCTCCCAGGGCATGTAAAGTCACCATTGGCTTTACTAGTCCCAAATTATTAACAGAAACCGGTACAAACCATCATATTGTGGACGTACTGGTCGGGGCAATTCGATTGCCCTGGGGTCTGTTAGTCGAGGGGGTACGTCTCTGTCCCCCCTGATCGAGTTTTGGCTGGTGGCAGTGGATACTACTTTTTATATTCGACCACAAATATATCCCTATGGGATTTTCCAATTGTTCGAGGCTACCAACTTTAATTATTTAATTCTCATAGCCTCGAACATACCGCCGGTTTATTTATTTAATATTAATTCACCGGTTGGTATTTTTTGCCAGGACTCGATTCTAAAATGTGGTTTTGTGTTCTCTTCTGTGACTCCAACCCAAGTCGAGCCCTTTGTTCCACTTTTTGGCGGGCTTCTCCACAGAAGCCTCCAAAAGTGGTGCCACTCTGTCTGGGTACCACAGGGGGTGTGGGAGGGGGTTTAGGCACCCTGGATTGAGTTGCCTCGGTAACTCAAGTCACACTCTTGTGTGATTGGCCCAAGTGGTGAGCCGGCCGGCTCACCACTTAGCATGTTTGACTGACAGCTAGGCTGAGTGAATGGGGGTGTGCTGCATAAAAGCAGGGCTTTGGGGACTGGAACTTCAGAAGTCGCCACAGGACCTGAGAATCTGACGAGGGAGAAGCTGAGCCGACCTACCACGAAGACACCACCGGTGGAGGCCTGCGGAACCGATTCACCGCTTCCCGACGACAGAGAAGATCTCCCGGCTGGAGAGGCTTCTTCCCCTGACTGATGGGCACAACCAGTTTACCTTCTTCTCTTCGCATCCCAGGCCGTCTTGTGGTTGAATTGTCCCTGCCAAGCACCCCGGCAACCGGATAGCCACTTTCCACTGGACCGCGAATAAAAGGACCGCTCCTTTTACTTGAGAACTCTGCGGCTGGTTTCTTTCCTGGCAGTGAAACTGACTCCTGTCTTCCTCACCGACGAGATCCTCTCTTCCCCCGGATGAAGCACCGACTTGCATCCGCTGCCAGGAACAACTGCCCCCGCTGGAGTATTCTCGCCACTTTAAGGTACTGTGTCCGCCAGGCCTCCATTTCTAAAGATTGCTACAAGGTAATAATAACCCCTTAACCTTCTGGACTGGGCTGGCCACCTTGACCCTCTAACTGGTCCCTTTCTTTTGGTCGAACTCTTTTTGAACCTTTGCAAGACTCTTGTGAACTTCAACCGTGTGACCTTGGACACATTTCGTTCTGATCCTCTTAAAGTGGATCCGGCTACTGAACTCTAACTTCACGGTTTTACTTGCCTTCCTCTCTTGTGTTGTTCTTATGAAAGTTTTGGGATCTGTTTCATATTATACTCTGCTTTTCTCTCCCTTTTTAAAACGAATTATTAGAGTGCATCTACGTTAAGCACTCACCGCTGTCTGAAAATAAGTGGGGCTTTACTTAAGACTTGTCTAATATTCTTCTAAGGGAGTGTATATGTTTTAGTGACCGTGTTTTTGAATTGCTTACTATTAGTGCCTGTGTGTTTTTCTAGATGTGGTTTTAAATAAATAATTACATCTCTTTTACACCAAGCTCTGGTCAGTGTTTACTTGTTATACTATGTTCTTTTGACCTATTGTGAATACTCTGTATACTGCCTAACTCTTCTTGAGGGAAGTCTGACTGCTCAGCCACAGCTACCAAGTGAATCTGTGTGGTAGAGACTGCTACCAAGTGGGTTTACTGCCAAACACCTGTAGTCCTAAATCTTGTTCAGTGGTCCCAGAGGGAACTGCACAGGTTTCTGCCTAACACCCTGCTACAAAGAAGGTGAGCCAGGCCCAGTGGCAGGTGAATGGGAGGCCTGGCCGAGAGGCTGAGCAGCTCCGAGAACCCTGGTCTCACCAGCCACCACAGAGCAATCAGAATGAAGCTAGGTGACACAATTCTCTTATCTTGCAGATCATTCTGTGGACCAGGGGAGTGGGAGGAAATGCATATGCTGTCATGCCGTTCCACTGTACCTGGAAAGCATCGCCAGGGAGCCGGGCCCTACCCCTGCCAAGACGCAACCTGCATGCACTTCCTGTTGACCCAGGTGGCAAAGATATCTGTTAGGGAGAATTCTCATTCTATGGCTAATTTCCCTTACCTATAGAGTCCCCCAGCAGCTTTGCTGGATTTGAAGGGTTTGTTTCTTTTTACCTGCTAAGAGTGAGGCTCTTTTTCCCACTCTTAGGATTTTTGCTATGTGTGTTCTAGGCTATTTTTGTGTTTAATGCCTATGGGATCTTTCTCAACCCCATAGGAACCATCTTTATTCACATGTGTTACACAGCACCCTCAGTGCAGCAACACAGGGTTGTCGTAGCGACCCTCAAACATAGACTCCATACCCTGGGACTGACTACTGTCTCCCAGGGATATAAAGTCCCCATTGACTGTACTAGTCAAATCCTATGAATTAAACCAGTACAACCCATCTTACTATGGAGGTACTGGGAGGGGTTAATAGTTTTTCCCCTATGTTCATTTTTGAGAGGGTACCGTACAGTCCCTCTTTCAAAAGTTTCTGGCTGGTGGCAGTGGTTACTACCGTAAATATTCAACAGCGAATATTTCCCTATGGGATTTTCCCATTGTCTGAGGCTACCACTTTTTCTGACAGCCTCTAACATACCGCCGGTGCATTTTAATATTAACTTTACTCCGGTAGGTTTTTATTGCCAGAACTTTAATATAACTTCTTTCTGGTGTCTTCCTCTAAACTCCTAACCCAGGTCGGGGATCCTTTGTTTGTCCTTTTGGTGGGCTTCTGCCGAGAAGCCCTCCTTTCGGCACCACTGAGTCTGGGGTGTGTCCATTGTATGGGAGGGGGAGTAGGACCCCTGGCCAGGGTTGCCTCAGCAACCCATGTCGCACTCTATCCTGATAGGATGGAGGGTCTCCCTCCAAGATGACCACTCCACTGTGTGAGTGACAGCTAGGCTGTATGAATGGGGATCTTTTTGCATAAAAGCAGGGTCCTGAGGACTGAAAGAGCAAGACGTCGCCACTGGAACTAAGAAGCCGAAGAGGAGAGAAGCCAAAGACATCTGCAACGACTGAACCACCGGTGAAGCCCTGCTGCAGCATCTCACCACTTTTCTCCACACGACGAGAGAAGATCTTCACCTGCAAGAGCCTTCTTCCCTTGAACTGGTGGGGCCAACCAGTTTGCCAATCGCCTTCCCGGACCTGCCTTGGTCGAATCTCCCGTACCCTGTATTCGGAGGCCGGATAGCCAGGCACCAGTCCACCCGGACCACGATTTAAAGGAGCATACCTTTTATTCGTCGGGCAGCACCGCGGCTGGTTCATCCCTGATTAGTGCAGTTACTCGAACCTTCCTCCACGACGAGAGCCTCTCTTCCTCTGCTGGATCACCCGAACTGCAGTAACTACCAGGAACAACCGCCACCGCAGGAGCCACTTCTTCATTTTAAGGTACATTGTTCCGCCAGGCCGCCCTTTCTTTGCGGTAGCACTAAAGGTGTTTTAAATCCTATACCTACCTGTTGGGTTGGACGCCCCTCTCTCTTAACATTGTCTTTTCAACGTCTGCATCCACCTTTTCCACTTTGTTAACCTGAGACTTGACTGCAGCTACAAGAACATTTTTGCTCCTGGGCCCTTGCCCTGTACCAACTGACTTTGGCACAGGCCTACTGACTCTGGTCACAATTGTTAGATCTGCCTTCTTTAGATTGATTCTCAACTAGAACTGTGTGATGCAGCTATTTCTTTTTAACTACCCTTTCCTCCCCATTTTTAAACCTTGTGAAATGCCATTTTGCTCAGTTTTCATTTAAGTATTGCTTATACTGATGCACTGCCTTGCTTAAACTGGTTCACAAACTGATGGGAAGTGTTGCTAGGGTGTGTAAGAACCTATTTCTAGCTAACTTGTGCTTTCTCCACCTTGTGAGGAATTGTTAGAGGATCCCTGGTGTGTAAGTGTCACTGTGCAGTTTTGCTCAGTTCCCACTCTGGTTCACTTGGTCTACAATTTAATTTGGGAGTGTGTATATTTTTGCTTTGACTTAATTTAACTTGCTTGATGACTGTGATACATGTGTTTTATTAGAAGTGTATAAAATAAATATACATCTACTTTTTAAATACAAAGGTTTGGTCAGTGTTTCCTTGTTCCATAGTCTAGTGGACCTATTCTGTAAACCCCAACTACTGCTCATCTCCCTCTTGAGATAAGTCTGATTGCTCAGCCACAGCTACCAAATACATCTTTGTGGTACAGACTGATACCAAAGGGGATGTATTGCTCTCACCTGTAGTCCTAATCTTGTGTAGTGCTCCCTAAGGGAACTGCACAGGATTCTGCCTAACAAGATCCACCTGAGGATGCCCTCATCTGCTGAAGATCCCCAGCAGGACCTGATCGTTCATTTGCCATTCATAATTGTCCACTGCCCAGTCTACTGAGCCTGTCCGCCTGCAGGTTGGACTCCCCAGGGAGGTGGATTGCAGTCAAGTAGATGTTGTTCTCCAGGGCCCACTCCCACATGCTGACCACTAGACTGCACAGAGGGGGGGACTTGGTGCCACCCTGCTTGTTGTTGTAATACATGCTAGTGGAGTTGTCAGTTTGAATGAGTGGCACCTTGCCATAGACAAGCGTCAGTAAGGCCTTGAGAGCGAGCCAGATAGCTTTCAGCTCCAGCCAGTTGATATGTGACTCCTGCTCCTGGAGGGACCAGACTCCATGGACACTGTGATTGTCCAGGGTAGAGCCCCAGCCTTGCAGGGAGGAATCCATGGTGGTGGTGACTTGGGGTGCAGCCTGCTGGAAGGGCTTGTCCGTCCGCAGATTGCAGTCTACACCAGACAAGGTCCTGGTGGAGACAGGGAGGAATGCTGACAAGCGCAGATTGGGAGCCCCGCTCCTGATTCCATGAGGCTGCGAAGTGCAGCTCTAATCTCCTCACCTTGAGTCTTGTGTGAGGTACATCCAGTAGGAACGCTGGCATAATACCCAATGGATGCTGGTACCACCAGGCTGAGGTCACCTCTCAGCTGAGAAAATGACCTGTGACCCTCTTGATGGCCGTGATCTTGTCCTGAGGGGAAAACTCTCTCGGAGCTTGTGTCCCAGATGAGGCCCAGAAAAATCAGGCTGCAATCATCTTGAGGTTGATCGAAAATCCCAGTTCGTGGAATGTGATCATAAGGGCAGAGAAAGTGTTATCAACCGCCTCCAGGGATATCGCCCTGACAGGCCAGTCGTCCAGGTACGGGTAGACATGGTGGCCCTGAGAAGGGCTGTCACTGCATTCATAAGTCTGGTAAAGACCCTGGGGGCCGAGTTGAGGCCGAAGGGTGGAACCTTGTACTGAAAATGGAAGCCCATGATCCTGAACCGCAGAATGGACTGATGAGGCTGCCAAACTGACACATGTAGATACGCGTCCTTCAGATCCAGGGAGCACATGCAGTCTCCACTGCACAGTGTCTCTGCAATAAGCGCTGGCGTAACCATCTTGAATTGTTGAAGAGGGAGGGAGAGGTTGAGGCCAGCCTGGTTCTTCTTTTGTATGGTGAAAATCATGGAGTAAAAGCTCAAGCCTCGGTGGGAGGATGAGACTTCCTCCACTGCCTGGCTCTCTAAGAGCGAACGAATTTCCGCCAACAGAGTTGTCCCAATCTGTGGGAGGGGAGGAGGGAGGAGAGGAAGTAATAGGTAGGCGGTACCCGTGGACACTACGGATAGGATCCAGGGATCTGCAAACTTCTGACGCCAAGACTGCATGTGAAGGGCAAGCCTACCCCCCAACGGAGACATGTTGACCTGAAGGGGAGCGTCATTCCTTCTTTCTCTCTGAGGCTGGCGCGGAGGAGGGGGACTGAAAAAAGCCCTTGCTCCTCCCCTTCTGCTGTTTGCACCGGTGCTGACTCAGAGAACAGTCAGGCTGTCTCGTCCTCTGTTCTTGGAAGCCTCAGAACCTGCTGAAAGCACCCCCTTGTCGGAGCGATGATGCTACTGGGTGCAAGCTTTGGGCGTGGCCTTCGTGAGGTTAAAGACTTTGCAGTTTGGGAACTGTTTTTCTTTTTATCTAGTTCCTCATCAGTGGTGGAATGAAAGAGGTCACCACCTTCGAATGGAAGGTCCAATATGTATTCCTGGACATCCTGGTTGAACTTGGCAGCCTGTAGCCAGGCAATCCTTCTAATGCCCGTGGCAATGCAGATGGCAAGGCCTGAGGTGTCAATGTGTGCCATGATGGACTCCATGATGTCCTGCGCCACCAATTTAGCTTCTGCCAGGCCCACCTTGAAAGTTCTGGGAGGAAGTCAGCTATTTCCCGTCAAAGCCTCTGATTAACGGCTGTCAGCATGGCGTGTGCGTTGGATTGACGAAGGTGCAGTGAGGCGTTGGAATAAACCTTCTTTCCGTAAACCTCCAAGATCTTCTCTTCCTTGCCTAGAAGTGCCGAGGGCGAGGTGGGCCAGGACGACTGAGGCTTGGAGTAGTGTGACACTGCATCGATCACCAAAGAGTGCGGCTGAGGGTGTGCAGACAGCAAGAGTGGACCCCCGCCCTCCAATTGCCTATACTTGGCGTCGAGGCGCTGATTGACAGGCTGGGCCGAATGGGGTTTAAGCCACCCTTTTTTGGCCAAGGCGACAACATCCTTCTGCATTGGGATCCCAGTTCTAGCCGCGGGGGGTATAGTGAGGACCTCGGCCAGGAACCCTGCCTCCGGTTGTTTGACCTCAGGTTAAGGAAGACCCAAATATTCGGCCAACCTGAGAGCCGTTCATGAAAGTGCTTGGCTGAGGATGGCGTTTCAGGGTCCTCTTCCTTGTCGGTGTCCACCAGGGTGTCCGGTAGGTCCGGGGCCGGTGGAGGAGTGCTAGGCGCTGAGGGCTGTGGTGTACGAACCAGAGCCGGTGGCTGTTGCAGAGGCTGGTGTGGAATCGCCTGACCTGTGGTAGGCAGGGAAGCCGGAATTGAAGGACCCGGCGTGGGCAGCAAGGGCTGCGCTGGGGCCTGAGTTGGTGGAGCTATGGGCGGAATGACTATGGGCGCCGGTGGTGGGAACGGAGGGAGCATGTCCTGGATCACATACCAAAGGATGGACCCCATCTGAGGAGAACTTTTCAAAAAACCTGTCGTCAAAGGCTGATGGGGTGGTAGGTGGTATTGACAGAGAAGCGGGTGGCTGCTGGGGCCTGTGCGTACTCTGCCTTTCTGGCTGTGTGGTAAATCTGCCCTGCAATGCTAATGGATAAACTGTAGGCCACATACCTCGTTGAGACCAGTCCCACCTTGAAACTCGTTCACCCAACTGCTCCGCACCAGGGGGCGGCATCCGACTAGTGGCCATCTTGTCTGGTGCAGCAGCCATTTTGTTGGGATGCGTGCCACATGCCACAGTTGTGGCGCTCGCCTCGCTCGCCCGGCCTCCTCCATGACTCCTGGCGGTGGAACGTGAGCCCTACCCTGCATCTCAGGAGAGGGCCTGGTAGGCGTGTTGCCCTTGGCGGGTCGTCGGTAGTGCTGCGTACAGGCACCCCCTCAGACATCCGGGTAAAATAACCTTGCAGTCCCTCAGCACTGTCCCCAGAAGGAAAAAATAGTAGCTGGTAGCTAAAGTAGACTCAGTCTCTGAGCTGATGCGAGAGCCTGACCGATTCCTGCTGCTCGGGCGTTTCCTTGCGTAGGAGTTGCCCTTGTGAGGTGCGATGGAAAAAAGCAGCCCTACCATTAGCCTGGACTTGTGTCTGACAAAGTCCTTCAAGTCCTCTGGAGGCGACTTCTCGAAGAACTCCCTGCACTGAACTAACCTGTTCGTCAGAGCGCGCAGTGTAAGCGCATTGCACACAGTACAACCCTCCCAGCTGTGACCGGGGCCAAGGCAGCGGAGGCAAAAAGCATGGGGGCCGGAAGTAGACAAGAGCCCCTCGCAGGCTGGACACCTGCTGAAGCCCGCTGACATCGACATGCACCGGGGAGGAGCCTAGTTCCAGAGGACAGAGCACCTGATTAAGACCAAAAAACAGAAGACAAAAGAAGTATCCGGGGAAGAGCGTGTGGTATTACAAGGCCGAAGCCAAACCCAGGAGCACTGGTGAAAGCGGTCCGAGAAGAAATATCCCAAACATATCAGTCTTTGTCCTGCCCTGGGGCAGTCCAGCACCGAAATGCTAGGCAATTCTCCTCTGAACAAGAGTACCAACAGCATCCCTAGACACGTGTTTCGGTCTGGTTGGACCTCATCAGTAGGGAGGAGCACGTAATTGACACCACACCAACTTGTACATGGTACCATTGATGTGAAAGAATAAGACAGGATACTGAGCGCACGATCGTGAGGATATACTCCTTGACCACTTTTCGCTTAATCTGGCTGGCAAGGTGTGCCTGCCCCCTCCTCACAGGATGCAGACAGTATCACCTACCCATTGCTGAAACCCTAACCTTACTCCCACAGTGTTGGCGTAACCATCCCAGGCCAAACACTACCACACAGCACTCTAGCATGAATCTAAGGGTGGTATGGTTTCTGACCCTCTTCAGACACCGTACTTAAATCTTCCCAGAATGAATCAGAAGCCCTCCCCCCACTACAGCAGAGGAAAAGAGCACTTCCACATTGATGGAAGGCCAGAGAGGCCCACAGAGCCACAATGAAGAGCCTTCCTGAGAGGTGCGGGCTGATGAGTAGACCGCAGAAGAGCATGCAAAACACTCGTCCGACAAGTCGCAGCAAGGAAGAGGCCTATATGGCGCAGGTGGTCCAGCGGACAGAGCTGGAAATGCTGTTTCAGGGGTCGTCGTTCAGTCGCCGCCGAGAACCTGCCAGAAAGGCAGTACCCACTCCAACAAAGCCAAACGAGGACGACCGGACGAAACCCTGCACCTCCCTGATACCCCCTAAAGGCAAAAGTTAAGCAGTTGATTGGGGTAGTCGGACGTTGGGCGGTAGCATTGAAGCAGACCCCGAGACAGGGTGGGAAGCAGACACCAAGAGGGGGTGACAGAAAAATGACCCCAGACAGGGTGAGAGAGAAATGACCGTAGGCCGCATGAGAGCGAACTGACCCTGAAGATAGTTAAGAAGCAGACCCCAAGAGGGGATAAGAGAGGAACAACCTCAAGACAGGATGAGAGAGGAACAACCCAGAGGGGAGCGAGAAACCGACCCTGTGAGGGGGTGAGACAGAAATGATCCAGAGACAGGGGGAGAACAAGAGGACCCAGATACAGGGTGAGAGACAAAAAAACTTCAAGGCAGGGTGGTATCAGGACAATCCCAGGGAGGCGTAAACGGCAAACTAGCCACAAGACAGGGCAAAAGAAACTCAGCCCTGAGGTGGCTCACAGAGAGAAAGACCCCAATGGGAGGAGGAAAACCTGAGACCTGGTGAGGGTTAACCAGAGACAAAGCATAGAGTGCTCTAAAATACTACCACAGAAGCCACATGTAAATAATATTCCCAAGAAAATCTCCAGCCGAAATCTGAACAAAATCAATATTGTCGACTTAGAAAACGGTCTTAAAATTATCATGGAGGTAACTACTGATCAGGGCCCTCCTAGTAGTTTAGGTGATGTTTATGGGCTTCACCTAAATGCTCTTTTAGATAGTGTAGTTCCAATAAAATGACATGCATTACTCACCGTAATAGCATTTCTGATGATTGCATCTGCTTAGATTTACATGCTGTGCATATGGTCCGACATCCAGTGGTAACCGCAGAGTATTGCATCTTGCCTTTCTGGGACCGAAAGGGGACGTCTGCATAGGCGTGTCTGTAACACTATCCCTATAGTGACGTGTAGTGTACCCAAAATCCCTCACGCGCCGAGGTCCCCCAGAATCACATGCTGTGCATAGACTAGCGAGCAGTACCCTGAGTTGGAGGTGGGTTGTGAGAAGGAACAGTAGTGAAAAGATGTCATAATACTGCTTGTCCCACCGGAGAATCAGATCTACAATGAGTGTCTAGGCAATAGCGTTTTCTAAAGGTGTGTACAGAACTCCGGGTTGCCTCTTTGCAAATGGACTCAAGGGGAACATTTGCAATGAATGCTATGGAAACCCCAGTGCCCCGAGTAGTGTGTGCTCTAGGCTTGAAGGGCAGTTCTCTCTTAGCAAGAGTATAAAACAGTGTGATGCATTTGACAATCCACCTTGAGATAGCTGGTTTAGAGACAGGATCCCCTTCTCTACCAGCTGCCACTGAAACGAAAAACTGGTTTGTCTTCCTCAGTGGTCTTGTTCTTTCCAGGTAAAACATGATTGCCCTGGGCACATCTAGTGTGTGTAGGCTTCTTTTGGATTCTGGAAGAAAGTGGGTGGTTCAATTGATTGGTTCACATGTGAGGGGATCCGTAGGTCATTTCTGAACAAATGCTGTGGCTCCCTTGTAGTTGGGGCCTCTGCTTTTCCCGCGCCACTGTTCCAGAGTTCCATGTATTTCCCGTATTATACTGGTTTTGTGTGGAACGGGATTGGCCCCGAAAGGACCGACGGGAAACGCTTCCCCTCTGGGGGGGATGGCTTTTGGGTGATTTGCTGAAGGGACTCAAGAGTCTCATGTTCCTTCTTGGCAGTCTCGAGGGCATCGTCGACTGCTTTACCAAAGAGATTAGTCTCCGCGACAGGCTTATTAATAAGAGCTGCTTGGGTTTCTGGCTTGAAACCAGAGTTCTTGAGCCAAGCGCGTTGTTTAAGCAGGGTGCCCTGAGCTACGGATCTTCCTGCCGTCTCCACAGCATCCAGAGTATTTTTCAGTACGTTCTGGTTGACCTGCCTGCCATCAGCCACGATGGCGAGTAATTTGGTTCTAGTGGGTTTAGGCACCTCCTGGAGACCTTCCTGAAGTAAGTCCCACTGCACATTGGCATAACTGGTAAACAACGTAGTGTTGTTTGCTATGCGCATGGAAAAGGCAGCTGCCATGGTGATTTGTTTCCCCAAGGCATACAGCCTTTTCGACTCCTTATCGGGAGACGCCTCTCCCGTAGCAAGGGTCACCCCCACCCATTTACAGGTGGTGGTAACCACTAGGGAATTGGGGGTGGCATAGCCCTTAATGTATGTAGGGTCAGTAGGCGATGAGCGAAATAATGTTTCCACCCTTGGATTCACTGCCCTAGTCTGGGCTGGTGTGATCAAGGAAGGAGCCAATCTCCTCTTAATGGAATTCAGAAGAGGGATGGCTTGACTGGAGGGGGGCTTTTCTTTGAGTATATCCTCCACAAAGTCCTGTTCAGGGAAAGCCTCCTGGGTGGCGATTTGAAAATGTTCGGCTGCCTTTCTCAAGATGGCGTCGAAGGCCATTTGGTCGTCCACTGGGGAAGCCTGGCGGGCCTGAGTGGTGGGAGGGGAATCCAAACATAGGACATCCCGGTCTTGGTCGTGAGTAGGGAGTGCCCATGGTTCCGCCTCAACCTGGTGACTGTCCTCCCAGTCTCCTGTGGGATCCGCCTGGTCATCCACAGCGCAGTCCTGTAGGAAGGCAGCATCCTCCTCCTGATCATAAATGTCCTGATACGTGTCCATCTGGATCTCATCTTCAAGGAGGATGGAAGTTTAATTTTCCTGAGAATGTCCTTAAGTTCTTTGAAATTTAGAAGCAGGCACAGAGGGAGGGTCCACCCGATGTCTCTCGGGGGTAGGGTGCTCTGAAAGTGAGACAAATGTCTCCAACCTATCGATACACCCTTCAAATTTTTCTCTGGTCCATCTCGACGAACCAGAAGGGTGTAAGGGTGGAAAATTTTAATTTTCCTCCCCATAGCACCGGAATGGGTCTCCAATAGAGCTAAACAACGGCACAGGACGCTCTACCTAGTCCTCGCGAGCATCCGGGCGCTGTGGCGCATCCGCGGGCCACTCCTTGTGCTTCGTCGTCTCTTTAGACCTCTCCTTCAGCCCCACTGCCGAAGCAATCCTAGCGATGCTTTCAGAGATGTCCGGCGAAGCGGGCGATGTGCGGGTTGCCTAAGAGACCTAGCAGTAGATTTTTCGCCTACCCGGGCCTTAGGGGGCGTCGGAGCGTCAGCTAAGCGCGCTTCGATGGCCGGATGTGTTTTGGAGGTAGCGCCCTTTGATTTAGAAGGCACAGTCACAAGACGCGGCTGCGGATGCAGGGAAGGCTGTTGATCTTGAGAATCAGAAGATTCCGTCCAAATTTTTGGCGGTACCGTTGAAACCAGGGCTGGGGTTGTGTGTTTAGTGTAGCGAACTTGTACGCCCCTGTCGTCGGGTGTTTCCCCCATAGGGTGACTCGTGTCAGGCCTACCAGGGCCGGGGACGCGTGTGGCGGACTTAGGAATGCCCGTCGTGAGTCGATGGCATCCAACACGGATGCCTGGTCATCACTAGTACCCCCATCATTTTCGGCAGGTGTGTAGGTGGGGGAAGAAGATCCAGCCCGTGACATGCCGTAGGCCGCCCACCACTAAACGCGGCACTCCTTAAGTGTCTTAGGGCGCAGGAGTTTACAGGCCGCGCACCGCGCTTCATCGTGGTCAAGGGATAGACTATTGTTGCACTTAGAGTGCTCATCCTTCCAAGGGTATCTGGCCCTGCAACAGAGTCAAAACCTAAATGGTGTCCTTTCCATAGCGAAAGGCAATAAAGGCGAAGACCAGCCTAGAGGGCAAAGTGGGGGAAAGAGGGGAGACATAGCTGAGAGGATATGGCCACCCCGACCCCACGCTCCCAGAGGGCCCAGCCACGTGGACGGCTCTGCTGCCGGATCGTAGGTGTCGAAAGTCCACCGCAGTCTTCGGCATAGAACTTTGGCGTCGAGATGACTAAGGGCATAATCGACGAAGTCCAAAACAAGGTGATAATGTCTCTTATGAAAGAGCTCCGCAATAGGGCAACCAGCAATCTGGGCGTAAAAAAACAATCTGAGAGACCTCGGCACGTGAGGAATTTTGGGTGCAATACACGTCACGATCGGGATAGTGTTACAGACACGCCTATGTCGACGTCCACTTTCGGTCCCCGAAAGACCAGATGCAATACTCCGCGGTTACCACTGGATGTCGGACCATATGCACAGCATGTGATTCTAAGCAGATTAACAAGCATCAAAACTAAAATGATAAGAGAAAAGCCACATCATCAGAATTGGTTTACCCCAGCCCTGATGGGCCTTAAGAAAATCAAAAGACAGGCAGAACAGGTTTGGATACAAAACAAATCTGATGCCAATAACATCACATGGAAGCTACACGAAAAATATAAACAAAGAAACATTTTTATAATGAACAAATTGAAAAGGCAGAGAATGACACAAACAACGTTTTGAGGACTTTATAAACTTGGATAAACTGAAAGTACAATGACAACTGTTTGTTCCTGGAAGAGAGGATTGTACTAGAACTCAACAAGCCTTCTTAGATGAGGTTAATCTTGCTCGTTCCAAGATTATTAACAAATTAAATATAGAAGTGATCTTTGACCAACCAAGGCTAGATGAAAATAAAGAACAGAAATTTAAACTAAAACTTACCAACACTGTTGATATGGAAAATACCGTTCAAAATATGCACACTAGTGCTTGTCCTGGTGCCATTCTCCACACCAAATTCATACTAGAAAATAGTAAATCCTTCCCCCTTTTCTTACAAGGTTTGTAAACTCTTCCTTTTTTCCACAAACCTGTACCTGATAGTATTAAGTAAGTTGTGGTGACCCAATTAGTAAACAAACCTAGACTAAACCCCAAAGAGGCATTGAATCTCAGGCCAATTACCAATACCCCATGTTTGTTAGAAATTGTGGATATAACTGCAGCTACACAGCTTCAGGAATATTTAGAGGAGGCCAACATCCTCCACCCAAGACTGTCAGGGTTCTGGAGTAATTATGGGACTGAAAATGCCCTTTTAGATTTACAAACACACATGTAAACACCAAAGATAAAAGAAAACCAGGACTAATGATGTTACTGGACCGGTCTGCTGCGTTTGACTTGTTGGACCATGAACGGTTATTGAAGACTCTTGCCATTACAGGCACCTGTTCTGGGGAGACTATTCAATGGAGTAGCTCCTGTCCAAGCAATAGAAGGTCATGGGTGGGTTGGGGGGAGGCCTCATCAGAATCAGCAGATATACTTAGTGGAGTTCCACAGGGAGCATGTTTATTACCTGCCCTTTTCAATATTTACATTGAGCCTCTGTGTGACCAATTGGAACACATGGGGATTACATTTAAGAATTATGCAGATGATATCCAGCTACTGATGGAACTAAGTAGGAATTATGAGAAAAACTGAGTGTTGGATGACATAAAACTGGCTGTGGCTTAATAGTACAAAAATATAACTTTTGGTCTATGGTTCAAGTCAAGCAAGGGCAAAACTAGGTCCCAAGTATGAGGCTTTTGAGGTGGAACATTGTCGTATCCTGGTATCTGACAAATTAAAAATGCTAATTGTTTTTTTGGAAGCCTTCCTCGGTGCCGAAGCTCATGTGAATGCTGTGGTAAAAGGTTCCTGCTATCAGCTCAAAGTCTAAGGCAGATTAAACCTTTGGTAACAGGCAAAAACTGTGAAACACTTGTTAGAGCCATTATTATGCTGAAATTAGATTATTGTAATGCCTTCCTTGGTGGTGCTAGCAAGAGCCGTATACAGAAACTCCAAGTAATACAGAATGAAGAAATTAGGGTTATTAGGAATGGTGCAAAAAGAGATTTCATAAATAGTGACAGGAAAGACCTACATTGGTTATCTGGAGCCACCAGGATACGCTTCAAAGTGATCTCACTGACCCATAAATGCCTCTACAGGAAGGCCCCACTATATCTGAAACGAAATTTGAAGTTGTATGAACCTAATAGATCTTTATGTTCCAGTTCCACACACTACCTAACCACAGGAAGGTCATTTAGGGGTCGCCAGGGGTAGCAACTGTGACCCCTGAAGTCTCCCTTGCTATCCCTAACAAAAACAGAAAAACCAAGTAAACTTTTTCTTTTTAGGCTCCTCGGCTGTGGTCAGCAGCATGTGGCTCTTTGTTTTTGGGGTGTCTGGTTTTCTGGTAGCTATAGCCGGTACAATAGCTCAGTGGGTAGAGCGCTCGCTGCTGCAATGTGTGTTATCTGCAAGTTCAACTCCGGCTAAGGTCAACTCAGCCTTTCTTCCTGCTGAGGTTGAAAAATGAGTACCAACACAGGTTGGTTGATATTGTATGTATATGTGTCCTATATGAAGCGCTTAAGCGCAAGTCCTCTATAATAACACATCAATTTAGTTTGGCCTTGGACGTCAGCTTGCATTCACAGTAATTTTATAATAGGGGCCTATAAGCACTGATATTAGTTAATGATACATATGGTGATTCCATTCTTGCATGCAATGTATATCACTTTACAGTGATACTGTAACCATATTTTTCATAGTGTACTTTAAAACAATGCTATGTGATGCTACTTCCTGTTTTGTCAAAGGGTGAAGGGTTGTGCTCCATCGCTTCCTGTGATGTCACTAAGGGGTGGGGCCAGATGACATCACTTCCTGTGATGTCATCAGAGGTCAAGGGTCATGTGAAGTCACTTTCATTACCCCTGGCATTTTGGTGAAATGACCTCTCTGACTAACCATCCCCTCTGTGATAAAAGAGCAAGAGTTGAGGAGACCACTAGGGGGCGCAGAAGGCAATGGCTGCCTAACGTGTTGCTCCTCCAGCCGGGGGAAATGAAGAGAAGAAAAAGAGCATTTCCAGACCCCGATTTACGTCAGCAAAACTATATGAGTTCCATGAATGTCTGGGGAAGCAGTAGGAACTATCCAATGGGACGGTGGCCGCGGCATAGCCCAGAAAACAGCACCAAGAGAACACCCTGGTCAGCGACCATTGTCAGCAGCAGTTACTTCCAGAAAGTGGGAACCAAGATGACGGTGGGGGAGGGGCCTCACCCACGGCCCTAGCGCAGAGATCTTGGCGGTCCCAGCCAAATCATAGCCCCATCTCGTTAAGGGGAGAGAGTGCGGGGCAAAGCACAACCCAGCCACGAGAAACAAGCACGGCTCTGCGCGACCTCAGCGGGTGCATCGCAGTAGACACAGCGAAAAGGAAAAAAAGATAGAGTGGCCCGAAGGCAGTGCCTATCAAGCGGAGAGAGCCGCCACCTGAGGAGTTGGAGCCCGGGAAACTAGACCCGGAGGGGAACCCCTCCGGCACTAGCAGGGGGACGGAGAGCCGTAAGCTCCACTGGAGTGAGGAGCGGAAGGGCCCAGCCCCCCGCAAAGATGCACACAGTAATCACCCAGTGAAGAGCCGAACACAGCCAGGAGGAAGGGAGAAGGCCCAGGACGATGCACTCACATGCCACAAAGTGGAAACTCACCCAAGCACCAACCAAGTTGCAGATAGGGGCCCTAACGCAGAGGGAAGAACAGCAATCGAAGGGCCCTGCCAAGAGTATGAGCAGCAGAAGTCCGTGCTAAGTAAGGACCGAGACACCTCAACTGAAAAACGGCAGTTGCACGGCCCACAAGTAAGCAAGGGCTCTCAGTGCCGCGAACCCACAGGGATCAGGAAGACACCCAGCATAGAGCGTCAGGACAGCCAGAAGCCGGGCACCACCGCAGTAGCGCAAAAGGACAATGACAACAAATGCAAGGCCCCACCATGAGAGGACTGGAAACTCTCCAGCAATACAGAAGGGGAGAGACTCGGCACACAGGGGGTATCACTAACCCAAATACCAGCATGGTAGAAGCATCCATAAAGGAAGACATAGCAGGGGTGATGGCAGCAATAAGAGCACTTTGCACAGACATACAAACATCAATAGCGGAGCTGAGAGGGAAAGTAGAAAAATGGAAGGAAAGGTTGAAAACCTGGAGCACAACCAAATTAATGCCGACCTGGTCGAGATGAAGATAAATGCCAGGTTGACTGACATGGATTTAAGGGAAGAAGAACTCACGCTAAAAATTGACGATCTAGAAAACAGAGAGCAGAGAACCAACCTACCAATGGTGGGCCTCGAAGAAATGGACGGGAAGACCCCAGCTCAAGTCGAGAGGAAGGTACAAGACATTGTCAATCTCCTCAATCATGCAGGAGGAGGAAAGGCAGTGAAAATCGAAAGAGTCCATAGAGGAGGCAGAGCATTCAACGGGGGCCCATGCTTAGTGGTGGTAGAATTCCTACACTACAAAGGAAAGACAGGCATCCTCCTCAAGGCAAAACCGATGCAGTATGTTCAATACCAAAACTCCAAGGTGAGAATATTCTCAGACCTATCAGGCTTCACAGTGGGTCGCCAAAGAGAATGCAGACCACTTACAACATGGTTCACAGAAAACGGTATTCGATACCGGTGGGGATACCCCGTTGCGCTATCATTTGAGGTGCAAGGTGAGGAATATAGAGTCACCAACTCAACAGAAGTGAAACAAATCTTGCAGCATCTGACAAAAATCCCCGAGACAAGGACCCTCAAAGGCCCACAGGGCGCACACTCCCGAAGATCAACACAAACAGGGTCGCAACCACAAAGACGTAAAAGAAGCAAGGCCGGAAGGAAATACATGAAATTAAACTCCCCTTCACCTCTGAAGCTGCCATAACCAAGGGAACAATACAGATCCGGCTCACTCAAGGGAGCAAACCGACAACATAACCAGATCAAGCGAATGGAACGGAAGAATAGTCCCCCGGCAAAGGGGAATTCCTACCCTGGCGTCGCCTTATAAGGTAATGCGTTACAGGTACTCATATGTTTGAAAAATGTTTAGTTTTGTTATCATTCATTAAGGGAAGGGAATCAGAGACACGGATGCGTTCTGGAGAAACATGGGATGGAAAACGAGGGACTTGAAAGACAAAAGGGTAAACAAAAAGCAATGACCCCAAAATGGAAGGAATATTAGGGGAAAAGAAGGGAAGCAGCCTCCTACGGTTGGGAACACTAAACGTCAAGGGTTTGAACTCACCCACCAAAAGGTCCCTAACAGCACGAGAGTTTGAGAGAGCAGCAATAGACATCCTCTTTGTCCAAGAGAAAAGACTAAAAGCTGGGGAGGAGAGCCCCTGAGAGGGAAAGGGGTGGGTCAGACATACTGTTTATAGTGATTGCATTGAATACCAAAGCATCGAATGCCTTACCAACTAAAAAAAAGCAACAAAAAAAGTCTCCCGATTCTGACTTAGCACAGGAAACATTGAAGGAGTTCTTTTGCCATACCTGTGTAACTATGGCGCACGCTCCTGTAGGGCCTTCGGGTATATGGGTTGGCACAACCAGTAATCCTGTTGATCGTGTTCCTCACCTAAACAATACAAGCAGATCTTGCGGGGATCAGAGCCCAGACATCTCCTGCAATCTGCATAGGGTATGAAGCCGGAGACCTTCTAGCGGTTAGACATGACAGAGTCACAAATTAGCAAAGCTAAGTGATATTCCCAAAGGGTATGGAGTGCATGGAAAAAAAAGGGACTGTGGTCATGCGGTGTGGCAGCTGTCACTGTGTTCGTGTACCAAATGGAGCCAGCGCAGAGCTGCAATATACCTCATAGTGGTGAAAACATTTTTGAAGGCCAATGATACTGAAAATAGAATATCATATGAAGAATGGGGTGGAAGGAATCGATTAGAATCATAAGAAAATACGACACTTCATCGATGCAACATAAATGACAACCCATTTTCTCACCTGCACACATTTGGTGCAGTTTGACGTCAAGAAGTAAAATCCATATAGGAAGTTAAATTGCATTAATCTGTACCTAGGGTTAATAACAATCACCTTAAATGGGTACAGGACTTCTGTACAATCTGCATCATCCAGTTGCCCCAAATTCTCCTCCCGTCTAGCTCTTAGCCTATTAAGTGGGTCTGTAGCATTGTCCCTGGTAACCCTTTATATCACAGAGATGGGTTTCCGGGCCATCAAGGCACTTCCTGCAATTCTTCCGATGGTGCCGAGTCTCGTAGGCCATACCTTCCCTTTAAAGGATTACCCAATCACTAATCCTTAAATGTACACCATCTCCCAGATTCTTCATCCCTTCGGGCACCACCCTCCTCGCAACCAATACAATCAAAGTCTCCCCCCCCCTTCTCATGACGCCACTCCCATTCTAGTTACTTACTGTCCCAACTTCTTCATCCCTTTGGGCACTACCCTCCTCCTGGTTCCTTTCTTTCCCAACTTCTTTACCGCTTCTGTCACTACCTTCCTCTTTGGCAAACAGTTGCAAAATAAGGGCATAACTTAGCAGTGCATGCAGCTCAGGGGCAGAAGGCACATTTAAAATAGAAAGAACACGTTAATTGATATGACTGAATACCAGGGGCACAGTACATTTCTACTGTAAACTGGCATATGTATATCTGAACAAGCGTACTGTTCACCTTCCTCGCCCAGAAAACAGCTTACAGTAAAGACACAAACCATCCTGCACCTACAGTAATGTTCTTTCCAGAGGACACCCAGTCTGGTCAGAGTTCAGGTATAAAATCCTCGCTTATCAGAAATTTGTTTAGCTTGCAGGCAAAGGTATGCTTCAAGTTCCAAAGGCAACAGGACTAAAAGGTTTCTCATAGCCAGCTGCAGAAGTAAAACAGTTTCAACCACACCACTGGCAGGCATTCTTACTCTGCAACAAACAGATGTCCCAGGCTTATGTATGGTGAAATGGGGAAAAATCGGTATTATGTATTGTGTATAGTATAAGTACACTGTAACTAGAAACATCTTACAATACATAGGTTTGCTGGAGAGCCTTCAGAGACATGCTTTTGGTAGAAATAATGAAAAATAACAAATGTAATGAACTTCATCTGAACACTGTGTGCACCTTACAGTACACCTGATACATAATGAATAGAGTTTAGCAGTGGGTTGGACTAGCATGATTAATAGCCAGATAAAATGTGTAGTTCTATGTACTAGTATTCAACAAGGTAATTTTTAAAATAAATGTTCACCTGCCCATGAAAATAACGCTGTGCAAAGTGGCCTTCAGCAGAGGTAACCACATCATAGATGCATTTATCATGCTACTGGATTTGGGAGCTGCCCCCACACAATGAACGTGTGTCCCAACAAGCTGCTATAAATGTGCATAAACAAGTATGAGTGAAATACTATAAAAATCAGGCTGAAATTCACCCTATACATCAATGAGACCAAAATTGCACAATGAAAAGGTGTTCATTCACTCCTTTGCAACTGAGAAAAGGCCAGTGGGAATCAGATCTCAAGTACCAGAATCGTTACATGGCTCAATATCGGGTAGGGGTACAAGCAAGAATGGAAGTTGCATTCGAGAAGGGCCTCGCAATGTGAGACAACAAGGCTGGCAAGGGAGCAGGTGGAAAGAGTTTAGAAGAGAACAGAACAGACCAGGTGCTTAAAAGCAACCATTATATACTACTGTTGGTGGTTCCAGGATTGGCCTGACCCTGTTTTTTTTAACACAGACAGTTATTGGTATTTTGTTTGTAAAAACAAAAGCAGCTCGGGTTATCAAGGGCTAGGAATCTTGGCACTCTGATGCATGGTCAGGCTACCTTAAGCCCTCAAACTGGGAGGGGGGCTAATAGTGTACATTTACTGTTTTTGCTACTGTACTTGTCAACCGGTGAACAAAAGCAACACAGTAACATGTGGGATTGGAACCCAGCTCCCACTAATGCTCCCTTTTCCAGAAGTTCGCATCTGAACAACTTCACAACCAACGCTAACTTTGATGCCCATAGACACTTTCATAAGCTTCAATACATCTGGGTATGTTATCATCAATCACCATAAGCTCAGTCAAAACATATAGGTTTCTAGCTAGCAGCACACTGCAGAGAGTGCAGATATGTGTCGTAGGTTTATCTTTAGGTCATTGGCTGTGGAGAAGAAAAAATCAACTAGTTGTTACTCACCAAAAGAAAGTGTCTCATATCGGAACAAATGGGACATCACGTCGGCCAATATTACAAATGGTGATGGCAACTACTACTTATGTTATGTTTCTTATGTTATGTTTCGCAGAGAAATTCTAATTAACTGTTTATACTTAACAATGATCGTGTTTCTCGGTTTAAGACCTGCATCTTTTAAGGGACCCTTATTGTAGCTGCGCGAGTGGATGAGAATCAGTTTCAGTAATTCCAGTCAGCTGCAGTAAGCATCAGTGGTGAATAGGCCCTCAGCTGGGTTTGATCACTCTTCAGAGTGCACTGGAGTTTGGGCAGAGCAAGCATTGATCACTTTCAAGGTTATACAACTGTGAAAATGAGTGTGTTGGAACCACTTGGAGAATCCGTGAGAGCAAACAGCAATGGGCACTAGTACCTCTCAGCCCCCTGCTTTGAGTGGCACACACAAGCATGAGTCTCTCTTCTTTTGCTTTGCCCAACTCCACAATACAAGAAGCTGGAATTCCTATTCTTTTCCACTTATGGATGAATGGAAATATGATTTCGGGATGACTCTTGAAGAGCAAAGCTTTAAAACTGCCATTAGCACCTAGAACTCGTGCTACAGGTGATTAGGTTGCTCAGAGCTCCGGGTAAATCTACTGATTCAAAATCGGGTTTTGAGCAAGCTTTGAAGGGCTGGATAGTAGGTGCAAGCAGCACAATCACCTGCCCCATTTCAGCACTCCTGTAATTGCCCCCCACCTCCCGCCCCACTCTTTCAATTCCACAACCCCCACCATACCTGCTCCTGCACACTTCTCTTCTTGGCCTCTTCCCAGGTCACAGATCAGAGCATTCTATGTCTAAAATAAGGGACTGCATGCTCGCCACAGCCAGCAATTTTAGTCAAAATATTTGCTCTTAGCATCCAGTTGCCAATCCCATGGTGCTAATAGCAAGCAAACCATATTCAGTGCGCTTCAAGGCCCAGTAATGACAACAGATCCACGCTAAGGCCTTATGTTACTCAAGCCTGTAACTCGGGTCCCGAGCCGTTACAGGATGGTGAAGCCTACTAAATATGGTATTAGTGCTTAATTATAACACTGGAATGTTGGAGTGCCATTGTAAACAATAGGGCGGCAGAGGGCCTTAACCACTTTCACGCCTGCTTTCTCTCTTTCAATATTCGCATCAATTCTCAATGTCTACCTTAGCCAAAATTCAACCTGGTCAATGCTCACTCAATGGTTCCAAGCACCTTCTCATAACTGTTTCCATCATTTTTACATATTAAGGCATTACATATCTGGGTGAGGAATACAGCAGGTGTTATCATTCTTTACCCTCATTATGCATCATCGGCTTAACATTGGGCTGATAACTCGGGCATAGGCTGATCACACCAGTAACTACTCCCGACTGTATTATCACTTTGAAAAAGTCCATATTTATCTTTACTCCTCAAATGTGATTTGTAAACCTAGTGAATTAGAGCTAGAGGAGAAAACATTTATAGGACAAATTTAGTTTTAGAATAAAATAGATTTTAGTTATTCTTTACAAAAACAATTTTCAGTTACTGAATGTTAAAAGCTCAAGTGTTTACCTTTGTAAATGTTCAAGATATTGTCCTCATCTGAAACTTTTCTGTTGCTGAATCAAACCAACATTCTCATATACTCTAGAATTATCTTCTCGCAGTCTATGAAAAACAAACACTTATTTGAAAATACTGAAACATTTGACAGTTCATTATGTGTAATCATTACAATCTATGTAAATGCAGTAAGAACAGAACTGTACTTGACACCGTAGAAATCGAACTAGCCTTTAATATTCCCAGTTTTTTCAGTAGTTCTGGGGTATCTTTGACAAAACTGCAAGAACCAAACCCACTAGCGGGTCACGCACCATCACTGCACTTTGGTGCAGAGATATCCTGAACAAAGTGTTGCTGTTTTTGTCCTTTTCATCAAAATGTTGGGAAATACCATTGATCTTTACTAGAAATGCATACACGTTTATTTTGAGTTTAGCACCATGAACTTGGTCCAGCAAGGTTCAAGTCCCATCAATAGGATAGTAAGAGACATTCTCCATAGTAGTTCTCCTGCCCACAATTTAAATGAGTTTCATTAGTTGTGGCTCAGTCAATGTGCCCCTTCTGGCATGTGCTGCCACTGAATTGTTGCTCATTCTTTTCTCAAGATGTATTTCCAAAATCTGCACCTGGCGGGAGAATTTTGAGAGGCCACCTTATTTATGGTGAATAGGAACGACACTGAGAGGTTAGCCAAAAGCCAATCATGGTAGGTGAGCGTATGTCAAGGCTTACTCTCCGGAAACTTGTGAGAGTGGTCTAGGGCTACAATGAGTCCACACAGAGCAGCACTTACTTATTCCAGACAGTACGTATACAAAAACAGTTATTTATTAGGCCTTTAAGCACACACTAAGAATATAAAATCACAGGTAAGTAATGTCAATCAAAACTATACATAACACATGCAAAAAAGCCTGGGAGCCCCTCTACCGAGAACAAACTTGGCCAAATAACCTGTTCTATGGTGAGGCACAGACTCGGAAGGGTCTACAACCACGTTTCAGCTCACTGGACCTTTCACAGAGGAGAAATATCCATTTGAAAATCAGTCTTTGTCCCAACCACAAGAGCAGTCCAGTGCCAAAATGCTAGCCAATTCTCCTCTGAAGAGTACCAACAGCAACCCCAGACACCTGTTTGTGCCTAGCTGAGCACCATCAGTGAGGTGAAGATGTGCCTCTCCGAGCACAGTGAGCAAGGGGTCCATGTCTGTATTACCCAGGGTAACTTAGGGCGACACCCAAAGTTTTTATAAATGCACAAAAAGGTCTGGGGTTGCGGTTGGTACTCTTGTTAAAAGAGTAAAGCATTTTGGCTCTGGACTTCCCAAGTAAGTGGGACCAGACTGATATGCAAATGGACATTTCTCCTGGTATCAGCTAATATTATCCACGCCAATAATATCGCCATATATATGGTCGTCGGGAACGGCCATAGAATATATTAGTGGGGATCATTTTTGGGGTAAATGGGAGTGAGGTTGGCGGGGGTGTCCTCCGCTCCCTTTAAAATAATATGAAGGTTACGGGGGTGTCCCCAGCAGGTTTAATGGGATAATATTGTCACAGAAATGTGCCACCATTCTTGTATGACGATATTTTTGCGGGGAGATTAACACATGGAACCTTTCTCCTCTGTGAAAGTTAGAGTGAGCTAAAATGTGGTTGTGGACCCTCCCGAGTGGGAACCTACCCAAGGAACAGGTTATTTGGCTGCTCCCAGACTTTTTGTATATACATTTATAAACACATGTATACTGTGACGATCCTTCAGATAGCGTCAGTTTTCCCCAAGCGGCAGACCCTTTCCAATGAGGACAGGGAGGTGCGGCCGCTAAGCAATAGTCGCCCTTGGGGTGGTACTATGCGGTAGGACCTCATGAAGAGGAACTCTCCTCCTCGGGAAAAGTACACGAATTGGGGACACAGCCCTTTTAACAAGGTAAATGACATCGCTCAAACCTCTTTTTCCTAGACTTATATCGGAAACCATATATTATTGCGCTCGGTCAGACAATCTTAACATGACAAGTGCAGGGACATGGAAGAATTGAGAGCGCTACAGTCAAGCAGGAAAAACGATTGTAAGACCGAGAAAGAGAATCAGCACAACGACCCGGTGAAACAAACGCATGTTATTTGTGAGACACCCAGGAAGCGCTGTACCAGTCAGCGGGAACCAGCCCAGCGGAAGGACAGAGATTGGTTTGTGGTGGCATGACCTGTAGTGGGTGGACCATGCGGTCTGACAACTGCGCCAAGACTGCGAACACCGGCCTTTTGCCAAGTCGCATAAACTGGCTTGAGAAGCATCCAGAGTGGTGGTGGCTGAACAACCTGTTCGGACTGGACGGTCGAGTCCATTACCAACATCATAACAACCAGCAGATCAGAGCCCAGGAAACAAGCGCCCAACAAGAGAAAAACTATATATCGTCACAAGATCCCAGGCAGAACCGGTGAAGCATCCTGATTCCAAAACCGGGTAACGGAAATTGTTAAAGGTCCGGGGGAGGGAGCCGAGGGAAATCTGGCAAAAGCGAACAAGTTTAGAGAACGTTTAACCAACAGAGAACACTTGCCTCAGCAGTTGAGAATTGAGCCGGTCTTTAAAACTACAACCCCAACTCCCCGAAACATTATTCGAGAGGTTATCTACTCGAACTTCGCTAAAGGAACACAAACCCTTCCAGGAGGTCTTCTGGAGCATCATTGGCAAGAAGACAGTTCTTGAGGGGACTGACAAAGGCATAATATCCCAAAACACTTGGAAAATAAAGGCCCTGCTGCATACACCCCAGAATCTTCTAGGGCTGGTCTTCAGAGTAAAAAGCAATCACGCTCTCTCAAAAGGCTATTCCAAGCTTATAATTGGTTGAACACCGGATCCTGTCAAGAGTCCAGTGCTTTCAATCCACGAAGTCAATACTCAATAAGAAGAAAACCATTATCATGGTGTTTGTCGTCATCTTCCCTTTTTGAAAAGCTAAGAATCATGTCCTTCCATTTGTAAAGTAACCTTGGTAACATTCGGGGGATCAAGAATACTTGAGACTTTAAAGGTGAAGAAACCAAGAAATTAGTGAATCAGAGTAGCTCAGGGAGCATCGTCATCATCCCAGTGGGGGCAGAATAAAGAAAGCGGAATGCTTGGGGAACTCATTGGAAGAACTGCAAGTTTTGTTGAGAGCAGTACGGTACTGTGGGAAATCAGATAGGAGAAGGGAGTCATTCTCCTAGCCCAGAGAGAACCCCAAAGAACTGTTTTGTTTGTGTGTCATAAGAAGCCAGAACTTTATGGAACTTTTATTTTGAGAACATGTGGACACTTAACAAAATCTATTATTACCCCACTGTTGAAAAAAACGAACTTGGACCCAGTCTGTCTACAGAATTATCAACCGGTTACAGACCTATCATGGCCAGGGAAAATATTAGAGAAAGTGGTTACCTCACAATTGCAAACATTTGTTGCGAAGGAGTCACTGCTTGACGAGTAACAGTCAGGATTTCGACACATGCATGGGACAGAAATGGCCTTGTTCGCGGTGCATGAGCTGTTAGAGGTTGCGGACAAAGGGGGATTGATTCTCTTTGTAATGCTGGTTTTGTCTACAGCCTTTGATATAGTCAAGCATAGCATTATACTTGAGCACCTAACAATGCCTGGTCATTTTTCTGACCAAGCCTTGAAATGGTTTGGGTAATTACTTGATGACAGATACCAACAGGTAAAATGTGGGGGTTCTAGATCAGATTCTATTGCACTGAGCTGTGAAGTGCCGTGGGATCATCACCTGCCCCCTTGCTGTTTAATCTTTAAATGCAGCCAGTGTTGAACATCCTGAAAATTCATGGATTAAGTTCCCATTCTATGCAGATGATACCCAGATATACATTCAAATTGAGGAGGCTTTGTACAGTGGCTTGAAGAGATAAATGGATGGATGTCCAGTAATCAACTTCAGCGGAATGCAGTTAAAACAGAGCTGATTCTGTTTGAACCTGAGAAGCAGGTTGCAGCCGTAGGGAAATCTTCTGACCCATGTATTCTTGGGGAGAAACTTCAATTCTCTACTTAGTTTAAGAACCGAGGTTGCACGTGGCAGGAGAAGTGAGGCAAAGGTGGGGGCAAAGGTTGAAACTGTATACTATTTGTTACGCATTCTTCAACAAGTTATACCATATATCCCCAAAGATGATCATGCAGTAGTGGTTGGAGCCATGACAAATACCCATTCTAGACTATTGTAACAGCTTGTTGAGGAGTGCTCCAGCTAAACAACTGCATAGACTCCAGAAGGCCCAAAATGCAGCAGTTCGACTGATTGGTAGTCTGAGGAGCGTAGACCATGTTTCCCCCTTATGGTGGATACTCCACTGGCTAACGGTCGAGGACCGTATCAAATTTAAGGTTGCTTGCATGATCTTTAAGTGTTTAAATGGACTGGTCCCAGAATATCTAATCAACAAAATGTGTCTTTATAGGCCAGTGAGGACCCTAAGATCAAGGGATCAATTACTGTTAAGTAGCTCCCGGTCAGTGTTTGTCACTATATGTGACAGGAGATTTGCAGTCTTTGGATCCAAATTATGGAATTACATACCGCAAAAGATTAGGGAATATCAGACAATTGTTCCGTTTTGGAAGGCTTTGAAAACATTTATGTTTAAATAATCACCCAGTAGTTTGACAATCTCTAGGGACACAGAAATGAACTAACAACTTAGTGACTCCTCTGTTTCTTTCTATTCACAATGGTATCTCCATCTGCGCCCCAATACGGTTAAGTCCGTCGTGGGCACGGTAGAAATACAAAAAAAAAAAAACACAAAATAAAAAAAAAATATATCACACTTGACATATAGGAGAAGGGAGTCATTATTCTCCTGGGTCACGAACAGAACCAGAACTTTAGTATTATTTGTTGTAGTGAAAGGGATAGCGTAGGAGGCTTTTTGACTTGGATGGTTCTAGTATTAATTGTTGGAGTGACAGGGATAGCGTAGGAGCCTTTTTGACTTGGATGGTTCCTTTTGATTTGGACTTAGACAGACTTCCTAATGAGCACCCAAGTTTCTTTAGTTTAGGCAGGGAAATCCATTAAAGTTAGGGAGGGATTTTTCGTTTGAATAAATGTCTAGAACAATCACCATGGCACCACTTGCTCAGAAGGTATTTCAGAAACGATGCAATGAGCTGTGGTGGTGCTTTAGAAAGTTCTTTAAAGTAGATAAGTATTGAACCCAGATAACCCAAGTACCCATATCTCTGTCCTATTCCCAAGGTAAGCCCCAGGGAAGAATCCTTATCCCAGGTTCAACAACCAGAGGCAAAGCAAGAGGGAGTTGAGGACAAGGGCTTTCCACCCAATGTTACCCTATGAAGGACACGGGCGGGAGAAAGAAACAGGCAAGTTCATTCACCGCCCTCCCACACCCTACTCCGATTCTTCCAGATGACAGTGCCAGTCTTCCGGAATTCACTGGGGACACAATCTTCTGTCATTGCTTCAGGTGTGGGAGGCCCAGGGAGTCCAACGTGGCCTGGTCGGAGAGAAACCGGATCCGAGAGGTATGGCAGCGCAAGCGAGAATGGAGTACCTCAGAGGTCTGAGGCAGAGCACAGAGGAGGAACTGCTCGCAAGCTCCCACATTGAGCAAGAATGTGATGGCCACCGCCATGGAGTCTAGTTGAGGAGACGCGTAAGCAGCTCCACAGCGAGACGAGAGGCAGTTGGCCTACATAGTCCTCCCTGGGAGCAATGCTCATCATATACAGGTACGCAATGGATTCTGAGGAACAGGAGAGGGGTAGCAAGTCTAGAGGAAGGATACCCAGAGTGGGGAGGAAGAACGAGCCCTAGAGATCAGAGAAACTGAACCTCAGAGTGGGGAGAAATAGGGAAAGGAACCAAGAGTGGAGAAAGAGGATGCATACCCCCAGAGAAGGCGAGTGAGAAGATGAAAGCCCCAGAGCACATAGAGACTAAGAACACACCAGAGTGGAGATTAAGAAGGAGAAGGGCCCCAGATTGGTGAGAGACTGCGAACACCCGAGAGTGGGGATTATGAAGAAGAAGAGCCCCAGGGTGGGGAAGAGACTGAGGATAGCCCAGATTGGGGAGCGAGATGGAGAAGCCCCAGAAGAGAAGCAGAGAGAAACCCCAGAGTGGAAAGGGAAACCAAAAGAAGTCCCAGCGCGGGGAAAGAAAGAGATAAAAACCCTGAAGGGGGGAAAGAACTGCAAAGCTCCAGAGTGGGGCAAGAAACCGAGAGAAGCCCTGGTGTTGAGAAAAAGCCAAGAAGCCCCGGAGTGGGTAGAGAAACAGCAAGGAGTCCTGTAATGGTGAAATGAGACAGAGAGAAGCCTGGTGTGGGTGAAAGAAGCTGGGATCCCGGAGTGGGACATGAGCAAGAACGAGCACCAGAGTAGGAGAGGAAGAGACTAAAAGAACCCCAGACTGCAGGAATGGAAAATATGAAAGTTCCCACCCCCACGCCCCCTGAAGAGAGAAGGACTGTGAGACACACAAGTTACAGAGAGACAATCTTGAACCCATTGCAGCACTCCGGCTGCACATGAACTATATATTTTGGACTGTGAACATAGGCAAGGGCCTATGGTAAAGAGAAACAAGGGTGGGAGAGTCACAAGCCAGCATTCACGGCTTTCCTTGGGCAAGGTCCAAATGTGTGTCTTTTTTTTTAAATATTTCCTTTTGATCAGCTGGGAGAGAAAGTAGGTTAGAATAGGATTTTTGGACAGAAAAGTTCATTTATGTTTGACCATCTTGACACGCAGACAAGCTTCCCTTTTTTACCTTCATTTGTATAGAGTAGGGCTTAGTATCACAGCCTTGGGCTAAGATTAGGTACTTGGAATCAAAAGAAAAGGAAATCTACTTTGTTTTGAAAATCACGCCTGCTTGTCCATTTCCTGATTCTGACCCGTGCCACACTATATACTCACCTTAATGTAGGTGCCTCAATGTTTCAACTATTTTTTTATAGTGTGGTAGTACCCTGAAATGCAAAAACTGGTTATTTTACTTAAGCGTAAAGATTTTGTACTGGGTAATTCACCTCACTGCCCTGTGGGTCGATGCAAACAAAAACGGTTATACTTACCATTGGGTGGGTTAGGTTTGTTTTATGTTTCTGACTGTTATATGTATCAATGCCACCATGTAACTATTGGCTAGTAATCAGAGAACATTACAAAGTCACTACCTTTCCCTTTAGGGTTAGCCATCCCCCTTAGGCTTCAACTGGATTTAGCTACCTTTTATGGGGTGTTCCTGTCTACTGGTTAGCTAACCAGTACTTGTGTTTTCTTTGCAGGTTGCTGTAGACAAAATTGTACACGCTTACCCAAAGTGACATAATATATTTGTACTGTGTCGCTTGCTGTGTTCTTAGATATGTTATTTGACATCTGTGTACTTATATCAATCATATATTTTATTGTGTTGTAATGCACCTGCCTTTTAATGTGTGTATCCTCCTGAACAGACATTAATGGTTTCCTTAAGTGGGGCGTGTTTATCCAATATAGAATTACTTAATTTATTTGGGTAGGAATAGTGTACTTGCCTCCAAAAAGTTTATACTGTCATTTGAAATGCACTGGTCCATCTTAAGGGTGTCCTGTTTGTATTCATATTTATTAATTTATAAAGTGCTTTTGCCAAAGCAATATACATGAGTAAAACAGCACAGAATCATGAAAAAGCAATACAAAACCAAAAGGGGGAGCAATGCAATTGTACAGGAGAAAACAGAGTAGGTGAGCAGTGAATAGAAAGAGATAGGGAGTGCCAGTATTTGAAAACCAACAAAGAAAACCAGCATAGGCGAAGTTGCGCACACAGTGATTTAGTAACAGTTAAATGAAAAAGGGAGAGTGCAATGATCGATCTGGTACATAGAAGGGAAGTTGAGAGGAGAGGTAGGGCAGGGCAACAATATGTGTGCATTTGTAGGTAATGTATAATAAATGTAAAAGTAGCCAAGATTCAAAAGGAAAGCCAGGAAATGGATTGGAGAGGCAGAAACTGAGCAACATGCGAAGAGAGAAAAAAGCGTGCAAACAGAGGAATTGGAGATTGAATGAACAGGAGCTAATCTACAGACAGAGAGACCGAACAGGAGGGTAGAATAGTACTCGTTATGTGGGAAAACTATAGTAGGGAGGATAAGTTTAGTAGCACTGAATGTAGGAAAGGGGAAAGCTTTGCAAATATTGTAAACGATTGGCGACAGGAGCGGGCAATATTATAAATGTGAATGGAAAATAGTTAAAGGTAGCAAGAAAATGGCAAGCGTCTGGAGAAATAGGAATTAGAAGGAACACATTACTTAACTGTAACTATTGTTCTCCAGCATGGATCTGGCATGCATTTACATGCTCATGATGGCTGCCAGAGGAGGGGCTTAGGAAGAGGACTGTCATTGGATGGGGGCAGTATGACCCAGAGGACAGAAAATGCTTTAAAGGAGAAATACAGTTTGTAAGTGAAAGTGAAACAGTTTTTTCTTTTACCTAGGATTCCCAGCCTGACAACGGGGAATATTCATGAGCATGTGAATCCATGCCAGGCCCCATGCTGGAGAAAGGGGGAAAGGAAATAGAGGCGGGGATAATGGTAGGTGGGATAGTACAGATTTTCATTTTTGGAGGAATTGAGATGTAGGATGAAGGAATGTAGACAGGCACTGATCCTTTAATGGATAGAGTTCGAACAGGAGGAAAAGATCAACTAGATCTGGGAGTCATCGACATAGAAGAAAAACTAAATTAACATCAGCTTGAGAAGAGTGAGAAGAACAGAGGGTCGAGAACCAAACCATTAGGGACACCAAATTACAAGGGAAAGTAGGAGAACGATTTGCTGGCCCAGGTCAATTAAAAGGAGCGATCTGAGAGGTAAGAATGAAATCATATAGGGAAAGAACCAGAAAGACCTAGAGAAGAGACAAGAAGATGGTGATCAACAGTATCAAAGGCTGCTAAGAGATCAAGAAGGATCAAAATGGCAGATTGTTTAGTGAAGCGGGCTGAGAGCAAAGAATTGGAGACAGAAAGGAGGGCAGTTTTCGTGCAATGGAGAGGAACAAACCCAGATTGACCAGGCGGAAGCAGAGAATTAAGATCAAGAAAGTGGAGAATTGATAATAGACAAATAGCTCAGAGAATTTTAGAGAGAAAGGAGGGCAGAGAATTGGGTCAAAAGTTAGCAGGAATCGAGGAATCAAGGGAAGATTTCTTAAGAATTGGCAGGACTACTGCATGATTAAAACAAGGGAATAGTTAAGTGGAGAGGTTAAGAATAGTAGAAAGGAAAGGGAGAATAGAAGGAAAAACTTTAGGAATAAGGGAGGATGAAAAAAGGTCAAGTTGAGAAGCAGTAGAGTGCGCAGCAAATAAAATTAGAAAGAACAGAAAAAATAAAAATTAGTGGTAACTGGGGTAAGATATGAAGATGTGGGAATGCGACTGGGTGCTGATTACATGTAGTAACATAAGAGAAGGACTTTGTCTTTAGAGAAATGGGCAAAGTGGGTGTGAGTAAGGAATGGCACCAGAGAATAGTCAAAGTAGCAGGAGAAAGAATAAGAAATGTTAAGGGAGAGTCAGCAGAAAGTTGAGAGAATCGTGAGAGGTAAGGCAGAGTACTTGCAACTGAATGAACAAAGTGAAGGAGAGTTAAAGAAGCAAAGATTACGATGGAAGTAAGTGGGGAAGTGAGTCAGAGAGGAGTGAAAAGGACTCAGTGGGATGAGGGGAAAAGATGGGATCAAGTGAGGATTGAAAAATATGAGACAGGGAATGTGATATTGGAGAAGATGATACGAATGAAGTAGAGAAAGAGAAGGAGAGGATGAGTGGATTGTAGAGTGATGAAGGTTGAACTCTCAGAGAATTAAAAATGGAAGTCAAGAGAGAAGTGAGGAGAGAAGAGTCAAGGTGGTCAAGAGTGAGGAAAGAGGTTCAGTAGAGCTGTAGATAATTCAGAAAGCTAAAGCGAAACAGTGAGTATTACCGTCCAAGTGTTATTCAAAGGAGGAAAGCATGAGAGGGGAGAGAACAGGGCAATTATAAGGGAAGAATGGAGCAAGAGTCTAATGCCACAACCTTTAACTGTAGATCAGAGGAGGTGGGTAAAGCCAGTGAAAGAGGAGGTATGAGATGCTGGAGTGGTGTTATTGGATGGTAGAATCCAGGTTTCAGTCAGGTAATGAAACTGTAGATCAGCCTGAGGAAAGTATCAAAGATTAAGTGAGACTAATTACAGATAGATTGGATATTAAGTAGACCAATTGAAATAAAAGGAGAGACAGAAGAACAAGGTTGGTGAGTGATATTTCAAGTACAGTTTTGGGAGGACAGATGTCTGTAGAGTGCAGTAGATGGGCTGGGCATAAGAAAAGGAAGCAGAATATAAAGAAAAAAGAAGCATCTGAAAGAAGAAAGAATCTGCCGGATGTTTAACATTAATACATATTAATAATATAAACATACTCATATATAAAACACAACATTGTTTGTGTTGGGAATGATTGTACTACATACAACAAACTACACCGAATTGTAGGTGTGAGACGAAAGACTTCAGTTATTCCTTAGTCTTTGAACAGTAGTCTACTGTGACTACTGCTTGCAAACGACTGCTTCCTTGTGGACTCCACTGCATGTTCCACTCAATGTCTTCTTTAGCCTTTGGGTGCCTGCTACAGATGTTGTGTCCTTCGTGGACTAGTACATGATGCATACCCATGGCAAGCTGGTTCTCCTGATGTACAGTGCTCCCACGTAACCTTCCTCGGATAGCAGGGTATTAAGTGTTTCTCCTCTTCAAACGTGTTCCTTAGTAGAGGATCCCCTCTATGAAAGATACAGAACACCTCTTGTATAGGGATTCAGATTTGATTATGCTTGATGGGGTGGGCTAAGGGGATTAGTGTTGGTGATGAGATGGGAGTCTGGTGGGGAATCGCCCTATATATCACCTCCAGGTGTTGCATCACATAGCAGGTGTTAGGAAAGGGTTTTCGGAGGAGTGACGGGGAGTGACAGACCTGCATCTGCTGAGGAGGCTGCACCTCGCCACTCAAACCCTTCGCTGACCCTGCTTGAGTCTTTTTTTCCATCATAGTACTGGTGGGTGGACCCACAGTACTAAAACCGCCTGCAACTGCCGAACGGCCGCAGAGTGACGTAGAGTGACAGTCCTGCAGTCCTGGCAGGCAGGGCTAGCAGGGCGATAATGCACTCCGCTACTACCTCCCCGGCTCGAGAAGCAGAAGAAGGTTGTCATTTGCAAAGTGTCCGCCCACGTGTAATAATGGAGAAAAAGTTGCGTGAAGAAAGAACAACATTGAAGAATGGCGTTACTTCTACTTTGACGCCGTAAGGTGACATTTTGTTCTCGGCTCCAGACTTAGACTCTAATCCAACATTGCCACTGACCTGTGTTATCACGCCTCCAAGGCGGGGTAAGCCCCTGATGGACGCGGCGGCTCCGGAGGAAATAGAGGTGCGTCCGCCCTGCCGCGCCTGACTGGAGCCCTCATCCTTTATGTCCTCCGCCGTCGATCCCCGTTAAGCATGGAGCCGAGGGCGGACCCGGTTCGCAGCTGTGAAGCAGAGATCGACCCCCACGGGGGTCAGGGGGGAGGCCGGGAAGTCAGGGGGGCACCTCTGGATTACAACAGCTTTCGGGGAGGCAGAGAGCAGATATTAGAAAAGATCGAAACGGCGAACGCCGCGGATATTGCCCAGCAAGTCAGCTTGGCGCGAGCTCAGACCCCGGTATCTCGTCCGGACGAGAACGTGGCCCCTCCCCCGGCCCAATCATTAACCATCGAGGCGCTGGTGCATTCAGAGCCCGTGACAGCAGCAGTGCCTGAAGGGCAGCCACGACCCAACTTTGCCCACAACTTGCTTGTAGCTACTGTAAATTCGGAGATCACTATTGAAAATGATACATTGAATAATAAAAGAAAAAGAAATTCCAATTCAACAAGGGCGGAGGAGTACAACAAAAACAGACTGCCTAAAATCACCAAAGGGCCAAAAAAGAAAACTAAACCCCTGAATCTAAGACCTAAAACAAGTACTCAAGCAGTAACAAAAAACAAAAGACTAGAAACACAAATTGTAAAAAAGAAGAACAGAGCACTCGATAGGCCTACTAACCTAAGGGACTTTTTCAACCTCAGACCCTGCGTAAAAAATCTCTGCAGAGTGGAACTTACTGACATTGAAATCCTCGCAGCAATTAATGAATGTCTGCCGGTGTCAAAACAACGAAGAATGGAAGAAAACTCAATAGACACTCCTGTGCCTTTAACTAAAGACAGTGAAACAAATCACCCAGGCTCCCAATACATCGAAGCGCCTCAGAGATAGCTTGGCCAGCGCCCCTGGCCTGGCTACCACAATTACAGTGACCAATGTGACTCCTACACCACAAATAGGGTTGCATGCGTTGCAGTTCAGCACAAATTCAGATCCAAATGATTTAATGGCCAATAACACACCAAAACAAGTAACTACTACTAGTGGGACGCAGGCCAATGTCATGAAGGAAACGTCTCCGTCACATGAAAAGCCGGCCAGATCAGAGGCTTTAAATGTGCCGGGCAAAAACATAAGTGAGCAAGTTGAATTTCCAGATATACCTAGTGATTCTGGCATGCTAGGGGGAGCTGGAGTCAATGAGCCCCTGAAGTAAAATAGATCACAAAGAAGTGGAAGTCCATTACCTGAAAGAGTAAACCCCCAGAGACAATGCAGTGAACAAGTCCTTTGGGGCCCCTTAAACGTGGAAGCAAGCCGGAGAAACTCGCTGGAATCACATAGAACAGTCAGTTCCCAATGGCTAGCACATTCTCCACTCTTTATCGACTCACCATCAAAAGGAAGACACCACCTCACCACAGATCTAAATCAGGGGGCCACTCCGACAAAGAAATCAGATATGCTATCGATAATGTCGACATTAACAATTGCGTTAGCGCCATTCATGAAATTGTACGACGGGATCAGTGACACCTTCAAAGACCACACATCAATTCAGGCCACAATGGCTGGCAAGCTCACCTTCTTGGAAGCCTACATTATGGCCCTGGAAAATAAAGAAAAAAGACAGTTGAGGACCGAAGAACCGTCCCCCCCAGCCTACCCCAGACACACATGGTGACCACTAAAGAGACATGGTGTCAAACAACTACCATGATTGACCTAATATTGAACACTAAAGGAAAATCTCCCCCCAGACACAAGAAGAAAACCTCAGAAAAATTAGTGAGGCCCACAAATTTGAAAGTGTTGGAACCAGTCTTCATACTAAACGGAACCCGCAAGGACCCCTCTAAAGAAACAAGAAAAACAGTGAACCATGTCCAGACATGCGGGATGACATGTGTGCTAGAAGAAACAATAACGGTGGAACCAACTACACCGTTTTAAATTCGCCGAAAACAATAGACACATTTTTGAAGAGTGACGATCTGATGAATATGAGTCAGCACCTTGATGACAATCCGTCCTCAGAAGAAAGGGCAGCAAAGAAGCATAGGTCGCCCCAGGAACAAGCTAGACAGATCAAGTGCCCGACCCGAAAAAACAGGCAAAAGGAAGAAAAAGTAAATTACCCTCACGAAGACAAGGAAAGAGAAGTAAAAGGGAGTAGGAAAACAAATAATACGCCAGGACATCACATAGAATGACCGTGGAATCGGAGGGATTAGAGAGGGCATGAATCCAGAAGAAAACTCGGGGACAATACGAGACAACATGAGAGACCTCCAAAGTCATCTCTGTTGAACAGAGACAACAAAGGGAGTTGCAAAACTCACAGAGGGTCATCTAATCATCGGAACCTTCACAATAGTCCTGTAGAAACTCATTGCATAACAAAAACAGAAATCTACAACAAAGTCAACAAGAAAAAGGACTCCACCAGATGGATCCTAAAGCTGGAACAAATTGAGGGAAATGACGACGAAGTCATCCTAAATCAAAGCTCGGTCTTAGCCCCCATTTAGCTATATCCCGAATTTACAACATATAAAATCAGACGATCTACTCATCGTGGATCCGAGCCAAAGAAAACAGAAAGCTCTAGCACACTTGTACATTGCTTCATCAACAATGCAATGACAAATAAGAGAGGAAACTAAAAGCCTATTGAAAATGAGCTATCCCTTGACTGAATACACTAGAAAGGTGAACACGAAACTATGGGCAAATTCAGTCAATGGAACAGCGTAAAAAACTCAAAACCAAGAAACCAAGAAACCGTCCAATACATACATGACCATGAAAGAGGGTGGAAGACCAAAAGCGAACCGTGCATACTAAACAAGAAAAGAGTGTACCTAGAAATACAAGAAAACGTTGCAGAACTACACACTCAAAGTCCCTATCAAATAGGCAAAGCAGACAGGTCCAGCCAGTCGTGAATAAAAACAGGCTGAACACTGTAAAAAACCACAAAACGGCACCCTCTCCGATCCAAAGTAAAACCAGTAGAACAAAATGCCAAGTGACAAGTGGGAAATCGGTCACTGGTGAAAATTTTGTTAAGAAATTTTCTTCGCAAAGCCTGTGGTCCTAGCTAAGATAGCAATTTTCGACCTCCGAGCATAGCAAACAAGAGAATACAATCCTAAACAAATCAACAAAGCAAATCAAGCTATGCTCATGGAATACAAGGGGCCACAGACACTTGACAGCCACAAGCGACACAAAATTGGGGGACTCTGATGTCCTTTGTCTACAAGAGACATGGTTGACAGAACCTCCATCACTAGACTGCTATGAAATTATTCTATCGCCAACAAAAAAGGGCCCTCTGGGTTGCCCCTCATCTGTAACGTTCACCTGATATCCATGGGGACATCACTCAGCCTGACTGGACCACTTGCAATCTCAAACCCCTACCTTGGACTCTGTTTGGCCGAGGATCGGGCCTGAAATACAGGAATTTCGGGTTTAATCTTATTGTCTCTTGTTGCTTGGATCCCAACTCCCTTGTGGACCCACCTTTACCCTTAGTTCTCTCCTCACCTTGCTTTCTTGTATGATGCGCTCTCCGTCCTGCCTCTTGGTGCAGGGGTGCGTTGTTGGTGTGGGAGCACCGCGACCTAGTTGCTTCACTGGTGCGGGCCCTAAGAGTCCAGACCTGCTGTGACTCCAGTCCGTCAAGATAAGTTTGCTGGTTTTTGCAGTTTGTCCTTTTCTTTCCAATTGCCCCTGTTAATGTCTCTCCTTCTTCTAGGTGCAGGATGAGCTCATTAATGATGTTGTGCTGCTTGGGGTTAAGCACGAGATGGTAAGTGAAAGCGCGATGCGCGGCGCTATCTGTCTTTTCTTGTGCTGACCTGTCTTTCCCTCTTTCTTGCAGGCCGCTGCAATGGCCCAGAATGGATGCTGGCTGAGAAAATAGTGAGAAGTGAGTAATGCGTAGCACGCAGCGCCCTCTTGACTTTTCATGTGCTAATCTGTGTTTCCTCTCTATTGCAGGTCGCTGTTATGGCCCAGAATCGATGTTGACCAAGAGCGACTCGATCCGAGGTAAGCGTGCGATTGTTTTAGCTATTTACGGAATTGGAATATAAACGCTTACTAATGCTGTGTCCTTCTCTTCTTCTCAGTTTTTCGGTGTTTTTCGAAGATCGAGGGGAAGTCGCCGAGATGCTGTGTTCTCTGAACCAAAAGAGCGATGGATGGCGAGCAGGATTCACTCATAGGCAAGTGTTATACTGATGGTGTTTTTGGTCTTTCAGGTACGCGGCTCTGGGAAGGCAGGCGAAGATCCGAGCAGAACGTGGTGAGCGTCACGCTGCAGAGCGCAGAGTAACGCAAAGCGTGTTTCTCTGCCCAGGCATGGCTTGTTTAGCTCCCAGGTATCCCTAGGCCTGACCACACCTAAAACACTAGACCGCATAGCACGGTTCATTGAACTGAGCTATGCGGGGGCATCCATATTGTAAAAAAGTCCATTTCTCAAGTCTTCCTCACTTTATATATGAGCCTGGCGCCAAAGGCGCCAGGACTGACTCCAGGAGAGTCTTCAATGAGATGGCAAGGCCTTTAAGGTCATGATGGAGGGTCGTAGCTTAGCCTCAATGCCTTGCCTATTAGGGCCAGGGGCAGGGGTCATGACAGTACTCCCCCCCCCCCCCACCCACCGCCAAGGCTCACCTCAGGGTAGTTCTTCTGTCTGGTCCTGGCTTGGTGGGATGATTTTGATGGAACCGCCTTATCAAACGTGGTGCATGGATATAATCGCAAGGTTCCCATGTTCTGTCCTGCGGGCCATACCCTTTCCAGCATACTAGATAATATAGTTTAGATCTGACGTACTTTGAGTCCAGAATGTTCTTAACCTCAAATTCCGGTTCTCCATTGATCATTACTGGTTTGGGTGGTGTTGTAACACGAGTTCCAGGTTGGACAGGTTTCAGAAGAGATACGTGGAACACAGGGTGGATTTGCATGTTGGATGGTAAGGCCAGTTTAACTGCTACTGGATTTATTACAGATTCAATGGTAAAAGGACCTAAATATCGTGGGTGAAACGTCTGGGTTCCTTTTATAGGCACATTTTTCGATGCCAACCAGACTTCATCTCCAACCTGGTAATTGGGAGCCTTTCCACCACGCTGGTCAGCGTATTTCTTTTGGCGGTTCTTAGCTTGGTTTAAATGTTCAACTGCCTTTTTGAAGGTCTGAGAGATAATTGTGTGTTAGGTCTTAATGGATGGCATTTCCAGGGTAGTAGGAACGTCTAGTTCGAAAGTGCGTGGATGTCTGCCTTATATTGTATAAAAAGGAGTCTGCCCCGTACTGGTGTGTAAAGAATTATTATATGCGCATTCAGCTATCCACAGCAAGTCCTTCCAACTTTCTTCCACTTGATGTAGCATACAGCATAGGTATTGCTCGAGTGTTTGGTTCGTTCTTTCTGTTTGGGCATCCGTTTGGCTAGTGGATAGTCGGATATCGATTTGGGCCATGGAACGGCATTTCCTCCAGAAGTTGGACACAAATTGGGTCCCTCGGTCTGAGATCAGTACCGAAGGAAACCCATGGAGCCGTACGATATGTTCAAGAAATACCTTTGCCAGGCTAGATGCATTTGGGAGACCTTTAAACGGCAGGATGTGTGGCATTTTTGAAAGTAAATCTACGACCACTAGAATGGCATTGAATCCTTGACTGGGTTGTAAATCGCTGAGGAAGTCGAGAGATAATGTATGCCAGGGTACCAGCGGAATTTGCAATGGTCTAAGGAGTCCAGCTGGTTTTTGCTGTGATGACTTAGTTTGCGCACACACGCCGCAGGATAGGATGAATTGAATAACGTCCTTACGTCACATGGGCCACCAGTAGCTTCGTTTTACCTTGGCTAGAGCCTTAGCAATTCCAGGGTCACCCTCAATGAAAGAGTCGTGATACCCAGAGATGACCTGTTCCTGTAGTTCTTTTTTGGCAAGAATAAACAGTTCCTGAAATATGGTAGTTGGTCCTTAATTGTATAGTGTTCTCCTTGTGTATTCCACTCTTGTAACAGCTCAGGACTCATCAAGCGTTGGATCTCTTCTTGTAGTTCATTCTGAGTCATTGTTGTCGTAATGCCCAGGAGCTTGTCACTTGGTATAATGGCACTGTATCGGGGGTCGTGTATACCTGTTTATCAATACCCATACGGGAAGTGGCATCGCCCTTTCCGTTTTTAACCCCTGGTCGAAACGTGATTACGTAATCCTACTGCGCGAAAAAAAAGGGCCCAGCGTACTTGTCGTGAGGATTGAGCCTTCGCTGTTTTTAGGTATTGTAGATTTCGATGGTCAGTTATTACAGTGATTGTATGCCTGCCACCTAAGAGATAATGTCGCCAGGCCTTAAAGGCTGACTTGATGGTTAGAAGCTCTTTATCCGTGATAGCGTAATTGAGTTCAGGTGGTGAGAATTTACATGACCAGAAGGCTACAGGGTGCAATTGACCGGTTTTTGGGTCCCTTTGCGAAGCAACAGCTCCCATTGCCATGTTTGAGGCGTCCGTTTCTACCACGTAAGGAAGATCTGGGTGAGGATGTTGTAGGATCGGGGTTGAAGTGAACCTCACCTTGAGTTCTTGGAAGGCCTTTTCGGCTTCTTCTGTCCATTGGAATTTCTTATTGCTTTTTCTTAATAGTGATGTGATTGGATGCACTATTTGAGAAAACCCCGGGATGAATCGGCGGTAGAAGTTTGCAAAACCCAACATGCTCTGGATTCCTTCGAACGAAAAGTATAAAATGGCATCGACTATGTGCACATCCATTCAGATTCCTTTTCGGGTTAGGAACTCCACTTCGGTGATATGAAATGAGCAATTCTCGAGTTTGGCATAGAGTTGATGTTGGCAGAGTTGTCGAACGGAGCGGACATGCTTGACGTGGTCCTGTTTTGAAGCTGAATATACTAGTTTATCGTCAATATAGACTTGGGCAAAGCGTCAATTAGTTCTCTCAAAACATCGTTCATGAAGCACTGAAATGCAGCGGGAGCGTTGCAAAGCCCAAAGGGCATTACCAACAGCGAAGGCTCAATACATTTGTATAGGCCATATTTGGTACGAAAGGCAGTCTTCCATTCATCACCCTTTTTCACTCGAATGAGATGGCACGCTCCTCTAAGGTCCAATTTAATGTAGATTTGGGCGTCTTTGACTTGATCTAACAGTTCTGGAATAAGCGGTAGGGGGTAGCGATCCTTTATGGTGATTTGGTTTAATGCGCGGTAGTCGATGTAGTCCTCAAATCTATTTCCTTCTTCGGCACGAAGAATAGAGGAGATGCTGCTGGTGACTTGAAAGGGCGGATGAAACCATTTGCCAGGTATTGATCTAAATAGGACTTCAAATGTTGGTTTCCTGGTTCTGTGAGTGCATAGATTCGACCACAAGGGATTTGTGTACCGGGTACCAGGTTGATCTGGCAATCATAAGGCCTGTGCGGCGGAAAGGTATTAGCTTGTTCTTTCTGAAATACATCTTGAAAGTCCTGGTATTCACTTGGTAGAGTACGGGTTACACCCAGAGTTATTGCGCTGTTCCATGAGCAGATGTACTTGTATCTGTTCGCTGTTTTTCTTTGTGGTGACAAGTGTGAGTACAACTTTCAGAAAAGGTCAACTCCTTTGCACGCGAATCTATTTGAGGATTGTTAGCTACCAACCACGGCATCCCTAAATTCAACCTAAACTGGGGCGCCTTGATGAGGTCAAAGGCAATAGATTCCCGGTGTCCATCCTGGCACAAAAGGGTTAAGACTGCTGTGCATTGGAATACTGGACCGGAAGCTATTTCCGTACCATCAAAGGTGGTGACTGTTTTAGTGGTCGACTTAGGGCATAGAAGAAGCCCCAACTTTGCGGTGAGATCCTGGTCTATATAATTCCCCACTGCTCCGCTGTCTATGTATGCTTCTACGGTATGCATCCGAGACGGTTGCTGGTGGTTGATCAGGATCACAGGCAATGCAAAATGGGAGGTCTGTAGTTCACCTTCTTTGCTCGACAAATGGACCCCTACACTTGCCAGGGTTGGTAGTTCCCGACCCCTCGTTCGTATCTTCTTTGTCAGTGGCTCCTATGGTTCTGTTAGGCTCACCTGGTCACCACGGGGGCGTCGCACGAAGCTGGGCGATGGACGTCTGCACATGCGTCGCATGAAGCTGAGCGGTGAATGGCTGCACGTGTCTTCTCTGATTTGACTACTTCTTCCACGAGTGGGCGTTTGCCTAGAATGTTGAAACGAGATGTTAACAAGCTGTGAGGGGCAGACTAGACTCCCACCTCCCTTGACCTCCTTGTGCTCCCCTTCGCATCTGCCTCACCTTAGGTTTTTTAATGGCAGGCTCTCCGTCCTGCGACTGAATGCAGGGGCGCATTGATGTTCCCAAGCGCCTCTTCCAGATCTAGTTGTGTCACTGATCCTACGGCTGTAGCAGAGTCCTGAGCAACTGTGACTCTGTAGGTAAGTCTCTATGCCAATAGATTCTTGGTATAGTTTTGCTTAAAAGTTCTTTGTTGCCAGAGTTCTCAGTACTGTGCTGGTTTCTTTGCAGGTGCGGGTTTAGGTGTGCCAGGTGAATGAGTGACTCCTCCCCGCGATGCTGAGCAGAATTCCTGCAGGTGAATATTAGCACGAAAGCGTGGCGTCAAAATGTTTTTTTAGAATGATTCTTTTCCCTTGCGCGACTAACCTGATATTTCTTTTCTGTTCTGCAGGTGCAGTGTGACTCCGGAGCAGCAATCGCGTGAACCGCTTTGTTGGATTGCAGGGAGGGTGCAGCCTCCGGGTGAGCATTGGCTCTCTTTGCTTGCGTTTCCTTTCTGCAGATGTGACGATCGTGTGAGCGGCTGAAGAGGAAGCCTTTTGGATGGAACGCTTCTCAGGTAAGGACTTAACTGCTGTTCTTGTTCTCTCGTTCTTTCCTTTCTCCACAGGTGCTGATGGTTCGTGGATCCCAAGGCGGGCGTGGCTGAAGACCGGGTAAACTGGAGCTAGCAGGCATGGTGAGCATTAGGCTGCAGGAGTGCAGAATAAAGCGAAGCGTGTTCTGTCCTTAGGGTGTAGTTTATAAAGCCTTGCACGAGTAGTCCCAGGCTAAGTAGTTCCTCAAGCCACACCCTGCACAAGTAGTCCCAGGTAAAGTAGTCCCTCCAGCCTCACCCAAAGTTAGACTGTGTGGCTCAGTTCCTTCTGGCTGGACTAAATGTGTCTCCATGCTCCCTGTAACCTGCCTTACATGATGGAACAATATGAGCCTGGCGCCAACGGTGCCAAGACTGACTCCAGGAAGTCTTGAGGCAACCTTTTGGGGCCTTAAAGGTCCCCATGGATGCCAGTAACTGGGGATGGCTAGTCTACTTCTGATGTCTGAGGGCATGCACCATGACAGGTTCTCCTCGGCGGCCTCAGTGGACACTCTTTAAGGAAATGGCCTGATTTTCCGCAGTATAAACATAACTGCTGCTGCCTTCTCTTGTCCCTTTCAGCCTTGGTTAAAGGGGCCCTTACCCCTCCTATTTGTATTGGTTCCACCGAACTTTCTGTTGCTCGTGGGGTATTGTCCTTTGATTGTACGTACATAGGGTGGGTGTCCACTCTACTCCGATCTGCTCTTCAGTCTTGCAACCTATGATCTAGCTGAGCAACAAGATTAATGAACTCCGCTCAGTCTTTTGGTGGATCGACCACTTGGGCAAGAACATATTTTAGCTCCCCCTGTAGGCCCCGGTGGAATAACGTAGTTCTCTTCTCCTCAGGCCACCCTGCGTCACGACCCACATCCAAAAACCCCTCTGGCAAGCCCATGGGCCAGGAGAGGTCTTGGCTCGGGTCTCCAATAAACCTAGGCATCCACTGCCTAGGCCCTCTTGCAGCCTGTCCTGGCGCCTATGGCCCAAGGCTCATACACAGTGAAGACATGTGTTTGGGGAACTACTTTATTTTGAAGCTGCCAACCAACATGGAGGCATCCACATAGCTTGGCTCCTAGGAACCAAGCTATGCGGTATAGTGTTTGGGTGTGGTAGCCTAGGAACTACTTTACCAGGAGTACTTTCTTGAAGCTATTTCAACCACACCCGACTTGGATGACACGCTTTGCGTTACTTTGCAATCCTGCAACGTGAAGTTCACCATGTCCAGCTAAACCCGCGAACCTCGGAGAAACAGCACCTGTAAGGAGACAAAAGGAACATTGTTAGCAGCAGCATCTTACCTGCAATTTTCATCTTTAGCTGCCCACAGCTCCTGCAAACAGCTTCCTAGGATCAGCACCTCTCCCGGACCGATGGATCTGCGAAAAGGAAAGAAAAAAGGTATTAGAGATATTACAACATAACGAACTGTGCCGAAAAGCTTAACTAGCAGGTCGCCCCTCGACCAGCAACGCCTCAGAATTCTACACCCTGGGTGAACACTGCGATCTATAGGAAAAGAAAAGAAAACAGATTAGCAAAGGCAAGGCATAACTGTGCTGCGCATAGCAGCTACTTACCGCATCATAGCACTCATTACACGCCATCATTTACCGGCGAGACCCAATTCAGCCAATACACCACACATCTAAGGAAGAGAAAGAGACATTATTAAACCAAGAAAGGGATGCAGGAATAACAATATACAGCAGCAATAAGACCTACCTGAAAGACTTCAAACGGGCTGGCATCAGTGAAGTAACCAGATCGCATCCGCCCACAAAGGAAAACGCGCCCCTGCCAAGAAGGCAGGACGGAGAGCACACCTGAATCAACAATAAGGTGAGGAGAGGCCCCAGAGGGGCTGAAGGCATACGGGGTGGTGGGAGGCTAATTACCCCAGTTGGCCAGTTTTGAACATAGCCCTCCTGTATTACAGGCAGAACCTCCCCCACTGGCCACATCTGGGAACCGCAGTGAAGGATACAGTGTCCATACGGCTGTGTGGCGTCCCCGTGGATACCAGGTGAGCGGAAAACCCTGCTTCGACCACCAGCCTGTTGAAGGTTGCTATATATGTTAAATAAGTCTTAGTTTCCTTGACGAAGGGACAAAAGTTGGTTGTCTAGTGCCTGTCCATGGGTACGACGAGCGAAGAGCTTTTCCATCTCCTGCTGAAAACCCCTGAAGTCATGTAGCAGAGGATCATTCTGACTAACAAAGGGTACAGACCAGTCCGGAGCACTGCCACTCAAATAAAATAGCACGAAAGCAACCCGTGACTGGTCGTTGGGGAAGGCCCGAGGCCTACAAAGGAAATGAAAGCGACATTGGTTCATAAATGTTGCATACGTCTTGGGGTCTCCCGTGAATCATTCAGGTGGGGCCAAAGGAACTGCTCCAGGAAGGGTTATCTGTACCGGATTGGCCGATGGTGTTGGCACCGATGAGACGTTCCCAGGTAATGGAGCTTGTCCCGCCTATGACTGGAGGAGTTGCCTGCTCAGGTCGTCAGTGCGTTCCTTAGCAACTATCAATTCCCTCTGCAGGGCGTTGGTCTCCTGTCTGGCTGAATGCACCTCAGCACATAACTGCCCCAGCATTTGAGCTAACTGGTCGGTTTCTGACGTTTCTATGACGCCCAGGTGGATTACGGTTTTCTAAGGCTTCGCGTTCTGTAACACTCACCTGATATCCATGGGGACGCCACTCAGCCTGACTCGACCACTTGCGATCTCCAACCGCTCCCTTGGACTCTGTTCGGCCGAGGATCGGGCCTGAAATACAGGAATTTCGGGTTTAATCTTACTGTCTATTGTTGCTTGGATCCCACCTCCCTTGTGGACCCAACTTTCCCCTTAGTTCTCTCCTCACCTTGCTTTCTTGTATTATGCGCTCTCAGGTGTGCCTCTCGGTGCAGGGGTGCATTGTTGGTGTGGGAGCACCGCGACCTAGTTGCTTCACTGGTGCGGGCCCTAAGAGTCCAGACCTGCTGTGACTCCAGTCCGTCAAGGTAAGTTTGCTGGTTTTTGCAGTTTGTCCTTTTCTTTCCAATTGCCCCGGTTAATGTCGCTCCTGCTTCCTCTAGGTGCAGGAGGAGCTCATTAGTGATGTTGTGCTGCTTGGGGTTAAGCTCGAGATGGTAAATGAGAGTGCGATGCACAACGCTATCTGCCTTTTCTTGTGCTGACCTGTCTTTCTCTCTTTCTTGCAGGCCGCTGCAATGTCCCAGAATGGATGCTGGCTGAGAAAATAGTGAACAGTGAGTAATGCGCGCTCTCTTAACTTTTCATGTGCTAATCTGCGTTTCCTCTCTTTTGCAGGTCGTTGTTATGGCCCGGAATGGATGTTGACCAAGAGCGACTCGAACCCAGGTAAGCGTACGATTCTTTTAGCTATTTTCGGAATTGGAATATAAACGCTTACTAATGCTGTGTCGTTCTCTTCTTCACAGGTTGCAGCGTTTTCGAAGATCGAGGGGACGTCGCCGAGATGCTGTGTTCTCTGGACCAAAAGAGCGATGGATGGCAAGCAGGATTCACTCACAGGTAAGTGTTATACTGATGGTGTTCTTGTTCTTGCAGGTAAACGGCTCCGGGAAGGCAGGCGAAGATCCGAGAAGAACGTGGTGAGCATCACGCTTCAGAGCACAGAGTAACGCGAAGCGTGTTTCTCTGCCCGGGCGTGGCTTATACAGCCCCTTGGCATCCCAGGTATCCCTAGGCCTGGCCACACCTAAAACACTAGACCGCATAGCACGGTTCATTGAACTGAGATATGCGGGGGCATCCATATTGTACAAAAGTCCATTGCCAAGTCCAGTTCTCAATTCTTCCTCACTTTATATATGAGCCTGGTGCCAAAGGCGCCAGGACTGACTCCAGGAGAGTCTTGGATGAGATGGCAAGGCCTTTAAGGCCATGATGGAGGGTCGTAGCTTAGCCCCAAATTCCTTGCCTATTAGGTCCAGGGGCAGGGGTCATGACACATCTGGAATATTGACGTCCATACGTCATAGCTGTGGAATATCGTCAGCAGAAATGTTAATAAGAAACCAATCTCTACTGATGATCAAGGCAGTATGGACAAATATAGAAAACAGCGGAACAAAAGAAACAAAGACACCGATTGTCATCATGAATACATCCTGGAATCCAGCAACAAGCGAAACCTGTCAATTCCTTGGGATGATTGAAAATGCTATTGACGAGGCGACAGCAGTACATCTGGCCCTGCACTTTCTGATATGCGGTGACATCAATTCAACCTGCAAACAGAGAACTGAGACTGCCTCCTCAACCTAAAGGGTTTCGGCAGCAGACCTAAGAGGAGCAGCATGGACAAACCTAATGACATCATGGGAGCTCCATAACATAGACGAGGTGCTATCAAATGAAAATACCCTGCCGACGTGGGAATGAAAATCATCAAGTGCAACGATTGATTATATATCTGCAACGGGTCAACTGGCACAAATCATAACTTCATTTGAGGTGATACGCTCGGCTGCAAGTGACCATAATTTGCTGAGCATCACTTGGCCAATAAAGCTCACTACAACCACGAAATCTATCTCACACTTGGAGACAAAAAAAACAAGCGTCTAGATTGAAGATGTCAGCTGTGGCAATAAGTGAGTTGAAGATTAAATACCTTGCACAAAACCACCCGGAAGCATCAATACAGATCGACTACTTGCCATTACTCTTGATCTACAAAAAGAAGCAGGCTAAACAAAATCGTGCAGGCCCCCAAAAACATGTGTACGACAACATTTTGGTGGAAAAAAGAAAAGAATTAAGAAAAGTAAAAAGAGAAGCCAAGCTCTCAGGTCCTGTAAGGACAAACCCAGCAGTGAAAGAAGCCACTCAAAGATACAAATCATGGCTCAAAAAGCATTGCATTGCGTTGTATCAGCAAGACGCAAAAAACATCCAAAGAGCGACAAGTGGAAACAAAAGCAGAGAATTTTAGTCTCTTTTGAACTCAACCAGCGCAACAGAAGAATCATCGATACTAAACAACATAGGTGAGACAACATTGATACATTTTTTCAGAACGCTGTTTCAACTTCCAATGAACAGTCCAACCTTAAATCAGTGTCCAATTTCGTCAGAATGACAAAGAGGAGATAACTTGGCTGATCAAGACTCTTAAGAACTCCAGAGCGCCGGGGCCCGACGGAATCACGAACATGGACTTAAAGGCCCACCCGGCAGAATGGGCAGATCTCCTGAGCAAAATATTTTGAAGATGTGCCAAGCTAAAATCGATCCCCCTCCTCGGGGAAATCAGCATTAGTGGTGCCAATTTATAAAAAAGGAACCATCTGGCAAACTATCGACTGATTGCTCTACTGGATTGCATTGGAAATGTGTTTGGATCTATGCTCCTAAATAAATTCAAGGCATGGGCAAAAGCAGCGCCATTAGAGGACTTCCTGCAAACAGGGTTCAAGAAAAACCTAGCAACAGCAGCTAACATCTTGACATTAAATATTCTGAACAAGAAGGTCTTTGAAGGGGGCCCGCAGATATTTGTTTTCGTGGACCTCATGCAAGCATTTTATTGCGTGGATAGGCTGCGTCTTTGGGACAAACTAGCGACCTGGAATTGCTCTACTTCAATACTGGCACCAATTAAAGCCTTGTATAAGGATACAAACATGAGAGTGTGACTGGACCAACAAGTCTTACTCTCAACAGAAATTCCTACCCTAAGAGGAGTGAAGCAGGTTTGCCCGTTGGCACCAGCCTTATTTCTGGCTTTCATAGGAGAAATTAAAGATTCCGACACAGAGGTCCGCTGTCTTCCACCAAAAATGGGTAAAACCCCCATAAATAGACTTTTGTACACGGACGACCTGATCCTCCTCGATTACAAACCAATAGGTTTGCAACATCAGCTCAGCAACCTACAGAAATACATCACAAACAACAATCTGGAGATCAACGAAGACAAAACTAAATTTATGATCATGTCCGCAGGTACAAAAAGAAGAGAAAAAATAAAACTGGGACTGGAGGGAAGACAGATCGGAAAAGTAAGTGAGTTCAGATATCTAGGAGTGATACTTGACAACTCCAAGAACGAGATAGCCATGCAAAGGTTTCTGAAAGAAAAAACAAAAAAACTAGCGGCCCAAGGATGTGCAATCGACAACAAATGCGGCTGCTTTTCATTAATCCCTGTGCTTAACTTTTATAAAATGAAAGTAGTACCAGCGCTGACCTATGGAGCAGATGCGATGCCCGACATGCCAATGTCATTATGGCCTAAATTGGAGGCTTTATTCTGGAGAAAGGTACTTGGCCTCTCGAACTGTACTTCGATAATCTTTATTAGGAAAGAACTAAGTCTGCTATCTCTTGCGGCCACAGTCAAATGCAATACCTTGATGCTCTTTCGAAAATGTCATGTTTCAGAAAAGCCGTCATTCCACAACCTCATTTTACAAGAAAGCTTGGGCTCAAGTTGAAAGATGTTGAGTCGGTGGACAAAACAGAACTTGGAAACTTTACATGAGGTCGCCATGGATGAACTCTTGAACACTAACCCGGTGAAAGTCCTGAATAAAGTCAAAGAGCTTGACTGGAACATGACAGGAGAAGCAGCAGCTGCCAATAAACTAATGCGGCATTTACCTCATAATCCTAGAAAACTGAACAAACTCCAACCATTGCTAAAACAGTTTCCTTCAAAACAGGCTAGACACCTCCTACTGAGAGCAAGGTTCAACTTATTACTTACCAACGAAATCTTAACCATCCGAGGGTTGGCTGCCACTAATGGATGCCGATTCTGTAACCTGCCAGAAGTGGTTGAGTCTATTCGACATCTACTTCTCTCCTGTTCGGGTACTTTAAATATAAGAGCACACTACTTGAGACACATATTTTCGGTTTTTGTACTGAGTGATGAAGACTTATGTTGGTCAAGAATGATGATGGGAGATAAAACTTCGTGGTTATTGGCCACATACAAAATTCTGCAACGCATACAAAATTCTCTCAACTCAGTAAATCGGTAAGTGGATGCTCAAGTACAATAGACAATGTGCCTCAGTGCCTGAATTTCTTCTTCTTTTATACTCATTTTCAAAGACTTTAAAGACTTAAAGATTTACTCGCAACTTTTTGTAAAAAATCTAATTGATTAAAATACAAAATAAATAAATAAAGGGTTTTCTTTTTGCACTTTTCACTCCATAGATTCCTATGGGACCCCCATTATCTGTGCTTGTTTTGAATCCCGTCCTTCAGAAGCAGTTCTGGACCAACTGGTGGACTGACCAGCTGTCTCCTGAGCCATCTTGCTGCAGCTATTGTTATTCAGAGCAGAGCCTTGGAACTTTGCAGATTTCCAGCTCATGCTACAAGCCGCCTGGCCTCGCGTTTTCAGACGCCTCACTCCAAGGAAGTTGTGCTGGAACTGCTTCTTTGTTCGGTGCTGTGCGATTGCCTGTCGCCTCCTGACTCTGGTTCCCTTTGTTGGAACCAAGCTTCTTTAATCTTGTATCTTGAGGAGGTCTGCACCTCAGAGGTCTACATCTTTCTTCTCTTTGGATTTTCTTCTGAAAGCTGGCATTATCAGTTTGCTGTGCAATGCGACCAACTTCCAACACAAAGAGTGACCCATTTGCGCACCTGAAACAACAGGGCCTTCCTCACCTGATCCAAGTGCAGACGATTGTGTCCCCAATGGATTGTGGTAGACCTGCAGTGGCATCTGGAAGAATCGGAGTCAGTGGGGTAAGTTAACATACTGCTTTTTGCCCCCTCCCCCTGTCCTCCATAGTGTAACATTGAGCATAAAGTTCTTGACCCAAACTCCCTCTGACGTAGCCTCCGATCGTTGAATCTGGATTAAGGATCCTTTCCTAGGTCTTACCTGGTGAACAGGATAGAATGGGGTACTTATCTGAATTTGGGTAAATCTTTAACTTTTAAAAACTTTTCAAAGCACAACCACACCCCACGGAATCATTTTTGAATACCTTACTTGAAGAGGCTATACATTGAAATTTGTGACTTTTGGGCACAAGGCTCCATACCATCTTGTGGTTGGACTTCTTATAGATTGAGGGAAGCTGTACCTGTGCTTATTCATATTAGTCACCTGTTTAACACTGGTAATTAATCCATACGCAACTCTATTTTCCTAATGGTGAATGTGTATGGCATATATTACTCACCGTAATTGTATTTCTGATGATGTTATCTGCTTAGATTGATATGCTTACATAGGCCGACATCTAGTGGTAAGTGCAGAATATTGCATGAATTCTTTTCGAATTTCGAAAAGGGACATCAACTGGGCGTGTCTGTAATACTATCCCTAGTGTGATGTGCATTGTACCTATGGTCCTTCACACGACAAGGTCCCTCAGATTGTTTTGTTTCTGACATGAGGGAGCATGAAGTGTATGCGTGAGTACAGAGATGAAAGGAGAGGATTGTGTAAGATGTCTGCGTGCCTTCAACACCAAGAGGGGAGGAAGGGTGGGCACATATGAATCTAAGCAGACAAGCATCAGAAATAGGATTACAGTGAGTAGTGTATGCCTTCCGAAGCTTGTGGATCTGTTTAGAATCACATGTTTGCATAGATTAGCAAGCACAACCTGGAGAAGATGGTGGGATGCTTGAAGGTACCACGGCAAAAAGATGCCTTAACACTGCTTGTCCCACCTGAGAATCTTGTTTGGAATGTGTGTCTAGACGGTAGTGCTGTGTGAAGGTGTGAATTGAACTCCAAGTAGATGCCTTGCAAATGGTATCTAATGGTACATTTGCAATAAAAGCTAACGTAGCCCCTGTGCCTCGAGTGGAGTGTGCTCTGGGCATGAAAGGTAGAGTTTTTGTTGGATAGAGAATAAGACATTTGTATGCATTTGACTATCCATTTTGAAAAATGTGACTTAGAGATAGAATCTCCTTCTCTCTCTGCAGCTATGGAAAACAATAACTGATCTGTTTTTCTTAGTGCGTTTGGTTTTGCCTATTTAATACATTAAAGCCCTCCTAACATCTAATGTATGGAGGCTCTTTTCTGCTGAAATAGTTGGATGTTGCAAAAAAAACTTGAAGTTCTATAGACGGATTAACATTGTCCTTCAAGATATATTTCAGAGAAAAATGGGGATGTGTTATTAAAACCACTTTGTCTTTACAGGTGTGAAATCCATTGTTGACGTGCACACTATTAGAATACGTTTGACTTGTTCCTGGTGCATCTTGTGGACTATTCTATTCAGAAGTGGTGTTGGGAGCAGAGCATATGCAAATCTCCCTGACCAGTTCATACACAGAGCGTTACCTTTGCATCATGTTTGAGGATACATGGATGTGTTCCAATGAGATCTATGTTTGGCTAATCACAGTTTGTTAAAAATGTTGTGCAGGATGTCTTTGAGCAACTGCCATTAGTGCTCTGATGGAAGTTCAATGTTTCTGCTTAGCACTTCGGCTAGACAGTTGTTTTCCCACAGAACACGTTCGGATAGGAGTAACATGTTGTGCTTCAGTGCCCAATCCCATATGTTCTGAGCTAATTCGGACAGACCTGGTGAGTGTGTAGCACCTTGACTGTTGTGTTTGTTTGCTAGCTAGTGAACAGGTCCACACATTGTGCGCAGTATGCTGGAGAAGATGCTTTCCACGCCCTGGTAGCGATGTGTCTTTGTGTTAGAGTGGCTTCTACTGCAGGGGTGAGGAATGATTTTTCCTTCAAAGGGTTTTCTTTTGTACAGCACTCAGGGTCCATCAATGTTTATTTAGTATATAACATTAACATCCATTATAAAACAATACATGCTATAAAATTACACTTCGAAACACAGCCCTATCAAGAAAGTTCACATCTGCCCCACAATAGAATCTTTCACATACTATGCAATAGCAAACGTAAAATTTGCATCTGTCGAGTGCGTTATTAAAAACATGGCCTCTGCACAATTTTTAACATTATTCTTTAAGAAAATGCACTCTTAACCATTTTCTTCTTCGTCCGATATTAGCTTTACATACCAAGAAGAAATGTAAAAGGTTCCCGGGCATTCCCATCCCACATGGACATTTCCTCTCTACACCCAACCATGGGTTCCGGGTACGCACCGATAAAACATTAAACCTGATCATTAAAATAATTCTCCTGCACTCATGAGAGTTGACTTTGTATTAAAATGTCAGGGGGGTTATTACAGCACAGCTCTTCCTATACACTTTCATTGTCAGGAGCTGTTAAATATGCCCCCGAGTATGATCCCATTCCTATTTATCAGCAAATTCTAGAACCAGGCTTCTTCTTTGCCCTTTCGTCAATATGTGTAAATGCTCAATATTGCACAGCCCCCATTTTTCCAACTAGGCCTTCCCCTCAGAGAGCCACTGATATTTGCCCTTTACAGTACAGCTTAACATTTCCATTAATGCGTTCTTTACATTGGGGTTCACAAAAGCATCTAAATGTACTTTCAGAAACAACTGGACAAATCAGCTATGAGCCAGTCATCCCATGCTAAGAACTACCAACTCGCGTGCCAGCGCATCCAGTCGTTGCTGAGGAGAGTCCTACCAGCTTTCTCAAGAAAACATTCTGCACCACGTCCAATTTTGCACAAGTGGAATAGCTCCACAACTCACTTTCATACAACGTCGCTGTATTTGTCTTAAGGTTCAGCTCTTCCAAACGCTTATCCAGCATTTTCCCCCATAGAAATAATAAAACCTTTGGCGCTCCTTTAGGCTTACTTCCATCTGTTAAGCTGCCTTGTGTACATGGACGGACCATTGCCCTTCCTTCGCGAAGACCATCCCAAGGTACCTATATGATGGCATGACTTCTACTCTTTCTTGATTAATGCACCAATTAAACACGCAATTTACCCCTACCAAACAATACAGCCTTTGTTTTGAATAAGTTCAGAGTCACCTTAAGATTCTTAAAAAAAGTATCTGCATACTGCAGACTTTGCTGCAGTCCCCCTTCTGTGAGATCTATAAGTGCTGTATCATTAGAATAGAATGGGGCACTATAATAGACCCCATTTATTTAGCGGACAAGATTTTATCAGGGGAGTCGTGTGGATTAAAACCAAACAAGAAGAGGGAAAATAAAAGAGGGGCCAGAGGGCACCCCTGTCTAACCCCTCAGTTTGTGATAATATCCTTTGTGTACTTGTCCCCCCCTCCCGCACACCGGATCGCAACTGAGCTATAGACATAAAACAGCTGTATCATCTGTGGCAGAACCGCCTGTAGCCCTAATTTGGACAGCTTTCCCCACAGAAGATTCCTGTCGACTGAATCAAACGCTTTTGCTAAATCGAGGAATGCTACATAAACATTTCCCCCCTCTAAACTTTGTACTTTTTCAAAGATAGTATGTAGAACAAAGCATTGGCCCAATGCCGAAAATTCTTTCCTGAACCCTGCTTGATTATCGGATAATTTCCCATTCTCTGTTGCCCACGTCAGTAACAGCTGCCAGACATCCAGTGAATATTTTACTTGATATATCGAGAAGGGAGACTGGCCCGTAACAGAAGGGATCCGAAATTTGGTACTAATAAGCTCCTGTTCCACGAGCTTGGGCCTTTTAGCCCAACCAGGCTTTACTTATTTTTAGTTCAGAAATATACACCCAGATTTCCTCTTGAGTGAAAATGAATATTGCTACAGTAGTCTGCACTACACATCTTCCACCAATTTTATCTGTCTTTAAGTTATTTAACACTCCTTCAAAGTGTGTAGTTCAACTGTTGGAAGGGATGGAGCCGATGTGCCCTTTTCCATTTTCCCCAAATCCCTTTGCAACCAATCTCCAAAAAGCTTTAACATTATTTTCTTGGATGACCCTTTGAATACATTCCCACTGTTTTTCTATGAACTGATGTTACTTTTCTTTTTATGGTTTTTTCATAGGCACATTTTTGTTCATGGAGGGCTATGGCCTGAATAGTGCCTCCCCTTATACCCCCTGGTTCAGTCTCCATTTTGCAATGCAGAGAATGAATGAGAGGCCGCGAAACGACCACTAGATATTCCCATTGACCGATTGCTTGCAATCATTGTTTCACCAGCCACTCTTGCATAGGACGCATGCGCAGCCGAGCGTGAGGCACTAGGTAAATGCATGAAGCCATCTTTCGAGTAGGCACATGGCCTTTCGTACGGTTATCTGACGGCCGGCTAAATAACATGGCATTTGGAAAAGTATGTTTTGCACCCTCTCATTGGAGGGGAAGACTAAAGCGTCTTCTGTCCCAATTAGAGCTCCAAGAAACTGTTGCACTTGACTTGGAACGAGGCTTGATTTTTTTCTCATTGATTGAGAAGCATAGCTTGAAAGGTAGGTTGATTGTTTTTTGGGTATTTTGTTGGCACGGTTGAGGTGTCTCTCCTGTATTTAGCCAGTCATTGAGTTAAGGGTACACTGGAATTGACTGTCTGCAGAGGTGTGCTGCTACAACTGTGAGCACTTTGGCGAATATCCTTGGCACAGAGGCTATGCCGAAGGGAAGTTCTTTTAACGGGTAGTGATTAGTTCCTACCTTGAATCTTAGGTATTTACTGTCTGGTGTCAACATTGAAATATTAAAGTAAGCATCTTGAATATCCAATGTTGCCATGTCATAACCCTGTTTTAGGAGTGGAATTACTTCTTGAAGTGTTGTCAATCGAAATGTTTGTGGTTAGATATACATGTTTGCTGGATGTAGGTCTAACACAGGGCGCATAGTTAAGTATTTTTTGAGTACAAGGAAGTATGTTGAATAAATACCCTTGTTTACCTCATGAGGCGGGACCAGCTCTATCGATCCTTTGTGAAGAAGAGCCTTCAGAGTAGCTAGTTTCTGTTGTGCATGGGTATGCTGGGCCTCGGAAAAATAGCAGGTGTTTAAAACCCCAAGTTGGACGCAAGGCTTATTAGAAATTCGACCTAAAGACTTTAGGGTCTGTGAGACAGGCATGGCATTAAGAGATGACACAGACAAGTGAAACACAGTTTGAAAAGCTTTATTCTCAATTGTCAGGATGGTGTAATGCTTAACCTGCTCTAACTCTAAGATGGGAATGTAGAGGCGCATGTGGATGCTTCTTTTCTAGTCCCCGCCCCCTCAGCAATGTCTTATTGGAGTAGCAGACGATTAATTACAATTGGGAACACATGCACGAGTTTATGCGACATGTTCACACTGCGTTGATTGTATGAAAGACGATATGCACTCAGTCAGTCAATCAGGAGATACCCTCACATTGAGACAGTGGTCACCAAGAAGGATGTCCACTGCCAAAGTGCCAGAATGCAGATATGGGAATCATGGATGAACGTTAAGTAAAAGTGTGATGACAACAGAATGATGTCATGAAAAGATATATAAACCTATTTTGAAACGTTATGAAAATACTTAAGACTGACGATGTAACTGAAGTACGAAGAGAAACAAGTACCTAAAAATGAAGTAATTGTGAAAATAAGAAATAACTTGTTGACCAATAACTGTAAATATGCTGTAACGCAAGCTAGAAAAATCATGTAGAAGCTTGCTAAAAAGGGGTATATACATTACGTTTAGGGCGCCCACTGGAAGAAAATGGATGACAGCCTGTGTTAATGAATCAACCCAGCTACCTCAAAATACGAGCCGAGGATAGCACATTGAAGAATTAACGAAGAAGCTGTTTTCATGTGCAGAATAAAGGAGTGCCTATGCCTGGGATCAAGGAGGCTATCTCGAGAGATGGGGGCAAGGCACAAATAGTTGAATGAATAGCCCATGTGGGTGAGACATTTTTGCTAAGATTAGGAGGGACAAGGACATTTGCAGATGCCAAGTGTTGGACAACCACAGAGGCAAAAGCTTATGTGAGGTGGAGTGAGAAAGTCTCTATAAGGACAGAAGGGGAAATTACACCCTGTTTAATAAAATCAAATAGCAGCAATTGAGAGGCTGAAACGGACAGAATCATGGTCTCCTAACACGTGATGAAGAACTCAAAACAAAGACTATTCATTAGAGCTTCAGTTAAGATAGTGGTGAGCTTGTACTCCCTCGAATGTCCCAGAACATTGAGCTGACTACGAGGTCAACTATAAACGATAGACCTTGGCTAAGGATCAGGTCAATGAAATGCGATGGACTAATTGGGAAAACAAGAGAACAAGTTGGTGCAGCTCGGACAACTAGGTTTTGTTCTGTTCACATGCTGCTGAGGAGCCGAAAGTCCAAGGTTGGATAGGGTTGCCAACCAATTAAAAAGGCTTGCCATGCACTTTCATATACAATGTTGCAGTTATTAACCCGCTGCCATATTATCTGCTATAATCAGTATGTGACAAACGTATACGTAGTTCAGGGCATGTCCTACAGACAAGGGGCAGGCAATGAGATATTAACCCATATATAAGCTGTTGGATCTGGAAGCTATGTTCATTGCATGTGTGAATGCTGGGGCCTTGTTGGGATGTTCTGTGGAGCTTAGAGTGTTGTGGCACTTGAGAGTTCCACATCTTACAGTTGGGGACTTGGAGCTGGGCAGGGAACCAGGGTGGAGGCCTGTGATCTTCTCTCCTGCTTACTACCTGTACTATGCAACATAAGAAGCAATAAAGCATGTTTCCTGTTCCACTTGCCTGGGTCAGCCTGGTTCCTGCTCCTCATACATTACTGGCCCAGGGCACCACCTGCAAGAGGCCGGTTACATCATTTAGCGACAAAGATATCTGAACCTGAAGGAGATTGGGTGTAGGAGAGAAGGAGAGGAAATGGAGAAGAAGAACCAGCATAGAAAATAATTTTCCTGGTGTGCTGGTAGTAGAAAATGCAGCTGGTGCCAAAGAAGATGAAGGACGTAACACCAGACAAGCTCTAAAGGGGCCTGGTGCCCATCGTTGGGACTGGGGAAGACTCTGGCCTTACAAAAGGTTTTGAGGCCGTGTGGCAGAGTGAAATTGCCACTTGTAGGCAAGATGGAGTTGACACCCGTGAGTCGACCGCCATTGGAGAAGGGCAGAAAAAGAAGAGCTCATAGAAACTGTTGACCGGAGGAAAGGAGCATTTTCCAGAGGTACTGAATATGTAGAAATGTCGTGGAGCGACTGTTTGGGGGCCGTGGTGGGAGTTGCTGGGGCTGCCAGCGAGGCCCGTGCTGTGCAGGCCCTGTGTTCCAAGCCAACGGTTGGGCTGGAACGCAGAGGAAGCACCCGGAAGGGTTTAGAAGAAAGGCCCTTAGCGCGTCAGTCGGACATGCGTATTGAAGAAAGGGCCTTTGCACGTCAGTCGGACGTGCGTGAGAGCTTTGACATGTTTCATAGAATCTTGAAAAGGGAACACAAAGGATACTTCCATTAAGGCGGAACATAATGCGGCTCGTATTATGAGGCCATGACATTTAACATGGAATGGAAACAGCTTCGAATTTGGAGGCAGCAGCACATTTTATTTTGTGGAACATGCGGGCCACGAGGTAATATTCAGAGCGGCACGAATTTCGCAGTATGGCGAGGTATTCGCTTTGTTTGAGAAACGTTTTTAACATTTGCTGCAACACAAAAAAAAAATATTTTGGAGATCCGGACCCATCAGTTTCAGCATCATTTGGAGTTTTGTTGCAGGGGAGCACTGCGTGGGTTGTATATTGTTTTTGATTTAGTAAATGCTGGAGGAATGGATGTTTTGATTTACAATGCAAGCCTAGAGACCCCGAGAAATTGTTGTTTACAGATTGAATTTAATCTAATGGAACAATTTAATATGTTTTGAAGAGTACTGGCACATTTATTCGTGTGATTTTGCAGAGTTAAATGGACTGAATGAGGGGTGCAGAAGATGATTTTGGAATACATTTTATGGGGCCTAAATGCAGTTATTAAGCATGAGCTGTGTAGGTGCAGCATGGTTTAGGAGTAATGAATAAGCATTACAGTGTCAGACAAAATACACAGTAATTATTTGGAAATGCACAAGTAATCATTTTAAACTATTGAAGTTTAATTTATGTCTCACATGATATCACATGTAGTTTTGCACAGAAATGTTTTGTTTGCGGACCATTAGAATTTGAAATTAAGTTGAGTCTTTTGCCTCAAAGATTGTTGAATTCTTAGAAATGTTTTGTAGTGAACTGAAGTTTTGGGATGTTTTGTTTCTAAATGTTAGGCTCACCCCAGCATGGTGACTGATCACCACCATGGCTGGCGGTGCAACATATCCATATTTTGAGAATGTAGATTTTTAAATGCAAAATGTATGTGTGTGTTTATTGCACATTTGAAGTTGTTATATGACTGTGTGTTGCTTATGTGGGTGCAAGTGGAGTTTTGGGTATTGACGCAAGGGTGCGCACAGGAGGAGGCAGCAGGTTCTGCAGCAGTGCATTTGTGTGTGGTAGTTATGTACGTGTAGTAGGTGTGTGCATGTTTGGAGTTGCACGTTTGTGGATGTCGGCGTGTAAATGTGTACACGTTTGTAGTGGAGCTTTTTCGCAAAATGGTATTTTATTGGGAGTTACATGCATGCAATGGGGTTAGGTCCTCACATGCTGGCCAGGCGTGTTTACCAATGTAGAAAAACCTTCAATACGAGCCGAATCGTTTTTTTAAGGAGGTTGGACACTCATAGGGAAGTGCTCCAGTATTTTAACATAACTTTGAGTTAAGTAGCAGTGTTTGACCTTAGGGCATGGGACCCATTTTTGAGGTTGGAGTTATCTTTTTCAATACAGTTCGTTCGTATGAAATATGGGGATAGAGGCCCTGAAAATGGTCTGCGTTGTGGGTTACCGCACAACATGTCTTTTCTTCTATGTTGAGGTTGGAGTAGATCTTTAGGAGCAATTTTGTTCTCCTAAATTTTTCTGTTGTGCCAGGAGATGCATTTGGGAGGAGGTACATAGTATTTTCTATGCACGCCAGTTAATTTGATTTAGAATTGTGGTGGAGAGCACACAGGTCGTAGGCCAGTGGTTGTTATTGTTGTGGAGTTGTAATGAATTTTGATCAGCCAGGTCCAACCACTGGCATGGGTTACTGGATTTATTTTCAGTTGAAATTATAAAAATGTTATTCTGAGTTTTCAGGTCACTCCACTTATTTTTCCATCTTGCGGTGTTGTTTTTTTGTGTGGAAATTTGGTGAATTTGCTCTACACTACTGTTTTTTTTTCATCTTGGTAGTGTTTTGTTACTTTGATATCATGACAGCCTTTTTGCTATGCATGTTTTCGCGCCACACCTCTTTCTATTGTGGTTGTGTTTTGCATTTTCATGATCTTTGTGTTGTGTGTTGTTTTCACTAGATTTTTTTTCATTCTTTTTCATGTTTTCTTTAGGGGAGAAGGGATGAGGTATGGTTGTTGGGATAATGTTTGAGTGTATGGGATTATTGTTGGCATGTTTAGGACAATGGTTTAGGCCCTTGTGTAGGTTTACAATATCGGAGCTACCTTACATTTTGGAAGGTGTGTTTGTCTCACTTGGAGGCGTGGTTAGTGCTCAGGTGTGGTAGACTTGAGGCCAGGAGTGGCAGGCTTGGCGGAAGTTGTTTTAGGTTAGGAGGGTTTTGGTTTGTGGTTTAGTTTTGTTTGTCCGTTTGTGACAAGGTTTGTGCTTGGTGGTGGCGGCACCGAGACCCAGGTGTGGCAGGCCAGGGTAGAAGGAGTTGTAGGGTCTTGTGATGTTATGCATGTCCTAGCATGATTGTGTGTTGTTATGTTTCTTGTGTTTGTTAAAGGGGGAGATGGTGTTGTATTCTGGAAGTTCTGTTTATTGCATGTGTGAGTGCTGGGGCCTTCATATGATATGATATTTTATTTATATTGCGCTCGTACACAAGTGTTTCAAGTGTTGGAATGTTCTGCGGAGCTTAGAGTGTTGGGGCACTTGAGAATTCCACATCTTACAGTTGGGGACTTGGAGCTGGGCAGGGAACCATCTTCTCTCCTGCTTACTACCTGTACTATGCAACATAAGAAGCAATAAAGCATGTTTCCTTTTCCACTAACCTGGGTCAGCCTGGTTCCTGCTCCGCGTACATTACTGGCCCAGGGCACCACCTGCAGGAGGCAGGTTACATCATAATTCTATAAGTAGATATGTTCCTCTAATCCAATCCCTCCCGGCGATATGTTTCATGAAATGCCACGTAGGATGATATCATAAATTACGTATATGAAACTATATAAACTGTGTACAAGCAAAATTAGGTGTGAACATTGAGCATCTACTTTGATAGCTGCCATATCGCCCTGCTTTCTTATATTGAGAATAAAGCACTATTTTACCATCTTCCTTTGGCCTGTCCGGTTATTTGGTCTGTGATATTTACTGGTAATTCCATCAAGCACATAGAAGACACTTCAAGATGCTACAGCACATTTGGTAGCAGGGCGGATGGCTCTAGTCCATCGACCTAGATCTAGGCTTAGTTCCAGACCCTGGACAATCGCAGCTCCTACAATTAGCCAGACAATTGCAGAGTTTCCTGCAGAGAGCGGAGCGTAAAAGATCATGTGTTCAAGATCTGGTTTGGCGGGTCCCCCTTTGATGAAATTCCTGTCTGGTCCCTGCAGGCGCCCCGCGGACTGAAGTCAAACTGGTTGATTGTGGGAGAGTTGATGCTGAGGCACTCGAGATGAATAGCCAATGTGAGTTGAATATACATTCCTCACCCTAATCGGGATACATTCCTCACCGTAATCGTATTTCTGATGCTTGTATCTGCTTAGATTCACATGTTGTGCATAGGCCGAGATCTAGTGTAAGCTGCAGAGTATTACAGTTTGTTTTTCGAAACTCGAAAATGGGCGTCGACACAGAGCGTGCCAGTAATACTATTCCTAGTGTGACGTCCACTGTACCCAAGATCCCTCACGCGTCTAGGATCCTCAGATTGTATTTTTTCTGACATGAGGTAGCATGAGGAGTAGCGTGAGTACAGGTAATCCAAGCAGATAGACAAAAAGGTAAGACTACAAGCAATCATGCGCCTTCTCTCGGAGGGGAGGAAGGGTGGGTTGCGTGTGAATCTAAGCAGATACAAGCATCAGAAATACGATTACGGTGAGTAATGTATCCCTTCTGAGGCTTGTGGAATCTGCTTAGATCACATGCTGTGCATAGATTAGCGAGCAGTACCTGAAGAAGGAGGTGGGATGTGAGAAGGGTCATGAGCAAATAAGTGTCTTAGAACCGCTTGTCCCACTTGTGTATCTGCCTTGGAATGGGTGTCAATGCAGTAATGCTGAGTAAAAGTGTGAATAGAGCTCCAAGTAGCTGCTTTGCAAATGGTGTCAAGGGGTACATTTGCAATGAAAGCCAGTGTGGCACCAATGCCTCTAGTAGAGTGGGCTCTTGGCGTGAAAGGCAGAGTTCTTTCACAGAGTGAGTAACACAGCTGGATACAGTTAATAATCCACTTCGAGATGGCGCCTTTAGAGACGCGATCCCCCTCTCTGCATGTAGCTACGGGGACAAACAGTTGATCTGTTTTTCTTAGCGGTCTGGTTTTATTTACATAGTAGAGGACCGCCCTACGCACATCTAGGGTGTGTAGTTTCACCTCAGCCGAGCTTTGCGGGTCCTGGAAGAAAGCCGGTGGACTGGTTTACATGGAATTTAGATATAAATTTAGGTGAGAACCTAGGGCGTGTGCGTAAAACCAGTTTGTCTTTATGGACAGTAAAGAAGGGATCCTGCACTGACAGAGCCTGAATTTCACTGACCCTTCTTATAGAAGTAATAGCTACTAAGAAGGCCGTTTTATAAGTCAGGTGTTTGAGACTGCTTTTATGCATGGGTTTGAAAGGGGGGCCCATGAGCTTGGCTAGCACCACATTAAGGTCCCACCCTGGTGGTGGGTTTGAAATAGAAGGGTGAAGTCTCTTTACTCTTTCCATGAAGGCTTTAACTACTAGTACTTTCCACCACGAAACCTTGCTATGGGAAATGGTGTAAGCCGACAGGGCTGCCAGGTGTACTTTCAGTGAGTTAAAAACCAATCCTGCATCCAGCAGGTGGAGCATGTATGTAACAATAGTGGAAGGAGTGCAATCAACCGGGTTGATTTGTCTACTCTGGCACCAGATAACGAACATCTTCCACTTGTCAAAGTAACAGTGCCTTGTGTTTGGTTTCCTAGATTCCTTTAGGATGTCCATACACCTCTGTGGCAAATTGAGATGTCCAAACTCTATGACCTCAGGAGCCATGCTGCCGGGTTCATTGAGTTGGGTTGCTGGTGCACTGTTTGACCTTGGTGCTGGGACAGTAGGTTGTACCAGGATGGAAGTTTGATGGGCTCGCACACCGCCATCCTGCGTAGGTGTGGGAACCACAGTTGTCTTGCCCACATGGGAGCACCTAGGACGAGCGTCATCGACTCTCTGTTCATCTTGTTCACCACTTTCCTGATGAGAGGAGTTGGTGGAAAAGCGTACGCAAACATCCCTGACCAGTTCATCCACAGGGCATTCCCCGGGAGTCTGGTTGGGGGAACCTGGATGCAAATCCTGGGCATTGTTTGTTTTCGCTTGTGGCGAATAAGTCTATAGTGGGGAAACCCCACTGAGAGAAGATATCTTCTACGACCTCTCTGTGTAGAACCCATTCGTGTTCCTCTGGGAGGGAGTCTCTGCTCAGAGCATCCGCTAGGGAATTGAGCTCCCCTGGAACATGTTGTGATGACAGATAGATGTTCCGTCTGAGTGCCCATATCCAGATTTTCTGGGCAAGCTTGGACAGATCTGGCGAGCGAGTCCCTCCTTGCTTGTTCAGGTAGAACATGGCTGTTGTGCTGTCCGTCCGGATTTGCACTGACAGGTTTAGTAGGTGGGGCTTGAACGCCTGAAGCGCTCTGAATACTGCCAGAAGCTCTAGCAGGTTGATGTGGTTCTTGGCCACTGAGTGAGACCAGAGACCCTGAGCTGTGTGGTGGAGATAGTGAGCTCCCCACCACGTCAGACATGCATCTGTAGTGACTACTGCCTGTACCTCGGGATCGTAAAAGGGTTTCCCCCTGTGCGAGATTCTCTCTTGTCCACCAGTGAAGGCTTTGTACCAGTGTTGGCGAAACGACCACTAGATCGTCCCACTGACCACTTGCCTGAGACCACTGTTTCGCCAACCATTCCTGCATGGGACGCATGCGCAGGCGCGCGTGGGGGACCAGGTAAATACATGACGCCATCATGCCCAGTAAACGCATTGCTTTGCGTACCGTTATTTGTTGACCGGACTGATAATGCGGAATTTGCAGTAGTATATTCCGAATTCTTTCTTCTGAAGGAAAGGTCAACCCCTCTTGGGTATCTAGGATAGCTCCTAGGAACTGTTTTGAGGTGCTTGGCACCAGGCTTGACTTTTTCTCGTTGATTGAGAAGCCTAACTCGTGGAGGAGGTCGATAGTCCTTTGAATGATTGTCCTGCAAATTCCTGGGGTTTCCCCCGTTATGAGCCAGTCGTCCAGATAAGGGTACACTGGGATTGCCTCCCTGCGTAGGTGTGCCGCCGCCACCGCCAGTACCTTGGTGAATACCCTTAGTGCTGAGGCTATCCCGAAGGGCAGTAGCTTGAATTGGTAGTGTCGACTGTCCACCTTGAATCGCAAGTACTTTCTGTGCGGTGGGAACATGGAAATATGAAAATAAGCATCTTTCATATCCAAGGTTGCCATGTAATCCCCCTTTTTTAGGAGGGGGATTACCGCTTGTAGCGTGGTCATACGAAATTTTTGGGGCTTGACATACTTGTTGGCAGGCCGTAAGTCCAATACTGGGCGCATTGTCAAATCTTTCTTTGGCACAAGGAAGTAAGTTGAATAAATACCCTTGTTTACCTGGTGTCCCGGGACGAGTTCTATTGCGTCCTTTTCTAGCAGAATGGCGGTCTCCTCGAGGAGAATCTTCTGATGTTCTAAAGAGTGTACTCTTTGTCTTGGAGGATGGTTCCGGGGACGCTGCAGTAGCTCTATACAAAATCCTGTGGATACTGTTGACAGCACCCATCTGTCTGATGTGTTCCCTGCCCAAGCCTGGGTGAAGTTGGAAATGCTTCCCCCTACTGGGGTTGCCTGAGAAGGGACCCTGAACTGAGCGTCACTGCTTTGGTGGAGGCGTGCCGCCTCCCTTGCTGGGGCTGCCTCTGCCTTTACCACGACCTCTCCTATTACCTCTGCCGTAACCCTGGGTAGACTGTTGTTTGTTGTTCCACTGTGTACCCTGCCCCTGGGAATAGTTAGATCCTCTCTGGGAATTTTGGCCGCGTGGGCGACGAAAATTACTATTCCCTCTCTGGTTAGGGGGTTTATTGGTTAACTGGCCAAGGGACTTGAGTGTTTCGTATTCGTCCTTGGCATTTTTCAGTGCGTCCTCGACCGCTTTACTAAACAACAGATCGGTTTCCACCGGTTTGTCCAACAATGATGCCTGGGTTTCTGCCTTAAAACCAGACTGCCGCAACCACGCATGTCTTTTGATAACAGTGCCCTCCGCCATCAATCTGCCTGCGTTGTCCGTCAAAATGCAACCAGACACGGCTCTACCCTCTGCGGAAATCCGAGCTAACTGGCCCTTTAAAGGTTCAGGAGCAGAGGCTATGAGTGCCGCGACTTCTTCCCACTGATGGCAGTTGTAGCTGGCCAACAGGGTGGTGGAGTTAGCAATCCTTGCTTGATAGGCGGACGTTGAGGCTACTTTCCTGCCAAAACCGTATAGTTTTTTGCTCTCCTTGTCGGGAGGAGCTTCGGACGATGACAAGGGTGTTCCAGCCCTTTTACGAGTGTTGGTCACAACTAGGGAGTCTGGCTTCAGATGTCCTCTTATATAGAGAGGGTCAGACTGGGACGCCCTGAAAAGTTTTTCAACCTTGGGATTGACTGCTCTGGTGAGGTTCGGGTTCACCAGGGACGGGTCTATTCTCTGCTGAATGGACTTAAGGATAGGGATGGTCTGGGCAACAGGCCTCCTTTCTCCCACTAACTCTTCTGCAAAGTCCCTTTCCTCCTGCACACCGTGGGTGTCAATGTGGAAATGTTCTGCTGCGCGAGCGAGAACCTCATTTAGGAGGGGTTGGTTATCGACCGGGGAGTCGGTAACCGGGGCTTCGTTCTCTACCGGGGAATCTACCCTGTATGTTTCCGGGTCCTCCTCTTCCTCTTCCTGGTCCTCATATTCCCCATAGTAGCCAGTCCCGGTTTGCTCTTCTATCATGCTAAATTCTTGGTCCTCACCAAAGGAAGCTTCTCCTTGATACCGTGAGTATGGTCTTGCATAAGGTTGTACCTCGAAGGGTTCTGACCTCATCGGAGTTTCAACCGGGGCTTTTTACTCGGGGGGATAGGATCAGTAGAGCCTGAGGGTGTGGCCCCTTGTGGACCATACGAGAGGAAATGTTCTGGATTTTTATCATAAAAATCAGCCAAAGATGACATTCTTGACATAACCCTATCTATGTCTTCACTGGACCATCTCTTGGAACTGGGAATGACTCTCTCAGCAAGTCTATGGGATTTATCTTGAGTAGCTTTGCTGGTTGTAGACCTATCAGCAGACCTGGTTTTGTCTGTCTGTTTAGGGGGAGTGGAGTGTTTCACAGGTGTGGAAGGATGCACAGGTAGTTTCTTCTGTTTTCCCCCCTCCCCGTGCGTGGAAAAATGTTTTCCCTGTCCTTTAGTGGCTCCGGAGTTTTTCGACGCCTGGCGTCGAGGATCGGGGGTGGTGTCCCTGTCCTTCGAGCGTGGGGCCTCGCTGGCTTTAACTGCGGGCTCCGACTCCTGGAGCGCGGCCTGGGGGTGGAAGTCGTCTTCATCTCCCGACGATCGAACTTCTGTTAGCCTAGGGAGCGAGGCACTCTTGGCAAGTGTGGAGGATTGCCTGGAGTCTTGCGGCGATCTTGATCGAGAGCGCCCAGAGGACACCGAATCGGACCGTTCTGTTTGTGCCTCTTTCCGAGAACTCAACGTCGTCGAGTCTCGGTTGGACTTAGTGTGTTTAGTGTGTCTAGTATGTGAAGCGCTTGTGTCGCCGGGGGTCTTCCCCATAGCCGCCCTGCCGGACGACCTTCCGAGGTCGGGGACCTGCGCTCGGCTGTCTTTCGTCGCCGTAATGACCTCGCCGTCCGAAAGTACGGCGTCGCGGCCGTCGCTGAAGGCGCCCTCCGCTGCCATGGCCGCCTGCCTGGCGTGGTGGGCCCAACGCTTGGTCGAACGGTCCTTTAGTGTCTTAGGTTTAAACCTACTACACGCTTTGCAGTTCGCTTCGGGGTGGTCCCTCGGCAAGCAGAGATTGCACGTGGCGTGCCTGTCGACCCAAGGGTATTTGCGATTGCACTTGGGGCAGAATAGAAAAGGGGAAATGTATAAGGTGTACCTATATACCAAGAGTGTAGAGTATGTACCACCCCCCACTCTCCTACTTGCAGGGATGAGGCCAGCGGCCTTCCAGGCCCGGGGCGAGGCCAGCGGCCTTCCGAGGCCCAAATCCGTCGTGCAGCAGCCGACGGTCGATTTCTTCTCCAGCCGGCGTCGAGTGTCGAAGTTCGAAGTTGGGGTGGGGAAGGATGTCAATAGATTAATATTTTAAATTTTAGCAAAAGTATGGCTAAGGCCAGGGGACTCCGCAAAATGCTTCCGACCAGTATGGCGGAAAAAAACAATCTGAGGATCCTAGACGCGTGAGGGATCTTGGGTACAGTGGACGTCACACTAGGGATAGTATTACTGGCACTCCCTGTGTCGACGCCCATTTTCGAGTTTCGAAAAACAAACTGTAATACTCCGCAGCTTCCACTAGATGTCGGCCTATGCACAGCATGTGATCTAAGCAGATTCCACGAGCCTCAGATATATATATATATACACAGAAAGAGTAACTGGATATTTAGGGGTTATAAAGAAGAGAAAGGATACCTCGATTCCACAGGCCCGTGAGGGACGGAAAGAATGCACACCATAACTCCATATAGAAGTGTTAAGGAATTCCTAAGGCATAAAGCCAATACAAAGGGCGCGCATTAGACTACGAGACAGAGTCAATAAGAGATGAGATACATTTATTGAGAATAGTAACGGAAGGTCTATGTAGGGGAACAAATTGAAAGTGCACATGTGTCGGGGGGGTTTTCTGCATGTTTAAACTGATAAGATATAAAACGACAGTAAAAAAAAAAAAAAGCGATTTTTAGTACACTTAAAAAAGAATTGCCGTCAATCAGAAGGTTACAATAAGATGAAATGAGTATACAAATAAATAAGAGAACTTTAAGATACTAAAAAACCAAGAAAGACATTAAAGAAATTGATAGAAAGTGTAAACGATGGAGTAAGAAGAACATTGGTACAAAAAGTTTTCAAAATATTTTGATTCACGGATTATGAGCGGCGATTGATAGTGTTTGCTCAAAAAGACAAAACTATACATTTTGTAGAAAGAAGAATAACAGACTGAGTAAGTATTGACAGACTTTTTACCAAGGAAGACACACCTGTATTACACCTATGCAGAACTAATAAAGCACTTATGTCGTGCCCTCAAGCAGGTTCATTATCAAAACCAGTATTATGCCACATTACAACATACTCACATGCCACTCATAAAAGAAAGAAGTTAGAGAAAAGATTGGCATTTCTAGAACTCTGGAAAATGTACCAGAGGGGGAAAGAAGATCCAGCTGAGAAAGAGTGGATGCTTAATCAGAATAAAGGGCAAGATATAACACCTTCAGCTTCCATTTTACCTCCTGAAAATCAAGATGTAAACCTTGAAGAAACACAATTTTATCTTTTAAAGGAATTAAAGGCAGCAGCGTGTTATGTTAATCCAACGCATGTGCCCACTGCTTATAACAGGGAAGATACATCAGAACAGAGCAGGAACAGACAATGCAAAAATATATCAACACGCAATGAAGATAAACAAAGTGATTAGAGAAAAAAAGACAAGACAACTGGAGGAAAAGGCAGATGGGAACAAGGGATGTATCTATGAATGAATGGATGGGAGGACAAATATTGCTCAAACTAGACGAAAAGGGCCTTAATGGAGTACGGGAAAGAGGAAATGGAAGAGCGAGACAGAAGAGAGAAAAAGAAAGAAGAAGAAATATACAAAGAAGACAGGGACAAATAATCTAAGTGAAGGGAGGAACGGAAAAGGTGTGAGATGAGAAAAGAACAGGAGACATTGGAAGAGGAGAAACAAAGAGAATAAAGCCCAAAGACTGAAATAACGTAGGTTACAACAAAGGCGAGAGGAAGGTGAGTTAAGGGAATTAAGGAGAAGAAAGTAAGTAACAAAACAGGAGTAGGGGATTAAAAGATCATGAAATAGAATATTTATGCCACAGAAGCATAGTGTGTCTAGAAGCACAAGAATGATTGGAAGAAGAAAGAGGGTCAACAACAGCCCCCAAGGGAGCTGCAAGGGATGCCGTGATCAGCGAGGGCAGGATACAGAAGACATAGAGCAGAGGCTTGGGAAATGATAAAGGCAAATGACGGATTGAGAAAGATATGAGACTCAAGAGAACATTGAAAGTTCCTGATCAAAGGAAAATGAAGGTAAATCAAGGGACGTCATAACAGACAATCATAGAACGATGTCCTTAAGAAAGCTAGATCTTGACTATGTAGAAGAAAACAGCCACACACCAGGTACATAATGATGTCAGATGAAAGAGAGGAGAATGAGAAGGCGCATAGAGAGGGCGCATGCAGATTTTCAAGGGAATCTAGTGTAGATAAAGGGGTAAAATGGTCAGATTTAGAAGACCCCCTAAAAAAAACACCAGAACCAACACCATATGTTGATTTCAATTAACTGCACAATGGACATTATATTAAATCCTTCCTTAACCAACATGCATCGCCCTGTTGCCTGCTTTATATTCTTTACTTCACCCTCAAATGTGGTTGGGTAGTAGCCTGATTTTATGGCCTCTAAATCTGCAGCTATTTTCCGCGAGAGATTAAATCTGTTCTTTGAATGGGCTGTTCATTTTACAATTGCTATGGTCTCTGGAAACTCAACGCTGCAATACGTTTTTCTAATAATCCCGCATTTTGCACTGGAGTGCCATCTGCGTGGAGGAAACCCCTCCTTTTCCAACGCAACAAACCCACGTGTACAGTTAACATCACAAAGGTGAGTCGGAGTGCACCGTCACTTCCTCATCCTCAGAGCTTTGCAGTGTGTCTATAAGCACAGCTAATTCTGCAGCCTTTGTTGAATAATTTTGGGAAAATCTCCTACTAATCATTACCTCAAATTTACCCTTTCGGTTCAGCTTTACCACTGCCGATCCTAAATGTCTCATCCCATTCTTTTGATCAATTCTCGATGACCCATCAATGAATATCACTCCCCCCCCCCTCCCTAGAGCATTTTCTCTAACTTGGGGAATATCATCATAACACTCGGTATACATTGTACGATCATGCACATCATCATCTTCTCCCACTGGTTTAGCTAGAAACATTGCTGGATTCACTGTGCTACACCTAACAATTTTGATTGCAGGGTTTGAGATAATTACCTCAAATCCTGATACTCTTTGTGTGGTCAATGTGCTTTTGGGTTTTTCCAAAATTGCGAATAATGCATGTTCTAAGAATACCATCAATGAACACCCCATGGTCATGCTTGAGGCTGTTTTGATTGTAAATGCAGCTGCTGCCAAAGATTGCTCACACAGAAAATGTCCTCTCATGACTGGATCTAAGATCCCAATATAGTAAAAGATGGTTTATGACCATGTCATAATGTTGTTCTCTGTGTGAGCACTGCTGTCATGACTTCACCATTTGAATGATAGAATAAGTAATATTCTTCACTGTACTTTGGAATGCCTAACAAAGGGGCTGTGCAGAATGCCTTTTTTAATTCATGAAATCCTTCGGTCATCGCTTCTGTCCATATTATTTGTCATCTGGGCCTCTAAATTCTTTTAAAAGTGGTTGAATATATGTATTGTAATCAAAGACCCAGGCCCTGCAATAATTACATAGACCTACAAATTGTTACATTTGCCTCACTGTTATTGGCTGTTCAGTCCTCATAATATCATCTACTCTTTCAGGTATCACTTTTCTCCCTTTGTGCAAGATCAACTGCCCTATATACAGTACTACTTCTTGGCAAAATTATAATTTCTACTTATCCACTTTATACCCTTTCTCTGCCAGTATAGTCATAAGTTAGACAGAGTCTTCGCTGCATCTTTCTTCTGTCTCACTGCACACTAAAATGTCATCAACATATTGAATTATGGTACTTTCAAGTTGAACATTACCCAAGTCCATCTACAATTTGATGGGGACTGAAAGTACCCGTGAGCCAAACAAATGTGTTTCAGACGAATCATTCTATATGAAAAAGAAGTCATGTCTTGTGAGTCTACATGAAGTGGAATTGAGAAAAATGCATTTTTTAAATATACAATAGTAAAATATTTTGCTTTTGGTGGGATATTACACAATTTTGTCGCAGGATTTGGAACAAACAGAAATTCTGCTCCGAATATATTGTTTAGGGGGTCTCAAGTCATGGATGAAGATCCACAACCCCCGTTGGTTTTTTGACAGGGTACACGGCCATGTTACAGAGGGAATCAAATGGTACCAAAATGCCTTGTTTCATTAAAGAGGATATGGTTTCGAATATAACTTCATCCGCTTCTCTAGACATGGGATACTGTTTTGCACTTTGCAGATTTGCTCCTGGTTTGAGCTTTATTTCTACTACTCTCACTCCTTTCAGTAAACCCACGTCATATGGACTTGTAGTCCATAAGATACTTGGTACTTTTTCCAAGTCTTCCTGAAAAAATGGCTGTTCATTTTTACCAATGCCATTCTCTGGGGTATTTCTAAATTCTTTAATCCAATAAGTAAGATTTATGAAAAATACTACCTCCTCATTTGAAAAGTCGTCCCTAAATAGCTCCTTGTCCTTCAAATCCGTCAACCTGTAATCTTAATCGAGGGCTATCACTGTTCTCCATCCCCTTCCCTCATAGTCTATCCCATGAAGCATCACCCGTTCTTCTCTTACTATTGCTGCTGCTAGTTAGAAAGGGATAATTTGCCCTTCCTCGTCATCCATAGGAATTTCTGGTCTGAACAAGAACTTATCCGGTATCCTCAATAACTTTCCAATCAATTTAGGCAACCATGATAATAAGATAGTCACTCCATACAAAAACATGTCCTCCTCTAGAGATACTCTGCGTAGAGCTTTCTTTACTGTGAATGGTAGTATGAGCTTGCTCACATTTACATAATGTATTCCTGGAGTAGAACACACTATCGTTTTTTGTCATGTTAAGTTTCATCAGCAAATCACATCCTAATAGGTTTACTGGAGTTTGTCTAGAGTATAATAATGGCATACACATGTCGTGTTCACCTATAGAAATTGGCAATTCGTCTGAAAATGGAACTAAATGTATTGCTCCAGAAAATCCCTGTGCATTCATGACAAGACCTGACATTGGATATTTTCCCTCACGGACACAGGAACGTGTTGCTCCAGTGTCCACAGAAAATGAAAACGTCTTGCCTCCTATCGTCACCTTGACTCTTGGTTAATCTCTGTGGTCCGGTGTTACAGATAGCACTGAACACATCAGATCCGTCTGTGGGCTGTCCTGTTGTGGATATAAACAGATCCCCATACCTGTGAAAGGATTTCCTCCCACTATAGTCATATTCCCCAATCTAGGTGTGGCTACTTGCGTGGCTCCAATATCCATCGGCCACTGTGATTCGCCTGCCTGTTATATTGGACTAGTGACTAATGTACTCTTAGTCCCCTTTCCCCCTTCCTAGTGACGGGAGACAGAACCCTTTTCACCGGAAAAAACATTCTTCCCCTTTAAATTTAGAGGCACGCAGGGGTGCGGCACTGGGAGCATGCACTGCCCTAACTCCTCCACCCGGCGGCACACCTCAGTCCCCATTGAAGCGTTGACCATATTTAACATTGGCAAATGACACCAGTATTGTTAGGGGGGAGGATGGTGGGGCGTATGGAGGAAAGGGGACTAAGGACTAAGAGCATGTTAGTTACTACGGTGAACAAATAAATAGTTGCTCACTGTAGTGACTAACGTACTCTTAGTTCATAGTCCCCTTTCCTCCATACTGTATGGGGCGTCCCTCGCGAGGGACGGCAGACGGAACCCTTTTCACCAGAAAAAATCTTCTTCCCCTTTAAAATTAGAGGGGAGCATGCGCTCGCCTGATTCCGCCCACCGACGCCACACCTCAGTGCCCATTGACGCGTTGACAATGATCAGCATTGCCTAATGACACCAGTATTATTCGTGGGGAGGATGGTGGGATGTATGGAGGAAAGGGGACTATGTACTAAGAGTATGTTAGTCACTACAGTGAGTAACTATTAATTACTCTTAAGTCCCGTCCCCTTTCCTCCATTCTGTATGGGCGATTACAACTGAATGTAGCCCCAGGGTGGAGAGGAGCCCCTCCTTAAGGAAACAGGTTTCTTAGAACCGCCTGCCCGAATGCCGCCTCTGACCTAGAGGCAGCATCCAAACAGTAGTGTTTACAGAAAGACAAAGGGGTGGCCCACGTAGCCGCCCTGCTGATGACCTGCCAAGGCACATGCCGTTGGAACGCGATGGCCGTGGCCATGGCTCTGCCCTCATGGGCATGTAAGTTAGCTGGCATTGGTTTGTGCTGCCCCTCATAGGCCTCCTTGATGGCCTTGACCATCCTCCTTGCTATGGAGGCCTTGGAGGCCTGATAACCAGGTCTTGACCCCTCGAAAGTGATAAACAAGGCATCCGACATGCAGAAGTCCTTGGTTCTATCCAGATAGTATTTCAGCGCATGTCTGACATCCAGACGGTGCAAGACCCTCTGAGGCTCGTCCTTGGGGTTGGCGAAGAACATGCGTAAGACTATTTCCTTGTTGAGATGGAAGGAGGAGTTCACCTTGGGTAGGAAAGCAGTGTGCGTCAGCAGGACGACCTTGTCCCTGTTAAAAGTGGTGTAGGGTTCTGATGCCGCCAGAGCCTGGATCTCGCTGACTCTGCGAGCTGAGGTGAGTGCCACAAGCAGAGCTGTCTTTATGGTGACCAGCCTGATGTCCGCGGACGCCATAGGCTCAAAAGGTTTGTGGACCAAGGCTCCCAACCCACCATTAAGGTCCTGCACCGGGTGTGACTTCTTTGTAGGCGGGTAAAGCCTGTGGAGGCCCGCCAGATATCCCTTGAACACCAGGTTCGGGGAGGAGAAGAGGCCCTCCTCTGAGTTCCTGTAAGCCCCTATGGCTGCCAGATAGGTGCGGCATGTATCCACCTGCACACCAGAGTGGGCGAGGTGTACTGAAAAGGAGAGCATGTCACCAAAGGTGCACTTAAGAGGATCGATCTCCCTAGAGTCGGCCCAATAACAGAATCTAGACCATTTAATCTTATATTGGCTCCTAGTAGCCTTGCTTATACTGCCTTGGGTGATCTCTAGGTTAGCCTGAGATAGGCTTAAGTGTTTCAGCGTGACCTGCTCAGGAAACACGCTGCAAGGGCTAGCTTGTGAGGAGCAGGGTGGTGTACCCTGCCCCCCCTGCTGTACCAGGAGAGGAGCTGGGCCCAGCGGTAGGCGAATGGGTGGTCTGTCCGATAGGCTGAGGAGCTCAGAGAACCACAGTCTGGCGGGCCACCAGGGAGCTATCAAATTGATGCCGAGGTACCAGGATTCCTTTATCTTGCAGATCACCCTGTGGACTAGGGGTGTGGGTGGGAAGGCATATGCCGTCATGTCGTTCCATTTGATCTGGAATGCATCGCCCAGGGAGCCGGAGCACTGCCCCTGTGTTAGGCAGAAACCTGTGCAGTTCCCTTTGGAAACACTGCAAAAGATTTAGGACTACAGGTGTTAGCAGTAAACCCACTTGGTAGCAGTCTGTACCACCCAGATTTACCTGGTAGCTGTGGCTGAGCAGTTAGACTTCCCTCAAGAAGAGTTAGGCAGTATACAAAGTATACACAATAGGCACTCAGGCACAATAGCACAAGCAAACACTGACCAGAGCTTTGGTATCAAAGTATACAATTATTTATTTAAAAACACTCCAGCACTCTTATTGTAAAACACTCTAAACACTCTAAACACAGTTACTATTATAATACATACAACCCTTATTCCTTATCAGACAAGTCTTAGTTAACACCACTTATTTCCAGACAGAGGTGAGCGCTTAACTATAGATGGCACTCCAATAAGTTCATGAAAAAGGGAGAGAAAAAGACAGAATATGTGAAGATACACCACTCTAAGATTTAGGAACACTTTTAGCAAGCCAGAAGAGCAAAAGTCACTTGTGAGCCAAAGTCCATAGGCTGGGCCCACTCTTAGAGAGAGCAGAGCACAAATGCGCCCAAGATCACACAGTTACACTAGGCTTTGAAAGTCTTGCAGAGAGTTCGAAAAGAGTTTAGAGAGGCTCAGAAAAGTTTAGCCAGGGTGTCCCAGGCTAACCCAGGTTCGAAAGCCAGGGGCTAAATCTACCCCGTACAGTCGGTGGCAAGGGAAGCCAGGCGGAACACGGTACCTTAAGTGGGAAGGATCGTCCAGCGGTGGCAGTTGTTCCTGGCAGCGGGTGCAAGTCTCGGCGTTGTCCAGGGGAAGAGAAGATCTCGACTTGGAGGAAAGATGAAGGTCGTTGCACTGCCAGGGAAGAAATCAGCCGAGGAGTTTTCCGGTTAAAGGTATTACCCTTTATTTTGCGGTCGTGGTAAAACGTGGTATTCCGGTTGCCGGGGTGCTTGGCACAGGCAAGCCGGCCACGAGATGCGGCGGGAAGGCGAAAAGACGGTGAAACTGGTTATCCCCACCAGTCAAAAGAAGAAGACTCTCCGGCGGGAGATCTCCTCTGTCGTTGGGAAAAATGGTGAGACGGTTCAGCAGGGCTCCACCGGTGGTGTCGTCGTAGCAGGTCAGCTCAGCTTCTCCCTCGTCGGATTCTTAGGTCCTGTGGCGACATCTGAAGTTCCAGTCCCCAAAGCCCTGCTTTTATGCAGAAAACCCCCATTCACTCAGCCTAGCTGTCACTCAAACATGCTAAGTGGTGAGCCGGCCGGCTCACCGCTTGGGCCAATCAGGACGGAGTGCGATTTGAGTTGCCTAGGCAACTCAGTCCAGGGTGCCTAAATCCCCCTCCATCCCTCCTAAGTACCCCAGACAGAGTGGCACCACTTTGGAGGGCTTCTGTGGAGAAGCCCGTCAAAAAGTGGAACAAAGGGCTCGACTTGGGTTGGAGTCACAGAAGAGAACACAAACGCCATTTTAGAACTGAGTTTTGGCAAAAAATACCAACCGGAGAATTAATAATAATTAAATAAACCGGCGGTATGTTCGAGGCTATCGTAATTAAATAAATAAAGATAGCAGCCTCGAACAATGGGAAAATCCCATAGAGAAATATTTGCGGTTGAATATAAAAAGTAGTATCCACTGCCACCAGCCAAAACTCGATCAGGGGGGACGGAGACGTGCCCCCTCGACTAACAGACCTCGGGGCAATCGAATTACCCCAGCTAGTACGTCCACAATATGATGGTTTGTACTGGTTCTGTTCAGAATTCAAGACTAGTAAAGTCAATGGTGACTTTACATGCCCTGGGAGACAGTAGTCAGTCCCAGGGTATGGAGTCTATACTGGGGGGTCACTATGACACCCCTGTGTTACTGCACTGAGGGTGCTGTGTAACACACATCACAAAAACACATGAAGCCCTATGGAGTAAAAGACCCCATAGCCCATTAAACACATCTAGAGTCAAAGGAACACACTCAAATCATGTCCAAGAGTGAGGGTAAAAGAGTCTCACTCTTGGCAGGAGAAAAAAAATAAACCCCAAAAATCCAGCAGAGCTGCTGGGGGACTCACTAGGTTAGGAAATTCAGCCTAAACAGAGAACTCTCCCTAACACCCTGCCAGGAGGCGAACAGTTGACATTTCCTGTTGTCCCGGGAAGCAAAAAGATCCACCCGTGGATGCTTGCACCTGAGCAAGATCTTCTTCAGTACCAGGTCATTCAATTGCCACTCGTAATTGTCTGCCCCCAGTCTGCAGAGCCTGTTTGCTTCCAAGTTGGATTCCCACGAGAGGTGGACAGCTAGGAGGTAAATGTCATTCTCCAGAGCCCATTCCCACATGCCGATTGCTAGGTTGCACAGCGAAGGGGATCTGGTGCCCCCTTGCTTGTTGACATAGTACATGCTGGTGGAGTTCTCTGTCTGGATAAGAACTGACTTACCCTCGATAAGAGGGGGAAAGGCCCTGAGAGCTAACCATATGGCTTTCAATTCTAGCCAATTGATGGGGGACTCCTGCTGAGTCCAGACTCCATGGATGCTGTAGTTGTCAAGGGTGGCTCCCCAGCCCTCTAGGGAAGAGTCTGTAGTAACTGTGAACTGAGGGGCCGGCTGCAGGAAGGGCTCAGGCTGAAGTCTGTGGACCAAAAGTGGAGATCCAAGAGGAGAAAGGGAGGAATGTTGACTGGCTCCTCTTGTGAGCCCTTCGCCTGATTCCATGAGGCTGCGAAGTGCAGCTGTATTCTCTGCATCCCGAGTCTTGTGTGGGGCACGGCCAAAAGGACCACTGCCATAAGCCCCAGTAGGTGTTGGTACCACCAGGCCGAGGTCACGGGCCTGGAGAGGAAGTGAGCTGTAGCTCTCTTGATGGCCGCAATCTTGTCCTCCGAGGGAAAGACTCTCACAGAGATCGTGTCCCAGATGAGGCCCAAGAAGGTCGTTCTCTGCGTGGGCTGCAGCTGAGACTTCTTGAGATTGATAGTGAACCCCAGGCCATGGAGTGTGTTAATCAGTGCAGAGGCAGTATGCTGAACCGTTTCCGGAGAGGTGGCCCAGACAAGCCAGTCATCCAGGTATGGGTAGACGTGGCGGCCCTGAGGAGGGCTGCCGCTGCATTCATCAACCTGGTAAATACCCTGGGAGCCGAGTTGAGGCTGAAGGGCAGCACCTTGTATTGGAAATGCCCATGATCCTGAAGGAATGATGCGGCTGCTGAATCGGGACGTGTAGGTAAGCGTCCTTCAGACCCAGGGAGCACATCCAGTCTCCCCTGTCCAGTGTTTCCGCAATAAGAGCTGGCGTAACCATCTAGAATTGTTGCAGAGGGAGGGAAAGATTGAGGGTGGAAAGGTCCAACACAACTTTCAGGCCAGCCTGGTTCTTCTTTTGTATGCGAAAATCCTGGAAAAAAAGACCAAGCCTTCTCGACGAGCGACCGGATCTCTGCCAGCAGAGTTGCTGTCCCAATTTGTGGGGGAGGAGAGGAAGGTACCGGTAGGCGGTACCCCGTGTAGACTACGGAGAGGATCCAGGACTTTGAAAAGTGAAAGGCAAGCCTGGCCCCACTGGAGACACGTGGACCCGGAGGGGTGTGTCATGCCTGTTTTCCCTCCGAGGCTGTTGCAGAGGAGGAGGATTGGAAAAACCCCTTGGCACCGCCCTTTTGTTGTTTCCTCCAGTGCTGACTGAGAGAACGGTCAGGTTGTCTGGATCTCCGTTCTTGTAAGCCTCGGAACCCGCCAAATGCCCGCCCCTTGTCGGAGCGTTGCTGTGACATGGGTGTAGGTCTTGGACGTGGCCTTCGTAAGAACAGATAAAGACTTTGCGGTTAGCGAGCTGTTCTTTTTATCTAATTCCTCATCCGTGGTGGAGTGTAAGAGGTCACTGCCCTTGAAGTGTTGGAAAAAAAGGCCTATCCCACACCTCAGGCCGTGACCTGGAAGACGTAATGCCCTCGGCAGTGCCGGGTAGTGCTGTGTGAAGGCGCCCCCTCGGACATGTTGCCTCTCAGGAGTGACCCCACTAAAAAAAAAACTTGCTGTCCCGCAGCACTGACACCAGAAGGATCCGGAGAACCCTCGGCTGTGAGGCCAGTAGCTGGACTAGCCTTGGTACGTGTGCTGGTACTAGAACCCATCAGGTTCTTCCCGGTCGGGCGCCTCCTTGGGAAGGATATGCCTTTACAGGGTGCGATGGTGAACAGAGGCCTTTCCGTCACCATCGAGCGATGTTTGACTAAGTCCTTTAGGTCACCCTAAGGTGACTTCTGGAAGAGCTCCCTCCACCTAGATAGCCTGTTCTTCAGTGCCCGTGGAGCCAATGCGTCGCACGCAGTACAACCTTCCCAGCAGTGGTTGGGGTCAAGGCAGCGGATGCAAAAAGCATGGGGGTCGGCCATAGGAAAGAGCCCCTTGCAGTCGGGACACCTGCTGAAGCCTGCTGAAGTCGACATGCGCCAGGGAGGAGCGTGACGCCAGAGGACCAAATACCTGAATGACAAAAAGAAGACAAAAAGATAGAAGAATCCGGGGAAGAGCGCGTGGTATTGCATGACAGGGGCAAACCCAGGAGCGCTGGTGAAATCGGCCCATTCCCGTTAACGCAGAAAAGGGGACTGAGGTGTGGTGCCAGGGGTCAGAGACAGGGCAGCGCATGCTCCCAGGGCTGCACCCCCGTGCGCCTCTAACTTTAAAGGGGAAGAAAGTTTTTTTCTGGTGAAAAAGGTTCTGTCTCCTGTCCCTAGGAAGGGACGCCCATGCAGTATGGAGGAAAGGGGACAGGACGTAAAAGTATTGTACTTGGTGTATTGGTGCCTGTTGAGTCTGCATAGGCACTTGCTGTTGTTGCCCTTGTGGTGGATTCAGCTGCATTGGGACTTGCTTGCGGTGCATATGCCTGAGTTCGCGCGTGATCTTGGACATAATATCCTAGTGATTCTGTATTATACTGGGGAGCATATCCCATCCCACCCACCCCCTTCTTGGAGATTGCCACTTATGTTGCTGCATGCCTCCCCTGCTTCTGCATACTCTAGCTAAAAGTCCCAATTTACCGCAACTCCAACATTGTGGTGGCTGTCCGCAATTAAATCCTCCCCTTCCTTGGAGTTTTGAAATCCACATCGGCATAAAATTATACCCGTTCTGATCCATGGTATATGCCGCATTATTCTGCTGTGGTAACTGCACTGTTTGTGCTGTCGCTTCTTCATTGTTTGTCAATACCGCTCCTTCTATGGAGTATTTTGATAATTTGTTCTGCACCAACTTCACTTCTTGCTGTTTTCTACCCTCTGCTTTCTTTTTGTCTTTCTCCCTTAAAATTCTGTATCTTTGGTCTTTCTCCCTTAAAATTCTGTATCTTTGGCCATGGCTTTGCTTCCATTCCGACTTGTTTTTTTAGCTGTGTGGATACATTTAAATGACGTTAAACCCTACAAAAGAGAAAACTTGACCTCTACCACTACTGAAGCAAGTGAAGAATTTCAGCGAACGCAGACAAGATACAGGACCAAAAACCAAGATAAGACAAAGGAAGAAGCAGCAAAACTTTTAGATTAGGGTTTTTTGTTTCTTAAGGCTGATGGACTTGCAGTGATCTTGGAACGCCTTCCCTAGACTAGGATAAAGAGACAATGGTACAGAAGCAGTAGAAGTCAGAAGAAAAAAAGAATACTTAATTTTCTTATACTACCTACCCATTTTACACATGTTCTTACTTTCAGTGTTTTCATACATATTAAGTTGTACCCAGCTTTGATAAGAAGGCATATCTATACCGATCTATACACTATACCAATATAATGACGTTTCTCAGAAATCCTACAAATAGCACTATTGTTTTGAGAATTATATTGGCGATTATTTTGCAGTTTTTGCTATAAATTCATAAATCATCATAATTGACACATTTTATACATGTCAAACAATCAGAAAAATTGAGATGTTTCAAGAGGGGAGAACTGTAGCTCGACGAAAAAGATGTGCGGTACGTAGAATAATTATTGGAGCTTTTGTGGGGTTTTGATTTTAGCTGCTATCCTTATTACCTTGGCATTCACACAACACATTATAATCAGTGATGAGAAAGAAAACAAGACATCCCCATTGTCCCTATTAAGAGTCCAAAAACCCCACTGATTCCCGATATTCAAAGAAATTGTTCTCGAATAAAGAGAGATGCTGAGGAAGACCATGAAAGTATAAACACATACTTAGATACATAGGCTCATCTAGCTAATAATCTATGGTAACAGCATATGAAAGAGGTTGGAGAAAGAACATCAGAAGAGAGTTAGGTCTGCTCATGGATACCTTATGCTATGAATGCTGCAAGAACATTCATTGCAAGAGAAACGTCTTCACACAATGTAAAATGTCTCAGTTATCTGGCAGCATGTACCACCAGAGGACAATTTGAAGGAAAATGGGCAACTCTAAGATGCCGATCCAGACAGACTTTTCCATACGAAGATACATATGTGAAGACAAAAAGAACGGCGACTGGACTAGGATGGACAAACAAAAAACATATGTATCCATCTCAGTATGGAGAAAAAATACAAACTATTGAAATGAAAAGAATGCTCAGATATGACTGAAAGATCAGTAGAACCAGGATGCTAGGAGAGAGCACAGCTGTTGGTGTTTGGGAATGTAGCAACCGGTAATGGACGTGAAGATCGACTAATATCATGCCCTGCACCTTTATCGAAGAAATAAACAGTCCACAATGTGCAAAAGGTGAACAATGATTGCCTGGAATCATCGGCCAAGTAGGCAAAACTATCCTGGGTTGACAACGAAGCAGGACCAGTGCATATATTACAATTAAGGACTGCAACAACCTGCTTCAAGAAAGATTGCATGGTCTATGTTTGAAAGAACAAAGGTTATGGAAAAATAATTGAAGTGCCAGGAATGAATGAAGAAACTGCAGTTCTGATGGATCAGTATTGGGCCTGCGGATGCAGAGCTTAGATGCAGTTGCCTAAAGATTGGGGAGAAGTGTGCTGAATTGTAAAAGCACACATCCCAGCATTGGTGATTCCCCAAAGTGGCCTCCAAGTAGTGGAGTCCCCAAAAATGAATGAATACAACAAAAGGAAGAGATCATTCCATCGATTAAAAAGAGAATTATTTTGCATCAAAAACAATAATGGCTTATGAAGACATTCCTGATTAACAAAAAATATTCAGTAAGACTGCCATGATCATGACATCTATATTTATACCGGGACTTCAAGCTGCAGTAAATGCCAAGTAGTTACAGCTCACTAGTTGGGAATCGCTGCAGACAATTAATGCAACAATAAACATTGTTAGGTGGCAGTTGGTTGGTGGAAGGCTATGTTGATAGGCTATATGTAGATTTTAAGTGATTGGTGGATATATGTGAATGGTTTAAAGCAGGCAACGAGGGAGTGTTTCAAACATAACAGTAAAATGAGTAGAAGGGCTGTTTTGTGGGATGGTGTGCATGTGCAATCTGGGTTTTCTAATAAGGCATGGGCAACACAGCGGAATGCAGAGACTGTGGATAGTTATAAACGGCAATGGATTATGGTGTTTATTGTATTGCTTTCTGTCCTTTTTTCTTTTTCTCTAGTATACAATTGTCCATTGTTTCCATTAGGATGGTGGAAAATGCTAATGGAAATGTTGGAGAATCTTATTACATCTAACTACTTCACTGAAAAAGGAAAAGTTGATGGAGTCTATATGCTTATTTTTATAGTTCTATTTTTTAACTCTGATCAGTGGCTCCTAAAGGAACCTTTTCTTATGTTATCTTTTTCTTCTTTTTTTTGTTGCTGGAGAGGCCAAAAAGTTGGTTGGGGAGGGAAATGAGGGAAGGGGCACCAAACACAGATATGGAGCGGCAGCTGGACAAGGGAAGATGTTGCACATGTGTCAAAGATCAAAAGTAGAGGGCAGTGTTTCACATGCTCCTTGATTACAGCTTCACAAGAATGTCGAAATTGCTCCCCCCTGCAGAGTGGTGTATTGCAGTATATACAGAGTATTGTTTCCTAAATATATGGAACAACAGCCTCTTATCTCTTGCCAAGTAGCTGGTGGGATTTTGTGTCCCACAGAAGTAGGCTGTGTGGTTAGCATTGGTTGAGGAAGATGAGGTAAAGGAAGACAACCTACTATTCCTAACAAAGGAACAGCCTTTCTGAGATCATTGCAGCAGTTGGATTTGGTGTGGCGGCGCATGGAGGTGGTTCCCATAGGGGTTGTCCGCGACCAAGTGCAAAGTTGCCCTCAGTGCATTTCACTTTGGTAGCTTTAGCCTTTGGTACATTACCAACAGTGGTAAAGAACTGCCATACCTACGATTCTCTCTGTGTGCTATAGGTAAGCACTTCTTCTACCTCATCTTCCTGCTATTTTTGATTGTCTTTTAAAGTATTGCGCTTCTTTTGTTGTGTATGTCTTCCAGCTGGTTGTGGCTCTTGGGGAGGAGGGATAGCAATAGCTGAGGCAATTTTTTTTAGATAAATAGCAATTAGTATGTGCTGTGTGCTAGATTGCTAATGGATAATGAGTAAGAGTAGGTGTAGGAACTGTGCAAAGGTACATTTTGAGCTTTAAAATTTCTAGATGAACAGGCAGAAAAATGTAGTGGCCATTATGTTGCACGCATGGTCACGTGATACTGTCCGAAATGTCAGCAATGACGCCAGATGTTCGCCAACATCAGCGAACGCAAAAACAGTGGGAAAGGTTGCAAAAAGTGTATAGAAGAGTTAAAAATGATGCTAGAAGGTGGGGACTGGCACAGTTTTAAGGAGAAACTTTCTGAATTGTAGAAAAATATTGCTATATTAGGGTAAGTATGATATTAGTACGTTGTAGCAAATTAGGGTACACTGATAAAAACCCATGAAATTAACTGAAAAAAACTTTGTTAAGGAGACATTATGGTTATGTTGCACTAATAAAAACCTATAAAATTCAAAAAATAAATCGTTGAAAGGGACGTTATGGTCACAAGTAAAACTGACAAACCTCAGAAATTTGCCAGTTATGGTAAGTTAAGCAACCATAACTCACACCACAACCATGCACTGCTAAGACAAATACCCAGTACATGAAAGATGGCATCACAAATGTTATTGATGACATCACTGATGACATCACATATTAAAATAATTTTGATGAACAGTCCCTACAAGGGCTAGTGTTTATGATGTTGGTAACAAAATGCAAGGGGTGATCAGGAGGTCTATCATAAAGTACTTAATATATTAAACTATGCACTCATCTAAAGAAAACATTATATTCAAGTGTTGTTTTTAATACAGGAACCTAATCATACAACCAGTATGGTTGCTTTCCGCAGCTCCTGACCTCTTTAGGTTTGCATTAACATGACTGTGCAGTGTTGCTCTATGCATGCCACAGTGAGCCTAATTCTGAATCGATTCATGTGCAGGGCACTTTAATATACATGAATGCGGCCAAACTAAATCCCTGTTTATCTGTGTTTGCAACTGGCCAATTCCCTACTTGCACAAGGAAGTGTAAGGAAATCATGGTGGCAACAGTAATGACAGACAAGTGATCACAGTTCCAGGGTGTTTACTGAACAATGAATTCAGGGGGGGTAAAAAGTCTAACCTAAATCTAAGATGGGAGCAAACGTCGACCATCAACTGAGAAATAAGGCAGTCCTAGTGGTGTTGTGTCAAATAAAAAGGACTATAGCAAAAAAAAAATTATTGTCAACTCCTTTCAACTAATCACAGAAAGAGTTTTTGTTAGGATTTCAATAAAGAAAACAGTGTTCACAAATAAGTTAGGATGTGATTGCCAGGGGGTCTCTCTTCCACAGGTTTTTAGCACAGAACAAGGTGGGCCCTTGGAGCACATCACACGCTTGAACCTTCAGCACTAGTCAACAGTTCCGTATTAGCTGTGAGGTTCTTCGACGGCTAAGTCTCTTTTCAATCAAAAGTCTCTTGCCTTTGAGGCCTGATGTCTCCAACAAACAAACAAACACAAAGTTCTGCTTCAAGTATACCTTGGTTGATGGATTCACTCCTGGGTCCCCCCTCTTCCGGGCGTAGACCCTTCACCAAATCGTAATCAACAAATTGATTAAACAGTTTCTTTTCAATGCACTTCGGGTGACAACTTTGCACCCGTGATCTTCCTCTTTCGGGCTCAGACCCCTTTTAGACGTTTGCCTCCCTCCTTCGGGTTAATTGTGGCTTTTCTTGCCTTCACAAGTTTCAATGTCTTTTTAAACAGTTCATCGAGCTTCGCGTCTGGGGTCTCCCTCTTCTGGGCGTAGACCTTTCACCTATAATATTCAAAAACTTAACTGAACTGTTTCCTTTTAGTCAACTTTTGGGTGGTAACTTTCCACCCCTGCATCTCCCTCCTTCAGGCTCGGACCCCTCTCAGATGTCAGCCTCCCTCTTCCGGGTTCACTATGGCTTTTTTTACTTTCACAAAATAGTTCACTGTGGACAACCCTCGGCCGGGTTCACTTCTGTCAACACACTGTTCATAGGGACTTCAGACTTCGCCCCTTTTCGTCAGCCTCCCTCCGCTGGGTTCACTCTTGCCAAACTTAGTAACACTGCTCATACACCCATTTCATCATGCACAATTAATTTCCCTTATGATTGGTTATTTATAACGTGCTTAATACCCACAGGTTTCTAAGCGCTGACCTGGGGATCAAACCTGTGTTGCTCTGTGTCGTCTTGCTTCCAAGGCGAGCATGTTGCCCCTGAGCTAACCTGCCGAGGTTTCAATCATAGCTCCTCAATCATCTGTCAGTTAAAGACTTTCGACGGTACAGAGTATTTTACAAGAATTCTGTATGACCACTTTGACCTATATTCGTCTGCTCCCAAGGCCTTCTGGTTAAGATAGTCTCTACCATCGGGTATTCACCCAGAGTTTTACGACCACACAAGACCGCAGCTTTACCGGCAGCTCAAACAGAGGAGAAAGGCGGCGAGACCTGGAAGGACGACCAATGGGGAACTGCCCTTGCCCTTTTCAACTCAGACCCACGCAGCATCCAAGAGGGAAATCATAAGACCGGGAGTTACAGCAGGAGTGTGGAGGAGCAGATGTCAACGGTGCATAGCAGCCTCCCACATTGATAGCACAGGCGAGTTTCATGCTGGCTACCGTGGTATTGTCCTTGACTCCAGAGGCAAGACAAGCCAACGGGTTCAACACAGCCGGTGAATCGGAGGAAGCTGGTAGCAAACCGATGCGTGCTGAGCCCAAGGTTTCAAGTGGCAACATTAGATGAATGCAGGAACTTGGAACAAAGAACTTGTGTATTTTTTAAACTTTTGTGAAAGCCCAGAGAAGAGCCAGCTGCAGAGTGGTCGGACGCCATAGGAGTGCTCAGCCGAAGGACTTTTGCTGGCCCCTTTTTTTGTTGAAAACTACAAGTACCAGAAGGCCCTAGGAAAGGGTGACCTTAGATATCAGGGTGGTCCTACAAAGGTCATGTCAAATCAAATCCTTTGTACACAGAAAGTCTCTGACCCATGGTTGAGAGCAAGCTAGGGGAAGGGAACCCCGCTTTCTGATAAGATCGCCCAGGAACAAGACCACTGAAGGAACTTTTCTTTGTTTGTTGTTTTGAACCAGCAGGCCTTCTAAGGCAAGAGACTTTGAGGAAAGAGACCTAGCCCCTGAAGGTTCTGGTATTGTTGAACTGGAAGAACAAGTTACTTCTTACCTTGTAACGTTCTTTCGATGGGATGTTCCTCCGACGTATTCCTTATCTTTGATCATTCGTCTCCAGCTTGCTGGCCTCAAAAGTTTTTTTCTCTGTAGAGGGCGCTGCGCGTCAACCTCCGCCGAGTCGATGTCCCTCGACAGCCACCGTATCGGTGCCGACGTCACCATGCCCATAAATAGCCACGCGCGGCGTCCGTTGCTCAGTTCCGTTTTGTAGCATAAGATAAGTCATGCCTGAATTGGTTATTGACCTTGAAGGAGCGTAAGCTGCAACCACAAGGGAAGTGTTATTGCGGGGATGGATGGGAGGGGCGATAAGGAATATACAAGGTAAGAAGTGACTTGTTCTTCGAAGGGATTGTGTCCTCCGACATATTCCGTATCTTTGATAGACTCCCATAGCAGTGGCATGTAATTGGAGGTGGGAGTAATAATGTCATGTATCCCTTTTAGGAATGAACCGCATGTAATAGGGCATTTCCAAATCTGGTCTCTTGACTAGCGGAGGAATCCAGGTTGTAAAATTTTGTGAACGTTATGTGCGGACGACCATGTAGCAGCCGCACATATGTCTAGGACCGGTACCCCACTCTGGAGGGCCGAAGAGGCTGCAATACCCCTGGTTGAATGAGCCCTAAGATTTTGGGGTGGCTCTTTCCCTGCCAGTTTGTAACATTCCAGAATGGACAAAATAATCCACCTGGAAATGGTCTGTTTTGTTATGGGTCGTCCCAACTTGTGACCTGAGTATCCTACAAACAAGTTGGTCTGCTTGCCTAATCCTAGCCAGTCTGCTGATGTAAAAGCTCAGAGCTCGCCTTGGGTCCAGCCTATGTAGCCTTTCTTCCTCTTTCCCCGGATGGGGAGGAGGGTAGAACGAAGGTAAGGTAATTTTCTGAGTAATATGAAATTCAGAAACCACCTTTGGGAGGAAATTAGGCTTCACATGTAGGACAACTTTGTCCTTATGGAAAATTGTATGGGGGGTTTACAAGAGAGAGCTTGTAGCTCACTCACCCCTCCTAGCAGATGTTAGTGCTACCAATAGGACAGTTTTAAGCGTGAGAAATTTCAGCGAACAAGAGTGGAGTGGTTCGAATGAGTACCCATTAGGAAGTTTAAGACTAAATTTAAGTCCCATAAGGGAACTTGGAATGGTCTTGGAGGATAAACATTAGTCAATCCCTTGAGAAATTGTATTACTAGAGGTAGTTTGAAATACGATGGTTCCTCCGCAGTGCGCTTGAAGATTGACAGCGCTGCGAGATAGCCTTTTACAGTGCCAACTTGAAGGCCTGAGTTTGCCAAGTAGAGTAGAAACGATAACACCGTTGGTGTACCACATGAAAAAGGGTCTATATTCCCTTCTGTACACCAGCTGCAAAATGTGTTCCAACGGCAGCGGTATAAAGACTTTGTTGCTGGCCTTCTGGCCGAAAGCAACACCTCCACGACGTCATCAGGGAGGTCCCAATCCCTGTACCTCACCCTTTCAGAAGCCAAACGTGAAGGTTGAGGGTTCTGATGTCTGGATGGAGAACCTGACCTCCCTTCTGCGAGAGAAGATTCTCTTTGAGTGGCAGACGGATTGGAGGGCAGATGGACATATCTAGAAGGTCTGGGTACCACGTTCCCCTGGCCCAGTCCGGGGCAATTAGGATCATGGTTTTCCGGAATCTTCTCAACCTCCTGATCATTTGAGAAATAACAGGGACTGGTGGAAACGCGTAAAGGAGTGGGAACTCCAAGTCCACTACAAACGCGTCCCCTAGAGCTCCTCTCGGGGGAAATTCCCTTGAACAGAACAGATCGCACTTCCTGTTGGTGCTTGTGGCTAACAGATCCACCTGAGGGGTTCCGCAAAGGGCGAAGATCTCTTGAAGGACTTCCTGAGCTAGCTCCCACTCGTGGGAGACTGTGCTCTGCCTGCTCAGAGCGTCCGCTGTCAAGTTCTTCTCTCCGGCTAGGTGGACTGCTGATAGAGAGATTCCTTCCTGAATTGCCCAAAACCAGAACTGCATTGCCTCTCTGCACAGTGGCAGTGACCCTACGCCTCTTCTTTTGTTGAGGTAGTGCATGGCCACCGTGTTGTCCGTCATTATCTGCCCTGTTCTGATGGCAGGAAAGCTTTCAGCGCTAGTCTGATCACTCTCAGCTCTAATAGGTTGATGTGTAGTCTGGACTCCGATGGAGACCAACGACCGCTGATGGTCAAGTCGTTGGCATGGGCTCCCCACCCCGTGAGTGAGGCGTCTGTGACTACTGTTATCTCCGGCCATGGTTGCCAAAACAGTTCTCCTTTCAAGATGTTCGCTGGATAGGCAAACCATAGAAGGTCGTGGGCTACCTTGTCCGGAATCCGGAGGAGATCTGTCATTCTCCCTGAGAATTGCGACCACTGAGTTCTCAGTGCCCACTAAAGAGATCTCATTCTCAGGCGAGCCTCTGGCACAAGGAAGATGCAGGATGCCATGAGGCCTAGCAGCCTCAAAAAGTCGAAGGCTGGGAGACGTTGGGCATTTTGGAACTTGTTGACCATCTGCAGAATATCTTGAGCCCTCACCTCTGGTGGCGAGGCTTTTCCCAGGGAAGTGTCCAGGACCGCTCCAATGAACTGGAGTCTCTGTGATGGTATCATCTGTGACTTCTTTAAATTGAGGGAGAAGCCCAGTTTGTGAAGGAAGTGGCAGACATAATCTAGCTGGATCTTAGCTTGTTCCGAAGATACAGCCCTGATCAGCCAATCGTCCAGGTAGGGGTAGACGTGGATCCCTTCCCCCCTTAGACTCGCAGCCACTACCGACATTAGCTTGGTGAAGACCCTCGGGCGGAGGTCAGCCCAAATGGCAGAACTCGAAATTGATAATGAGAGTCGCCAATTGCGAACCTCAGGTATTTCCTGTGTTTGAGATGGATTGGCACATGGAAATAAGCATCCTGAAGGTCCAGAGATACCAGCCAGTCCTGGAGCTGGAGGGCCTGAAGGATCTGAGAGAGAGTTACCATCTTGAACTTGTGCTTCTTGAGGAACTTGTTCAATTCTCATAAGTCCAGGATGGGTCTCAGTCTTCTTTGGTATGAGAAAGTAGGGGGAGTACCAGCCCTTGTTCCTGTCCGCTACAGGTACCGGTTCTATGGCACCTTTCTCTAGCAGGTCTATAATTTCCTGCAAGAGGAGCGGATCTGGAAATATTAGAGAGCTGTGCCCCGGTGGATGACTCTGAGGAATGTGTAGAAAGGGTAGGCAGCAAGCCTGGGCAACTGTCTCCAATGCCTAAGCATCTGACGTTATAGCCTGCCATTCCGTCAGATGGTGAGTTAACCTGCCCCCTACAGGTGTTTTGTGTGGAAACACCTCAGAGTGGTTTGGGGGCGGCTGATGCAGATGCTGAGGGTAAAGAGGCGCCTGCTGCTGGTGTGGCTTTAGTACTTTTGACCCGTCCACCTCAGGTGGATCTCCTTTGGCCTCTTTGAGCTGCCTGTCCTCTGCCTTTCCCGAATGCGGAATAATAGCAAAAGGATTTTCCTCTCCCAGAGGTTCCTGAGGGGCGAAAAGGAGTTTGGCAGGTTGCAGCTCCTAACGATTTTGCTGCTGCTTTAGATGTCTGTAACTTTTCCAGACTGTCATCAGCCTTTTTACCGAATAAAGAAGAGCCGTCAAAGGGCATATTCAAAAGTCTGGCCTGTACATCTGGAGCAAAGCCAGACTTTCGCAACCACGCATGCCTGTGGATTGTCGTACTTGCCGCCATGGCCCTGCTGATACTGTCAGCGGAATCGATGCCAGTTTGAAGTGACTCGCACATGGCATCTTTGCCATCTTTAATAATGTTAAGGAAGGCTTCCCTTTCCTCTCCTTCGGGTATGCAGTCATCCGCTGATGAAGCACACTCCCACAGTGTGTGACTGAACCTGGCGAGCGTACAGGTGGCGTTGATGGACTTCAACGCCAAACTACAAGCAGAAAAGACTTTTTTTGCCATAGAATCGTACCTTTTGTCATCTCTATCCTGTGGGACAGTAGGGTAAGCAGACCTGCTGCTTGATGAAGTTGCCTCTTGAACCACCAGGCTCTCTGGAGTCGGGTGGTTGATAAGTATTCAGGGTCAGCCGCAGCTACCCTATGCTTGGTTGACAATTTTTTATTGCCTGCAGGGATAACCTCAGGAGTTTCCCAATTAGATGAAATCTTTCTTTGTAAGGCTGCATGGAAGGGGACCACAGGATACTCCTGTGGATCTTTGTCTAATATATCTGTCAGGTCATCCTGTTGAAAAACAGGTGAAGGCGCAGACCAACCCATAAATTCAATAATCCTTGCCATCAGGGTTCTATAGGGTGTTTCGGCATGTTCCCCTGGGTCTGGTTCAACAAATTCCACTTCTGGGGAAGCATCCAGCCCACTTGCCTCATGTAATGATTCCTGTATGTCTTTTAACCTTCTTTCCTCAGAGGTGAAATCCTCTGAAACAGGTAGTGTGGTCCTCTGCAATCCGAAGGTTTCCTGGTCAGAATCCTCCCCTTCTTCATAGATTGAAGATAATCCGGGTACTCTGACCTCAGAAATGGTGTAAAACCCATTTCCTAAGGCGGAAGGAGCCAAACTCGTCATTATTGGGCGAGAAAACATCGATGTTGTCGACGCCGATGTGACAGGCTGCGAAGGCGCCGAGAACGGCGTCAAGAAAACTGGAAGAGGCCTCGAAGAACTTGAGAGGATCGGGATCCTACTCGAGGATGTCGACGACAGTCTCGGCGTCGTGCCAGAGGCTCTTGGTATCACCGTTGGCTGTGAAGTAGCCGTGGTTTTCTCTTTCATCGGCGGAGATGTCGGCGTCGACGATGGCGTCGAGTCGATCTACCGATGTGAAGAACCCTTCGGCAACGGCGTCGATGGCGCTGATCCATGCATCGAAGGGATCTTCGACGACGGCGTTGAAGACGGTGCCTTCTTACCCGATGGCCTGTGGCACTCTCGGGTGGACTCTTTCGCCGGGTGCAGCGACTCGCAGCGTTTCGATTTTTTGGGTTTTTCACCCGGGGTATCACCCTCAGCTGTCTTCAAGGGTCGAGGCTGCTTTCTCGAAGACGCTTAGCATTTTCTTCCTGAATTCCTCCCACTCAGCCTGAGAGCTGTGTTTTGTGGGGCAGGAGACCCTTTCTGGGGAAACAGAAGATGACGAGGAAGGGGATCTTCGACGTCTCTTCTTTGAGTGTCTCAATCTCAACGAATGGTAGGAGCTACTTCGAGATCTAGTATGGGAATGCTTTCGACGGTAAGGAGACGAATGCCTCGACTCAGCCGAAGAAACTTTCGAGGAGGTTTTGACTGACTTACCTCTCTCGAGCTTCCCCTTGCACTCCTTCAAGGCTTTCGCCGTCATGGACATGCGGTCCTCACACTCCGGACAATGGTGCTCGGCCCCAAGCACCGCAAGCAGATCCTGTGTGGATCTGTTATCGACATTTTTTTACCTCAGTCTCGACATTTTTTGAAGCCGGATAGCGGCGTTGTCGGTTCCGATGAAGAAGCCATCGAGAACGAGTTGGTATTTTCAAGTAAATATAGAAGGTTTATCTGACTGAACTGAGCAAAGATATTCCGAGGCCCCACGAAGCGCGGAAAAACGGAACTAAGCAACGGACGCCGCACGTGGCTATTTATGGGCATGGTGACGTCAGCGCCGATACGGTGGCTGTCGAGGGACATCGACTCAGTGGACGTCGACGCGCAGCGCCCTTTACAGAGAAAAAATTTCCGAGGCCTGCAAGCTGGAGACGAATTATCAAAGATAAGGAATACGTCGGAGGACACAATCCCTTCGAATTTAGCCTTGTGCTGGAGAGGCCCACAAGAGTGCTGTGCTCAGGAGTTCTGCCTTGTCCTGTGCTTGAAACGTGGGGAAGGGAGACCCAGCCATACCATCCTGACTTATCATTTTGAGAACACTTCTTTCATTTCTGGTGAACATTTTCTCACACTCTTTTTGTAACTTAGTGGTAAGGATTGGCAATAGTTTTTTTTAGTATAGGCCCTTTTTTATTTGAAAAGATGGTCGTAGCTTGCTCCCATCTTAGCTTTAGATTAGGCGTTTTTCTCACCCCTGCATACAGTTTAATAAACACCATTGAACTGTGATCACTTGTGTCAGTCTTTACTGTTGCCACCATGAGTTCCTTAAACCCCATCAGGAGAACACCTCTCACGCCAAGAACTTGGCAGCCGATTTGGCATCAGGATGTGCACACGGACCAGCCACAACCCCCACATATCAGCGAAATCTATGTGCAAATCACGAAATGGACCAATAGCGTGTGGTAAGGTACCTTTTAATATCTTCTAAGGTTTGTACTGTAAGTCTGGCAGACCATACAGTTGGGCCTGAACAAGGATAACAATTCCTGAATATTAGGCACATACAAATCTTCCTGGTTATCTGCTGCAATATTTTGTTTAGATACGTGGGCGGGATAGTGGAGCTTGACGAAAGCCACCAGAACCAATGCCTGAGGCATCACAACCTTCTCTGTACTCATCTGTCTCCACACCAAATCAGTTGCCACACCAACTCTTCACTTTGTGGGGCCTGGCCTTGTATCTCAATTTCTCTAACAGGGAGGGCCGTGTATGGTACCTGCAACTGTAGCTGCATGTTCACAAATGCTGGATGCTCAGGTACCAGCAAATAAGCGGCCTGCTTCGCCGCAGTGTCTGTTGCTTTGTTCCCGAGTGAGACAAGTCTATGCCGCTTGTGTAGTGGGCGCACTTCACTATTGCGGCAAGCGTAGGTTGTGCGAGTGCAGCAATCAATCTGTCTAACAAGGCTGCATGCTACATGGGGATCCATCTGCTCTGCAAAACATTCTCGTCATCCATCTCGACAATCCTGCATGAACAGTTGATGTGACATATGCTGAGTCCGAATATATAGTTACTCTGCACCCCTGTGCTTCCTAAAGTGCTTCAAAGAAGGCAATGAATTCTGCTTGTGCTGAATAATGACCTGGCAGGTTCTGCTGCAAGACCACTTTAAATTCTCCTTCAACCAAACGCACCACTGCCACCCAGTATGTGTCTGACATGTTTCAAGGTCAATAGTTGAAGACCCGTCAACAAAATATACCTCTGCTTCATCAAGAACATAGTTGCAGGCCTTGGGGATACCATCTTGTGGACGTTCGTAGGTAACACAATCGTGCACCTCGTCATCATCAGCAATAGGTTCCGTCAAAAAGGTAGCTGGGTTCACTGTTTTACAATGAACAATGTGAATGGATGGACTTGACAGTATTACTTCACATGCAGAAGCTCTTTGCATAGTCAGAGTGGACTTTGATCTGTCTAGTATTGTGAAAACCCAGTGCTCCACGTGCAATGTTAATGAACAGCCCAGGACAATAGTCGCAGACTTTGCAATAGCGAAGGCAGCAGCAGCCAATGCTTGTTCGAATGGGAACTGTCCTTGCATAAGAGAATCCAACATGCCACTGTAATAGGCCAAAGGTTTATGCACCATTGTACTGTGCTGTGTCAGAACAGCAGGCATCATTTGACCATCACAATGTGAAAAGAGATAAAACTCATGTGTATAATCAGGCGTAGCCAATACTGGGGTGGTAGAAATACTATCTTCAAGCTCCTGAAACGTAGTGATCATCTCATCTGTCCAGATAATAGTATTTCTTGTACGCTGAGCTTCTTTGAGGGCTTGAAGCAATGGTTTATAATAAAAAATCCATGCTCTACAATAGTTACATGGGCCACAAAATTTCTACATATCCTTCAAAGTCACCGGCTGAGGTGTGACACGCACTGCTGCTTTACTTTGCCTGTACTATGTCATTAAGAGGGTGGAGATCCTGAATCATCCTCCAACTACTACCTTTCTATTTGTTCACTGGATAAATAGCTGTGTTACAGGGTGAATTTGAAGGTACTATAATGCCCTGATGTAAAAGGTCCATGATAGTGTCATAAATCCCCGCCTCTGCTGCCTTTCACAGGGGATACTGTTTTACTCATGGCAACACAGTGCAGGGTTTCAGTGTGATGCATATCGGCGTGACACTTTCCAAAAGACCCACATCATGTGGATTTTTCGTCCACAATTTGTCCGAAACGTTGGCCAAATCTGCAGAGGTAAATGGAGGAGCAGTGCCTACTAGCAACATGGGACACACTACATGTCCGTACTGTATCATTATTTCACAAGGGACACACACTTCCAATATTATTTCTCCCTCCTTTCCTCAGTCCTCCAACAACTCCTCATATGAAAATGTTTTGATTGGGTTCATGGAGTCGATGCACAGAACCGTAGGCCACTCCCCGTTGCTCGAATCAACTTGTATTAAAACAATCCGGTCTTCTGCCACTAGAACTCCTTCTAAATCAAGTTCGATGATGGTGCCCGCAACCATCTCTTGAGGCTGGGCAGGTCCGAACAGAAACTCAGAGGGTACACGGCAGTACTTGTTCGCCACTTGTGGCACGGCACTCAATAGTATGGTAATACCATATAGAAACAAATCAGGGCCACTGGTATTCCTCTTTCCACAGATTCAACACCCAATGCATGCAAGGTCAACATTAACCTCATGGCACACATACCGGGTGTGGAACACACCACACCTCTCTAGGTGAACGAGATGGTCATGTTGGGTTTACTCAGAATATTCATTCGCAACAAATTAATTGGAGTCACGGTAGAATATAACAAGGGAGTCCACACCTCTCTGCCCCCGATTTTGGTAGGTAACTTCTTTGTGAAAGGAACCGATTGAACTGCCACAGAGAAGCACTGCGTTTCCATGACATCACATGATCGAGGGAATCCTTCCTCGCGAATGCATGATTTAGTCACACCTGTATCTACCATAAAAATGAGTGGTTTATTTTCTATCTCCACACCTACCAAGGGTTCCTCTTCTTGGTCAGCAGTGACTGATAGAACTGGACACGCTAAGGCTTTCTGTGGGCTGTCCTAATCCGGGTACATGTTCGTCCCTGGAAAAAAACAAATGGGTTTCCTCCGACCACAGTGGCTCCCTACTAGTGCGCCACTGTACCATTTGGAACAGTGGTATTGCTTGCGGGTGGGTGGGGCCGTGGGCATTGGTGTGTCATAAGGGGCTGCCGGGTGCATATGTCCGTATGACTGGGGATATGAAGCTGGACCACCCTGCGGATAAGGTTACATGATACAAGTCATTTATAATGCGCCTGTATACAAGTGTTTCTAGGCGTGACAAGACAAGGGAGGCGAGATGGAGGGAGGACAAAACAACAATCTTACTAGGCCCTGTGTAATTCAGAACGTGCAAGTGTGATAATGCAAAGTGCGGGGGGAAGGGAGAAGTGCCAGGGAGAGGCAAAGGGAAGTGCAATCTGGGCAAAATTCTCTGTGTAAGTGCAGCCAGGGCAGTGCAGCTTTGGGAAAGTGCAAGGAGGCAGGGGACTGTAGGGTTACAGTTACAATCCTAAGTGTGCGGTACGGCCGGAGGCAGTGCAGGGGCGACTGGTCGTGGAGGAGCCTGGTACCCAGTGGGACTCGGAGGGTTGCCAGGCCTCTAGTCAGCACTGCAGACAGGTTAGGTCAGCAGGTGTAAGGAAGGCATGGTATCAACAGTGCAGACAGACACAAGTGATCACAGTTCAAGGGTGTTTATTGAACTTCAAATGGGTTGGTTCAACGCCTATTTAATCTTAAATCTAAAGATGAGAGCAAGCTACGACCATCAAATAATAATAACGCAGTCCCAGTCCCTAATATATCCCTAATGCCAATCCTTACTTCTAAATACAAATGGTGTGGGACAACAATGTAAGCAAAAAGCAAAGTGTTCAATAAATTATATGTCGGGATATTTGAGCAGTTGGCCTCCTTTCCCTACATTTTCAGCACTGGACAAGGCGGCATGCTTGAGTGTGTCTCTCTCTCTCTCTCTCTCTAACACACACACACACACACACTTCTCTCCATGACAGTCAATTATTGCAGAGGGACTGATGCAACAAACACCAACGTTCCTTTCTCATCCGGATTTTCACATTCACAGGTTCACAAATTGTCTCCCTCATTTGGGCTCAGACCACAGATCCCCCTTACTTCGGGCTCAGACCCCTTTAGCACAATGTTCACAATTAGTCTCCCTCATTCGAACTCTGGCAACAGTCTCCCTCAGTCGGGCTCAGACCCGTTCGGTTTGCAAATGTTATCACGGTTCACTTCCTTTAGGCTTTTCTTCCTTTAGGCTTCCCTAACTTGGCCTTGGGCCTAAACGCAGTCATTCTAATGGTTGTACTTTCGTTTTCCGCTGGAGCACTCTGTTACTTTATTTTGCAGTTCCTTTCGCTACACAGCAATTGGTCTCCCTCGGTCGGGCTAAGACCACTTTAATCTTGCTTTCTTTTTGTTATCAAAATTCAAAGAATTTCGACTGTGCAGGGGGTTTTCCTTAAACCATTGCAAGGCCACTATGATTCACATAATTTTAAAAAAGAACTTCAAGTTCCATAATGCCTATCATGGGCCTTTCATTTTCTGCTTTCTTTCTCAAATGCAACGTACAAGTTCCTGCTCCAGCCACACACACCCTCTCCGGGATTTCCTCTCTCTTGCCATGAGACTCACCAGTTAGGCGGTGCTGGCGAGTAACTTCTTTGGAGCTTTCTGGGTCGAGGTCAGGGTCTTCACACCTTCCCCTCAGGCTCCTGGGCTTCCCTTCACATGCCCAGGGGAAACAAGTGCTCCTATGGACAGAGTCAGCAAAATATGATCTGCCCGCTCTGGCTCTTGGAAGGCACAGCTCCTCAGCCCTGCTGCAGCCCTTCAATGACACAGGATCAGCATCTTGGCCCTCAGCTCCCTTCCAGACTATCCAATGTTCTTTAAACACTCTCCTCTGCTCCTCTGGTCCACACTGCATCCCCAGCTCGTTCCAATTGTGTCTCAGTGCTCCACCTTTTATACTGACATGGAGTCTTATTTGAAGTCTGCTGGGAACAGTTGTCCAGCCCTGCTTGACTCAGTCTGACCTCGTTAATGGGATAAAATGGAGACTGCCCATAGGAGTCCATGGTACATTGGTTCCTATGGGCAATCTTCATAGCTCCATTCCTCCTCTTCTTCATCATCATCCCAGTGAATCTTGTAAGAAGGCAATGGGGAGAAAGTATGGGAGTTGTAGTTTTCCCTAATGATGGAGGGAAACTTATGTAAGTGTTTGTCAGGAGCGGAGGGAGCAGATGTGTGATTGTAGGTGAATGGGTTTTAGATGATAATGTCCCATAGTGACTGTGGGGATGTCGGATAGGGATACATTTCTTCTCCTACGCCTCCCTTTAATGTTAATAACTATTGGAATTGGGGAGGGGGCAATGGGACAGGTTTCATAACCTATAAAAGTGGAGGAGGGGTAGGGTAGGGGTTTGTCAGAAAGTGGGGAATACTGCATCTCTCTCGAGGGTATTCCTCCAACTGTCCCCTAGGACCTCCTGCTCAGGTGATCCTACCACACTGATCCACCCCCAGGGTCTGGTCCCAAAGGCGATGGCCGTGCCCTGGCCACCTGAACAAAGAATCCCTGGGGTCCATATGTGAGAAGGCCCTCAGGTTTCTCACACTGGGAAGAGAGAGAGAGCAGAGGCGAAAGGTAAGGTCTTGAGCTGCTTCCGGAACTTTAGGTGGTCCGGCTCAAGTTTCAGAGGGGCAGGGAGGCCATTCACCTGCAGAGAAGAAGGATCGACCCCCCCAATCTCTGCCTGGAGAAGCGTCTGATCCTCAACGTTAGAGGTGTTTAGGAAGGGAGAGTTGGATGTAGTGCGGGCCCCGTCCCCAGTAAGCCTTGTGGACGATGCAGAGGGTCTTGAACTTGATCCTTGCAGCCACTGGAGAGATTTCAGGGCTGGAGAGATATGGTCCCTGGGCTTGAGGCCAAGGACACGTCTTGCAGTACTGTACTGCATTAGTTGCAGAGGGCAAAAAGTAGAGGAAGACAGATTGGGAAAGAGGCTGTTGCAGTATTCTAGCTTAGAGAGAACCAGGGTTCTGCAGACAGTGAACTTCTGGGGGGAAAGTGAGAAAAGGAAGAATACCTCTGAGGAGATGTGCAGCTGGTAGTGGGCCTTCTTGTCAAGGTTGGTGATGTGAGGAGAGAAGGAGAGAGTGTAGTCGAAGATGACACAGGAAGGTTAAGCAAGAGGGCCCAAGGAGGGTGGTCAGAGTGAGAGAGGAAAAACGGGAGCGGGAGTCACAGTCTTACTGGCATTAAGGCAGAGATTGTTGGAAGAACACCAATCCTGAATCGTGGATGGAGAGTCAGGAATGAGCGAGAGAGGATGTGAGTCTAAAGGGGAGCCGTGTGTCATCCGCATAACACTGAATGTTAGAGGAGAAGGTAGAGATTAGGTGGGCCAAAGGGGCCAAGTAGACATTGAAAAACCAGGGAGTGCGGTTAGAGCCCTGGGGAACACCACATGTGTGGAGAGAGAGGTGGTGGAGAGAAAGGACCCAAGTTGTACCTGGGAGGGTTGTTCCCAGAGGAAGGAGGACAACCACTCCATGGCCTGATCCTTGATGCCATGGTTCTCATGGTGACGATTGATCAGGATGGCGTGGTTGACCATATCAAAAGCAGAGGAAAGGTGAAGGAGGATGAGGACAGAGGGAAGGCTGGAATCAGGATTAGAGAGCAGATCTTGACAGGTGTTCAGGAGAGCAGTTTCCATGCCTCTGGCTGTTCTGAAGCCAGACTGATGGTCATGGAGACAACCAACAGATTCAGTGTGGCGAGTAAGCTGGGAGATGGCCAGCTTTTTCAGGAGTTTGCCCAGTAAAGGAGGGATAGCGATCAGGCGATAGTTTGCCAGACAGGCAGTATCGGCAGAATGCTTTTTAAGGAGGGGTGCACAAGGGAGTGAAGGTGTCAATGTGGTCCTTGATGGTTCTGGAGGATCAGGGGAGCACCTGTTTGGAAGACTTTCATAGATCAGACTTGTCTAGAAACCTCATTGGGTATAGTCGGAGAGAAAGAGAAGGGAGGAGAGGTAGAGGCTGCCAGAGGGTTGAGGGGGGAGAGGTACAGGGAGTGGAAGAGTAGAGGGAGGAGAGGCAGTCCTTAGTTTTAGTCGTGAAGTGAGAAGCCAGATCTGTATAGAGGGCCTGGGAGGGACCAGGAGATGTGGAGACTCCACAAGGATTGGCCAGCTAATTGCAGATTTTAAAGAGTTCAGCCATGTTGTTAAAGGCCGCAGAGACGCAGGCTTGGAAGTGTGCTCTCTTCTTGGACAGAACAGAGAGTTTGTATTGCCTTTGGAGCAGGCGGCAGGCCAGTTTGTCAGAGGATGCGCGCAATGCCCTCTACTTCCTTGTTGGGTGTATGCACACACCTGTCTACTTCTATACTCTCTTGAAAAATGACCTATGCGTCCACATGTCCAACACTGGCCTGCTCAGCCTCATTCCTTATCCTCACTGTCCCATTCCTCCGAAAACCCCTCGCCCCACCTGGCCACCTGAAAAACCCCATCTCACCTGCTTAAACCCCCTCGGAGAACCCCCTTGGTATTGAAGTATATCCACCTGTCCATCCGTTTTCTCCTCCCCACCGGGTGCTGCATGCATATCCGCCCGGATCGCCCTAAGTGTGTTGATCCTTCTGTCTGCACTACTCCCACAGCCCCTTTCAGTGTAACCTTTGCTAACTTCTTTTGAGCCAGTTTTGGTTCCCCTGCTTGCGTTAGCTGTACCGTTTCCTTCTCCTTTTCTTTCAACCGTTTACAATGGTGGATAATAATAGACAGAATTTCAGCTCAACCCTTTGCCTCGATCTCCACTGTCTTGTCAAGTGCCTTCTGCACCTCTTTCGGGAGCCCTCGTTTAACCACAAAATAGAATAACAGAATCGCTCGATCCCATGAATCCTCGATCTCTGCCCACCACATCTCTTGTATGTGTAATATATTGTGCCGGATCCTCATCACGCATTATTTGTTGCATGATGGACTGAAAAGCAGGTGAGTCTGGGTATGCACACTCTAACGCTGCCCATACTAATGTTGTTGAAATGTGCTCTCTCATGGCTATCGTTACCCACTTTCACACCCGGATACCCTGCTTTAATCCATGTATCATCAGCCTGATCTCCCAGTATCTACACAAGCAAACATTTCAAATCTCCTACAGCCAAAGTTGTTCCAGCTGTATGCTTTTCGAATGCGTATACCCTTTTGCCTGCCCAAGCTGTAAGGGACAGGAGTGTCTTTGAGGTTATTTTTGTCCATGTGTGCCCAAAGGATATACACTGTGCTCTCCCTTGGCCCTTTGGCAACAGTGGAAACTATGCCCCTACCGTTTTCCCAACTTTCTTCTTTCCCAGCACCGATCTCTTGGCTACTGCCATTCACCCAAACCTATTGCATAACCTGGGTCCCCACAAACGTTCTACTCAGGGGGATATTACAGTTGGCTTCTCTGCTTCTTTCAATTTGTCTACCGTATCCCACTCCTCTTCTCTTTTGTGTGTGCAGTCATATTCCTCCTCGGACCCTGCCATCGCATAATCCACACACCCTTCTCGCTGTCTTCTATCTTTACGTTCATTTTCTACATGAACATCTTTGATAGCTGTACTATCTATGCAAAACAAAATGTCCCTTGCCCTCCATCCCTAGGGGTGTCAGTTGTCCCTCTCGTCATTCTAATTTTAGTCATGCCAATTCATCCTCCACCTTCCTTAATGCATACATCAACTCTTTTTGTGGTTTTGCATTATCTCCCTCTGATAGTATGCCGACATGTTTGGCGGGGGTGTCGTAGTAGGTTACAGGGTATGCATGGGATTTGTATATCCTGACGCAGCATGCGTAGGGTAACATCCTGATGGTGGATACCTGTCTGTTTTGAGATTGGCCGCAGGGGCGCTCGGGACAGTATGGTGGGTAGTATTGGTACTACACAAGTTAATCACCTCACATGCTGCCTTACAATAATCAGTGGCGCAATCATCTAAATCTTCCACCATTTTCCACAATTCCAATACCTCCTTTGTTTTTTTTAAATTTTATTCCCTTATGCTGTTAAGAACGTATACATGTGACTTAATATCTGTCTATTATTTGTGCCCTGGTCCGGCCATGGCTTAAACATCCCTCCCCTTGTCTCTGCACACAATTCCCTAAGATACTTAAGGATTTCATCTTGATACAGCAGAAGAGCCTTGCATTTGTAACTTGTAATGCAACAGGGTTGTTGGCTCCCTCATAACGACCCTTTCCCGTCAATATTTTTACAATATTACCAGTACCCTTGTCCCACCCCAACAACCTGTATCCCTTCCCTGTAGCCCCTTCTCGCACCCCACACTCAGCCCTTTTTACCCACACACACAAATACGCCCACGTCTTTCACCATTCCCACACACCTCAATCAGTTCTACTTAAACCAAAACTAATCACACCCAAAAACCGTACCAACAATAAAATAACAACAAATTCTAATTTTTCGTTCCAACACCCCCGCTATATCGGATGAGGAGATACCAGGCCACTACAGGCCTCAACCACAACTCATTTTTCGTTCTCACACCCTCCCTATATACCAGACGGAGAGATCTCAGACTCACTAAATATACAGAGCCTCTATCCATGTCCTCTTTTCTTCCATTATACAGTGCTGTCACCCCCCCCCCCCCTATTACCTAAGGAAAGGATCCAGTTACTCCATAAATCATAATAAGGCCTCAATAAAAATATATGCAATACCAGGTGGCGTTCTATTTCATCAACCCACACTCTCCTTCGCACATCTGTATACCCACTCTCCTTCATGCTTCCCAACACTCACACATTCTCTTCATACCCCATTTCTTCTTCTCCAAAAAGGAGGCACACTTATGTCTGCATGTTCACCCCAAGTCCTCAGTCACGGGGTAATCAATGTCTTGCACAATTTGGGGACAGCACCCCGCTCCAAAGAACTGACAGGAATTCTGACAATACGGCTCATGCAAACCTCTCAAAGGTTGCGCACAAGGGGGACTGGTTGCTGCAGTTGGGCGCAGCCCGCCCGGATGTGAGGCCAGGAATCCTCCCAGCTTCACTGGGGTCACGTTGGGGTTACCAAAAATGTAGCTAGGGGGAAAACATGGTGCACCCGCTTTTGGGAAAGACTAGAGTTTATTTTGTATACACAAGAAAAAAGGTGACATGGGAATTATTAATCCACTGCCACAGAGCTCTTTGACGTCTTCTGCACAAGATTCAGGTTATAGGTTATAAACACACACATCGTCTTTCATGACATAATCGATATGCAGTGTTAATCCCCCAACCTTATTCGCTACCCCCTATATATTTGCTAATAATCACATATAGACCATTCTCCAATTGATTCTGTTGTCTTCTTGCTCATCTTCACCACACGTGGGTAGTGTCTTCGTCCCTCATGAAAATGCTTTAAGACGATTGGTTAACATCAATCGGCACCACCCTACCTTTTATCCTAACCACGTAACATACACCTGGTTATCAATGTGTACTTGGTGGAACCCTTTGCGATCAGCCTGGTCCTTGCGGACAAAGCAGCCTTTTTCTCATCCCAGACACGTCGGCGCCTTCATCATGCCCTTCCCACTGTATAGGCATTAGTCTTGGCTCTCCCTAACACAAAACATAGATCATGTTGTTCTTTGTTCACCATTATCAGTGCCCCTCCTCAAGGGTGAGCCTAGCACCCCACTAATCTTCCCAGCTCATGAAGGATTTAGAGCCCCTTTCGCTACACATCTGGTAGTTCAAATAGAGTGACCGTCATTCTGGGGGCGCTAGTCTCTTAAATCTTCATGTTTTGGCATCCCAAGACCACTATCTTTGCTCTAAGGAACACGACCTTGGTACTAGGCCGGAGCCCTTCACTTCTTTGGCTGAACACATTCCTACCTAATTAGTTCAATGGCCTAACTGATGTGGGGCATATGTGTGTTCTTTGCCACGCCTGTGAACCGGAATGTGATGGTGAGGACAAGGAATAAGACCTTATTGTTCTGTGTTTCTGTGAAAACACGGCTTTCAAGGAGTCAGACACACTCATAAATGCAGTGTTAGTTGGTCTTAGGACTGTCATGTATATATGCACACTATATCCTACATAATTCAATTGCAGCACTACCGATTAACTGCCCTGTGCTTATTTCCATAGTTTAACATATTTTTTACAATCTAAATTGTCTAGGAGGGTCTGAACATGCATCCCAACACAGGGCACTTTTTAAGATGCTTTAGGTAAATGCCTGTGATTCAAGATATGTGTGTGCTTAGTGTAGAATTACGAGTCCATTTTGAATTCTGCCTGGACTAGTTATCTAGGACTCCAACTTTAACAAAGTTGAGTGTCAATGAGTGGAGTAATACTTCCTATTATTTAAGCAATTACAATTTGGTTTGTGGTGTGCAGTGCAAAAGAGCCACCAGGCTCTTGAGGGATGGCCCACCTCCCTTGGTACTGTGGGCCTCCCATCCATAGGTAGAAGGAACTAGGATTCCTATCCAAACAGCAGTGGCTAGTCCATAATGGGTGATGCACAGCCAGTGTTGTAGCATATCCCGTACCGTATCAAAGACGTATATCCCTCCAGTGACCTGGCCTGCATATATCCATGTATCTAATGGTCCCATTGAGACTGGAGGCATTCTGCTTCCCCAGCCTTGCATGGCACATTTAAAAATATTTATAAAGTTTACAACGTGAATGAAACCTTACATTAATTTTATAACATTTAATCAAAAATCAATACAAAATTTCACATTAAAAACACATGTTCTTGTCATATAAAACACATATACATCAATACTTCTCTTAATTATTACAGTGATCTAGAGTGCCGAAAATAATTAGTACAGCTAATTCGCTAATTAACACTAATTGAATCAATTTTCAAACATTTCAAATTTCTAATATCAAAGAGATCTGCTCGCCTCTTAAAATTTGCTGGAAAAAATATTCAGTTTAAAAAAATTACACTGTATTAAAATCAATGTACTGAGATATTTGTGCCAATCAATTGAATAGTCACAATAAAATCAACAGATGCTTTAGTGATTTTCTAGTGTCCAACACCTTACACCGACCGAGGGCACATTCTTAATGCTCAGTGCATTCCGGCTCTCGCTTAAGTAACTCACTGATTTCAGTATATTGAATCGCAACAGTATATGTACACATCTCTCAACATGATTTGTGTATCATCTTACATAAGGGTGTAATTCTAAAAATGCAGGGCATATATCTATGTTTTTCTTAGATAATAGTGTATTCTACAGGTAAGTCAGTTTTTAGATTGCTCAATTACTCTCATTTTTTGTTATAGCATCATACATGATTTTTCCAATCTAAATGTATGTTCAATGATATGGCCCATTAGAATGCTGGTTGAGGTACTGCAGTGACCCTCCTGATGAAAGGGTGGCCTGGCATCTCAGCCAATATAGGTCCTGGGGGTAGGGACACAGGCTTGATTGCCCAGAAGATGCACAGAAGTCAGGACTCAAGGAAAGGCAATGATTTCCACCTCTTCCTGCTTGATGCCTGTATTCAGACATCCTGTGATCCTGACCCATGAGGGCAGGTGGCGGTGTGGAATACTGAGTGTGGGCACCAATACCATGGAAGTCTTAAGGTGGCAATTATAATATAGAGTGGTGGCAGTGGGCACCCACATCATAAAAACATTTTACAGTGACTTGAAAAATGTATGGCATTTAACCTAATTTGTAAAAGTAAATGGGCTGTAAAAATGCAGCATTTCAACCCATTAGTTTAAGTTTTCTCAGGGTAAGAACCTCCTCCCCCGAACCAGCATAGTTGGTTCACACACTCCAGCTATTCCTGGTTGTTTGTGCCAATTCATGAAAAACATTTATACACCACCACTGAAAGAATTCACCAAATATCACTATAAGGAGTAGAGGGGACCTATCGGGATTCAAACACGTAACTTTAAAGTGTCATGTAGATCTCTGCCGTGAAAGACTTGCCCTATCATCATAGCTGGATAGTTATACGATTATGAAGGAAGACAAACCGACCTTGGGGCAGTACTATATAATATCGGAGATGTACTTGAATACTGCCCTATTTTATTTTTTACATAGCAGTGCTAATTAAACTGAATTGTTGAAAATATGTTGAAGTCCTACACTCCTAGCGAAAAGGACTGAAAGATTTTGTTGGAGAGCTTGCCAATACTGCTTAATCAGCTGCATTGCCTTTCCCGCTGAATTTAATTGCGCATTTGAAGGAGAATTGTTGGACAGCAACCACTGATAGCTGTTAGGAAAGATTTATCTTAACTGCACGTTTCTTTGCATGTTTATGGACTCCCAAACATTTTGCTTTTAATTTTGATCCTGACCTGTACATTTTACAGTGCAGTGAATCCTTAAGTTGACTACACTGTCATTTACTCATCTGATATGGGGAAACTGACATGTCCTTCAGGCTGTCAGTACGGGGAAACATTGTTTCCCTTAGTCTTGTGACTGTGTTTCTAATTTTAGTAACTTGTTATCACGTGTACGTTTTTATCATTGTACAATGCATCTTACAATGCAGTGCACTTTTGTTTTGCCCTAGACTAATACTCGAAGGATTTTTTTGGGTGCTTTTTGTTTACCGCGTTTGGCTACTAACTGTGACTAGTGTCCAAACATGGCCGTGCCACATAATTCTCGCTTGTCCTTTGGCCATCTTGTTTTTTAGCCTTCTTCCTGGCCTCTGAGGCCTGGAAAATCCTTATAAGGCCTTCCAGTGCCCGGGAGAGCAGTAGCTTTTGGCGGGCTAATGGAGTGCTACATGTGTTTGCTGGGACTGTCTGGTCCCAATCCACAAACTGGTTTCACTGTGTCTGAGTGGTATGCATGAGTGTTCCTGCCAGTGGTCCCGAGTGTGTGTGTGTGTGAGTGTGTGTGTCCTGCTATTGGCTAATGGGAGTCTCAGCTCTTACCTGGCTTTTAGGATTAGAAGAGGACCCCTGCACCCATTCTTGAGAGATCCTGGAGTAGCCAAGACTCCTGTCCAGCTGTGAGACCTGTGAAGAGAACAGAGACCCGACTGAAGGAGGCCTGGCAACCAACTTCTGCTGCTGTCCAGGTGGAGCCTTGTCTTGCTTGTGATCTTCGGCAGTCCTGCGAGGGAGCTGCAACCCTTGGAGTGGAGGGAACATCCATTCCTGGCTTCTGCTCGGCACCCTGCGAAGAAGGACCTTCTGAAGTGTCCCGGGACGATCCTGTGGCTGACCAGCTCTGAGTTTGGGCTACCAAGCTGCCGACGTCTCCATTCCGAGTTTCGACCAGGAACTTGGGGGATCCTCAGCGTATCCTACAAGACTCACCACTGCGAAATGTCGGCATCCTAGCTTCAAGGGGACCCGAGATAGGAGAAGTCTGACTGCGACAAGTGAGGCCCTTTGTGCCACCGTGCTGCGGTGACCACTGTCCGAAAAAGCTTACCTGACCCAAGTCCAGTCCTGAGAGGGGCCCTGCATTGAGTTTTGCTGCATTCTTCATCTGAGAGTCCTTGCACCAGCGAAAGACACCAACCAAAGATAAGCTTGAACCTGCAACCCTTGAGAATCCTGGACTGCGACTAACTGCGGGAAAAGCAACCTCGGACCCTCTTCCATTGACCTGGTAAAACCAAAGTATAGTAAAAGTTAGGAAAACCTTTAAAGGGAGTTTAGTAGGGGCAGGTTAGATCAACTGTAACTTACCCCCCGTACTCCAATTCTTCCCCAGTCTTGGCAGGTCAATGGAAGAGGGTCCGAGATTGCTTTTCCCGCAGTTAGTCGCAGTCCAGGATTCTCAAGGGTTGCAGGTTCATGCATATAACGCAATTTTGTGTTGGGATGGGCCCACTTGGGGGCCCCTGATGATCTTATTCGTCCTGACCCTCTGGGCAAAAAGTTCCATTGTTAGCGCGAAGAGAAGGGGAGAAAGCGGGCAACCCTGTCTTGTCCCACAGGTCATGGGGATCGGGGATGATAGGGCGCCATTGATCCTCAGGAGGGTTTTTGGGGATTTGCAGTTGGCCAGAACCATAGACTGGAACTCTAGACCAAAGTCAAAGGCCTCTAAGGTGAGCATCATGAATGACCAGTCTACCCTGTCGAATGCTTTGGTGGCATCTAGGGCCATCAGCGCGAGGCCCTGGGAGTTTCGGTGGGTAGTGTCTACCTGGTTCAGGGTTCTCCGGATACTGTCTCCTGCAGTTCTGTTCAGAATGAAGCCCGTTTGGTCGGGGTGGATTATGTCTGGAAGTATGTGCGACAGCCGATTGGCCAGGATCTTGGAATAGAGGTTGGCGTCTATGTTCAGTAGGGCAATTGGTCGGTACGAGGCTGGGTCCCTCGAGTCTTTCCCTGGCTTGGGAAGGAGGATAGTTGTGGACTCCTGCATTGAAGGGGTCATCGAACCTGTTTCCTTGAATGCGTTGAAGAGTGTCACCAGAGTGGGGGGGGGGAATCAGCTGGGGTTTGAATATTTTGTAGAATCTCGAGGAGAACCCGTCTGGGCCCGGGGCCCGCGTTTTGAGAGATTTTATGGCTTCGTCAACCTCCTCGTCCGTTATTGGTGCCTCCAGCCTCTCTCTCGTTGGGTCGGGTAGGTGTGGCAAGGCTGCCCCCCCGCAGGCATTCCTCCTGTTTGGACCGGTCCCCTGGAGGTGCAGTCATTACTTGGGTTAGGTGGTCCACTGCCAGTTGTGGTTTCTTTGTCTCAGTGTAATGAATCACCCCCTGTGGGTCGCGGAGCCCTGTGATGGTATTGGTGCATCTTGTTTTGGCCAGCTTGGCTACCAGTAGCTTGTTAGCTTTGTTGTTCTTAGCATAATCAAATTGCCTAGTCTTGGCCAATAGTTGCGCGGTATGCTCGGTGTAGTGGGCCTCTAGCTTCTTTCTGGCTGTGCGGATGGCTTGTTGAGTCCTGGGGGGCCACCCTTTCTTCTTTTGGGCTTCCTCTGCTGTTTGCAGTTCCTCTTCCAGGGCTTGCCAGGTTTGCCTCTGATTCTGGTGGAATGCCACCCCTTGAGCTATCAAGGCTCCCCTGATCACTGCTTTCATCACGTCCCAGTTGTTTGCAGTGGAAGTGTCTATAACCGGGTTCTCCTCGAGGAAATTCTTAATAGTGGTTGCGATCTTGTCTCTAATCAACATGTCATTGAGGATCGGGTCGTAAAGCGACCATCTGCGTGGGGAGTTGGCTTTGGGGTCCTGGGTTCGAAGTTCCAGGATTATTGGTGCATGATCCGATAGGATCCTTGGGCCGATGGATTCCTCGTTGGCGTAGGCGAGGGTTTGGGGCAAAGTTAGGAGGTCAATTCTCGAGAAAGTTCGATGAACATAGGAGAAAAAGGAGTAATCTTTCTCGGTGGGGTGGAACACTCGCCATGAGTCCACTACTTTCAGGGTTCTGAAAAGGCACAAGAGGCTAAGGGCTTGCGTGAAATCCCCAGGGGCGGGGGTGGGATTTATCTCTGGTGGGGTCTGGTACTCCGTTGAAGTCTCCCCCTATTATTGTTTGGCCTTCAATGAAGCCCGAGAGTGAAGTACCCAATGAGTCATAGAAGCTTGCTTGCCCTGAATTGGGGGCGTATACTGAATCAAAGGTATAGAGGTCTCCTAGTAAGAGGCTTTTAACTGCCACGAAGCGGCCCTCTGGGCAAGTTATTGAGTCCAAGATCTGGGGATTTAGGTCTTTCCTAAACAGGATCGCCGTGCCCCCCTTCTTAGAGCCTCCCGAGGCGAGAAACTGACATGGATATAGGCGGGATCGTAGGCGTCCAAAGTCTGCTAGAAGGAGGTGAGTTTCTTGGAGCATCGCCACCCCCGCTTCTTCATCTTGTAGTTTTTGTAGAATCGACTTGCGCTTAGAGGGGGAGTTCAGCCCGTTAACATTTAGCGAGACGCACTGTAATGTCTGATGCTTACGGGCCAACGCCATAGCCACCCCATGATCAGGGGGTGGGAGGGTCGGAGGAGAGCCCATTAGTTGCCGTCATAGGAGAGGGTTGAATGCTTGTTGTCCTGCTCTTGGGGTTTTAACACCGGCCCCCAACGGGAGGCCAACTTTTTAACTGGCGGGGTGGTAGACATTGTGGGTGCGGCCAAACCCCTGGCCAACTGAGTCAGTAGGAATAACGTGTGTTTCCAAGGACATAAAGATGGAACGTACCTTGGAATGGGCATGATGGGCCGTGGGTGAAGCCCGCCGCAGTGGGTAGTAATGGTCTTGAGCACGGTCGGAAATGGCGCTTCGCTGTAGAAGAGGGTTGGGCGCCTAGTCTGAGAGTGCAGCAATGGTTCCTGTAGTGTGACCCGAGTTCTGTTTACCTCCTCCTGTTGTTTCGAGATGCCCTCAACCATGAGGACCGCCTGGGTTGCGGGGAGCGGGCGGCCTCCAGGTTCCCTGTAGCCTCCGGTTTCGATGAGGTGGCTTCTTTGGGGGAAGACGGATGCATGAACTTGCTGGCATCTTCCAGGTGGCTAATTCTCCGCAGTGTACCAATGAATGAAAATTGCAGTGCCGTTGGGAAATGCCATCTGTATCGGACCTGACGTTCCTGAAGGAAGAGGGCCAGGGGTCGGAGTGCTTGTCTCCTCTGGAGAGTCAGGAGCGAGAGATCTTGATAAATCTGAAGAGGCGAGCCCTGGAAGGTGAGATCATCTCATGAGCGGCTGATGGCGGAGATGGCCTCTTTTGTGGAGAAGAAATATACCCTAGTGATGACATCTGGAGGGAGGTCCGAGTCCACCCCCCGGCATGGGCGCAGTCTGTGGGTGCGGTCTAGCAGTAATTGGGGTTTATCCAGTTGCGGAAGGAGTGCTTGGAAGAAGTCCCCCACATATTCCGGCAGATTTTTGTCTGGGACCGAGGATGGGATTCCCCGGATCCGAAGGTTGTTGCGGTGGGACCTGTTTTCCAAGTCCTCCTGCTTGAACTTGAGGAATTCACACTTGTCTTGGAGAGCTCCAACTGCTTGTTGAATGTCCCCCAGCGTAGTTGCCTGGTCCTGGGAGCGGTCCTCGACCTCCCCCCAACCTCTGCTCCACCCTCAGTCACCCTGTGGTCGGTATGCTCTAATTTGGTGGCGAGTTCAATCATGCAGGACCTAAATTCGGCTTTAATATCTGCCATGAAAGCTAATAAATCACCCCTGGTGGCTGGGGGGTCACCCTCTACCTGGGGATCCTCTGGGGTAGGCCTGGCAATGTCAGGTTTTCTTCCTCTGTCCGGTGCTGTAAGCATTGTGGCGATGTCCGCGTTTTGTTTAGACATAGTGCCGTTTCGTGGGGCGGAAGAGATGTTAAAGAGGCTGGTTTTGCGTTTAGCTCCAGGAGTGCCGGTTTAGGTTTGCGAGTGCTGGTCTTAGAGTCTGATGGCGTGAAGCTCCCAAGCGTAGAGGCTCAGTCCCGATGGGTCTGAAGATTTAGGTGGAGTATATGTCCCCTCTATCTGGTGTGGAGTGGACTTAAGTCACCCCGCCTCGGTGAGGCGTAAAATCTGACGGAACCCCTCAGGTCTCAGGTTGGGGGAAGGAGCCTGAGTGGGGAGGTGGGCCGCGGCGCCCCAGGAAGTGGATGGCCGAAGAATGCGCCGACTCGGGAACAATGTGGGCTCAGAGCCTCCTCCTTGGAGGGGAGGGCAGGGGGCCGAAGCAGGGCAGCCGGTTCCGGTGTACAGTCCTCCTGCACCGAAGACTGTGTGCACTACCACCGGCCTGGGGCCCTAAGTGGATGGTGTAGCTGCCTGGCGGGTCTGCCTGTCCCTGCTGTGTGGTAGCTGTGAGTTCCAGAACTTGTGGGGGTTGCAGGCTGGGGGCCGTAGTTCTGCAGTTGGGTGCAACTGGGCCTTCACCGCTTGCCAGATAGGGTCTGCCCCAGTGTATAATGAGCGAGGAGTGGGATCATCAGTTTTGTTGAGGGAGAGCGAGAGGGGGTTCCTCTGCTTCTTTGGCTGGGGGAGAGGTGCTGAGTAGGGTTATGGGCCGGGGCGCCCAAGGAATTGAGGGTGTGGGCTCAGTGCTGGTTGTGTTCTCACTCTCCAGCACTGTTCCATGCAGAAAAGGGTCTGGAGAAGTTCCAGGGGCCGCCGGGGGGGGGGGTCTGTCCCACTGCACCCCTCTTGGTGCGTGTGCGATAAGCTCCTCTGGTGGAGGCCCGGGTCAGGTGCGAGTTGGCCCTCACCCCTTCCTCGCCCCCAGCAGCTCTTACCTGTGGATGCGCTGTCTGCGCCGCCTTCTTCGCTGGTGCCAGTGCTGGTGTTGGGACTCCGCAAAGAAGAGGCGCCGCACCCTGCGGGGGCCGCGGGCCGGCCCGGAGTGCGCTGCGGGAGATTCCCCCAGCCTTGAGGGGCACCACAGAACCCGCTGAGCAGCACGCCAGGGGAGCTTGCTTTGCTGGTGGGAGGGGAATCCAGGGGCTCCTCTCACTCGGCACCGGAACGGGGTTGATGCCGCATGTCTCCAAAAGTCTCGGGTCCCAGGACTACATCTGCTGTTGTTGGGGGCCGTCCTCGGGGCTCTGGAGAGCGGTGAATGCCATGAGGGCCATCAGGGCTGCCTCTGCTCTCCGGGTGTAGGTGCGATCGCCATCTTGGATTTTTGGCGCCGTCTGGAGTTCAGGAGATCCGACGGAATTACTGCGTCCACCATGAGAATGATGCTCTCCTCTCCGGACCAGTAGTGCCTTAGATTTTCCGACTGCCCTGGATGCTAATCGGACCCCCGCTGGATAGCGGGAAGCCGCATCATTTTCGCTTTTACAGCGGGCTTCACTCGGCTGGCCTTAGGGGAGCAGCCACATCGATAGCGTTCCAAGCCACGCCCCCACCCCAAATTGTGGGTTTTTAAGTGCAACAGGGTTTGGGCTCCTAGGGTATCTATCAGGTACAGAGGGTTCGTGGGATTGGAATAACAGAGATCTTTTGGGTGAAAGGGAGGTTGAGTTGGCACAACCTATAAAAGCTTGAAAAAGCTCATCTTCCTTGTCCCTTTCTTTGGCAAATATTGCATCTCACCTTGGATATTTCCCCAGGCCTAGCCCCGGGCTCTCCTACCCAGGTGATCCTCCCTCACTCGTCCATACCTAATTAGATTTCGAATTAGAGGCACATTTTCTGTTTCGAAACAGGCAATTGGATGTTCTATACTCTGTCCTGGTCGATAGAAGGCCAAACTATATTGTGACAGGGACAACTCTGGGGAGCTGTAGCCAAACCAGTTCAAGGTAGATGTGATGAGGGTCTAGGCTAAATCTCAAGAGGTGGTGAGCTTGTAAAGGGTCCCCAATGAGTACAGATTACACTTATTATGTATAAAAATATAGTTATTTATTTATGGCCAAACAACACTATGGAAAACGACTACTAACAGGTAAAAATATCGCACAACACTAAAATAGATTAGATATATACAGTCACTGGTTGAGGGTATAATACAAATCAAACTCTGTAAAGAAAGTACAGATTAGATTATGCACCAATAGTCCACAGAGTAACCCTAACCCAAATTGTCTGGGGCCTTATGCCCAACAGTTGGGAAAAGTTCTGACAAAGTTTGTGAAGCTGGAAAAAATGAAGGTAGGGTCTCTGGGGTCCAGTGAACAGTTCCAAGGGTTAGAGGACAATGTATTCTAACTTTAAGATGATGCTTTCAGAGGCCAGCACCTCAGCAAGGCACGCCTTGGTGGAAATAAATAACTATGAGAAGGTCACCAGCTTCACAGTCAACTTCTCCAAATCAGTAGCCTTGGGCATCTGCCTCCAACAGGAGGAACGGGAGGCACTAACCAAGCTGTGCCCGATCTCATAGCAGCAAAAATCCATCCCCTACCTGGGAGTTCACATTTCGGCAAACGCAAAAGACACATAACAGGCAATCTTTCCCAGACTATTCCGAGAACCAGAAGGGGACCTTAAGCGCTGGTCCACACAGGAAATCTCATTAATGGGACGAATCAAGGCCGCCAAAATGAAATTGCTCCCGAGATTCCTCTATGCCTGCTCCTCCCTCGCAGTAGCCATCCCAACATCAATCCTTCAGGACCTACAGAGGAAAATGCTAAAGTTCATATGGAGGGGCAAGAAGGCCAGAATCCACCATAAGACTCTGTTTGGCAGCTCTACACTGGGCGGACTGGGGGTCCCAGAGGTCCGGGCATATAGGGCGGCAGCACAGCTAGCACACATTCACGCTTGGCAGATAACCACAGACCGCCCCAGATGGATGGAACTGGAGCAAGCTCAACTACCGCTCCCCCTGCAATTCCTCCCACATATCCAGCCCCCCCTTAGAGAGCGCTGGAAGAATCTCTTGCTGACGACCAAACACATGCTAAGCTCCTGGGACTGGGCTCCGAAACAAAAGAGAATCCCAAGATGACAAAGCCCTCTCTCACCAATCTTTCATAACCCAAACTTCTCGCCTGGGACGAACCCCCGTAACTTCCAGAACTGGTTAGACGGAGGCATTGAGACCCTGGAACAGCTATACTTCGGGAACAAACCCTGCACCTTCGAAGAGTGCAAGGAGGTGTTCCAACTTCAGGAAAGAGACAGATTCACTTATTGCCAGCTCTGTCACTGGTGCTTGCACCGCCAAACCCTCCTGGTGGCCACTCGCTCCCGTACTCCCCTCGAGCTAACACTTAAGGACCTACCAGCTAGGGGCAGGATCTTGACCCTATACAGATGCTTCCTGGGGGACTTCCTAATTGCAAAAACTCGAGGCATGGCCCAATGGGAGGCTGACCTGGGTCACCTGATCGACGACCAGACCTGGGTGGACATCTGGACGCGCACTCACTCCTCATCTACCTGTGTCACCAATAAGGAATGTGATTACAAGCTCATGCTGCGATGGTACTACTCCCCCTCTTAGGCTACACCACATGAACCCATGAGTCGACCACTCCTGCTGGAGGGGATGTGCCCAACCGGGCTCCTTCTTTCATATGTGGTGGGTCTGCCCAAAGATCGGCAATTCTGGGAACGGTGCCTGTCAACTATCGAACAGATTACCGGGAGTGCACTCCCACTGGAACCCGAAACCGTCCTACCGGGGGGTCTCGACCCCCCGGGTCTACCCCGCTCTGGAAACGCAAAGCCTCCTGGCAGGCAAAACGGTTCTGGCCCGCTTCCGGAAGTCTCTATACGGCCCCTGTATGGCTCACTGGTGAGGAAAACTATGGGACATCCTGATCACGGAAAAGGTAACCACGGCGAGGGCGGGAGTCCTGCACCGCTTCCAGAATGTCTGGGCCCCAGTACTGGACTATGACCAGTGATTCCCCGCCTTGACATTCAAACCGATTAACACAGCAGGGGCAGCGGGCGGAGCCGCGGAATGGGAGAACTGGAGGAGGGAGGCTGGGGGCCAGAGGGCAGAAAGGGGGGAGAGAGCATGAGCTAAAGGGAACTATTAAAAATAAGCAAAGTTGTTGTGCATTGCTATTTGTAAAGTGTTGTGCCTTGGTTTAAAAAAAACATGTTTTAAAAAATAAAAACAACTCCCAGAATCCTTGTTTTCCTGCTTTCCACTTTGTCTTCACGTCCTTCTGGTTATTCTTTTCCGAACACCTAGTCTACTAGGACAAAAGACTACCGTTCCCACAATCCCCCTTGTTTATTTCAAGATAGTAAACCCGGTTATTCCTGTCTGTCTCACAAATCCTAAATTTATCAAAGCCCCTAGTACAAAAACTATAATTTCATATAACACCTCTTCCCCTTTATGTCCCGTAGGATACTTGAATACTTTATCTCCCCCCTTTTCCAACACAAACACCTTTGCACAATACGAAAAACAACGGACTCATTTTAAAACTGTCTACCTGACATGTCCCAACCTAAGAGTCAGGCAAAGTCAGGCAATTCACCAAAATCACACAGACCTGACGGCCCTTTCCTTTCCCCACAGGGATAAAAGGGTGAGCACAGGACGAGCAAGACAGACCGCACGACGTGAGAGCTAACTCAGCATGGCAGCTCAAGAGGAGGCGAAAGACGGCGAATACCGAGAGGGTGTCAAGGAGAGAAGTGACCTGACCCTTTCCTACGAAGACCAGTGAAACCTCTGCAGATGGAAACATAAGACCACTAACAAAGGCCAGCATGTGTTGCAGCAGATGTTGATGGTACACGAGACCCTCCTCCTCTGATAGCCAAGCCATGGAGAGACACTGGTCTCTGTGGTGTTAGGGAGAATTCTCTTATAAGGCTAATTTCCCAAACCTAGTGAGTCTGCCAGCAGCTTTGCTGGATTTTTGGGGTTTGTTTTTTCTCCTGCTAAGAGTGAGACTCTTTTACTCCCACTCTTAGGCATGATTTGAGGTATGTCTTTGACTTGTTATGTGCTTATGGGCTATGGGGTTTCTTTTTACTCCATAGGGTATCATCTGTTTTTCTGTATGTGTGGTACACAGCACCCTCAGTGCAGTACCACAGGGGTGTCACAGTGACCCCCAAACATAGACTCCATACCCTGGGACTGACTACTGTCTCCCAGGGCATGTAAAGTCACCATTGGCTTTACTAGTCCAAAACTGTGAACAGAACCAGTACAGACCATCATATTGTGGAAGAACTGGTAAGGGGTAATTTGATTTTCGAGTTTCTGGCTGGTGGCAGTGGTTACCACGCAAAATATTCCACCGGAATATTCTCTATGGGATTTTCCCATTGATTTCAAACGCCCCACTTTTTGGTGCAATGTTAAAGATACCGCCGGTTTATTTATTTAATATTAAATCACCGGTTGGGTCTTTTTGCCAGAACTCGATTCTAAAATGGCGTTTGTGTCCGTCTCTGTAACTCTGACCAAGGTTGAGCCCTTTGTTCTACTATTTTGGCAGGCTTCTCTACAGAAGCCCTCCAAATGGTGCCACTCTGTCTGGGTTCCAAAGGAAGGGTGGAGGGGGGGAATTGGCACCCTGGACTGCGTTGCCTTAGCAGCCCAAGTCGCACTCTACTCTGATTGGCCCAGTGGTGAGCCGCCCGGCTCACCACTAAGCATGTGTGATTGACAGCTAGGCTGATGAATGGGGGTTTTTCTGCATAAAAGCAGGCCCTTTGGGACTGTAACTTCAGAAGTCGTCACAGGACCTAAGAATCCGAAGAGGGAAGAAGCTGAGCCATCTTGAACGATGACACCACCGGTGAAGCCCTGCTGCAACTAACTCACCACTTTCCCAACGACAAGAGAAGATCTTCTGCTGGATGAGTCTTCTTCCCCTGAGCTGGTGGGATCAACCAGTTCGCCCTTTTCGCCTTCCAAAGACGGCTCTTGGTCGAATCGCCCGTGCCAAGCACCCCGGCAGCCGGAGAGCCAAGCTCACCACTTTTGACCGCGAATAAAAGGACTGCACCTTTTAATCGGGAACTCCGCGGTTGGTTTCATCCCTGTGCAGTGCAACGACTCCACGGTCCCTCCTCGACGAGATCGTCTCTTCCCCTGGTCGGAACCACAAAACTCAATCACTGCCAGGAACAACTGCCCCCGCTGGAGCTTCCTTTCTCTTTAAGGTACTTTGTCCTGCCTGGCCTCCCTTCTACAGATTGCTCAAGGTGACCCTTAAATCCTTGGCTTCTAAACTTAAAGGATGGCTCCAGGCCTTCTAACTATATCTTTTGAATCACCCCAACCTCTCTTGAACACTCTGAAAAGACTTTCAGTGCACTTTAAACCGTGTAGGCCTGGCCTATGAACTTTGGCTCTACAGTATAACCTTTCTTTCTCCCCTTGCTCTGAACTCTTAAAAGTGTTGGGAACTGTTTTATTCTTATGCTCTGCCTTTTTCTCTCCCTTTAACTACATTATCAGAGTGCCATCTTGGTTAAGCGCTCACATCTGTTCTAACAAATAGTAGTGTTGTAACCCTGACTTGTCTGATAACTATTAAGGGAGGTGTGTATACTCTACCAGACTGTGTTTTAACTTGCTTTTGATTGAGAGTGCTAGTATATGCCATAAAGTGTGTTTTAAATAAATAATTATATACTTTTTATACAAAGCTCTGGTCAGTGTTTGTTTGCTCTACTGTGTTTTGGCCCTATTGTGTATACTCTGCATACTGCCCTATTTTTCTTGGGCCAAAGAATTGGTTACCTCCCTCAAGAACCTAACACACCTTGGAAACAACTACCAGGATGCTCTTTATAAAAACCTAATTCTGGTTTACTATTTACAGTTGTACGACCTATGTGATCATAATTGCTGTAACAATTGCTCTGCTCTTATGTTCATGCACTAGCAATTCTAGGACTATGTACAAATAACTTGAAAAGTGTGTCTTAAAAATTTGCATTTTTTTCTGTTCGATTTTTAATATATTTGCCAACTTGAAGGCAAGTGTTGTTTATAAAAATCACTAAATATTAAGGGAAACTGAACCCCTATTTCCTCTTGTGCTTTGACCTTAGTCAAATAAATAAGCTTTCTGATATTCAGCATGTCGATTGAGATAATCTTTGCAGAAAATTAAAATGCAAATTGAAGTAAATGTATGTGGCAGGACGCCACCATTTTGTTTCAAAAATGCCTGCTCAGCCACAGCTACCAGGTAAATCTGGGTGGTGCAGACTGGTACCAATTGGGTTTACTGCTTACTCCTGTAGTCTTAATATTTTTGCAGTGTTCCCCAAGGGAACTGCACAGGATTCTGCCTAACATGTGGTACCAACCTTGACTCAAAGGAGAAGAAAGCCAAGCGGTTCATCACAGCCGGTGAGTCGATAAGAAACTGGGCTGTCTTGAATGAAAAGTGTCAAACATCGAATTTGAACTTTGGAAAGCCTAAAGGAACTTTTTTTTAGAAAGTGGTGGGGAAAGTCTGCAACAGAGGCATCCGGCACTATGTGGTTCCTCATGCATACAACTCTGGGCCTTGCTCGTAGTGTGCGTTCGTGGTTCACCTTTTATCCCTGTGGGGAAGGTAAAGGGCCATTAGGTGTGCGTGGTTGTTGTCAATTGCCTGACTCTGCCTGACCCGTGTGCTGGGACATGTCAGGTAAACGGCTCTGGTGCTAGTCCATTGTCTGTTACGGTGTAAGAAAGTGTTCTGTGTCGGAAAAGGGGGTGGGGTTGGGGGTGGGCTATAGCTTCTAAATATCATACAGGGTAGGATAGGGAAAAGGTGTTACGAGGAAGGGGGTACCGCGGCTCAACCTTTGGTATCCTACTTCCAACTCCCTGAATACCCCTCATCCAGGTGATCCGCCCCCACTGGTCCACCCCCAGGAACTGTATCCAATAGCGATGGCCGTGTCTTGGCCACCTAGATGACAGATCTCTGGACACTAGCGGGTGAGACACTTTCAGGTTTTTCACTGGGGAGTGTGCAACACTCTTAGGATTGATAATGGCACCCACTTCATTAATGAGTTGTTTTAAGAAATTGCAGCTCTTTTAGGAATAAAGCACAAGCTGTGTGCCATTTATCACCCACAGGCTAACCGGGTTGTGGAGTGGATGAAGGTTCTGCTCAAAACAAAATTATCTAAGTTGTGTGCGACAATGAAGAGGAATTGGGTGCATTGTCTCCCCTTGGCGTAGTTCAGTTTGAGGACTCAGTCCTGTAAGTATCATCACCTCTCCCCTCATGAAATTGTGACCGCGGAACGTATGCACACACCATGTGCCTCAGATGTTCACAGAGCTGGGTCAATCCTGGGGGAGGAATTCCATTTGTACTTGGCTCAGTTAAAGTGTATCAAATACCTTTCTCAACAGATTGCTCCACGACAATCGGAAGGCACTGATAACAGCGATGCACCAGAATCTGTGAGCTTGCTACCATTGCAATTGTTTCCCAATGACAAGGTTTACATAAAGAATTTTGTGCTAAGGTGGAGTGAACCTCGTTATAATGGTCCGTACACGATGGTATATGCTACTGACCTTGCAGTTAAAGTTAAAGAACTGGGTTATTGGGTGAACTTATCTGATGTTCAAAAAGCACCACAACAGTTCTCTAACCTGCAATATTTTGACTGAATGTTTTTGAATCACTGTTCCCGTTTCATACTTCTGTTTTTTAACACAGTAGAGCAGTACCAATTTTATTACTTGTGTTTTCCCTTATATTTCTTTTTTGAATTTCTGAAGATATTTCTTTTTTTTATTATTAATATTTGTGTATGGTTTTGTTGCACTATGTTTATCCGCACGACTATGTTATGGGGCAATACATAATATGTGGTTTCTGGGCATACTTGCATTCTATGCTGTATTCACTTATGTGTGGGTTGGCCTTTAAATTGTTTGTATACATATTTAGTGCTATTATATGGGTAGGCCATATAAAGGTGAGGTGGGAATGTAGTGGCAGACAAAAGTTTGTACATACTTTTTTTGAAGCTACAACACCAAATTATGAATACCTCACCACAGTGGTAAATCTTAAACAGATGAATATATAGGATACTTTATTATGGGATTTAAAAATACGAATGAAAAGGGGTTTAGAGGAAGAGATAAATATGATCAGTACAGAGGAGTAGTGTTTGACACAATGGGCCTCATTATGAGCGTTGCGGTACGGCAACAACGGCGTCGGTAGTGCTACCGATGCCGTTGTTAACTCGCTGCAACATTCCGAGTTTGCTCGCGGGTGCCACTCTGGACGTCTGGTCAGACAAGGTGTGCAGAGCTGCACCCGCGAGCAGACCAGGATGGTAGCCGGAGTCCTGTTATGAACGGGACCGTTGTTACCATCCTCCCCATTCCCATTGAGCCCTATGGGGGCTCAAATGGCAATGGGGACCTACCGGGTCCCGTGAATGGGAATTACTGGGCCCGTAAAGGTTGGAATGGCCCGGTTATTCCCATTTTGCGGGACCCGGAGCAGAGTTTGGGGGTAGCCATGCCAGTAAAAACGGCATGGCTCTCTTCAAACTCGTAATGAGGCCCAATGTCTAATGTGCATCACCCAGAGTTTAACAGCGTATGGTACAGCTATATGAACTCAGTGGGTAAAGAGAGGTACAGCAGGAGTTGTTACATCTGCTTCCTGTTTCTCCCACTGATTGGGAGCAACCAAAATGTTAGTACCTCAGGAGATATCACCTTTAGAGGCTCAGTGTTTGGTACATTTAGCACTGTGTCGAGTTCGAAATCTATTCCAGGGGAACTAAGCACACGTTGTACTAATGAACACAAAGATGAAGAGAAGTGTGCAAAGGACAACAGTGCCCCTCAATGCAAGCCCTGGCCTATGTTGAAATTGGACAGAGAGCTGTTCATAACAAACAGATGGGAAAAGGCAGTGGTGAGCGCTGTGCAGCAAGGGGGGTTGGCAGGGTTCGGAGAAGAAGTCATATGGAACATATGGTCTGCATACATATCTAAACTGACATGTATTGAAGCCTCAGAAACTCCAGTAAAAATGCAGTCAGGGGGTGAATATCAGTTTTGTTTTCGAGGGCATGGAACTGTTCCAGTAGGCACCAACACTAAGTGCAATAAAACATTGTTCATTCTTGATCTTGCTAAAGGAACAGCAGCATTAATGGACATGTACGGGTTACGCAGCCAATAAGCATACCTGCATCTTCCACCCTTTTGGCAAGGCACCTGTGCATTGACAATCCTGCACTGACCTATCCTGGTGGTGCCAGAAGCACACTTGACAATAGCATCTGAGCGAAAGGTGGTGCAGTCAATCTCACCGTCTATCCAACCCCACCCACCCCCCAGGTGAAGAAGAACCGGCGGTTGTTGAAGCAGGGGTTGCCAAGGGGGCAGTGCAGGGGAGAGAGGCTGGGCCACGGACCGAGCTTGGTGAGTGGCCCAGCTGCAGATCCAGTGATTTAGCAGGGGAGAGGGGGTAGGAAACAAGAAGCGAAGAGGAAGGTTTTTAGGTGCTTCCGGAACCGGAGATGGTTCTCCTCAAGTTTCAGGGAGGCAGTAAGGCTGTTCCAGATGGAGACCCCTGCTGCGGAGAGAGATCTCCCCCCAACTCGTTGCTTGGAGAAGCGGCTGACCCTGAGGGAGTTGGAGGCTGATGAGCGAAGAGCTCGAGAAGGAATATATTTGGGAAGAGAGAGTTTAAGGTATTTTGACCCCAGGCCCCAGAAGGCCTTGTGGACAATGCAGAGGGTTTTGAACTTAATCCTCGCAGTCACTGGGAGCCAGTGTAGTGATTTCAGTCCTGGAGAGATGCGGTCCGTGGGCTTGAGGCCAAGGACAAGTCTTGCAGTCCTGTTCTGGATGAGCTGCAGAGGGCGGAGAGTAGAGGCAGGCAGATTTAGATAGAGGCTGTTACAGTAGCCAAGCTTAGCGAGAACCAGGGCTCTTGAGACAGTGAGTTGTGGGGGAAGGAGAGGAAAGGAAGGATACCACTGAGGAGGTGCAGCTGGTAGTGTGACTTCTTAGAATCCCTGTGCTTCTCCTCAAAGAGGCTCATATGTGCCCCCACCATCAGGTAACACAGGATGTGGCTATTATTTTCCATTTCTCACACATAAACTTTGTAACAACCTCCCCATTACTCCACCAGAGCGATGATCACCCGAGTTTCAGAAATGTTCTGAAAACAATCCTCTTCTCTAGGCAATTTAAACAACCACAGTTGTGCTGGACTATCCATGCACCCCTTAGAAAGCTCTTACGTCCTATATCTTTTTGCACCAAAAGGATAATGTAGCACCTGCACACACTTTACAAAATATAGCCATGCGAGATACCAAGAAGGCCGCCGTTAACTGAAGACATGTGCAGGCGGACCTCGTCCCGGAATAATTCATATCGGCATATAGAGCAAACTCTAAATAAGTTGATCTCCTTTCCCTTCGTCAACAAGGAAGTTCCGCTAGGGTCTGGGTCCCCCAGGTCCCCTGCTGCCACCCAGAGAAGAAGAGACCTAATAGAGCTGGAGGAAATTGCGATAATCAGACTGGCCATGCTCGAGATCTTGCATGATGGACCCAAGGTACTGCAAGCACGGGTGAGTCGGGAACACAGCTCACCCATACTGGGCGATAGACAGCGGCTTTGCTGGAAGTGTGGGACGCGGTCAGGAATAATCAAGCAACATTGTACCCCCTGAGACCTTGACAAATAGGAATTAAAAGTTGGAAGGGAAGAGGCCTGTGGCGTGATATTTCATTAAGTCATTTGAACTGGCCTCAAGGTAATGAATGTACAAGGAAGAAGGTCCTCCCCGCACACAACGTTTTGAAAAGCTACATCAAGTGATGGTGCGGACCAGGGAGGGCACTGCATCGCAAGGCCTAATGGGCAGTGGAACCCACAGGTATCCCTCCGGTAAGCGTATTACGCGTTTATTCACAGATAGCTAATTGGGGGGTGACTATTCGAAGCTGCGAGATTACTAACCTAGAGGGACAGAAATAGCGGCTGAACTTTAACCTCATCCTTATTGTGGTGCCTCTCTATCAACTTAGTGTGGGAGCATAGAATACTGGGTGGACGGAATCTGGGCGGAGCGTGGACGAAGAGCGAACGAGAGTCGGTGAAGAGGCTGCTACAGCCTCATCTCAGAAACAGTGCAGGCAGTCCCGGCGCACCTGCAACACTAAGTAATGCAATCACTAGCTCCAGCCCCTATTGCACCTGCACTACCAGAACCCGACAAAGAGTCACACAAGTGTCAGAACATATAGTATTTAATCCGGCACCCACAGCACAACTGAACTTACTGAACCGTTGCCAAGTGTATACATTTTAAAACCTCCTGCACCAGGACGACCGCACGCAGCTGCAAATTCATTACCAGAAGCACCTCAGTGTCTTCATCCTCATGACCAACTACTGAACCTGTACACAGATTCACAGCATTCGTAGTACTCATTGAACCAGCGCCACCAGCAGGGCACAACACATGATCCACAGGCGGTTCATTAGCTACCGAACCATAGCGCATGCCACACCAAATATAGAGCCTTCTGGCAGCAACATCAATGGATGCCCAATATCGTAGCTCCAACGGATGCAAGCACCTATTGCCATATCTGAAGCACAGGCTTATTTACCGACTACTGCTGAAACACTAAGTGTCCCACTATTACACTAACCACATTGGCATTTGAACATCATATCACCACATCCCTAAGCATTGCAACCCCAGGCACATCGACTGCTGCAACTGTACTTGCATGGGCTACACCAGCTGCACCAGATCCAGCTCTTACTGCACCACTGCAACTGCAACATAACGTCATGCACGAATACCACCTGCAAGTGCCTTGCGTCAACACCTACTTCCACAATCACAGCCATTGTTTTATTAAACACTGGGAAAAGACAGAGCATCGGGTTGCGGGCCCCCCAGGGAAATCTAGAAGTTCTGCAATAAGCAGTTATTAGGCAGATTACTTTGGTCAAGAGGTGAGCCTACCCGAAATACGCAACCGATGCACAGGAATTGCCTCCACCGAGGAAAGCGCTGTATGCCAGGTAAAAAAAAAAAAGAAGGTTGCATTGGCCGGTCGCTTACATCTTCAAATAACAAAATAAAGTCTGTTACATGGTATTTGGGATAGAACTTTCCAGGACTCAACAACTAAGTACCCCTACTCGAGCTATTGATGCTCGAACAGCAATGGCAGGAGCCAAGGAAGATTTTGAGAAGAGTTTCCAGGACTTTCAGGGTTGGTTCACTGTGGTATTTTGCTGCATTTACATCAGAGATTAAACAAAAGACTGCAGAATTTAGAAAAGACCTAACAGACCTGGGTGAACATACAGATGCAAATGAAAGAGCGATACAAGAATTGACCCATGAAAACGCGCAATCAGAGGAACTGAGGGATCATCTGGCGAGATCAACACAATCTTGAAATACAATGCGAAGATTTAGAAAATAGGTCTTGTAGGGCGTGCATTAGATTCCGTAATCTCCTTGAATCGGTCAGAGACATAGAATTAAAAGACACAGTAATTTCTATGTTCAAAGATCTACTGGGTAATGACGAAGAAGAGAAGATCCTTTTGGACCGTGTCCACAGGGTGCGCCCGAAGAGATCTGATCCTGGGGTGCGCATAAGAAACGTGTTGGCTGCTGGTGGGGATTAATGGCTCAAACATACAACTGTATTAAGATCTTACTCCACTTACACTTCAAAAATACAGGGAAATGCAAACTGTGGTAAAAATTCAACAATTAAAGATAAAATATAGAGGACATTCCAGTTTGGCATGGCATTTGCAATAGATGGGAGGCAGCACAGGATCACTTCCCGGGAAGAAGGAATAGAACTTAAATATCGAAGAAGGAAAAGGTGATACCCTTCGGTATCGTCAACAACAATCTGGTCATCCACTCCTCGTGACATTGCGTGATAGAACGAGCGGGGGTGTAGGAAGCACTCAACGCAAAGAATCAAGCTGGAATCGCCGGACCTCTCGCCTTAAAGGTCTGCTGGAAATATCTAAAACGTGACACCATTTGAGGGGAATCGTTTGAGCGATGTGCTAAGCACGTTACTGTATTGGAGGCCAGGGACAAGGTACTCCAACTTGGAATCTTTGGAGAGGAGGTGAAGAGGGTTATAGGATACCCTATGGGAAACCCTGGAGGAAGTGGTGTTCCACAGCAAAGGGTACGTGTTTGAAGTCACAGTAGGTACTTTGGGTCACTTAGGGTGGGGGAGGGAGGAAAAAGGGTGTTAGGGGGTTAAGAGTTACAAACGGGGCGGGCACAAAGTTCAGGGGGTGGGGGAGTACAACACGAGGTGGAGGACGCTGAAATTAAGATCATTGTTTAAGCTTTGGGCAATGTACACAAGCATAATATTGAAAAGCCAGCACATTCAAGTGTATGTCACTTAATATTCAAGGGTTAAACACCCCAGTAAAGCGTGAGACATTAGTGGGGTTTCTAGCGCGACAACTTGCGAATGTACTGGCATTGCACGAAACCCACATAAGACAGCAGGACAAACAAAGACTCCATATACAACATTATCGCATAACCATGCAAGCCAATGCGCATAGGAAGATGGCTGGCGTTTTAATAGCGATTAGGATGGGGGTACAGTTTAAAATATTTAACACCAAGGCGGACAAGGAAGGTTGTTATTTATTTTAGCTGAATTAGAATCAACAAAGATTACCCTGGCTTCAATCTATGCCCCAAACACTGGCCAAGATGGGTTTCTGAGAAAGACTTTGGCAGAGGTGGAAAGATTTATGGCAGGGGAATGGCTAATACTTGGAGATTTTAATATGGCATGGAACACAAACCTGGACAGAAGCGTGTTGAATTAGCGATCTCAGATGTATGGATAACTCTGAAAGGGACCGAGAAAGGGTAGACACACTACTGGCACGTCCATAAATCATTTTCATGCATAGATTACATTTGGTCATCAACCACGTTGCTGGGCTATATTACAAAAATGGAGATGTACCTGATTGCACTATCAGATCATGTGCCTTTGGAAATAGAGCTCTCCTTTCCAGGAACAACACCAGGGATATGGTCATGGGTTTGCCCCACAGAGCTTTTTCGAGACTCAGTAGTGAGGAAGAAATTAGGGGAAAGATTGAGGAATTATTTGGGCTTACCTACATGGGTGAAATAGCGATAAACACATTATGGGATGCTTTTAAGGCTATGTTTCACAGGAACTCATTTCAGAGGGGGCTCGTAGACATAGGCAAATGGGAGCTTTAGAGTCCGACTTAGAGGGTGAACTGAAGCAAACAATGAAAAAAATGGAAACGGACGGAGGATTAGCTGTTAAAAAGCATATAGAAATATAACAGGGAGAATACAGCTTTTGCAAACGACAAAAGCAGAAAAAGGCTTACTATACCACGAAACAAAAATATTATGTAAAAACGAATAAAGCTGATTGATTGCTGGTCAGGCAGCTAAGGCTAAACAAGGCATCACAAACTATTTTAGGCACAAAGGATACACACAGGGAACTGGTTACAACAACCCCACAGATACTTACACAAGTCAGAGTTTTACTCCACTCTATAGCAATCTGATACCCCAGATACTATAGCCGAAAAAACATATCTACATTCAGTCAAAGGAATAGTGCACTCAAAGATGTAGCTCCCCCGAACAAAGCCGTGGCCCTCAGACTGCTTACAGCATTTGAGAAATGTTTTATTTCAAATCCGGGGGAGAAAACACTTTTTTCCAATCTCTATCACCTTCTACAAGAGGAGCTTCTCGAGGGCAGCCTAAGGTATGTTCAGAACTGGCAGAAGACAACGAGGGTATCTGTATCCACGGAGGAATGGCAGATATTATGGAGGGATATTCCTAAACTAACGTGCTGCCTACAGATCAGAGAATCATGTATAAAGCAATGCTACAATGGCAATACACCCCATATAGGCTATATAAAATGAAACTAATTAGCACAGACACACGTTAGAGGGAATGCTAAAAAAATATATATAGCCATGCATATGAGGGTCTCTGTTTTGCACCTGTTGAGACAAAGGTCACTAGTGGCCATCTAGACTTATTTGTTGATGAAAACCAATGATGTTGGTGTGATCCTTCCTTGTTCTTCTCCAAACAAACAGATGACCACTTGGAAACCATTGCCATACAGTTGTAAAGGAGCCCTGAATGATTCCCTGATGGTTGTCAAAGATCCAAGATATGGAAAATCCTGTGATGGGGTGGTATTGGGAGGGTTGTTTGAGAAGAGGGTTTCAAATCATGATTGAACCACTGACACAAAGGACAATCTATCTTTAAAAAAATGGCATGGCTAAGTCAGGAATGACCAGGCGATTTCAAATGTGAGCTCCAGCCATTGCACAAGAGTGTTGAGATTGACTGTCATATGCCGCATTGAAGGATAGAACAAGTAATACAGCTGGTTGATTGCAGTCTTGGGCTTTGATGATTAGCTCCCACACATGGAAAAGGGTGGTTTCAGCTCTACTAGATGTTCATAAACCCAACTGGTGATCATGTAGCAAGGCGATGGCCTTGCTGAATGTCTGGAGTTGATTAGTGGAAAGCCGTTCCATAATCTTTGCAATCGAGAGATTGGCAATGGGGTGGAAGATATACAGGTAGTTAGGGTCAGCGTTCAGGTTTTCTGGAGGGCCCCAAATAAGTTTTCTTTAATTGATTTGACACCTGGCCTGTCATTAAGGTGGTGGTGGTAAATTCAATGAGTGAAGGGGCCAAGATGTCAGTGTATTCTTTCACAAATGCTGCCAAGTGGAGACATGCTTGTGCAAACGTTTCCATTTTTCTGACAACTTTTGTAAGGGACATTGCCCAGGCAAAAGATGTTGAGGAGACTCTGGAGTGTGCAGCTTTAAGGCTTGGGTTCCCAGAGGGTTGATAGGAGCTCACTTTAGCTTTTATATTTTTGATTTCATTTTTAATGCTGTCCTATTTCTTCCACTGGTTGAGGGGATGGGATCACAAGATTTGGGGTTCATGTTGGTCTGGTAAACTTGTAAATCTTCCAAGATTTCTGTTGACATGGTGCTGAATTGCGTGATTTTTGTGGAGGTTACATTTCTTCTATTGCCAATGTGCATATTGCAAGGTAATGTGTCTTGATGGATTTGGATCATTCACCAAAACTCTTTCCCAAATCCGTTAATGATTTTGGTATGTGCCCAGTCGCCCTATGTCTGTAGGAAATTCTTCTAACCTACCAATCCCTCCTCCCCCACCAACAGTGAGAGACTGGTTCAGAGCGTGCACAACATGGGCTAAAATCATTGACAGGCATGGGGGAGGAGGGTTCATTTAGCATTACCATACTAACAAAGATCCTTTTGTATCCACATAAGATCGTAGAAGCACTGGTGTAAATGGCCCTGTGGTCTACAAATGAAAAGATGGGTAATAGGAGGTAAAGGAGGGGAGGGTCAAGAGAAGGATTCAGAGCAGCGGCCGCAGACAGAGAGTAAGGAAAAGAGTGAGGGAATGGAGGAAGAGAAGTCAAGCGGAAAAAATGTTTGGCAGTGAGATTTTCAAAGGTAAAGGGGAAGAATAATGAAGGGGAGATGAGAAGCTATCAAGGTGCCAATGGCAGTCCCAATATGGATTCACCTCTATCCAAGCTATATTAACTATTCTGCTCGCAAATGATAAAAGTTGCTGCTTGAGCCATCAAAGTAGTCCAACCTAACAGCATCAGGTTTAGGGTAACTGCCAATCCCCCAGTAGTTGAATCTATGCCATCTAAAAAAGCAACTGTTCATGGGAACTTACTCTATCAATAAAGACGACAGGAACAGCTAGAGAAAGCATCAGTATGGAGCCTCTGGTCAAAATCAAGATGGTAAGGGATTTCGCATGGTGAAAAAGAGAAGAAAATGTACAAGAACAGATTTAAGGCAACACCTAACCCTTCTAATGCCAGACTGGGAAACGGATGAAACAAATAAATAATCTAGTAAATGAGAATGAATCTGCATGGGCAGAGAAGAGGGGAAGAGCACAGTCAAGGAAACAAGAAGGGACAAGGGGAAGGATGATGCGCTTAGAAATGGAGGGAGGGAGAGGGTAGAGGGAAACTGTCACTGAAAAAAGAAGAATCAAACAGGACATAAATAGGCACAACTGAAGCTTGCTAGGAGGCATTCAATCCCATCACACATTCTATATTAAATATTTTAAGGCAGGTTTTGGTGGAAAAATATTAAAAAACACATTGATCCACTGCTAGGGCTAAAGGGGTTTCTTCAACAAATACTGAGACAGCTGCTGTGAAGTCTGTGGTAGAGACCTATTACTGCAAGGTGTGATTTGTTGTAGAAGGTCATGGAATTACATGAATGGCAAGTCAACTAAAAGGTAACAAAATACACTTTCTGCGGGAGTAACATTCACCTATCAAGTGCGCCTTTGCAAAGCAATATCAGATAGAAAAAAACGTTAACTGCAGTGGTGCACACACAGCGGGAGACAAGTGTGTAAGGGGACTTACATGATGGAAATTATGACACATTAAGTACTAAGACGGAAATCTGTACTTGGATTAAAAGCAGCAAATTATATATAATTCAGGAGACATTTGTCATTGAAACTAATGGTGCTTTTGTGACTATTATGGGCTTGAAGTTGAACATCGTAATTGAAGTTGGTTGAGAACGCTGTACCTTAACAAGAATGACATCTGGCACAGATATAGTAGGTGGCAGCCTGAAAACAAAAACTGCCGGGAAACAATAGTTGATACAACAAATATATCTGGTTAAAGATCACCCATAAACCTATGTGTAGAAATAGGTGATAAAGCACATGTGGAAATTGGAAATATTCACGGTCAAGGAATATAAAAAAGAAAGCAAGTGACAACACAAAAGGTTAACTGAACCATTCCTGCAATATTTTACTTACTCGGGAAGAGTTGGCGGTGGGGTTGGAATTGGAGTACATGGCGGGAGGGGACTCTGATCTCCAGGTGTCTGGTCCGATAAAGAATATTTAATGTTCGTGTACTCGTGCCCTTTCCTCTTGCTCTTCTAAAAATGAAAGAGAAACTGGCAAATTAACATTTTAGATTCCAAAAATCTTAATTTTAATAAGCACAAGCAGCGATAAAGACAATAATAATGGGCCAAAGTATTTGCAAATCGACCTTCAAAACAGTTTACTAAAAAAGTGCACTTTCTATATAAATTACGCTATAAATGAACACAGGGATACTGGATATTGAAATTCTAGTGTACAGTATGGGGCAGGTGTGACTTAAGATTGCTCAATAGGAGTGGAAGTTCAGGATTATGATAGGCATTTGATGGGGCAGTACTAGGCATAATGATGTTTTTTTAATTCAATGATGCTGTCTCCCACGCCAACCTCCCTGGGATAATTGTGTATCTTTTTTCTAGTCAGTGCGAGAAGAACCACATTAGGGATGTTGGATGATCTGCTTTCGTTTTCCACTATCAACATCTTCTGCATCCCCGCCCCTTTTCCCATGGGGATGTAGCAAGAACAATCACATACAATTCCATCTATCTGCACACTTTACTAAAAATATTTGATATTGGGTCTACGCAGGGCACGAGGTCAGTGGCACATCACTGGCCCCCCACGTGCATAGGAGAAGGAAGCTGAAGGCTGGCGGGATTTCTATTTCACTGGGATAAAAACAACAACAAAAAAGTGCTGGTGAGGGGTGGGTTGTGTTGGGAAGGGGGCAGCCGCCTCCCCCACCTAGGAGCTTTAAAGTAAGGCAAGATGCATTTGAGTCACTGTGATGAGGCAGGTGGAAGGGGGACACTGAAAGGGCCGCCTTCCCATTCAGCAATACCACATGCTAATATAATCAGTTCTAGTGTATTCATATGGTGGAGCCCTAGGTGCGGGTGGCTTTGCTATTTTGCATAGATATTATTAATCCTAGGTAGAAGAGAAGGCTTGCATGGTAAAGGTGGCATTACATGAACTAGGCACAAATCCACAAAGTTACAGAAATCTCCAGTCATACCCGAGCTCCCATGAGGACAGTCAGTACCCCCACCCGCCATACTGTTTATTCATTGTTCTTCAAAGTGATGCAAATATATGTCTTTCACACAAAAGGGATGCGCCCGACAAGGCCGCGTTCATAGGCCAGCGCCTGGTGTGCATGTTATCTCACTTTGGCTAAAGCATGACCCGGCCCATTCCAGAGTGACCACAAGTTATAGCCCACATAACTGAATGAACCCCAAGATCCCTGAATTCCATGACACCAGGTGCCCTTTGACCATCAACCCCAAAGTAACAAGTCCTGAAATGTTCAAAGAGGATGGACAGGGTGTGTCATTGAAGTGACAATCATGTGATTTGTATTGAAAGGTGCTGGGAGGGATAAATTATAGTTTAAAACGAGGGCAGAGACCTTGGGGCAGGATGGCACAGAGGGATTGAATAAAATGTGTTTGTGAAGGTTAGAGCGCCCTGGCACCTCCGAGTTGTCCGTCTTGAGGCCTGCCAGGTGTACGGTATGAGTGACAAAGAAGCTGTATAGTAGGAGTATAATTAATATGTTGTCTGACCTTCGACGTGAGAAGATGAGCCCCGCAGCGCCCACGTGATGGAAGGCGGAAGGACTGGGACCAATAAACTGCCATCCCATATGTATAAAGGCAGCACCTGGAGAGGGTCCATCCAATCAGCCACGCAGGTTTTTATTGTATGTATTGCGTCACTTATGATGATGTTTTGCCTTAAAAGTTTCTGCTTGTACCTCTCTTTGGAAGAACGTTTTTAGCAGCAGTTCTTTGTTGCTCTCATCTGCGCATGAGATTACACTTGTTATCCTTACAAGATCGACTTGGGCCTTCGCTAGCGGGATGTATTATCTCTGGTGTGAGCGTTCAGTGGCTTGCTTTCAATTGGTGATCCCAGTGCCCCCCCGTACCTGCGGAGGCTTCTAGGCCGCTTCTCCAGAAGGAGCCGCGCCCACCTACAGCGACTGGCCCTGAAAAAACATGTGTTCTGAGTAGTTTAGTAGGAGTCATTTTAATAAAGGTCCTCTCTGTTCTCTGAAGCGGGCGCAGCTCCGATGAGAGTGCAGGCCGGTGTTGGAACCCCGTGACGGAGGAGTTCGGGTTAGCACGCACAAGTGAGCAGGCTCTTGTAAGCGATAACAAGTAGGGGACAGATGCATTGGGAAGTGTGAGAGGTGTGAGGATGTGGAGAGCGAGGTCATTAATGTGACGTCTATGAGGGCAGGGTTATTGTTGATAAAATGTGTATTAGTGATTGAGTGGTTTGGTAAAGTATTATAAGGTAAGGCAAAGGTAAGGCATGGATCCCCTCCTCGGAGGGGGAGGGAAGGTGGTACCATGAGGCAGAATAATATTTAAAGGTTGTATACAAATTGTTCCAACTACAATTGTTCGAATTACAATTGACCTTTGCACAATTGACCGAATTGTGAAGGTGAATTGTTACATATATGCGGGGGGAAATCCCCCGCAACCCCTCATTTTATATATATATATATATATATATATATATATATATATATATATATATATATATATATATATATATATATATATATATGATACATTACTCACCGTAATTGTATTTCTGGTGCTTGTATCTGCTTAGATTCACATGCTGTGCATAGGCCGACATCTAGTGGAAGCTGCAGAGTATTAGTTTGTTTTTCGAAACTCGAAAATTGGGCGTTGATACAGGGCGTGCCAGTAATACTATCCCTAGTGTGACGTCCACTGTACCCATGATCCCTCATGCGTCTAGGACCCTCAGATTGTATTATTTCTGACATGAGGTAGCATGAGGAGTAGCGTGAGTACAGATGATCCAAGCAGATAGAAGATAGATAAGATAAGACTACAAGCATCCATGCGCCTTCTCTCAGAGGGGAGGAAGGGTGGGTCGCATGTGAATCTAAGCAGATACAAGCATCAGAAATACGATTACGGTGAGTAATGTATCCCTTCTGAGGCTTGTGGAATCTGCTTAGATCCCATGCTGTGCATAGATTAGCGAGCAGTGTTAGAAGGAGGTGGGATTTGAGGAGGGTCATGAGCAAATAAATGTCTTAAGAACTGCTTGTCCCACTTGAGTATCTGTCTTGGAATGGGTGTTAATGCAGTAGTGCTGAGTAAAAGTGTGAATAGAGCTCTAAGTAGCTGTTTTGCAAATGGTGTCATGGGGAACATTTGCAATGAAAGCCAGAGTGGCCCAAATGCCTCTTGTCGAGTGGGCTCTGGGCGTAAAAGGCAAAGTTTTGTCAGAAAGAGAGTAACACAACTGGATACAGTTGACAATCTACTTGGAGATGGCACCCTTAGAGACGCAATCTCCCTCTTTGCCTGTGGCTACGGAGACAAACAGTTGATCTGTTTTCCTAAGCGGTCTGGTCTTGTTTACGTAGTAAAGGACCGCCCTACGCACATCTAGGGTGCCGAGCTTTGTGGGTTTTGGAAGAAAGCCGGAAGCTCGATGGACTGGTTTACATGGAATTTGGAAATAAACTTAGGTGAGAACCTAGGGTGTGTCCGTAAAAACCAGCTTATCCTCATTAATAGTAAAGAAAGGATCCTGCACTGACAGAGCCTGAATTTCACTGATATAGATATAGGAGGATGAAGTCTCTTTACTCCCTCCATGAAGGCTTTAACCACGGGTACCTTCTGCCACAACACCTTGCTATGTGAGGTGGTGTACGCTGACAGTGCTGCCAGGTGTACCTTTAGTGAGTAGAAAACCAACCCTGCGTCCAGCAGTTCGAGCATGTATGTCACGATTGTGGAAGGAGTACAATCAACTGGGTTGATTTGTTTATACTGGCACCAGGTAACGAATCTCTTCCATTTGTCGAAGTAGCAATGCCTCGTGTTCGGTTTCCTAGACTCTTTTAGGATGTACATACACCTCTGTGGTAAATTGAGATGTCCAAACTGTATGACCTCAGGAGCCATGCTGCTAGGTTCATGGAGTTGGGTTGAGGATGCACCTTCTGACCTTGGTGCTGGGACAAAAGGTTGTACCAGCCCGGGAGTTTGATGGGATCGCACACCGAGAGTCTGCATAGGTGTGGAAACCACGGTTGTCTCGCCCACATGGGAGCAACTAGTACGAGCGTCATCGACTCTCTGTTCATCTTGTTCACCACCTTCCTGATGAGAGGAGTTGGTGGAAAAGCATACGCAAACATCTCTGACCAGTTCATCCACAGGGCGTTCCCCAGGGAGTCTGGTTGGGGAAACCTGGATGCGAATCCCGGGCATTGTCTGTTTTCGCTTGTGGCGAATAGGTCTATAGTGGGGAAACCCCACAGAGTAGAGATCTTCTACGATATATCTGTGTAGACACCATTCGTGTTCCTCCGGAAGGGGATCTCTGCTCAAAGCGTCCGCTAGAGAATTGAGATCCCCTGGAACATGTTGAGATGACAGAAAGATGTTCCGTCTGAGTGCCCATATCCAAATTTTCTGGGCAAGTCTGGACAGGTTTGGCAAACGAGTCCCTCCTTGCTTGTTCAGGCAGAACATGGCTATCGTGCTGTCCGTCCGGATCTGCACCGACAGGTTCTATAGGTGGGGCTCGAACGCTTGAAGTGCTCTGAAAACTGCCAGAAGCTCTAGCAGGTTGATGTGATTCTTGGCCACTGTGTGAGACCAGAGACCCTGAGCTGTGTGGAGGAGAGGGTGAGCTCCCCATCCTGTGAGGCATGCATCCGTTGTGACTACCGACTGTATCTCGGGATCGTAAAAGGGTTTCCCCTTGGATAGATTGTCTCTTGTCCACCAGTGGAGGCTTTGTACAAGTGTTGGTGAAATGACCACTAGATCGTCCCACTGACCACTTGCCTGAGACCACAGTTTCGCCAACCATTCTTGCATGGGACGCATGCACAGGCGCGCGTGGGGGACCAGGTAAATACATGACGCCATCATGCCCAGCAAACGCATTGCTTTGCGTACTGTTATCTGGCGACCGGTTTGATATTACGGAATTTGCAGTAGTATATTCCGAATTCTTTCCTCTGAAGGAAAAGCCAACCCCTCTTGAGTATTTAGAACAGCTCCTAGGAACTGCTTGGAGGTGCTGGGCACCAGACTTGATTTTTTTTCCCGTGTATGGAGAAGCCCAATTCGAAGAGGAGGTTGATAGCTCTTTGAATGTTTGTCCTGCAAATTACTGGGGTCTCCCCCGTGATGAGCCAGTCGTCCAGATAAGGGTACACTGGGATTGCCTCCCTGCGTAGGTGTGCCGCCGCCACCGCCAGTACCTTGGTGAATACCCTTGGAGCCGAGGCTATCCCGAAGGGCAGTACCTTGAACTGGTAGTGCTGACTGTCCACCTTGAAGCGCAGATATTTTCTGTGCGCTGGGAACATGGAAATATGAAAATAGGCATCTTTCATATCCAATGTTGCTATGTAATCCCCCTTTTTTAGGAGGGGAATTACCTCTTGGAGAATAGTCATGTGAAATTTTTGGGGCTTGACATACTTGTTTGCAGGCCGTAAATCCAATACTGGGCGCATTGTCAAATCTTTTTTTGGCACAAGGAAGTAAGTTGAATAAATACCCTTGTTTACCTGGTGTCCCGGGACGGGTTCTATCGCGTCCTTTGTGAGAAGAATTTCGATCTCAGAGTAGGATCTTCTGGTGGTGTAAGGAGTGTATTCTTTGTCGTGGAGGGTGGTTTCGGGGAATCTCTAGGAGTTCTATGCAGTATCCTGCGGACACTGTGGACAGCACCCATCTGTCTGATGTGATCGCATTTCCATCTTAACCCAAGCTTGGGTTAAGATGGAAATGCGTCCCCCTACTGGGGATGCGTGAGAAGGGACCCTGAACGGAGCGTCACTGTTTTGGTGGAGGCGTGCCCCCTCCTTTATTGGGACTGCCTCTACCCCTACCACAACCTCTTTTGTTACCCCTGCCATAATTCTGGGTAGACTGCTGGTTAGTGTTCCATGTAGTACCCTGGCCTTGGGAATAGTTAGAGCCTCTTTGGGAGTTTTGTCCGCAAGGCCGACGGAAATTGCCATTCCCTCTCTGGTTAGGGGGTTTGTTGGTTAGCTGCCCTAGGACTTGAGTGTCTCGTACTCGTCCTTGGCATTCTTTAGTGCGTCCTCGACCGCCTTTCCAAACAATAGATCTGCCTGCACCGGCTTATCTATCAATGATGCTTGGGTCTCGGCCTTGAAACCAGACTGCCGTAGCCAAGCATGCCTCTTGATGACTGTGCTTTCAGCAATTAATCTGCCGGTGTTATCCGCGGCATCGAAGGTTGATTTTAAAATGCAACCTGATACGGCTCTCCCCTTGGCCGAAACTTGTGCCAATTGGCTTTTTAAGGGTTCTGGGGCGGAGTCTATGAGAGCCGCGACTTCTTCCCATTGATGGCAGTTGTAACTAGCCAGCAGGGTGGTGGAGTTTGCAATCCTTGCCTGGTAGGCGGAAGTGGAGGCTACTTTCCTGCCCAAGCCATAAATCTTCTTGCCGGGGGGAGCTTTGGACGATCACAAGGGTGTTCCCGCCCTCTTACGGGTGTTTGTAACAACCAGGGAGTCCGGTTTGAGATGTCCCCTTATGTATAGTGGGTCAGATTGTGCTGCCCTGAAAAGCTTTTCAATTCTGGGGTTTACTGCCCTAGTGAGATTGGGGTTAACCAGGGAAGGGTCTATTCTCCTTTGTATTGACGTAAGGATAGGGATGGCCTGAGCAACAGGTCTTTTCTCTCCCACCAGTTCCTCTGCAAAGTCCCTCTCTTCCTGAGCACCTTGGGTGTCAATGTGGAAGTGCTGTGCCGCTCTGGACAGGACCTCTTTCAGGAGAGGTTGGTTGTCGAACGGGGAGTCGGTAACCGCGGGCTCTTTCTCTTCTGGGTAATCTACCCTGTATGTATCTGGGTCGTCCTCTTCCTCCTCTTGGTCCTCATCATCCCCGTCATAGCCTGTCCCAGTTTGTTCTTCGAACATGCCCACGTCTGGATCCTCAACAAAGGATGGATCTTCCTGGTATTGAGAATAGGGCTGTATATAGAAGGGGTTTGAAGCTAGAGTTGGTGCTTCACCCCGGGACTTCCTACTTGGGGGTATGGATCCTTTGAGCTGAGGGAGTTGCCCCTTCTGGTGTATAAGAGAGAAAGTGTTCCGGGTTCTTGGCATAGAAATCTGCCAATGATGTCATCCTTGACATTACTCTGTCTATGTCCTCACTGGACCATTCCTTTGAACTGGGAATAACTCTTTCCTGGAGTGCTTTCTCTGTTTTATCCTGACTAGACCTACTGGTTTGAACAGGGGTCTTAGGGACAACAGATTGAGATTTGTCCTGGCTAGACCTACTGGGCTGAACAGGGGCCTTAAGGACAGGGGTTTGAGACTTGTCTGTCTGTTTAGGTGGAGTAGAATGTAGTTTAGGAGAGGAAGTAGGCTGGGACTGCTTACTACGTTGTTTCCCCCCTCTCCGTGGGTGGAAGAGTGCTTCCCCAACTTTTGGGCCGTATCAGAGCTTTTCGATGCCTAGCGTCTAAATTCGGGGGTAGAGTCCCTGTCTCTGGAGAGTGTAAGGGATTCGGTAGCAGCCTTGCCGCTGCCTACAGAGGCCGACTCCTGGAGTGCGGCTTGGGGGTAGAGGTTGGCGTCGTCCTTCAACGACCGAACCTCAGTCACTAAGGGGAGCGAGGCACTTTTAGCAACAGTGGAGGGTTGCTTGGTGTCATGAGGCGATCTCGAACGCGAACGCCCAGAGGACACCGACTCGGTGGTCCGTTCTTTACTTGCCTCTTGCCGAGAACTCGATGTGTGCGTCGAGTCTCGGTTGGACTTCTGTTTGCTTTAAGTGGTGTGGGTAGCACTCGTGTCGCCAGGGGTCTTCCCCATAGCTGCCCTGCCGGACAACCTTCCGAGGTCGGGGACTTGCGCTTGGCTGTCCATCGATGCTACATTACCCTCGCCGTCCGAAAGTACGGCGTCGCTGCCATAGCTGAAGGCACCCTCCGCGGCCATGGCCTCTTGTCGCCTGGCGTGGTGGGCCCAACGCTTTGTCGAATGGTCCTTAAGGGTCTTCAGTTTAAACCGACTGCACGCTCTGCAATTCACCTCGGGGTGGTCCCTCGGCAAGCAGAGGTTACATGTGGCGAGTCTATCAACCCAAGGATACTTGTGGTTGCACTTGGGGCAAAATTGAAAGGGGGTACCCTCCATACGCACCCTATTGCAGCGGGCTAGGAGTGTAGGAATTTATCTAATGTACCTATATTAAACAGAGTGTAGGATATGTGCCACCCCCCACTCTCCCTACTTGCAGGGCCGAGTCCAGAGGACTTCCGAGGCCCGGGCGAGGCAAGAGGCCGTCCGAGGCCTAAATCCGTCGCTGTAGTCCGACGGTTGAATTTTCTCCGATCCGGCGTCGAGTGTCGATGTTCGGAGACTCGACGTAGAGGTGGAATAAACGGGGAAATATATAACAATATTAGCAAAATCTGACTAAGTCAGGGAACTCCGCTCAGTCCTTCCGACCAGCATGGCGGAAAAAAACAATCTGAGGGTCCTAGACCCGTGAGGGATCATGGGTACAGTGGACGTCACACTAGGGATAGTATTACTGGCACGCCCTGTGTCGACGCCCAATTTTCGAGTTTCGAAAAACAAACTGTAATACTCCGCAGATTCCACTAGATGTCGGCCTATGCACAGCATGTACAGATTCCACAAGCCTCAGAAATATATATATATAAAACCAAACCTACATATGGGATACATTACTCACCGTAATCTTATTTCTGATGCTTGTATCTGCTTAGATTCACATGCTGTGCATAGGCCGACATCTCGTGGAAGCTGCAGAGTATTACAGTTTGTTTTCGAAACTCAAAAAGGGGCGTCGAACCAGGGCGTGCCAGTAATACTATCCCTAGTGTGAAGTCCCCTGTACCCATGATCACTCACGCGTGTAGGACCCTCAGATTGTATTTTTTCTGACATGAGGAGTAGCGTGAGTACAGAGTATCCAAGCAGATAAGATAGATAAGACTACAAGCATCCATGCGCTTTCTCTCAGAGGGGAGGAAGGGCGGGCGCATGTGAATCTAAGCAGATACAAGCATCAGAAATATGATTACGGTGAGGCTTGTGGAATCTGCTTAGATCACATGCTGTGCATAGATTAGCGAACAGTGTTAGAAGGAGGTAGGATGTGAGAAGGTTCATGAGCAAACAAGTGTCTTAGAACCCCGTCCCACTTGAGTATCTGACTTGGAATGAGCATCAAAGCAGTAGTGCTGAGTAAAGTTGTGAATTAAGCTCCACGTAGCTGCTTTGTCAAGGGGTACATTTGCAATGAAAGCCAGAGTGGCTCCAGTACCTCTTGTAGTGCGAGCCCTTGGAGTAAAAGGCAGTGTTTTATTTGAAAGGGAATAGCACAGTTGGATACATCTGACTATCCACTTAGAGATGGCATTCTTAGAGACGCAATCTTACTCTCTGCCTGGAGCTACGGAGACGGAAAGCTGATCTGTCTTTCTTAGCGGTCTGGTCTTGTCTACATAGTAGAGGACCGCCCTCCTCACATCTAGTGTGTGGAGTTTCACCTCAGCAGAGCTTTTGGGTTCTTGGAAGAAGGCCGGTAGCTCAATAGACTGGTTAACATGGAATTTGGAAATGAACTTAGGTGAGAACCTAGGGTGAGTGCGTAAAACCAGTTTATCCTTATTAATAGCAAAGAAAGGATCCTGTGCTGACAGAGCTTGAATTTCACTGACCCTTCTTATGGAGGTGATGGCTACTAAGAAGGCAGTTTTATAAGTCAGGTGTTTGAGACTAGATTTGTGCATGGGCTCAAAGGGAGGTCCCATGAGCCTAGCAAGTACCACATTAAGGTCCCAACCTGGTAGTGGGTTAGAAATTGGAGGGTGGAGTCTTTTTACCCCTTACATGAATGCTTTGACAACTGGCACTTTCCACCATGACACCTTGTTGTGGGAAGTGGTGTAGGCTGATAAAGCTGCCAGGTGCACTTTAAGTGAGTTAAACACTAACAATGCATCCAGTAGGTGGAGCATATAGGTGACAACATTAGAAGGAGTACAATCAACTGGGTTGATTTGCTTACTCTAGCACCAAATAAATTGTTTCCATTTGTCATAGTAACAGTGCCTCGTGTTAGGTTTTCTTGACTCTTTCAAGATATCCATACATCTCTGGGGTAAATTGAGATGTCCGGACTCTATGATTTCAGGAGCCATGCTGCCAAGTTCATCGAGTTGGGCTGAGGATGCACTGTTAGCCCCTCATGCTGAAGGTTGTACCGGCACGGGAGCTTGATGGGGTAGCACACCGCCAGTTTGCATAGGTGTGGATACCATGGTTGTCTCGCCCACATAGGAGCAACCAGGATGAGCGTCATCAGTTCCCTGTTCTAAGTGATTTCAATCCGGCACTTCACCCAAGTCAACGCCTAGTGTGTAATGCACAACTGAAATCCTTATTTATTTTGTGCCTAAAAGTTCTTTTATTCTGAACGATGTACCACTCATATCACGCCCCTCTCTTGGAACCCCGCCGGTCACACTGAACCAGGAATCAGTTAAAATATTTTTTTATGTAGTTACAATATAATAACACTATGTTTAATGGGTATACAATAATCACCAATGGGGTGATGTGGCACTAAGCAATCTCGTTAATCATAAGGAGTAATACTGAGCAAAACAATTCAGCACAGAAATAATACTTTTTTGTGTGTTCAGATCAAATAGCAGTATGGTTACTATTTCCCCCTGCACACCCATCAACCCCCCAACAGGCAATGTAAAGAGATAGGAGGAGAGAAATAGGTTTCAGGAATGGCAAAATTCAAACAAAATGTCAATCCCAATTTCCCCCCAGCAAACACAAGAGAGAAACAGAATTGATTGGCAAACTGTCAAAATGGTTTTAAAGTTATCTTGAGAATGGATTGGGTAAACCATTAAGGGGCTGATTCATGGAATTATTTGCGGCGAAAAACGGGTATTTGTGTGCCATTCTGCCCGCAAATCCCCATTTGTTAAACAGGGATTTGCGGGCAGTATGGCGCAAAAATCACCTTGTTTTTGGCGCAAATAATTCCATGAATCAGCCCCTAAATATGGTTTAAATTGCTGAAATTGTTTAAATTCTTATGGGAGCCGCTTTAGATAGTTACAGGCAAACACTAGCAATGATTTAATACTAATAAGCAATGTGAAATCTTAAAATTGAGGTCGGGTGCAATCTAAAGCTGTTTCACACTTGTAATATTTTACCAAAAAGAAAATTTGCAGCAAACTTTTACGTGCACGGTAATCGCGATCACGGAAGAACTATATGGATTTGGAATGCAGTTTTTGGTTCTATGGAAAGCTGTGGATGTTAGCTACAAGCATAAACATTGAGAAAGTTATGGACGTTTTAGTGGAGGTTGTTTTTCTGAGATAGGCGCAAGAATGGGAAAACAGGGATGCGCTTAAAAGACAAATGGGATTTCTGATACTAGATTATGACTATAGCAAAAGAGAATGCCACACATGAGTCTCCACAGTCCTGGCCACAGACCCTTCACGTGGTGGATACTGTTAGGCAGAAACCTGTGCAGTTCCCTTGGGGACCACTGCAAACGATTTAGGACTACAGGTGTTGGCAGTAAACCCACTTGGTAGCAGTCTGCACCACCCAGATTTATCTGGTAGCTGTGGCTGAGCAATCAGACTTCCCTCGAGAAGAGTTAGGCAGTATGCAAAGTATACACAATAGGCACTCAGATACAATAGCACAAGCAAACACTGACCAGAGCTTAGGTATCAAGGTATATAATTATTTATTTAAAAACACACTTATTGAAACACTCCAGCACTATTATTGTAAATCACTCTACACACAGTTACTATTATTATATATACATTCCTTATTCCTTATCAGATAAGTCTTAGTTAACACCACTTATTTTCAGACAGAGGTGAGCGCTTAACTATAGATGGCACTCCAATATGTTAACGGAAAAGGGAGGGAAAAAGGCAGAACGTAGGAAAATACACCACACTAATACTTAGGAACTCTTAAGCAAGGCAGGAAAGTCAAAAGTTACTTGTGAGCCAAAGTCCATCGGTCGGGCCCACTCTTGGAGAGAGAAGGGCACAAATGCACCCAAGATCACACAATGACAACAGGCTTAAAAAGTCTTGCAGGGAGTTCAGAAAAGTTTTAGTTAGGCTCAGAAAAGTTTAGCCAGGGTGTCCCAGGTTAACCCAGGGTCAAAAGCCGGGGGCTAAATCTACCCCGTACAGTCGGTTGCAAGGGAAGCCAGGCGGAACACGGTACCTTATGTGGAAAGGATCCTCCAGCGGGGGCAGTTGTTCCTGGCAGCGGGTGCAAGTCGCGGCGTCGTCCAGAGGAAGAGAAGATCTCGACGTGGAGGAAAGATGAAGGTCGTTGTACTGCCAGGGAAGAAACCAGCCACGGAGTTTTCCGGTTAAAGGTACTACCCTTTGATTCGCGGTAGTGGTAAAACATGGTATCCCGGTTGCCGGGGTGCTTGGCACAGGCAAGGCGGCCACGAGATGATCCAGGAAGCGAAAAAGGAAGCAGACTGGTTATCCCCACCAGTCGAAGGAAGAAGATTCTCCGGAATGGAGATCTCCTCTGTCATTGGGAAAAGTGGTGAGACGGTTCAGCAGGGCTCCACCAGTGGTGTGGTCGTAGCAGGTCGGCTCAGCTTCTCCCTCGTCGGATTCTTAGGTCCTGTGGCGACTTCTAAAGTTCCAGTCCCCAAAGCCTTGCTTTTATGCAGAAAACCCCCATTCACTCAGCCTAGCTGTCACTCAAACAGGCTAAGTGGTGAGCCGGCCGGTTCATCACTTGGGCCAATCAGGACGGAGTGCGACTTGAGTTGCCTGGGCAGCTCAGTCCAGGGTGCCTAAATCCACCTCCACCCCTCCTAAGTAGCCCAGACAGAGTGGCACCACTTTGGAGGGCTTCTGTGGAGAAGCCTGCCAAAAAGTGGAACAAAGAGCTCGACTTGGGTTGGAGTCACAGAAGCGAACACAAACGCCATTTTAGAACCGAGTTCTGGCAAAAAATACCAACCGGAGAATTAATATTAAATAAATAAACCGGCGGTATGTTCGATGCTATAGGAATTAAATAATTAAAGTTGGTAGCCTCGAACAATGGGAAATCCCATAGGGATATATTTGCGGTCGAATATAAAAAGTAGTATCCACTGCCATCAGCCAAAACTCGATCAGGGGGGACGGAGACGTGCCCCCTCGACTAACAGACCCCGGGGCAATCAAATTGCCCCGGCCAGTACGTCCACATAATTATGGTTTGTACTGGTTCTGTTCAGATTTTGAGACTAGTAAAGTCAATGGTGACTTTACATGCCCTGGGAGACAGTAGTCAGTCCCAGGGTGTGGAGTCTATACTGGGGGGTCACTATGACACCCCTGGGTTACTGCACTGAGGATGCTGTGTAACACACATCACAAAAACACATGAAGCCCTATGGAGTAAAAGACCCCATAGCCCATTAAACACATCTAGAGTCAAAGAAACGCACTCAAATCATGCCCCAGAGTGAGGGTAAAAGAGTCTCACTCTTGGCAGGAGAAAGTAATAAACCCCAAAAATCCAGCAAAGCTGCTGGGGGTCTCACTAGGTTAGGAAATTCAGCCTAAACAGAGAATTCTCCCTAACAGATACTCACTTTCTTTTTGGGATTCAATTTATTGATTCACAATACTAATGATTTATGGTTTTAGAAAACAAATGAGAGAAACTTAGTGCAAGAACAGTTCTGACAATTCAAAAATACTCCTAACACTATTGGTTCTAAATACAAGAGAGGATAGGTTTAAGACAGGGATTACTATGGAAAGTACAGATGCTAGTGACACCATTCTATCTATAGATACTTACTATATGGGTTTCAAACGGAACCGTCAGGGATTCTGGGCCAAACTGCTGTGCACACCAGATTGGACTGGGTCTGAAATGGTTCTCTGGTCACAGCACAGCACAACGGGATTGGATCTTTTGGTTCTGGTAATAATTCTTTTAGCAGGAAAGCAGTTACAGAACAGCCCAGCTGTTTCTTTTGTTCCCCTTAGGTTTTGTGAGATTCTTTCTGTTTCTGGAAATTCAAGGCCTAGTTGAAAATGGTTGAACTAATCGAATGGGCCTTTCTGCTTGCCAAGTTTCTGGAGTCAGGAGCAAGGAAAATAGATGGTTCTCTGCCAGCAATCGGTTAGTGGGTGAATCTGTGTGTCTTTTTTTCAGTCTGAGCTGTCTCTATTTATGCTTATGATAAAGGGTATGTGTGCTGGTTTATCCTAAGCGGTGTCACCATGATGATGTGGGTTTGTGAGTCAGAGAATCCTCCCCTTGTCCCTTTGAACATAAAATCTGCTTTTGGTACAATACATATTTACATGTGTGCAATCTCTATAATAATAACATATATAGATTACATTCTTTGAGTAGCAGATACTCCTCCAAACCTCGTCGCTGTAGGATCTTGTGTCTGCTTTTGACAGAATTTTGCCCTTTTTGTCCGGAACACACTGTCCAGTTTATCCGAAAATGTGTACAAATGTGCGTGTTGAACATGGGCATAAGGGTATAACGTTTCATACTTCTGACATAAATACATTTCGTGTAAAAACCACCTTTTCCGCTGTTTCCTTCTAGAACATGTCACACGGTTTTGCTGCCTCTTAAAATGTACAGTCAGAATTTAGATACACAAATATGTGATTTTTGTAATTTAAACAATTTTAAGTGGTAAGTTATATGTATTTAAACAAAATATTTCTTTGTGAATGACTAGCCCCAAATGGCTGTTTGTCTCCGCCTCCATCTGGCTCTCTGCAGTTCCGAAGCAGTATCCTCCCATTTTCTCCAGAGGCCCAGGCCATTTTACGACTCTTCAAACTTAGCCTTCCTTTGACTGGGGGAAGTCCATCGTCTTCTTCCCCTGGCAGACCAAATTGTTCCCCCACCCTATAATCATCACATAGGTGTGACATCCTGGTGGAGAGAAGCAGAAGGGAGATGCCTGGCCTCCTTGGGGAAAGCTGTTGGACTTGTTGGATTGCTTTAGGCAGGCTTAATTTCAATTTCATTCTGTTACTTTTTTTCTTGGTTTAAAACAAAATTGCAATTTCAAAACAAGCAGCTAGAACACTTATTCCAGCTTCTAAACCATAGGATTAAAAAGTTACAACCTAGGTTACTCTCAATAACAGGTCACTTAGTTTTCAGACATTAGATTTCAGTTGTACAAGTTTAAATAGCTGTCATACAGGCGGCCACTGCTACTGCGCCCAGATTTTGACAGATTTCACAGGCAGACACATTTGTGCTGTGAATGTTTTGATGACAAATTTAGCTTTTCTGGACCTTGTATGTTCATAATGATTTCTTGAACTAAGTGACTTGTATTACCCAGCAAAAATATTGGATGTTTGATGGTGTTTTGTACCGGCATTCTGCAGTTTCAGCAACCAAGAAAAAGATTTAAAAACAAGATTCTGGATTTCTTTCAGCAAAGCACTGCTTTTCATGCAGGCTCCATTTTTACTTGTTGGGCAGCCCAGTGACATGTTTCAGGAGTGCGCTCTCTGTTCCACCACTGACAACATGCATGGTAGATTTGGCAGCCATTTTTTCGTGTTGTAAAGCACGATTTCCATAGGTTTTTGGCGTGCAGAGGTTTTGCGGCCATTTTGATAAATCTGGCACCACCAGAACACAGTGATGCCTCAGGGCAGAGCATAAGTGGGTTAAAATAGCCCACATGGTGGAGCTTGTTCACCACCTTCCTCATCAGAGGGGTTGGTGGAAAAGCGTAGGCAAATATCCCTGACCAATTCATCCATAGGGCGTTCCCCTTGGAGCCTGGCTGAGAGAAGAGGTCTCCTATGACCTCTTTGTGTAGTTGCCACGCGTGGTCCTCTGGGGGGGAATCGCTGCTCAGAGCATCTGTTAGCGAGTTGAGTTCCCCTGGAACATGTTGGGATGACAGGTAAATCTTCCGTTTGAGTGCCCATTTCCAAATTTTCTGGGAAGGTTGGACATATTGGGAGAACAAGTGCCCCTTGTTTGTGCACTGACTGGTTGGATAGTAGGGGTTTGAATGCCGGAAGCGCTCTGAAGACTGCCAGAAGTTCTAGCAGATTGATGTGATTCTGAGCCACTGTGTGAGACCAGAGACCCTGATGAGTGTATGGTGAAGGTAGTGGGCTCCCCACCCTGCCAGGGAGGCGTCTGTTGTGACAACGGCCTGTAACTCTGGATCGAAAAGGGTTTCCCCTTCGTAAGATTCTCTCTTGTCCACCAGCGAAGACTCTCTACCAGCGTTGGCGAAACGACCACTAGATCCCACTGACCACTTGCTTGAGACCACTGTTTCGCCAACCATTCCTGCATGGGTTGCATGCAGAGGCGCACGTGGGGAACCAGGTAAATGAAAAATGCCATCATGCCTAGCAAACGAATCGCTTTGCGCACCCTTATTTGGTGACCAGCCTGATATTGAGGAATTTGCAGCAACATATTTTGAATTCTTTCCTCTGATGGAAAGTCCAACCCACCAGGCTTGATTTTTTTCTCGTTGATTGAGAAGCCTAATTGGAAGAGGAGGTTGATTGTTCTTTGGATGTTGAATCTGCAAATTAGGGGAGACTCCCCTGTAATGAGCCAGTCATCCAGGTAAGGGTACACTGGGATTGCCTCCCTTCGTAGGTGCGCCGCCACCACTGCCAATACCTTGGTGAATACCCTTGGAGCTGAGGCTATACCGAAGGGCAGCACCTTGAACTGGAAGTGCTGGTTGTGTATTTTGAAACGCAAGAATCTTCTGTGCACTGGGAACATTGAAATATGAAAATAGGCATCTTTCATATCCAATGTTGCCATGTAATCCCCCCTTTTTAGTAGGGGGATTACTTCTTGTAGGTCAGTCATGTGGAATTTGTGTGGCTTGCAATACTTTGCAGGGCGCAAATCTAATACTGGGCGCCTTGTTAGATCTTTTTTTGGCACAAGGAAGTAGGTTGAATAAATACCCCTGTTTACCTGGCTGACCGGGAGGACTTCTATGGCGTCCTTTGCAAGCAAAATGGCGATCTCCTCAAGGAGTATTTTCTGATGTTCCAACGAGCGTACCTTCTGTCGCGGAGGATGGTCATGGGGGCGCCCTAGTAACTCTATACAGTATCCTCCGGACACTGTGGACAGCACCCATCTGTCCGAAGTGATCCCCTCCCATGCGTGGTTAAAGGTGGAAATGTGCCCCCCTACTGGGGATGCATGGGAAGGGACCTGAAGCGGAACGTAACTGCTTACTGTGTGGCGTACCACCTCTGGCGGGGCTGCCTCTACCACTAGTGTGGCCCCTGCGCTGCCCTCTGGGGAAGCCAAGTGATGATCGGAACTGATTGTTGCCCCATGAGGTTCCCTGATTTTGGTAATTGTTTGAACCCCTCTGGGAGCTTTGGCCCCGAAAGCGACGAAAAATATTGTTTCCCCTCTGTCCTGAGGGTTTATTTGTGAGTTGGGCGAGAGATTTTACAGTCTCCTACTCGTCCTTAGCTGTCTTTAAGGCTTCCTCCACTACCTTGCCGAATAGTACGTTCGGCTCTACCGGCATGTCTATAAGAGTGGCTTGGGTCTCAGGTTTGAACCCTGACTGTTTTAGCCAAGCGTGACGCTTTATAACCGTGCCTTCAGCGATTAATCTTCCAGCATTATCTGCTGCATCAAAGTTTGTCTTTAGTATGCATCCTGATACAGACTTTCCTTCTGCTGCCAACTGAGCCAACTGGCTCTTTAGGGGTACAGGTGCGGAAGATACTAAAGCAGCTACTTCTTCCCACTGGTGGCAATTGTAACTTGCCAAAAGAGTGGCACTCTTGGCAATACGTGCCTGATAGGCGGAGTTGGAGGCAGCCTTTCTACCCAGAGCGTATAGTGTTTTGCTCTCCTTATCAGGAGGTGTTTCAGAAAAAGCAAGCTGTGTACCTGCCCTCTTTCTGGTGGTTGTTACAGCCAGGGAATCCGGTTTTAATTGCCCCCTAATGTACAGGGGGTCAGAGGGTGCGGCACAGAATAGTTTCTCGACTCGCGGATAAACCGCACAAGTGAGATTTGGGGTTACGAGCGAGGGATCAATCCTATGCTGGATGGATTTTAATATAGGGATGGCCTGAGTAATGGCTCTCCTGTCTCCTAGGATCTTTTCAGCGAAATCCATATCTTCTTGGACACCCTGCGTGTCAATATGAAAATGGGCTGCTGCTTTAGCTAGTACCTCATTGAGGAGGTTGATTATCTAACGGCGAGTCATGCACAGGGGTGTCTTTGGGAATCAGGGTGTCTAGATTGTAGGCCTCATCCTCCTCCTCCTGGTCCTAGTCATCCCCATAATAAGAGACCCCTGTCTGGTCTTCCACCGATTGTGGTTCAGTTTCCTCACAATATAAAATAGGGTGGTAAGATTCGATCACCAAAAGGGTCTGAGACCAAGCTCTGCACCGGGGCATCAGAGCAAGGTTTTTAGCAGGGGGCTGAATTTCCTTAGACCCCCAAAGGGGCAGAGGTAGCCGGGGTGTTGGCATAGCTATGAAAGTAATTAGGGTCTTTTTCATAGATGTCCACCATAAATGACATCCTTCTCATTACCCTATCAATATCAGCTGAATTCCATTCTCTGGAGCTAGGAATAACATGTTCTGGTTCCTTCTCCATGCCCATATCCTGAGCAGTGGGAGGAATTACTTTACTTTTAGTAGTAGGGTCAGGGACCTTGGACTTTCCTATAGATTTAGGGGCCTTCTGTTCATCCTTATGAACATGGTGTTCTGACGACTTTTTATGTTGTTTATCCCCCTTCCCATGACTAGAGCTAGAGGAATGCTTTCCAGTATGTTTAGGGGCCTCTGAGGGATTTGACGCCTGGAGTCGAGATTCGGAGATGGTACGAGATTAGGAGGTTGCTTTGGAGGAAGGACGTTGAATCTCGGGTGTAGACGCTATGTGTCTTGACTGAGGATAGAGGTCGGAATCGTCTTCTGACGATCGGGCCCCTCAGGGACTATTAAAAGAGCGACACCTTTATCAACCGCGGACGGTTGGTCTTTGTCATGAGGCGAGCGCGAACAGGAGCGCCCAGAGAACACAGATTCGTTGGACCGCACTCTTGGTGTCTTCCGTTGCCGATCGCTCGACATGCATGTTGAGTCACGGCTGGGGCTGGTGTGTTTAGTGGAGGTGGTATGTGTCGCGCTCTTGCCGCGAGGTGTTGTCCCCACAATGTGGCCGTCGGCGGTCCTCCGGGGGTGTCCGAAGTCACCCCTTTGCCCTCGCCGTCAGATACGGTGGCGTTCGCGCCTTGAAACACTTGTGTATAGGAGCGTTACAAATGCCATATCATATCGCTGAACGACCCTTTGACATCTATGGTCTCTAGTTGCCTGGCGTAGTGGGCCCAGCGCTTGGTCAAGCGGTCTTTAAGGGTCTTTGGCTTGAAGAGCTTGCAAGCTCGACAAGGTAGCCTCGGAATGGTCTCGTGGGAGACACAGATTCCACGTATTGTGCTTATCCACCCAGGGAAACTTCCTGTTACATTTAGGGCAGAATTTGAAAGAGTACTCTCCATATGTTACAAAATGGCAGCGGGCGGGTATATGTAGGAAAAAAGGTGGGAAAAGCCTGTTTGACCACCCCCCACTCTCCCTACTGTACAGGGCTGAGGCCAGAGGCCTTCCAAGGCCCGACGTCCGTCGTGGCAGTCCTAGACGGATGGTTTCCTCGATCTTCACCGGCGTCGATATTCGGTGTAAGGTGGAAGTAAACGAGGAAGTTTAACGATAATTGTAAGAATAAATGGCTAAAGCCAAGGCAAGTCCGCAACATGCATCCGACTAGTATGGCGGAAAAAAACTGTCTGGCCTATGCAAAGCATGTGATCGAAGAAGATTCGACAACCCTCAGAAATATATATACGGTCAATTGTGCAAAGGTCAATTCGGGCCCTTGGCTTTCGGTCAATTCAGTCATTCGAACAATTGTGTTCGACCAATTTCGGTAATACCTATTTAAAGAAGGTATATGGAAATAAAAGGTAGTGGTCGTCATATAAGTAGTAGGCCTGGAACAAGTAGCGGTTGGTAGTGTCGTGCTTTGGGTAGTTTATTGTAGTCGTGTTTTATGGGTGAAAAAGCAGGCCCCAGAAGAGGTGGCAATTGTGTGAGTTGCAGCATGGTGTGGTGCTGCCCGATTTCTCGGAGCAGCGTGTGTGCGTATGGAAAGGTGAGGGAGAAGGGTGGGGATTGATTCTCCTGCTTTTGTTGTTACAAGCCAATGGCAGCGTGCGCGCCGTATTAGAGAAGCTGTACAGTTAGACGTCACTAGCATGGGGGGAGGTTCACCATTAGAGCACATGTATAAGGCCATGTCACTGTATCGTGACAGGGTGGAGAAATATCATAAGCCGTGGATTGCGGAAACGGGGGGGATGCCCTGCCCATGACCAGGGCGGGCTCGGACAACAAGTGCATCTTGAAAAACAGGTCCACATTCTTAATAGCAAAATATAAGGGAAAGAAGCTAGAAAACAGATTCTTGATCTATGTTGTATGTTCGAAGACACATAAGATCAAGGGATTGGAGCGAAGGCACAGAGAAAAGAGAAGTGCATAAAGGGAGAAGGAGAAGGTGAGGAGCCAGTGGGGGGTAGGGGATTATATCCCTTAACACCATATCCTGCAGAAGGATACATCAATCCAAATTAAGTACCCGCTGTGATAGGGACCCCTTCTGTTTTGGTAGGGTCCTACCCAGTTTTAGTAGTACCACAGGCTACCGCTCCCCCATCCACCTGATGTACCGGCATCAACAGAGTACAGGTCTAGGGTTTTTCGAGGACAGGTTGACAGGTTTACTAGCAGAACTGGAGAAGTTACAGACATCCCCAGGAACAGGAAAGGATTTAAGTGCACTGAGAGAGGGTTTGGGAGAGTGGAAATCTGGGGAAACATTGCTGAAGGTGGATAATACTGGTGTAATTATTGAGAAAGAAAGGAGCCCAGATGGATGGATCATTTTGGAAGAAGGGAATACTGTGTTGGGAGCAAATGTGGAGGAAGAGGATGCTGGTACGTCCACAGAGGATCCGAGTGAGAAAGAAGGGAGGGGTGTAGAAGGGTATATGGGTAGGGGGCAGGTTGAGGAACAAGGCTGGCTGGATGGCATTGGTAAAAAGGAGAGGTGTTGTGAAGAAGGGTGTGGGAAGAAGAGCACAAATGCAGATGACTCTAATACATAAGGGGGAAGGGAGGACAGTACGTGCCTTGGTCCCAAATGGATAGGAATAATTTAATTAAGGCCCTCCCAGTGCTCACAACAGGGGCGAGTAAGTGGATATACGAATTCGAAAAACAAATGGTAGGGGTGCCTCTGGTAATAGGGGATCTTATGAGCCTGATGGTTGCCGTAATTGGGGATGTATGGGTCAAGGCTGGATACCCAGGAGTAAGCTTGGGTGACCATGCTCATGATGGGGTATTGTTTAATGGAGTTAGAGCATTGGTATGGGGCACACTGCGCAGGGCTTTTCCGGATACTCTCGATTTACAGTCCTTGATGCAGTATACCATGGGGGATGAGGATCCAACTGGATTATTCTTAAAATGCAAGATAAGTGGAGAGCTGAGACAGGAGGGCCGTGGGATCAATAAATACCATTATTTTATTTTATCGTAAAGAAGGGTTTGCCGAACTAAGTGCAGAAGGCACTGGAAATAATTGTAGGCATTGAGACAAAGTGGTGGCCAGAAATACAGAGCATAATAGTGCTTCATTGCAAGAGGATTAAGGAGCAGGAGAGGGAAACAGTGCAAAGGCGTCAGGGGGACTATGCGAAGTTGGTGGAGAAAACATTGGCAAAGGTGGCAGTTCAGGTGCCTGGGCAGACGCCAGTACAGGTGGAAGGAACAGAAAGTACCCAGCAAGTTGTGAGTGCCACTATTGCGGCACTCTCGGCGGATGGAGGACAAGGACAGTAGGGTGGGGGGCAACAGTACCCCGGTTCACAGTGGTAGCAGGGAGGGCCACAGCGAGGAGGAGGGGGATTTTGGGGGGCAAGAGGAGGAGGGGTTGGACCCAGGGGAGGTGGGTTTGGACAGGCACAATGCTGAAATTGTCTAAGGTGGGGACATTTCGCAAGCGAGCGCAGGAGCAGGTCTGCGCTGGGGTATAATTATGGGCCACAGCAGCAGGGCTAAGGGCCCCATGAACCTCAAGGAATAGGGTACCAGCAACAGGGTCAAGAATACCAGAACCAGGAGAATCCACGAAGACAATACCAAACTTATAATTAGAAACCCCAAGCGCCAGATATACAAATGCGGCACCCGCCGCAGCAACAGCAGAGCAGTGTTTACCCGGGACTAAGGGCAGCAGGTGGGACTGCCGCTCCACTTGGGGGACCAGCAGTAGGAGGAGGTAGCCCCTTCTCGTTTCATGGAATGAGCATGTATCCCGATTAGGAAAACCCACAGAGAGCACTTGCGTGTCTGGTCCTGTCGAAGACTATCCACCCTGAAGAGGAACCGTTGGTGGGGGCAGACATAGGAAAGAAGCAATTCATATTTATGTTGGAATCTGGTGCAATTAAATCATGTACCATGGAAGGAAACTTTCCACTATCAGGAAAATATATTGACGCGCAGGCATTCTCTGCGGCTATTTCTAAGGTTCCATACATTGAGGAGCTGGATGTAAAGGTGGTAGGGAAGATAGTATGAGCACCCCTACTATATTCCGAGAGTTCCCATGTCAATATGCTGGGTAGGACCTGCTCAGTAAGTTACACATGACCATATCCTTCACAGATCATGGAGTAGTGTGTTCCACACCTGGGATGTGAGTTGTAAGGGCGACGTCGATTATCCACACAATGACAAGAGATGTGGTGGTCTGCGGAATTCTTGTAGACCCAGACATGTTTATCTATGGTATCACGTTACTCGTGAAGGTGGTCCCCCACATTGCTAAGCAATACAGGCGAGTGCCCACTGATTTCATTTTTCACCCAGATGTGTTGCCTGAAGTGGTGACAGGAACGAGACTATCGCTGGACCTGCAAAGGGTTGTTAGTGTCGGACAGAAGGCTTGTCCTATTAGGAATGGTCAAGCTTTGCAATGAGTCATGCGTTGATTTCTGACCCATATAACATCTCAAAATGAATCTTGCACTGTGAAAAGTCTTGAATTCGACTTCATGTTCACACAAAATGTCATTCATTGCTTTAATGTCATGCTTTAATGTTAAATTCTTTGCACACCAGACTCTTTTTTTTCATGTGCGTGTTCTGTTTTTCTGTTATTATTTCTCAATCGGAATAAACTTGCTTTTCTTATATTTTGTGCTCCTCTGGTGTGATCTAATGTTTCCCACTAGACACTAGATACATGTTAATCTCTGCTTAGCGCTTGAAAGGAGAGGTAGCTCTGACTCATTTTCCTTGTTCCCAGGGGATTATTGTGCCATTTAGATCCCTGTTCAATACAGCAATTTATCCGGTTAAAAAAATCTACGGAGGGCAACTGGAGAATGATCCAGGATTTACGCCCCCTAAATGATGTGGTACAGAAAGAGTTTCCAGTAGATCCGAATCCTGCAACAATTTTATGTAGCATCCCCAAAGAAGCCACACATTTCACTCTAGTGGATCAGAAAAATACATTATTTTCAATCCCACTCCACTCTGAGTCGAGGTGCCCCACGGCATTCAAACAGGGCCAGCTGTGGTTCAAACATACTAGATTACCTCAGTGGCACTGCGAGAGCCTGAGTATATAACAGAATTCACCTAGCACCATTATCCAGTACGTGGACAATTTGCTACTATTCAGTGACAGTGAACAACAGTGCCTAAGGGACTCCATTACACTTCTACAATTGCTGGCCTGTAAGGGGTACAAGGTTGACAAGGCTAAATTACAATATTGCCAGTGGGAAGAAATATATTTGAGACCGTTCATGTCAGAGAATGGGAAGAAGATACTACCCGATAGTGCGGCGTCAGTACACGCCACCCCCAGACCTGTCTAAATTAAGGGGATGCAGAGGTTTCTGGGCCTGTGTAACTACTGCAGGGTCTGGATCCTCGATTACGTGGCATACACAAGGCCACGTTTGCAAGCCCTGAGAGAAGCACAGAAAACAAAGTACCACAAGTTACTGTGGACGACAGAAATGATCAGACAGTTTGACGATTTAAAAGAAGTCATCAGTTTGCCACCCATACTGGCTACCCCAGACTCTACACAGGAATTCTATTTTTCACATTCTAATGGTCAGCTTATGACAGCCGTGTTGACACAGAAGAGCACTATGGGCCATAAGCCATTGGCATATTACAGTGGTACTTTGGGTGCAGTGAAGCAAAGGGCGGTTTGCGTGCGAACAAGCATTAGCAGCTGCTGCCTTTGTTATAGAGAAAAGTTCCACAATCATAATGGGGTGTTCACAGTAACGTTGTATGTGGAACATTCTTTGTTTGCTATTTTAGTGAGGTCGAAATCCACCTTGACTAGGTCATCGGCATATGAGATTATCATCTCTAAACCCCATATTTATTCATGGGGTAAGGGGTAAAGCAGTGAATTCTGCCACCTTTTTAACACATATGACCATGGCAGGGGACTTGACAGCACACAACTGTGCCACATATGAGGGGGAGGAGAATGATACTCCCAAAGCAAGGCATTGTGCATTGACAGAGGGTGAGGTACCTTTGGTTGACGGGTTGTCCACAACTAATCAGGAGGATGGACAGAGACGGACAGGGGCAGCAGTGGTACAACTTGAGGGAAGGAAGAACAAGACGGTGGTCATGAAAAGGTCGCCTACACACTATTCTGCACAACCGGCAGAACTTGTACCGCTCAGCGAAGTGCTGAGAGCATTGCAAGGGTGTCATGTCACGATATATTTGGACTCAGCGTATGTCACCACAATGGTACACGCCGGTCTCACCCCTTGGAAGAGGAGGGGGTTTTGGAGGGCAGATGGGTCCCTAGTGCAGCACGCAGTTCTAACCGTTATCACAGCCATCTGTGGTGGCGGTGGTCAAGTGTGTCACCCATACTCACAGGAAACATGAAATTTCAAGGGGGAATGCAGCCGCCGACACGGCAGCCAAAATGGCGGCTTACCAGTCAAGTGAAACATACCATGAGTATGTTCTAAAAGCCCCACTGACAGACGAGAGTCCAGTGCCTTATACCGTTATTGCCCATTTCACAGATTATTGAGCTCCAAGGAAGGGCACTTGAGAGGGAACCTCCAGAAAGCACAGTGGTGCATCAGTTGTCTTGAGAACAGGGGTAACAGTACCTGTACCCCGAGCACCTTACCAGCCTGTCCAGAGGAGACACAGGTGTGGTGGGACATCCGAGTAGCAGGCCGAAGCTCAGCGCTTTTTTTTTCTCTCACTCACACTCACTCACACTCACTCACACTCACTCACACTCACACTCACTCTCTCACTCACTCACTCTCTCTCTCTCACTCTCTCACTCTCTCTCACTCTCTCCTCCCCCCCATTTGTACGTCTCTCCTTTTTTGTTGTCTTATGTGTCTGTGCTTCTATTTCAGGAAAGAAGAAGAAGGACACAACTAATGTACATAGTTTTTTAAGTAGGGACCAGAGTCATAGAGTCACCAATGACAGACTGCGGATATATATATATTATTGTGGGTCAACCACAGCTGGAAGATTGTGTGTGGTATTGCTCATACTACTGGGGTTGTATTGGGGGGAGGGTATTATAGGGAGAAGTTCTATAAAGGGGAGTATGGGAGAAGTAGGATTATATTTTATTCAAATAGAACAATACATATAAATGTTAATAACGAGTGGATTTACATATATCAGTATTAATGTGAACACTAATAATAATGGAAATGGATTAATGACGGATACCCAGGTTACGTCTATAAAGGAAGCAGGGAATAGATTATTTACAGTAAGGAGGGGACTGTCTGCCACTCTGGAAAGGTATAATGGTATTTCTAATGGTACTACTGAAGCAGCCATTTTGAGAATGTATATAGTAGAATGAAAAGAAGTACGACAAAAGTATGATACATATCAAGGGTTGGGCTTTGATATAATCGAGGATATTCATCACACCAGATTCTCCAATTCCTGGTACTCTGATATGAGTGGTGTCAGGAGAAATGCTGTAAATGGGAGCTGTCATGTGTGTTCACCCATTCTGCACGCGTCAGGGTGCCCAAGGTGTTAGTTTCACAGGCAGTCCCAATTATAGAGGCACGAAGCCTGATACTCTTGCTATTGCAGAATAAAAGGAACGTTCCAGGAACACAGGGTGGAATGGCAAATGATTTTGTGAAATGCTCAGATGACCAAAGGAACATCAAGTGTGTAGAGTTACCTTATCTGAGCGGAAGTGCGCTATTGGTAATCCCAGAAGAACACCTCAAGGATTGAGTGCCCCCGGCAGAGGGGCCAACGAGTTTCCCAACAGTGCAACCTGAAGATAAAAGTTTGGTATCTTGAGATGGGAATTGGTCCAACACGCGAATGAGACAGAGAATGGATTCAACATGATCAAGGTCGAGTTGCGGCCGTTTAGACTTATGACAATGCAGAACCGCTACATGCTGGATATGTTAACAGCAAAGGAGGGCGGGGTTTTCAAAACATTTGGTGATTCCTGCTGTATGTTCGGACCTCCAGAAGACACAGAAAATGCATCATTATCCCACATCATTGCAGCTGTCCATGGCCTGGGTGTTCGTATGAAGGAGGGAGGAATCCAGGATAGTGATTGGCTGAATATGGCTTTCGACTGGGCCACATCGTGGCTAGGAGCAATCGTGAAGATGGTAATGCCCATCACTGTGTTCATCCACGTTTCTGCAGGTTAGCTGGTTCTTCGATGCTGTGCCACTGTTGCACCTGATAGCGCTAGAAGAACAAGTTACTCTCTTACCTGGTAACGTTCTTTCGATGGGATGGTCCGAAGAAGTATTCCATATGTATGACAGTAATCACCACAGCTGTGCTGCTTCGCAAAATCTTTCGGCGTCTGCGTCCTGCGTCGATGATGTTGATACGCCGTCCTCGAGAGCCTCCGTCGAGCCGACGTCACCGGATGTTATAAGTAGGACGCACGACACCCGTAGCCTCAGTTGTAGTTTTTTCCCAGAACATGTGGCACCAATCTTCTGCCAGTAGGACCACAGAAAGCCTTGCAGAAACGTAAGCTGCAATCACATAAGAAATTCTGTAGCGGGGAAGGCAGGGAGGGAGCGATACGGAATACGTCATCGGACCATCGACCATCCCATCGAAAGAATGTTACCAGGTAAGAGAGTAACTTGTTCTTCGAGGGGATTGGGTCCTCTGACGTATTCCACATCTATGACAGACTCCCAAAGCAGTACCAACTTAAGGAGGTGGGAAAAGAATTTAGAATATACAAATTTAGAATGCCCAATCAAATTGCAGAGTAAATGACCGCCTTGCCAAAGGCCATATCCTGCCCATGGACAGAATCTACGGAGTAGTGACGTACAAAAGTATGGACCGAAGCCCAAGTGGCTGCATCACAGATGTTACGAATAGGAACACCCCTCTGCAGGGCAGTAGAGGCAGCCATACCCCTAGTCGAATGGGCCTGTAAGCCTACAGTAGGGTCCTTACCCGCCAGGTGGTAACATTCAGAAATTGCCAAGATAATCCATCTAGACAAAGTCTGCTTAGTCACAGCTTGTACCAAACGCCTTTCAGCGTAAAAAATAAAGAGCTGATCATCCACTCTGACCCGGGACATGCGTGAAATGTAGAAACGTAAAGCTCTCCTACGATCTAACCTATGGAGCCTCTCCTCATCCTTACCAGGATGTGAAGGAGGATAAAATGCCAGAGGATAAAATGCTGGCTTAAATGAAATTCCGACACCACCTTCGGAAGAAAGGAAGGACAAACTTGAAGGACAACCCTGTCCTTATGAAACACAGTGAAGGGTGGCTTAACTGAAAGTGCCTTTAACTCACACACACACTGCGAGCGGAAGTGACAGCAACTAAAAATACAGTTTTAAGGGTTAACAGCCTCAAAGGACAAGAATGTGTAAAGCTCAAAAGGAGCACCCATTAGAAACTTGAGAACAAGGTTCAAATCCCAGCCAGGCACCTGGAAAGGTGACGGGGGAACACATTAGTGAGCCCTTTCAGAAACTGAGAAATTAAAGGAATTTTAAAATACGAACACTCCTCAGACGAGCGCTTAAATATGGACAGTGCCGCCAGGTAACCTTTAATGGTACCCACTTGCAAGCCCCTGTGGGCTAAAGAAAGCAAAAAAGACAGAACTAGAGGAATGTCACATGAAAAAGGATCCACATTCTGAACCCTGCACCAGTCGCAGAACTTTCTCCAACGGCAACGGTACAGGGACTTAGTTGTCGGCCATCTGGCTGATAGCAACAACTGCATCACGTCTTCAGGGAGGTCCCAATCCTTACAACTCAACCTTTCAGAAGCCAAGCGTGAAGGTTGAGGAATCTGACCTCTGGATGGAGAACCTGGCCCCCCCCTCCCGTGAGAGCAGATCGTCTCGGTAGGGAAGACGTTGTGGAGGGCAGATGGACATGAAGAGAAGGTCCGGGTACCATGTCCTCCTGGCCCATGCCGGAGCAATGAGGATCATCCGGGAACCGAACCTCCGTAACGTCCGCAGCACTTGCCGGATGACGGGGACTGGAGGAAACGTGTACAGCAGTGGGAATGACCACTCCACCACAAACGCGTCTCCTAAGGCTCCTCTTGGATGAAATTCCCGCGAGCAGAACCTTTCGCACTTCCGGTTGACACTGGAGGCGAAGAGATCCACTTGAGGGGTCCCACAAAGGGCGAAGATCTCCCGAGAATCTCCAGAGCCAGCTCCCACTCGTGAGAGATCGCGCTCTGCCTGCTCAGAGCATCTGCCATCTCGTTTTCGTCTCTGGCCAAATGAACTGCCGAGATCGAAATTCCTTGCTGGATGGCCCAGAACCAGAGCTGCATCGCCTCCCTGCACAGAGGAAGTGACCTTGCCCCCCCTTTTTGTTGAGGTAGTGCATGGCCACTGTGTTGTCCATCAGAAATAGGACATTCTTTCCTTGCACAGTCGGCAGAAAAGCCTTCAGGGCAAGCCTGACGGCCTTCAGCTCCAACAGATTGATATGGAGTCTGGACTCCGACAGAGACCAACGACTGCTGACTGTCAGCTTGTTGGCATGAGCTCCCCATCCCGTGAGGGACGCGTCCCTCACGATCGTCAGCTCCGGCCAGGGCAGCCAAAACAGAGCCCCCCTCATCAGATTGCCTTCGACGGCCCACCACAGAAGGTCCTGGGTGACCGAGAGCGGCACCTGAACAAGGTCTGACAACCTGCCAGAGGACTGTGACCACTGGAGCTTGAGAGCCCATTGCAAAGATCTCATCCGCAACCTGGCCTCTGGCACCAGAAGAATGCAGGATGCCATGAGGCCGAGCAACCTCAAGAACTCGAACGCTGGGAGACTCTGGGCATGTTGAAACTTGTGCACCATCTGCTGAATGTGGTGAGCTCTCACCTGTGGAGGAAAACACTGCCCCAGAGACGTGTCGAGCACTGCTCCGAGCCGCTGAGTTGGCATCAAGTGAGACTTCTTTAAGTTGAGGGAGAAGCCCAGTTTGTGAAGGGAGTGGCTGGTGACTGACAGATGATCCAGGACTTGCTCGGGAGAGCGCGCGCTGATAAACCAATCGTCCAGGTAGGGGTAGACGTGAATCCCCCCCTTCCTGAGATACGCTGCCACCACCACCATGAGCTTGGTGAAAACCCTCGGGGCGTATGTCAATCCGAACGGCAGGACCCGAAACTGAAAATGCGAGTTGCCAACCGCGAACCTCGGGAACTTCTTGTGCTTGGGATGGATCGGCACATGAAAATAAGCGTCCTTGAGGTCGAGAGACACCAACCAGTGCTGAAGTTGAAGCGCCTGGAGTACTTGAGAAAGAATAACCATCTTGAACTTGTCCTTCCTGAGGAGGTCCATGATGGGTCTCAATCCTCCGTCTTTCTACAAAATCAAAAAATAAGGGGAATACCATCCCTTGTTCCTCTCCGCTACAGGCACCAGTTCTATAGCACCTTTCTCCAGCAGGGTTTGAATTTCCTGTACAAGGAGCAGATCCGGACTCTTCAAAGAGAGGTTCCCTGGTGGATTGTCGTGAGGCCTCTGCCGGAAAGGAAGACGGTAGCCGTATGCTATAATCTCCAGAACCCACAAATCTGAAGTAATGGCACACCACTCTACAAGATGCTGCACCAGCCTTCCCCCAACTGGAGAAGCATGGGCCTCATGACTGAGCCGAAGCGGCTGTGGCAGTGCCTGAGGGCAAAGAGGCAACTGCACGCTCGGCCTTGGCACCTCGAGTACCTTGTTTTCCACCTCTGGCAGTCCTACGGTTGCCCCTTTGACTAGCAGCTCCTCTCGATTTACTAAAGGACGAGTAATATCGAAAAGAACCTCCCCTCCATTGCTGTCCCTTAGGACGAAAAGGCAGAGGTTGGCGGACTGCAGCGCCCAACGACTTTGTTGCAGCTTTGGAGGTCTGCAACCTCTCAAGACTCTTGTCAGCCTTGCTGCCAAAAAGATGTTCACCATCAGAGGGCATGTTGAGCAGGCGGGCCTGCACATCAGGAGCAAAACCCGACTTCCGCAACCACGCAAACCTGCGTATTGCGGTGTTCGCCGCCATGGACCGGCTGACGCAATCAACCATGTCCAGACCCGACTGAACGGATTCACACATGGCATCCTTGCCATCCTGCACGATAGCAAGGAAACCATCCCGTTCCTCCAGTTTGAGAATATGATCAGCCGCTAGGGAAATACAGTTCCACAGAGTGTGCGTGAAAAACAAAACAAGGCACAAACGGAGTTGGCAGCCTGAAGCGCCATACCCCCAGAAGAATATACCTTCTTCGCCCAGCCGTCAAAATGTTTGTCGTCCCTATCAGGAGGGATGGTAGGGTACAACGCCTGCTTTGCAGGGGCCATAGCCGCCTGCACCACCAAACTTTCCGGAGTGGGGTGCGTGGTCAAGTAGCAGGGGTTGCCACTGGCTGGGTGATATTTCTTCAGCAAGGACTTGCTCACTGCCGGGAGACTCTCCGGAGAAGTCCAAGCCGCAGCCACCCTTCTTTGCAAGGCCATATGGAATGGCAGCACCAGGTCAGTTGGTGGACCGTGGTCCAGGATATCAGTCAGGTCATCCTGCTGAAAATCCTCAGGGGGGGCATATCACCCCAGGTAATCCGTGACCCTTGACATCAGGCACCGATCAGAGGAATCGGCATGCGTGCCAGGCTCAGGCCTACCAAATTCCACCTCCGGAGAGGTGTCGAGCCCACTGGCGTCATGCAATGACTGGCACAGGTCCTCAAGCTGGCTACGACCAGAAACAATCTCATCGGGGACCTCTGCAGGAACCACATCTTCCTCAGACCCCTCATCCACCTCAGAAATATAATCCAGAGGCTGGAAAGAGGGTACCGAAAAAGGAACAAAGACATGGTTTGTCTTAGCCAGAGCTTTTCTAGGGGGTTCCCCCGTACCACGAGGCATCCCCGACAAAACTGCTTCGAAAGGCGTCAATGGAATCGGCGTCGACGTCGAGCGCGGCGCCGACAGCATCGACACAGGCCTCGAGGGCGGAGCCCCGAGCGTGTCTCTCGACAGCCTGGGCGCCGACGACTTCCTCGGAGACTTCACAGGTTCACACGGTCTCGATGGCATCGAGGACAGGGACCTGGAACGGGCATGTCTAGAGCAACCATCCTTGTCCGACCGGGACCTCGAAAGTGCCCGGTGGTCGCGACGACTACTCAAGCCCGAAGGCGGACAAGCAGCGTCTCTCGCACGGCCACGACCAGCGTCCTCAGACGGTGCGGACAGACCGGAGCCCTTTCAGAAGGAATCCCATTCCTCAGGAGTGGAATGCTTGTTGGGACAAGCAACCCGCCGACGGGTGGAGTCCTCGGAAGAGGACGGGGAAGGTGACCGGTGACGGCGCTCCCTGGAGTGCCTCGAAGAGGCAGAGGAATGGTGGGACCGACTCTCAGACCGAGAACCCCCGGACTCCCGATGACGATGCGGAGAGTCCCCTTCGAATCGTCCGTTGAAAGACCAGTGGAACGCGTCTTCCGAGGCTTGGCCACCTTACCGACCTACAGCTTCTTCTTACGCTCCCGCAAGGCCTTCAATGTGAGCGATTGGCAGTCGACACAGTCGTCCGTATCATGGTCCTCCCCGAGGCACCAGAGGCAAGCGTCGTGCGTATCCGTCAGCGACATCTTAGACCCGCACACGCGACACTTCTTAAACCTGGACCGCGAGATGGAAGAAGCCAAAAATGACATATTCGATAGCAATGAAGAAACAGGTTCGAAGAACCGAAAGAACAGGATTCAGTAGAATCGAGGCGCGCCGAGATCTCCAAAGCGAACACGTTCGCAGAAAAAACGGAACTGAGGCTACAGGTGTCGTGCGTCCTACTTATAACATCCGGCGACATCGGCTCCACGGAGGCCCTCGAGGACGGCTTATCGACATCATCGACGCAGGACGCAGACAGATTTTCCAAAGCAGCACAGCTGTGGTGATTACTGTCATAGATATGGAATACGTCGGAGGACCCAATCCCCTCGAATGATGGTATCAATAGGGGGTTCAAAAGCCCCTCACGAAAAAAAAAACATTGAGGTGCAAACCGATGTCCCAAAGGATGGCTCGAAGTATGACATGTTCACCATCCTGTATGGAGATGAAGTTGACCCTTTATACCACACAGAGGTTTCGGTGGCCCTGGCAGGGGAGGGGGATTTATTTTACATTACTTGTTCACCTGAAGAGTATGCGTGTAGGGGGAGAGTTTGTGATCAGTTTGCAGGGCGTGGTTGCCAGAAAAGAGGAATTAGCCATATGTGGACGTAGAAACTGAGGAGTGAGAGCGCAGTAATATTCCAGAATTCGTTACTGTACAAGTAACAAAAGGGGGGAATGTTGGGAAATGGCACCCCCAAGGAGCTTTAAAGTAAGGCAGGATGCATTTGAGGCAGTGTGATGAGCCGGGGGGGGGGGGGAGGGACAGTGAAAGGGACGCTTTCCCATTCAGCAGGACTGTATGCAACTATAATCAGTTATAGTGTATTCATATGGTTTTTTCACTGTTTTGCATAGATATTAATAATCATAGGTAGAAGAGAAGGAATGCGCGGTAAAGGCAGCATTATATGAACCAAGACCAAATCCACGAGGTTTCAGAAATCTCCAGTCATACCCGAGCTCCCATGAGCACAGATCGCACCCCCACCCGCCGTAATGTTTATTCATTGTTCTTGAGAGTGTTGCAAAGATGTGTCTTTCAACCAAAAGGAATGTGCCCGACAAGGCTGCTTCAGAGGCCAGCGCCTGGTGTGCATGTTATCTCACTTTGGCAAAAGCATGACTAGGCCCATATAACTGAATGAACCCTAATATCCGGGTTCCATGGCACCAGGTGCCCTTTGACCAACAACCCCAAAGTAACAAGTCCTGAAATGTTCAAAGAGGATGGACAGGGTGTGTCCTTGAAGTGACAATCATGTGATTTGTATTGCGAGGTGCTGGGAGGGATAAATGACAGTTCGAAAATGAGGATGGAGACCTTGGGGCAGGATGGCGTGGAGGGGTTGAGTGAAATGTGTGTGTGAAGGTTAGAGTTCCCTGGAACCTCCTGGGTGTCCGTCTTAAGGCCTGCCAAGTATATGGTATGAGTGATAGACAAGCTGTATAGTAAGAGTATAATTAATTTGTTGTCTGACGTGAGAAGATGAACCCTCCAGCGCCCACGTGACTGAAGATGGACAGACAAGGCTGGGACCAATAAACTGCCAACCCACATGGATAAAGGCAGCACCTGTATAGGGTCCATTCAATCAGTCGCACAGGTTTTTACTGTATGTTTTGTGTCACTTATGACAATGTTCGGTCTTAAAAGTTTCTGCTTGTACCTCTCTTTGGCAGAACGTTCTGAGCAGCAGAGTTCTTTGCTGTTGCTCTCATCTGCGCATGAGATTAAACTTGTTATCCTTAAAAGATTAACTTGGGCCTTTCTTCCCTAGCGTGTTGTATTATCTCTGGTGTGACCATGTAGGGGCTTGCTTTCAACTGCCAGGAAGTCTTAGTTACTTACCTGTATCTGTATTTCTCCAGCATTGGTATCTTTCATAGATTCACATGCTTGAATAGAAACTACTATCTAGCATGTCTGATAGTCGGACGGTTGCACCTGTATGTGCATGCACTATATATAGCTTGTGTAACATACTTATAGCATACAAGGTAAGGCTACCAGAGAAATACATGCAATGGGACAGTGGGAACAAACAAGAGTAAAAGTTAAGGAACAAAAAGCTGCTCCTACCTTTGCTTGCTTGTCCTACCGCCGATTCCCTTCTGCACTTTTCTTCCAAGCAGTAATGCCGGGCAAACTTGTGGAGGGTGCTGCAGGTGGCTGCCTGGCAAATGCCCTTCAGAGAAACTCCTGCTTGCAACGCTGTTGAGGTCGCTCTCGCTCTGGTAGAGTTGCCGTGGGCGTGGCTGGCAGAGGGTTATTTCTGACTTTGTGATAGTGAGTAATGCAACTGGAATCCCAACGTGCCAGATTTTGCACTGATCCTTGGTTCGTCCGGCAAAGGCGGCAAAAAGTCTTGTAGAGGTCGTGAAATGTTTTGTTTTTTCAATCTAGAACTTAAGTGTCCTCGCCACATCTAGAGAATGTAGAGTCCGTTCTGCTGTGGCTGTGTGGTTGCCAAAAAAAGCAGGCAAAACAATTCTTTACGCTAAAATGGATTCAGCTATGACCTTTAGAATGAATTTAGGGTGAGGTTGAAGAATGACCCTGTCCCTGTGAAAGTTGGTGAACAGTGGCTCGGTGGATAGTGCTTGTATGCGCCTGGCTGAGGTGATAGCCAGAGAGAAGGCTGTTTTCCACGATAAGAACTTTGTATCACACCTGTGAATAGGTTCATTAGCGTGGCAAAGACAAAGTTAAGACTCCAGGTGGGAGCAATTTTCGTAAAGGAGCTAATAAGCCCTTTAATGAAGGCTTTGACCACTGGGTGTGCTAATAGGGAGTGTTGATGAGGCCTGGTGGTATAAGCGGAGATGGCTGAGAGGTGTACCTTGATGGAAGAAACTGCCAAACTGCTCCTTGCTCGATGTAGAAAGTAAGATACGATTTGTTCTGCAGATCCCAAGAAGGGATCTGTGCCAGCTTCAAAACATCAGGATCTGAACCGTTTCCATTTTTTAGTATATGTCCGTCTGGTGGATGGAGCCCTGGCAGCTCACAGTATACCGTATCATTCGGGATCTAGAATGAGGTTGTGGAATTTTCGCTGCTGAGGAGCCAGCCCCTGAGGGATAAGCTGGCTGGCTTGTGGTGAAGCAGTTTGCCCCTGTGCTGTGACAACAGGTGCAGGTGAGGCTGGAGGTGTATTGGCTCCAGTGCTAGTTGAAGGAGTGCACGGTACCATATCTGGCTTGCCCACATCTGTGTCATCAGTATCATTGTGCAGGGTTGTTCATTCATCCTGCGCAGCACCAGCGGGATGAAAGGTGTCGGAGGAAACCCATAAAGGAATTTCTCCTTCCATTGTATGGAGAACGTGTCCCCCAGGGAGCATCTCTCTGGGTACCTGGAAGAAAACCGGTCACATTTCTTGTTTACGTGGATTGCAAACAGGTCTATGATGGGTTTTCCCCACCTGAGGAATAATTTGGCCAGGACGCGGTTGTTGAATTCCCATTTGTGGGATTAAAGGAATTGTCGGATGAGTTTGTCTGCCAACACATTGTCCTTGCCGGGGAGATGTTGTGCCCTCATGTGTATTTTGTGGTGTAGTGACCAGTTCCATATTTGTTGAGCTTCAAGCGAGAGGATGTTGGACCTGGTGCTGCCCTGTTTGTGTAGTGCATTGACGTGGTGTTGCCTGTCTGCACTGTCACCATTCGTCCTGAAAGTACCGGTAGGAATGACTTTAGCACCCACCGAATGGCCCTGAGTTCGAGTACATTTATGTGTAGATGGGATTCTGCGGGCGACCACACAACGCTGGCTTATAGATTGCCCAGATGGGCCCCCCAGCCCAAGAGTGAGGTGTCGTTCTCAAGAGTAGGGTGGATGTGGGTAGCTGGATGGATAAACCCTGTAGAAGATGGGAGTGTTAGGCCCACCATTCGAGGGCCTTGTGGAAATTTAGCTTGAGATATACAATGTCCTCGCACGATCCGCTGTGTGGAGCCCATTGGCTAGCCAGCGTCTCATGAAGTGGTCGCATCTTCAGTCTGCAATTGGTATGGGGAAAATACAGGAAGACATCATGCCGAGGGGGACTTGTATTGTCTGACAGTGGTGCTTCTCTCTTTGAACCATGTTATGAATTTTTTCATTGGGGCTACTCGGTCTGGAAAGGGGTGAACCCTGGGAACTCGTGTTGAGATCTGCTTCTAGAAAGATTGCTGTATGTGTGGGTAGTGGCAAAGTTTTGTCCTTGTTGATCGAGAACCCTAGGTCTTGGAGTAGGGTTGTTGCTTTTCCCCACTGCCTCCAACGCTGTTTCCAGGGAACTTCCTTTCACTAGCCAGTCATCTAGGTATGGAAAAACATGTACCCCCAAGAGCCTGAGGCGATCGGCCACTGGGGCCAGGGATTTTGTAAACACTCTTGGTGCAGACTTCAGCCCGAAAGGAAGTACCTTGAACTGGAAATGTTTGTCGCCGACAGTGAACCGAAGGTAATGTCTGTGGGATGGATGGATGGGTGGGTACATAGAAGTAGGCATCCTACAATCCTAGGGTAGCATGGAAATCGCCATTTTTGAGCTATGGAAGGACAAGTTGAAGGTAGGTCATCTTGAATTTTAGACAAAAATGTGTTGAGGGCCCATAGATCTAATATCGGGCGCCACTGGCCATTTTTCTTCCTTACTAGAATAAAGTAGAAGTAGAATCCTTTCACCTGGTGTAGAGTTGGTACCCACTCTATGGCGGCCTTTAGTAAAAGGTTGGTCGATTCTGCCCTTAGCTGTTGCAGCCGGTGGATGTTTTTTCTAGGTGGTGGGTGAGATGGTGGTCGTTGAAGAAATTCTATGGTATGCGTCCCTTTTATTACCTGAAGCACACAAATGTCTGATGTTATGGTGTACCAATGACTGAGGTGCAGTGAAACGTGTCCTCCCACTGGGGTGTGATGTGGAAGGTGTGACAAGTACGAGTCTGCTCTTTTTGGCCTGGTTTCTGCCCTGGCTTGAGCCTCTTTTGCCACGTTGGTTCTGGTACCTGGTGGAACTTTGTTGGTATCTACCTCCCGATTGGAAGGCGGTTAAACAGGACGTTTGACCCTGGAAAGACCTGCCATATGACATGTACTTGGAGCTGCCACCTCAAAAGGAGAGAAAAGGACAGCGGTCCTTGTCCTTTAAAGAGGTAATTGCCCTAGTGTTGTCTGTGTCGGCTTTGATGCCCTTCAAGTGATCGACTATTTTCTTGTCAAATAGGTCTTGCCCATCAAATGGCATGTCTAGGATCTAGGCCAGTACCTCTGGCCTGAAAGATGTGGCCTTAGTCCAGGATTGGCATCTCAAGACTGTGATGTGTGCCATCTGCCTGAAACTGCAGTGAGCGCTGTCCACAGAGTTGTTGATCATGTGGTACGAGACCGCTTCGCCGTCTGCGATAATGGCTTTGACCTCTTCTTGAAACTCCTCTGGAAGGTGTTTAGTTCGAAGGAACATACAGAGCTATAATTCTCTTTCCAGCCTTGCCATCATGGCCATGGCGTTGCTGGCCCGCACCGTCAACGATGCTGCCGCTGAGACCTTACGCCCCATTGCCTCTAGGTTAAGTCCCTCCTTATCGGGTGGAGCTGTGAGTGGAGGGGCTGGATTTTGCAGTCTTTTCCTTGCTGCCACCGTGATAACAGAGTCGGGTTTAGGATGCTTCTGAGACACAATGCAGCCGAGTCCAGGGCTTTATACTTTTTCTCTGGTCTAGCCACCAGTGCCGGATTGGAAAGAGGAGTGGCCAGGATTTTTTCACCCGCGTCCCAAATAGTCACTAGTGTTGGTATTGTGATGGTACATCGTCTCTATTCTAGGTGCTCTTAGAGGACTGATGATTTCTCCTCTGTGGCGACTTGTATCTTGAAGATCTCTGCCCACTTTGCCTTGATAGAGTGAAAGGATACAATATCATCCAGGGGTGAGAACCCCAACCCTCCACCCCGCAGGTGAGTCACGTTTCTTCTGCTTCTCAATGACAATAGAATCCCAATCATCTGGGTCTCTGTCTGGAGTGTCCTAAGGCAGTTCACACCTTCCATCTTGTCGTCATGAGTGCCAGGTCAGAAATATCCCTAAAAGGGTCATCAGGTTCCTCAGCATCGTCTACAATGTCGTTCGGCCAGTCAGAAGCTGTAGCAATTGAAGGCGCATTGCGCGGTTTGAATATTTAAGGTGAAGACCTTGGAGGAGATGGAGCGAGTCTTCTTTTTTTTAGGCCTCAGTGACCCGCCAAAGTGTGCGTGCGCGTTGTCATTGGCGACTGCTAACTGATGAAGACCGCTGAGGTGGTAGTGAGTGATGTGGGGTACCAACTGTGGGAGACCTGCTTCCAGTGCGGTGCACCAGTGATGTGCTTTGGGAAGGTCTACTTATAGGAACTGTCTGAGTGACCAGGAGCCTTGCCCTTTGTCTCCTTTGGAACTCGTCCATAATTCTGCGCATCGACTGCATTAGAGTAGGGTCGAAACTTTGATCTGCCAAGTCTTCCATTATCGGTTGCCAGTGTAGATTGTGCTCTTTAGGTTGTACTGGCAGTTGTAACTCCCTCTCGGAGAACTCCTCCTGCAAGATGTCAGGAGGTTAATTCATCTCAGTTAGAGGGGATAGAGGGATAGCGCCTTCTAAACCTTCTGGCTCTGGGGTATGGATGCTTAAAGCTTCTTCTGGCTGCGGAAAAGGCTTGTTGATTAGATCTGGTGGTGTTAAGTCAATCGACTGTGCTTTGCCCTGCTTTTGGGGGCTCATTGATGGTTCTTCCATCGACAATGACTGGTCCTTCTACAATGTTGTTAAGGATTTCAATCAGGCGACGCACACCTTAGACTCGGCCTAGTATGCAGCATGCAATTGAAATGCTTATCTTTTTAGATTAGATTCAATACTGAGATGGTACACCACTCATATCACACCCCCGTTTCAAATACCCCGGGTCACAATGGACCATGAACCAGGCTGATTGATAAAAAGTAATATTTATTTATTTTAAAATTCAAAAGAAATCATACCACTTTTAATACGGGGCAGCAATCACCAATGGGGTGATAATAGCAATAGGAGTGTGAGCAATGCACTTAGTCCAACCTGGTGTGCAGTAATTTTTTCGAATGCAATATTTCCGAAAGTCATAATGTCGAAAATATTTATTCGAAAAACAATGTCGAAAATACAAAAAAATATTACATGCAGATATTAGGACTATAAACCATTAGTGACAATGGAGGCACGGTATAAAGAATATACAAGGTAAGCATGTATATATATTTTATTAAGCATATTTGACTTAATATTGAAACATAATATCAATAAAAAGTATTATATAATTATGTAGTAAATAACCTTTTAAGTATAACTACTAATAAATATTAAATAGGTAGCAGGATTTCTCTACGTTGAACATTCATTATAACTATTCTCCATTAGATGGCGCTATTGTATTGGAAATGTACATTTTGCTGTTATTTGTTATTGTTTTGTACGTACGTTAGCGTGAGTGTACGTATGCATGGGCGCCATTTTTAAAGTTCATTCTGAAAGCATTTCCATTGCGTTCGGGTCTCCGTGTCTCCGTTCAAGGATTTTGTGGATTTGTTTTTTTTTACTGGACTTTTTTTGGACCCAATGTTTTTTTTTTCATCCGGATTCCATGGATATTATGGTTTTTTTCAGTTCTATGCACTTTTCATGTTGGATTGTGGGGTTTTTATTCGGGACTTTTTGGATTTGCACCTTTTCTTCTGTGCTGGATTTAACTGTTTTAGACTGCTGATTTGGATTTTTCTTGGATTTTTTTTGTGTGATTTTCCTATGGATTGCTTTTTGGACTTTGGGATTCATGGATTTGCCTGGTTGGTTTATGGATCCTGGAGCAGGACCAGCAATGCCTGGCCTTGTAGTTGGGATCTGGAGTCTGGATAGATGACGGGTACAGGAACGCAGCACAGGAAATCAGGAAGAGTGTGTATCCAGGGTCTTGTCAGTGACCCTTATTTATAGTGCAAAATTACATCATCACAGTAAATGACTGGGGCATGCTTAACTAAACACACCCCTAACAAAGGGATTGGACAAGGGTGCTAGTCTCCGCCTCGCTCTCAGTTGGTTGGATTTCTAAGGGAATGATGTCAGGTTTATGAGGTGAGTTTTACAATGTCCAGAAGCTCCCACATTTACTTTACTGAAAATCTGATTCTGCCAAAAACATACATTTCTTCAATTGCAATCTCTTGGCAAATTATACACACAGGTTACATATTATGTGCAGCACAAATTAGTCCATTCCTCAGGTCTGTGCGACCTTATATTCGCCTTTCTGATACATTTTGGTAATTTTAAACATGAAAGATTCGGCCTAAAATTCCACACCTTTGTACACAGATGCGAATTATCCCCAGGGATGTATGTACAAAATGTTATGTTTGCACCATTAATATTTTCTTGGAATCTGTCATATTTTGTAACTTCTGTTCCCCTTGTGGCAATGAGTTCTACCAAGTTTTAAAAGAAAGCCCATGAATTAGACTTCAAACTGCAACCTTTTTACCTTTTTCTTTTACTAATTCTTGCTGCAGAGATAAACAGTCTTTAAAGTTTCTTTATATTATAGTCTTTGTAGCAAAAAGGCAGTCCCACTGTTACTAGATCCTGTTTTTTTCCCCTACAAATGCAAGCAACTGTCATTTACTTCAAGATAAGGGGGGTTTCCCATCTTAATTGAAGGTTTTATTGCCCCTTACATTTGACAGGACAGTGTCCCTGGACTTCCATTGTCCCAGCCTGGACCACAGACGAATGTCTGAAGAGTGTGTGAACTTGCTTTGTCCTGGCCCATGCAAAATTTTTCAAGCTGGCAATTTTCACTTGCGTGTCCTGGATTTATGGTACGTCTCCCTTCCTTGGGGAAGTTTCATGGCAGGCAACTGGAATGACTGGTTTTTCTGAGAGCTTGCAAATCCAATCCATGTGTTTTAAACTCTTTAATTCTTATTTTGGATCCTGAATTAAACTGACCTGTGAAAGAAGATAGCCTATGTGTGTATTATCACCACTAACAAACCCTTTACATTGCTAAGTAAGCAGGCTTTCCATAACAATTTATTTTTAAACAGGACAATTTTTTTCTTCAGTCAGCAAAGCGCATTTTTCCACATGTGTTAAAACTGCTAGTATTTCTTTCTTTAAATTCAGTTTGGTAGCTGCCTCAGATTGTCCACACTGTCTTTGCAGCTGTAGTCATTACCTTGAAGTAGGAGTTTTATCTAAAGCATAGATACATTTGACTTAACCTGGCTCAGACAGTTAAAGTTTCTTTGAACTGCTGAGCCTGGATACATTTGGAAGGAAAACAAACACGCACCCGAAGTGAGGACCGCAAGTGTGCTGGATGTTTGGCTGAGCAGGCTACTGGAACGATTTATGCCATATTGGATGTAACTTTAGTTTCTGTGCACGTTGCTGTGTGAAGCTTGTATGCGCAAGAGGAAGCGCGGATACACTTTATTTTTTCAGAGAAGGCACGTTTCGAGTTTCGCCCCCCCCAGAGGCCAGTTCAGCCTTATCACTGCAGTCCACGCGCACCCGAAGTGATGACCGCAAGTGTGCTGGCTCTTTGGCTGTTCGGTGTTGGGGCGTTTGGGTTGAGGGGCGTAACTGTTATATAATTCTCACTTGTAGCAGGTTCGAGTGATTCTTGTGTCCCTTGAATTTCAGGGGGAATCTATCTATCTTGTGTTGAGGAGAAACAAAATGGCAGCAAACATGAAGGAACATGGAGCTGATTTATTCCACACAGTTAGCACGCGTAGAGCTAGCCTTGTGCGGGCAGCAGCGCTTCCTCTCCCCGTGCCATGTGCGTAGGAGGAGGAGGAGGAGGAGGAGGAGATGCTGCAGGGTGCCCAGGACTGCGCAGTGGATTTGTAAAAATATGGAAAGCAATGTGGATCCCTCTCAACCCCTGTTTGGGGAGGATTTGATCAGCAGTGTCCCCAAAGAGGATTCACAACTGGCGAAAGATAGGGGTCTTGAAGATATCAGTGTTGATACTCGGGCAATTTTCATCTCTGATGATATATATATGAAGACCCAGTCTATGTTATTCATATGTGGAGGAGGGGGGAAGAGTTGTTAACTCCATTGGGAGTGGAGTTAACAACTATGCTGGGTATCTTCAATAGAGCCATTCTGGCGGAACTTAGGAAACAAACCGAGGTTCTGAACAGGATAGTTAAGGTTGTTGATGAGTTACCTACTCAATTGTCTGATGTATTTCTTCCTACATTAAAGGAGACCTTCTTGGGTTTGTGTGTGGAGTTGAAAGATGGGCTAATGGCTGAAGGGAGGGGATCTGAGAAAGATACACTCCAGCATCCAGGTCAACCAACTGAAACTATCTAATTCGTGGACTCATGTTCCGATATTTTCAGAGGTGCATGCAAAGAGCGTGCCAAATTGTTTGGAGGTGGTAGCAAAGAGTGGGGGGAACTCCATGCCAAGTGCTGAAAGGAAAGGAGGGGATTTACCTCGTCCTGTTGAGCCCCCTAGTAATCTCAATACTAAAGCAGCAAAAAAACAGGCAAAGAAAAATAATAACATTTTAAAAAATGAGCTGAAAAATAAACTTCCAGAAAATGTTTGAGGGATCTTGATTTTAAACCTCAGATCGAACATGAGAGGGCTGATTCTAAAGCACATGGAGCTAAACCGAAAGACCCCTCAAATGAAAAAGTGGATCTAACTAACACTCCCGATGGTAAACATTCTATGGAACAATCTACCCAGAGTGAATATCAAGGAGGGGAAGATGGGATATATACGAAATTATGAAGAAAAAAAAGAGCCCTCATAACCAATTGAACAGCTTTGAAAGCAGATTAAATGACATCTTTGATATTTTTAAAAATACTGCAAATAATTCAGACAAGGCGTTTGAAGATACAGTTCTAATTAAACCTGTTATGGTTACAAGTAGGGTTAAAGATGAGGATGACAGGGAAAATAATAATATGCCTCGGGATGTTAGACCTTCTTTAAGCCAAGGCAAAAGACTGATCGTACAGATTGTGAATAAGGGCTTATTTTATAAGGATGCAGGCTCCTGTAACACTCTGTCTTTTACCAACAATACCAGTGTAATTGAGACAAATAATGGCAGGGGGGTGAAGGGGACTGCTATGTCTCCCAGTAATGAATGGAAGGATAAAACTGACTCAGCTACCGTTGACCCCAAGAACAGAGTGGAAGATTTGCTGAAGGCAGTCCAAGATATTATGACCGAAAACCAACTTCCGAAGGAGAAAGGGAGGCTTGAGGGGTTAAAAAATAATAAAAATGAACAAAGTGGAGAGGTAGCAAATGATCCTAAGCATAATTCCTACCACTTTAATATTGAGAAGGGTGGGGATCTAAGGGAAAGAGGAAAAGCAAACTATGAACAATCTTAGATTGCTGTATTTCAAGGACCAACCAGGCTTGATACTGTGCTCTTTGTTCAGAGAGGGGGAGCATCAACCGCTGAATAGGCTCTACATTCTCTCCCTGTTTGCATCGATACCAGAGCTGAGTTTAATATCCTCAGCAGATATCCAATTGGTGGATTTTGTGCACAAGCATCGACTCGATTTTGTTAGGTTGGTGATCCCCTCCCCCTTGGTTAGATCAATGATTTTGAAAGCGGTGGAAGCTCTTCAACGCATGGGATTTGACCTCTTTCCATTCAAAGTTCAGACAGTGCCGTTGCAAGCTCTTGACGGAGGGTATAGAGCTAACGGGTTTGTATATGAAAAAAAGTAGGTCCAGGCAACCTCGAGAACAGATGATGGGTCTGATAAGAAGGATTGGAGATGGTTGGCCCTATCCCTAAGAGATGCGATTAGCAATTTAAAACAGCGAGGTAAACCATTCTAGCAAGGAGTCACAACTTGAAATTGCTTAGCTGGAATTCTAGAGGATGCCATCATCTTCTCAATAATGAGAAATTCATGAACGAACTGTTGACTTTCAATCTAATTCTGTTACAGGAAACTTGGGCAAGTTCAAAGCTGGGCTGGGAGGGATTGGCAGTGGATGAAATTGGTGCGGTAAGGGGTCTGAGGGGAAGACCGAAGGGGGGCCTGATAACGGACTCTAAAGACACTCATTGCTTTGTGAAAACAGGGGGCTGGAACAGTGGGCAGGCTTTTTTATTAACCACCTTTAGGGTGGATGTGGGGGTGGATGCATTCCCTTTCCTGTTAGTAAATGTTTACCGGAATGCAAATGAGTTGTCCGATCGGCAGTTGGAAAATGAGTTAATATGCTTGGGGAATAAAATAGATTCTTGGTGCAATGAAAACAAAGGGGGTCGGATAATAATTGCAGGGGATTTAAATGCTGACTGTTTGGTGGACAGGTCGGTTGGTGATGATCTTTATCTCTATAGGGCTAACTCTTCCTCCATGTGTGGTAACCAGAAGTTAAGGGGTGTACTATGGTTGATCTTTGGTGATCTATGGGGGCTTGAACTGATACAAAATGAGCATTTCACCTGGAAGGCAAGGGGTTGCTCTTCTATAATTGATTATATCTTTTTGTCAGCTAAACTGAGCAACGCCCTTGTAAGATTTGAGGTAAAGGAGGTGTTCGAGAGTGATCACTGTATGCTAATTGTAGAGAATGCGACCAAGGTCATGCAGAGGGACTATAAGGTGTATAATAAGGGACTCCTACTAAATTCCTCAAAGAACCGGATTAAGTGGTCTCATAATTTAACCCAAAAGTTTACTGCACCTATGATATGTGAATATGAGAAGACCCTTTTAAATCAGCGTATGCTTATGTTCTCTGCAATATTGGGAACCGAATTCAGAGGTTGGTAGATCAGTCTTCTTCCAGGTGTAGCTTAAGGTCTAGCCATAAACACTCTATGGACCATGAGATCCATGAGAGAAAAGTAGGCTTACAAAAGGAGGTGCGAAGAATTCGAAAATTGGGTGCGCTTGATTCTAATGCCATGGGTCTAATAAAAAAACTGAAAGTCTTACAAGAATTGGTTGATCAGCCATCACTGCATTACCGCCCAACTGGATGGAGAAAAAGTGTTGGGGGCATTGAGGGGTGTATCTTCATCAAACTTTTGGCAGTTGATAAACAATGTAGACTGCTCCCAGGTGGATTTAATGGTGAACCCAAATCCCGAAGAGGTATGGGCTGGCCACTTTTCAAGCATATATGGTGCAGAAAAGCAGACTTATGTGCAGTCTGGGGTGACTGATTCATCCTGGCCCATGTTATGCTCTGTCGAAGCAGTAAAAGGTTTGATAATCAAATCCAAGAACTCTGGTGTGCCAGGCTTAAACAATCTCACCAACGTCGTTTTTAAATCTAAACCTCTGTACTGGGCAAGAATTCTATGTATTTTATTTAAAGATGTGTTCTTAACTAAAATCATTCCTCAGTCATGGAGGGTTTCAATTGTTCTTCCAATTTTCAAAAAGGTTCACGAATGTCCCCTGCTAGTTATCGATGTATTGCCATCGCAGATTCAGAATCCAAAATCTTTGCCTCCTTGGTGTTGGTAGATATACATAATTGGATTGATAACAATCAAATACATTTTGAGTTACTAACAAATTGGATTAAAAAAATAATGTGGCACTGATTGTGGAGGCCTGGTCCTTAGATGTATTCAAAGTAAAGCCATGATAAAGGGAGCAAGATCGACTTTTGTTGCATCGATGGACTTCAGCATGGCCTTCGACTTAGTCGATAGGCCCACTTTATGGAATAAATTAAAATCCTTGTGTATGCCGAAACATCTGTTGGAAATTGTGACCGCTTTGTATACGGACACCAGGCTGGTGATAAGATTGGATTCTGAAGGTGGGCTATCTTCGCAGATGGAAACTAAGAATGGGCTTAGTCAAGGCTGCATGTGAGACAGCCCCGCATCTGCACGTTGTGGAGACCGTGCTAGCAAAACCACCGTCTCAGCCTCTGATTGTCCAGGACCAGTGGTTGAAGTATACAGACTATTTTTAATTTATATGTTAGTGGAGCGGAAGTAGCGTTCGCCAACAAGGGTCTGTTTTCTCCAAAACCGAATGGTGTTTGTATATCATGGCTTGCGTATACGGACAACTTTGTCTTGCTTGATAATACTAAAGTGGGTTTGCAACACTTTATAAAAGAGTTTGAGCTATTCATAAGTCAACTTCAACTAAAAATAAATGCTACAAAAACAATCATTATCTGTATGGGGAAACAGAACAGGAAGCAGGAGTCCTATACCTGGTTTTGCGAAGGAAAACATATTAAGTCGCAAAAAATCTTAAGTATTTGGGGTACTGTTTTTCAGGTATCAACTCTGCTCCACTGATCAAAAATCAACTTAAGGTAAAAGCAGGAGTCGCATTAAGGCAGATGAGACTGTTGGAGAGAAAATTTGGGAAATTTACAATGAAACCGTTACTGGAGTTTTATACGAAAAAAGTGGTACCAAGGCTAATTTATGGATTAGAACTGTTTGCAACTGACTTTATGGAATTTCTGAAGGCCTTGGAAGGAATTATATGGAGGGGTACTCTGTTTTTTTTTTTACCTAAATGCATACCAATTGAGATCATACGCTATGAATTTGGCTGGCAGTCTCTCTGTTCATTGGTAAGCGGAAAAATGCTCCTTTTATGGAGAAAGTGTATGATGTCCGGTGATACTAATCTGTACACACAGGCAGGAAGTGATTTAGTCTGCCCATTTATGATCAAATTAAACACAGAGTTTGGAAACATCTTGGAGGAGTTGGGTATTGCAAGGAGTACTCTGTTGAATAAGCCTAACAAATGTAAACAAATTATACTTGGTAATGATTGGTTATTGACCATGAGTAAAGTGGCAGGTTCTAACCTTTACAATCAATCGTATTCCTTTTGGAAATTCTTTCCTAAAATGAAAGACTATTTGTTGAAATATCCTTCTAGGGCAATTAGAAATGCATTTATGAGATTCAGGCTGAATGTTATGCTCACCAACCAAATTCTGAATGTTAGAAATCAATCCGTGGACATGAAATGGTGTACATTTTGCAATCAGGATCGGGGTGAAATAGACTATTTCACATCCTGCTAATTTGCCCGATGCGGTTAAATCAGAGAACTAAATACTTTGTGGAATGTATTCCCTTAAGTGCATGTGTTGATCGTGAATATATTTGGTATAAAATGAGGCATGGATACTCTCCAAATCTGACCATACGTCTGGTTACATTCTTGAAATCTGTCTGTGAGTTAAGTTAAAACTGATGCTCTCGAGTATGGGCTTTGTGGTTTATGAAATGGTTGCCCCACGTGAACATGTGTGCATGTCTAGGGAGTAGTGGTATTATATTTTGTATTCGGCAAAAGGAAACTTTGTGATGTACTTGTTGAAATATCAATGATTTTATGTTTTATTTTTTAAAGGTTATGGATTGCTAAGTATTGGCTTGTCTTGTTTTGTAAAGGTTTATAATAAACCATAAAAAATAAACAAAAAACACATTTTTTCAGTGTGTTCCCTTGTTCCATTTTGCCGGAAGTGTGCTAGGCAGGATGGTGCAGCCATTTTTTGTTGCTGCCAAAACGCAGTTTTGAGGTCCTGGTGCACACAGGAGCCAGCGCAGCCAGGTTGCTGTTTCTTGCACAAATGCAGCTTAGTGATGTGGGGCAATGCCGTTGAGGGGTCAATATATCTCACAATGTCTTCATTGACGAGGTGGTTGGTTTGACAGTGGGCGACGGTTTATCCTTCGACGACTGGACAGTTTTAGTGGACAGCAAGGTTAGTTTAGTCGTGGGCGGTGTCCTACGACTAAAGTATGACAAACATTTCTAGAATTAGTTTGGAAAAATCGAATTTGCTCAGATGAAGTGGAATTGCCCTGGTCAGTAGACACAGTGACAAATCTAAAGATGGCTGTCTGGGGTGGAGCCTATGCTCTGCCACCTCATTTGTTGGAGCCTAAAAGGACCAAAGGAGGTGGAGGGACTCCACAAGTGTTGGGCTACACAGTCCCTACAGGACTCTATGGGTGTAGCTTTTCTTCCTAAAGGAAGACGTTTTATATTATTATTTGTATTATTATCTTTATTATTTACAGTCTGACTAGGGGGAATATTCAAGCATGTGAATCTATGAAAGATCCAATGCTGGAGGAAATAAAGATGCAGAAACAAACATGTAAAGTGGCTAAACAATGAGAGAAGGTGTTTGAAATCAGAAGAAATTATGGAATTTGTAGAAGATGATACAACCAACAGAAACAAGCACTGACAAAGCCAAGAGGTTTGGATTTGCAAATTTAAAGGATAAGCCGTTTTTGGCCTGTAATGGTTTTGCAAAAAAGATGGATCTCACCCTCTACATTTACAAAGCTAGAGCTTTATGATTTGCCAATGCTGGCCTTTAAAAATCAGAAGACAATTATTGTCCAACCAAGACTTCAAGGACAGCTAAATGTTGTTTGTGAATAGATCAGCCTGTATAGTACCACACTACTGAGTATTGATTTGATTACAACATACGTCCTATATTTAGGTTCATATATTTCTTTCCTGACATTCTCTATGCACACTGTAGTATGGGTGTGGAATCCCGAGACAATACGGAAGGACTTACTCCTCCCCACCACTCAACTTTCGGGAGTGGAAGGGCTAGAAGAGGACTTTCCCCCCACATTTTACTGAATAGAGGATGTAAGGCAAAGGGGCTCCCTAGATTTCCTTTAATCAAATGCTGCCCCAAAGCTGCAGGTAGCCTGCAAGAGTTCATCTCCTTCAGACATTGAAATGCAAAAGCTATTCATTACTACCCTGCCAAACAGTAAAAAGGAGACATGGGAGGACTTTGATGTTTGCAAATTGACTTGCTTACACATTCCTGTTAAGTTTCTGTACTCAAGCTGAGCAGGTGAGAATCTCTTTGCCATCAAAATGCTGTTAATGTTCTGCATTTGTGAGGGTGGTGTTAATATCCCTAATGTGTAATGATTGGCCACAGTGAAATTGTGCGGTCAAGAGCGGAACAAGCATTTGTTTAAAATTGTGTTATAGCATTTATAATTAGTTGGAAACCTAATTTGCTTTGGATGTAGGTATGGTTGGAATTTGGAAGCCTGCCCCAAAGAGTGTGCCAGTCCTTGTAGCCCAAACAGCAGGTTTTGAAAAATGAATATATTGTCCTTAACATAGTTGTTTATTGGCCTTCTGATGGTGGGAAAACAGACCTGAAAGAGGCAGCAGTTCAGGATGTTGTCTAGGCATTGAGGCTGGTAGTGTACGTGAAGGGTTACTTGGCACTGCCAGCAGCGGTAATCTTCGCTCCCTAGTCTCCAACCTCAACGGTTTAGACAGCAAGCACTGGACGACTACTACCGGTTTGTTATGGGGAGAGTGGACTCAGAGAGGAGGCAGGCTGAGATTCCAGTGGAAGTACTGTGCCAGACAGAGAATATAAGAAATCTGAGGAAGTGGCATGGACAATTCAGCATCAACACAGACTTCAGACATATGGGCTCTTTTTGTGCATTCCTGACAGATGAGACATGAGGTGTTGGGGAAGGGATGCATCTGCATTGCATCCCAGTGGTAGCCCTGGCTGTTGATGCAGCAATGCACCCAGACCCTCACCGCGGAGGGACCAGGCGACTTACCCAAACACCGAGTTTCAAAATAGCTATGTAAATAATGACCCTTAAGTATGGTTTGCTTGGAGACAGCTTGAATGACCCTGCTCATGCATTTTCATGATTCTATATTGAGTCAACAGTAGGCAGCTGCCTTTAGCTCCACTTTGCAAGCCACTGCCACTGCAGAGTTTACAGCCAACCATATTCTTTCTGGTAATACCCTGCACTATGTTTTACTCCTTTTCTTTAATAAGTTAAAACACCAACTCGCACTCTAACTCTCTCGCATGCCTCGGTTGATGGTCAACTATGTATGGAATAATTGTTCCTAATACTAACTCAAAACCTAACTTTTAGACGCAATCTAACCCTAACTCGAAACAAGCAATTGCAAACACTGAGCGTGTCACCCAAATGTCAGATGACCCTTATATTAACCTTTTATAATGGTACTTCTCATGTGGGGGATCTTTGACTCTCTGCTATGTATAGGAAATTATGCTCCAACTTGTCCATGAGAAAGAGAATATTGAAAAAGCACAATAAAATTGCTCGTAATTTATTTTGATTTTATACTTTAGTGTTACAGTCAAAGACTTTATTTTGCTCGTAATATTTCTTTGTGTGACCATATTTTTTCAATAAAAAACTATTATGTCACCAGGTTCATGGGTCGAGTTAATTTCTCTTAGGTCGAGTAGATAAACTAAGCGACAAAAGTGACAACACAACAAGGGAGCATGGCTTCATGCATGGTATTTGTGAGAGACCAAACAGAAACACTTAACCACATCTGGTAAACAACACATGATGATTGCCACCAGGCTGAACAATGTCACCTTTCACTAGCTTAGAGTACTGCAACTTCCTACATGCGACGTTGGTGCCCAATTGTGCAATGCAGCATATAATGTGATAGTACGCTCCTGTACATCACGTGCTGGCTCCAGGTTCCACAGTACGGCAGAATACCATGCTACATAGATGAAAATGGTGGATTACCCCCACACACATTAGAATGCCCTCTACCCAAATATTTGTTAGTTTTTAGCCATGCACAAAAGTGTTGCTGCCATTACAAAAGAATGAAAATGCATATAAAGCTGCAGCAGATTTGTGGAAGAAATATCAATGCACTCGGCAGGGCAATTTAACAGAGCTCTTACAAGAAACACTGTAGGACTCTAACCACAATTTACACAGCAGCTCTGCCTTCTACAAAATGGTTGATTCCATGCTCTCAATAAGCCATTTGCCTGGGCACTGCAGGCGTATTCCTTGTGTTTAAACTTATCAGCTGTTCTATCATGTGGTGAAGGATGGTGGTGGAGGGGTCCATAATTTTTATGGCCTTAAAAATTATTTGTGTATATTAGCTGTGTTACAAAAATAAGTAGACCATAAACAAAAGCGGGATAAACGTGGCGAAAAATCAATGTGCCATAGATGCACGCAAAAATAAATGAAGCACAATTGAATAGCCCTAAGCTTCACTTGAACCAAAGAAACACAAGTCGATTACTTGTGTGAGTCGCACAATGCCACCAAGCTGTAGGCTGCTAGTACCAGATTGATTGCACCACCAATTAACAGCCCATGGTACTACAACTGTGTACATCCAATGTTGGCGCCATACTGCATTATTTTGCATTTAAGCCTGCGATCAAGCACTCCTACTCACCAGACGCTGATTACTAGCTCCACAGCACTCCACCATGTCATGATCCATAGATTACATTGAAAGCATAATCACTATCACACACACCCCCACAAAACGTTGACTGTGTTCATGGAGGAGCCATCTCTTTTTAGTGTTCCATGTCATTTCACCGACAATAATTACTTTGTGGTAATTTACTATGAAATTTTACTTTGAATGTTTTTTTTTTTATTTTGGGCTCCCCCACGCATGTCTTCCTTTCTCCTTCATTACTACCCCTACACAAATCCCTCCCCACCCCCTTTTCACCCCTTAACACATGAATACCCATATTTGTCTAAGTAATTTTGAAGTAATTACTTCGTAGTAAAGTACCACGAAGTAATTACTTTAGATAAAGCAATGGAACACCCTTATTACAAAATAGGGCGAATACATATAAATGCAAGAAATGGGTGGAGACATGTAAATGCCCTAGGCAAGGTAAAGGAACTCTTAAAGCAACATTCTACAATTTCTAACTCCAACTTACACAGTAGCCCTACACTTTACAAAATGGCTGATCCTATGCACTCACATGCTGTTTTTCAAGCATTTAACTTTATTGGCACTTCTAGCATCAAGTAGCGGGGGAACGTTGCATTGTTTTTTGGTCACAAAGGATATTTGCCAGAATTTTGCAGCACATCATGGCGCTGCCTTTTTCCTTTACAAAAACATAAGTAGAAAAAATAGGAATGCAGTGCATAGGTGGACAAAATATGAACGCCACGCAAAAGCCCTAGTTTTTATCTGGACAAAAGTGACAAAAACGTACATTTGGGATACATTACTAGTGCCAGACTGCACAGCACCTTAGTAACAGAAGGGACAGCCCTACAAAGGGAAAGGACTATGGGCTTTCTAAATATCAACACGGGGCGGGGGGGCGTCCTTCCCTTAGTATTTTATTGTTTGTCTTTCAATAAAGCAAACAGACCCATGTTTTTGTCATATGGTGTACACATTAGCCTAGCTACAGTGTACCATGCACATTATTTGCAACATTTCAGAGCAAAAGACACAATTAACTCATACAAAATAAACCAGCATTTATTAGTTTTCTGTAGATTTTTGGTTGTTTTGTCTTTCTTTTGGTCTTTTTTTTAACTTATTTTCAACAAAGTACTTGTCAGCAAGATCCATGCCCAGGTTTGGATCTTTACCACAAGATTCATAAACTCAGTAGTGCATAGTGATATTTGTGATGCACCTTCACCTCCAGTGACTTGTGAATATAATCAATTGTCCACAAACAAGTAACAGTCACAATTCAGCAATCTACACAGATATATAGTTGCAACGCCGGACACAAGGGCACAGCACCACCTATTGCATTGGTACTCGACTGTGCACGTAGCATGGACACAAACCATGATATTAAAATGATCATTCAAAAATGTCTTCCCAATGTCGACCGTTCCACCTGCAGCATGAAAGTGAAAAACTACACATTTACATGCAGCATGGAAACAAGAGGTCCTTCAAAGCAACATTCAGCAAATCTCTCAACATCTTAAACAGCTCCATTGGCCCTTACAAAAACTGCGACAGAGCTTTGAACAGGGTGCACGGATTAAGCATGACAGTGCAGGTGACTGATACAAGCGCCCCTCTCTTGTAAGGATCTTCATTAGCTCTCTGTCAGCGAGAAACGTTTGCTTCAGCCAGACCTAAAAAGGAGGTAGTGTTGCAGCATGACATCTAATTAGCGAGCAGAATGAATTTTGCAGACTGTCTTTATCTGCCATCAAGCTTCAGATTCCTATGCGCACATGAATTAGGACAACGTCATGATACAGAGAACCAGCTTGGCAACACAAAATGTTAATGAGCGTAAAAGTATGTTATGAGAAAAAGAAATGTTGGTTAATATTTTGACGGTGATATAATTAGAGAGAAATCTTTAGCTCTTGTGCTTTGACTGGGATTGTCTATAATGGGATTTTACATGAACCGATCTTGTCATCACAAAAACGGGCATTTTGATGTGCACAACACATTCCAAACATCCATTCATATTGGTATTACTGGACTTATTTTGCTTTGCAGCCCGTTAAACACATGTAAGTTGTTTCAACCATATGGAGGAAGAGGTGTCAGTATTTGGCTGCTTTGAGCCAGATCTCTTTTCGCCTGCAGAAGAAACTATCTATTCTCTGATAACCGTGCATTACTGTCTATAATGCTTTCACAGCTGTCACTCTGATGACCATTTGCTACATCCATTTCTACTGCAGATGGTCCTTTTCTGTAGAAAAAATTGTACGCTACTATACTCTCATGAGTTCATGAATTACTTTATATGCTAGTCTCTCTGCCCTCGTGCAATTTCCAAGTTACCTATTAATGAATGCTTCTCTTGGTAACAGACAAGGTAAACAAACACTTTAATATGCATGCCAAGCAATATCAGCCCTCGTTTCCACAGCCCCCTTTACTATGGTTTCAAAATCAACCTAGAGCTAAGGATACTGAAAACAACCTTTTTGACATCAAGAAGCCAGGCCTTTTTAATTTTACTGTACCAGTTTGACCACTCCATTCCCTTACCTTTGGTTACTAACAACATTCACCTTTATACAAAGCCTACCCTTGACTATGTCACTCTTGATCCATGTGTGGCAGTAACAGAATTAACATTCTGGAGTAAGCCACTAAACTTCCAGGATTGCCTGAGCACACACTCGAGCCTCTGGGCGGTCGGCTGGATTTCATACTTGCATTATATTGCAAACCGTGTTCCTACATGATTCCCTGTTGACACAGCCCGGCTGCTACCATTATTACACCTGGGCATGAGCCGCCACCTACAACCATTGGCAGGGTCCGAAGTTATCTACAAGCAAAATACTATGCTTTATAGGAACTTATAGCTCACTTGTCCTAAAGATGGATTATTAGAAATCCGAAACGCGTCGGCTGCATCACAATCTAAAATGAGCTATTTTGGATGAATCTTGAACTTGTTGGTGTATAACCATTTCACCTGGGTGAATGTTTTAAATACAAGATTCCGATTTTTGACACTGACTATGTTTTGAGTTGTTTTGATATATGTTGTTGCATATTCGAACCAACAAGTGTCATTAACAGCATGATCCTATGTCTAGAACCCTATGTTTTTACAATCTTACTAAGGTCTGTATCGGTACCTCTCCAATACTGATGAGATAAAAATGTTACTTTCTTACAACAACAGAAGTTGAATTATTGAATTTGAATTAGCTAGGAATGTTAAACTACTGGATATGAACAGGGTTATATACCTTGTATGGTTTTACTACATGTGTTAATAGACATTTCTGACTCCTTATTGAAAGTAACTGTGAAATATATAGGTCTATAGGTGGGTTTTCACATCCAGGTTGACCCAGAATTGAGACCATTTACACGTCACTGAAATCTTGAGTGCATTACAGGGCTACCGTGTGGCAACACTCGGTTTCGTTTTCCACACTCTCGAGCCCCTCGTGTTTCCAACATTACATTGTGTATGAACTTAAACAAATCTGCCTCGGAAACACAAACCAAATAATCAGAACATTTTAGAACATATCTCTATACTCCTTTTTGCAGGACCAAGTCCCACTTACCGGGACTGATACGTGCCCGTACCATAACAAAACATTCTTCCCCCAAGGCATCCCTCCCTCTCTGTGTTCACAGCATCTATTTCTGGCTTTCTGATCCACTTATCTTCGGCTCGCTCATTTTTCTTTCTTCCAGCAGACTAAGGTCTGGATACCTATGGTTGGAGCCAAAGTGTGCAACTCCATTGACAGTGGTAATTTGGAGCAGTATAAAAAGAAAGTCAACATACGATAATAACTTGATATTACATACCATTTTTTCTCAATTCTACATTTTCACCAAACACCATGTCCTTTATTTACATTCTGATCTTAATTCACTACTTTTTAATCATTCTAATTCCGATGTTGCCATTATGAAGTTATGCTTTTTTGGTTTCGGAGTCTTGCTATGAACCCAAATGCCTACTGTAGTAAGCACCTCATCTGAATAATAATAATAATAATAATTTAGCATTTATATGGTGCTACAAACCCTCACGTATCTGAGCGATGCTTATTATTACCCATGGTGTGTGGTGCTCATTCATCGACCTCGGAAGGATGAAAGGCTGAGTTTGGCCTTGCCGGGATTCGAACCTGCGTTAGCAGGCTCTGCACAGATGTCAAAGTGAGCGCTCTACTCGCTGTGCTATCGGACCGGCATCTTAAGAAGCCTTAACGTAGTCCATTTGATGTGGGTTCCCTCTGCTTACTGCTTTAAGGGAATCTACACTATATTATTGTAATTCCCAGCTTCCTACACTCCGAGGTTGCTCAGTTACTTTAGATTACTCAATTTAATATAGCAGGTAATTATTATTTTCTTTTTTAACTGCCAAAGGCTCTAACATTTGTGCACCTCGATGTTCATACAGCTCTATGTGCTCCTATTTCTTCACTTAAAGCATTTCCAGTAGATATTTACCACACTAGCTTACATTATGTATGTTTTGCAAATGTCTGAACAATTTCTCGTTCGCGCTTGTCGATGTGTTGATTTTGTTAACTTATCTTTGACACTACACGGTTCTAATAAATGCATTCATTAGAATTCTGAAATTCTCAGGAAACTGAGGAAGCCAGCCCACTGAGAATGTCGGAAACAGTGTCTGATATCCCACCATGCACGCTAGTGCTTGCAGGAAAAATGTAGAGCTGGTTAGGACAGAAAAACCACAGCCCCCGTGAGCACCGGCAGGCGGTGACATCACTCCACCTACATGCCATGGCTCAATGGGAAATAAGGACGGAGCCATAACATCAGAGGATGCTTCTCAATTGATCAAGTCTGAAAGTGGCATTGGGCATGTTCCTAGATTCCCTGAACCCGGTTTCTTTCCTTTATTGTTTTTGGTTTTCTTGGCTTCGACCAAAGCAAAGGTATTGTGCTTACATTTCTTTATTTAAATTGTATCGCCCAGCTGTCATTGATGTTCATTCTAGTATTTTTTACTCTGTAGATTGTTACTGGAGTATTTCGCTTATTTTATGTATGTTTTCTTGTTTTTATGCATATGGAATTCTGTTATTTCTTTTATTGAATTTTCATATATAGCGAATAAAGATTATTTACTACTATTATGGAATCTTGAGACTAGATCACGCTTCGCTATTGGTGAAAAGGCACTGATTGACTACTTGACCTTTGCTATGAATTCCGGATTGGACTAATGGACATACCTTATCAGATCATGAGATATTTGAATTGATTGTAATGGCCAAGTAGTTTACTCTAAGGATAGGGGTTGGATAGGTTCCTAATTTTCCAGTGGGCCATTCTTCCAGGGGCCAATTCTGTGGTGATGGCCCAATTAATATAATTTATCTTTTCAAAAGATACAATTTTTAGGAAATTATTTTTCATTCAGAGGGCAATGGCCAGTTGACATCTGGAGAAAGTAGAACAGATTGTGGATCATTCGAAGAGAAGTTTTAAGTAATTATGTGTGTCATCAGCACAACCGTATGCCATGACATTAAACTGTTGACTGACTTTGAGCCGGGGAACACTATAAATATTAAAGAAAATTAGGGTAGAATGGAACCCTTGGGAATGCTGTACTCCAGGATTTTGAGGGTAGATAAAAGGTCACAAGGATACGATCTGTGATCGTTTTATTAAAAAAATTCCAGCCAAGAGTGAGAAAGTATGTGTACTCCAATCACCGAGTCAGAAGAATCAAATAATCAATACATATTGTCAAACACAACTGATAGGTTGGATCAGGACTAATGCTCATGGTTGGCTCCCATCAAGTTCCATTCTCATGACCGCTAAAATGGCTGTGGCCATCGTTTCCATGCTGTTTAATGAGTGGAAACCTGAGTGAGTAGTATCATAGAAAAAAGGTTAATCAGTTACACAATTTCACAATTTCAAGTAACTTGGTTAAAAAAAAAAGAAAAGTTAGAAAAAGGGCAGAAGTTTGCCTTGTTGGAGGGGTCAAGACTGTGTTTTTTTTAGAATAGGAGTAATAATTGCATGCTTTCACCTCTCAGGAAATACCCTTCTGAAAGACTTCCATTCACTATCTGTTTCAGGTCATAGGAGAGAGAGTTGCATGAAAGAACAAATCACTTTCGTGAATTTTCTTTCAGATGGACATTCTTCGCACGGATTCCTCATCTTCCAGCGCAACTGCTCTTCTGAAACTGTTCCGCCACCACAGTGCGCAGGGCGGCTCCGTATCGGCTCTGTCCGACACTCCAATGCACCCCGCAGCAGAGAGGACATTGTGGTAGCATGTATGGAGGCGCCATGCCCTGTGACCTTAGTTCCACCCTTTTTCAATCGCATTCTGATGCTGACGGACCGCAAAACCAAGGTATTCTCGCTAACCATCAAAAAGGACAGTTAGTGATGTCTATGAGGAATCTGTGAGAGGAACGCCCATCGAAAAGAACAGTAACGAGATCCCAATGATTCCTCATCTTAGATACACTCCCAAAGCAGTACATATAGACCTGGAGGAGGGAGAATCGTAAGGACATGACCTAAATCAGAAAACTCTGCCAAACGAGCACCCTTACATAGAACCCACGCAGAAATGTTTAGTGAAAGTGTGCAAAGAAGCCTACATAGCTGTTTGGCAAATATCCAGACTAGGGAATCCAAGTTCCAGTGCGGCAGTGGGAGCGAACCCTCTAGTCGAGTGGGCCTGGACACCCTCTGTAACCTCATTGCCAGCCAGATCATAGCCTTCCAAGATACAGAGAATGATCCACTTTGACAGGGTCTGTTTGGTCACAGCCCCGTCGACGTAGGCACCAGCATAACCAAAGAAAAGCTTTTAAAAAAAATCTTTCCTGGCCTCTCTCGTTATAGACGTAGTTGCCGAGTGCCTGCAACGGGTCCAGCCGATGGAACGCTCCTTTGCCTTGAAAGGATGAGGCAGAGGAAAAAAAGACACGAAGCTGGATCTTTTGTGAGGGATGGAAATCTGAGGCCACCTTCGAGAAGAAGGATCGTCTAACTCTCAATGTCATCTTCTCCTTGGAGAAAACAAAGTAGGTAGGTTTAAAAGACAATGCCTTGAGCTTGCTCACCCATGATGGCAACCAGGAAAATCACTTTAAGGATGAAAAATCGTGATCTTAAATCTCACGTCACAACAACAAACTGGCATAGGAGATTTATCAGAAAAACCGGGCAGGAATTGCATGACCAAGTGGATCGTGAAAAAGGAGCCCTGCTCTGGGGTCCTCTTGAAGAGCGAAATGGCTGTACCCCTTCACAGCGCCAATCTGCAGACCTGTCCCGGCCAAAGATAGGAACAAATCCAAAACAGAAGATGTAGAGCAAGCAAAAGGGCCCAGATCCCCCTCCCAGAATATGGTCGAAAACATACACCACCTGCAGACAATGGATTTGGTGGCTGGCTTTCTAGCAGAGAGGAGCATGTCCAGAACATCCCCCAACAAATCCCCCTCCCTTTACTTCAACCTTTCAGTAGCCAGGCATGAAGGTTCAGGTTGTGGAGGTTTGGGTGCAGGGCCGGCACCTCTGAGTGGAAGGGGAAGTCCGTCCTCTGCAGTAGGCGTCAGGGTTGGCAGATGGCCATGTCCAGCTACTCTGGGTACCACGTTCTCTGGGCTCAATCCAGAGCAATCAAGATCACTGTGGATCCTAACAGGTATAGCCTCCAGAGAAACAGCATTATGCTAGGGATTCATGGGAACGCATAGAGCAGGTTGATGTCCCACTCTACTGTTAAAGCAAACACCCAGAGCTCCCTGGCAAGGGAATTCCATGGAGCAGAACCACTTGCACTTCCTATTCATACTGGAAGCAAAGAGATCCACTGGAGGAGTACCACAACAGGTGAAAATCGTCTCCCAAACTGGCTGGCAGAGCCCTGTGAGGGGTCAGAAAAGTGAGGCAGACAACTTTGTAATGAAATTTCAGCTTTAGCCATTTTATTAAATAAAAAGGTTGGATAAACGCCTCACTATCCCTACCCTGACAAGGATTTCCCTGCTTAAAATAAACTAAAGGAAACACTCTAACAAAAGGATATCTGTCCCTCACACTTGCACAACCAATAAAACAATAAGGAAATATATGGCAATTCAATTTAACAATAATATATAACATACGAGTGGCTTCACAATACAATCAATGTCTCTTCTCATAAACTGGGTGAGTTTCCCTTCCCCAGATCGGAACAAGGGGCTTCTCCACAGTTCAAAAGCAACAGGAAAACCAGTGTGACACTAAGTTCCAATCAAGTTCTTATAGATGTGTACTGATGATCTGTGTTTCATAGCGCATAAGCAGTACATCTCACAACCATTAAGCCTTTCAGTATTCCCCTCTTGCCCTGGGCACGGTGTTATATTGGTATCAATGGATCTTATACACTCTTGGCTTGGGTATGCTTGTAAGCATTTGGACCTTCTACAGCTTCCACACAGGGTTTCTGGTCTTTCCACAATGTCATGCGCTTATTTAAACAGTCACTTTGTTTCAACAAGTACCACTTTTGTTGGTTTCATAGTTTGGTATTCAAAAATAGTGTAATTGTGTAACTCACAAGCAAGTGAAGCAGCCTGCCAGGAACACGTGGACAGCGTTGGAGCGGTCTGGAATCACTTGCAAGCTGTGAACTCACCTCATAAGTCACTCGATTTCGCTTAGCTCTATGTTCGCAGGTCTTCGGTACTTGTATCCCCTGTGGTCGGGTGGACAGCTCCTCTGGTCCTCCTACACTCACACCACTGAGGCATGAAGTCTCTTCTGCTCCGGAGAGGGCCAGATGCAACACAGCCATATGAAATCTCCAAAGAGGGAACACTTCCCTTGGTACTGCTGTTTCCCACTGCGCAACCTCTTTAACAGCGAGAGTTTAAGGCAAATACTCTCTCAGGACCCGCCACAGCTTCATGCGTTTCAATGGTCCTAGCATCTTGTCTCGCCTCCGGATTCCCTCTCAGCTGCAACCACAGCCTGCCCTGCTTCTTCCTCTCCCATGGCTCTGCTTCTTGTTTCCATGCCTGCACCTGATGGGACTTAAGCCTCTCAGTCCCCTTCAGCTGTAATTCATTTACACTAATTAGGAGACCACTCCCACAGTAGTGTTTCTCTGCATCCCTCTTCCTCGTCACAATACTGAGGGAATTATGGGACTTGAAGTCCCTGGCAACAAAGTTAGGTTTTCTAACTCTTTCTACTTTGCAATAAGCTATTAAAAGACTAGGGTTTCGGTGAAAGTTAAATGGGGGAGTTTCCCACTCCTCCTGACCCGGGCAATCCCCCATGTGATCCTCCCAGAGAACACCACCCCCAGGGTCTGGAGCAGGAAGTGTCTGCCCTCCAATGGCCACATGAGGAAGGTCTCAGGTCGAGGTTATGTGGGGAATTACTAGTTCATCACAGTTCCCACTGGGAAGTTGAAGACTGCCTGCTTTGGGCATCCGCCTACTCGTTATCCTTGCCAGCCAGATGAGCCGCTGTCAGAGACATGCTATTCTCCAGAGCCCAGAACCACAACCACATTGATTTTCTACGCAGAAGCAAGGAGCCCACCCATCCAGTTAGTTGAGGTAATTGTTGGAATATTGGCGCGAAAGTCCCAGACCCCAGGTGATTTAGGACGAGGTGGTTGTAGAAGGAGATGCTGTAGCAAAGCAGGGAGAATGGAGGGGTAGCCCACTCATATATGTTGGGTTGTAGTGGAAACATAGCAAATTGTAACATTAGAATCATGTGTGTAATGGAAACTCCATTTTAGAAATTAAGACGCCATTTTGAAATCGAGTCCTAGTGCCACGGCTATGCTAGCACACTTACATTCAGTCCCCAGGGTTGGAAGGTTGTACATGCACTCTTTGCTTGCAGCCCTGGTAGCATCGCAGAAGAACAAGTTACTTACCAACTGTAACATTCTTTCGACTGGATGTTCCTCCCACGTATTCCTCATCTTGTGATAATTCGTTTCGCCAGCTTCGCTGCATCGGAAAAAACTTTTCGGCAGAGGGTGCTGTGCTCAAGGCCGTGGCGTCGAATGTCCTTCGATGGGCTCTGTACCGTGTTGACGTCACCGCTGGTATAAATGGCTCAAGCCGCGCCCGTTGGCTTCAGTTCTGTTTTTTCGAGGAAGTACTCGTGGAACATATAGGCGTATGCTGTGACTGATAGGCCCATCGTGAGAGGAAATTGCAAGAAAGTATAAACTATACTGCGGGGTAGGTTGGGAGGGTCGATGAGGAATACGTGGGAGGAACATCCAGTCGAAAGAAGTTTACAGTTGGTAAGTAACTTGTTCTTCGAATTGATTGTGTTCTCCCACGTATTCCTCATCTTGTGATAGACTCCCATAGCAGTGATCAATCTGCAGGCGGAAGTACTAGTTTTTGTTTTCATGTACAGAGTGAAGTACTGCTCTGGCAAATAAACCCTCATTTGAGGATGCGGTATCCAAACAGTAATGTTTGGTAAAAGTATGTATTGATGCCCATGTTGCAGCTGAGCAAATATCTTTTGCCGGGACTCCCCTCTTCAAAGCCGCAGAAGTGGCCATTCCCCTTGTGGAGTGAGCAAGTAGCCCATCCGGTGGAACTTTCCCCGCTAGTCTGTAGCATTCCAATATAGCAAGAATAATCCAGCGGGATATGGTTTGTTTGGTCACCGCTAAACCCAATTTACGACCTGTGTATCCCAAAAAAAGCTGGTCGTCTTGGTGTAATTTTGTCATTCTTGAAATGTAAAACTTTTGGGGTCCAACCTATGTAATCTCTTCTCTTCTTTTCCCAAATGAGGAGGAGGATAAAATGTTGGTAAAACAATTTTCTGCGACAAATGGAAGTCGGAAACTACTTTCGGTAAGAAAGATGGTTTAACTTTCAGAATTACTTTATCCTTATAAAAAGTGGTATTTGGAGGTTTACATGAGAGAGCCTGTAGTTGACTAACCCTGGAGCTGATGTTAATGCCACCAGAAGGACAGTTTTTAATGTCAGAAGCCTCAATGGGCATGAGTGCAGAGGCTCAAATGGTATACATGTCAAGAATTTAAGAATTAGATTCAAATCCCAAGTTGGAACATGGAATGGTATTGGTGGATATGCATTCGTAAGTCCTTTCAGGAATTGTATTATTGATGGTATTTTAAAATAAGAAACCTCTTCCGAGGTGCGCTTAAAAATGCAAAGCGCAGCCAGGTATCCTTTGATTGTTCCGATCTGGAGCCCCAGATTGGCTAGATGTAACAGGAAAGAAAGCACCACTGGTGTGCCACATTGAAAAGGGTCCACAGCTCTATCTTTGCACCAGTTACTGAACCTATTCCAACGACACCGGTACAAGGATTTTGTTGCTGGCCTTCTAGCCGAAAGCAAAATCTCCATAACGTCATCCGGAAGATCCCAATCCTTGTATCTCAACCTCTCAGAAACCATGCATGAAGGTTGAGCGTGTTGACCTCTGGATGGAGAACCCGACCCTCCTCTTGCGAGAGAAGAACCTCTCTTTGTGTACTGGAGGGCAGATGGACATGTCCAGAAGATCCGGGTATCACGTTCTCCTGGCCCAATCCGGGGCAATTAGGATCATGGTTTTCCTGAACTTTCTCAACCTCCTGATTACTTTAGGAATCACGGGGACTGGAGGAAACGCATACAGCAGGGGAAAATCCCAATCCACTACGAACGCGTCTCCCAGAGCTCCTCTCGGAGGAAATTCCCTTGAGCAGTACTGATCGCACTTTCGGTTCACTGAGGTTGCGAACAGATCCACCTGAGGGGTTCCCCAAAGGGCGAAGATCTCCAGAAGGACTTCCTGAGCGAACTCCCACTCGTGGGAGACTGTGCTCTGCCTGCTCAGAGCGTCCGCCGCTGCGTTCTGCTCTCCGGCTAGGTGACCAGCCGATAGAGCGATTCCTTCTCGTATTGCCCAGAACCAGAGCTGCATTGCTTCTCTGTACAGAGGTAGAGATCCTACGCCTCCTCTTTTGTTGAGGTAGAACATGGCCACTGTATTGTCCGTCATTATCAGGACATTCTTTCCCTGTATGGAGGGCAGGAAGGCCTTCAGAGCCAGCCTGATTACCCTCAGCTCCAAAAGGTTGATGTGTAGTTTGGACTCCGAGGGAGACCAACGTCGGCTGATTGTTAGATCGTTGGTGTGTGCTCCTCACCCTGTGAGTGAGGCGTCCGTCACTACTGTTATCTCCGGCCATGGTTGCCAAAAGGATTCTCCCTTAAGAATGTTGTCTTTGCAAGCCCACCATGATAGATCCTGAGCAACTGCGCTCAGGACTTGCAGAAGATCTGACATATTCCCCGAGAACTGGGTCCACTGAGTTCTGAGGGCCCATTGGAGGGATCTCATTCTCAATCTGGCTTCTGGCACCAGAAAAATGCAGGATGCCATGAGGCCAAGCAACCTCAGGAAATCGAAGGCCAGCAGGTGCTGGGCTTTTTGGAATTTTGTTACCATCTCCTGGAGGTGGAGAGCTCTCACCTCGGGCGGCGAGGCTTTGCCCAAGGAAGTGTCCAAGACTGCTCCGATAAACTGGAGTTTTTGGGATGGTATCATGTGGGACTTCTTGAAATTGAGGGAGAAGCTCAGGTTGTGGAGGAAGTGGCAGGTGATCGACAGGTGTTCCTGAGCTTGTTCTGGGGAAAGTGCCCTTACTAGCCAGTCGTCCAGTAGGGGTAGACGTGAATCCATCCTCTCCTGAGACTCACTGCCACCACTGCCACCAACTTGGTGAAAACCCTCGGAGCGGAGGTCAGCCCGAATGGTAGAATTCGAAACTGATAGTGAGAACCGCCAACTGCGAACCTCAGGTATTTTCTGTGCTTGGGATGGATCGGCACATGAAAATAAGCATCCTGAAGGTCCAATGATACCAACCAGTCTTGAAGCTGGAGAGCCTGAAGGATCTGAGAAAGGGTTACCATCTTGAACTTGTCCTTCCTGAGGAATTTGTTTAATTTTCTCAAGTCCAAGACGGGTCTCAATCCTCCGTCCTTTTTGGGGATGAGAAAGTAGGGAGAGTACCAGCCTTTGTTCCTCTCCGCTACAGGTACATGTTCTATTGCACCTTTCTCTAGCAGGGTTATAACTTCCTGCCAAAGGAGCAGATCTGGAATCTTGGTCGAACTGGCTCCCGGTGGATGATCGTGAGGTCTTTTTAGGAAGGGAAGGCAGTAAACCCTGAGCTACTGTTTCCAGTGCCCAAGCATCTGAAGTAATGCCTCACCATTCTTTCAGATGCCGAGAGATCCTGCCTCCCACTGGTGTTTTGTAAGATAAGACCTCAGTGAGATTTGGAGGTGGCTGCAGGAGCGGCTCAGGGCATAGATGCCGTTCCTGAAGATGGCTTTGTCGTCTTTCCTCGTCCACCACGAGTGACATTTCTTCTGCTCCTTTGAAAGGCCTGCCCTCTTCCTCTAATAACAGAGGAGTAGTATCGAAAAGGACGACCCCTCCAGGAAGATGTGCCCAAATAGGGTCTCTGGGGCTGTTGCATAGAGGCACCAAGGGACTTTGCTGCCACTTTCGAAGTCTGTAGTTTTTCTAGGCTCTCATCAGCCTTACTACCAAACAGCCTCGAGCCATCAAAGGGCATGTTGAGGATCCTGTTCTGCACATCCGGTGCGTACCCCGACTTCCTCAACCACACAAACCTACGTAGTACCGTGCTTGAAGCCATGGATCTACTGATACTATCAGCAGTATCCAGTCCAGACTGGAGACATTCCCCTATTGCCTCCTTACCGTCATTGACTATATTCAGGAAGCCTTCCCTTTCCTCGCCTTCCGGAATATGCTCAGCTGCCGCTGAAATACATTCCCAAAGAGTATGTGTGAACCTGGCCAGGGTACATGTTACATTGGTAGATTTTAAGGCCATGCTACCCGAAGTAAAAACCTTACGAGCCCAGGCATCAACCTTTTTATCCTCCCTGTCTGGAGGTATGGTTGGGTATGCTGTCTGCCTGGATGTATTAGCTGCCTGAACTACCAAGCTTTCTGGAGTAGGGTGTCTACTCAGGTATTCTGGATCAGAAGACGAAGTTTGGTACATTTTTGGGAGATTGTTATCTATTGCAGCAATGCTATCTGGTTTCTCCCAGTTTCTCTCTACTGTTCTCTGTAATGCCCTATGAAAGGGAAGAATTGGATCTTTCCGAGGGCCTCTGACTATAATATCCGTCATGTCATCCTGTTCAAATGTAGGGGAAGCTCTTCCCCAACCCATATACTCAATCACCCTACTCATCAGATTTCTGTACCCTGAGTCCGCATTATCTGCAGGATCAGGTGCAGCAAACTCCAATTCAGGTGATGTGTCCACACCACTGGCAGAATGTAGAGTTTCAGACAGGTCTCTCATTTTAGACCGAGGATCTACCAGTTCTTCTGGAACTAGTCTAGTTCCATATTTTACTCCATGGGGAGTGATTTCCTCTTCCTCTGAACAAGATTCCTCAAAAATGGAGTACATGGATTTAAAAAAGTCAGATCTTGGTAAAGGTGTAAACCTTCTCTCTTCCTCCTCATACGTTGTCAATGGAATCAGAGTTTTCTTCGAGGTGGTCTTCGAAGGAGTCGAAGGAATCTTCGACACACTCGAGGAAGTCTTCGACAAAGGCGTTGAAGATGAAGTATGCTTCGACGCCGAAGTCGTCGGCGCCGATGGCATCGATGAAGTTGTAACCGACTTTGATAATTTTAATTTTTTATGAGGGATCGGCGAGATACTCGATCCTCGAGGGTCTCTTGACTATTTGTCGACTCGAGACTTATGGGTACTACTCAGTTTGGCCGTTGTAGTTCCCGACTTCCCTGCGTCGTCTAAAAGAACAACCGGGGTCTGACTTTTCTGCGGTTGCTTCGAGGGGGTCGAGGCCACGTTCTCGAAGACCTGCAACATTTTCTTCCTAAAGCTCTCCCATTTAGATGGGGAATCTGATCTAGTCGGGCATCGAACCAATTCAGATGATGAATCGGACGATGACAACGGAGATCTAGGTCTCCCTCATGTGCTTTTTTGAGGAAGACGAAGAAGATCGTCTCGACCTGCTACGAGATCGGGATCTCTTCCGAGTGCCTTTTATGGTGTTCCGATTCTTTAGAGTAGGATGATTTTTTATATTTTTTTGACAAGGCTTTCGAAGAGCCCTTCGACGCCTCCCGCCCCACCGTCAACTTACTTTTCCTCTCACGGAGGGCCTTTTCAGTCATCGATTGACAAGAACCACAGTCGCCCGTTCGGTGGTCTGAGCCCAGACACCATAAACAAATACAATGGGGATCGGTGATGGACATCTTCGATCCACAATCACTACACTTCTTAAAACCCATCTTGGGAGTCGAAGCGGTCGAAGAAGAAGACATTTTTTCGATAGAAAATACTGAAGCGCACCGTTCACGGGGTTGCGAAGCAATCAGAAAAACGGAAGTGAAGCCAACGGGCGCGGCTTGAGCCATTTATACCAGCAGTGATGTCGACACGGTACAGAGCCCGTTGAGGGACATTCGACGCCACAACCTCGAGCACAGCACCCTCTGCCGCAATTTCTTTTCCGATGCAGCGAAGCTGGCGCAACAAATTATCACAAGATGAGGAATACGTGGGAGGACACAACCCATTCGAAGGTACATTTCTTGGAAAAACACACACATCTCTTTGTTACACCTTATCAGCAGTGCATGCAACCCAGAAATAATGTGCACTGCAAGGCCAAGAAAGGGCCAGAATGGGGGTGAAAAGTTATCCCACGAGAAAGGGGGGTGAGGGATTTAGACCTTTACTGTCTGGATCTATAAGTTATAGCAGCCCGAGAACCCCCCACCCCCAAGATCCAGACACAAACACTTGAGTACACTGACCCAAGATCCCCGATCAGAATACTGTAAAATGACCAATTGATCAGGAACATCAGACAACAAGGGCAGCCCCCCCACATTAGCTCATGTGATTTGTGCTGCAAGGTGCCAGGGGAGAAGGTTACACATTTATGCCACGGGTGCTAAAAATGTGGAGGCACCAACGTGTCTGCGAAAGCAGCGGGAGTGCACGTTGTTCTGAGAAGTTACCACAACCTCAAAAGTAGCCGCCTCGCTCATGTCCTTGGTACAAGGTACACAATAGAGTTGTGAAATGATGGCTTGTGTAAATAATTAACAATTACTGTCTATGTATTTGATGACAACAGAAGAAGATCCCCACATGGAAGAAGATAAACAGAAGATGCTGCGACCAATTGCCTGGCATCCCGTATGCAGCAGGCTATACGTGCATAGGGTCACACCAACCAGCTATCTGGATTTGTAGCCCATGTGATGTACGTCAGTTGTGACGCTTTGGACCTTTAAAAGCTGTTGCTGATGCTCTTTCTCTTTTTGTCAGAGCGCTGTGTGGCAGCAGAGGTGTATTTTTTTAGATTAAACCCTGTTCTCCATACAAGAGGTGTGCTGGGCTTTTTTCCCTAGTGGGTTGTATTTTTTCTGGTTTGAACGTTTATGGGTGTAACTACAAATTTGGTGAGCCCAACGGGATCCCAGGTTTTCCGCACAGATGGAGGATGCCAGGCTGCGCATCTGGAGGGGCCATGTCCACCTGCAGCAACCAGCCAGAGCGTGCAACTCGTAGTGGTGTACAGGAGCCGCTTTGACAGAATTCCTGTCTGCTCAATGGCGTGGGGCATGGCTCCAAGAATGGTGCAGGCCATTAATGGGACCCCGTGATGGAGCAGCTCGGGTGAAAAATGTTTTCCTTTCTTTTACATTTATAAAGCGCGCACAAGCCCAGGGGCATCAGGCCTCTGACCCAATTACATGGGGCCTGCAGGGAGGCCAGATTTAATTTCAACATGGGTGGGAATTATACATTAACATGTTGTTGTAACTACACCTCTTGAGGGTGAAAACAATGGGGGGCACTGAAAGGAAAGTTGCGACAATAGGGAAAAAGTTTGTGTGGGGTTGTGCATTTAAAAGGACGAGACAATGGTGTCTGGTGGAATGGTGTGTGACTGACTTGAGTAGTTTGTAAAGATCATGTGACAGTTATATATATTTTTTATTATTATTATAATTATATAAGAAGAGAAACAGAGAAGTGGGATCCTTCCAGAGCTAGGGAAGAAAATGGCGCCATATTTTGAAGTAAAATAAGAGAATACAGAGGTAGGAGCCCCGTATCATTAGTGGACTCGAATTCCTGTGCCCAATATATTCCGGCTGGGGGAATAAAACGAAGTAGTGGTTATTTTAGTTCATTGTTTTAGGGTTTTAACTTGTATTGTGTAGGGAGCCGGGGCCAAGGGAAGGCCTGTGGAAGAAATAGTGTGGGCGTTGGGCATAGGAAGAGTGTGGGTGTGTGGATTGGCTGGGACAGAAGGGGGCGACAGGGGAGGGAAGGACTGGTAGGAACCCATAAGAGGAACTGTATTTTGCACATAGTGTGATATTTACGGTGGTGGAGACACAGGGAGGAATTTTCCATCCATGGTCAGAGTAGGGTACAAATAAAAGAGGGATACTGGAACACATGTACACATTTTTGGCTCCCAAAGATAAAGGTAAAAAGCTTCAAAGAAGGAAAGAGATTTTATAGTTCTGGAAAATGTCAGAGGACAGAGGACAATGATGAGTATAAACCCCTATGTGACAGTGGCCCAGCCCGAGTGCAGTTAACTAGTACTAACGCTGCTGCATCGATGGATGTGAAACCACACAAGGAGCTAGACAAGGTTTTAAAGGCAGTTCAAGCAGAATTGGCACAGTTGAGGGCCCTCTGAGAAGAAGGGAGCAAATCAGGATGTGTATTAGATGAATGGAGAGCCGGAGACATTTTGTTTAGATTAGACAGTACTGCATTCAAGGATGTCCATATTGAGAAGGGGAAGAGTGATGAACGAGGAGCGGGAAGTCTATCTTACGGGACAGTGAGGTCGGATGGAGATACAAAAAGAGTTGGGGGAGGATGAGTGGCACACAGTGGATGAATTGGAGGATGAGGAGGCAAGGGTAGTTACCCCATGGGTAGAGAGCTTGTGGGCTCCGCAATTGAGGAACACATTTCGGCAGGCAGCAGTCGCAAGAAAAAAGACAAGTGACAGTAAGAAGGCAAGAAGTGGAATGGACATGCAGTTGTCATTATTGCATACAGGACCCAGGAGGGCGCAGTATGTACCTTGGGGCCAGATTGACAAAAACAACTTAAAGCACTACCGCCCCTCACTGCAGGTGCTGGGTATAGATATACGCTTTTGAAAAACCAACAGATGGAATTCCTTTAGTAGTGGGAGATATAAAAAGTGTGCTTGTAACAGTTGTGGGAGATCAAGCAGGGTGTGTTTGGGTTAAGGCTGGATATCCCGGAGTCAAAATAGATGATTATGTACATTATGGGCTGCACTTTAACAACAACACAGCACTGGTGTGGGCTGCACTCCAGCAGGCATATCCCGATACACTTGATTTGCAGTCCATAATGCAGTATACAATGGGGCATGAAGACCCCGCTCAATACATTTTGATGGTGCAGGAGATGAGGGGAGTAGTGGGACCAATCTGTTCCTCTTTTCTATTTTGTTATCAAAAGGGGATTGCCCAAGGAGGTACGGAAATCTCTTGAAAAGATAGTGGTTATAATAGCGAAAGGATGGGCCGAAATACAGACTATTTTAATACATCACTGTAAGCGGATCAAAGAAAGAGAAAAGGAAACAGCACAAAGGTTGCCGGCTGAGGAAGCAAAATTGGTACAGAAAAACATGGCAAAAATACCAGTTGTTGGGGCGGCAGTTGAAGTTACTCAAATGGATGCAGCAGAGCAGGCAGCGCTGCAAACGGATGTAAGTATAGCAGTTTTTGGCCAGGTAGAGGGCAGTGGAAGGGTGGATCTCAGTTGCAGTACCCTGAGCCGTGCCAAGAAGGTCAGCAGCGGGGAAGATGGGGGTTTCAAGGAGGATGGGGTGGGCAGAGGTAGATTTGGAGGGATGGGGCCGAGAGGTGGAGCAGGATCAGTTCAGTGTTGTGGATGTGGAAACATTTGCCATTTTGTGAGGGAGTGCAGAAGTGCAATAGGAGCAGGGCACAATCCATACACTCCTGCAGGCCCAATACAGAAGCAGCATTCACCCCCAACGCTGATGCCTACGTGGATACGATATGAAATAATGAAATACACCTAGCATACTAGGCACGGCTAAAATAGCTCAGTGGCAATGCTCTCATCTTGGAAGCAAGACGAAGCAGAGCAACACAGGTTCTAATCTTGGGTACATGCTTAGAAACCTCTTTGGTATTAAGCAGGTTATAAAAAACCAATTAGGATATTATTATTATAATAATATATACACAGCTGCCACCACAGCCCCGTCAGACAGTTGCCTGTCCCGCCCGGTTCCCAAACACAGGCTGCACAGCCAAGCCAATCATACAGCAATTCAATGCCCAGAGGCAGTGCCGTCCCCAATGGGGCAGTGACACATTATCGGGGAGTTAGTGTCCTGAGAGGCAACCCTTTCACGTTCCCAGACACCAATATGTAGCCTGACGAGGACAGCCCACAGAAAGCTCTTGCATGCCCAGTTCCATCCTTGACTAAATCTCCAGACGGGGAACCCTTGATGGACTCCGAGATCGGAAATAAACAATTCATCTTTATGGTGAATACAGGTGCCACTAAATCATTCATCAGTGCAGGAGACTTCCCGTTACCAGGCAAAACTCTTGACAGGCAGTGCTTCTCTGGGGCTGCGGCAACGGTTCCTTTTACAAAAGATGGAGCAATCAAGATAGGAGGCAAAGTTGTGGGTACCTCTTTATTATATTCAGAAACTTCACCAGTGAATTGGTTAGGGCGCAAGGTCCTAAGCGAGTTAAACAGGACCATCTCCTTTACAAATCAAAGAATAATATGTGCTAACCCAGGAATGTGTGATATGAGAGCAATGGTGATAATACACGCTAGAGGAGGGAAGGTGGTCGCAACATTCCGGTTGATCCTGTTATGTTTGTGTATGGGATTATAGTTTTAGTTGATGCAGTGACCCAATTAGGTAAAGAATGTTGGCTGATACTATCTGATTTTATTTTCCAACCTGTTGTGACCCCAGAGCTTGTGGCAGGGACCATACTCTCACTGGACATGCAAGGGTTGGTAGTGACGGAGAAAAGGATTGTAGTTGGGACAGATTCAGACGGATGTGATTGGTGCACTGAATTGTGTATTGAGTCGACAGTACTCCTAAAAGAAGTAACTGATGCAGAATTGTTTGATGATGGAGAGATAGTGTTGGCTATTTGCATAACCTGCGGGATAACGGTGCAGTATCGTAGAGTACAATGATCTTTGATGGCCTTTGTAACAGTGCCCTCTTTCACTGAAAACGATTTAGAGCAAGTTCCTGAGAGGTTCTGGACAACCATGCCCACGATGTCGGCCTTTTACAGAGAGTGGCACCCATTCAAATCACACTCAAGCAAGGTGCAGTACTGCCCCGAGTGAAACAATATCCACTGTCCAAAGAAGCAGAGGAGGGAATCAGATACCATTTCTGCACTCCTACATCAAGAGATTATTCAGCCCTCCATCTCTCCATGTAACACACCCATATACCCGATATAAAAGGCAAAACGGTCAAGCTGGAGGATGATCCAGGATCTCCACCCTTTGAATGACATTGTACAGGCAGAATTTCCAGTAGTTATGAATCCTGCAACTATTTTGTGTAGCATCCCACAACAAGCAACACATTTTACTGTCGCAGATTTGGAGAATGCCTTTGTTGCTATACCCTTGCAACCAGACTCAGAATACATCACTGCGTTTATGCATGGCGGAAAGTGGTACAAACATACAAGACTGACACAGTGGTACTGTAAATTCCCCAGTATCTTTAACAGAATACTACATCCAGATTTAGGACACATATAGGTCACCAGCACCATCATCCAATATGTGGACGATTTGCTAATATGCAACTATGAACTACAATGCCGGAAGGACTCTGTCACGCTTCTGCCGCTGTTGGCATATAAAGTGTACAAGGTAGACAAAGAGCACAGGCACGTTTAGTCGCTTCAGACACGTGTCCCAATGAAAACGGTACCTCATGTGTGGGTGCACCTACTGGGGGCACAAAAGGAAAAGGGTAACCCACTGGTAACCCCAATCCTTTCACCGCTGCCCATTTTGTTCATGTGGGCAACCTACAGATTTGGGCCTAGGGTGTCGAAGCCAGCAAGAGAAACAGGGAACCCCATGCATTTCTCAAAAGAGGACACCCGTGGGAATACACAGAGGTCTGCCTTGCGCAAATTGCCCCAGTTTTTATTAGCCACAATCCCGACAAAATGTGATATTTGGTGGGAAAAGAAACACAATGTTCATTTTGTCTGGGGTTCTGGGTAATACATTCTGTGCCGCTTCGCGCAAGTCAGACCTCTGCGCATTCCCAAGCTTTCACCACTGCCCATTTTGTTCATGTGGGCAACCTACATATTTGGGCCTAGGGTGTCGAAGCCAGCAAAGGAAACAGGGAACCCTATGCATTTCCCAAAAGAGGACACCCGTGGGAATCCACACATGGCCAAATTGGAGGGGCGGCCCATCTCATGTAGCCCTCCCCAGGGGCAGATAATGGGGGGGGGCTGTCCTGCACTCCTCCCTGGGTTCAGGCGTCCGTTCCTAGGAGCAGATATCTGGTCCCAGGGAGGGCTGCATGACATGGCACCCACTCCATTGCGGCTGGGGGGCGGGGGGTCAATGCCCCATCCTATTAGAAAATTCTCAGACCCTTTGGGGTGCCCCACAGCCCCCCCCTAAAAAGCGTTCCACCATTTTCCATTTTTTTCTTTGTTTACGAAACTTGCCTTGGTGCAGAGGGGCACATTGGTGTGCCAATCTGGCCACGGGGTGCCCAAACCTTACTGCCCCACCCACTGGGGGGCCTGTCCCACAATTTTTGGGGGCTCTCTCCGCCCTCACCCCAAATGGATGGTGGGGGCACCTCATGCAGGTCTCCCTGGGCCTCCTACAAATGGCTGCGTGAGGTACACCCCCCCTCCATTTGGGGTCAGGGGGAGGGCCCCCAAAAATTGTGGGACAGGGCCCCAGTGGGTGGAGCAGTAAGGTTTGTGTACCCCGGGGCCAGATTGGCACACCAATGTGCCCCTCTGCGCCAAGGCAAGTTTTGTAAACAAAGAAAATCATTGAAAATGGCAGGCTGTCCTTCAGCTGGGGCAGAGGGGCCCCATACACCACCGGGTCATTTTCTATTTTGAAGGGGGGTGCACCTCTCCACCCCCACCCCAATTGGAGGGGTGGCGCATCTCATGTAGCCCTCCCCGGGGGCAGATAATTGGGGGGGTTGTCCTGCACTCCTCCCTGGGCTCAGGCATCCCTTCCTAGGAGCAGATATCTGGTCCCAGGGAGGGCTGCATGACATGACACCAGCTCCATTGCGGGTGGGGGAGATGGGGTCACCACCCGATCCCATTAGAGTGCCCCACAGCCCCTAAAATGCGTTCCACCATTTTCCATTTTTTTCTTTTCAATGATTTTCTTTGTTTACAAAACTTGCCTTGGCGCAGAGGGGCACATTGGTGTGCCAATCTGGTCCCTGGGTGCCCAAACCTTACTGCCCCACCGATTGGGGGGCCTGTCCCACCATTTTTGGGGGCCCTCTCCCCCCTCACCCCAAATGGGTGGCAGGGGCACCTCATGCAGGCCTCCCTGGGCCTCCTACAAACGGCTGCGTGAGGTACACCACCCCCTCCATTTGGGGTGGGGGGCCCCAAAAATGGTGGGGCAGGCCCCCCAGTGGGTGGGGCAGTAAGGTTTGGGCACCCCGGCGCCAGATTGGAACACCAATGTGCCCCTCTGCGCCAAGGCAAGTTTCGTAAACAAAGAAAAAAATGAAAAATGGTACACTACACTTTAGGGCGGGCTGAGGGGCACCCTGAACCGCCAGGTAATTTTCTAATGTAATGGGGGTGACCTTCTACCCCCACACCAAATACAGGGGGGGCATCTCATTCAGCTCTCCCTGGGGGCAGATAAGAGGGGGCCATCTCATGCAGCCCTCCCTGGGGTCAGATGCCCCTTCCTAGCAGCAGATATCTACCCCCAGGGAGGGCTACAAGGGGTGCTCCCATTTCCCCGTGGGGTGAGGGGGAGAGGGCCACCCCCCTTTTCTGTAAAATATATCCCTGGTGGCTAGTGGCCCCCCCCACTGCCACCCAAAATTCCTTTTTTTTGTGCTTTTTGTTTTTTATTTTGCCTTCTTCCCTGGGGGCAGATGATCAGCCATCTGCCCCCAGGATTGTACACATATGTGCCCCCATGCTTTGAGGGCCGGGGAGGGGGCGAGGGCTGCTTACTGTAAGCAGCCCCCACCTCCCCCCCCCGCATTCAAAGACATCCCTGGTGTCTAGTGAGCATTGCTGTCCTTGCATCAAGCACCCTGCGCCCGATCCGCAGGCAGCAATGCTGTCACACAGGGTGTCCTTGGAAAGAGGAGAATCTCCCTTTTCCAAGGACACCATTTCTGAAAAAATCCCTGGTGGCTAAGGACCCCAAACCCCCTCCCCCTTCCCATCATTTTTTTTCCCCAGTTTTTTATTATTATTTTTTTGCCCTCTTCCCTGGGGGCAGCTATCTGCCCCCAGGGTTGTACACAATGCACACATGGGGGCAGCTATCTGCCCCCATGCTTTGGGGGCTGGGGAGGGACGAGGGCTGCTTACTGTAAGCAGCCCCCGCATCCCCCCATTCAAAGACATCCCTGTGTCTAGTGTGCATTGCTGCCCGCGCATCGAGCGCCCTGCGCCCAATCCGCGGGCAGCAATGCTGTCACAAAGGGTGTCCTTGGAAAGGGGAGAATCTCCCCTTTCCAAGGACACCATTTCCAAAAAAATCCCTGGTGGCTAGGGCCCCCAAACCCCCCGCCCCATTCCCATCATGTTTTTTTTTTATTTTATTTGTTTTGTCCCCTTCCCTGGGGGCAGATGATCAGCCGTCTGCCCCCAGGGTTGTGCACATATGTGCCCCCATGCTTTGGGGGCCAGGGGGGAGAGGGCTGCTTACTTGAAGCAGCCCCCCTCCCCCCCAAGTCACAAACGGATCCATGGTGGTAAAGTGGGTTGCTGGTCACGGATCGAGCTCTCTGCCCTGATCCGTGACCAGCAATGCCTCTTATATGTGGTGTCCTTGCAAAGGGGAGAACCTCCCCTTTCCAAGGACACCACTTTTTCCTCTATCCCTGGTGGCCTAGTGGGCCCCAGGGCCCCAAACCCCCTCGATTTTTTTTTTCATTTTCAACTCGGGGGGCAGTGATTATCTGCCTCCAGGGGTCTCTGACGCTGTGACCACATGCTTTGGGGCCACGGGGGAAAGGGTGCCGCTTACCTAGTAAGCAGCCCGCCCCCCCCCCGCGTCACATACGGATCTGTATTGATCCGGTGACATTGCTGCCCACGGATTGCGCGCCCTGCGCCCGATCCGCGGACAGCAATGCCACACAATGGGTATTGTTGTAAAGGGCAGAATCTCCGCTTTCCAATGATACCCGCCTCGATCTCCGGCTTGAAATATAGCCGGAGATCGAGGCGGAGAAAGGTGAACACTCACCTTCTGTTTTCACTGCAGCAGCCCGAAATGGCTGCTGCAGTGAAAATTACTTTCACGCCGACGTACTTTACGCATGCCGACGTGAAACTGAAGGTAATCCAGCCCCCTGGCAGTGAGGGGGGACCTCCCCCTCACATAGCCCGGGGGTTGGATTACAGTTTTGAGCGATCCCTGCTTTGCAGGGATCGCTCAAAACAAGGTGCCAAAACCGCAACCTGGACCGGTTTCCACTGACGAGCCGGCTCGTCGGTGGCACTTAAGGGGTTAAGAGGGTTGCATTTGTCAATTTCATCAAATGAATCAAAATAGAAATGTATTCACGGCCTTTTCCATCAGTCATTGCAAGAACGTGTTATCACAAGAAAAGAATTGATCCGTATAGAATGCATGTTTAAAGTCTCTTGGCCTTCGCTGATAAACTTAGGTTAAATAAGACTGAAGGCAGATCTCATTTAGCGGAGGAAGAAAAAAACTGTTTCAATACAGTTTCATGCTCTTCGTTAAATACTATGTAAAGGCTGACTACACCAAGCAGAGGTCAATTATGCACCGAATCATAGTGTTCAGCCTTTCCATTCTTATCAAATGCAGTAAAAGTACCTTTGAAAGGTTGCTCAAATAGGATTACTATTGTTGGAACAAGGGGCAGGCGGGATTATGTTTAAGGACCTCAAACACAAGTCACTGACCGTGAACTGGTGGATGAAGTATACTTTTTTTTTTTTGTATTTGTTTATAGTTACATAGTAACTTTTACAAAAGGTATTTTTCTTTTAAAAAATATATCACATTATATTTCACAAGTTAATATACAGACACATGAGTTCACATTTACCACATGCCATTACAATTCATTTTTTTTGCTGAATAACAAAACATCAGTATACAATTTAAAAGAATTCATATACCTAAAAACTAACTCATCCTCGATCAGAAACAAAATTACTCTCTGTATTCATACAGGGACTTGATACTCACTCATCGTCTACTTCTTTCGCATAAGTTAAAGACAACAATAATGCCTCAAAAACCTGACAACAGCGATCTGAAGCTTAACACGATTACCATGCAACATGTCTAACCATAGCAAATCCAGATCTACGCACTCGGTGTTTGGCACATATTTACTGAAGTGACTGATGCGTTCACTCCTCAAACCTTCACACTCAGTCAGTAAGTGCTGCAAAGTTTATAGATTCTCCCCCTGTTTACAGTATTTACAGATGGAGGATCTGACACTCTGTCTACTTCTAATATCAGCAATTTGTCCCGTACTCAAGACATTAAATCGGAATCGCATATATTCCTGCCTCCACTTTTTATCAGGAAATTTAGATAGATATGGTTCCAATTCCCCCATCTTTTTACAATCCGAGGCAATGTGATTATATAATTTAGACGTTTTGACTTCTTGAACAGTTAAGTTCCAGTCTGCATGAAGGAGTAATTTTTTTACTTTCATGGGGTTTGCGATAAGCATATCTCTAGGGACCCCCAGATTGTCCAGAACCTCATTTGCCTCTTCCAACATGTCCCTGAGGTACTTAGAAGTAGGAGCACCGCTCCTGAAACCCCTACCCATGATGTCATAAAGGGTGGTGTCTTTGCAGGTTAACAGTTTCCTAACTAGTGCCATTCTACGCCATTCAATGATACTTCTGATTGAATGTAAACCAAACTCATATCTTATTGCCGCCAATGGTACGCACTTCGGCAAACACGTAACCATGGATTTCAAAATTTTGGATTCGTACTTCGACACCTCCTTTCTGCACCATCGAGGTGCGAGTTCCAGGCCATAGCAGAATTGAGGCACTAGTCTATTTTTATACAAACGAACACATGGCAATAGAGAGAATTTTCCATACTTTGAGTCGATTTTACATAATTGTGCTTTCATAGGGGCAATTTTTGCTTCCAGTATAGCCCGGAGGTTGACCTTGTTCTTGTTTCCGAACACTGGATAGCCCAGATATCTAATTGCTGACTTTGTTGGTAATTTCACATGATTAAGAAACAATGCAGTTATTTTTTTATTTTTCTTGTGCGTCAAACATAGTATCACTGTTTTAGAGTAGTTAATTTGAAGGGCGTTTATAAGAATGTATTCTTTAAAAGCAGTTAGCAAACGTTGCAGACCAATGGGTGTATGATCGTACAGAGTTACATCATCAGCATAAGCGGTCCACTTTACCTTAACGCCCTCCACTTTAGGTGAGTTTGTAACCAGTTTACTGAAACACGCTCCTAAATCAGAAAAATATAGATTGAATAATGTCGGTGCGTATATGCATCCTTGTCGGAGACCATTAGTTACTTTGATTTCCTGAGACAGATTTCCCTCCATGCTCATTCGAACCTTTACATTGGAGTTTTGGTGCATGAAATATACAATTGAAAGAAGCGGGACAGGCACCCCAGATTAGCTAGTTTGCTCCACAAAATTGTTCTGTCCACTAGATCAAAGGCGGATGTAAGATCAATTGATGCTAAATATATGGGGAGATTTCCAGGGGTCCAGGCTGCATTTTGCATAACATTGATTAACAGGCCACCCGCATCGGTACCCACAGTTTTTCTGAAACCAAACTGCATGGACGATAAAATTTGCTGTTGGTCCATCCAGCACCGAATATGCTCTAGAACGAGGCTGGCAAAAATTTTAGAGTCCACATCCAACAGGGCAATAGGTCTATAGCTAGTGGGTACGGCCCTGTCCCCTTTCTTAAAAATCGGTATAATATAGGACATTCTCCAGCTGTTTGGAAGAAGGCGGATCTTAACAATGTCTTTGTATAAAAGAAATAGTATTTTGGCCCATAAATTTGGTTTCTCCTTCAGGACCCGGTTGCAGAGCAAATTCGGTCCAGATGCCCTAGAGGGTGAACTCTTTACAATGATATCTTCAATTTCTTTTACACTAAACGAAATATTCCATGAGGCATTTTCGATCTCTGACGGAACAACCCATGCCACACTGGGGGGGCAGTAAATACTCGAAAAATGCCCTTCCCATATATTTGAATTTATACAAGAGGTTTGGACTTTACTTGTTCCTGCTCATCATTTTTGATCAAGGACCAAAGTCTGCGTGTATTTACATTGCACACCGCACTCAACATAGATTCCGCGTCACCCTGGTAGAGCTTTGCCCGCAAAAATCGTAACTTATTTTTCCATTTATTTTTTATTGCATGGAAATCACGTGCTTCCGCAACTGTATACGGTAATGGATGGCATCTGCGGAACACTCAGATTTCGCTATTTCTACTCTGTTTGAGTGATTTCACTTCCACAAAGTAGATATGTCTATGTCTTTTGTCACTTTTGGCCTTTTCCTTTATTCCGGCCTTTCCTCGAATTACCGATTCGACATAACTCTCAAAGGAAACCTGACAGTACATCTTTTTTTTCTCAGCAAAAACATCATTATCAAAGTCAGCCTGGAAAAGTATATTAACCTTCTCTATGTTATTAATATGCCAAGCAATTCTATTTGATTGGACATTCACTGTAACCTGAGTTTACCATTTTTCATCCTCTCTCCTGTCCATATCTACCATAAGAGACATTTTAAGCAATCTATGATCGCTTTCCTTCGTATCTAACAGGCCGAAATCATGCACAAGGTGAAATGTATGCGTGCAGACAAAAATATAATCTATAGTAGATGACCATCTTCCATTAGACCATGTAAAATTGTCCGCTGAGTCATCCAGCAGTTCATTCACCCCCTGCAAAACCCAACCACCCAGGAAGAGGGCCCATATGTCCCCCTGGTGACATTTCCGTTGGTTGATTCTTTCTCCAATCAGTCGACCAAACCTGCAATCATTTATTCCTTCAACTAGGCATATTTCAGCATTGAAATCCCCAGCCACGATCATATATAGATCCCTGTTCATAGCCTGGCACTCATGTATTACGGAATCAATTGCATCTATGTTTGCCTTTAAATCACATTCAGGTTGCCAGTAAATGTTTATAATTAATAGGATCGTGGAGGATCTCCTACAATCAATTTTCACTAATACTGCTAAACACCCTTTATTTATATGGAACTCCTTTTGGGTTGTAAAGGCTATATTATTCTTAATCACGATTAATAGCCCACCCAATGGTCTTCCCATTGATTTCTTGGTTGCAGGTTCCTGAAAGATGGTAAAACCATCCAAAACGATTGCATTTTCTGCCCAGGTTTCTTGAATACATAGGAACGAATAAGACAAGAGTTCCCTACATATATTAGCAGAATGCAATAGAGCATGTGATCCCCTCGAATTCCACGATGCAAGAGTAAGTATCACCCTACTCTAGGTTGAGCCTTTCGAGTCTTGGATCTTGGATATGGATTCCTTCAAGGTTGATGCCAACCATCTCAGCTCCGCCACCTCATCTGGGAGAATCTCAGCGTTCTTGGCTCTTTCTCCTTCTCTGTCATATCTCATCTGCATCTCTCTGGGGAGCACTCCCCTCTCACACCTCAGTTGTTTCCGTGCACCTAGGCTAAAGTTCACTATATCGTACCCAAAATGTTGCAAAGCCAATCCTTCCGTCAGGGCAAGATCATATGTATCCCTGGAGTAGAATACAATCCTGATACAGTCAAATCTTGTTGGATGAATATAATCAATAAGCTTAATGTCGTTAGAAGTGATCAAAGATAGCCGGGGGAGCTCATTAAACAGTGACAGAATCCGTCCTCTATTTAAGCAAGGAGGCCCTCCTATTGTGAGCATAAAGTTTAGTATGACACTGGGGTCATCAGCAAATTTCGGCTCCCCCCAATCACTTTGATCATCTGGCCAGGCTCTAGATAGCATTGGATCATGTCCCTCGGCCCTCTGATGTCCACCTGTCGCCCACTTCCTATTTTCTCCTCTCTCATTATCCCTCATCCATTCCCTATTTCGGTTGTGTTCTCTATTTTGTTCTAGATTCTGCTTTATATTCCACATTTCGGCTAGCTCCCGTATCCTCTCTTCAAAGCTCATACCCTCGATTCGGGGTTTATTTATTAGTAACCCCCCCTCCTTACATTCCTCTCTCAAATCCCTCCCACTTTCCTGTGTGGTAGGAGAGACGGGCCCTTTGTTATGTACACTCTGCCTCATATCATGGTCATTAATGATAGTATGAGTATTAGAACTCTGGTCAATCTGTTTTTTTTCTATTTCATTCCCATCTACTTTCTCAATCATTATTAACCTATGCTGTTCTCCCTCGATCCCTTTTGCGTCAGATAACGTTGCTCTAGGGAGAGGACGGTGTCTGTGCTTAGAGGGGAAATCAAATAATTTGATTAGTGCCTCTTGAACCAATATTTTGATATCTTCACTAGGTGTCAAAGATGGCACACTCCTGTTAGTCACCTCAATCAGGGGCCCCTCCCTCAGATTCGACTTCCTCGCACGGCCTTAGATTGCTGCATTTAAAGAGGCTTTCACCAACCTGGGGCACAGTTAAATCCTCTTGTACCTTCTCTACAATTTCCTGCATCTTATCCGTAATTGGCTTTGGTTTGTTTTATACCAAAAAATTGCTGGATACCCCTTTCCTCTTTCTCTCCCTCTGATTTACTTCCATTCATCTTCTTCGGGTTCTTTTTCTTATTTGTTTCTGTTGATCTACATTTAAGATTGCCATTCTCCCTTTTACCCTTGTAGTTCATAGCTTCTGAAAGAGTATTCTTGGCTTCACCATATTCCTTACCACTTATCTCCGGTGAGGTACCTTCTATAGTTTCTGAAAAGTCCTTCTTAGTTGATCCCTGTCTATCTACCATTTCCTTCACTTCCAGAGCTATTTTGCTTTCTTCATTTAACTGTGTGAGGTCTAAGTGACCTCCCTCTCCTGATAAACTACATATGCCTTTAAAATTTATATTGGTGTTTTTTAACTTCGGTGATGGTTGATTTTTCAGTTTTTTGGCTTCCGTTTTGTTCGCTCCCTTCTCACTCTTGGCTCTTCTTTTGAGAGCCCTAGCCCGCATTTTCTTTTCTCTTCGTGTGATAACATACACAAAAGGAGTCACGTCATCCTGGGTTACGTCTTCCCCAGCTATCTGCTCCTGATCCAGCATTTTAACTTCCTCATTTTCCATCACTTCCACAAGTACCGATGGACTATCCAGCTTGATCTCTACCAGCTGCTCTGTGGTACTTAGAGTGGTATTTTCCAGTTTTCCACCTTTATTTTCATTTTGATTTTCCATTTTTTAAATTTTTTCCTGGTTAATTAATATCAATCTTTTTAGTTCATTCCCATGTTTCAAGGTTACATCTCCTTCCTGGGTACATAGCTCGTTCCCTGTTTGGGAGCCTTGATTGAGAGGCCTTATATTTTCCGTAATGGGAAAATGGGCAGTTTCTCTCATGCTCAAGGCATGTACGAAACCTTCCAATCTACTCAGTTTATCTATGCATTCAACCATCATACATCTTAATTCCTGAATTTCCCCATGAGTTCTTACATGACCTTTGTCTAAAAGGTTCAAGATTCTGGTTAATACCGGGAATGACTCAGTTTCTAGCATGTTGTCCTCTACCACGGTTTCTTTACTATCCTGGTTGTGCATCTGTTCCTCAAAATCTCCTCGCCCTGGCTGGACGGGGTTAGTCAGACTCGAGCATTTGTTTGCAGTTACCCTATGTGCTCCCGTTCCGCCATCCCCAAAAAGGTCCAACAAGGGGCCCTTACTGTGGTCTCCAAACTTCTCCCTACTTTCCAGAATGGATTTATAGAGATAAACATTATCCAGACCGCCACACCTAGCCCTTGCTGGAGTTGAAGGGCCCATAGAGAGTCTCACCCTCCTATCCAGTTCGGCAGACACCAAGGGTGCTATAAGTGACGTATCCAACTGAGGTGTGTTGAGGATGGAGTCCTCCATATTTAAGACTGAGGGTTTAACAGGCAATTCGTGGACGCTTAGAAAGCTTTTCTGCACAGTCTCTTCAACAAGGTCCACCTTCTGAAAGGACTCCATTTGGGCCCTTATGCGATCACTTGTAACATTGGGCAAGGGAGGAAAATCAATTCCACTTAGTTCCCACTTTTCTGTCTCTCCACCCCCCAATGTATCCCTAACATCTCCCTCATTCATTTTAGTTGAGCGGGGGTTAGTGTATTCGATCTTACTTGTTTGTGTGAACACAAAAGACCCACTTGCTATGATTGTATTCTGCCTTTCCGATTTAATACTTTTATTTGGCCGCTTAAGATGTTTGTGAGTCTCACTCAATGTTGGTATCGTACCACTCCTTAGGGTTCCCACCATGCTCCGAATACGGAGAATCCCTCACACTTAAAGCCCAATTCACAATTGCCTTTTTCCCCCCACCAATTACCAACACAGTATTCTCTGCACTCTCCTTATCAGGGTGGGTTGCAATACAAAGTAGTGCCGGATTAAAGAGTCTAACTTGCAACCCCCAACCACACACAAAAAATGGAAGCATAAGCACTAATATTCCAAGTATACGAGTCTGGCCTTTCTCGGTTGCAGACTATCCACCCCCTCCTAATCTATACCGAAAAGGAGTATCACTGTGTGAAGTCCTCAACAACCACCACCCCATCCACAGTGTGGTAATTTGTAATAAGCAGAATCCCGAATACAGATACTCAGAGAATCATTCTAATACTGAGTACTGGAAGAAGCAACCCGGCTATCAAATATGCAATGTCCCACGCAGCTCGAAACAGGCACAAATGACTTGTTTATTCCCTGCTTGCACAGCGTACCCGAAACGCTCTCCTTATCAGGTGCTGCAGCAAACAGTGTTGTTTCTCTCCTCAACAATTTAGATAAGCAGTGTATGGAGTAACTGGAAACAGGCACAATTGACTTACTTATACACTGTTTGCACTGTGCACCTAAGACACTCAAGGAATCAAGGAAGCAGGCTCAAAATAATGGTTGGAGGGGCCTCAGTCGCTTTCAGGATGGGCTGTTATTAGCACAGCACCTGCCGAAGATCCCCCAGCTCTTGAGGCGCCATAGAGACTTGGGAGGCTGTCAGAATGCCATAGAAAACAGGCACTGAGTTAAGAACCACCAGACTGTCCTAAGGGCGGAGAAAAAACTGTCACCCACCCGGCTATCAAATATGCAATGTCCCACGCAACTCGAAACAGGCACAAATGACTTGTTTATTCCCTGCTTGCACAGCGTACCCGAAACGCTCTCCTTATCAGGTGCTGCGGCAAACAGTGTTGTTTCTCTCCTCAACAATTTAGATAAGCAGAGTGTCGAGCAACTGGAAACAGGCACAATTGACTTACTTATACACTGTTTGCACTGCGCACCTAAGACACTCACCTCATTAGGTGCTACAGCAGTCGGTGATATTTTCTCCTAAAAAATTCAACAGCCGAATCCAACACAAGGTCGGGGCTGTCTGTCTTACCCTTTGAATGCTGCGTAATCTTACTAACTGCAAGTGTTAATCAAATGGAGGCTCGTCAGAAAAAATAAGTGTAACTATCTATGTTTAGACAAAATACACTCTACCTCCACAAAGATTTCACTAAACGTAAACCTCACCGGCTGCACTGCTGTGCTGCTGTGCTGCGAGCAGCAGACAGCAGACAGCCACTTCCGGATCACTTCCTCAGAGCGCGCGCGCAGGAGCGCGCGATCTGGTGGTTATAAGGGTTTTTTCTAAAGTGGGCGTGGCCTACAAAAAAACAAATATAAATATATATTTAGGGACTATATTTACTCTGTAAACTTGTAAAATCTATTAGAAGTGGGTTACAATACTCTATATAAAGTCGTACTTCTAAACAAAGTCCTTTACAGTAGTCTCTTGATATGCAGCGTTAGGCAGAGTTCCACAGCAATCACAGCAGACAGCCACTTCCGGACCACTTCCTCGGAGCGCGCCCTCGGAGCGTGAAGTATACCACTGAGCCACAAGCAAAGTAAAGACTCTTGACATAGCAAGAACATCTGCCGAATACACAGTTTGTTTTACCCACTTGAGATTAGATAAAGGTTGGGTGAATTGTGTGTGTGGTTTAAACATATCTTTGTTATTATCTTCTACAAACGAATAACAAATTAACTATGTTGATGCAGGCTCAGTTTGTATAAAACGCGACACACTTCTCCACTCTCCATGAAATAATGGTTGTGATTGAACCTGAAGTCTGCTTGAGTGTATTATATGTGTATAGTAAATTTGGCTTGACACACTCTGTATGCTACAAACTATGAGCCCTACATATCGACACTCGAGACTAAACGGAGCGTTTGGGACAAGTTCCCAGATCTCCATGTATGGCCGGGTGGCCTTGCTAAAAATGGTTGTGGTGCCCAAATTGCTGTACTTATTCAGCAACAGTCTACCCCTATCTCCTGTTTATCTATCAATGTATAAGCCACACACTCTATGGAATATAAATTTATGCAATTCTCAAATTACTAAAAAACACGCTGAAGCATAATTCTTACTCATGTGTCAAATAAACATATCAAATAATTTATTTTATAACAATAATTTTCCTTATATTGGCATTTTATACAAAAAACATCACATGACAAAACAGGACTAAAAATATCTCAAGGGTTATCTGTAGACTTAATTTTTTTAATATTGCATCTAGTAATACATTTATTTTCAGTGTTATTAAATGCAAGTGAGGTGTTTCTCGAAATTGATATATCTGCGGGATGTGTTGCCTACGTGTTTCGGCCCATTTCCGTAGAACAAACACCTTTGCGAAAACGATACGCAAGCTGGTGACATCAATTTGATGGTGAGCAGTTGTAGCTCCACCTGACAACACCACATGGAGTGGCCAGTGTAAGTTACCTTACACTCCGTGTCACGACGCTAGTGACACAAAGGTATCACACCAGAGATGCACAATGATGCAATTAAGGCAGAGTAAATTTATCCCGGATAGAAAGAAAACTGTATTATATGTACAATTAGAGACCCATTAATATGGGTGACCTATGGTAGTTTCTGGTTATTAACAGACCTGAAAAGAGATTAACTACTGTTGAACAGACAGATCTCACCATACCATCATAATAAAGGGGCTTTTTTGTCCCGTCTGTAGGAATCACACTGTAGTCAAGCCTGTGAGATGCCCCGAGACCAAAAATAGACACCAATGTGAATGCCAGGTAGGTGTTTCTTTCACCACCTTCGGTATAAATTATTTATAAAAAGAAGTGGAAATGTCTGTAATAGACATCCTGTATGTTTACTCAACAGAGAAAATGTTGTGGCTCCAGCAACAGGAACCTCCAAAAGATGTCCTTGTTTCAAGTCTACCAGAACAAGGTTAGTAGAAAAGCCCGACTCCCGATCAAAGCAGTTTTTAAGTTAAACTGTACATTCATTTGACTCAGCATTAATTTTCATTATGTTTTTAAAATAGGAAGAAATAAGGGTTAGAAGATTCATTAGTGACCAGAAGCAAAGATAACCATCTGTCCTGATGAAGGTCTCCGGAAAAACCTTTTCTGGCATGGGGTTTATTCTACAGAAATAGGCCGAAATGAGTTGACAACACATCCCGCAGATATATCAATTCGAGAAACAACTCGCTTGCATTTAATAACAAACACCGTGAAAATAAATGTAAAAGTATGACTAGATGACATATTTAGAAAAATTAAGTCTACAGATAACCCTTGAGATATTTTTAGTCATGTTTTGTCATGTGATGTTTTTGTATAAAATGCCAATATAAGGAAAATTATTGTTATAAAATAAATTATTTGATGTTTGTTTGACACACGAGTAAGAATTCTGAGTCGGGGTGTTTTATAGTAATTTGAGAATGACATAAATGTATATGCCATAGTGTGTGTGGCTTATACATTGATAGATAAACAGGAGATGGGGGTAGACTGTGTTTCATACTTAACCTCATGTTGACTTTACCCTCTTAAAACACAGTCCCCATAACAAAAAAAATGTTTGGGCACAACCTACTATATATTCTTATTCAACAACATCCTGATATGGCCAGGCCACCAGTTCTTTGACAAAATTCAGAAGCTCGCCTCCAACTTTGTATGGGGGGGCAGGGAGGGCATGATGAGGCTTAGCTGGTCCAAACTATGCAAACCTTATAACACAGGCGGTCTGGCAGCCCCGGACTTCCTACTATACTACCGTGCTGCACAAGCACACTTTGCGAAATATTAGTTCCACTGCACGGAACTACATGCCCATTTTCAAACAGCAAAAAATTGCAGCCTCCCCCGCGTCCTTACAATCTATGATCTTGGCGGAGGCGAAGAGAGATGTGGTGGGGGTGGACCCCGCTGCTTGCACAATTCGAGCCTGGGTGTCGCTCTTTCACAGAGTGGGCTCGGAACTATATTGGCCACACACCCCACTTTGGCAATACCCAGACATGACACCCACATTTGACACAGCACTTCAGAAAAGTTGGGACCCAGACAAGGAAATGCGCCTGGGGGACCTCTTCCCAGAGGGAATGTTCGTCCACTTGAAGGAGGTCCAGGATAGGGTTGGAGGCGGTCTAACCACAACACTGCAATATCACCGCCTAAGGGCAACATGCAAAAACAAGTGGGCAACATTCCCAGCAGCAGCAACCCCACATCCATTTCTGACCAGAGCCATGTCACAAGCAGGGTTCAAAGGCAGCATCTCCTCGTTATATAGGGCAGTAAAAGCGCACACCCCATCCAGAAACAATATGAGCACCAAATGGGAAAAAGACTTGCACACAACCATAGATGACACTAAATGGGCGAAATATTGCTACTTCACCAAGTCCATATGCCTCTGCGTCAATTTCAGATTGATACAATTCAAGGTGCTGAACCATTTACACATTACGCCCAGCAAGATTAACAAATTCGATCATTCCCAAATGCAAATCCCCCGTAGCTGACTCAATCCATATGTACTGGGAATGCCCCCCGATCAGACAATTCTGGGAGGAGGCGTCCACAACGCTCAGCCATATACTTGACATACAAATCCTGCCCACCCCTTTGAAATACCTGCTAGGAGACATCGGGAAAGTACCAATTCAATTGCGCATACTATTTTCGGTAGCAGGCGGGGTTGCCAAATGAAATATACTTAAATGTTGGAAGTCGAAGAAGGCCCCTACTATCCAGACATAGCTCAGGGACAGGATCTCGATACAAGACTGCGAAGAAAGTTATGTTAAAGGAGTCGCATCCGTATGTAGGCCAAAAGACATTTGTGCACCGCTATGCCCCAAGATGAAGCAGGATGTGGTTCTTCACCATCCAGTCCCACCTAAGCTGTAATAACAGCCCACAATCAATGTCAATGCCATATATTGCTATAATATACATAACAATGTCATGTAACTTGCTTGCGATGTATTGTAACTGTCAACTGAAAAGAAAATGTTCAAACTTTTTGTTTTTTTTACTTTTCACTTGCAATCTTGAAACTCTGTCTCAGATGCTTTATTTTGTTTGAATTATTGTGCCTAGAAGTCTCATACTGTGTCCGGAAAGTACTTTACTTGGGACAAATTAATATCTGTCCATGGAAAGAAAATAATACCAGAACGTGCCTCATCAATGCCCAGTGCCCCCCAGTGAAAAACTGTGAAAGAAAGGTCAATGTTTCTCAGACCGTGCAACTACTGTAGGGCATGGATCTGGGATTACACAATGTACACCATGCCCTTGTTCCAAGACCTTAAAGAAGCACAGAAAACAGACAAGATAATATGGACAGAGGCCATGCTTACGAGCTTTAATGAATTGAAAGAGGTAATTTCAATTGCCCCAATGTTAGCAACCCCTGACTAACCTCTAGAGTTCTATTTGCTTTCTCATTCAAAAGGTCAGATGATGACAGCACTACTTACTCTGAAGAGCACTATGGGCCACAAGCCATAGGCCTATCAGAGCGGAGTATTAGATTCAATAATGCAGGAACAGTTCCCTTGTGAACAAGTGCTTGCCACTGCTGCATTTGGAATTGAGAAGAGCTCCATAAGTATCATGGGGTGTTTTGTAACATTGTATGTGGAGCATTTAGTGTTTGCCATTCTTGAACAGTCTAGATCAACTTTGACCACCCAGCGAGCATCCGTTTATGAAGTTATTTTATCCAGCCCAAATATCCACACACGGTACAAGACAGTAAAACCTGCTGTTTTCCTGACAGAACGGTTTGCTGAGGAAGACCTTGTTAGACAGGACTGTGTAACATTTGAGGGGGAAGACATGCCAAAAGTGAAAGACAGCCCACTTGGGGGGGGATTTCTGTTGATGGGCGAGCAACTATTTTTATTTATTTATTTATTTAGCAATTTGTATAGCGGACCTAACCCGGAGGCATCTGGACACTGTTCTTACAGAGGATGACAGTAAATAATACAGTAGTTACAGAATTACATGTACACATGACAGATAGTATGATGGCATGATCTATGTTATAACATAATCTTAGAAATGAGTGTTACTTCTGTAGCTGGCTTACTGAATGAAGAAAATTACTTAGTTACATGTTTCCTGTGTAAATAGTCGGGTTTTCAATAATTTTCGGAAGGTCCAGAAACAGTCTTCAGAAATTAGTTTGGCTGGTAGGGTGTTACAATGCGTAGCAGCTATTGTTGCAAATCTGCTGCCTCCCACTTTCTGTAATATGAATCTCAGTGTGGTTAGCAGATGAATGTATGCTGAACGCATGGGCATGTTCGATTGGGATCGAGAGACTTTGTCTGCCAGGTAAGTGGGAGCTGACTTAAGTAGGCATTTATGTGTCAGGGTGAGAGTTTTGAAGACAATGCGCTCTTGAACAGGTAGCCAATGGGCATTCCTTCTTGTCATGGAAATGTGAGAGTTTTTAGGTATATTTAAGGCTGCTCTAAGGGTGTGGTTTTGTATAACCTGCAGTTTTTTGATATTGTGGTTCTTGGTGCCAGGGGACAGGCTTGAGACATACTGGTGTGGCAGTAGTCCGCCTGGTGAATGGCGAGTATGAGGTGGTGGTGCAAAAAGGGCTGCCCATGCATTACTCTGCTCAAGCATTGGAGCTCATAGTGCTTATTGAAGCGCTTCTAGCGTCCCAGGGGTGTCGGGTGACTATTTTTTCGGACCCAGCCTGCATCACCACAACGGTGCACCGGGCTTGCAAGGTGGAAAAGACGATGGTTCAGGAGGGCTGGTGGGACCCCAGTTCAACATGCAGCATTATTGGATACATTGATTGATGCACTCGCCGAGCCCTTCGTGACGGCAATGGTCAAATAATATCAATGACACAGATGCAGTTTCAGTCGGCAACATCGCCCAAGATGCAGAGGCCAAGCATGCCACGTATCTTCTCGTGCTTGCCATTTCAGAGTATCCAATGGCACAAAGATGGGTGCAGTTGCCAGCCCCATAAACCTTCCTTCCAATAGCAGATTATTGAGTTGCAAAGACATGCCCCCCCAGGAGGAGAAATAGTTGTGGCAGAGAGGGTGTACGCAGTCCCCTACAGATCTGTTATGACGACAAGATAGCACGGGCAAAGTTGTTATGCCACGTGAACTGCTGATCGCTTTCGACCAGTTGCATCCTCCATCTCATTTGTCAAAACAACATAATTCTGCAGATAAACAGGAGGCCTGGTTTGATCCCAACCTACAGGAACTTCTTACTAAATTGGTGATAAATTGCATTACTTGACAAACAACCAATAGTGGTCACACACTGAGAACAATGGAGGTGCATTACCCCAACCTACTGGGACATTGAGGAAGCTCCATATTGACTACGCTGACATGGGAGAGCAATGCAATGGGTGTAGGTATTTGATCATTGTGTTATGTCCCTTCTCCCGGTGGGTCGAAGGAGGTCTTTGTGCACATGTAGATGCTAAATGCGCTGCCAAATATTAATTGAGAGAGGTGTTTCCTTGCCGGGGTGTCTGCGATGTGTTGTGGTCAGGTAATGGAACTCATTTCTTTAACAAACTCTTTAGGGAAATAACAGTGTTGCTAGGTATCAAGCTGTGCATGTGCACAATTTACCACGCTCAGGCCAACGGGGTTGTGGAGAGGATCAATGTATTATTGAAAGCAAAACTCTTAAAACCCTTACAAGAAACTGGGCACACGGTCTCCCTCTTGCTTTATTCAGTTTACGCACGCAACCCTGTAAGGGTCATCACTTATCACCACATGAGGTGGTAACATGCCAGAAAATTCATATGCCTCTATCTCCTGTAAGGAGGGCATCTGATGCTCACATGGCAGCGTCCACTCTGGGTGAGGAATTTAATACTATTTGACTGTATTAACTAGATCCATAAAATGTTTCTCTCAACATATAGCACCACGGAGGTCTGAAGCATCAACCAGCGCAGCACGTACTCCAACAACTACACAGCCTCTTCAATTGTCACCAGGGGACCAAGTGTTCGTAAAGAACTTTCTGCTCCGCTGGAGTGATCCCAGATACATTGGGCCTTTTACTGTTGTCTATGCCAATCCACTTGCAGTGAAGGTGAGCACCTTTCTGATGTCCGAAGGGCTCCCACTGCCACACCCTCCACGAGCGAGCACGATAATAGTTCATAAGTAGTGTCTGTTAAAACTGTATTTATGTTTGCAGAGTGATTCACAGAATGTATATATGTTTTTGAATTACACATACAATTTCATAGAGGATCAAAAGTGTTTTGAGTAATGGTTTAGTATAGTTTTATTATTTGCAGTACAATTTTCTTTTTTTGAACATTATTTCCGTTTCTTTTTATCTCAGAATGTCAGTGAACTTGCTTATTGACTCACATGTTGATAATGTGCACTATTAAGCAAAGAAAAGGTCTCATACTGCTATGTTTGTGACAATGTATATATGTGTGATTCATTTCACACACAAAATATTCTGTGGTTGTATGTTTGGGTTAGCACTATATTTAGTATTGTAATTTTATACGGTTAGAACATATAAAGGGTGGATACCTGATATCAGAATGGGGATCATTTTTTATTTTATTTATTGGACATTTGTATGATGCCTATATACAAGTGTTTCCAGGTGCCACAAGACAAAGAGTGGGGGAAGGGGCAGAGAAACATGGCAAACACAAAGTAAAACCTAACGGTTATATTGGCGTTGTGACAATCCTACCGTCCAAGTGTATGACAAGGTGTTAATTGTAGGGGGCAGGGGTACAGGGAGAAGTTCAGGAGTAGGGTGCCCCAAGGGTGGGTGCGAGCAAGTGCTAGGCGGGAGGATGAGTGCAGTGGACAGGAAGGACCAGGTTGGGTTAGTCCAGATAAGGGAGCCCGAAAGCAAATGCTGGCAAGGGATGCTGGGGGAACTGGCAGGGGGTTTGCCTGGCCCCCGTAGGACTCTGAAGGGACCAGGCCCCTGTCGCAGCAACAGAGGGAGAATTAGTACGGGAGGGGGACAGGGAAGTAAGAGGAGAAAAGAAAAGTCCTGAGAAGTTTCCAGAACTTAAGAAGATTTGGCTCAAGTCTGAGCAGGTCAGGGAGACCATTCCAGAGGTAGGAACCAGCCGAGGAAAGGGATCTACCTCCCACACTCTGCTTGGAGAAACGTTTGACCTGCAGAGAGATGAAGCCAGAGGACCGAAGGACTCTGGCTGAGAGGTATTTAGGTAGGGAAAGCTGGATGTAGAGGACCCAGGCCCCAAACAGCCTTGTGGATGATGCAACAGGTCTTGAATTTGATACTTGCGGTCACCGTGAGCCAGTAGAAAGATACTGGGGTGGAGAGATGCAGTTCCTGGGCTTGAGGCCAAGGATAAGTCTTACAGTTCAGGATTAGTTGAAGGGGCGAAGGGAGGAAAGAGGAAGATTGAGGAAGAGGCTGTTGCAATAGTCCAGCCTAGAGAGAACCAGGGCTATGGAGACATTGCGCTTCTGGGGGAAGGTGAGGAAAGGTAGAATGCCCCTGAGGAGGTGCAGCTGAAAGTTGGACTTCTTGGCAAGGTCCGTGATGTGTGGAGAGAAAGACTGGAATGAAAGATTTTTTTGCCTCACAGGTGGGTGAGGAGAGGGGACCCAAGGAGTCAGGCAGAGTGTGGGGAGGAAAGAAGGAGCAGGCATCCCCATGAGAAGGATCTTTGTCTTACTGGTATTAAAGCAGAGACCATTGGCAGAGCACCATGCATGAATAGCCGTCAGGCATTCAGGTATGAGGGAGGAGGTAGAGGTGTTAGATGATGGCAGCTTGAAAGAGAGCTGTGATTTGGAGATCAGGTGGGCCAGAGGGGCCAGGTAGATGTTGAAGAGCCATGGCAATAGGATAGAGACCTGAGGGACACCACAGGTAGAGAGAGAGAGGTGGAGGAGAGAAAAGGGCACATTTTCACTTGGGATAGTCTGTTTGAAAGGAAAGAGGTAAGCCACGCCAGTGCTCTGTCCATGGAGATGGTTTATGAGGATGGAGTGGTTGAATGTGTCGAAGGTAGGAGAAAGATTGAGGGTGATCAGAACAGAAGGAGTGTTAGAGTCCATATTAGAGAGTAGGTCCTCACAGGTGTTCAGGAGAGTAGTTTCCGTGCTTCTGGGTGCCCTGAAACCAGACTGGTGGTAATGGAGGCAGCCAGCCACTTTAGTATGGAAAGTCAGTTGGGGATGACCGTCTTCTACATGAGTTTTCCCAAAAAAGGGGTGATAGAGATAGGGCGATAGTTAGCTGGGCAAGAAGGTTCAGCAGATGGCTTTTTTAGGAGAGGGCGCACAAGAGAGTTCTTAAGGGGTTGTGGGAAGGAGCCAGTGGCAAATTAGTGGTTTCAGAAGTCAGCCAAGGCTGGGACAAGAGAGGCAATATTGTCCTTGATGGTTTTGAAGGAGCACCTGTTTAAAGGAGAATTTCATAGGGTGGACAACTCCGGAGATCTCATCTGGCGCAATGGGAGAGGAGGAGGAGAGTATGGGGGGGAGGGAGGCCAAGGGAGATAAGAGAAGGCAGAGGGTTGGAGGGGGCAGATGACAGGACAGGGTGTCCAGAGTTTTGAAGCAGAAGTGGCCGGCAGTGCTGAGCAGAGGGACTGGAAGGGAGGAGGAGACTGTGGTAGGATTGGCAAGCTCCTTGCAGATTTTAAAGAGTTCAGCCATGTTATTGGTGACTCTAGAGATGCAGGCTTGGAAGTGAGCCCTCTTCTTAGCGCAGATGCTGAGATGTATAATAACAGAAATAATTGTCAATTACTGTCTCTGTATTCGATGACAACAGAAGAAGATCCACGGCTGGAAAAAGACGGACAGAAGATGTTGGGACCAATCGCCGGGCATCCCGTATAGAGTAGGCTATAAGTGTATAGGGTCACACCAACCAGCTATGGTTTTGTAACCTATGTGATGTATGTCATTTGTGACACTATGTACTTGTAAAAGCTATTGCTTATGCTGTTTTTGTCAGAGCGCTCGTAGCAGCAGAGTTCTTTGCTGGCACATACTTGATTTTTTTTTAGATTAAACCCAGTTCTCCTGACAAGAGGTATGCTGGACTTTTTTCCCTTGGTAGGTTGCATTACTTCTGGTGTGAGCATTTAGGGGTTACTCTACATAATCCATGGCTACCGTGTTGTCCAACAGGACCAACACTGTCTTGCCTCTCACAGAGGGGATGAAAGGGACTAGAGCCAGCATGATCACACTAAAATCCAGCAGATTGATCTGCTCCCAGTACTCCGATGGGAACAACATGCTGCTCACTAGAAGGTCTAGGAGGTGAGCACCCCAGCATTTAAGGCACAAATCCATGGCCAGAGTCACTTGCGGCCAAGGTTGCCAAAACACTGCTCCTCTCAGAAGGTTGTCTTTCAGGGACCACCACTGCAGGTCTCAGGACACTATCACCAAGACCTGAAGAAGGTCTGACATCCGTCCCTGAGACCACTGTGAACTTAGAAGCCACTGCAGCAACCTCAGGTTAGCCGGGCTTCTGGCACCACAAAGATGCAGGAGGCTGAGGCTGGAAACCTTTTCTGTGTTTGGAAGACTTGGACCATCTTGCAGATGTTCAACACTCTGTCCTAGGGTGTGTAGGCCTGTCCCAGGTGAGTCTCCAAGACCGCTCTGATTAATCAGAGGGACTGGGATGGCAAAACCTGGCACTTCCTTAAATTCAGGGAGAAGCCACACTGTGCAACTGGCTACTTGTCTGGTAAAGGTGTCCGGACAGCAGGTCTGGGGAGGGGGCTCATACGAGTCCATCATCCAGATAAGGAAAAACATGAATGTCTTCCCTTCTGAGGTGCGGCACCGCCACTTCCAACAGCTTGGTGAATATCCTGAAAGGCCAAACGGCAGGACATTGAACTGTTGGTGACCATTCCCCACTTTGAATCTCGGGTATATTTCCAGTGGAAGGCCACATGTAAGTAAGCATCCTGGAGATCCAAGGATACCAGCCAATCAGCCAGGTCCAGGGAAACCACCTTGAACTTTCACAGGTACAAGTTCAAAATCTGCAGATCCAGGATGGGTCTTAGACCCCATCCTTTGGCACCAGAAAATAGGTTGAATACCAACCCCTGACTCGTTCCGAGCAGGATACCCAATTATATGACCCATTTGCCAGAAGCTCATGCATCTTTTCCAATAATAGGGATTTGGGAGGACAGGGCTGGTTGCCTGGAATGTGGTCTGGATTTTGAAGAGCAAAGGGAGCCAATATTCACTGGTGAATGACCTGTAAGGTGCATGAATCGGAAGTGGCAAGCATCCATTCCTTGCCAAACTGTGATATCCCGCCTCCCATGGGAATACAGTGGTACAAGTCCTCTTCGCAGAAGCTTCACACCATTTGCTGTAGAGGGCAGAGTGTGTGAATAGGCACCACCTATGGATTCACCTCTGTTCGGGCTATGCTGCCCTTGTCTGTACCTAACCTCTCCCTCTCGAAACACCCCCTGCCTGCAGGACTTGCTGGCAGCTGCTGCTGGACCACTAGACCCACAGTGGAGAACAGGTTCATACTGTCAAAAAGTATGTCCAGAAGTTTCTCTTGAACAATTGGTGCAAAGCTTGAAATGAGCAAAGAAAAACTCTGCAAGTCCCTCAAAGTCTGTAGTATTCAGAGCTGACTGAAGGATCAGGCTTCCTTGCCTTCTCTAACCAGAGCCTCAAAGTCATCGTGCATCTCACCCTCAGGGATGTTTACAGCTGATTCCAACATGACGGACCAGAGACCGAAAGAGTTCTTGACCAGGGCACAGGAGGGTTCACACAATGTAGGCCCAGGCTCGAAGAGTTGAAACTCTTCATTCCCCATGCATATAGTCTCTTGTTCTCCCTGTCAGGGTGCAAGGATAGAAAGGAGGTGGTCTTAAGGTTTGCTGTAACAGCCGGAACCACCAAACTTGAGGCAATGCATCAACTGAGGGGAACAAATGATCAAAAGGGGCTGGCATGTGCTTCTTAGCCAGGCTCCAGACAACAGTCAGTGCTGAAGCCAGCTTGTCCCAGAATTCAAGAACTGGTCCCTCTAGTGCCTGATTGAACAGAATTAGGGTCTCTTTCTTTGGGCCCTCATCCGAAATTTCCATCAACTCGTACTGCACCATAGAGCATGAAAGAGCAGACAACCCCAAGGTGCTGACCACCTTGGTCATCAAGTACTGAAAAGCAGTGTGCAGCTAACCTGGAGTTGGAGCTGGTAACATGTCAACCTCTGGCGAGGTGTCCAGGCCACTTGCCTATTGAAAGTCGGCTGCAAGATCCACCAGGTCCCCCTGTTCCCTATAAAACTCCTCAGGGAAGTCTCTGACCACCCTTGAAAGGAGGGATTCCAATCCAAAAGGACGGGGCATCTGTCCTCATCATAAAAGTCCCCCAAGTGTGACATGGATGCGTCTCTGGCTAGCGGGACAAATTTCCTCGCTATTCCGGCGTCCTCAGTGGCGCTGTGTGAGGGTGCACTGATGGCAGAAGACTGATGTTTGAATAGGGAACATTGTGACCTTTCCACATGATCCTGTTGTGTCTGCTCTCGGAGTCAGTCGGCTCCTCTGAGCGCAGTGGGATCCGATGTCTTGGCCAAAGCCAACAGGACCACTGGAGTTATGGTTAGAGCTACAAGGTCTTGGCGAAGAGGTGAAGCATCTTCTGCATGAAGGCTCACATTCCTCTGGAGTAGAAGATTGGGTTGGAAATGGTACCTGTTGAGCTTGCCTGGGGTGGTGGCTCCTCTTCTGCCAAGACTAAGAAGAATGGTGCCTTGAAGAACTACCTGGAGATCTGGATCTTTTGTGGTGCTTCTTTTTCTTGTCCTTTCGGGTAGGGGACTGTTCTTCGGTGCCTCGGTTAAACAGGTTTTACAACCCTCTCCTTGTGAAGAAAGATTAACAGCTTCACCTCACGTGCCTTCTGGTGCATCGATATGCATGACGCACAGTCCTGCATGTTGTGGGATTCACAGAGACCATAAAGACAGATGTGGTGTGGGTCTGAAATAGACATTTGGCACCTGCAGTCAGCTCAGAACTTAAATCCCGAGGACTTTGCTGGACTAGGCAGGTTGTTGAATAAAAATGAGAAGCACAAGATTAAAATGAGCAGTGTTCCTAAAGTGAGCAGAGTGCGTGGAAAAAAAGGAACGACAATGGGGCATGGCACCTCCATATATATATTAGCCCCAACCCTCATGTCTAGTGCAGGCCCGCCAAGCCAACACAGAGCTGTGCTGAACCTTTTGACCGTGGAAATGTTTCCAAAGAACATACACGCAGGGAGATAGATCAAGGATGAGGAACCCGTGGGAGGAAGCAGTCCATTAGAAAGCAAGTTAATTAAATGTTTTAGTTGAGAACGGGTTTAAAGGGGGCAAGTTGTTTTACTTTTACATGGATAGTTGGGCCAAGCTTTATCTGAAACACAGGTAAATTGATCATGTGAACACCTCAACGAGTAAAGAGATGACACTCAGCGAAGTTCTATATGGCGGACATCACAGTTACCTTTAAAAGTCTGCATAATTGTGTAGATTTTGTCTCAAAGTAATTTAAAATATTAACACACATTGGAATTAAGGAAGTCACAAACACATTGGAATTATGGAAGTCACAAATGCATTGGAATTCCAACATTCAGGGATTAATTTCTGCATGCAGTTTGCTTCAGTAAGTCTAACTAAAATACATTTTTTTTGTTAGTGCTATTTTCACTTTCCAATGCTGAGCGTACTTATTCAATGCAAGCTTCTCTCAAGTAAAAGCTGTGACAGTTTCTATACAAATATTTTCACAGTTCTCATTTCCTCCAATTCTTGAGTGAACCACATTAACACCAAGTTTTTCACTCTGAAGCGGACTATTGAGAGATAGTGATCTAAAATACTCTACATTTGGTTGAACCAAATGTTAGTGGTGTCATTTATATTAGATGTTTCAACTTGGCTGCACATTTTCTTGTATTCTTTAATAAAGGAGTGAAATTCATAATCCTGTTAGCATCCACTCATTTCAGATGCTGGAGTAGGATTTAGGGAAGGAAAATTAGTATTCAAAGTATGAAAATGAATAGGCACTACAAGATGATCTGATCACGATGAATGGAGTGAGGGTCAGAAAAAATATCTCAGTTTTCTGAAATTACCACATTTAAAGTGACCCATCATGTGGGCAATGCTAGAAACTTTCAGAGATAGTGATAAATATGTCGGATATGCAAGAAATTGTGAAGAAGTAGAATTAGATTATTTGCATCTTAAAAACGTAGATGATGGCTAAACCACCACTTTTCCCAGAGGGATGAAGAGCAGTTACTATGTCAAAAGTCACTGGAGTAATATCCAACAGAATTGGTAGACAAATGTCTGATAACCAAGTTTCAATTAAAAAATGTATGGTCCAGGTTATGTTATAGGAAAAAAGTTCTGTATTTCCTGGCTGTTTTTAATAGCTGATATAACATGAACATGACCCTGGCCAATGGGGGACATGCACGGACCTAAAGGGTGGCAATCTCACTACTACCTCGCCTCCCTTCGCATCTCCCTTGGCCTAGTTATATCATCCTCCCTCACCAAAGCCAACCTCACTATTTATCTCCCGCCCATCTGATCACTCACTGATAAATGTTGATGTCACAGTTCCTCCTCCATCTCCTTTTAAACCACCACATCCCCCACAGAAATAATAATTCAAACCAGACTGCATGGCATTGTGCCTGGCTGAAATGCTATCTTTTCTTCTTGCTGTGACCCTTCCCCAGTTGGCATCCATTGACTCAGCCTTCAAAGACTTAAACGTAGCAATAAGTGCCCCATTCAAACACTAGTACCCTGCCGAACCTTTACTCCATCCACACATCATCTCAAACCATGGCTCACCCCCTTTGCTCGCCTTCTCATAATTGAAATGAGTCTTTAATTCTTTAATTACACACAACCCTACAGCTAAGGGGTGTATCCGTCATTTTTACTCCCTAAATATAGTCAAATACTCCTAATAAATTTAAATAGGGAATACAAAAATACTAGTTAACAGACACGTAGAACAGTGTGCCCCTTCTTTCACCGAAACAGCTCCATGGATATGCTTGGACCAGCAGTGCAGGTAGTACCACAGAAACTACTATTACTGCATGATCGGAAGAACTAAATATGTGTCTTTTAATGTGCATGAATAAAGGTGCAAAGAAATAATTATTACAAACACATTACCGTTTTCCAGTTAAAACAGATTTTTACTCGCTTATAAAATACTCCCAAATGGACTTACATTTTCACTCCCTAAAAACATAATTTTACTCCCAACTTTAATAGGGAGTAAAATACTCACACTTAAAATGTTCATCTGGAGCATGGATTACACTGATGTCGCAAATCCCCACCCCCATTTTCATCACCTACAAGAATGCCTTCTTGAACCTCAGCAAAGCCCTTGACACCGTCAAGTCACACTACCTCACTAATCTCATATCCTCTTTGCCACTCCTATTCCTGCAAACACCACTAAACCCTTTACGCTTCATAACATGCTACGTCCCCACCACAACCTCTCTTTCAGCTAATGACATTTCCCTCTACCTCTCTACCAAGATTTCCAATATCTGCACACTCCCCCAACTATCCTTTAGCAGTGGTCAATGTGTACAAAAAGAAGTAGTGGAATTATGTTCCCTGCTGGCCTGCCGCAGCTCCCCACAAACCCCATCGCCACGCCCCTCCCACGCTCAATCCAAACTCCCAAACAAATGTGCCTGGTCTTTAAAGGGAACATTTAGTGCAGTGCACTGAAGTGCAAGTTTGAACTTCTTCCGACACTTATTTTAAAACAAAGCCATTCTAGAATGGTTTCTTTTTAAAATAAAAGTATAGGAACAGTAAAACGTAATTAAAAACGTAGAGGAGCATTGTTTCCAACTGTTCCCACCCACTGCCTTTACCAACTCAACTTCCTCACTGGTTCACACCTCTTCTATTGCCTGCCTCAGCCCCTTCTCCCCTACCACAACCTCAGAGCCGACTCCCCTTCTCTGTGCCTCCAGCATGCTGTATACCCCAGTGAATCCCTATGCTCAAATCATGAAAGAGCTTTGATCTCTCACCAACTTCCACATCTCCTCTCAATTCAACCTTTCCCTCTCCTCTAGGATATTCCCAACCAGCTATAATTTTGCCACTATTCTGGCTATCCTTAAGTAGCTCTTCTGTTACGTCTGACAATCTTGCTAAAAACATTTCTCTCTTTGATCTTGAAACTAAGAATCTATCGGATCCACGACATTCTGGCTTTCACAGCCACCAAACTAATTAAATGATTTTAGCCTACTCCAACATTCTCACCACTGCCCAAGAGTCCAAACTCTCCTCTATCATCATTCACTTCGACTTATCAGCTGCCTTCAACACTGTGAACCATCCTTCTCGCCTCCCTACCCTCTCCATCATAAGCATTCACGATTCAACATCAAGTCCTCAAAATCCAGCAAAGTTGCTGGGGGTCTCTAAGGTGAAGGGAATTAGAACATTTATGAGGATTCTCCCTAACACTGTGCATCCCACCTCTCTCCTTCGCTCCATCCTCATCCTACTTCCCCTCTCTCCCTCTGTGGTGCTTTTCGTTTCCCCCATCTTCTCCAACTGCTATTCTTTCTCCTATTTCTCCTATCCCATCCCTCTCACTAAGTCGGGTAGGAAAAAGTTCAAAGGGACATCCTGGTCTCCAATCCAGGCCTCCCTATCGCCGATACCTACATCACTGCTTCCTCCAGACGGACTCTCACCAACATCCTCTTTGTCGCTCCCTCTCCAGACCTATGGACCCCCTCATATGGTCTCTGTTGTCTCTCCTTTCTCCTCCTCTCCCATTAATTGCTGCACTCAGTGGGAGGGCCTCTTGGCCTCCTTCCACTCCTTCAAGACCTTCATTAATGTTTATCTGAATGGCACCGTCTTGGTCCAGGGCGCTCAGCCAAATCTCCTCTTTTTCGATAGGTGTCTCCTGCATCTTATCAACTTCCTTCCTTCTGCTACTCCTATTAGCCCATCTCCATTGCCACCTTCGGCCCCCACCTCTCTGCCCCCCTTGCCAGCTGCATCTCTCATGGCCCCCTTGCCAGCTGCCTTTCTCATGGCTCCCTTGCCACCCTCGGTTTCCGCCTCTATGGCTGCCTCGCCATCCACGACCCCTTGGGCTCCTCCGCCTCCTCCTCCTCTTACCTATCGGGCTCCTCTGCCATCTACCTCCTTGGCTCCCTTGCCAGCTGCCTCTCTCCTGGCGCCCTTGCCACCCTTGACCTCCACCTCTCAGGCTCCTCTGCCACTTCTGTTGGGTAGCTCACCCCCATGTACCCCTCCCTGGAAGTCTTTAAGTTGCAACCTACTCCACATTGCTACTCTCAACTCTCGCTCTGGTGTCAAACACTCCTCTGACATCTGGCACCTCCTTAAACTACTCAATCTAGATGTACTCGCTCTCGCCGAGACATGGTTTAAGGCCAGCTCTGTCACAAGTTTTGACACACTCCTCCCTGAGGGATACAAGATCCTCTCCAAGCTCAGGCACAACAGGCTCAGAGGCAGAGTGGCCCTGGTCTTTCCAAAGTGGATTCCTGCCTCCATCATTCCCACTCAAACCTACTCCTCCTTTGAAAGCCTGGTCTGCTCTCTCTCTCTCTCTCTCTCCCTCCTAGCTTCTCTGTGATATTGGTCAACTTCTACAGGTCCCCGAGCCAGGCCACCCTCTTCCCTGACCCCACTGCATCTCTCCTTTCCTCTACCTTACAGCTTCTCAGCATCCACCTGGAGTCTGTCTCCTCGGGGTTTTCCGCAATCTCTGCGACTCTCTCTCCCTCTCCATTCTTCCCTCTGGCCCGACGCACACCGTGGATGCTCTCATCTCTTCAGACATCCACCACTCTAATCCTCTTACTACTCCTGTCTCCTGGACTGACCACTATCTCCTTTCTTCTCACTTGAAGCACCTGTCCCATTGGCAAAGGCTCACCCAGCACTGCCACCTTCCTTCGCGGTCATTCGTCCTATGAAGCGAGTGTCAGTAGCCGCCTTTGACTCCACCTCCTACGACTCCCATCCTGACAAAGCCCATTCCAACCTTCACCTTTCTATCTCTAACACACTGCACATACTTGCACCTGTCATGAGGATCCGCATGAAGCCTTCCAAAAAATGCAACTCTTGGTATGACGCGGATCTGGCTGCTCTGAAACGCAAGTGCAGAGCAGCTGAACTGAAATGGGAAGTTTCAGGTACACTCTTTGACAACTGGCCTGCCCTGCCGCATACTTCAAAGGCAATAAAGACTCTTCATCCTCTCTAAAAAGAGGGTCTACATTCAAGCCTGCATCTCTGCGGCCTCTAACAGCCAAACTACTCATAATCTGCAAGGAGCTGGCTACTACTACTGCAGTATCTTCCTCTTCTACTCCTACTCAGACCATCTGCTCAGCCCTGGCCTCTCATTTCACAACTAAAACCCAGGACATCCTGTCCTCGCTCTCCTCTTCTCCCCTCCCATCCTCTCTGTCTCAAGCCTTTCTTGGCTTCCCCCTCTCCTTTCCTTCTCTCCTCCCTCTCTCCTGTCACACAATATGAGGTTTCCAGATCAGTCCGGTCTATGAAAGTCGCATTCAAACAGGTGACCCCCAGCCCCTCCAGAACCATCAAGGACAACATTGGTTCACTCGCTCCAGCCTTGGCCAACCTCTACAACCACTCTTTCGCCACTACCTTGTGCACCCCATTCCAAAAAAGCCTTCTGCCGACCCCTTCATTCTGGCCAACTATCACCCAATCTCTATCTCTCCATTCCTGGGAAAACTCCTGGAGAAGTTGGCTATCCCCCACCTTACCCTCCACACCGATGCTGTTGGTTCTTTCCATGACTATCAGTCTGGCTCCAGATCAGCCAGAGGTACGGAAACTGCTCTCCTGAAAACCCATGAAGATCTGCTCCCTAAACCTTGACTCTAACTCTCCCTCTGTCCTCATTCTCCTTGACCTTTCCTCTGCTTCTGACACTGAACCACAACATCCTGATCACTCGTCTCCGCGATACCGTGGGCATCGCAGAACAGGCTCTGGCATGGCTGTCCTCATTCCTCTTGGATCGTCCTTCCCAGGTTCAACTTGGGTCTTTCCTCACCTCCACCACACTCTCCACATGTGGTGTTCCCCAGGGCTCTATCGTATACCCCTGGTTTTCAATGTCTATCTGGCCCCTTTGGCCCTCCTAATCTCTACCTTTTCTTCTAACTTTGAATGTTATGCGGATGACATGCAGCTCTCTTTCAGGCTACCTTGGTCTCCTCCTCGTTCATCCCTGATAGTCTATCCCCTATTCAGGCATGGTGTGCCTCTAATGATCTCTGCCTGAATGCCAGTAAGATGGGAATCCTTCTCATTGGGAACCGTGCTCCCGCTTTTCCCCCCTCACTCTGGCTGGCCTCTCTGGGCCCTCTGCCCTCCCCCTCTTGTGAGGCAAAAAACCTTGGAGTCATCTTCGACTGCACTCTCTTCTCTGCACACACCACAGACCTTGCCAGAAAGTACCACTTACAGCTGCTCCTCCTTAGAGGTATTCTTCCTTTTCTCACCATCCCCCAGAAGCTCACTGTTTCCAGAGATCTGGTTCTCTCTAGGCTGGATTACTGCTACCATTTGCCCTCTGTAATTTATCCAGAACAGGAACGCAAGACTTATCCTTGGCCTCAAGCCCAGGGACTTCATCTCTCCGACTCTGAAATCCTTCCACTGGCTCCGGGTGGCTGCAAGGATCAAGTTCAAGACCCTCTGCATCATCCACAAGGCTTTCTGGGTCGAGGGCTCTTACTATCTCCAACGCTCTCTTCCTACGTACCTTCCTTCTAAAGCCCTCCGCTCCTCTACTTCCAATTCTCTGCGGGTGAGTCGTTCCTCCAATGTGGAAGATCTCTTTCCTCTGCATGTGCCTCCGTCTGGAACAGCCTCCCTGTCTCTCTGCGTCTTGAGCCGGATCTCCTTAAATTCCGGAAGCTCCTCAAGACCTTACTCTTCTCTTCCTTCTCTCTGCTTCTCCTCTGCTAACCTTTCGCTTCCTCCTGCACCACTATGCTGACTGGCTGCTTGGTGTTCCTCTGAGTCTTACAGGACACCAGCCCCTGCCCACTCCACTCGACTCCACTCGCCTGTTGGCCTTCCTGATCTGCTGCCTGGCCTACCTTGCACTACCTGGATGTGATTCCCTTGGCAGGCCCAGCCCTTCCTTGCACTTTACTGCTCTGTGTGTACTCCCCTCCCGCTCCCCCCGTACCCACCCCCTACACTACCTGGCTGCGCACTTGCACGGGCTAAATGATACTAGCCATAGTAAGATCGGTTGCCTTGCTTTCTCTTCTTCGCCCGTCCCCCCTAATCCGGTTGTGCCTTAAAACACTTGTGTATAGATGCATTATAAATAACGTATTAATGAATCAATCAAAACCAACCCAGATCCTCCACAGGCGCACACTCTGTCACCTGACGTCAAAAGGGTTTTTAAACCAGTCAGCCGTTCTGCGGAAAGAGAACTGAATCACATGAACTGCATTGGGAAAATGATTACCACCAGGAAGGGGCGGGGGGCGTATAACTCAATCCACCTGATAAGAATCACTAAGGAACGAAGCCAAGAAAATCCCAACAGCCAAACTGAATGAGGATAGAGAGACAACAATCTGGAATCTTGGGGGGCGTGGCCAGCGAGCGATCGATGAAGACGTGAGCCATCTGAGTTCCTGGAGCTGCCAATTAAATCCTGAAAAATCCTGGGAATTTTAACCAATATCCTTTTTAAAATAACATCAAAGGGTAGCGGAAGCCTAGCAGAACGAGTCGCTGTAACCCAAAAATCAATCCGAAGAACAGAACCAAAGATAATTGTAGCGAAAAAGAAAGAACGCAGCCGGCGGCAAAATCGTGACAAGATGGCCGACAGCGACACAAAATGAACTGGACGGGTGCTGCCAACCGTCACTGATGCAAGGTACAACAGCCTGCAAGAAGCGGTGAGAGCTTCGCAGTGAAGGAATAAAAGGCCTGGGGCCCCAGCAAGAGTGACGTGGCCTCCGCTTGCAAAAGCGAACGCGATCCGACAGACACCGAGTGAGCAGATAGAAGAGAAGCGAGCAGCACCATTGCCTACACTGACGCATGGCCCAAGCAGGGGCGCAATGTCCCTCCTGCTGCTGTCCCTGCACCAAGACGAGCTGAATAGTCGCGGGCGCTCTGCGGGGCGTAGAGTGCCTGCTGACCCGCGGCAACAGATGACAGCGCTGAGCGCAGGGGCCTATGAGCAAATAAAGCGGTAAGGAGAAGGGGAGGCGGGAAACGAACAGTGAACCCAGCGGGACACACTAGACTGACGAAGGATTCCTCCCACCTACCGCCGCCCATCGCCCAAACCCTACCAGACCTTACTGTCGCCTCCCGGCAACAGCTCTCCTGAGGGGACTTGCCCCCAACCCTAGCGAATTTACAACCTCGAAGGGGGACGGGCTGGAGATTCGCGGGTGCTCCGCGCGGCATAGAGCGCCTGCTGACCCGCCACAGCAGTCTCCTGTATGAAGGGCGAAACCTGGGAAGCAGTGCCCACCGAGAGCGGCAAAGAGAGAGGGAGGCTGAAACTCCTGCCTACCTTCACCTCCAGCCTTCTGGGTCCCAACCATCCCATGGTGGGAAAGCAAGATAGAGAATCCTGCTTGAAGAGGCGTACAGAAGAATACATACATACTGAATTAACACCCTCTGGAGGCAGGAGGGGGAAAAAAAACGAGAACATTGCCCAGATAGCAAGGGAAGGAGACACAGGGACCCTCGGTGAACGGATCTGACACAATAACTGGATGCCCATACCCTCAAAGAAAGAGAAAGATACTACAGACTGTTACTAAAGCCCTCCCAGGAGCACGAGTGAAAGACCGTGGTAAAAGGGAAGAAGGGTACCCTGCAGAATGGCCCAAAATGAACACAACCCACCTGAACTGGAGAGGGCAATACCCGTAATGAAGAGACAAAATAGCAGAGGCCAATACAAACCGAGTGCTTCCAAGTACAGCACAAAGTTCTAGTAGAATCTGGAATCACCACATAGAAGCAGGTGAACGCGCAAAGAAGACTGCCCCCTCAACCACCAACAAAGTCAGCTGAACCATGCTGATAGTACCACAGATGTGAATCACTCTAGTTCTCCAAAACAACACAGAGGAGCCAAAACCTAGAAGCTGTAGGTTAGTTAATGATAGCACGCAACAGCCACATCGAGACCTTGAACCTGGCAGGGACTCCCCCACCAGGTGCTGGACCCAACACAGAAGCAGGCATGGGTAAAGATAAGGGCAGAAGAGCCACAACACAAAGCAAAATGGAGCAATACGCAATACCCACAACGTCCATTGAGCCAGAACAGGAGAAAACCATGGCTGCTGAAAATGAGGAGGGTGATCCCTAATGCCATTGTCAATTCCAGATCCTCTACGGAAATATAAATGGACAGCATCTGCACGGAGGTATCCCTCCTACACCATGAGCTGCAAAAACTCACCTCCTGCACAGGAGAGGCCGAAGCTTGCATATCCGAAACAGAGGATGGCCTCCGGAACATAGGGCAACATATGACCAGAGTAATGCAACGCGTAAAAAAGCTAGAGGAACCAATGGAAGAGGGAGAGGGGCTGTTCACAGTGGAACAATGTTCATATTTTGGGGCTTCCCGAGATAAGTGAAGGCCCCTCCATGGAACTGTTCCTTGAACAGTTGCTTACAGACCTGTATGCCCCAAAGACGTTCTCAAAATTCTTTTCCATCAAACGAGCCCACCGGGTTCCTTCGGGCAAACCACCCCCTGGTGCTCCACCCCACACAGTAATTGCTAAGATTCTGAACTATAGAGACCGAGACACAGTACTACAAATGGTGAGAACCAAAGGCCCTATAACTTACAATGGCTCCAAAATTGCCTTCTTTCCAGACTTCACTAGAGAAGTACAAAAAGCATGACAATCCTTCGACCAGCTCAAGAAGCGACTGCAGATGCAAAATGTCAAATATGGCCTCCTGTTCCCAGCGCAACAAAAAATCTATCACAACGGTACGACTGTACATTTCAATGAGCCCAAAGAAGCATGGAACTGGGTGGAACGCAACCTGGAAGGTGATTGGGGCCCGCTGAACAGAAGGGAACGGGAACAAATCAGACCACGACCTGACAGATTGTCAAACGCACAGCCAATACAACAACAAGAAGAACTACAGCAAAGAGAGGCTGACTGATGTAAGAAATTGCAACCCGATAACAACGTGGTCGCCGGTAGCCACAAGGAAACACAAATAAAGAGACCCACCCATAATGCATCATCTGATTTACAGCAACAAAATGGTGGCCCAGAACAGGCCCCGCGGGAAAAAGAGTCTAAATAAAACTGTAAAAATACAAACATAGATACACAAGTATCCCATGCAGCATTGCCAGTGCTGTACTAGCGAGAGACACTAAACGGTTTGACTAGTTGCTAGAGAGTTTGGTTAAATGGGCAACAGATGCTTCAGTTGGGGATGGAGTATAGGGACGGGGAGTTGGGTTTTAAAGTGGTTATTCTTTTTTCATAAACCATGCACGGCACAACGGCTCGTACTCCAGATTGAAATGAAAATTGATACCGCATATGGAAACCATGACTCCAGAAACACAGAACACCAACAGAAACACAATGTCCCAAATAAAGTCCAGCACTAAAAAGCTTTGTCTCCTAACATGGAACGGCCTAGGCAACAGCATCAAAAGAAGACTGGTGACACAATGGGCCTCATTACGAGGTTGGAGGTAACCATGGCGCTAATAGCGCCATGCCTGCCTCCAAACTCGTTCCGACTCTGCCCTGGTGAATGGAGCAATTACCAGTTCATTCCAAGGTTGGCGGGACCGGTAATTCCCGATTCACCAGGGCCATTCCCCATTTGAGCCCCCATAGGGCTCAATGGGAATGGGGAAGGCGCTAATAACGGTACCGCAAATTGCAGTACCGTTATTATCTCCAGAGTCCCTTTGCGGGTCCCGTCCTTAACGTCTGGAAAAACCAGGCGTTAAGGGAGGACACGCAAAGGGAACTCGTAGTAAGGCAGTAAGGAATTACCGGCACCGGTTCCGGTAATCCCTTACCGCCCACCTCGTAATGAGGCCCAATATCTAAAATCGCCATAACCCAGGTATAGCCCTCCTAACGGAATCCCACTTAGCAGGCACAACATGCCAATTCTTCAAGAGAACCAAATATCGCACAGCAGTGCATGCAGGATTCTCCATGGGATAGAGAGGAGTGCCAATACTGATAAACAAGAAAAACCCCATTGTGATATCCAACATGCTCCAAGATAAAGGTGGGAGATACGTGTTCATACAGGGCACATTATGGAACCAGACCTTCGCCATACGAACGATCTACTCACCCCGGCGCTCATGACAACCCTATCACCACCCCAATAATAGCAAATAACACAGCGGATACCCTAATAATAGGTGGAGACTTCAACGAAGTGATGAATGTCAACATACCTTCAACTCTCTCTTCCTAAATATCTTCCTTCCCGAGCCCTTCGCTCATCCATCTCCTACTCCCTCAGGGTCAGCCGCTTCTCGAAGCAACAAGCTGGGGGTAGATGTTTCTCCGCAGCAGGGGCCTCCCTCTGGAACAGCCTTCCTGCCTCCCTGAAATTTGAGGAAAACCATCTCCGGTTCCGGAAGCACCTCAAAACCTTCCTCTTTGCTTCTGCTTTCTCTCTCCCTCTCCCCTGCTAAATTCTTCACTGAAACTGCACTGAATCTGCAACTGGGCCACTCTCACCGACCTTGGTACTGGGCCCAGCCACTCTCCACTTGCACTGCCTCCCTGGCAACCCCTGCACTGTCTCTGTATCCCTACAGCCCCCTCTCCCAGCACTTGTCTGTTCTTACCTTGCACTTGCCACTAGTTAGCCCTATTTTATTTATTTTATTCTACTTACCTTGTACTCCCACTTCCCCCCTCCCCTTCACCTTGCACTTTTTCCCTTCCCCTTACCCCTGCACTTGCTTGATCTAAATGACACCTGGCCTAGTAGGATCGTTGTCTGTCTTCCCCTTGTTCCCCCCTCCCTGCCTCGTCTCGCCTTGAAACACTTGTGTATAGGCGCATTATAAATGCCATATCATATCATTACATGGACTGCACACACATAAGAGGAAGAAATCCAGCAGCACCAACCAAACTAGCTACTTTTGCAGCAGCACTAGGACTAAGAGACGCATGGAGAGACCTCCACCCAACGGAAAGACAATACTCGTTTCTATCGGGTGCACATGCGTCACTATCCAGGCTGGATTACTTCTTTCTCCCCGCTGTGAATATACACAAAGTAACAGAAGCAACCATGCTCCCCCCGAGGGATATCGGACCATTCACCCCTGATGATAATGCTCGAAACTGAAATACCACAGCCCCCACCAGCCTGGCGTTTGAATGTCTACTACCTAGGCTTTCCAGAACTGGTGGAAGCAATCCAAGAGGCAACAAACACATACTTCGAGTTAAATCAGAACTCGGTAAGCAACAACAGGATACTGTGGGAAGCATACAAAGTAAATTTGAGGGGGGTGATCCTGAGCTGGACAGCAGCACACAAAAAAAAGCATAGGAAAGAAGTGGAAGATGCAGAGACCGAAGTGCAAAGATCAGAAGCACAATACATAAACACATGAGCAATTGAAGACAATAAAGCCCTAGTCCTAGCACAAAGAAAACTATAGAACATAACACTAACCTGAGAAGCAAGCACACAGAACAATTCGAGCTAGGCTATACGAGACCGGAGACAAAGCCAGCAAGATGCTGGCATGGTTGGAGAAGCGAGATGAAGGGCACCTTCAGGTTAGAAATATAAACATGGAAAACACAGAGCAGACCGCGATCGATTCAGAAATTGCAGAGTGCTTCGCAACCTACTACGAAACACTATACGCTGCCCCAACAAGCCCGATAGACCCCACCATACTGGATGAAATCGCCCTCCCATCCCTAGACGATACCCAAAGAATGAATCTAGAAGCAGAAATTACAGAAGAACTGGCAACAGCCCTATCCCAACTACAAAACGGGAAAACTCCCGGACCCAACGGTTTCCCAGTGGAAACGTGGAAAAAAATTGGGAGTAGCGAGGTGGAATCACACATGCTTAACATGTTTTGGCACTCGAAGGAAACGGGGATTCTTCCTCCAGACCTGAGAAAGGCTTGCATAGTAGTGATACACAATGAAGGCAAACCACCAGACACATGTAGCTCCTACCGGCCAATTTCGCTCAAACACAGAAGCTAAAATCCTGGCGAAGATACTCGCAAATAGACTACAGAAAGCAATAACGTCCCTCATTCACCCAGACCAATGCGGCTTCATGCCACAGAGATCCACACGGATGAACATTCATAGGCTACACGCCGCCATTGAAAGAGCACCAGCACTAAAGGAAGAACTCACGCTTCTCACTATTGACTTTGAAAAAGCATTCGACTCCGTCCATTGGGAGGCCCTGTGAAACAAAATGCATAGAATGGGATTGATCATTTCATGGGCTGCGTCAAACTTCTATATAACGCCCCGACAGCTGTGGTCAGGGTGAATGGGTGGACCTCACGCAGCATCAATCTAGGAAAAGGAACAAGGCAGGGATGCCCCTTATCCGCAATGTTATTTGCACTGGCGATTGAACCCCTAGCGATAATGCTGAGACACACACACTCATGGAAGGGATTCCACTGGGTCCAAGGCTGAGAGGACAGGGTATACCTGTACACTGACGATTTACTCATCTATATGAGCGACCCGATAGAATCATGCCCCATTGTCACACATATACTAAATGGATAATGAACGTTTAGCGGATTGAAGGTTAACTACAACAAGTCCATACTATTTCCAATCAAGGGATTAAATAATGCAACCCCAGATAACTGCACATATCGAGTAGAAATCGCACAATTTAGATATCTCGGCATGCAGATCACGACCGACCTTTAAATTATGTACCCAAGAATCTATATCCAATCACTGACAGATTCACCAATGATGTGAGGCATTGGATGACCCTCTCTCTGACCATATTGGGCAGAGTGGCCTTGTTTAAGATGCTAGCCCTCCTGCGATTCCTATATATCCTGCTGAACGCACCGCTACCCATACATAAAACAGAGTTCCGCAAAATTGATGGAATCCTTAGAAAACTGCTATGGGGAGGTGGTCAGCCTCGAATAGCCCTGAGCACACTGCAGCGCTCCACATGGGATGGAGGGATCGGACTTCCCCATCTCCAGACATAATACTGCGCTTCCCAGATGGCAATAGTAAACAACATCCTGCACAACAACCCGGAACTACCACACATTCGAGCGGACACGGAGACAGGACAGAGATTCTCCCCACTAGAGAACCTATACCAACATATATCACGGTCAACCCTGAACACAATCAAAGCTCACAGAACACAGATATGGAAAGACCTACACCAACATTTAGGTGGGAGGGGAAGATCACACCGGTGCAGCCTCTGTGGGGGAATAGGCATCTGCCTGAACTTAACAAGCTCCCGAAGTGGGCAACCTGGGAAGCAGCAGGGATATCCAGGATTGGGGACATAATACAAGATGGCGTGGTACTGTCCTTCCAATCCCTAAGAGATAGTTTCAACCTACCCCTGGCAGAACATTTCCACTACAGCAGTTGCTACACACGCTCACAACATACTCAGCAGACCTGGCCGATATGCCCGTATGCACACCAATAGAGAAAAATATCGTACTTGAGCGAATAAATAATAAGGTAACCTCCACAATTTATACTGCGATCTCCTCATTTGCAACACCAGAGCTCAATGACTTAAAAGCTAAATGGGAAAAGGATGTAGGACCAATACAACCAGAAGACTGGGTCACAGCTCTTATGTACCCAAGAGAAACAGCTATATCCGACAGGATTAGACTGATACAGCTCAAAATACTACACAGGATATATTATCCGAGAGAGGATCTGCATCGATGAGGGAGAGCGACAAACCCCAATTGTCTCAGATGTAGGTGAGAGAGAGGGACCTTTTTCCACATCTTATGGGAATACACACAAATCCAAACCTTCTGGCAGAGATGCTGTAACAGACTTCAACAGTCACCGGTCAGGAAATACCAATGGACCCCAAACTGCTACTACTAGGAATAGAAGAGGACATTGTGATGTCCCGCTTCGAAAAGCTTCTACTATCAAAAACCAAAGGCCTAGCAAAACGAAATGTGGCACAACTGTGGGGCTCAAGCTCCTCTCCACAATATGAACAATGGGTAACAGATGTGGACGCATGTATAATAATGGAAACAAGAGTATCCACCACCAGAGGCTGTCCTGGAAAAGCACGCAAGATCTGGCATAAATGGGAAGACAACTAAAAACATTAGCCGACAAAGCATAAGGCCTAATGAACAGCTGCAATAGACTTGAATTATAGCTCTCACACGAGCACCCAGACAATACCCTCACGTTCACGCTGTGCAATGAGAATGCTTATAAGTTTGTATGTTTAAATTGTATTAAGTGCTGTTTCAAAAACCAATAAAATATGTTTTAAAAAAAAAACAATCTGGAATCTTAATGAGCGATCAGGGTAACCAAACATATTATTTCAGAGCGCTGCTAGTATCCGAGGAAGGAAGAACACAATATGCCCACAGAAGCCAGTGAACAAAAGGGTGAACCAACATGTGGAGGGCTGAATGCTTTGGTCTAGGAGCGATACCCCTAACTGGTTGAAGACAATATCACTGCCTTCCAAAAACGCTAAACTAGGTGGAAGAAAAACGTACTGGTAGGAGTGTGTCTAAGTGTAATATCCTAAGCAGGGGATCGGGTGGGCATGTGCAGGTATGAGCTGGTAAAGGAGCATGCTTGGAGCTTTATCTATGGAGTCGAAAAGTCAGGAAGTGGCTGGGCATTAGACTGTGCCATATTTGGTAATCTTGATAGGACAGGTGGTCCTATAAATACACATGTGAACGCGGATATATGACACTAATTATCCTGCTTAATAATGGGTGTTCTTGCTGCAATTGTATTTCAGGTGGTACTTTATTCATTGAAGCTAATATGAAAAAAAATACTCATAGTAAAATCCCGATTGTAACATAACGTACTTCCAACGAAATTCTAATAAGCTTGTGTATCATAATCTTTTAAGAACAAAATGTAACACATTTTTAAATAAAACCAATGATTGTTTTAACACTATATATTTCAATCAATATAGTATAATAAGTTGTGCAAAAGAACACATGTCTTACCTCTCTGTGATGTTCTTTCTGATGGATGTTCCTCCCAAGGATTCCTAATCTATGATTATTATCTCCAGCGCAGCCGTCTTTGGAAACCTTTCCAACACCATTGGGCACAGTGTGGCTCTTCTCAGCGCCTCTATGGACCCCTCGCCGGAAGGGTCTTTGGGGCCAGTATATAGTCGCCACAACCAATGACCTCAGTTCCACTTTTTCCCAAGGCACTCAGCTGCTGAGAGACAGCAGAACAGACAAAGAGCACAAGCTATCTGCCATAGGGGCAGATTGGGAGGGTGTTAGGAACATTTCTTATTTTGCTGCTTTCACGCCATAGTCATCAATGGGACACCCTACTTTTTACTATTGTGTCAAACCTTTCCTGACGTTTGGAGGTAAGAAGACTTTTTGCTTCACCTCATATGTTTTGTGGGCACCGATAAGCCCTTAAGGCCATCAGTGCAGGAGAACTATTTTCCCAAGTTTAAAATTCTCTTTACCTGCACATACCATCTTCTGTGAAGTGCAGTAGACACACGTTGTGTTTCTAGAACTTTGTTTTGACCAATGTAGTGGTTACTTGCATGGTGTGTCCAGCATGGGCTGGTGGATAACTTTGTGCCGTTTTCTTTTTTGATAGTTTTTTGTACATTTGCATTTTACATGCCAAGTGACAGTTTGTGGCCGGATGTGGGGGCTAGGTCTATCTGGACCCAGTCCGCATTCATGCCAGAGTGTGTTTGTTTCTGAGCAGATGCAGAGGCTGTCCAGCATTGGACAGCCCCAGCCAAGATTAAATGGTGCAGATCCTTTCCAGTCGTCGGCTTGGGGCAACTCCAGCCCGGATTCTGAATATGAGGATTCCTGCAGCCATTCTTCAGATCATCGTTGGGAGCAAAGACCTCTACGAAGGAGAGCAGCCTGCTGAAGACCTGGACTTCATCATAGGAAGCGTGCCAGCAGCCCTTTGCTCACTTGCTCAGCAAAGCCCTCCTTCTCTGCAGATCTCCTCAAGACCTTCATCGGTGCTTCGATGCCTGGACTGATGAGAACAACCAGTTCCAGCACATGCTCGAAGATCCAGTTGTTGGAATCACTCAGAAAAGTCCCAGAATCTTCCTGTATGCTAGACAAACGTTCTTCTCGGCTACTTCTCCACACCAGCTACCGTTCCAAGTTAAACATTGGCACTACGCATATCCTCAACTAAAGGAACAAGAAGTTGTTCATTGAAGTTGCAGCTCTCCCCCACTAAGAAGGGTCTTGCAGGACCAGCTTCTGTGTTTCCACAAGGGTCACTTTTAGCTATTTTCGTCAAGTGGCCATGACTGTTCGGCATCTATATCACATTGTGAGAGTGCTCAGAGGTTGTTGTGATTTCAGGAACTCCTACAGTGGTCCCTGAGAGAATCCGAGTAAAGGGGGGTGAGGAAACATGTCAGTTTTGGCCCCCATCACCAAAGGGTTGTATGGGTATACAGTCCTGGTGCTAGCTCTACTTTGCCTAGCTTTGAACAGTGGTGTTCTGGTCAGGTATCTTCCCCTTGTCTCCTCTAAGGTAGTTGGATCAAGAGAGGGTCTTTTAAAGACGTTCCTTTTGTTTTTATTGTACTTTGGAACACTTAAAAGCTACTGGTTGGTTTACGACAACACTTGTTAAACTATCTCAAAGAGACTCCTAGCTTCCTGAAAATACTTTGTTGGGGCCTGTGACTCTCGGGGCACTAGGTCCCTTCTTTCCTAGCCAGGGAAGGACTTTCTAAAGGATAGTATCTTAACTCTAAGTTTTGTATTTTCAACCTATTAGTTCTCAAACTCTTGATTTTACCTGAGTCTTTTATTCACTTACTTTACTACACTTACAGTATTCTGAAAACTGGTTCGGACTGTATTTTAAAAATTAAGCGTTAGTGCCCTTAACAGAACTCACCAAGGTAAATGTACAAATAATGGGAGTGCATGCTGTAGTGTAGTGTGTTACTTACTTATGGTATTTCATTGTTAAGAGTTTGTCTAAGTTCTAAAAATATAACTATATTTTCATACATTCTGCCTAACTTGTATTATTAAGAGTGCTTTGTGTGCACTTAACTGAACCCTTCATATCTCTTGCGCCCTTCTTATTCTAAGGCTTGCTGTTCATTCACATTGCCTAGACAGAGTTTGGCAAGAAATTTGTGACTGTCCCTGTTCATCAGAATAGGGTGGCTTCCCGGAATCTGTCCACAGGGCTGATTCGGATAATCCATCTGAACACTGAGGAAATCCCCTGAAGCAGAACAACTTGCACTTCCTGTTGGCTGTTGGGGGGGGGGGCACCTATTGAGACCCCCACAAATGGAAGATCTCTTTCTCACAGAGCACCCACTCGTGGGAAGCCAAAGTCTGCCTACTTCAGGTATCCGCTATAAAACTCTCTTCCCCAGCTAGATGGGTCACTGTCACGAGACAAGCTGTTCTCGAGAGCCCAGAACCACAGTCACATTTATTCTCTGCACAAAGGCAAGGACCTGACACCACATTCCAATGGACGCACATACCGACGCACAAACCTAAATGTACTGCGCTGTTAAAAGATGGCAGCCCAAATGCTGCCTACCCACACACTGTACAGCGCTCCACTGCTCTTGAGCTAGGACCGTGCTTTAAACAATAAAAATAATGCATGGCCACTGACCAGCACACGCTTGCCCCACACTGGGGGAAAGGGTGGATATCGCCCCCAAAGTAAGAAAATGGAATGCGTCTCGAGACTCCATGGGAGACAATAGTCCGCTCCAGCCTTTCAAGGACACATCTGTGAGCACTGCCGGTTTAGGTCAGGGTTGCTGAAGCAGCGCCACTTTTCAGCAGGTTGTCTCGCACCATACAAGGTCACGGGACACTGTCTGAGACTTGCAAAAAAGATGGAATTTTCCCCACGAAAACTAAAAATACTGAAAACAGAGTAGCCACTCAAGTGACCTTCTGTAGAACCAGCAATACCAAAATGCACAAAGCCACGAGATCAAGCAAGCACAGGAAGGTCAAGACTGGAACCCGTTTCTGTAAATGAAGGACATGGACCATCTGGGAGATATTTGCCACTCAATCCTCATCAGAGAAAGCTCTGTCCAGGCAGGTGTCTAAGACTGCACCAATAAATCAGAGAAGTTCAGCAACAGGCTGGACATGCTGTACAGATGTGCCAATGCCTGGTCAAGAGGACAAGGCTCCAGACATGGAAGCTTTCTCTCTGTAGGGAAGCTGCAACCACTGCCAGCAGTTTGCTGAAGCCCCTAAGTGCCAAACAAAGGCCGATCGGTAGGAGCTTGAATTCGAAGTGGGAAGATTGCACCACAAATCTCTGACACCTTCCTGTGCTGGAGAAGGATTGGCACATGCAAGCAGGCATCCCTGAGATCGAGGGACAACAATCAGCCCTGTAATTCAAGGGCCTGGAGGATCCGGGCCAAAATAACCGTCATAAACTTGTCCTTACTGAGGTATGAGTTCAAAAGCTTCAGATCCAGGGTGGGATGCAGGCCCCAGTCTTTCTTCTGAACCAAAAAGCAACAGGATACTAGCCATTGCCTCATTCTGAGCATAGCACAAGTTCTACGGCACCTTTCGTCAGAAACTGACAAACCTCCTCTAACTGGCGAGGGGTCAAAGGCAACGGAAGGGTGTTAAAATGGATTTCCAAAATCTACCCTGATGGTGAATATGGGGAGGCCAACATATTATGGTCAATATGATATATATATTTTATTTATATTGCGCCCATACACAACTGTTTCAGGGCGCGACGAGGCAAGGGAGGGGTACAAGAGAGGACAAAACAACAATCTTACTAGGCCCAGTGACATTGAAAACGCGCAGGTGCAGGGGAGAGGGAAGGGGGAAAGTACAAGAGGCAGGGGACAAGAAATCAAAACAACAACAGGTAGAGCGGCCAAGCAGGAGGCAAGTGCAAGAATTAAGCGCAGACAACTGGTGTCTAATAAGTGCGGGTAAGGGGACTGTAGGGTTGCAGATACAGACCCAAGTGCAAGGGGTTGCCAGGAGGCAGTGCAGGTATGCAACTGGGTGGTTAAGGGTCTGGGCCCGATTTCAGCGGGTAACCAGGTGCCCAGTTTAGTAACAGAAGAGATCAGCAAGGGAGAGGAAGAGAGCAGGCAGAAGCAAAGAGGACAGTCTTGAGGTGTTTCCGGAACTGAAGATGGTCTTATATTCTTGCCATATTGCCCACAAAACCCCCGGGTAGGGTGGCCCGTTAGCCGTTCCGGGATGGACCTGGTTAGGGACAAAATGTAGTCCCTCACCTTCAGAGGATGGGAAACTATGTCCTCAGGTCCTCCCACATATGTTCAAGCAACACTCTTGAGTTGGGCCGCCTTGAAGTAGAGGCAGATATCAGGGAACCCAAATCCCCCCTTTTCCCTCAGGAGTGTCAGGGCTGCCATTTTTACCCTAGGTGTCTTGTTTTTCCAGATGAATCTGCAGAGTTCTCATGTTACTTCTAGGAAGAACTTCTTTGGGAGCTGTCTCGGGATGGCTGTGAACAGATATAGCAACCTGGGAAGCAGGTTCATCTTTATTGAGGTCATCCTACTATACCAGGTCAATAAAAAGGGGTCCCATCTCTTCAGGTCAGCCGTCAGGTGTGCCCAGAAGGGGTCATAGTTGGCTGTGACTATTTCCTTTAAATCCCTAGTCAAGTGAATTCCCAGATATTGTATATACCTTTTGGTCGACCCTCATGCCTTGGTAACTCCTTTTTGAGTCTAGGAGTGGGCACCGTTCCAGTACCGGCATCACGCATGATTTCCCTACATGGATCTTAAGTCCCCAGGAGGCAGCCATACTATGATATCGGATTCATGAGCGCCGGGATGGTGTGCTGTATATCATCCGCAAAAAGCGAGAGTTTGTATACAATTTCCCAAATTCCACCCCAATGCCCTTGATTTGGTCATTAGTCCGAATCGCTATTGCCAGTGGTTCCATCACCAGGGCATATAGCAATGGGGGAAAGATGACACCCCTGTCTTGTGCCTCTTGTTAATACGAAAGACTGAGGTTCCCTTTGACACAGACCCTGGCCCTGGGCTTATTATAGAGCTCCTCCACCCATCTCAGGAAATTAGTCCCCAGCTCCACCTTCTTCAGGACCTTCATCATGAAGGGCCATTCAACTCTGTCGAAGGCCTTTTCTGAATCCATCGTAACCAGGCAGGCTTCCTGCCCATTCATTTGGGCACTGTGGATCAGGTTCATAGTTTTCCTGATGTTGTCCGGCCCTTGCCTCCCTCTTATTAATCCTGCTTGATCTCTGAACTAAAAAAGGTAATCCTCCCTCCAACCTCATTCCCAAGATTTTCACCAAGATCTTTACATCCCCATTTAGGAGAGAGATGGACCGATAGGAGGAGCACTTGGTGGGGGTCCTTCCCCTCCTTGGGAATCACCACGATTGTTGCTAGAAGCATCATGGGGGGGGCAGAGCCTCCCCTTGCAGGCATGCATTGAGCACCCTCACGAGGTATGGGGCTAAGAGGGACCTAAATAGTTTATAAAACTTCATCGAGAAGCCATCCTCCCCCGGTGTTGACCCGGACTTCATCCCCTTGATGGCCTGCAGGAGCTCTTCGCCAGTTATGGGACACTCAAGCTTCTCCATTATTTCCTTGGGGAGCCCCTGAAGCAGGAGGGTCCCTAAAAATGTGTCTATCTGTGCCTCATCCCCGTCCCATTCCGTTGTAAAGAGGTTATTATAGTATTTTGCAAATGAATTCCCAATGTTCCTGGCGTCATAGACCGACCCTCCCTCCTCGGTTTTTATTGACCCTATGGTTCTCCGGCTTCTCTCCTCCCTCAACCTCCATGCAAGGACCTTATCCCACCCTGTCTCCTTTCTCATGATATTTCTGTTTGAGAAACAGGAGGTTTTATTCTGTGTCCTGGGTCAGAATGGCCTTCAATTGTGTTTTGTACCTCCTGAGCTCCTTCGCTTCAGTGGGTTATATGAACCTTCCCTGTGTGCCTCCCGGCTGTATCTGCGCTATTTTGTGACGGAGCAAGCTCTGCTTCACCCCCTCTTTTTTTTCTTTCTTGAGCATATCCTTATCAGTGCTCCCCGGATGGTTGCCTTGTAGCCCCCTCCCAGACCGATAGGATTCCCACCTCTCCTGTATCTTTAAAGAGGAAGTACTCTTTGACACCTGTGAGAAGTTCCTGTTGCCCTTCCTCATATTTCAGCAGGAAGTAATTGAACCTCCATCTCCCCCTCGGGGCCCACCGCCCTCCCCATCTCCATCGTAACTCTCACCATGTCGTGGTCAGACCATCGGATCAGGGTGACATGAGTATCCAGAACTTTTTAGCTTAGGGTCGAGTCTACCAGGACCAGGTCTATGCACGAAAAGGAGTCATGTACTGCTGAGTAATAGGTGTAGGGCATGTCACACACCTGTGGGGTGTGAGGGAGTCCCCTAGGCCCAAGACCTCATTGACCTGTTTAAAGCGCTGAGAGTCTCCCATATTTGCCCTCATTGCCAATCTCTCCCCCGTTCTCTTGCAGTCCCTTATTTGGTCTGATACCATATTACAATCTCCACCAACCACCAGTTGCCCTTCCGCAAATGCTATTAACTTGTACCTGACCCCCCCCTCTGCCCAGAATTCACACTGGCCTACATTCGGAGCATACACAGAGCCCAGCATGAGCCTCTCCCCAGGCAGGTGACCTTTGACAAACACATACCTCCAATTTAGGTCGACCAGTACCGACTCCAATACGAAGCCCAGTCGGGATGATGTCAGGACAGCAACTGCACCTTTTTTTCACATCGGAGGCCATAATCACTTCCCCCACCTCCCGTGAACCCATTCGGAACTCGCCACCCTTCTGCCAATGTGTCTCTTGGAGGCACATCCAATCAAGTCGGGCCCTCTTAAATTCCGAGAGTATCACAGATCGCTTACTCTGACAGTTGAGGCCCCGGATGTTGGAGCCGATAATCATTTCACGTGAACCAGACATAGCCCCATCGCTGGAGCGCCTCATACCTTCCCCCTCACTTGTGACAGGACTGTGGGTGACCCCCTAATGCCCAGGCCCATTCTGTACATCTAGCCACTTGAAATACCACACATTGGACATGACAAACAACAACCCGCTTTAACTCCCCCTTCCCACACCCCCCACTGCTCTTGGCATCCAACACACTCAGATTATTAGCCTCCGACGGGATTAGATCACCAGTGGTCCGCCTCCACCCCGGACATGTTTAACTAAACTCTTGTACTTGAACCCCCTTCCAGCTCAAAATTGTTCAACACACCAAAAAACTATTAAAAAACGATCTGCCCCCCACTCCTTCAACTAAACCAAAACCCAGTACCAGTCATCTAGCCTTTATCTCTTAACTCTTGCAAGGTCTCAACTGCCAGGTGGGGGGCATCTCCCAGGCGGGCACACACCCCAGGCTCACACCTGGGTGGCCACCCTAGTAGTAGCCCCACGCGGTGGCCTGGCATGTAGTGGGGGGGGCACATACCCTGTTTGAGTTGGGGGGCTGACTCCTTCCTCAGAGGCCTCCCGTGGTTTTCGATGGGGCCCTTTCCTGAGCCCACTGCTCTTCCAAGTCTCTCCCAATCTGAGCTCCCCGCTGGCTCTTTGTGCCCACTGCTGTGCTCCTCCTCCTTCCCCCAGTCACTCCCACCAGCTCCTAGATTCCTAGATGACTTGGTCGTTTCTGCATGGGGGACCAAAGTGGGGGTGGGGGGGGCAAATGACCCCACAAACAGACCGGGTCTCACTCCCGAGGGCCTCCACATCTCTGAGCTCTGCCAGTCATTCCTGCAGCAGTCCAGGCCGCCTGTGCACAGCTCGTTGTCAGCGGGTTTACTTTCACTTGCCTGCCAGCTGTGTAAGTGCTGTTTTCTCTGTTTTTCCTCGGCGGATTCACTCCATTGTTGGACCGGAGAGTGGCACGCCTTTTCAGGGACCACAAGGGTCCTGATGCACAATCCGGCAAGGGGTCCAGGTGGGGGCTCAATACGATATTTGGCCTGTGGGGACTGGAGATGTGTTAGGCTGCGTGCATTCACCCGCCCCCTGGTGGCCTCCGTCTAGCCCCTTTTGATGACTTCCACCACACCACGCTCCACACCCTCCCACCCCTTTCTCTAGCGCACTCTTCATTTTTCACTCAATAGCATTACTAACATCTCAAGCAATTAAATAAAGTAAATGAAATACAAAAAAACGATCTACTGAACTATAACTAGTAGTTGCATGGGTGTGTGTTATTACTCAAGGAATCTTAGCAGGTAACAGTTGTAGGGGCACTAATGTTTGTACATAACTGCATTAGGCCACGCTGCACATTGCACATTTGGTTACAACTTGCCACCCACCATTCACCTTGTTCACATGTACATGGTAGATTACATTCATTTTGCATTCACTTTTAGCATTCATGTTCTGTTTGAAAGGAAACAAATGTGTGATTGTGCATGGTAATTGTATCTATGGGCTCTACCGACGAACAATTGAGCTAAAGACACCAGTGTGCCTGACAAATATTGTACAGGAACATGGCACATTGTTGCAAACTTTGCTGCGTATTTCTAATGATATTTCCATGCGGGTAACCACGTGGAATGTCATCCGTGGATATGGTGATGCAGATGCAACAAGTTGTTCTAATAAGGGCTATGTTTTTTGTATGGCCGAAGTGGAGTTGTGTTCCGTCAACACTATACTTTTGCTGAAAGGTCAATGGAACGGGGTAGAAAGGATGTCATCGGAGCCCTAAAATCTATCCATTGGCTCAAGGTGGCTACAAGGATCAAATTCAAACCCTCAGCATTAATCGCAAACCGTTGTGGGGCCTTAGAACATGCAATCTCCTACGTTCCTTCCCTAAATACTACCCTGATACAGCTGTACGCTCCTCTAATTCCAAATGTATGACAGTAAAATACTTCTCCAATCTGATAGAGGGGGGGAGGTCTCTCCTCCGCCGGTGCCTGCCTTCCCAACAGGATCACGACCCTCTCAGACTTCTGGAGCACCCACTTCAGTTCCGCAAACTGGTAAAAACCCTACCTTTCTATACCTCTTTCCCTTCACCAGTTATCACCCCACTGCCGCTGTGACAGGTGGTCTGATCCTCATGAATCCCACAGGTTCCCTGGCCCATCCTCAGAGTCAATACTAGCACCATCCACCCCAGGCCAACACTGCACTGAGTACCTCCTGGTTGATTGCTACATATAACACCTGTGAGAGGTGACCATACTAGCACTTAACATGATGTTCTCCTACTTGGCTCCCCTAGGCACTTAACCCCACCGGCCCTCCTCCAGCACTTGTACACCCTTAGGCGCCTCCTTCAAACCACTTCACCAGCAGTTCTCCCCTATGCATAAGCATGGCCGATTGGCACAAGTCCTAGTCGGATCATGAATGTAACTTACTGTTTTTCAATTATGTTTCACATTTTGCTTACTGACACTGTGAAATAGAATTCTGTTGTAGAATGTGTGGTACTAAAGTTCACCTTGTGCTTCGTGTGGCAACTTGACATGAGAATGTACACACAGGAGATATATTTAGTATGAGCACACAATGTCACCCTTTCTTGAATGATGGTAGACAGGGCTGCTTCAGGTGTGCAAGCGAGCATGAACGGACATGCATGAATTATATTAAGTGCCGTACAATGTATGCCAGAAGTAGCAAACAAATGATTCTAGAGTGGAACACGGACATAGTAATGAAGGGTGGTAGGTATATAGGGAGGAGTACGGGTATGCTTTGTGCCATGAAACAGTGCTGGACGAGGGAGGGGGATTCGATTTACTTTTCTTACTGAGATGATATATCCCCGGAGTCAACAGCATCACATCATTTTCTGGTTTGTTGTGGCGTTCCTGTCGCAGCACATATTTTACATTGCTGTTTGTAACTATCCTTACTTTCATGATCCACTGGCCCAAAGCTTCGTCTTGTCCAGTGTGTCTATTTTTGTGGCATTCTTTCCCAAAATTGAAACCAACCCATCTCTGACTTAGATTACTGAAAACAAGCTGGTATTGTTATTTGGCCTTGAGTGAAATTCAGCAACAGTTCAAAGTACACAATGGGCCTCATCACGAGTCTGGCGGTAACCCTTAAATGCGGCAGTAGCGCTATTACCGCTGCATTTAAGGGTCTGCCAGATCATGGCCTTGGCAGATTTCCCCCGAGCTCTGAGCCGGGGGAAATCCGTGGCAAATGTACTGATTTTCGGCGCTATTACCGCCGGCGGGAAATCCGCCAGCAGTAATAGTGCAAATTGAGGAATTCCCGAATGGAACTAACCGTTCCACCAAACCCGTGAATCGGCGCTAATAGCGCCGGGGGGTTTGGCGGTAGGACTAATAGAGACGGCAGTAATAGCGCCGGCATTAACGCCCAACTCGTGATGAGGCCCAATGTGTTGAATACCCACAATAATTGATAACATTTACTATATTGAAAGTGGACATACAAATCTTTAGTTTGCATTTCTGTGATCTGTTGTTCGGAGCGGTTACACACTGTGACATTGAGAGAATGGAACTTCCTGTAATTATGTAAGCTAAACTATGCTTAATATTTGGGCGATTAAAAATGGCCTGTGCGCATGATGACTACTTCTGTGATGTGCGATTTGACCAAAAGAATGGACACAGTACGTTATGTTATGATGAATGATATTTATACCGCACACTATAAAAACCAGAGTGCAGAAATCACGGTTTATCTGTATTGTAATGATTGTTATTTCTGTATAGTTTAAAGAGGTGTAAGTTGAGCTATGCATTGCTTACTGGCGTTGCCCACTAACATATTATGTGCATAGTTATGTGTTGTTAGCTGGACCATATTGTGATGATGATTCCTCAAAGGCCTGCACCCAAAACCTGTATGCAGGCTAATGAGATTACACTGCTTTGTCCAGTGGGATATCCTGGTGTGCTGACACCGTTTCAACCTTGTGCACCATAAAGTGGGGGGTGGAAGGGAAGGCGGGGGCAGAACCCTTTCTATCACTACTCTTACCACTTCCATTATAATGCCATCTGTCTGTTGTTCAACCGAAAACATTACTATCTCTGTTCTTATTTTCTGTTAGGGCTCGCTAGGTGAAGCGGGTGTATCTGGTTCACGCTGCCCTTTGGGAGGTAAGACTACTTCACAGCACTAACCTTCCTGCACGTTGTGGTCTGACCTACTCCCCAGTGTTGACATGTGTGTTCATTCTGCGTGGTTTGTTTTTATGATTATGTTTCATCCGGTTCTGATTTATAAGGTAACTTGTTATATTTCATTACAGAATGGCTACTAAATATATATTCTTTTATTCTGTTATCTACACAGCTATATTCTACCGTTCTGCGCATTGCATAGTTTCCAGCTACCATGAGATCGATTCTTCAATCAACATTGGCGGACAATCATCAACGGTGCTTATTTGATAACCGTTATGTAGGACAACCGACAGGGAGCAATCTGCCATTTTGCGGTACCTACAATAAGGAGCAACCTGTCAGCGTTTATTATGTGAAAACGTGCTGATGCAAAAGCACTGTGCTTGAAAGTGAAAAGATCCCATATCTTCTCACTAACAGAACACCAACTGTGTCCTTAGAAAGTTTTGCAGGTGTAATACAAGGACACACAAGAATTGAAGTACAGGTCTTGATCAATCGCTGAACGCAATCAGCATATCATGAGGAAGTTGTAAAAAAACATTTGAAGCATGCAATGTTTGCTAGCTATAACTTATATTGCAAAAATATATCGTTCATGTTGTGGACTTAATCTTCTCTTGTGAGTGTTCTTTGCACAATAAAAGCACTTCTTACATTACAGATTATTGGTGATTTCTTCAAAATAAAGGTTTTGCTCTCCTATTTGGGACAAGAAGGAAAAGTTATGTGCTGTGAGAGGATGCGTGTGTTTATCTTCCTTGTTCTGCGTTAAGTAACGTGATGGCGTGGGTGATGACAGGGCACATTTGGCTACGCTGGTCACAAACATGAAAATAGGTGGACCATATCGTTTGGACTAGTGATGTCAGTTGGAGGAGTGGGCGATCTATATTCTTGACATGAGGGCACTTGAACTTGGGGCGATGCATCAACGGATAAGATTAGCACAAGATGACGGTGACCAAACCATTGTTTTCGCATGTGTAAAAGTGAGGAAAACTAAGGTAAGATGCATAGGACATTTTTTAAGATCGATTACAGTATGCTTAAAAACACATGCACGAAGGATCGGGACAATACCATTTTTGAGCAAACTTCCCCTTTAATGCAAATGATTCTTGGTCTAACAGTTCTTTGTGTCTTTCTTGGCCCACAACAATACTGTGATTTACAAAGCTGCTTAGCCTTGTTGGTGTCACTTCTTTCAAAGTTCCTTTTTGTTTAGCAAACCCAGTTCTATATCATTTCCTGTGACTTCCTGTAGATTTGCAACTGCCTGGTATACTCCCCTGCTAGGACTTCTTATGCACTTGTGATTGTCTGGTATACTCTCCTGCCAGGGCTTCTTGTATTCACGCTTGGTTCTTCTTTCACCTCCACAGTTGCATATACCCCTTTTGGTATATTACATCTGCTTGGTTGTATCATTCGATTTGGGTTTCCCCCATACTTGCATTCCATACACACATATATGGCTGAGGTCCTTATTTGTAATAAGCTTTCTTGATTTTCAGCCAATTTCCTTATTGTCTCTTTTTGAGGCTTTAATTGTTTTATTTTGTATTTGGCGAGGTCACCAAAACACCCTGGGGTCCCTACTAAGCCTGGGTTGACTCACCGGCTCTGTGCGCATCTTCGGTCCTGTTCGCGCTTATGCAGAAAACGTTTCCACCCGCTTTCCACTCTGTACGGCACTTGCAGCGTTCCGGTCTCTCTCGCAGCTTAGCTTTAGCACGCCTGTCTGACTTCAGGTCCTGGTAGGTGAAACACTGCTTTCTTAGGTTGCTGAATACCCAGGAGTCTTCCCCAGGCTCCTGGCGGGCCCTTGGTATCTACTGTCCGTGCAATGTTTCTCTGCTTCCTCACTGATGAGCCGCTCCGCCACACCGGTTCGTGCTTCCAAGGTCCATGAGCCTAACAGCGAGGGACAACAACTTCGCCCAAACAGCAACAGCCAGGAGTTTGTTTTCAATCTTTAAATGTCCTACGCACAGGCGTATTTCCAAAACAACTAGAACACTCATTGAGCTTTAGGCTCAGTCTGTTCTGCATTGTTCTTTCCTTCTTCCTCATCCCAGTATTTGGGTGATTGTGGGAAAAGTAGTACATTAATGTTGGTTGATCGGTATTGTTTGGAAAATCATTTTCAACAGTTCTGTATGATGAGCTAGTTCTATATGGTGGATAATTAAAAGTTAGTCTTGGAGCTTTTACATTTTAGAGCAGGGTTGGAGGTTTGGCCTACATGGTTTTGGGAAAAGGTTTCTCGATTTTACATAAAGAGGGGTATGGATGTATGGAAGTAGGTCTAAAGGGTATTGGGTATCAAGGGGTCTTCTTCATGGGCAAATGGGGGATACCATGCCTCATCCAATGAAGCCATGACATCTTCCCAGAGCCTGTCCCCTCCCATGTGATCCTCCCTCATCTAGCCACGCCCAGGGTCCGTTCCCTGGCCACGTGGGAGGAGGTTATCACTGGGAGATCAGTGATGACTCCATTGGATTCATCACATTACCTACAGCGACTCCCAGTCGACTCATCTGGTCATCTGAATGCATTCTTCTCCCCCTGTTCTCTTGTTAGAATAAACTTTGGTTATTCCATTAAATCGCTTTTTGCTCATGGCATCTAAAAGCAGCTGTACCTGAAAGATAGGAACATTATTGTATTTACCAGTAACTATGTTGAGTATCTTCTTTGAAACATTTCACCAGCACAAGAAGTCTTCCTAAAACAGACGCGGTTTTTCTGAGAAGAAGCTTTGTGACTCCTTGGTAAAAGGCCCCCCCCCTCTTCATAGGGATTGGACTTCTTAAGTTAGAGTATATTTCTTGTGACTTTGTTCCATTCCACTGCATCATTATTTACCTTCCTTTTTTGTAATAAGTCATTGAATTAATTCCTAAGAACCTAAGGTGACTGTATTCTTGTTTATAACTCAATGTTGTGTAATATTACCAACTGCTTGTTTCATTTCCTAGTATGTGTTTTGGGCCTACAAAAACTATAGTATTTGTGTACATGCCAGTGTAAATTTAATTATTGTGTGCTACACTGTGTGGGCTCATTGTGGACCCCCGACTCCACTCACACTCTCCTCATAATAGCCTTGATTGCTCTCCTCTGGTACCTTGATTGGGTTTTGGCTAACCTCTCCAAGTTACCCTGTTCACTATAACTAGGGTGGCCTCCTAAAATCTTTCCACCTGGCCAGATTCTGGAAATCCAACTTAACATGTTGGTGCTCAGCGGTGAGGATAAGGTCTTGGGTAACCCCTCAGAGTTGTTCACTGGTAGTATCATAATTCTATTTTCATAGAACACTGTGATTTGAAGTTAGTAGTTGGTATAACAGTTGCCCCCTCTTTTTTAAATATGGAAACCGTCACTAGCTCTACTCTTGCTGCACTTAAAGTAGAACATGAAAAGATGGTTCTGTGTATACAAAGGCTTGACATCTTCTGGCATCAAGGCCAATTTAATACAGAAACTGGTCTGATCACCGGGAGTCTAGAAATGTTCATGTGCCTATGAATAGTGATGCAGTAGTTGCTGGAGCAAGTCCTAGCAGTAGCAATGGACTTGTGGTTACTATAAAAATGCAGAAGAGGGAGAGGGGACATTGTTTTATTGTCAACTTCAGAAGCTGAGGCATTGCTTGAGGTTAAAAGAGAAAAACCTAGGCTCAGACAGAAGGAGTTGGATGTTTATTTTTCTTTATATGTGAAGTGGCTAAACAATGTTACCCTTAACACAGTAGTACAAAACAAAACATTCCAAGATACAGTTTCTCAAACAGTGCGACATAATAAAATCAATTAACAAGAGCAAATCCATAGTTATCCGAATAAAGTGCAGTTTGCAATATTGGGAAACCTTCCAAAAAGACAATATTTGCTAGTTCTGAAGAGCAGAGCATTCAATTAATAATTGTTGTAGAGTTTGAATGTAATTTTGAGTCTTGCACAAAGTACAATTGCTGGCCATTGTACTAGATCTAGAGCAGACATATTGAATTTTCCCAGCAGGAATTCAATTTAATCTAAAGTGCAAGAATTGGCCCCTACAATAGGAGTTGAGAAATTTTCCAAATAACGGGGCCGGACTCCCACAGGCTTATCTATGTAGAGAAACAACTATGAAGCTTAAGCCAGTGCATTCTAGCAATGGTGTTTAGCCAGTCTTTCTGGAACAACACCATTTGAATTTTACTTGGGTTCTCACACAACATGCCAGATGTTTGTTCGATATTATTAAGCATGGTCTAATTCAGATTTGCACATTTTATCATGGGGCCTATGTCGTTATTCTGTGTGCTCTCTTTTGTCAGTGTAAAGAGTGTCAATCAGGGGGATAAATATATTCCTCTAAAAGGAGAGCACCATCAAGTCGAACCAACCCTTTACAGATGTTAGGCCCAACTCATATCTTAGAGCGGCAACCGGAAGAGACTTGGGTAGAGTCAATACTTTTTTCCCCCATGAATACCACCCCCTTGAAGACTTGACTTCCTTGCTCTCACAAAGACGTAGTTCACGGCCAGTTCTGTCACGAGTTTTGACACTCTCCTCTCTGTTAGGGAGAATTCTCTGTTTAGGCTGAATTTCCTAACCTAGTGAGTCCCCCAGCAGCTTTGCTGGATTTCTGGAGTTTGTTTTTTCCATCCTGCCAAGAGTGAGAATGTTTTTCTCCCACTCTTGAACATGAATGTGGTTAATTCCTTTGAATGTCAATGTGTTCTATGGGCTATGGGGTCTTTTACTCCATAGTGTCTCATATGTTTTGCTATGTGTGTTACAACGCACCCTCCGTGCCGTAACACTGGGGTGTCCTAGCGGACCTCCACCATAGACTCCATACCCGGGGACTGACTACTGTCTCCCCGGGCATGTAAAGTCACCATTGGCTTTACTAGACCTAAATTTACTAACAGAACTAGTACAAACCATCCTATGGTGGACGTACTAGTAGGGGTAATTCGATTACTCCTGAGTCGGTTATTCGAGGGGGCACTGTCCCGTCCCCCCTCGTCGAGTTTTGGCTGGTGGCAGTGGAAACTACTTGTTATATTCAACCCTGAATATAACCCTATGGGATTTTTCCCATTGTTGGAGGTTAATACTTTTTCTCGTTAATCTGTAACATACCACCGGTTTATTTATCTTCAATAAATCTATCCGTTGGTATTTTCTGCCAGAACTCGGTTTTTAAAATGGCGTCTGTGTTCGTCTCTGTGACTCCTAAACCAAAGGTTGAGCCCTTTGTTCCACTTTTGGCGTGCCTCTACACAGAGGCCCTCCAAAGTGGTGCCATTCTGTCTGGGTACCACAGGGGGTGTGGGAGGGGGTTTAGGCACCCTGGACTGAGTTGCCTTGCCAACTCAAGTCGCACTCTGGTGTGATTGGCCCAAGTGGTGAGCCACCCCGCTCACCACTTAGCGTGTTTTGATTGACAGCTAGGCTGAATGAATGGGGGTGTTCTGCATAAAAGCAAGGCTTTTGGGACTGGATCCTCAGAAGTCGCCACAGGACCTAAGAATCCGACGAGGGTAAAGCTGAGCCGACCTGCAACGACGACACCTCCGGTGGAGGCCTGCTGAACCGACTCACCACTTCCCGACGACAGAGAAGATCTCCCCGCCGGAGAGTCTCTTCCCCTGACTGGTGGGAACAACCAGTCCCCTTTTGCTTTTTCTTCGTTCCAGGACGTAGTGGTCGAATTGCCCGTGCAGAGCACCCCGGCAACCGGATAGCCACTACCTCCGTACCGCGACCAAAAGGTGGTGCCTTCTGACGGAGCACTCCGCGGCTGGTCTCTTCCCTGGTGGTGCCACGATCTTCACCTTTCCTTCGACGACGAGATCATCTCTTCTCTTGGCAAAGACCCGACGTGCATCGACCACCAGGAACAACTGCCCCCGCCGGAGCTGTCTCTCCCCAAACAAGGTACCGTGTCCGCCTGGCTTCCCTTGTGTCGGTTAGCGTGAGGTGTCTGAATCCTCGCCTCTCCATTGGGTCACCTCCAAGCTTTCTTAACTTTCTGTTCTGAACTGGTCCAATCTTTCTATAACAATTTGCGACAAAGACTCGAAGTGCATTTCCACTGAGATACTTTTTGGGACATATCGCCTTGCCTCTCTCCGAGTGGGCCTGGCCTCTGAACTTTGCAGTCTACAGTAGAACCTGTCTTACTTGCCTTGCATCTGTTTGTAAAAGTGTTGGTACCGAGTTGATTTCATACCCTGCCTTTTCTCTCCCGTCCTAACGAATACTAGAGTGCCATCTAGGTTAAAGCATTCGCCTCTGTCTGCAAATAAGTGGTGCCGTTGAACCTAGACTTGTCGAATTATTGTTAGGGGGATTGATTTTGTTCTTATAGTAATTGTGATTGAAGTTGTTTGCCGTATTAGTGCCCGAGTGTTTTTCATAGATGTGTTTTTATAAATAAATAACTATATATCTTTACACTATTCCTCACCATTCTTACGGCCACCTTTAGCAACATGCATTGGTAAACCGGCACCCGCTCTTGTACCATACTTTCTACAATGAGCACTTTAATGACCAAACTAAGACTAGATTGAAATTGTTTTTTTACAGTGCAGCTATTGCAGTAAGGATTCCATACCGACTGGACGCCGCTTGCTGAGCGCTGAATCCACGGTGAAGCGGACGTCCTTTACAGGCACACAGGAAGCTGCCTGACCTATCTGGGCAGAAAGTAAATATACACTCTGAATTGACATTGACATTGTAAGTTTAGGACACACTGCTATCCCTCCTAATCTTTCTTGACCTAAATCTTTCTTTTTTACTCACTTCTAGCTGTTTTCTGATTGGGCTCGCAACACTAAGCTCATCCTTGTGCCCGCCCCCCTAAAGCCCAAAAGCAGTGTGTGTAGTGCACCCGCGCGCGCACACGGAAGCACTCGAAAGCACGCTGTTTGCTGTTCGTGCTCCGTGTTGCGGGTGTTCGGGTGCGGTTAACCACCAATCTATCTTGTGTGCGCAGGGGGAACTGACCCGTCGATTATGTGCTTTGGATGCGAGGGCAACATAAGATAAAAGCAAGTACCAGAAATACGCTTCTTTAACAGGTATTTAAAATTTTGGTGCAATCCGAATACACCTCATAACCGCTGGAGTTGGGTGTTGTATATATCAACACCTTAGTCCTTCGGCAGTAGTATTGAGTGATCTTAACTAATTACAACATGGGTAAAGTAAAATCAGCTGCCCTACGTAAAGACCATAGGGCGGATTTCTTCACTGCAGTAAGTACCCGCAGGGCTAGTCTGGCTCGTGCGGTGGCACTTCCTTTGCCTACACCGTGTGCAGATGAAGAGGAATTGTTACAATGTGCGCAGGATTGTTCAGTTGAAATTAGGAATCAGGAGGTAGTCATGGACTCTTCCCAACCAATGTTTGGTGACTATGAGATAGAAGGGGTACTCAATGATACACATCAGGGGGATAAGGTTGCTGGAAATGACGCTCTTGACTCTGACACTCCGGCTATCTTTATTACTGACGATAATATGTCTGATCCCATATACGATATCCTATCGGAGGGCATAAATGATTTTCCACCAGCTGATGACATGACGACGATGGTAGGTATTTTCAACCGAGCTATTTTGGTTGAACTTAGAAAACATAATGACTTGTTGACTTCTATGGTAACAGCTATTGACAATTTTCCCGAGCTTACTCATACCTATTGTTAAATGTATAGAGACTTTGCCTATAGGACTAGCTGACATGTTAGTCCCCATAGTGAAGGAAACAATGGTAACATGGAATGCTGATATGAAATCTATACGCCACATAAATGGGGTGGAAATTGGGAATGGTCAGCCTGATGTGCCCTCTTCGCTTAAAAATAAAACATCTAGAAATAACATGGTGGCCCCTAAATTTTCGGAAATTGTGGCCAACTCTGCGAAAAAGGACACCGTCACGCCCAAAATTATTTCTAAGGGCAACGACTTAACTGAAGGTCCTATTAGGGATACTATGCCTTCTAGAGCAGAAAAAAAACAAGCGAAAAAAAATAACAACAAAGTAAAAAAAACAGAACAAAGAAACAAATCATCTAGAAAATTTATGAGAGATCTTGATATGAAACACATGATTGATGAGGATGCTTCGGATGCAGTTGTCTGTGTGATATCGAATTGTGGAACCACACAGATGAATGCAGCTGCAACTGTGAAAACATCCGCTGATCAGGCAACTCAAGAGTGAATATGAAGAAGGAGTGGAGGGAATGTATGAGGTTATGAAGAAAAAAAAAAGAGCTTCCCTTACGGATAACACGAGTAGACTGGAAAATGGTGTGAATGACATTTTTATAATCTTTAAAGGTCCAATAAGTACGTCGAATAAGGAAGCTGACTGCCTAAGTACAAAGGAGCCTATTAGATCTGGTAAAAACATGAGTGGTATAGAACAGGTTAAAAACAACACTCTTGGCCTCTGGGGAGGTAGTGAAGCGACGAATAAGACCAATTGTACAATCAGTAAACACGGGATTATACCATAAAGACACTACGAATATCAATACATTACCTTTTACAAATACAACAATGGTAGACTCTTGTAGTAAACAGGATGAGAGATCAGTCCTGCAAGGTGCAGATGCAGCACTTAACCCTCACCTTGCGCCCACAGATATTGAGACAAATGTGGAGGAAATACTCAGAAATGTCCAGGATTTGATGAATGAAAATAAAAGATTGAAAGAACAAGATAGAGTAATGGAACACACGAATACGAGTTTGCGTACAAATGAGAAGGAAACTGCACTTCCTACTGAGATGCAGAATGCAGGGCGTACACAATATGATACCATACAGACAGTGATCACAGATACTAGCATAAATCGGAAGGCCAATGACCATGATCAAATTGGTGAACTCCTAAAAAATGTGAATAACATTGTAAAAGAAAATAAGAGGCTTAGAAATAAAGATACTCTGTTGAACTGTCAAAAAAAAGAGGAGGGCTTATCAGAAGAAGAGAGGAATGAACAGGACTATCGCTCATATGTAAGGGGGGATGGTAGGTGGCATAATGATAAAACATCTAACGATATTAAATATCTGCAGGAGCTCAGACCTGTGGCACTTCCACATATGCCGAGTCTGATTTTATGCTCCTTATTTAAAGATGATAGAATGCAATCGCTAAATAGACCCTACATTCTCTCGTTATTTGCGGAGATATCTGAACTCCAATTTATTACCTCTGCAGATATTCATATGGTCGATTTTATCGATAAAGGAAGATGGGATTTTGTCAGATTGGTGATTCCATCCCCCTTGGTTCGGTCAATGATACTGAAGGAGGCAGAAGCTCTTCATCGTATGGGTTTTGACATCTTCCCATTTAAGGACCAGTCTATTCCAACACAAATCCCTGATAGAGGTGGGATAACAAGGCAAGAAAGTGAGGAACGAAGTTTCCATCACACCAATCAAAAAACTGATGATGTATCAGAGAAACAGGATTGGAGATGGTTGGCTCTTTCTTTGCGAGACGCAATCTCCAATCTAAAGGAATTGGGTAAACCTGCATAGTTACTAATCATGCTTTCAAATTGCTATGCTGGAATTCTTGTGGCAATTTCAATCTTTTTAACAACGAATCTCTCATGTTAGATTTACATGGCTTTGATCTAATTTTGTTACAAGAAACCTCGCTGACCACTCATGTGGGCTGGGAAGATTTCGTAGTGGAGGACTTATGTGCCACAAAAGGTGTGAGAGGCAGACCTAAGGGGGGTATACTCACGGCTTCAAAGGAGTCCCCAGGTCTGCAAAAAATAAACACTTGGAAACAAGGTCAATCGTTTCTCTTAACTGATTATTTGGTGGGAGATGGTTTGAATCTCTTCTCACTACTGATAATTAACGTGTATTGGAACGCGAATGTCTTATCCGATCAACAGCTGGAAATCAACTTAATTGATTTAGGTAAACAAATAGATCAGTGGTCTACCAACAACACTTCTGGTCAAATAATAATAGCAGGCGATTTAAACGCTGACTGTGATGTGGACAGTTTGATGGGAGAATCCTTGCACCTCAAGATGACAACCTGTGTAATTGGTAGCCAGAAACTCAGAGGATTCCTATGGCATAAATACACCGAATTGTGGGGATTAAAGCGTATTTCTAATGACCAATGTACATGGAATGCAAGAGGCTGTAAGTCCACTATTGATCATATTTTTCTAACTGCCAAATTGAGTTTTTCATTGTTAAGTTTTGAAGTGAAGCAAGTCTCGACAAGTGACCACTGTATGCTTGTGATGGAGTTTGAACTTTTAATCTGCGAAAGGGCTAAACAATGCTATAAGGAGGATCTTTTGCTTAACACTGCAAATAATAGGATTAAATGGTCCTTTAATTCCACACACAAATTTACCTCTATGCTCATCGCTGAATATGAAAATAAAAATTTGGAACAACGTTTGCATATGTTCTCGGTAAAAGAATTCAACGACACCATTAGATCCAAAATTAAGGATTTTTTTTAACATAAGCCTCGCAGATCTGTTCGGACAAATCAACACAAACATGCAATGGACATAGATGTTCACGAAAGAAAAAGAGAACTTAACAGGGAGCTCCGCAGACTGCGTAAACTGAATATAGCCGGTTCGGATCATTGGGTTTCTATTAAACGAGTAAAGCAATCATACAAAAACTGGCTGAGGAGCCATAGATGTATCATTGCTCAACGGGATGGTGAACGGATGCTAGGAGCAATGAGAGGGGTGAACTCGCATAACTTCTGGCAACTAATGAATAATGTAGACCCGACTCAAGTCAAAATAATGATAAATCCAATCCCTGAAGCCATCTGAGCAGGCCATTTTTCTAAGTTGTATAAGACCAACGACCAATGTTACTCACCTCATAGAGTGAGTCCTTTACCTTGGATATTGAGATGTGAGGTAGGTATAATAAAGAATCTTATAATAAAATCTAAAAATACAGGAGCCCCTGGATTAAACAATCTCAGTAATAAGGTGCTAAAAGCTGACCCTCTCTTATGGGCAAGAATCTTATGTATACTTTTCAAAGACGTGTGTACACTTAAAATCATTCCGCAATCTTGGAGGGTGTCTGTTGTCATCCCGGTGTTTAAAAAGGGTTCTCGATTGGAGCCCAGCAACTACAGACCCATAGCTATCGCGGACTCAGACTCTAAAATATTTGCATCCTTGGTATTGATTGATTTTCAGAGGTGGATGGATGATAATCATATACTTAGCATGAACCAAGTGGGTTTCAAGAAAAACTGCGGTACGGATTGTGGTGGGTTAGTCTTGCGATGTATCCAAAGCAAAGCGTGGGCTAAGGGGAAGAGTCAAACTTTTGTGGCATCTATGGACCTTAGCAAGGCATTTGACCTTGTTGACAGGCCAATGCTATGGCATAATCTAAAATCTCTAAAAATGCCAATGCATTTATTGAACATTATTGTTGAACTTTACACAGACACTAGGCTTGTTGTAAGAATGAACACGGTCGGGGATCTCTCTTCCCAAATTTTAATCAACAATGGCTTAAGACAAGGATGCATGCTGGCACCAACGAGTTTTAACCTATATGTCAGTGGAGCTCAATTTGCCTTTATGAACATGGGTCTGGTTTCACCCAAACTGAATGGAAGAGGAATTTCGTGGCTGGCTTATGCTGATGTTCTCCTCTTGGACAATACCAAAGTGGGTTTACAGCGCCTAATTAAGACTTTTGAATTGTTTATAAGTAATCTATACCTAAAAATGAATCCCTCCAAAACGATTATAATTCGAATGGGACGGGCCAATAAGAAGCAGAACTCTCTCTCATGGTTCTGTGAAGGCAAACAAATTAAGCCCCAAAAAGCATTCAAATATCTAGGTTATTGCTTTATGGGGACTGAATCAGTCACACTGTTTAAAAAACAACTTAAATCAAAAGCAGAATTGGCTTTAAAACAGATGCGAATGCTGGAAAGAAAATATGGAGGTTTTACGATGAAACCAATGAGAGAATTTTATCTAAGTAAAGTAGTCCCGCGGATCACTTATGGCCTAGAAATCTTTTCAGTTGATATTGATGATTTTCTGAAAACATTGGAAGGTATTGTTTGGAGGGGGCTTTTGTTCTTTTTACCAAATTGTATCCCCATCGAAGTATTGAGATACGAATTGGGTTTACAATCCCTCCACTCGTTAGTTGCAACTAAAAGGCTTATGTTATGGAAAAAATGCCAATTATTGGGAGTCACCAACTTTTATGCGGAAGCAGGGGCTGATGTGTCTTGCCCCTTTATGGTTGCTCTAAACAATGAAATTGAGCTGATGCTAGAAGAAATTGGTATTGCTAAATGTACTGTTATGAACAAACCCATCAAATGCAAACAGATAATAAGGGGTATGGATTGGTCTTTGACAAAGAGTAAAGTGTTAGCTTCCAAATTGTACAATCAAGTCCATTCTTTTTGGAAACTTTTTCCGGCTATGGAATTCTACTTGACAAAATACCCATCTAGGAGCTTTAGAAACCCCTATATGAGATTTAGACTTAATGTCATGCATACCAATTGTATCTTAAATATAAGGAATCCGTTGGAGAGAAAGAAATGGTGTCGTTTCTGTAAGGTGTGTGAAACAGATGAGACTCTAGAACATATTATGCTGAAATGTCCTGATTTGGTCAAACAAAGAACTGAATATTTTTCCCTTCTCCCTCATCTGCTCTCAGGCCACCCTTCACATCCGCCCCATCCACCCCCTCGCTCCTCCCCTCCTATATCACTGGATGAGGTCTCTAGACAAGACCGCTCAATGAAAGTCTCATCCAAACAGGTTCTCCCATGCTCGTCCAGAACTATCAAGAACAACATTGTCTCCCTTGCACCAGCCTTGGCTGATTTCTGCAATCACTCCTTTGTCACTGAATTCTTCCTGCTACTCCCCAAGAAATCCACAAGGCTTTCTGGGGCCCTGCTACATCTAACTCCCTCTCCCTAAATACCTCCTTGCTAGAGTCCTTTGGTCGTCTAGCTCCAACTCGATGTAGATCAGATGCTTTTCCAAGCAGAGAGTGAGGGGTTGATCTCTCTCCTCCACAGGTGCCTCCCTCTGGAATGGCCTCCTTGCCCCCCTCAGACTTGAGCTGGATCGCCTTAAATTCAGGAAGCTTCTCAAGGCTCTCCTTTTCTCTTCCTCCTTCCCTCTCCCCTGCTAATGTCTCCCCTTCCTCGACAGTCAACCCCTGCACTTGGTCTCCTCTGACCGACCCTGCTCCTGACCCCCAACCTGCACTTGCTCTCTGGGCTCCCTCCCTCTGCACTAGCCTGGCTGGCACAGCACTCCTTGAGCCCTTACAGTCTCATCCCTTGCACTTTGCACATGGACCTTGTCTCCCCTGCACTATGTCCATTTCTCTGCCACTGGCTACCTGGCCTCTCCTGTCACTCGCTTAACCCACAGGCCCTTCCACCCTGACTGGCACTCCCCCGACCCACCTGCACTTCTTGTTTCTGCACTTGCATGCACAATCCGAATGTCACAAGACCTAGTAGAACCATTTTCTGTTTTTCTACATCCCTGTTTTCTTCACCCCTCCCCTCCTGTCTTGTTGCACCTTCCAACACCTTGTGTATAGGTGCATTATAAATACCCAATAAATACAATTAAAATAAATACTGTCCCAATCGGTGTGTCAAGAGACATGGGAGACTTCTTGTCCGTAAAGAAAAGACGGGATAATACAATTCGTAAGTGGGAGCATTGGGAATCTACAGTATTAAGTGACCACTCTTAATTTGGGCTGCCAGCTGATTTGCCTTACGTTTTATTCTCACATTATGCTGGGGGAAATTTGGCAAAACATCTAGATTAAAACCTAGATAAATTACATTATCAGCCAGCACTAAAAGAACTTTCATCAATCTGCCAGCTGTATCTGTACGAACTTTTAGGATTTTGAGCAAAATATGCGAAGATAGTTTTACTCAGATTAATCATAAATTCATTGAAAGCAGCGTATCCGACAGTAGAACCAATACAATGCTCTAGACCCAGTTGGGTATGATCCAAAAGGATCACATCATCTGTGTACGTCACCCGATAGATCGTCAGCTTTTGTATTTTTGTTTTTACAAATATAGCAGTTGCCAGTTTGTCTCTGATCCGCAAGGTAGAGATTAAACAGGCAAAGAGCGAGGACACACCCCTGCTGAAGTCCTTTATGTATTTCACAGGTGTTAAACTACCCTGCCTCCTCATCCTCACCTGCAGGTAAGTTTTCTCATGCAAATGAACCAAAACGGCCAATACCGAGTCGGTGATGTACCATTGCTTTAGCTACGACAAATGCAAAGCTATGTTAACTGTATCAAAAGCTTCAGAGAAGTCAACAGATACCACATAAATGGGAAGGCCGTCCTTGGACCAAGTGTTATCCTGAAAACAACTCATAATAAAACTGCTTAATAAGGTACCCATACCCTTTCTGAACCCAGTTTGGTACTTGCTTTGCCTCCCACTCGAAAATACCCGCAGTTCTAGGTCCGTCAGGATGAAAGAGGCAACCATTTTGCTCTCAGCGTCTATGAGGGCTATAGGACGGTAGGGGTTTAAACAATCACCCTTCTTGTATATCGATATGATGATCGAACATTGCCATGTTTTACAGGTAGATATATATATTTACAAAGAGTAATAGTAGTATAATCGTTCAGAGAACTGGATCACGTTTGAAGATATGATTACTGAGTCCACTAGGACCTGGAGCTCTAGAGTTAGAGGATTTTCTAACCCGACTTTCAATGTCATCAACATTTAACCTTAGGGATCAAGGTGATCCAGCCGATAGGTTACCCCTATTCCAAGCTGATGGTCTGCAAAGGATCAAAATGTGTGATTTACAGACTTCCTCGGCTATATGATTGCACAGGGGATCCACTTTACTCGAAGATATTGCATTAAGTCCCACAAATTACACACATTTTTTATAGCGACAATATGCAGAATAAGCTCCACTTTCTTCTGAAGTGAAAGGGGGCAGTATGCTTTATGCCAATTTTTTTTGGACTGGCGCAAGTGGCACGCTTTCTTATTCTGTTGCTCTTGTAGAGGAGCAGGTGGACATTGTTATCCCTAGCTCCCGCACCCTCACCTGCGTCATACTGGAACAGTAGGAGCAATGCCCTATGTGGAACACCTGGTATCATCCCAATACTAATTCGAGTGTATGAGCGACAACATGCACTGAGACAACTGTATCAAATGTACCCTCGCACTGAGAGGGTGGAAGTATGTCTGCACACACCACTGGACATTATAGAGCTATAAGTGAAATTTGACAAGAGCAGCGTGATGTCAGAGGGGAGATACTGAGACTCACTGAAACAATATGCAAATACTCAAAGAGTAAAGATGTAACTGAAGTAATAAGAGAAACATGTAATTGAATATGAAGAAACAGTATATGCAAAGAAGATAAAGTAACCCGCTGATCAATAAATGTATATACACAGAAACGCAAGGTAGATGAGACATATAGAAGCTTGCTGCAGAGGGAAGCATTACCATAGCTAGAGGGGCCATGATGGAAATATGAACGTCAGACTCGTATTAGAACCATTCAAGCTACCTCACAGACTGACCAGAGCTGCAGAGACAGCAGACGCCACAAAAACAGCAAAGGAAAAACCATCTGCAAGTGCCAGGTATTAGACAATTAAGGATGTGGACAACCCATTTAAGATGGAGTGAGCAAGTCTCCATAGGCGCAATGACACCCAGCACAATTGAAACAAACTGCAGTAAAGAGAAGTTTGAGATGGACAAATGTGTGGTCGCCTCACACTTGATTCAGAAGTTGAAAACAAGACCTGTTCATTAAGCCCAAACAAAGATAATATTTTCCCTAAACTCCCTTGAATGTCCCAGAAGAGAGAGCAGGCTTCGAGGTCAACTACAAATCAGAGGCCTTGGCTTGGGGCCTGACCGATGAGAGACGATGGATTAAGTGGCAAAGTGGGGAGTAGTCCGATGTTGTTTGCGGCACCCGTTTTTTGTTTTGCTTACGTGCTGCTAACGAGCCAAAAGTCGAAGGTTGGGAAAACATGCCAACCAATCAGAGGGTCTATGTAGCATGCTACACAATGTTGCATAGACCAACCCGCTGCCATTTTTTCTGCTATAATCAGTATTATAAGTAGTTCGAGGCATGCCCACGAGATTATTATTTATTATAAGCGACAGCCAATGAGGTTAACACTTATGTATACATATGTTGCCCTAACCAATACCCCCGCTTCAATAGGTTTTAGTTTGCCACATAGGATGACGTCATTAGTGACGCACATAGAGGTATAAAACCTTTTTGTATAATCACAAATGGTTGCGGGTGTCTGAATTACTGCCTGTTTTTCACCAGATTGCCCTACTTTATTTAATGCTGATAATAAAGTAGTACTTTGCCATATTCTTTGAGTCAGTCCAGTTATTTAGGTCCAAAATCATTATTGGTAATTCCATCTGGCACATGACACGCTTCAAGGTGCCACAGCACACTCTTCTGTGAGCTTTAGTTTATGTAAATGTCAAACTCTGTCTTAAAACTGATCTCTTAATTTGAACTATTGGGTCAAAGCGATCTACGTTTTGTTAATGAGCGTTAGTTATTATTCTATTACAATGTTCATTATTAGAAATGAATTTTTAAAAAACATCAGGCGTTACTGCTGAGAGTTTCATCCTAATTGTTGTGTTCTCAAATGTCTTTCTCATCCTTTTATTAAAACCTTGTGTATCAAGGATCCTCTTTGCAATCCTATTTCTGCCCATGTTAGTCGACAGGTTTATTAGCTTAATTGCCTGTTCAAGGTTGTTTTCAAGTCTGAGAATAGCACTCAATTGTGATCACTTACAGTCAGATCCAGAATGGTAAGACCATCACACTTGCGATAAAATCAGATAATCTATACATGTGGACAGTTTTCAATTTTTCCAGGTATATCACCCTTTAAATCACCATTCGCAAATATGTAAATTCCAATCAAAAGTGTTGCTCCATTTTTTCCTGTTCTTAAGCCTATTTAAACAACCTATCGGGAAACATTTGTCTGACACAGGGGCCCTCAGAGTTAAAGTCACCACCAATTATAACAACTTTACCTTTGTTGCTTTCCATAAGGTTTTCCATACCTCAGGTGAGCAGAACTATAAACGCATCAAATGCAGTTGATGCAGAATTCCAATATAAATTAACTATCAAAACTGGGCTTGGAGTAGGGTCTCCCTTAAAGAATAATTTAACTGCTAAAAGGATATGATGTGTATTTGAAAAACCATTGTGTTTTAATAATACATCAGATTTGATGGCGGACCAATACTAGATGACGTTATATATGATAGGTTATTTATAACGTGCTTAATACCCAGAGGTTTCTAAACACGGACCTGGGGATCGAACCTGTGTTGCCTTGCTTCCAAGTCGAGCACGTTGCAGCTGACCTATCCTCCCGAGACGTTGGGAGTTGCTGAATCAATACATACCCATCTATAGCTAATTGTGTCTGCAATCAGACCTCCGATAGTAATATAATGGTGTGAGCGTTAATGACCTTTCCCACTCCATCGTTATTTTAAAAACTATTAAAACCCCTTGAATTCCACTCCAGAGTAATATCACATTTTCCACGATTAACTTTTTGTTATGGACCCGTGCCCACGTCGCCCAGTCTTCTAAAGTCTTTTGCTAGATTTCAGGACAACTTTGACCAGTCATCTTGATTTTTTACGGCAAGCCGGGGGGCACCAACTGATTCTACTGAACGCACTGTGGCTGCATCCACTTGAAGCTTAATTTGTAATAACTCCCATTATATCCATTACTGCTTGAGTGGCAAAATTATGGTAAATTCCTGTCTCTGGGATTTTCCTTATAATAGGCAACTGTCATATCGCATTTGTCAAAATGTTTCTGCTTCGATTAGGAGCATTTTTAGAACAATTTGTGATGAGACTTAATGGTAAAATACCTGCTCTCACCCCATCAATAAAATAGATAATATCTGTATCTTTAGAGGTTGATATGTGAAGGCACAGGACTTCATGGAATTAATTCAATACGTTTGCACGATTTAAGTTAACAGTATAGTCTGTATGTAAAAGAAATGCCAACATAAATTGTTCTGATCGGTCCTTTTTGACTGCATCAATGACGTCATTATCTATCGCTTTGAAGTTACCAAGATGCTGGTTATGCATAGAAAGTGGTATGAAACGGTCAGTTTCTCAGTTTCTCAGATGATGTTTGACGGTGGGCTGAGGCCTTTTCCAGCATTTGGGACTCCACCGAGTGAATAGCTATCCCAGAATGTTTCTCTATATACTGAAACTCAGTTAGGCAAAGTAGAGAGCATTGTTAGATTAAATCAGTCTTATAAGATAAAGGACAATGGCCTAGGGCCTTTTCAGTTGTTTGAGATTCGACAGAACAGACAAGCAGCCCAAACTGAAGCTCTGTTGGTGAATCTAAATGGTACCGTTGGAATAGTGAGTTATGACCACAAGAGAGATGTCAGGCCCACCCAGATCACTAGGCGAGTCATCAGAGTACTGGCAACCGGAAGGGATGTAGTAGAGTTTATTTGATGTCAGTATGCAAGGTCTCCTTTCTGCGGTGCATGAACTGTCCTTAGAGCTTAGAGGCTGCCTATTCTGTAGTGTAGAGATTGTGTATTTGTATTTTTTATTTGTTTATTTATAGTGCGCACCTTGCCCCGGGGCATCTGGGTGCATGTTTAAAGAGGTGGTTACAAGTTACAGACATAGATACACTATACATTTTTACACATATTTACATAAAGTTCAGAGCATCAAAAGAGAGGAGAGGAGCTAATCTAAGAATACAGTATAAACAGTCTATGTACAATGAGCAGTCGGTAATGAGATTGACATTTGTAGGGCTTATAAAGAGGAGGCTAGGGCATCCCGTTCATGTAACCACAGTTTAGTTTTAGCTTTGAAGGCATAGATGTGAGGAACGTTTCTCAGAGCATTGGGAAGAGTGTTCCAGAGCTTAGCCGCGACGACAGGGAAGCTCGAGCCTCCGGCTGTCTGAAACTGGGAATAGTCAGCGTATGAGCCTGAGAAGATCTTAGTGGTCTAGTTGCTGTGTGTTGTATGAAGCGCATGGAAAGGTAAGCCGGGGCTGCTTTGTTCTGGGCCTTGTGTGTTAGAACAAGCGCTTTGAGGGATATGCGATGAGTGATGGGTAGCCAGTGCAAGTTGTGTCTCGTGTTAGATATGTGGGAACACCTAGGAACGTTGAGAGCTGCCCTTATGGTGTTGTTCTGCGTGACCTGGAGTTTGTCAATGTTTCTTTGACTAGTCCCTAGGTAGAGGGCGTTGCAGGAATCGATTTTGGACATGATGAGGGTTCTGGCGAGAATCAAGACAGTTCTCCGTTGTCAAGAAGGGGCGACATGCTGTAATCAATTTGCAAGTATAGGATGATGCTGAGACAACTGCGTTGGTTTGTCGATTGAGGGATAGAGTCGAGTCAAGATATATTCCAAGTGTTTTAGTGGCGTTGGAGACTTTAATATCGTTCCCGTCAATAATGAAGGAATTGAACTTGGGGTCAAGTTTAGTGAGTTTCTATTGAGATCCAAGAATGATTAATTCCGTCTTTCCATCATTAAGGCAAAGCCCATGATGAGCCATCCAGGCTTGAATGACAGTGTAGACTGTATTGAGAGCTTTGGCATCTGTTACTTAATCGCCAGTGATAGGGATGAGTATCTGGGTGTCATCCGCATAATTAGTGTAGGATACACCCAGATAGTCAAGTATATCAAAGAGCGGTTTAGTAAACACGTTGTAAAGTGTGGGAGATACACAAGATCCTTGTGGAACTCCGCACGGGACGTGGGCTGGATCAGCTGCGACTATGGGAGAGAAGACCCTCATGGTTCTGTTTGGTAGAAAAGAGCTAATCCAAGATGTGGCTGCGTCGGAGAAGTGGGCCGCAATTTTGAGGTGGTGGCAGAGGATTTGGTGATCGACCAAATCAAAGGCAGCTGAAAGATCAAGGAGGAGCAGGAGCGCCAGTTTGCCCTTGTCTTTTAGCTCCTCAATTTGGGTTTTCAAGTCAATTAAGGCCGTCTGAGTACCATGTCTGGGACGGAAGCCAGATTGTCTAAGCCCTAGAAGATTGTTGGTTTCAAGATAGGCCTGGATTTGGAGATAGGCTGCGCGGTCCAGAATTTTGAGAAGGTAAGGCACCGTGGTGATGGGCCTGTAGTTAGAGGGATTACTGGGATCAAGATTAGGTTTTTTGATTAATGGGATGACCCAAGCATCCTTAAGGTTGTCAGGTACAATGCCCGATTTGAAAGAGGCATTAATGAAAGGTAATGAAAGGGGCGAGATCATGTGCAGCTTCCTTTATGACCGGTGCAGGGCAGGCATCACCTTGGCAATTGGAAGGCTTAAGCTTCGTTATGATATTTTCGACTTCTTTAATGGTGAGGGGTGAGAAGCTGAAAGGTTTGACGCAGTGTTTAGGAGAAAGGGTTTTGTAAGAAGGGGGGTTACCCGTTGAGTCGGCGAGGTAGCTTTTTTTAGTGTTACTTTTGTCTTGGAGCATGGCAAGTTTGTCAAGCAGTGCCTTTTGAATATTGGAGCACCATTCAGTGTCTGGGGTGCAAGCTTCATTTTGACCCAACCCACACCCAGCACAAGCAACGGACTTTGCTTAACATTACACCACACCGTCAACCACACATCATAATGGCTGCATGACAGATGTTGCAAAGATAACATTGATAAACAGCCTAAAGTGCTTCCCTGCAGCACACAACCCCACAGACATCAGTGGCAGAGCAGCACACAGACTGGTAAAGTTAGTTTAGGGTATTTTAGAACATATACTCATTCCTGCTTTCTGGTTTCCTTCAGAGTAAATCTCTTAGGGCACAAAAGCCTGAAATTCCAGTGATGTGGCAGAATAAGTTGCATGTGCCTATTGATGATACGCCTAAGCACTGTAAAGATAGGTGACATTATTACCAAATTTAACGGTTCTTCATTTATCAATTGCAGAAAGATTAAGGGATAAAAACGGCACACTGGGGTTCAATCACGTGAACAGGGCAGCAGGCTGATCACATGTGGCACAAATGGCAAAAGGCACTGGCTTGTTAAATGAAGGGCTAAGGATGAAGACTGGTGTCCCCTGACAAGAGGAAAAAGGCCACCCGTCCCATCATTAGGCTCACTGTGTCAGAAAAGACAGATGTTTTCACACACAGTGCATATTTGAGAAATCTCCCCAACAAAAAATGCATGCTGTCACCCTGCTGATGACATCATCACCTTCTTTCAGACCCTGGGTTCGCTCTGCCAGGTTGAGTACTTACGGTCTTGCGGCTGCCAGATTATTCAAATCTCAGGTGGTTAACCCACTGAGCTATTTGACCACATGCAATATCTTAAAGCACAAAACCACTAGAAACCGAGCAAGTCGAAGGCAGTAAGGAGGTGGGCTTGCGCCGGGTGCAGTGTACTACAGTATTACATACAACAAGCACCTCCATTACAGTGGAAAAAAAAGAATCCTGGCTGCAGTGTCTCTGAGGTTTATACCTGCACCGCCGCCCTTTGCATGGCCTCTGGGCGCCGGTGCACTGACTAGCTAAATCTCGCACCTGAAAAGGGAGGGGTATACATGACCACGAAAACACAGAAATTAAATGAAAGCATTTCTTAGAACCAAATACAACCCACTTAAATTTAGTGGCCATGTCCGGCCATGAAATGTGTCTCCTAAAATATAACAAAGTGGGACTTCTAAGCACTGTCTGTAAGTACAACACATAGCTGCAACTATCACATGGATGGATATCTCACGAGTTAAGTGCTCGCCTTCTCAGACATGGGGGCAGACCGAGTGCTCTGCCTGGTCGTGCCCTGCGATCAATCTAGATATGAACCAGGGGACCACACACTACTGTGGTGACCCACGGCAGGGGACATCTTTCACACGCTGATAGATTCAACAAACATAAAATAGCAGCACATGAGATGTCTGGCGCACAAAAGAGAAAAAGCTGATTGTTGTTGAGGTGACGATGTGAATAAAATGGAGAAGGCGCCCTAATAACGTGGGCAGCGTCCTCTCCTCCCTCCCCCTGGGTAAGGGTGAGGTTTGCAGGAAGCAGCCTGAGGGGCGCATAGCCCACGAAACTGGGCGAAATGCCAGCGAAGAAGGACAATAGGAAGGGGTGGGCCAGGCAGCTTATAAGTCGACTGGTCTCCATCTGCAGGAGATTCCAACTCGAGCAGAGGGACGCCCGCGCCATCGGAGGACTTGTTTGTTTTCCTCCCTCCCAACCTGCTTATAGGATGGCAGGATGGCAAAGCCTGGCTGATGCTGTCGGAGGACAGCGAGGCAGTGTTTTGGCGACCAGTGGCAAGATACAGACTACTAATGAGCTTTGGGAAAGTCGGAAGAGTTTTCCCTCTTCTCGGGACCAGCGCTCCTTGGGGGACTAAGCGGCAGGGGCGCTGAAGGTAGCATTGAGGGCTCAGCTTCCCCCGACTAAACGACACTCCCCCAGCCCCAGAACACCAGCAAGGGCAGGCAGGGCTCAGACAAGAATGGTTGGGGGAGTTTTGGCCTACAGTGGCTTTGGTTGGGAAAGGGGGAAGCAAGGATTGGACACAGAGCAGTCGGCTGGTCGTCGCACCTTCAGACATATTTTCACAAAGTTTGTTTGCAGTCTTTTGAGTTTATTATGTTGAGAAAATAAATCTGCGGCCTTTTATGTCAACAAAGAAAACATGTCCCATTCTGCAACTTTCCTGGGTGGGGTGTCGAAAGGGGCGAATAGAATGAGCAAGCGTGTTGGTACAAGTATGGACAAATGCCCAGGTTATCGATTTGCCCTTGAGGCCGGACAGCACGAGTTGTAACCGGCTGCTTTTTATGTGGTGCTTAATAAAGCGGTTTCAGGGTGCTCGAACTTTTCCAATTAAATGGTTTTCCATTTGAAGGACAAGAGTGCAGAGTTAGCTCTCTGGGCATTTTCTCTAACCTGGGGTTTTGAACGCTAGTTTTGGAGGCACAGCCGCCTTTGTTATACTGCAGTAAATGTATGATGCAGAGTTGGGGGCCCTGCAGTACAGGAGCCTAGTGTTTTGCTAAGGAGGTGAGCCTTTCAGACCACCGCGAACAAGGGCAAGACCCAATAACTTGTTGTACTACAGAATGAGCCACATGCTCTATGTAAAGCAGTTAGGCGGGTGCGCTATGTAAATAACGTATCATTACCCAGGAGGGTCTACAATCGTGCTTCAGTTCTTTGTGCCACACCAGAGTGCATGCACGTCCGTTTCCTACCAAAGAGACATTCTAGCTTGGAAATGTCATGCAGTTCTCATTTTAACAAAAGTACCACAGCAGTTGTTGGTAAGTCGCCGTGCAGTATGGACGTGTTTCCTACTGCTGCTGCTCATCCTGCAAGATCCTGCCCTGAAACACCAGCTCCTGGGTGTGTTAAAGCCTAAATGCGCACCAGCCGACGGGGGAAGTGTGTAGGCACACGTGTGCAAGCGGAGATCTACCAGAGGGTGTATTGCAGCAAGCGGGCTGGTGGAAGAATACGGGCCAGTAGGAGGCAGTGAATTCAAGATGGTGGCGGAAGCGAGTTAGTAACCCCCGAATGCACAGAGGCAGAGCACATTGAGAGGCTCTGGCGCGTCGGACAAGAGACCAGAGTGGCCAAGCGGGATTCCGTATATGATCCACGGTGAAGACGAGACACTAGTTCAGTTGGGCGGCGGAGGCGGGTGAGTCTACCGTCATGAAACAAGCAGCAGCATAGAACTAAAGAGGGCAGAGGAGCCAAACGAACAGTGAGGGGGCAGCGACCAATGCTTGCAGTACTTGCAGTCACGGAGGGACTGCCGGAGGCACTGCGGAACGTAGCGGGGAGTCTGGATGGCACTGCAGTAGCCCCGAAGACGACATACTTTGAAGAAAATCATCAGGCGCACTGATAGAGCTGGGCGCAGAGCGTGCTCCAGACCAGATAGAAGGCTTGGCTGCACCAGTGTTAGCATCCTGCCCCCCACCCTCACCCTACCTCTGCCTCCAGGCACTGGCTAACAGTGCTCATCACGACGCACAAGCTGGCTAAGATGGAGGAGAAGCAGTGTCAGAAGCTAGCTCAGTCTGCAGCAAGGCCTGGGGAAGGGCATGCCTATACAGCAAAAAACACCAAGCATGCATTATGCCAAAAGTTACAATCAAACATACTTGCAGACACGGGCTTGAGGCATAAGACCATGCAAAAGGCACCACCACTGGATCCCGCAACAATACCCCAATAAGGAATAGTTTGACACGGACTGGAGCCGGGCACACATAAGCATTGGACGGAATAATTAACTCCATGAGGAAACGGTCAGCTGAAAACAAGAGTTGGCCACCACGGCAGTGCAGTTGGCCAGTTACACACATAAGGCCATGGTCAATTAGTGGCGACACACGCAGGCACTACTTTTGCATAACATAAGGGAGAAGACAACTTTTACATGCAGCCTAAGATTGCAGCACTAAAGATGGCCAACGAGCCGACTGCCAGCCTCCAATAGGCACAGGAGTTCCCCAAAGTGGTAGATTGGTACTGAAGATACGCTCAGGAGGCCACACAGTCATATGAGAATGCTTTGGTGATTGCCAACCCACCTCAGAGTGAATACAACAGACAGCACGATGTATGCATACACAGCAGTGCATAGGGCACCCTCCCAATGTAGCACATTAGTACTGCCCGTCACGACTGCGACTGTTAGCGCCGTACACCTGCTGAGCACCACATTGCCATTACTGAAGCCTTGAAAATAGGAAGCAGCCCCCATTCAGCACAGGCTAGCAGTATAGGGACAAGGCAAAGGTGGAATTAATGGAGGGTAAACAAACCAGCACTGGGAGACCTAGGCATGCCGTTCAAGGCACACAAAAACAAACCCAAGCAGCCTACATTAGACACGTTCACTAAGCCTGCGAAGTCGATTGGAAACGCCATGCCAGCAATCCCTCATCGCAAGCCGAGCAGGACCAAATGAAGGGGGACCAATAGGCCCTAGCAGCAATAGCAGCCTTGAAGATTGCATTAGAATCCTAAATGGATGCCATCAGCCGGGATGTGAACCTTCTGAGGCAAGATGTACGGACACTCGCAGATCACACTGGTGCTCTTGAAAAGGAAGTTGCTGTAAACACAGTCAGCCCGAAGGACACCTCAAAAGAGGTTACGATACTGCAGCAACAACTGCGGAACGTTGAAGGGAGAGTTGAAGATGCAGAAGGGCGGGCCAGACGCAACAACGTCAGAATCATCGGACTCCCTGAGGGTGAAGAGGTCACTAACCCGACCAATTTCGTGGAGCATATGCTGTTAAAAGAAATAGGCCCAGGCTCCCTCACTCGGGAGTTTACAGTGGAAAGGGTGCACAGGTCGCTGATGAGGAAACCACTGCTAGGAGCCCCGCCACGCCCCTTAATAGCCCGGATATTAAATTATAAAGACACAGAAAAGATCCCTGAACAATACCGGAAAGATGGCACGATACAGTGTGCATCAGCCAACATCACTCATATCCTTACTACACCGTGCAAGTGCAGAAACAGAGGCTGCACTTCACATCGGTCAAGAGGAAGCTGCAGGAGGTAAACCTCAAGTACATGCTGCTATACCTGGCGCAAGGTTGAAAGTTATAAACAAGGGTCGAGCCATCTTCTTTGACACCCCTGAGGATGCACATAGGTTTATGGACACGGAAAACCTGCCAACTGAAGCAGCGTTACGCTCACCTGGTCTCTGCGGAGGAGTTGGGGCACGCTGGCAGCCCACCCTGAACTTGAATCAACCCCTTCAGGCCTCTCCCTCAGTAGAAAAGCTGTGAGTGGTGATACTGCTCATGCATCGAGATAAGAGTGTGTGAGTGCGCCAATCTGTGATTGTTGTACCTCTCGAACCCTTCACCCCAAAGTATGGTTTCTGTGAGCATACGCCGGCCCGTAAAGCTCACCTGTGACTTATGGAAGATAAGCTCCCTGTCCTGCTACTTCTGGCAGGGGCGCGTCAAATGGGATCTAGTTCCGTCACTGATCCCTGATAAGGATTAGCCCAGTCCAGCTGTGACTATGCTTCCACTTATGATTGGTAAATCGTTCTTGAGCTCTTGTGATGCTGTTCGTTCTGTGTAATGTCTTTATATGCTGCTCCTATTTATGCCCGCAATAATGTCCTTCTTCTGTTTTCTTCCTTTATATGGAAATGCGGCCTCAATGCAGCTGTGAGACGCGGCCGGATGGAAGATGGATTCTACCGCAATGTTCGACAGCAGGTAATTGATGGTTTAAGGAAGAGTGCGAAGTATGGCGAAGCCCAACCTTAAACTGACTGTTTTTTCAATGTCTAACCTGGTCTTCTGTTTTTCCTTGCAGGCGCTGCTCTGGACGATGGAGCGTGTCATGCTGCGGTGCCAAGATGAAGATTTCGGCGTTCCGGAAATTGTAAAGATGAATGCTTGGTTCGCCGAAGAAATGTACAGGTAAGAACAGCTTCCCCCAGTTGGTAAGTATGCTGGCAGGAAGCAGGATGTCCAGGAAGCAGGATCTTCAAAGGTAAGTCTGACCTCAGGCGACGGTGAGCATTACGCTGCTTACAAGTGCAGAATAACGCGAAGCGTCTGTCTTGAGGATCGGGGCAGTTTATATAGCTGAGATCGTGGGCACGCCCATTAGGGCCGGTTTACCAGCCACACCCTGCCATTCCTAGAGAGTGAGCACGTGCGAAGGCAATCCATTAGTAGCCACACCCAAGAATACACTTGGGGCTGCTTAATGGATGGAATGTTTAAGGTTAATGCATCCTGCTTAATGGATGGAATGTTCAAGGTTAATGCATCTGAAGTGCCATGTCCATAATAAAAGCTTTTTGGTGTTAAATGGATGTTCTTGTTTACTTTTGTTCATGAGCCGGGTGCCTGGCAGTGTCTACCCAGGTCACCGGTGCATGCGATCCATGCATGCCTGTGCCCCTGACTTCATAACCATGACAAGCAGATACCCAAACGGTAGGCGAGATGGATACATGCTGATGGAGCTTTGTGCAATCTGAAAGGATATGGCCGGGGACAGCCGACCGTCTGCGTTGGTACGTGACCTCTATGGACAAGACTTAGGTAAAAACACCTCTGTGGCCTGCAGGAGCAAGAAATGTAGACTCTATAGTTAGTAACACATTGCAAGGAAGTGTCCTTCACCTAAGATTGGTTTTGTCTTTCGGATGACATGCATTACTCACCGTAATAGCATTTCTGATGATTATATCTGCTTAGATTCACATGCTGTGCATACAGTCCGACATCCAGTGGTAACTGCTGAGTATTGCATCTTGTCTTTCGGGGATCGAAAGGGGGCGTCGGCATAGGCGTGTCTGTAACACTATCCCTATTGTGACGTGTAGTGTACCCAGAATCCCTCACGTGCCGAGGTCCCTCTGATTGTAATTTTTCTGCCATGAGAGAGCCCAAGGCTATTGTGAGTGAGTACATAAAGAGAGAAAGTAGTAAGACATCTATGTCCCTTCCACCTGAGTGGGGAGGCAGGGTGGGCGCATGTGAATCTAAGCAGAAACAATGATCAGAAATGCTACTACGGTGAGTAATGCATGTCTTTTGATGCTTGTTAATCTGCTTAGAATCACATGCTGTGCATAGACTAGCGAGCAGTACCCAGAGTTGGAGGTGGGTTGTGAGAAGGAACAGTAGTGAAACGATGTCTTGTCTCACCTGAGAATCAGATCTAGAATGAGTGTCTAGACAATAGTGTTTCGTAAAGGTGTGTACAGAACTCCAGGGTGCCGCTTTGCAAATGGACTCAAGGGGAACATTTGCAATGAAAGCTATAGATGCCCCAGTGCCCCGAGTAGAGTGTGCTCTAGGCTTGAAGGGCAGTTCTCTTTCAGCAAATGTGTAGCATAGTGTGATGCATTTGACAATCCACCTTGAGATAGCTGATTTAGAGACATGACCCCCTTCTCTACCAGCAGCCACCGAAACGAAAAACTGGTTTGTTTTCCTCGGTGGTTTTGTTCTTTCCAGGTAAAACATGACTGCCCTGTGCACATCTAGTGTGTGTAGGCTTTTTTGACCATGCTAGTGGGATTCTGGAAGAAAGTGTGTAGTTCGATTGATTGGTTCACATGGAACTTTGAAATGAATTTAGGCACACATCTGGGATGAGTGCGCAGAGCCACCTTATCCGTGTGGACTGTAACAAAAGGGTCTAGAACTGAAAGGGCCTTTAGTTCGCTAACCCTTCTAATACTCTGAAAGCCGTCTTATAAGTATGGTCTTTTAGACTTGCTTTATGCATAGGTTCAAAGGGAGACCCCATGAGTCTGGTCAAAACCACATTTAGATCCCATCCGGGAGTTGGGTTAGACATGGGGGGATGAATTCTCTTAACCTCTTCCATAAAAGCCTTAATAACAGGTATTTTCCACCACAACACTTTCTGTTGTGACGTAGTGTAGGCTGATAGAGCAGCTAGATGAACCTTTAGGGAATTAAAAACCAATACTGAGTCTAACATATGTAATGGGATTGACGCCCTTGGTCTTACACCAGATGAAAAAGCATTTCCACTTACTGGAATAGCAATAACGAGTTTGGGTTTTCTAGCCTCCCTAAGTATGTCCATGCATCACTGAGGGAGTTGAAGGTGTCCAAACTCTATGACCTCAGGAGGCAGGCTGCTAAATTCAGAGTTTGCAGGCATGGGTGTAGTGTCTCCCCTCTGTCCTGAGACATGTTGTAGTACAGGCAGGGTAGTCTCACAGGGTGGGAGAGGGACATTTCCATTAGATGAGTGAACCAGGGTTGGCGGGCCCACATGGGGGCCACCAAAGTCATGGTAACTGGTTCCTGGTGCATCTTGTTGAGTAGGGGAGGAGTCGGGGGGGGCGTGGGGGGGCGTAGACACATTTTCCTGACCATGTTATCAAGAGTCCGTTCCCCTTGGAGCGGTTCTGAGGATACCTGGAGGCGTAGTCTTGGCATTTGGCGTTCTCCTGAGTTGTGAACAGGTCGATCTCTGGGAAGCCCCATTATCCGAAGACGTTGGGGACTATGCAGGAAATCTCTGCTGAGCATGTCCGCTAGAAGATCGAGTTCTCCTGGAATGTGTTGGGATAGCAGGAACATCTTGTATTTGAAAGCCTACATCTAAATGTTCTGGGACAGCTTAGATAGCCCAGGAGAGTGTGTGCCCCCGTTTGTTTAGATAATACATGTCTGTGGTGCTGTCTGTCAATACCAGAACTGTCTTCCCCTGTAGCTGTGTCTGAAAGGCCTTCAGTGCTTTGAATACTGCTAACAGATGCTACTTGTGGAGATCACACTCCATGTGCTGTCTGCTGAAGCAGGTGAGCCCTCCACCCTGTGAGAGATGCGTTTGTCGCGAGAGTGGCTTCTACTGCAGGGGTGGTGAAGGTTTTCTCCTTCAAGAGGTTTCCCTCAACCACTGCTGCAGAAAGAGAATGAGGGCTGGCAACACAACTAGCAGATCTTCCCATTGTCCGCTAGCCTGACACCACTGGCTGTTCAGCTACTCTTGCATGGGACGCACGCGCAGCCGCGCACGGGGAACTAAGTAAATGCATGACGCCATCATACCTAGCAAGCGCATGGCCTTGCGTACCGTCACTTCCTGACTCGCTACATATTGAGGGATCTGAGAAAGCATGTTCTGAACCCTCTCGCTGGAGGGGAAGACAAGGCCGTCTTTTGTCTGAATTAGAGCCCCTAGAAATCGCTTGACTTGACTGGGGTCTAAGCTGGATTTTTTCTTGTTGATGGAGAATCCCAATCTGAACAGGTCTATTGTCTTCTGAGTATTCAATAGGCATGTTTGGTAAGAGTCCCCTGTTATGAGCCAGTCATCGAGGTAAGGGTAAACTGGGACGGATAGTCTGTGCAGGTGTGCTGCCACTACTGCCAGGACCTTTGTAAACACCCTTGGCGCCGAGGCAATGCTGATGGTGAGGACTTTGAATAGATAGAGCCTGTCCTCTATATTGAACCTTAGATATTTTCTGTGCGCTGGCAAAATTGAAATATGAAAGTATGCATCTTTAATGTCCAGTGTTGCTATGTAATCCCCCTGTTTCAACAGAGTTACCATACAAAACTTTTGAGGTTTGACAAATTTGTTCGCTGGGTGCAAGTACAGGGCGCATGGTGAGGTCCTTTTTTGGTACATGGAAGTACACTGAATAAATACCCTTGTTTACCTGAAGAATGGGGACGTCATCTATGGAGTCTTTTCCCAGAAGTGCATCCACCTCTTGTATCAGGGTTTGTAGATGGTCTGGCGTCAGGCGTCGTGCTTTGGGCGGTCTGAACTGTGATGGTCGGGCGAATTCCAAACAGTACCCGTGGGTGACCGTTTTGAGGACCCACTGGTCTGACGTTATCTCCTCCGATGCCGAAAGGAAAGATGTTAAGTGCCCCCTGACCGGGTTAACATGGGAGGGGACCTGGATCCGTAGGTCATTTCTGACCGGAGGCTGTCGCTACCCTGGAGTTGGGACCTCTGCCTCTGTTCTTCCCGCACCGCTGTCCCCTGAGTTCCAGGTATTTCCCATATTACACTGCTTTTGTGTGAAACGGGATAAGCCCCGAAAGGACTGGCGGGAACCGCTCCTCCTCTAGGGGGAGGGCTTTTGGGTGATTTGCTGAAGGGACTTAAGAGTCTCATGCTCCTTTTTGGCAGTCTCAAGGGTATCGCCGACTGCTTTACCAAAGAGATTCGACTCCTCGATAGGTTTATTAATAAGAGTTGCTTGGGTCTCCGGCTTGAAACCAGAGTTTCGGAGCCAAGCGTGCCGTTTGAGCAGGGTGCCTTGAGCTAGTGATCTTCCTGCCGTCTCTGCAGTATCCAGAGTGTTTTTCAGTACATTTTGGTTGACCTGCCTGCCCTCGGCCCCAATGGCGAGTAATTTGGTTCTTGCGGGTTCAGACACCTCCTGGAGACCTTCCTGCATTAGGTTCCACTGTACATCAGCATAACTGGCAAGCAACCTAGTGTTGTTTGTTACGCGCGCGGTAAGAGCAGCTGCCGTGGTGATTTCCTTTCCCAAGGCGTACAGCCTCTTTGACTATCGGGAGGTTCCTCTACTGTAACAAGGGGTACTCACGCCTGTTTCCGGGTGGTGGTAACCACTAGGGAATCGGGGGTGGCGGGGCCCTTAATATATGTAGGGTCCGTAGGCGATGGCCGAAACAATTTCTCCACCCTCAGATTTACTGCCCTAGTCTGGGCTGGTGTGATCTAGGAAGGAGCCAATCTCCTTTTAATGGAATTCAGGAGAGGGATGGCTTGGCTGGAGGGGAGCTTTTCTTTAAGACTATTCTCCACGAAATCTTGTTCATCTAGGCCCTCCTGGGTGGCGATCTGAAAATGATCTGCCGCCTTTCTTAAGATGGCATTGAATGCCATCGGTTGATCCACTGGGGAGGCCTGGGGGGCCGGCGTGGAGAGAGGGGAATCCAAACATAAGACACCGACATCATGGTCCTGGTCATGAGAGGGGAGCGCCCAAGGCTTTGCTTCAACCTGGCGACTATCCTCCCAGTCTTCCGTGGGATTTGCCTGGGCATCCGCAGTATAGTCTTGTAGGAAGGTGGTATCCTCCTCCTGATCATAAATGTCCTGATACGTGTCCATCTGGATCTCGTCTTCAGGAAGGATGGAAGTGTAATTTTCCAGAGAAGGTTCAAGAATTCTTTGAAACTTAAAAGCAAGCACAGAGGGAGGGTCCTCCCAAGGTCTCTTGGGGGTAGGTTGCTCTGAAAGTGAGCCAAACTTCTCCAACCTATCCGTACACCCTTCGAATTGTTCTCTAGTCCATCTAGACAAACCAGAAGGATCCGAGGGTGGAAAACTTTCATCCTCCTCCCTATGGCTTTGAAATTTGTCTCCCATAGAGCTAGACAAATGCACAGGATTTTCCACGTAGTCCATGCGAGCATCGGGACACTGTGGCGCGTCTTTCGGCGCATCCGCAGGCCTCACCGTGCTTTTTGACGTGTCTTTAGACCTCTCCTTCAGCCCGACTGCCGAAGCAATCCTAGCGATGCTGTCTGAGATGTTCGGTGAAGCGGAGCGATGTGCCGGTTAACTAACAGGCCTAGCAGTAGATTTTTCTCCTACCAAGGCCTTGGGGGGTGTCGGAGCGTCAATTAAGCACGCTTCGACACCCAAATGTGTTTTGGGAGTAGCGCCCTTAGGTTTAGAAGGCCCAGTCGAAAGACGCTGCTGGGGATGCAGGAAAGGCCGTTGATCCGGAGGATCAGAGGATCCCGTCGAAATTTTCGGCAGTTCCGTGGATGCTTTAGCCCGTTTCGGGCGGTACCGTCGAAACTGGGGCCGGGGTTGTTTGTTTAGTGTGGCAATCTTGTACGCCCTTGTCGTCGGGTATCTTCCCCTTAGCATGACTCGCGTCAGGCCTAGCGGGGTCGGGGACGGGCGTGGCAGACCTAGAGTTGTCCGTCGTGAGGTCGATGGCATCCGACACGGATGCCTGGTCATCACTGGTACCCCCGTCACTTTTGGCGGGTGGGGCGGTGGGGGAAGAAGATCCAGCCCGTGACATGCCGTAGGCCACCCACCGCTTACCGCGGCACTCCTTAAGCCTTTTAGGGCGCAGGAGGCTACAGGCCTTGCTCCGCGCTTCGTGGTCAAGAGGTAGACAATTATTGCACTCATCTTGCTCATCCTTTCAAGGGTATCTTGCCCTGCAAGAGGGGCAAAACCTAAATGGTGTCCTTTCCATAGCAAAAGGCAAAGTCAACGACCAGACCTAGAGGGCAAAGAGAGGGAAAGAGGAGAGACATAGCTGAAAGGATATGGGCACCCGGACCCCACTCTCCCTATTGTGTAGGCCGGCCAGAGGGCCCAGCCACGTGGACGGCTCCACTGCCGGATCTTAGGCTTCGAAAGTCCACCACAGTCTTAGGTGAGTATAGGAAACACTGTCGAAGAGATGTTATGGGGGATAATCGACAAAGTCAATAAACAAGGATATAACAATGTCTCTTATGAAAGAGCTCAGCAATAGGGTGACCAGTTATATGGGCGGAAAAAAACAATCTGAGGGACCACAGCGCGTGTGGGATTTTGGGTACACTACACATCACGATAGGGATAGTGTTACAGACATGCCTATGCCGACGTCCCCTTTCGGTCCCCGAAAGAAAAGATGCAATACTCCACGGTTACCACTGGATGCCGGACCATATGCACAGCATGTGATTCTAAGCAGATTAACAAGCATCAGAAACTAGTTGTTACGTATCTGCCTGCTGCACTCCAGGCATCAGGACAAGGAACTTCAGGCGGGAGTGAGAAGCGGGGATGCCTGAGCACGAGGTATTGAGCTGGGCAATTGTTGGGCGAGGGTAGGGAGGTTTGGGTAGTTAGCGGGGAGTTAGTCTATGGGTCCACACAAGTTTTGTATGATATGCACATCAGTTGACGAGTCATGTAGATGTCCTAACTTGCAATGGGGGAACTTAAAATAGCCTCCTGGAATGTAAGGGGGCTAAATAGTTACATAAAACGAAATAGAATGAGATATTTGCGCCGTCAAAAAAAATTGGCATAGCACTCCTTCAGGAAAAGCACATCACAGGCGAGAAACTAGCCACCCTTGCTGCAAAAGGGAGTGACAGAACCCTGGGCTCGCTGCATTTGGCATATGCTAGAGGAGTTTTTGTATGGGTGGTGCCGTATGTACCATTCAGGGTCCTCATAACTTTTAAGAATAAAGATGGTAGGATGATTGTAGTGCAGGGATTTTTACAACAGAGCAAGCTTTGTATTATCAACACTTATACACCAAACCATGACACAGCGGCCTACTCATACGCTATAACCCTGGATTGGCTCATGTACAGATATGACTTTAGAATGGGGGGGGCTTTCATTGTACGTTAACTCGGGAACTGTATAGATCGGCCAGTACATTCACACACATAGCCCCTTCAACAAAGCCTTGAATACACATGAGAGCATTCACGTTGTACGACATATGGAGGGCCCTGCATCCACAAGCCCACAGGTATTCACACTGCACGGCCCCCACGGATCTATACACCAGACTAGAATATGTCTTCAGAGGGGAAGCAAACCTAGGTGAATTCAAAATGGCGGAATACAAAGCACGTGTATTTTCAGATCATGCACCCCTCTTGTTCACATGGCAGATAATTCCTCCTAATGCATGTATCCCGACCTGGAAACTCAAGAGGTGAATCCCTGAAAGATGCGGTGTTCCGGGAACATATAAAGGAGGCCGTGAAGGACTTTTTCAGAAATAAGAAGGGGAGTGTAAAATCAGCCGGCACATTATGGGAAGCCTTCAAAGTAGTGATTAGGGGGGACGGCAATAGCTAAAGCGAAGGAAAGGGAATGCAAGCCACGATAGAAAGCTTTACACAAGGTTCGAGAGACATGTCCAGGGAACGGGCCTAAGAAGTTATCCGTCTGAAACGGGAATACCTGGAGCACTGGGATAGATTGGGCAATCTGAGCTACAGGAAATACATACAGAGACAACACGCAGAAGGGGATAAGCCGGGACGCTTATTGGCTTGGCTATATAAAAGCGAATACAAGCAGGATATGATACAGGCGATTATAGGGGAGAATGGGGATATTTGTATGACGCAAGTATGCATAAACAAATGTTTCCAGAACTATTACAATAGAAACATTTTATGATAATTCAGAGGGTGGACATGCAGATTCGAGAATATACGAGTTAGTGATGTGAAGGCAGGGAGACATGCTTGCGCAGACCCGGCATAACTGGGAAGCTGACCTGCAGGAACAATTGACACATGAGGTCTGGGGTAGAGCGATAGCTTATTATAAAAAGGTGTACAGAAATGCGAGACTGGTAACCCCCCCAAAATTGCTAAATTTAGCAAATGACAGCGCAAACTTGCCCAAAATGAAGACTGACTAATGCAGACCTGGTACACATGTTCTGGACTTGTACGAAGATCCAACAGTACTCGGAAGACATAGCTCAGTCCCTAGCTAAGGCAGGCATAACGTTAGACACGTGATCTCCCACAACCTGTATGGCTTGGCATTTTTGCACGACCAACATGTATGACGGCGATGGGCTGGAAGGCGCACAAGGGTCTGGCAGTAAGCCTGTGGTAGAGTGATCTCCAAAAATGGTAGTAGGTAGCAGAAACCTCAGTGTGGCAGGAGGCGACCCGACGAGGCCAGGGGCAACAAAATGTAGACTTGGACTCCTGGAGGCATATATGTTACAGGAACTGATGGCTTCTGCGAACAGCGACGCCCAATTGGCAACAAATGCCCCATCGCAATAGACGGAATAATGACTAATTTATACACTCGGCACAGTCAGATTCAATGGGATGTGACATAATAGAGGTGGAATAGGCTGGGAAGTGGGTGGGGGGATCTGGAGGCAAAGGAACAAACGGACACAATCGACTGTACATTGACATGTGAATACATATATGAGTCTAAGTTACATTGTTGTTAAAAACCAAGAAAAATAATACATTTCAAAAGTACCAAAGCAACCCTAGGCACACATTTTTGCCTTACTTTGCGTTTGCCTAGTATTACATTGCAGCTAACAAGCGGGCAATTGAGAGCAGCAGACCTCTGGATGATTAGATCTCTTTACATGGCAGATTCGGCATCCAATATTAATTGTTACTTGTGGGTCCTGTGGTCCGGTCTGTCGGGCTGGCTGCTCTAGTCTGCATGCAGGCTCAACCATGAGGCAGGCCGTGAGTACACAAGGGCTGGCCTTGTGTGACTTGTGTTACAGGGCAGGCCCTGCTGCACGCTAGCCCTTAGCACTAAGGCATGATGTCACGCATCATGGTTGGACCTGTATGCAGGCTACTAGGCCAGCAATGCAGTCAGCCAGCACGGATAGGTCCGCAGGACTTGGGGACCATCAACACATCAGCAAAAGTATTCCTTCGACCTCACCTCAAGTACTGTAATGTGGTACGTGGGTATTCAGAAGCTTCTACAGGTCGGTGCACGAGTGGGTGGGCTGCCTGCTGCTCACACAGTCAGACACACACGTTATGCTCCTGCTTTGCTGCAAACAAAATGGAGGGAGTCCAAGGAGGACTGTGTCAATGTGTGCGTTCGTACCTCACAGTTATGATTTAGCCACGCTCCTTGCAGCACCCTGATTGGAGGATTGGACAGGGGTCGGTCAAAGCTGATTGGACAAGGTCTCGAGCCAAGAGACCTTTGACCTCTGACGACTCCTAATGACGTCCATGGGCACGACGTATGCATGATGGGTATTTCAACATGCTGGTGCCACAGTCAAATGAGCACACCCAGAAACAACTGTCAACAAGCAAAAGAATCTTAGTTGGATAAAACATGGCTAAGATGGAGTTTGACAGGATTGAGAAACAGAAAGACAAGGACCATCAGTTGGAGTTGGCCTGGCTACAAGGGTCTCAAGGCTCCTCCAGCGGTTCTGGTAGTGGTTCCAGATCGTCTTCTCATCCTAGAATCTCCTTAGCATGTATGATGAAAAATGTTATTTAACTGATTGACTTAAAACCTTTGGGTATGCTTGTGGCGTGCAAGAAGTAGTTACTGACAAGATTGCTTGGAGGCACAGCAGAATAACCTCAATCTGGCTACAGTGCCATTATGCATATATCTAAGGATGACGAAGGATTGTGATCAATTGAAACAGGCTCGCCTCTTAAAGTTTGGGAAAACTCCTACTCAATGAAGAGGTTTGGAGAGTATATGAAAAAAAGAACATACTTGGGTGTCTTTTGTTACAGATTCCTTGACAAACTTCACTGGCTGGGTAGAAGGCCATACAGTAAACACTCTTGAAGGCATGATCAACCTGGTCATGTTAGAACATAATGTTGTCTCTTGTTCCCATGAGTTTTAGCAGCATTTGCCGGATTCTAAGGAATTACATTAGATCCAAAGAAGCTGGCCATTGATGCTGATCTTAGGGTTTCCCATAGAATGTCTCATAAGGACAAGCATGCTTCTAATAAGCAAGAGGGGAAAAAGCAAAAAGAGAAAGAGGGTGGTTCTACAGATATAACTACTTCTCACAAGGCCCACAAAAAGCCAATCTATTTTAAGGGAAAGCCTAAGCAAATGTGATAGCCTAAAGCAAAAGGAGAGAGAAAACACAAAGGAAGAGGGAAAGAAAATATTCACTCAGCCATACCTACAATTAAGGTTGAGATAGTTGGCCAAATTCCTACACCTGACGAGGGACTGTCAGAAACTCTTTATTCCTATGTGTATCCTGCACTACCAAGCTTGCTTACAGAAGTGGAGTACCCTCATGATGAGATTAGTAAATGCCAGCATAAAAGGCCATCACTTAAAGGCCTGTGGAGAAAGGCCTGCTTCTAATTGGAGGCTGAGCCTCCTGTGAAGCAAAGAATCCAACCGAAAGTTGGGTGACTAGGTGTAAGCTGTTAGGAAAGATTTCATATATGTATGTAATTTTCCCTCCATGTGTCAACCCCAACCTTATTGCTGATAAGACACCACTGACTGACTTTGCCAGAGAAGCACAGCCTTCAGCTGTACTCCTCTAAGCTTTCACTCTCTTTTTATGGGGAAAAAAACTAAAACAGTCAGTACTGGGAGACTTTGTTTCCCTTAGTCCTTTTCCTCATGTTGCCACTTTTGTGCAACATGTTACAAGTGTGCAATGTATCTTACCATACAGCACACGTGGGTCTATAGTCATTTCCAAAGGCCCTAGATACTCTCACTGGACTTTTTATAAACTGTGCAGATGTGTTATGGACAGGACTGGTGGCAGCTATCGTTTTGCATTATTTTTAACCCTTTCCTGCCATGATAACCGCGTTAACCGCATCTGGCACAAATAGGTAGCCTGGCCCCAAAATGGCCATGCCACAAGGTTCTTTTTATCCCGTCCTTCGGCCATCTTGTCCCTTCACCTTCCCCAGGTCGAATCGACCCGGGTCAGTCCTTATTTGGTCATGCATTTTCCCGCGAATCCCAATGCTTTTGCGGGCTTCTGCATGCCTTGTGTGTGTGCCTCCAGGATGTGGGCTAGGATGTCTGGTCCCAATACACATCCTGGGTGCCAGAGAGTCTGGAGTGTCCTGAATGCCTGAGACCACCATGGTCTATGATTCGTCCACGTATGGAGTGAGTGTTTGTGAGCAGATCTCCCATTGGGTCCTCTCCGTTTTGGTGCGAAGGCAACTTTGGATAAGAGGAGGCTGGAAACACCACTACCATGTTGATCTCCTGAGTTCTCACTGAACAAGGGATAGGATCCAAGAATCCTGTAACTACGAAGCTGAGTCGAGGAACCGCTGGTGACCCACTGGAAGGTTTGGCACCCTGAGCCTGTTGTTGTCCCATGGGACCCCTCTGCATCTGGTCGTCCTAGAAGGTCTACAAAGACGCTTCAACCCATTGGAAAAGTGGGACCAACTATTCTCGGCACCTTCACCAAAACCTGTAAGTAAGCTTTCTCGAAGTGTACCTGGGACAACCAGTGGGCTGACCAGATTACGCAGGACCTTTGCTTTGTCTCTGCCGTCGGTTGGAGGAGGTCCTCGAACCTTGGTATACTGCTAGCTCTGTGTCCACGGCACCCTCAAACCGAATTTCATACACTTTGCATTCCAAGGTCTGAAGTGAGACGAGTGCGCCCAGACCGGAGTAAACGCGGTTACCCTGTTGCCCTGCTGCAGCGACGCCCTTTGCAAGTCCGCTGCATTTGTGACCCTCTTGCCCCTGAAGCCTGCTGCAGTGAAACTGGGGTGATTCATCCCCCCAGAGCGGAGAAATCGCATCTGTCCCGTTTGGGAATCCTTGCTGGATCTCAGGAACTAAAAGGTGCCGAGACATCATTTTTGCCGCCGTCGAACCTGCAACCGAATTGGACTAACCTGCCGAAGTTTGGGTCTCCTTGCCTCAAGGACTGGTGAGTAATCATTACCCCAACCGGTGGCCCCTAGCGCCAGAGCCCAACTTCACACACAAGTGGTCCCTGGGGGCCCCTCCCCTGTTAACTGCTATTGTGAAATAGCGACTCCATCCCGAACTGTTGAACTGCCTCTGCCTTCAAGTGGAGGTCCTTCTTTAATAGAGGGAACTTATTCTTCATTTCCTTATCCACCTTCCCGAGCTGCTAGAGTCCCCTAAAGAGAGCCTGCTTTGTCCATTGGAACAACCGCGTACCTTGGCACACATGTACTATTGAGCACAAGGCTCCACTCTTCTTAGGGCTGGGACTACCTCTTAGGTGAATAACTGATGTTGAATTGGGTCCAAGGACTAACTGCACTGCCTGTTTTCATCCCATCTAGGTTGTCAACATATTTCGTGCCGTCATCCCTTTTGACCCTCCTGGTCTTGTATATATATATTGTATCGAGTGTGATCTATTGGTTTACTTAGTGTTACTGTGATTCTTTGCTATAGTCTGTGTTACAAAGGCTTTGTAATAAATGTGTCTATATTTTTTAATATAACACATGTCTGGAGTAATTCGTAAGTGTCCTTGCTCTGTGTGCTCATTGAGGTCCTTCAGTCACCCTCACCCCTCCTCAGACTTAATCTTGACCGCTTGCCATAGCTAGCCTGATTGGTCTGGCTTGTCCAGAGGTTACCCTGTTCCAAGAAACTAGGCTGGCCTTCTGAACCTCTGCCCCCCCTGGACAGCAGAAATCCTTCTTAACATAAGCCCACAGGGCCAACTACAGGAGACCATAACAGGTTGGTGGTTCCTCCAGATAGGTGGCCCTTCCTCCTGCAGTTGGTGCATGAAGTTCCTCTGGGAGTTAATCTTAATATCAGGATAACTCCAGAGTGGTCACCCATTGATATGGAGTTTTACTTAAGTCCACCTGTGGTAGCATTGGAGAAGACTCACTCTTAGGTGTACAGGGCTCCAATTCTTATATTTGGTTTGAACAACCCGAATGGTTTGGTAACTATGGCTGAGCAGCCAGGCTTCGTCTAGGAAGGAAAAGGGCTGTAGTTGAGTACAATGACCCTTGAGCACACTTAAAATCAAGGAAACACTTTACACACTGTAGTTATTTACAAATATGCTTATTTATTATATATAATAAGGAAAGGCTTAATTCAAACTACAATGCAGGTAAGTAAGGAACATTTCGCACATATATACAGTTGGACATTTACATTAGAAATGCTCAATTCAATGGTAGACCTTTAGATGATAAAATGTTAAGCATCAAGAGTAGCTTTAGGTTAGTAAATCATTCATCAACCAACAAGTCCAACCCTATGTGGGGGAATGACAGTCTCAAAAAGTCAGATGGGGACACTGCGAGACCAGTGATACGTGGGCAGCAGAAGAAAGGAAAGCAGGCGCTGTCCAAGTTGTCAAATGTGAAGATGATGATTTTCATAGCAAGTAACACATTTTGATTCAAAGGATTCAGTGGGCTAAGCAGGCCACCTGAAGGGTTTCAGCCTCTAGGACAGATGTCCTTAGACCCGGGAGAACACGGTTGGATCGTCCACTCCAACGTGACTCAAGAAGCTCAGGAGCAGCAAACAAACACAATTGCCCAGGTAGGTACCCAGGAGTCAGACTGTACCCTCACTGATGAAGAACAGCAATGTCACTGGTGGGTCCCTCTGGGAAGACAAGAGAATCTCTGATTCGGGTCTCTGGCCTTGGTGCCTGGAGGAAGAACTTTTGGTGGGAGAAGACAGTCAGACACGGTCACAAAGATGTCCAGCAGGTGATCTATGTGGCACTTGGTTATGGAGACTCAAAATAGGTTTCATAGCAGGAACGGCTGTCACCAAGGAGACTTTCCTCCTTCTCTAGGTACTCAAATCTCCCGAGGGGACTTCTACAATCAATATTGAGTGTCTGTAGACCCAGACAGATGCCCACAAGTTTCTCGCTGGAACCGCGTACGACAACACGACGCACCACATCAGTGCCAGAGATCCCAGGGTATTCAGGTATTGCAGGCCTTGAAGGTTGCAGCACGTCTGAAGATTGCTCAAATATCAGCTGCTCTCGAGACTGGTTAAGTCCACCAGTTCAAAGGAAGAAGGTATCCAGTTGCACAGAAGAGAGGGCTGGAACAGCACTGGTCACTTAGTAGGCTGCAGACGTCCTCTTCTTTCTTCTTCTTCGGAATGGATCTTCCAGTGGTCGACTGGCTTCAGCATCAAGACTCTTGCCTTTTATGCAGGAACCAAGCCAATCAGCATGCATGCAACATTCAAACTTGAGTGGTGGCTGTCCCAAAGGGACAGCCAGGCATCCAGTCAGAACTGGATCTAAGCAGACCTACTGGAGGACAAAGACATGAGGCATTTCAGTGCCCTCCCAGCTTCTTGTCTTCCCAGACACACGGGCGCCGAAGACAAAGGTGTGAGCAGGACTTTCCCCATGCCATGGAGGCTAAGATTGTTAGTCAGCAGAACTCTTTTACATCCTCAGGTTTAGGATTATCTTAGTGGTTGATGATCAAACCACCAGGTATCCTGATGCCAACCCACATCAGACAGTAGCTGCCAAGTCAGTTACTCTCAGTTTTCTGGACACTTATCACAGGCTGAATCCCTGAAGAGTTGTGCCTGACCCAGGCTGCAACTTCACATCCAGGTATAGCCAGGACCCGTGGAAGGAAAATTAGGTGACTTATCATTTGTCATCCCCATATCCGCCACAATCAGATGGTTAGAGAGATATTCATTGGAGCTATCCGAAGTATGGAGCCCTAAGGGACACCCAGAGAAGGCAGTGGGCCCTTGTTCTGTCATACTTGGTGTTGAAAACTGATCATGAGTTTAGGGTCTAGACCTCACCTAGTTAAAAGACCCAGTAATGTAAACTATTCACTGGACTTCGAAAGACCTAGAGTTTCCTATGAATAGATTGATAATGATCAGTCTATTATGGATGTAATGGGAGCCCTGCCCCTTGTTTCAGAAAGGGAGACAGAGGAATCTGGATCGCTCCCTGACCTTATATTCCATGGCAACCCTTCTTATGGCTTCATTGAGTGTGACTTGGAGTCTCCTCAACTGACCCCAAAACAGAAGGGTGAGATGAAAACTTTGCTGAGGCAATTTTCCCCCTTGCTTTCCCCAATTCCAGACTTAACATTTTGGTGTGAGCAGGACTTTGTCACTGGAGTTGGTTGACCTATCAGGTTTAGGAGTTGAAGTTGTTCATACCAAGTAAGATCTTACATTGTGATTGAGGTCCACAGAATGTTTGATCTAGGGGTGGTAGAGCCCTCCAACAGCCCTTGGTCCAGTCTCCTGTGGTTCTGGTACGAAAAAGAGGTACTTTTGATTTGAGTTTCTGTGTGGACTACAGAGCTCTTAATACAGTCACCAAGATAGATGTGCATCCCTTTCCACAAACTGATGAGTTAGTGGACAAGCCAGGTGCTCCCAAGCACCTTAGCACCTTTGACCTTACTGTAGGATTTGGCAAATAACCCTGACCGTAAATGCAGAGGAGAAGACAGCATTTTCAACACCCGAGGGACTTTATCAGTTCAGAGAAACGACCTTTGGTTTAAAGAATTCACATGCCGCTTTTCAAAGGTTGGTTAACCAAGTCCGGAATGGTTTAGACAAATTCTGCATGGCTTATCTAAATGATATTGAAAAGATGCTGACTCCAGGAACTTTAAGATTACTTCATCTAAGTTAATTCCAGCTTCTTAGTTTCAGTTACATATTCAGGACATATAAGAAATACACAGGACATTATCTAGGACAACACCGGCACCCTTTACCCAAGCAGGCCAGCTGTAACTGCCACTACACAGAACTCCCACTCAGCACATTCCATCATTCACTCATCAACATTCCCCGGGACAACACAATCTACCTCACATCAGACAGGCACTACACAACACCCCTCCCTCCTTTACCCAACCACCCATACACACAGCACGTCACATACAGGCACTACACAAAACACCTCCCTCCTTCCAAAACACACCGACACGCCGCACGCAGATGAACACTTCCACTGCAAATCGCCATCATCAAACAACACACCAAAACTAACTAACTACATTCCCTGAACCGATCACATCACCACCACGCTCCCTCGGTCTGTCCCTGCCACAGACAGACAACTAGACTCTAACCCCAGGATCAAACCAGTGCAGGAACTGGGCTACTTCACCTACGTCCTGACGCCACCACAAAACTTCTTCGCCATCTACCACCCGCTCCCGCCTCAAATATCGCGAGTGTCCAGGCTGCCACCCTGGAACTCCAGCAGGCCTCTAGACTGCCACTCTAGAGCACAATAGGGCCTCAGAGCTCCCAAAAAGCCAACCACAATCTCACACCAACAAGGAACTCACATAGTGGAAACACAATACCACTCAGTTCTCACACAGACACACATCGACTCGACAAATCGAGGGCATTCCACCAGACCACGTTGTGCAAACCTACCAAACACATTGAGAACAGTGGCCACACACTCCCAATGCCATCAACAAATACTGGCAAAACTAAACGCTAAACTCTGCTCAGATGACCTCCTCTCACAAGTAGGAACATTGAACACATAGTATAAAACAAGATCCACACTCAACACCACAACAACATAGAAATATTTTCTCATCACCTCAGGACTCCACCACACCCCATTCCAATGCGTCAATGCCAGGCGTCCCCAGCCATGCACCCCCTTGCCTCCAGCTACACACTGTCCCCTGTGATGAGAAGGGTAACAAGCCCTAGAGGAGGCGCTACCTCCCTTTCGAACAACCGCATAGCTGTTCAACCTTTCTCAAAATCCGATAAACTCCATAAACCAGACCAATACCCAAACATGGATTAGAAAAACCAAACCTCCTTGTGCTAAAAGAGCCGAGGCACTACCTCGCTCTAGGACGACCACATGGTTGATAAACCTTAACCAAATAAGGTAAACTCCATACCAGACCAATACCCAAAAAGGATGACAATATCTCCCACACTATATTGCCCAAGCAACACCACCCATGCATTGCCCATGGATTACCTCTCATATCTAAAAAGACATTCACACATTCACCATGCTCACAGCAAATGCTATCCATTATACAGCTCTCACTACCTCTCTCCATTCCCATCCAACAGTTGCACATAATAAACACCATCATCAGAGTCAGATAGAAACATATGCATTTCAAAACTAAAATGCCATAACCACGTTTTGCTGTAGACAGACAAAACAGCATTGAAAACATACGCATTTTAACCATCAAATGACATAACTTTATGTTTTGCTGTAAACAAAACACCAAAATCAACACTTTTATGAGCCTAAAAGTCCAAGGCATTTATAGGCTCTACCCAAACCCAAAAGTCCATAGCCATTTCTAGGCTCTAAAGCAGTCAACTGCAACCCTAGTAGTCCACGTTGCATTTATGCAACTCTAATTGCTGCAAATCCTATAAATGAGTTAAGGTGCCTATGCAGCACCCTCTGCAGCTTAATGTCCATGTGCCGTGGCACGGGCACCCCAAACCTGCAAATCCTCAATGGTAAATTAAACTGAAACTCCAAAACCAACCACCAATACATTTCCGTACTATTAACACGCCACTTACAAACCATAAGCACACTCGTACACTTCAATGTGTATGCGGCTTCTATAAAGTTGCACTTTTTTGCATCTAGACAGATGCACATACACATGCACATACTTTTGTACTACAGCATTATCACCGAACAGAGTAGCCCATTACCATTTTTCAATGGATTCAATACTGTTACCCACTTTAAATGACACCGGCGACAACTCACCATCAAAGCATTACATCTCCAATATAAGCAATTACCTTTGCTAGAATATGGCAACCTCTACGCTCACTACGGACAAGCATAGCTCAGAGAACTTTCATGAGCTGCAAATGTCACCTTAATTGCTGGTCGCTACCTGACGCCTTACTTACTAAGACAGAGCGCATTCCCCCATCACAATCCGCCAAAAAGGTTGAAATGTTGTTTTCCTGATTTAGAGTCCGCCGAAAATGCAAAAATGTTCTTCTCCCGAAGCAGAGACCTGACCATTTGGCTCTTTGGAAATCTAAACACTTCCTGATATGACCATGTGGCAACATCGCCTTGTGTCCAGGTTGAACGGTACCTACTCCAATACTGCGGACACGATTCACCGTTCCTCACTAGGTCCTTTGTGGAACATAGGGATATCATCATTCCGAAGATTCTCCAACTCCACCTACCGGAACGTGACGTTACCATTATCACAGTAGGAGCCGAGCTTCGCACAGCTCTAGTGCCCAACCGTCATTAGCGATCATGTCAGTGTCTACGGTCGCAATCACTGTATAGAACCATCTCTTCAATGATGCGAAAGTAGTGCTGTAAGCACCTTTACCCTGTGCTCTGCTGGGTCAGCCACGAGACAAGTCAATCAGGGATCTTTCCTCCCACCATTGTTACAGCCTCGTCTGTACCTCCTTGCCAATGCAATGCAACCCTAGCAACAGGCACCATTCTTCCAGGACTGGGACACACTCCATTTGTCACCCTCAGGGAAACACTACTTCCTCACGGTTCCTCCCACAGAGCTTACTTCTGCTGATGGCCCTTAATTTGATGTAGCAGATCTTTCCCCGCATGTACTAAGGGGCTATGTCATTGCTTCTGCCATACAACATGTCCATCCCTTCTCCATCAGGAATATAATTCCAGCCCACTCCTGTCCTTCCCTTGCACCCTGGAAGATGGGACTTACTGGTTTTGGGGGCGGGTGGGGGGCAGTGTTGTCCTTCCTCTTGCAGCTGTCATTGTCCTTCCTGCACCCCCCACAGCAGGGTCCTTCAGTGTCTTTTTCTCCTTGCAGCATGTAGGTTACCCTGTCCAAGACGTGACATCACAAGCTACCTCACATCAGACAGGCACTACACAACACACCTCCCTTCTTTACCCAACCACACATACACACAGCACGTCACATACAGGCACTACACAACAGATATAGCAGTTTTCAGCCCTACTTGGGAGGAATATGTGAGACACCTGGACAGATTGGTCAGAGTTCAGCCTCTTCCCAGCACAGTACAGGCTGTACAAGGCTGGGCAACTGCCACAACCCAAACTCAGGTGAGAGCTTTTCTAGCCCTCACTGGGTATTGCAAAAAAATCATATAGTACTATGGAACCAAAGCTTCCCCTCTGACTGCCCTCATAACTCCTACAAAGCCCAAGAAAGTCAGTTGGACTGAGGAGTGTGAGAAGGCCTTCCAAGGACTGAAGAATTCCCTTTGTCAGACCCCTGTTGTAAAGGCACCTGATTACCAGAGACAGACAGATGCCTTTGACATTGGGATAGGTGCTGTCCTTTCACAGTTAGATGACAAAGGCTAGGAACATCGAATATGGTTTATTAGTCACCAGATTAAGGACAAAGCATGGTGGAAGAGAGTGTTTTTCCAATGTGTAGGCCCTTCGGAAGCTGAAACCTACCTCTTTGGGAATCATTTCACTGTGCAGACAGACCATATGCCATTAAGTGGCTAATGAACATGAAAGGAGGGAATCCTAAATTGCTCATGGGGCCCCTAGGCCTTCAAGGCTTTGACTTCACTATTGAGCATAGGTCAAGTGCAGAATATAGCAATGTTGTTGGACTGTCCAGAATGTATAACCGACTGCAACAGGAAACCCATCCAGGGGTGTATTAGAGCCCCCGTACCCCCTGTCCGTAGACTGGGGGAGGGAAGTGAGTGTTAGGAAAGGTTTCTCTTTTAGCAACTTTCCCTCCATAGGTCTATGGACTCCCAAATCTTTTGCTTTTGTCTTTGAACCGGTGCAGACTTTTTACAGCTTCACTCCCCTGGCCTTTTGTTGTGGGGCATATGATCGCTCCTTCAGACTGTCAGTACTGGGAAACTACGTTTCCATTTTGTCTTTTTACGGTCTAGTTAACTTTTTAACAGTGCACACAGCATCTTACAATGAATTCAGTGGGGATACTGTTGTATCACCCTAATCTTCGACACTTGGGATTTTTGGTTACTTTGATATGTGCCTTAAGACAATCAACAATCCCATTTTTACGTTATTTCTAGTGTGCACAATCGAATGTACCTCTTATGTCTACTGAACCTGGCCAATGCCTTACAATGGCCACAAAAGAGAGAGAGAGAGAACCCCTCTTACTCCCTCCCACGAAGGGGGAGGGACTGTCTGGTCTCATTCCACATCCATTGGGCCTGAAAGTCTAGGTGTGTGTGAAATGGGTGAAACCCACAGCAGGCCCGGATTGAACGACTGCTGGCTGTTTGAATGGTGCAGATTCTTGCCATTGGTCGGCTTGGACTTGCTTCCAGGCAGATTCTTGGATAAGAAGAGGACTCCTGCAGCCATTTCTTAAGATCAGCATTGGAGCAAAGTATCCTGTGTAGAAGAGCAGTCGACTGAAGATCAGTGGACGACTCCCAAAGAGGCCCACCATCCTCTTAAGCCTTTGACCAGGTGAAGACCTGCTGAACTACCTCATCTGCGAAGGCCCCGAGCAGTGCTTGAACCCTTGGACAGGTGGGACCAACCAGTCTCAACGCATTCAAGGATCCGGCAGTCCTGAGCCTTTGGAAGTGTCCTTGTATCGCCCGGTGGACTGACCAGCTCTCCAGTGGGCTACATAACAAGAACCGTTGCACCACCAGAACTTTGGTAGTCGCCGGCTTGCAGTGTAAGTCACCTCCCAGCTTCAAGGGGTCCTGCTCTGGAAGGTCGTCTTCAAACGCGATTGAAAGGACGCCTGTCGTCGCATGTGTGAAGTGGCCGCTAGTTGGAAGTACCCTGCCTCTGTCTGGTGAAGTGTCCTGAAGAGGTGTGCATTGATGTCTTCTGCATTTCTTCCTTGCCAAGTGTTGCACTCTGCTCCTGGAACCAACCGGAAGAATCCTTGCACCCGGCACCAATAGCTGGAAGACCTACTTCCAGCGCCCCTCCCAATCGACCAATCTAGTCATCTGGGATAATCAGGTTCTGGGTGGTAACTAATCGCAACGCATTCTTCTCTCCCCTTTCTCCTTAAAATAAACCTTAGAATAAACTTGGTTATCCCGTTCTATCTTTTGATCATCGCGTCTAAAAGCAACTGTACCTGAAAGACAGGAACTTTATTGAGTATCTTCTCTGGAACATTTCACTAACCTCTAAAGATTGGACCTCTAAAGTTAGGGTATATTTCCTGTGACTTGGTGCCATTCTACTGCATCATTACTAACCTTCTTTTCTGTTGAATTCCTAAGAACTTAAGGGGACTACATAAATGTTTATAAAAGAGTGTTGTGTAATATTACCACCTGCTTGTTTCATTTCCTAGTGTGTGTTTTGGGCCTAGAATAAATATAGTATTTTTGCATGTACATGTCTAAATTGAATTATTGTGTGCTTCACTGTGGGAACTAATTGTTGACCCCTGACTCCACTCGCGCTCTCCTGAGAAGAGCCTCAACAGCTCTCCTCTGCTACCTTGGTAAGGGTTTGGCTAACCTCTCGAGTTACCCTGTTCACTATAACTAGGGTGGCCTCCTAAAATCCTGCCACCAGGCCAGATTAGAGAAATCATCTTATCTTTCAAGACAAATAACAGATGCACATCTTCACAGCACTGGAACGGACCACAACAACCCTGACCTGAACACCAGACCTCTGCACTTATAGGCCAATATCAAGTGATTGATCTGAAACCTACTAGGAACCTTCTAGAATGTGTAGTCTCTGACCTACATGGTGGGAAGAAGGCTGTTAAAATGGATTTCTAAATAAATGGCCTGGTGGACAGATTTTGGGAGGTCATCTTAGTTATAGTGAACAGGGGAACTCTGAGAGGTTAGCCAAACCCAGTCAAGGGAAGTGTGGAGAGTGCTCAAGGCTTAGTCTCAGGAGATGTGAGTGGGGTAAACAGTCAACAATGAGCCCACACAGTGAAATACACAATGGTTCTGCTTAGATAGGATAGTACAAAAAATACTCTATTATAGGCCCAGAAACACACTAAAAAAATGTATGAAGCAGGTAATACTATCACACAATGCTCAGTTATAAAATATAGTCACCTTTGGTTTGTAGAAATGCATACAATTCACTTGAACATCTGCAAAGAAGTTAAGTAATTATGCAGTAAGGAAAAACAGTTCACAAGAATGAAGACCCTAACTTTATAAGTCAACAACAGCAATCCCTACGTTGAATGGGGCCTTGTGCCCAAAAGTCACAAAGTACCTTTAGGAGAGTGGACAAAGTCAGGAAGAGCTAGTGGACAAAGTCAGGAAGAGCTAGTGGACAAAGTCAGGAAGAGCTCTTGTGGTGGTGAAAAATGTACCAGAAGACTTCTCAAGGATTTTACAGGTAAGTAAGATACTTTTTCTATCTCTTAGAACACCTTTTAAAACAAACATTTAAAAAGCGAGGGATTGGACTAAATCAATGATATTCACAAAGTTTATTATAGGGGAGAAAGGGGCATCAGTAAGTATTCTGTTTACTCACGCGCTTCCTGCAATTTTCCCAAAGGACATGGCAGGTCGACTGGGAGTTGCTGGATGTAGGTTTTTCCACCGTTGGATCCAGTAGAATGTGCCCAGGAGCTGGGCATCAAAGGGAGATTTTGGTCGGGTCCATGAGCTGAGTGCAACCCTTTCTGAAAGAGAAAAGCATCATACACTGATGCATGCCTCTTCAGGACACTCTACCAGACAGAAGGAAGCCAGTAGTCACTGTGCACGTGCAACAGCAGGCTTCTTTCAAGTCACGAACAAAGATGGCCCTCCAAGACAGGATCCCTTGAAGCGGAAATTTGTCAGGAAGGAGACTTTTAGGACTAGCTGGAGACCACCGAAGTTCCAAATGAAAACACGGAACGGCAACACTTCCGGCACGGTAGCCCAACTAAGAGCTGGTCGGTCGACCGTGTGGTCCAAGGACGATTGCAAAGCCTGAAAGCTGCAGGAATGCAAGAAGAGTTAGAAACTGGTCGAGTGCATCAGTCCAAGGGTCAAAGCACCGACAAGGGCCTTCTCAGATCAGGTAGTCCAGTAGGGCTTCACCGCGACAGTTGCAGGAAAGGTCACCAGGCCTTTCAGGAGTCGTCCACGGGTGTCTTTAGTCGGCTGCACTGCTACACAAGATAGTTGGCTCCATTGCTGATCTCCCAGAATGGCTGTAGGACTCCCCTTATCCTAAATTCAGGTGAGTGATCAAACTGAGCCATCCAATAACAAGGATCTGCACCAGTTACTCAGACAGCAGTGGTCCAGTCAGCGCCCACTGTGGGTTTTACTCATGCATGCACACTAGAATTTTAGGCACCACAGTTTGTGGACTGGGACCAGATAGTCCAACCTACTTCCTGTGTCCACACACATGGCATGCACTAGCCCACGAAAACAGCAGCTTTCCTGGGCAAATGCATGACTAGATTACAGATTTCCTGACCTGAGAGGGCACGAAGAAGGCCAAGGAACAAAATGGCCGGGGAACAAGCAAAACATCTTGTAGCATGGACATTTTAGGACAGTTTAGTGGCCAGACGCGGTAAACACGAATGTGCACACTAAAATAAATGCAGATAAATGCAAACATTTAAAAAATGTAATTGCTGCCACCAGCTAGTCCTTGTGCACATTAAATAGAATCCCCCATGTAACGGTCTAGGGTGATACAAGAGTATCCCCATGCACAGAAAAGTTACCAAAACGGGTAAAAATTCAAAGACAAAAGGGAAATAGTTTCCCAGTACTTACTGTCTGAAGGACTGATCAGTTTCCCCATAACAAAATGAGTAAAAAGGAGAGGGATGAGAAGCTGAAGGCTTCACTTCTCTGTAAAACGTCAGGCAAGGTTAAAAAACAATAGCAAAAAGTATGGGGGTCCATAGAATCTGGAGGGAAAGTTGCTTAAAAGAGAAATCTTATTTAATAAGGGCCTCTCCCCGCAATGATTACCTCCAAACCTTCCTACTATATTCAGTCGTCAACACAGATGGCAGTGGAACAGATCACAAGATGGACCCTCTACATGCTTCTGCCAGTGCTTACCAATCCTGCTAAACAAGACACATCCTGAAATTTCCAAATATAGTTCCTTTGTGGGCCTGGAGAATAGCTCAAGGGCAACGTGCTCACCTTGGAAACAAGATAACGCAGAGCAACACAGACAGCTTCGATGCCCGGGTCCGCGCTTAGAAACCTTTGGGTATTAAGCGTGTTATAAATAACCATTTACAATTACAATTTGTGCATTCTAGTTTGTACTACTTCCTTGCTAGTCAGATGCTCACAAAAGGCGTTAGTACGGAAAAGTGTCAAATAGCAGTTTTTGAATCCCAATTCGCCATGTGAAATTAGGCGCTATAAACAAACAAGCATTGTCAAAGCCAAATACTGCAATAGTGAAAAGTGCAACAAAATATGTTTGGTGTGAAGGAAAAGACTGTTAGAAAAGGGACAACACAACACCTCATCGACAAGAAATTGACTTTGAACTTTAGACAAAACCTAAATATGAATATATATGAGAATTATTTTTTCACCCACAAAACTACAGAAACACAACCTGTAGTGTGCAAAGAATGTTCTACATTTAGTGGATTCATGTACAATACCTGTTCTTCATCAATTCGGCGCTGCAGGGTTTCAATGTAGTGCTGTACGGCCATATAGATAAATCTATACTGTGCTTCAGTCTGAACCATTCCTGACCTCTGGGATCGCACCATCTGGATAGTCTTTGGCACATCTATGTCACAGTCCACCCCTGAAAAAGAAGGGCATCAGTTTGTGACACTGTCAAATGCTCCATTACACCGAAGAGAGCATTTTTTTCACCACCTAAGTGAACAGCAGCACAATCCGGCTGGTGAGGTAGGTATCAGGTGACATTAAATAAAAAGCCATGTTCAACAAAAATTCACCTCAGCTCATTTTTAGAATTTGTTTATTGAAGTCGACTTCACTAAATACAATACTACAGACCCCACAAGCAAAGGTATGTTTCAATTTTGCATCCCATGGAGCTTTTGATATGGATAATTCTGCTCAACACATCAAAACATCTACAAACATTTCTTCAAGAACTAAAGGCAGAATTATTCAACATTCAAGTGTAAATAAAAAACATTAAAAAGGTTATATTATATAGCATTTAGTTGAAATAATTAATTTTGGCAAAATATAATTTTTGAAAATGATTAATTAATTACTGCTTTTTAAATGCTGCTTTTTTGGACTGGTCCTCTTACAACCCTTTCTTAGCAGCTCAGGGGTAAGGGATTTCCCCACACAAAATATTCAGCACTGTATCTTTTGCGACGTTTACCTGCTGCTATAAAGATTTTTGAAAAATGATTTGCCTTTCTATGGAAGGTGACTTGCAATAGTTGTGTGTTGCTAAGGAGGTGGGGAGCGGGGAAAATTAGATTCTTACCTGTAACTGCAATTCACCAATTAGAACATTCCCGTAGAATCATGTTTAGCATTTATACCAGTGTCAGGCAAAGGAGAGACCATTGGTTTAAGGCAGAAGAACGTTTTTCAGTATTCATGCTGCCTAAACCTTTTCCTAGGCTCCAGGGTTTCTCTACTTTTCTGTTATGGGTGGAGGGACTTTTCGCTCCTATAGCGCCCCCTCACACTGCAACTCTTTTCTGATGCGCTGCCCTTAGTAGACCATATTGCTACCAGGGCAGGGCACTTTTTAAGCACCCCAGTTTTGCCCCAGAGTAATTGTCAGCCTGAAAGTGTGTTGTGGAGTAGGCAGGTTGCAACTATGATATAGTTTTATCTACAAGAGGTTTGTAGCCATCTTTACCACCACATTAGTAGCACAATTCAACTTTATAGTAACCATTGGGGTACTAAGGCCATTTTTAATCCCTACTCCCAGCCCTTTGCCCTTTTGCTACATGCCATTCCATGACTATGCGGATAACAAGGCATTGCCAAAATGGAGCCTTAAATACAATTAAGGCCTAAACTGAATTGATGATTTACAAAACCTACCAACAAGGGGGTGGGTGTGGAATTGTAATAATAAATGTAAATCAATATGACAAAATGGTTCTTGATTTCTATGAAGGAGAATAGTCAGAGACAAACCCACCAAGGACCTTATGGCCAAACTACAAGAGCTAATTGGTGAAGTCAGAGGAACTGCCCTACAAGAAAATTGGATTACTTAACATGCATATGAATATTTTAACCTCTTAACACCTCAAGTTCCATCTTCTTTTTATGCACTTCCAAATGTCCACAAAATTCTATCAAAACCATCAGGTCGCCAAATTGTCTTTAGATGCGTCCCCAATCTGGAACCCCTTATTAAAGTCATTGATCACTTTCTTCAAACTTTCTTTAAGTTAGAAGTCAGAAGACCGACACCTACCTGAAAGAGACATCTTTGAGAATGTATCTTTCATTAGCCAGTCAGAATGTGTGTTCACTATGTACATGCAAGCACTATACAGCAATATACCTCAGTACAAAGAAATGTGTGTATAAGAAACACCCTTCATGAGACAACTACTCCTGGAGTTACATCGAAAGAATTCAAAGTAGAGCTAATGTCCATAGCATTAGAAAATTACTATTTTCATTTTAGGAACACCTATTACCAACAGGTTAAGGCCACAGCTGGGGGTGCAGCATTAGCTCCAAGCATGGCAATATTATACATGAAGGAATATGAACACAAACCTCATTATCAATATTAGAACACCATAGAGGGTGTTTGAGGGTTGTGATTGGCCAATCTGCGGGCTATAAGAACTGGTATAGCCCGCAGATTGAATGCAGCCCGCAATTACACAGTAATTGCCTATCTGTTCCCGAGTTGCTGCGTTGGTCTCCCTGTAATTTTGGAACGGAAAGAGTCAACTTTCCGTTCCGACTTACAGATTGCAAGACCAACGTGTACAATGCAGCCCAAGCCGGAAGAAATGCTTTCCGCCTTCACTTGGTATGGAAAGCGTTTTGTGAAATATAAAACCGCTGAGAAAGGAAAGCTGCTTTTTTCTTTGTAATGGAAGGTGGCATGTTTCATTTTTCACCGCATTTAAGACACGGGGAACCTTGCTCTCACCTCCTCACGTTGTTTGGATTTTGGTGCACAGTAGTATGGGAAGGATAATGGTAAACCAGAGCATAGAAGGGTAAGTTGATGGCAAGCTAAGTTAATTTATATGCAGAGTGTCCTTGCTAATGGTGTGCTACTGTGTTTAAGTGTGCAGTAATTGGAAGTATAAGTTTGTGTAGGGGCGAGAAAAAAAAATTACCTTAAGTGAAACACTGGGCAGGCATACCCGCACCTGATTCCTGTTTAATACGACACTCCTCCCACCCAATCACCTTCCACCACCCTATACAAAAAAACGAGACATGTTTAATTGAAGTACAAAAAAATGCAAAACGGTAAATAAATGTCTGCAACATTTATTTACCATTTTGCAATTTTGTTGCACTTCAATTGAACATGTCTCATTTATTCTACTTTAATTAAACACTGAGGGTGTTAACTCGGTCTTCAGGGCCCATAACGCCCGGTACGGCCCTCGCTGCAGGTTTATAAAGCTATAGAATAACATCAAAATCTAGAAATATTGTTTTTGTTATATTGATAATGTTATGTTAATTAGGCATGGATACATACACTATTGGAACGCTTCGATCAATGGCTGAATGCACTTAATCTTTGTTTACTTTGGAAGTTAATCAACAAAGCATTAACTTTCTGAATATCACTATTGGCAATGTTTCCGGCCATCCGCGTTGTGCCCTTTACAGAAAAGAGACAGTCAAAAATACTCTGCAACTCTATAGCAGTTACGGTTTCATATTAGTCTAAAGAATGTCTTCAAGGTGATTTACTTCGAAGTGATTACTTTGACATTTTACTTCACTTTTTTTTACCCCCTTTCCCTTCTCTACCACCCCTACACCAAACCACTCCTCACCCCCTTTTTATCCCTTAACCCACTACTACATATATATAATTCAAAGTAATTCAAAGAAATCACTTCGAAGTAAATTACTTCAACGTAGTGTTTATCGTTGAAACAACAGGAGACCACAGTTACCACACCTTAGAGCAATTCTGGACAATCTCCGTTATGGACAATATCTAAGAATTTGTAGTAATAGCAGTTTGACTATAGATTATTCACAGAAGGCCAAAATCCTTGATCAATGACTCAAAGAATGAGGTTCCCATAGGAAACTTGTTCAGAGCTCTAATAAACTTTCAAGACATGCCCTTCGGGAAGTGTTGCTCGCTATAAAAGATGAGATAAATTGGTTTATATTACTACTTGTAACACTACTAAAATCAAACAAAATCAAGAAACCCTGATCGTTGATTCAGCTACATCTTGCTAATGAGCACATACCCATGCCTGCACTGAATAGAGGCCTTAACCTCACAGACCAGCTCGTACAATCTGAACATTTAGCTAAAATGAAGAAAAATAGGTACGCTACCCTTTGTGAACGAGGCAACTTCCCTTGTGGCACTAATACAGTCTGTAGATTCCCTATGAAAATAACCTGCTTCCACTGTAAACTATGAATGCTATCTGTTCTGTAGAGTGACCGTGCAGCTTAAGATCTGCCACACAAACAGGCCGTGAATGTAAGAATAGCTGAACACAGATCTGCAGGCATCCTTAGCCAGAAATTAATTCGAATAAAACCACACTGAAGATGGCCACAAGTACTGGGAAACTGAAATGGTGATATTAAACCATAATTCTACCAGAAAGTTGATATACAACTGATATTGTGGTAAATCAGAGATAGGAGACGGACACAAGGACATTTTCAAACAGGATGTTTTATTTTGAACTCAAAGAAAACCTCCTCTAATCCCTAATGCTACAATTAATTCCCTATTCTAGAACAGGTGCTCGTCAGGATGTCCAACAAATAAAGCTCGGTCTTCTGTCAAACCTATGCTAAAGTAATATCTGCTCTACCATTAAAAAGGAAGAAAGAAAGACACTTTCAGCTTTAACTTTCAATGGGATTACTCTCCCCTTTTAGTATATATTCGATGGGCTTGTTTTCGGACCCCCACCATGGAGTTATGAAAAGTCTGTCCCAGATCTGGGCCTGAATTTCCAACAAAGAAAAGATGCATCCCAGCACTGTGTTAGCACAAACAGGTTTCTGTTCGTCCGTCTAAACAGTTCTTGATTTGTCCCCCTCTTCCTGGATGTATTAAACATAATCAGTCCCTCTGATCTGCATCTTTCCATGTCAACAAAAAGTAGCTCTTCTCTGAATGTTGGTCTGATAACTAGATTTCAAGCTTCAGGTCGCATAAAGGCTTGTTCCGGCCGACCTTGGTTACCACTCTGGTTTTCCTCACCCCCTTCTGGGGTCTTCTGATGCTCTGCCCGTCAGGGACCACTGGCCTGTTTGATTTTGTTTCCGTTGTGGTTTCTCACAACCCCTTCTGGGGCTCTCTGGTAATCAGCCCGGCTTGGGCTATGGCCTTGCTCAGCCCTGGTTTACTTGAGTATTCCCTTTCCCCCTTTTGGGGTCCTCTGGTTACTAGGCCTGCGTGGGCTACAGGCTCAATCAGCCCAGCTGCAGTTCTGATTTCACGTACCCCCTTTCAGGGGTCTTCAGCTTATCAGCCCTGTGTGGGCTATGGGCTTGTTCAGTCCTTGTTTGCTTGTCCTTTCGTCACCCTCTTCTGGGGTCTTCTGGAAATCAGCCCTGAGTGGGCTACAGGCTTGCTCAGCCCTGCTGCGGTCGTGGTTTTGCTAACCCTTTTCTGGGGTGTTCAGGCTTTCAGCCCTGCGTGGGCTTCTGCATGGCCTCCCCTGCTTCCAACCATCACTCGAACCAGATAATGTGCACCTTGTCTCCAGCGGTGTTGCAAGAATGGGGAGGTGGTCTCTCCGGCCTTGGCAGAGCTGCGTTTTGGTGGCGCACTGTGCAGTCAGTGTCTGGGCTCCAGTTCTTCACTTCAGCAGTGGAACTGTTTCTTAAATTCCTTATGGCCGTTTCCCTTCTCTGTGTTCCCGGATTCGTCCATTCTCCCGCGGTTGATGGAGCAGTAGGCTTCCGCAAGCTGCCTGGTACTGTTCTGCACTACGCCGACTGTGTGGCTTTCCTAACGGTTTCCTCCTTTGGAGAGGGACTTCATCCTCTGCTCTTCGGCACAAGCCGGCATTTACTGCCCTTTGGCCAGGTCTCTCCACTTCTCTGGAGGTATCGTGGTTTAATGTATCAAATGCTGCAGAATGGATATAAACATCACCTACCAACACATGTACTTCAACCTCAGTGGTTGTACCCTTTCATTGTGGATATATTTGAATATATTCTTTATTTATATCCAACCTTGTGGCAATGGGCAGTTTCTTCATGGAATTTTTTCACAGAACAGTGCTATGCCCGACGTCATCATGTGAAGACGTTACTTTAAAATCTATTTAATAAAGCACACACTACCACTCACGAATGGTAGCATAGCAATTATCAGGAACAGAGATTAGGTCAGAGTTCCATATCTTCCAAATAAAATGACCTAAATGATTTACCCTTCACTTCTTGTCTCGCTGGGAACCACTGTGTGTTAACCCCATATGAATTGGGTTGCGATAACTCACAAATTTGTCAGTACACCCAGCATATTTGGTTGCACTAAGAAGAGGCAGTCTTCTACCACGAAATAAAAAGATGGCCATATTAGCTAAATTGCTTATATTTAGCTTTCCACACTCTCTAAGAACATCTGGGTTTATGGGCCGCAACTATTACTAGAACACCATTTCTATCATTCCATTTACCCTTTATTTATAATTTAATGTAGATTACTCCATTGTTAAAATGATTATAAGTTACTCACCATATTGACTAACTTACTCTTAGTCCATAGTCGTCTTTCCTCCAAACTACATGGGCGTCCCTTCCAAGGGACGGGAGACGGAACCTTTTTCACCAGAAAAAACCTTACCCTTTAAATTTAGAGGCGCGTGGGATGCGGTCCAGGTAGCATGTGCTGCCTTGACTCTGCCCTCTGGCGCCACACCTCAGTCCCCATTGACGCGTCAACAATAGATTTAATGTTGCCTAATGACACCAGTAATATTAGGGGGGAGGTTGGTGAGACGTATGGAGGAAAAGGGACTTTGGACTAAGAGTATATTAGTCACTACGGTAAGTAACTTATAATTACCCTCCATAAGCAAATGGGTTCCTGAGAACCGCCTGTTCGAAAGCATCTAGACCCGTCATCCAAACAGTAATGCTTGCAGAAAGCCGAGGGAGGGGCCCAAGCGGCCGCTCTGCTGACTTGCCAAGGGATATGGCGCTGGAATGCGATGACTGTTGCCTTGGTCCTTACTGAGTAGGCATGCATGTTGGCCAGAAACGGTTTGTGCTGGCCCTCGTTGCCTCTCTGATGGCAGAGACCATCCAGCGGGATATGGAAGCCTTGGAGGCCTGATAGCCTGGTCTTGAGCCTCCGAAAGTGATGAACAAGGCGTCCGATTTGCGGAAGCCCTTGGTCTTGTCCAAGTAAAATTTCAGGGCACGCCTGACATCCAGGCAGTGCAGCACTCTCTGTGCTTCGTCCTTAGGATCGGCAAAAAACGTAGGAAGGACTATTTCCTCGTTCAGGTTCAGGTGGAAAGCAGACGGTACCTTGGGCAGGAATGCTGGGTGTGCGACCAGCACCTGGATTTCGCTGACTCTCTGCGCTGAGGTGAGTCCGACTAGTAAGGCCGTCTTGATGGTGACCAGCCTGATGTCAGCGGACACCACTGGCGCGAACTGTTTGTGCACCAGGGCGCCCAAGACTATGTTGATGTCCCACACAGGGTGCGGCCTCTTGCCGGGCGGGTAGAGCCTTGTCAAATGTTTCTTGACGATAGGATTGGAGGAGGAGAAGATCCCCTCCTCTGAGTTCCTGTAAGCTCCGATGGCTGCGAGATATGTACGACAAGTGTCAACCTGCATGCCAGAGTGGGCGAGGTGCGCTGTGAAGGAGAGCACGTCGTCCAAAGTACATGCCAGTGGATCGATGTCTTTGGAGTCTGCCCAGTGGCAGAATCTGGTCCATTTGCTTTTATACTGAGCCCTGGTAGCCTTGCTCCTTGCGCCCTGATTAATTTCCAGATTAGCCTGCGAGAGGCTGAGGTGTTGCAGCATTACCTGCTAAGTAACAACGCTATGAGGGCTGGTTTATGTGGGGCGGGGTGGATGACCTTACCCCCTTCTGTGCCAGAAGATGTGCTGGGCCCGTCGGGAGATGAATCGGGGGAATCTCAGAGACGGTGAGCAGCTCCAAGAACCATGGCCTGGTCAGCCACCATGGGGCTATCAGAATGATGTTAAGTTGGCAAGACTCCTTGATCTTGCAAATTAGTCTGTGAATCAGCAGAGTGGGTGGAAAGGCGTGAGCCCTCATGCTGTTTCACTGAAGCCGAAATGCGTCGCCCGGGGAGCCGGGACCCTGTCCCTGCCAGGAGGCGAACTGAGGGCACTTCTTGTTGTGCCAGGTGGCAAAGAGATCCACCTGGGGATGACCCCACTTGTTGAAGATCTCCTGAATAACGAGGTAGTTTAGCTGCCACTCATATTTGTCCGCTCCAAGCCTGCTGAGCCCGTCTTCCTCCAGGTTGGATTCCCCGGGAGATGGATTGCCTTGAGGTAGATGTCGTTTTCCAGGACCCACTCCCACATGATGATTGCCAGTCTGCACAGAGGAGGGGATCTGGTGCCTCCCTGCTTGTTGACATAGTACATGCTGGTCGAGTTGTCTGTCTGGATGAGGACAACTTTGCCCCCGAGAAGTGGTAGGAAACCATGAGCGCTAGCCAGATGGCGTTCAGCTCTAGCCAACTGATGTGGTATTCCTGTTCCTGTCGAGTCCAGGTGCCGTGGACCGAGAGATCGTCCAAGGTGGTTCCCCAGCCCTCGAGCGAGGAATCCGTGGTGACGGTGGCCTGTGGGGTGGGAGGCCAGAAGGGCTTGCCCGTCCGCATGTTGCAGTCCCTGGACCACCATGTTAGGTCCGGGTGGAGAGATGGAAGAACGTTGATCATCTCGGATTGAGAGCCCCACTCCTGGTTTCATGAGGCCGCGAAGTGCAGCTGAATCTGTTACGCTCACCTAATATCCCTGGGGGCTTCTGGAAGCCTGGATGCGTAGTTGCCCAGTGCTGAATAATGAATCTGCAATTACAGAACGGAGGATTTGTGATAACTGTCTCTAATGGGTGAATCTCCCACTTCCCCTCTGACCGATTCCCTACCCACTGGGTCCTTTTCTCACCTTAGTTATTTGTAGGGTGAGCTATCCATCCTGTGTTTCTTGTGCAGGGGCGCTTGACGTTTGTTGGCCGAGTTGCTTCGCTGGTGCAGTACGCCTTCCTTGGGCCCAGGCCTGCTGTGAACCCGTATCTGCTGGTAGGCAGGTAGGTTTGTTAATTGTAAGTCTTCGTTCTGTTTATGGTGGGAATTCGTTAATGTCTTTATCTCCTCCTTTTCAGGTGCGAAGGTCTTGATGCTGGAGTGCTGGATGGAGAGGCACGTTTCTAGGTAAGAGAAAGCATGAAGCGCAGCGCCTTTATTGTCTTTTAAAGCTAACCTGTGTTTTTTCCTCTTCTCCTCACAGGCCGCTGTGGTGCTGCGAGTGGATGAGAGCGTGATGAAAAACAGGCCCCCCAGAATCTGTTAAGGTAAGTACAGCGCTGTGCGGTTGTTTAATATTGAAAGCGACCTGAATATGTCTCTTTTCCTTTGCAGATGTTGCTGTGGTGCCCCAGATGGAAGCGTGGTGTAGCACGATGGAATTCAGGTAAGACTGATGGAATTGAATGTTTTGGAAGCACGCGTTCTAATATTGTTTTTACCTTTTTTGTTATTACAGGTCGCAATGTTCGAACAGCAGCTCTGGTAGCGGTTCGCCGGAAGTCCTTAAACTAGTACTCACAGGTGAGTGATGTTTCTTCTTCTCTCGGTTTCCACAGGTTGCAGCCCAATTGAGATGCTGAGTGCTGGATGGTGTTTTCTCAGGTATGAGAGAATAATCTTGTTCTTGCAGGATTACAGGAAGATGCTGAAGACCAGGAGCTGGACATGGTGAGCGTCACGCTGCTGGTTGCAGAATAACACGAAGCATGTTCTGCAGTCAGGGTGTGGTTTATAGGTAAAGTAGTACCACAGAAAGTAGTTCCAGGCCTGCCACACCCAAAACACTAGACCGTATGGCTTGGTTCTTAGAACTAGACTGTGTGGGTGCTTCCATGTTGGATTTAAAGGCCCATGCACATAAATGGGACCTAGTTTGAACAGCCCTTCCTTCCTACATATGAGCCTGGTGCCAAAGGCGCCAGGACTGGCTCCAGCAGCCCTTTTGCAGTGGTTTTAAGGCCCTCAGGGTTCTGGTGGGAGCCTGCTTGTATCACAACGTGTGCCCTCTCACAGTGGTCTTGACAGAATCCTCATCTTCAGTCTCGTGTGCGGAACAGCTAAAAGGACCGCCACCAATAGACCCAGGAGATGTTGGTACCACCATGCCGAGGTCACCCCTCTGCTGAGAAAGTGGTTGGTGGCCGTCTTGACGGCCGAGATCTTGTCCTCCGACAGAAATACTTTCTCGGAGCACGTGTCCCAGATGAGGTCCAAGAATGTCAGAGTCTGCGTGGGCTGCAGCTGTGACTTCTTGAGAATGAGCGAGAAGCCCAGATCATGCAGTGTGTTCATAAGGGCATGGGAAGAGTGGTGAACTGCTTCCGGAGATGTAGGCCTGACGAGCCAGTTGTCGAGGTATGGTTCGATGTGGAGGCCCTGCGCTCTGAGGAGGGCCGCCACCGTATTCATGAGCCTGGTAAAAACCCTGGTGGCCGAGTTGAGGCCAAAAGGAAGGACCTTGTATTGAAAATGGTAGCCCATGATCCTGAACCGTAGGAAAGAACGATGGGGCTGCCAAATCGAGACGTGTAGTTATGCGTCCTTCAGATCGAGGGAGCACATCCAGTCTCCCTTGCACAATGTCTCCACTATAAAATATGGCGTAACCATCTTGAATTGTTGTGGGGGTAAGGAGAGGTTGAGGGTGGAAAGGTCCAGCACAACTCTCAGGCCCGCCTGGTTCTTTTTCTGAATGGCGAAAATCCTGGAGTAAAGGCCCAAGCCTCGTTGGGTGGCTCGGACTTCCTCCACTGCCTGGCTCTCTACGAGCGACTGGATCTCCGCCAAAAGAGTTGCTGTCCCAACCTGTGGGAGTGGAGGGGAGGAGGGAGGAGAGGCTGGGGTAGGGAGGCGGTACCCCATGGATACTATGGAGAGGATCCAGGGGTCCGTGAAATTCTGGCGCCAGAAATGTGCGTGGAGAGCTAGCCTGCCCCCAACTGGAGACACGTGGACCCGAAGGGGAGTGTCAGGCCTTCTTTCCCTCGGAGGCTGTTGCAGATGAGGGGGACTGGAAAGAGCCCTTACTAACCGCCCCCTTTTTGTTGCTTGCACTGGTTCTGAGATGGCGTGCGGTCCAGCTGCCTGGATCTCTTTTCCTGTAAGCCACTGAACCCTCCGTATGTACGACCCCTGTCGGAGAGTTGCTGAGATTGGATGTACGATTTGGGCATGGTCTTTGTTAGGATAGATAAAGATGTGGCCGTTTGTATGTATGTATGTATGTATGTATGTATGTATGTATAGTATCTTACATAGCGCCGGTAGCCCGAAGGCATCAGGGCGCTTTGACAAGACAAACACAAACCTATACAAACCTCCTGCATCTGACTGGGTGGGCTAAGCTAAGGCTGGGACATCCTGAGATTACCTAAACAGGTGAGTCTTCAGGAGTTTTCTAAACTTTGAATGGTTACCTTCCATTCTCATAATCGTCAGAAGTGTATTCCACAGCTGCGTGGACAGCACTGTAAAGGATCTACCCATACCCGACTTGAGCTTATATTTAGGTACTATCAATAAGCTCTTACCTTCTGAGCGTAGCTGTCTTTGCGGAGTGTATAGTACCAAACTATTCTTGAGGTAAGTGGGGGCTTTTCTATAGAGGCATTTATGAACAAGGGTCAAGGATTTAAACTTTATTCTCTCCTCCACCCTGAGCCAGTGGAGTGATCTTCTGGCCAGGGTGGTATGATCTCTGCGCCTAAGATGCTTCACGAGCCTCACTGCATCGTTCTGTATGACTTGGCATCTAGTAAGGTCCTTAGTGGAAGCCCCAATAAGCAAGGCATTGCCGTAGTGCCGATGTGAGCTGTTTTTCTTTTTGTCCAGCTCCTCGTCTGTGGAGGAGTGGAAGAGGCCCCACCCCCTCTCAAACTGAAGATCTAATATGCGTTCCTGGAAGTCTGGGTTGAATTTTGTTGCCCGGAGCCAGGCTGTCCTTCTCATGTCCCTGGCGATACAGATGGCACGGCCAGAGGTGTCGATATGTGCCACGATGGATTCCATGAGGTCATGCGCCACCAGCTTGGCCTCGGCCAGCCCCGCCTTAAAGTGTGATGGCTCTGAGTAGGGAGTTCCGAGAGGAATTACGCAATTTCCCGCCATAACCTTTGGTTGGCGACAGCCAGCATGGCATCTGCGTTGGCCTGACGAAGATGCAAGGACGCGTTGGAATAGAGCTTCTTCCCGTAAGCCTGCAAGATCATCTCCTCCTTGCCTAGCAGCACCGCAGAGGAGGAGGCTGAGGATGACTGAGGCTTGGAGTATAGTGATGCCGCAGCGATCACCGAGGAGTGTGGCTGAGGTTTGGACGAGAGCAAGAGTGTAACCCCCTCCATCTGCCTGTACTTGGTGTCCAGGCGTCGACTGATTGGTTGGGCTGAGTGGGGCTTGAACAAAACCCTTCTTGGCCAGGGAGACAACATCGGTCTGCAAAGAAATCCCCGTTTTGGCAGAGGGGTGTCGTGTGAGGACTTCAGCCAGAACCCTCTCTGCCGGCTGCTCGACCTCGGGTTGGGGGGAGGCCCAGATATTCCACCAGCCCAGCAAGACGTTAGTGGAAGGCCCTGGCCGAGGATGGCGTATCTGGATCCTCCTCCTCAGCCGTATCCTGTGGGTCAGGGGGATCCTGTGGAGGAGGAGGTATATATGGCGCACGAGGCTGGGATACAGGGACCGCGGCCGGAGGCTGAGGAGGTGGCGGGGGGCTGGTATGGAACCGCCTGAGGCATCGGCTGGGGGGCCAGAGGCAGTAGCTGCGCCAGGGTATGGGGCGCCGGCAGAGGCGCTTGTGGTGCCACTAGCATTGCGGGGAGGACTTCCCTGATGGCATCCTTGAGGATAACCCCCATCCAAGGTGACTTCGTGAGGCCCAGGAACCTCTCGAAGAACCCCTCCTCACTGGCCGAAGAGGCGGCAGGGGGTGCTGACAGGGTAGCTGGGAGCTGCTGGAGCCTCTGCATACCCTGCCCATATGGACGCAGTGGGAAGCTGCCCTGCGCAAAAAGAGGGATAGGCTGTAGGCTACATACCTCGTTGAGGCCAGTCCCACCTTGACACTCGTTCTTCGCCGAATTCCTGGAATGGTGTCGGACAGGTGCCTCTGTCTGGCGCGGCGGCCATCTTGTTGAGCTGCATGCCACGTGCCTGCGACGTGTTGCTCAGCCCGCTGGGCCTGGCCTCCTTCACTACACTCTTGAAGGATCACGAGGCCTACGCTGCTCCTCGGGCCTAGGCCCGGTATGTGTGACACCCTCGACCCGAGGGTCTGTAGAGCTGCGTTTAGGCGCACCCTCAGACGTATTGCCAGTACTAGGGCGTAGCCCCTCGGCCATATTTCCAGTACAAGGGCGGAGCCCCTCAGATGACAATCTGGTACAAGGACCTTACGGTCCCTCAACACTACCAGCGGGAGGATCCAAGGATCCCTCTGCCCAAAGGCCGGTAGCTGCAGCAGCCTCGGTGCACGTGCTGGTACAAGGACCTGATTGGTCCGTCCCGCACGGGAGAGTCCCTGGGAAGGAGTCTCCTTTGCGGGGTGCGATGGAGAATATCAGCCCTACCTTGGGCTTGCACAATGTTTCACGAGATTCTTGACTTCTGAAGAACTCCATCCACCTGGCTAGTCTGTTCTTCAGCGCTTTCCAGGACAGCGCGTCACACGCTGTACAAGCTTGCTGTTACACTCACCTGGTTCCCACAGGGGAGTCGCCGGACCCGGACAGCTGCGGTCTCCACCAACGTGATGCGTAGTGCAGAGATGACAGTCTGGACTGGCCCGCCTAATCTTGTCTGCTGGACTCGTAGAAGTATTCTCCTGCAAGTGGAGAAAGGGATTTAGCCACCCGTGGACTTTAGTGATGCCCCCCCCCCCCCCCAACTGTTCTCGTTCTCCCCACTAAACACCTCCGATATCCCCTCTTGGTAATCTCACATTATGTTTTTAAATGATGAGCTCTCCATCCTGCATGGCATGCAGGGGCGCGTAGATACCAGTTACTTCACTGGTTTGAAGGTACTGGAGGAGTTCCGGAGGAATACTGACTCCAGTGTCTATAAAGTTCAAAGAGTTTAATATGTCCGATGTTCACTCTTGTTCCATTCCCTCGTTAGGTTGCAGCTGGGTCCAAAAGAATATTGCCTGGAGGCAGCGGATGGCGTTCAGGTAAGAGACTGTATTACCAAACACTGTCCGGCAAAAGTTGCATGAGTTTAACTTGCTGTTTTCTCTCCCTTTATAGGTGCAGCATAGGAAGATGCAGCGAATTAAAGGATAATACCTCCGGTGGTAAAGCAGGTAAGCCTATGGTGGCAAGAGATTGTCTTTGTCGGTTTTCTCAGCTCACCTTGTTATTCCTTTTGTTTTCCCCCCAGGTGCTGGGTTTCGACGAAGTAAATGATGGAGGCAGCACCGAGTCGAAAGATGCGGTGGACTGGTGAGTATACCGTGGCGTTGCTGCTGGCGAAGCGACGTGTGCTGAAATAATGTCCTATCCAGGCTCGGAGCTGTGCTGGGTCCGGAATCAGGTATGGAATCAAATAATGTCCGTGATCTAACCTCTTCTCCTTTCTTTTCCTTTTGTCTAGGAGCTCCGGATTCGAGGCAGGCGTGGCAGAAGACTGGATGCTGACTTGCAGACACGGTGAGCGTTACGCTGCTGGATGCAGAATAACACTAAGCATGGGCTGCTGTTCGGGCGTGGTTTAAATAGCCTGCAAAGTAGTCCAAGGTAAGAAGTTCCCCAGAACCACACCCGAGTGAAAAATAGTCCCTGTAATAAAATTAGTCCCATCCAGGCCTCATGTTGGCTTGGACTCATTTGCAGCATGGTCTGCATAAGGTAAGTAAAGTCTATGAAAATGGCGCCAGGACTGATTTCTATGATGAGCCTGGTGCCAAAGGCGCCAAGACTGAATCCAAACAGCCCTCAGCTGGGGCTGTTGGGGTTTTAATAAGTATCTGGATGCCTGCTCCTGGGGCTGATGGACTCAATCCGGATGCCCATGGGGGTCTGAAGTTGGGAAGAGCCCGCTGCAGGATGGACACCTGCTAAACCCTGTGGAAGTCGACATGCACTGGGGAGGAGCGCGACGTCTGAGGACCGAGTACCTGAATGATAAAAAGACAAAAAAAGACAAAGAAAAGTAGTATCCGTGCGTGGAATTACATGGCCGGAGCCAAACCCAGGACTGCTGGTGAATTCGGCCGTTCCCGGCGACACGGAAAAGGAGACTGGGATGTAGCGACGGAGGGCAGAGTCAGGGCAGCGCATGCTCCCTGGGCCGCACCCTCGTGCGCCACTAAATTTAAAGGGGAAGAAGGTTTTTTCTGGTGAAAATGTTCTGTCTCCCGTCCCTTGGAAGGGACGCCCATGCAGTATGGAGGAAAGGGGACGGGACGGAAGAGTATGAACAGATACCACAAATGCCATTGTGGACTGTTGTCTACGCAATTAAATATTACACGTATGTGGGATATATGCATATCCCTATTACGCTTGATTTAATGTACATCAATATTAGTTCATATTAACATCACTGCCTTTTATCTTTTTAGCAGACCAGTTGAATCATTTATCATGTACTCTACTATTTGGGACTAATATATCCGAATCCACAATGTCAACACTGAACTGCACACCGGAACCGACAGTACAGCACAGTAGGTGCGAATGCTCAAATTCTTTGCGAAAAAGGGTACCTTAACTAACTTCTATATAAATAATTTGTTTTCATAATAATAATTTGGGTTCCACGCTCTATGCCAAAATGATAGAAACGTACACAGTTCTCTAATCAATGAAGACTATTATCCAAATAATTTAAAGTGGACATTGTCTGAAATATTTTTTTTTTATTTCATGCATTTTTGCATATCCAATGTTATGTGATAAACAGATCAATTCATTCAATTGTGTTTGATGAACTACTTTTTCAAATGTCCTTCTTTTCAGTTGCATAATGCTTCATTCATAATTTCTTTTTCATTAGTGTACTGTGCTCATAACCATTTTAAAACTTACTAATTAACTAAGTGTTTCTTAATTAACAATGCAAGATGACAGAAATGAAATACTCCTTCCAATGGGAACATTTTGTGTATATTTTATGGTCAGGTTGTGCCTGTAGAACGGCTGCAATACTACCCTCAGTTGTTCAATATGTTTCTCCCATGATGAGCTGAAGGCTCAACGTCATTAAGGAATGTCCTACAGAAGTAATTACGCCCATTAAGAACAGGATTTGCTAGTTCTTGGAAAGAAGCAGGTGTATTGTTAAGTATGTTTGCCAATACCCTGAGGTGAGATCCAAAGTGCTTGGGGCGTGGCTTGCCATGGAGCCGTGAAAAGTGGCTGGGGAGAGCTCCTAGAGCCGATCTGCCTATTGATCCTGGTTTGGCTGGGCATGGCATAACACAGACACAAAAAGCAGTAATGGGAAGAGGTGTGCAACGCCGTGCCAAAGTTTTGGACGATTTAGGAGACCTGGAGTGCTGCCATGGAGCGAAGGGAGAGTGCGGGCAGGCCGCAAGATGGCGGCAGCATGTAGTGAATGGGGACCTGGAGGTGCCGAACAAAGGCAGCAGAGAAAGGGCATGCACTGACTCCTGGTGCAGGTCGTCGAGAAAGGCATTGATGCAAGGCTGCCCGGAAACGGGCAATGTGGTGCAGGGAGAGCTTTGCACCGAATAAGAGGGAGGCAGGAGCCTCATGAGTACCTACAGGCGCAAGGACATTGCAGCATTGGAAGAGAGGTAGAGCGAGGATGGCACAGCGTCACAGAGGTGCGTGCGCTGACTGCTGTCGGCATGCCCTTGATGTCCCGCAGAAAAGTGGAAGCCGCTTGTGCATCATGCAGCAGGTAAGGGCCTGTGAGTTGGGACTGCAACAAGGATCTTCTCCGGAGCGGATTGAGCCCCTGCGGCATTGGTGCGGCCAACACTTGGGGAGTTGCGGACCGCAAGGTGGAGGGGCCCGTTCTTGTGGTAATGAGTACGTGTGAGGTCACAGCCGTGCTGGACTGATGGTGGTGAGGGGCAATGGATGGACTGCGGTGTGCGTTGCCTGGGGCAGGTGGCTACTTGGTGGCCCGCTGCCTTGTACTGGGTAGCTGCACATCAAATGGAGGCTCAGTCGCTTGCCCATGGGCTGGGGGAACCGCCACTGGGTCCTTTCGGCTAGCTGGTCCGTGAGTGGGCTTCAGGGACCTTGTGGGACAGCGGCTGCCCAGGTACCAGGTGCCGGATGCCTGAAGCGGGCCACATTGCCCAGCCACTCGATTTCAGGGTGCAGATCTGGGATTACTTGGCCGCGGATTGCGCCGCTCTGAAGACTAATGCCGAGTTTCTCTCTGCTGGAGGCGAGGAGATACAAACATTCAAGATTGCAGAGGTTGGGTTGCCAAGGGTTCTGACCCCAGCCCAGGAGGGGGGATTCTGGAGGACAACCTCCTGCACTACGGCTTCGCCCGAGGACGTGCAATTGCTGGAGGGCAATTGGTGGACTTCTGTGGAAGACTCTGGTGGGAGCAGGACAGCTATATGGTGGTCAGTAGGTGGTTACATCGTAATTCCTGTTGCCGGCTAGCCGGAAAAGAAACAAAAGGGCTGTCTCTGCTTTCTCTGGGAGGCTGGGCGGCTGCAGGAGTGGACCCCTGGTGTGTGTCGGAGCTGAGTGAGAAAGGCGCAGGGGGCTAACAAGGGGTGCTGTGGCCTGGAGGTCTTGAATCTGAATGGAACGCGGGCACCACTGTTGGGCACCTGCTACGAACGGAGTACTACAACATAGCAGCTCAGGGGAGGTTGTGCTGGGGCCTGGGAGCATTAATTGGTAGGGGAAGAAGTAGTTAGGGTCCTGCAGAGACACTTGCTGGAAATGTGACGCTGGTGAGGCATCTGTTGAAAGGTCAGTGGTGCTGGCCTTGGAGTTCCTGGGGTTGTATCCCCCACTGACTGTGGATGACCTCATGACAAAGGGGTCCCTAAAGGGAGTGCTTGTTTTTTGGTAGGCACAGCTCCTCTATAAAGGGGTACTTCCACGGCTGACAGATGGCCCCTGACACCCGCACACGACAGGGTCACACAAACAACTTTGGATGCCTTCAAAAGCCGCTAAGCAGAGTGCCGCTCAGACGACCCTGGATGGTTTTGCCAGGACTCCACGACAGGAGCCGACACCAGCTGCGGCATTGATTCCACCTCAGAAGACGGAGGCGGATGCTACATGGAGGCACAATCAACTGCTGCTGGCGATAGCGGACGTAAAAGCCGTGCTCGGCACACAGAGGGAATTAAAGCGGATGTCAAGCTTCTGAGACAAGATGTCAGAGGCCTGGCAGAGTGGACCTTCAGCTTGGAAATTCAAGTGAAGGACAACATGGAGGGGCGCCTAGAGGTGAGTAAAAAGTTCATATCCTGAAACAGAGGGTTAGCTTGCTTGAAAGCAGAGCAGAGGAAGCAGAAGGGAGGAAACAATGTCCAAATTGTCAGCCTGCCAGAGGGTGCAGAAGGTAGCTATCCTACCACGTATATGGAGGATTTGTTTTTACAGGAAATAGGCCCGGGGAACCTTATTTATTTATTAAGATTTATAAAACGCGCAACAGCCCTAAGGCATCATGGCGCTGTCATATTGAGAATGATGCAGGTAGCAATGGACAGTAGGTTGAAGGAGTAGTTACATACATGATTGAGAATTGCAGGTACAGTACAGAAGTAGACTTAGTCACATTGACGAGTCCCGTTCATACTTAGTTACAATTGTCTGCGTGCATAGCTGTGTCAATTGAACAGCGTGGTCTTGAGGACTTTGCGGAAGGTGGAGAGGGAGTTTTTCGGCATGGAGGGCGGTGGGGAGGGCATTCCAGAGTTTAGGGGCTTGATAGGGGAAGCCTATAGCTCCGGCTTTCGCTCTTTTGACTGAAGGTATGTGTAGTAGGTTGGTATGATGAGTCCTTAACCCAGGGCTTTACGATTGAGAGAGCGCATAGGGCCCTAGCAAGAAGACCCCCTTCGGGTGCCCCCACTGACCCATAATTGCTAAGGTCCTAAATTATAAGGACCGGTAAAAGATCCTTGCGTTCTCCAGACATGTGGGCGGGCGGGATCCTGCACAGGGATTCGGCAGATCTGGCGGTGTACCCCGATTACACCTTTCAGGTACAGAAGAGTCGTGCACAGTTCTGGGCAGTCAAGGCAAGAATGAGATCGGCTGGCTTGAGATACATGCTGATATACCCGGCGTGTCTGAAGATATTGTATAAACATCGGGCCCTTTTCTCTGAACTCCTGGGGGAAGCACAGGAGTGGCTGGACAGGGAGAAGAGATTTCCAGCCAAGGGCCAACGAGATGACCAGGCCAGGATCAGGGTGCAATTGGGTCTGCAGGTACAGTGGAATAAACTGAGCCGGACATAGATGTGCCGGGCCGGGTTCAGCGGGAGAGGTGCGCCTGCTGTGGGCCACGGGATGTGAGGGGCTTCATCTGGGAAAGTGTGTTGCGGGTTGCCGCCCTCCCTACTTCATTTGACTTCTTCGGCCAACTGTATGCAGCATGTGAAACAGAAGTGGATGCACACCTGCAGTAGGAAATGGTAAGGCTGAAATAGCAAATGATTGGGTCCCCGGGGCCTCTTTGGGCTTCTCCTTTCCAACTTGTTTGGTGTTTGGTATTTACGGTTCCTTTTTGGGTACTTTTTTCTGCTTCCGCCCTCCGCGCATAGACCACGGGTGTATACGCCAGTGGAGGCTGCGAGAAGCGGAGAAGCCAGAGCATGAGTGACTGTGCGGGGCTATTGTTTTTTTGGGGGGTAAGTTAGGTGGGGTTTATTGGGTCGAGATTTGCCAGCACAAGGCCCGAGAGGAACTACTGATGTAAAGGATGTGCTTACGTCACTGCTTGGTGTTCTTAGGAAGTGCCTGGTGGGATTAAATGGGAGGGATTGGTCTCAACCATGCTGCATCGATGGCTAGTTCGATAAATGTACTTACCTGGAATGTGAAGGGTTTGAACAATTTTGTGAAACGTTTTAGAACTTTTTCCTTCCTGAGGAGGAGAAAAATTGATATTGCACTGCTGCAAGAGACGCATTTAACTGCTGAGAGGCAGGCGCAGCTGGAAGGTAAATGGCGGGGGCAGGTGTTCAGTTCTCCCAAGTCAGCATATGCCCGAGGGGTGCTGGTTTGGATATCGCCTGCGGTACCCTTCATGGTCACGCAGGTGAAAACAGATGAAGGTAGAATGGTGCTGGTTCAAGGTATACTGGAAAATTTGGAGGTATGCCTGGTCAACACGTACCCACCAAATCATGATGTGGCAGAGTTTTTCCAGTCGCTATATCACAGGTTTAGCTCCTATAAGAATGGTAAAGTAATATGGGGAGGAGACTTCAATTGCACCCCATACCCGCAAATGGTCAGGTCTGGCACTAAATTGAGTAAGCCTGACCCACAGGCTCGGTCCTTGCGTACACTCTTGGAGGCATTTGGCCCGAAAGAGACTGTACCCAGACACCAGGCATTATTCGCATTACTCTGCTCTGCATGCGGTCCATACTAGGATTGACAATTTTTATGTCGATCGGGAGAGTGTGGATGGCTTCCCGCTTGCGGAATACTGTGGCAGGGTGCTGTCTGATCATGCGCCTCTTAGCTTGCAATGGCAGAATGCACCCTCTAGGCCCCCAGTTCCCACGTGGAGACTTAGGAGTAAGTCATTTCGAGACGTCCTATTCTGCAACAGCATTAAAAAAAACATTGTTGAATACATCAAACATAACCAGGGTAGCGTTCCAAGTGCGAGTACAGTGCGGGAGGCACTCAAGGTGTTCATTAAGGGCATTGCTATAGCAGAATCTAACAGTGTCGGTTGGACCAAGTCAGGGTCGGTAGGGAGTCAACTGAAACAGAAGACCAACTATGGTCAACAAGTGCAGAATGAAGCTCCTCGCCAGACACAAGTCGAAATTAATGCGGCCTTCAAAGAGTTCTACAGTGACCTCTATCATGGTGCGAGATCCCTACACACAACATCACCATGTTTACTAAAGTTTCCAGATAAAAGCTATGCCACAACTATATTATGACTCTGCCTAAACATCTGGCCAACCAAAGTGAATTTAGCCAGATATTCTCAAGAGCCAGTAGATGATGTTAGCTGTCGCTTTTGTAAAAATAGGACTAGTCCGGAAACAATAAAGCATTTGCTAGTATCTTATTCTATTTTATCACACCAAAGGAAAGAGACCCTGTGTTAGGCAGAATCCTGTGCAGTTCCCTTAGGGAGCACTACACAAGATTAGGACTACATATGAGAGCAATAAATCCCCTTTGGTATCAGTCTGTACCACAAAGGTTTAGTTTGTAGCTGTGGCTGAGCAGTCAGACCTATCTCAAGAGGGAGATGAGCAGTATTCAGGGTTTACACAATAGTCCTTCAGTACTATGGCACAAGGAAACACTGACCAAAGCTTTGTAGTAAAAAGTAGTTATATATTTATTTTACACACTTCTAGATAAAACACATTCATCACAGTCATCAAGCAAGTTAAATTAAGTCAAAGGAAAAATATGCACACTCCCAAGTTAAATTGTAGACCAAGTGAACCAGAGTGAAAACTGAGCAAAACGGCACAGTGACAACTACACACAAGGGATCCTCTAACAATTCCTCACAAGGGAGGGAAAGCACAAGTTATATAGAAATAGGTTCTTACACACCCTAGCAACACTTCCCATAAGTTTGTGGACCAGTTTAAGCAAGACAGTGCTTCAGTATAGGCAATACTTAAATGAAAACTGAGCAAAATGGCATTTCATAAGGTTTAAAATTGTGAAGGAAAGGGCAGTTAAAAGAAATAGGTGCATCACACAGTTCTAGCTGAGAATCAACCTAAAGAAGACAGATCTAACAAATGTGACCAGAGTCAGTAGGCCTGTGCCAAAGTCAGTTGGTACAGGGCAAGAGCCCCGGAGCAAAATGTTCTTGTAGCTGCAGTCAAGTCTTTGGTTAACGAAGTGGAAAAGGTGGATGCAGAAGTTGAAAAGACATCGTTAAGAGAGAGGGGCGGCCAACCCAACAGGTAGGTAAAGAATTTAAAACACCTTTGGTGCTACCATGAAGAAATGGCGGCCTGGCGGAACAATGTACCTTTAAATGAAGAAGTGGCTCCTGCAGTGGCAGTTGTTCCTGGTAGTTCCTGCAGTTCGGGTGATCCAGCAGAGGAAGAGAGGCTCTCGTCGTGGAGGAAGGTTCAAGTTACTGCAGTACCCAGGGATGAAACCAGCCGCGGTGCTGCCCGATGGATAAAAGGTATGCTCCTTTAAATCACGGTCCGGGTGGACTGGTGCCTGGCTATCCGGCCTCCGAGTACAGGGTACGGGAGATTCGACCAAGGCAGGTCCGGGAAGGCGATTGGCAAACTGGTTGGCCCCACCAATTCAAGGGAAGAAGGCTCTTGCAGGTGAAGATCTTCTCTCATTGTTTGGAGAAAAGTGGTGAGGCGCTGCAGCAGGGCTTCACCGGTGGTTCAGTCGTTGCAGATGTCTTTGGCTTCTCTCCTCTTCGGCTTCTTAGTTCCAGTGGCGGCGTCTTGCTCTTCCAGTCCTCAGGACCCTGCTTTTATGCAAAAAGATCCCCATTCCTACAGCCTAGCTGTCACTCACACAGTGGAGTGGTCATCTTGGCGGGAGACCCTCCAGCCTATCAGGATAGAGTGCAACATGGGTTGCTGAGGCAACCCTGTCCAGGGGTCCTACTCCCCCTCCCACACAATGGACCCACCCCAGACTCAGTGGCGCCGAAAGGAGGGCTTCTTGGCAGAAGCCCACCAAAAGGACAAACAAACGATCCCCGACCTGGGTTAGGAGTTTAAAGGAAGACACAAGAAAAGTTATATTAAAACCTACCCGAGTAAAGTTAACGTTAGAATGCACCGGCAGTATGTTAGAGGCTGTCAGAAAAAGTGGTAGCCTCGAACAATGGGAAAATCCCATAGGGAAACATTTGCGGTTGAATATTTATGGTGGTAACCACTGCCACCAGCCAGAAACTTTGGAGAGCGGGACTGTACGGTACCCTCTCGAAAATGAACATAGGAGAAAAAATATTAACCCCCTTACAGTACCTCCATATTAAGATGAGTTGTACTGGTTTAGTTCATAGGATTTGACTAGTAAAGACAATGGGGACTTTACATGCCCTGGGAGACAGTAGTCTGACACTGAGGGTGCTGTGTAACATATGTGAATAAAGATAGTTCCTATGGGGTTGAGAAAGATCCCATTAGGCATTAAACACAAAAATAGCCTAGAACACACATAGCAAAAATGCCTACGAGTGGGAAAAAGAGTCTCATTCTTAGCAGGTAAAAGGAATGAGACTCTTTTCAAATCCAGCAAAGCTGCTGGGGGACTCTATATGTAAGGTAAATTAGCCATAGAATGAGAATTCTCCCTAACACACTGCATAAATGTTTTGGAGACCATAAGATTCTAACAGAAGATATTTTATGGTGCAACATCTTTAATACATCAGTCTCCCAAAATATTGCAATTGTTCAATTTTTACTTAGTCTAAGAATTCATGAAAATAATGATGTACTCAACAAATTCTAGTACAATGCTGAGAAGTGGCATTCTAAAACCTTTGGGAATATTGAAAGCATTTAATTAAATTATGTCTCACTCATGTGTATTGGTGCTACTAGAGATGCAATGTTCTCTATATCCTTGTTAGATAACTGTCTTTGGAGAAAAATAATGCAGAAGCGTAAATTATGCATTTTCACATTGCCTCTGACCGTTTATTTTAAAGAAGTATGTATTACAATCCTTGGTTAGTAGCTCTTAAACATCTGAGAGATAGAAAGTGAATGACGCATATTTGTATATTTTGCACATTGGTTTTATAGTCTACACGCTGGTTTTATTACTGAGATGTGATTTTCATTCTACTTTTAGCATGCTGCATGTTTTAACTGCGTTTTAAATTGCCCAATTTGGTTATGATGCTATATTTGTGAATTTTATTATTTCGTCTAGCATTGTACGAATGTGTAATGTTCTTTTGTTTTGGTTTATTGGTTGTTTCTCCTTTTTTTCTTGTTTCATCCTTTATTCTTATTTTTTATAAAATTGTATATTTGAAAAAGTTGTAATTCACAAATAAAACCAAGATTGAATTAATAAAAAAAGAAAAGAAAAAAAAAAGAATTACCACGCTAAAGAACTGTGTGTGACAGTGATATCGTGGGCCAAAAAAAGACACAAGGAACTGCTGCATGAAGACCTATTTGTATTAGAGAGAAATCCAGGGAAAGGGAATCATCCGCTGGAACAAGGATCTGTTACCCTTAGAAAAACTGTTGTAGTGAAGAGAAATCTAGCGGAAGGGGATCATGACCTAAAGAAAAGATCTTTTTCTTTTATCCTTGATGAAATGTCTTTTGATTTAGAGAAATCTGCGGTTTGGAGAGCCCTCTTGAACCAGAACACTTCATCATTGAAGAACATTTGTGGTGGAAGTATTTATTCTTCTTTTATTATCACTTTTGCAAAAAGCTGCAAAGTTTAAAGACATTTCCCTGTTCACCTTTTTAGTTCAGTTTATAGTGTGAGGGTCAGAAGAGAACTTTTGAGCATAAGGACAGTTTTGATTTTGACACCCTGACACAGTAAGATCCTTAGTTTTGGTTTAGGAAGGGAAATTCCTCATAGAGCAGAGTCAGAGAGGGATTTCCCAAACCTTTTATTTTCAATAAAAGTCTTTAACCAAAAGCATGGCTAACTTTTGTTGGAGTTTCAGTCGTGACTATCTACACTATGTAGCAAAACAGTGGGATATATTGGACAGTCAAAGAAAAGAACATCAAGGAGTTCAGGAGACTGGCAGCAAAACGGTCTAACGACACTGAAATCACCAAAACAAGCACAATCTCGACCAAGGTCTGGAGATCCCACTTTAAATGTATTCTATTTAAAGCAATGCCAGATGATGCCATCAAGATATGCAAGGGAAATCATGACATTGCCAGCTCACCCTTTACAGCAGATGAGAATACCACCTCCCTGCTAGCAGCTGACGTGGGAAAAGCAGCAAAGCCAGATGGCATCAGACCAGAGGTTATTAAGTGTTTTCCCAAGTGGTGGTCCATTACCCTAGTAAGTGTTTTCAGCGCAATAGGCAGCGCACAGATATTTCCCTCATCGTGGAAAAGAAGTCTGATCGTTCCGCTCTTTAAAAAAAGTGCATGCGGCCAATCTCTTTCCTTGACAGCTCCTGCAAAAAATGTTCACAATGCATTTTCCTAAGGTTAAAAGAATGGGCAGTGTCCAATAACATTCTACCCGACACGCAGGCAGATTTTAGAAAAGGATGCAATATGGTTAATCAATGCGTTATGCTAACACCATCATTAATAAAATTGGCTAAGATTCCAAGATGGCCATCGGTGACTGAACACCACGCCAGTTGCGCTCCCGACCCGCGGGCCTCTGCTGAGCTGATTGCAGTGAAAAGCCCACCCAAGGCGTTAAAAAACTTGTGGCGGTGGGTTCGTGAGTGGGGTCCTGCTGCAGCGGAACCATCGGCGGAACTGAGGCCCCCTGCGAGGGTGTCGCTGTGGGCGTCCTCTGAGAGAAAGAGCCCGGGGACAGCAGATGAGAGGCGGGCGCACCATCTCCGGGGTGCACCAGACGCCTGCAGCGGTTCTGAGAGGGAGAACTGCCACTACTGGCGAAAACTGGTTGGCGTGGGGGTGCCCAGTGCTGCCGGGGTCGCTGAACGGCACGCGGGAACCAGCGCGAGAAGCGTTGGTGGCCCTCGGGGAGAGGGTGAGGAGAGCCTGCTGGCTGGATTGGGCAGTGCAAGCCCTGTGAAGGATGGCCGACTTGCCACCCACGGCCGAGGGCTCAGGACCGGGCCCTGCCGATGCAGAGAAGCGCCAAGGGTAGCTCCTGGACGTCAGAGGCCCGCTGCATCCTCGCCGTCTCCGAGGCCAACTTGGGAGCGGTGGCCAGAGGGGCTTCGGCAGCTGAGGAGCAGGAAGAGAGGAGACCTGGAGGGGCTGGAAGAGCAGGTGGCCCTGAGCTGTGGAGATAGATGCACTGCCTGGAAAGGGCGCACAGGAGCTGCGGTGCCCCCCCACCTCCACTAGAATAAGCACTGAGGGGGCAGCAGGAGCCCGTGCCTCTCCGGAATCCACCGGTGCTGCTGTCTACTCCAGTTGCAAGGACCTGCATCAGGAAGGTACAGGCGACATCCCTGTTGGCCCTTCGGCCCCAGAATCTGCAAAGCGCGTAATTTGATGAACCTTCAGAGGCGGGGGCCTGGGCCTTACTAGGCTGCTCCAGGGAAGGGAGAGACAACCCTCCATCACCCGAGGCGAAGGTGGAGCAGGGTGGTGGGGGACCTCCCCGGTCCACTTTAGCCTAACCTTGGTGGTGCTGTGGGCCCAGGGCGGTGGACTAGGAGGCGGTGGGCAGCAAGGTCAATCCAGTGGACTGAGCACCGACTGGTGGGAGAACAACTCTCCCCCCCAGTACAGATTTACCACCTCAACTCCTCAGAGCACGGAGGAACTCCCTGGGGAGAGCAGCGTCGATCTGGAGGTCGGGAGGACCAGAGCACTAATCAAGAGAGAGAGGGCTCTCCAAATAGCCACCGCCTTGAACAGTGTAAGAGCATACAGTGGGCTCTGCGATCCAACATAAAATGTCCAAGAACAGGAGCAAGGACATTGACCCAAAAACACAAAGAAGAGTCAGGAGGGAGACCTTGCGAGAATATGGGCCAAAGATATGGGGGGTGCTCCTGCCCAGCAGTCTACAGAAGGTGATTACGTGGAGCAGCCAGCGGGGCCCAGGGAAGAGCAAAAAATGCACCAGTCACGCACTCCTCGCTGAAGCTTCGCCTCACAGAAATAGTTGACCAGATCACTGCGGCTGGCCAGAAACAAATGGACGCATTGAGGGAAGACCTAGCAGGAGGGTTGCAGGAAATCAAGAGAGACATTGGCAAGGTGGAACAGCGGGTTAATACCAACGAAAGAGCTATCCAGGACCTAGCAGAGGACGCAAGGAAGGCGCAAGCTCTACTGGAAACCCTGGCGGCAGCTACTCACAACTTTGAACTCCAGGCGGAGGACCTGGAAAATAGGTCAAGGCGCTCCAATAAATGCATCAAAGGCCTGCCGGAGGTGACCCTGGATCAAGATTTAAAACAAGTAGTTAAGGGCATTTTTGCGGATCTTTTGGAGACCGAAACCTCAAACTAAATAATTTTCGACAGGATCCATATAGTAGGCCCCAGGAGACAAGATATGGGCTTGAGACCAAGAGACGTACTGGTAGCGCTACATTCCTACGCAGTGAAGGAGCGGATACTAGGCAAGGCCAGGAAGTCAAAGACGATTACTTACAATGGGTCGGAGATAACCTTGTACCAGGATTTGGCACAAGCAACCCTCAAAGAGGAGGAAAAATGGGGCCGGTCCTCGCCCACCTATGGGACCGGGGTGTATGCTACAGATGAGCTCACCCATTTGCCCTGACCTTTGAGTGGCAGGGAAAGCATCAGAGGATCACGACCTGCGATCAGGGTTTGGCGATACTGGGCCTGGAAATGGACGAGCCTCTGCCTCCTGCGATGGCCAACCTGCAGAGTGTGTCAATAAAACCGTGGGAATGGTCCACGGTCCGTCCCAGAAAAGCTAGAAGGGGGAGCGCTCAAGTAACAACCAAGCAGGTCCAACCAGCAGACGATCAGGACCTTCAGAGGAGTTAAGTTGCAGAGCAAGATTAATACCACGAACAGACCAACACCTTGACAGGACCGAAAAGCGAGCCTGGGGAGGGCGAAACAGAAGCAGAGGGTGAATGCCTCGGCACATTTCTTCTGAGCAGGGGTAAGTTGGGAAGTGGGGAGCAAATCTTGGAATGGGATTGGGACATCCCGTGGGGGTTTACTGGTGGGTGGTTGGTGGACCAACTCTCGAGATGGTGATTCGAGGGGGGCTAAAGGCCAGTTGGTCCGGCCCACCAGGGGCAGTGGGGTGGAAGAAGAGGGGTGGGGGGGTTGGGGTTCGAGGATTCGGTTTTTTGGAAAAGGGGAGGAGGCACAGGACGGGGTTGAGAAACAAGGGGGCAGGAGGGACTTGTCCCCAAACGTTGGGAGTCAACTACCCTGGTCCTAAGTAGCATGGCTGAATCAGGAATGCTGAAGATAATCTCACTGAATGTTAACGGCCTGAACTCTGTAGTGAAAAGAAAAAAGTGGAGAGATACATTAGGCGGGAATGTCCAGACTTAGTTGCCCTGCAAGAAACTCATATCCAGACGAAGGATAGAAACAGAATAAAGGTATAGGGCTACTCTAGAATTCTGCAGGCCACACAATCGGTAAAAAAAGCGGGAGTCCTCCTGGCATTAAAAGACAACTTAGACTTAAAGATAATGGGGAAAGATGCAGAAGACCAGGGTAGATTTTTAGCTGCCACGTTGGAAGGGAAAGGGGAGACCCGAACGCCAGCCATGTTATATGCACCCAACACGGGGCAAGAGGAATACATACTATCTGCGCTGCATCGCTTGGAAAGCATAGAGAAAGCCTCAATAACATTAACAGGGGAATTTCAACCTGCCATGGGACCCCAGCAGGGATAGGAGCAGGGGACAAGTCCCGCATCAGGGAGGGCCGTCGGGACAACTCAAGGGAAGAATGGCTGAGCTATCGCTAGTGGACGCCTGGAGGGAGATAGAAGGGGAGAAGGAGGGTTTCACCTTTTACTCGCATGCCCATCACTCTCATTCAAGGATAGACTTCATTTGGCTGTCATGCAGACTATTGGGAACAGCAAAGAGTATAAAGTTGGGCCCGATAACATTCTCTGACCATGCACCAATGTTAATAAATGTATCCATAAAAAGGGCCCAGACAGGCCTGTGGAAATGGAATTACCCAACTCCACTATTCAAGGACAAGGTCCTGGGAGCGGAGGCGAAAGGGGAAATTAAAGCCTTCTTCGAAAACAATAAAATAGGGGACACAATCCAGCAAACCCGGTGGGCCGCCTTTAAGGCAACTCTCAGAGGGAAGATAATAGCCATGAAAGCAAGAAGAGCTAGGGAATTGAAGCTAGAAGAGGCTAGGCTGGAAGAAAAGCTGAAAGAAATTATGGGGAAACTGGGCCCAGGGCAATCTTTAGCTACTAGAAGGAAATACAGGGCTGTCAGGGGGCAACTTGATTTGATACAGATGAGGACAGTGGAGCAGAATTTACTTTAGCCCAGGCAAAAATTCTACATTAAGGCAAACAAAGCTGACCGGTTGTTGGCAAGGATGCTCAGGAGGGAAGAAAACGACAAAACAATTGCGAAAATAAGAGTGGGGGGAACCAGAACTAGCGCGAATAATGTAGACATTAAAAAAAAGAGTTCACCCGATTCTACACTGTCTTGTATAGCTCGGGTAACCTACCGCAAGAACAGGTGCTGGAGTATCTGGGTAAAATAGATCTTCCCAGACTAACCAGGGAGGAATATGAAGAATTAGAATAGGAAATAAGTGACAAAGTCACAGCAGCCGTCCTGTCCCTACCCTCCAACAAATCTCTGGGTTGGGACGGAATCGGCGTGGAGTTCTATAAGAAGCATAGGGAACCGCTCATTCCCCACCTCACATCTCTGTACAATCAAATAGGTAAGGATGGGGCCATTACCAAGTCGATGGAAGAGGCGAAAGTCATCCTCATACCTAAAGAAAATAAGGACCCCACTGACTGTGGGTCATACCGCCCTATAGCTCTGATCAATGTGGACGCAAAGATTTTGGCTACCAGATTGGATTGGATTAGATCATCCCAAAATTAATCCAGCCCGACCAATCCGGCTTAGTAAGGGGGCGGCAGACAGGGGATAATGTCCAGAGGTGGGTTCACCTGATAGAAAAGTCACACAAGAAGGAGATCCCAGCTATACTTATGGCGATAGATGCCAAAAGGCGTTTGATCGGGTGGATTGGCACTTCCTCTCTGCAACAATGCATAGAATAAGATTCTGCCCAAGCTTCCTTGCCCGAGTAAGAGCAAACTACCAACATCCAATCCTCCGTCTGTCCATTAATGGGCAGCTAACAGAGCTGGTTCAAGTGGGGAGGGGAACCAAGCAGGGGTACCCGCTGTCTCCGATATTTTACGCGATACATCTGGAACCCTTTCTAGAGGCAGTCAGGGTCAATATAAACATAACAGGGATCCCTTTCACGGGGGTACCCTACAAGATAGAGGCATTTGCCGACTATATGATCTTGACCCTAACACAACCGGAAGATTCCTTAAGGGCAGTGGAACGGGAGCTGGAGCAATTTGAGGAGGGGACGGGGGGCGGGAGTTGCAGGACTCAAAATAAATGCATCCAAATCTTGAATCTTACCCTTCCACCAGCTAGAGCCCACAACCTTAAAACAGCTTCCCCTTATAAGTGGGTTGAGCACTTCATTCCCTACTTGGGCATTAAGTTAACCAAAACTCTTGAATCGTTATACCAAGAGAACTATCCTCCCTTCCTAGAGAAGCTTAGGTCCAAACTGGTTGACTCGGGCCCACTAGCGATCTCAGGGCTGGGGCATATTAATGTCCTGAAAATGGTGATATTACCCCGGCTCCTCTACTGCTTTGTTTCCTTGCCAGTCAGTGTTCCGCAATTTTTTTTCCGGAACCCTTCAGAAGATAACAACAAAATTTGTGTGGAACAATAAGCACTCGAGAGTGGCGGCAAAATTAATGGGAGCACCAGTGGATAGGGGGGGGTTTGGGGCAACCTGATTTTAGGGCATATTACAGAGCAGCCCAAATGCAAAAGAATGACCGAGAAAAGATATGGAGATCCATGGACAGGGCGGTGGCTGGGGAGGACCTGGAGGGTATAATGTGGAAACCTAGAAGGGACAGACCGGCAAGGTTGTATTGTAGCTCCCTCCTTTCAGTGGGGGCTCAAGCATGGGACGAGGCAGTGAGCACAGCACACCTCACAACCTACCCGTCACCATATACACCACTGTTTGATAATCCTCAGTTCACTCCAGGGCATAAAACCACCAAATACGAAGCATGGCGGAAGGGGGGGCTGTAGAGTGGTGCACGATATGTTCACACCAGAACAGGTTAAACACTTCGAGCAATGCAAAGCGGACTTCGGTCTGACGGAAAGAGAAAGATATCCTTATGTCCAACTGAGACACTGGCTATGTCATCCCATCATGCAAGAAGTGGCTACTCGCCAGCTAACCCCGTTTGAGAAATTTCTGAGCAGGGACTCCGGGGACAAGCACCTAGTCTCAGCAATTTACAATCGTATTAAGGCCGGAGAGGACCCCCCACACAGGGAATACATAAGGAAATCGCAGGCGGCAGTAGGGACAGAAGTAGAAGAGCAGGAGTGGACGAAGCTTTGGGGATATATTCCCCAAACTAACAAGGTCACTGCAAATACGGGAGATATGGGTCAAATTAATACAGCAGTGGCCTATGACCCCAACAAAACTGCACAGGATATGCCCGGGCATGTCATCGCTCAGCTGGAGGGAATGCGGGGAAGAGGGCACATGGAGTCACATTCGGTGGGGCTGTCCCAAACTGGACGCCTACTGGGAGGGCATAATTGAGGCAATTGAACAAGTCATCGGGTTTAAGTGTATAGAGCACAGGGGCGTGGCGATGAAGGGATTGGGGGGCACATTGGAGGCTGTTAGGCAGAATCCTGTGCAGTTTCCTTAGGGAGCACTACAGAAGATTAAGACTACAGGTATGAGCAATAAATCCCCTTTGGTATCAGTCTGCACCACAAAGATTTAGTTGGTAGCTGTGGCTAAGCAGTCAGACTTATGTCAAGAGGGAAATGAGCAGTAGTCAGGGTTTACACAATAGGACAACAATACTAGGGTACAAGGAAACATGAACCAAAGCTTTGTATAAAAAAGAATATATACATATTACACACTATTAGTTCAACACCTTAATCACAGTTATTAAAGCAAGTTAAAATCAGTCAAGAAAAGTATACAAAACTCCCTAGTTAAATTGTAGACAAGTTTGAGCAAGAGTGAAAACTGAGCAAAACGGCACAGTGAAAACCAAACACAAATGGCACACTATCAATTTCTCACAAGGGAGGGAAAATGCAAGTTATACAGGAATATCTTCTTACACACCGTAGCAGCACTTCCCATAAGTTTGTGAACAAGTTTAGGCAAGGCAAGGCAAGACTTTAGTTTGTATAATACTTAAATGAAAACCGAGCAAAATGGCACTTCACAAGTTTTATAAGTGGGAAGAAAAAGGTGGTTATAAGAAGTGGGTGCACCAACACAGTTCTAGTTGAGAAGCAATCTAAAGAAGGCAGTTCTAACAAATTCAACCAGAGTCAATAGGCCTGGGCCAGAGTCAGTGAAGAGCCCAGGAGCAAAATGTTGTTGTAGCTGCAGTCAAGTCTTTGTTAAACGATTCGAAAAGGTGGATGCAAAAAGTGAAAGACAATGTTAGAGGATAGGGGATGCCAACCCAACCGGTAGGTAAAGGATTTAAAACACCTTTAGCACTACCACGCGGAAAGGGAGGCCTGGCGGAACAAAGTACCTTGAAATGTAGAAGAGGCTCCTGCGGTGGCGGTTGTTCCTGGCAGTTCCTGGATTTCGGTAGATCCAGCAGAGGAGGAGAGGCTCTCGTCGTGGAGGAAGGTTCGAGTTACTGCACTGCCCAGGGATGAAACCAGAAGCGGTGCTGCCCAACAAATAAAAGGTACGCTCCTTTAAATCGCAGTCCGGGTGCCTGGCTATCCGGTCTCCGAGTACAGGCGATTCAACCAAGGCAGGTCCAGGAAGGCGATTGGCAAACTGGTTGGCCCACCAGCTCAAGGGAAGAAGGCTCTTGCAGATGAAGATCTTCTCTCGTCGTGTGGAGAAAAGTGGTGAGACGCTGCAGCAGGGCTTCACCGGTGATTCAGTTGTTGCAGATGTCTTTGGCTTCTCTCCTCTTCGGCTTCTTCTGGCTCAGATGGAATTCCGACACAACCTTTGGAAGAAAGGAAGGCCGTACCCTAAGGACAACCCTGTCCTTATGGAACACAGTGAAGGGTGGTTTGGCGGAAAGTGCCTGCAACTCACTCACTCTGCGTGCGGAAGTAACCGCAAATAAGAATACAGTTTTAAAGGACAACAGTCTAAATGGACAAGAATGTAAGGGCTCAAACGGAGCTCCCATCAGGAACTTTACAACCAAATTCAAATCCCATCCCGGCACCTGCAAAGGCGACGGTAGAAACACATTAGTTAGCCCTTTCAGGAACTGAGAAATCAAAGGGATTTTAAAATAAGAACATTCCGCAGACAAGCTCATAAATATGGACAGCGCCGCCAGGTAACCCTTAATGGTACCTACTTGCAGGCCTTTGTGGGCTAGAGAAAGCAAAAAAGACAAAACCAAAGGAATGGAACATTGGAAAGGATCCACATTCTGTACCCTGCACTGTTAGGCAGACACCTGTGCAGTTCCCTCTGGGACCGCTGCAAAAGATTTAAGACTACAGGTGTTTGGCAGTAAACCCACTTGGTAGCAGTCTGTACCACACAGATTCACAGATTCAGACTTCCCTCAAGAAGAGTTAGGCAGTATACAGAGTATTCACAATAGGTCAAAAGAACACAGTAGAACAAGTAAACACTGACCAGAGCTTGGTGTAAAAGAGATATAATTATTCATTGAAAACCACATCTAGAAAAACACACAGGGACTAATGTTAAGCAGTTCAAAAACACGGTCACTAAAAGATATACACTCCGTTAGAAGAATATTAGACAAGTCTTAAGTAAAGCCCCACTTATTTTCAGACAGCGGTGAGCGCTTAACGCAGATGGCATTCTAATAATTCGTTTTAAAAGGGAGAGAAAAGCAGAGTATCATTGGAAACAGATCCCAACACTTTCACAAGAACACAACAAGAGAGGAAGGCAGAGTAAAACCGTGAAGTTGAGTTCAAAAGGCCGGATCCACTTTAAGAGGATCAGAATGAAATGTGTCCAAGGTCACACGGTTGAAGTGCACAAAAGTCTTGCAAAGGTTCAGAAAGAGTTGGACCAAATGAAAGGGACCAGTTAGAGGGTTAAGGCGGCCAGCCCAGTCCAGAAGGTCAAGGGATTATTTTTACCTTGTAGCAATCTTTAGAAAGGGAGGCATGGCGGACACAGTATCTTAAAGTGGTGAGAATACTCCAGCGGGGGCAGTTGTTCCTGGCAGCGGATGCAAGTCGGTGCTTCGTCCGGGGGAAGAGAGGATCTCGTCGTGGAGGAAGACAGGAGTCCGTTGCACTGTCAGGGAAGAAACCAGCCGCGGAGTTCTCAGGTAAAAGGAGCGGTCCTTTTATTCGCGGTCCAGTGGTAAGTGGCTATCCGGTTGCCGGGGTGCTTGGCACGGGCAATTCGACCACAAACGTCCTGGGATGCGAGGAAAAGAAGGTAAACTGGTTGTGCCCACCAGTCAGGAAAAGAAGCCTCTCCAGTCGGGAGATCTTCTCTGTCGTCGGGAAGTGGTGAGTCGGTTCCGCAGGGCTCCACCGGTGGTGGTGTCGCGGCAGGTCGGCTCAGCTTCTCCCTTGTCGGATTCTCAGGTCCTGTGGCGACTTCTGAAGTTCCAGTCCCCAAAGCCCTGCTTTTATGCAGCACACCCCCATTCACTCAGCCTAGCTGTCAAACAAACATGCTAAGTGGTGAGCCGGCCGGCTCACCACTTGGGCCAATCACACAAGAGTGCAACTTGAGTTACCAAGGTAACTCAGTCCAGGGTGCCTAAACCCCCTCCCACACCCCCTGTGGTACCCAGAAAGAGTGGCACCACTTTTGGAGGCTTCTGTGGAGCTTCCACAGCTCTCCGGGGTACCTCTGTCAAAAATTCTTCAAAAGGCGTCGAGGGTGCCGATGGGAGTGGCGTCAACGTCGACCGAGGCACCGACAACTTCGACAGCGGCTTCGAGGGCGGAGCCCTGAGCGCGTCCTTTGACGGCCTCGGCGCCGATGGCTTCCTCAGAGCCTGAGCCTCGAGAAATTCCCTCGACGGACATGGTGCAGACGTCATTGATACCTTCTTTGAAGGCCTCACAGGCTCCAAAGGTCTCAACGGCATCGAGGACCGGGACCTGGAGCGGGCACGATGGCGATCCTCCTTGTCCGACCGGGACCTCTAAGGTTCCCGGTGATCGTGCCGACCGCCTGAGCCCGAAGGCTTGCAAGCGGCGGCTCTAGAGCGTTCCGTGCCAGCTTATCTCAAAGGCGCGACCGGAACAGTGCCCTGCGACTCAAAAATCGCCATCATCTCCTTACGGAAAGCGTCCCATTTCACCGGAGATGAATGCTTGGTGGGACAAGCAACCCGCCGTCTGGCCGAGTCCTCAGACAAGGACGGGGAAGGCGACCGATGACGCCGCTTCCATGCATGTCTCGAAGGGGCTGAGGAAAGGTGGGACCCACTCCTGGAGCGAGACACCCTGGACATACGCCGACGCAGAGACTTGCCCCTCGAATTGTCGGTCGAAAATCCAGCGGATTTCGACTTACGGGGTTTGGAAACCCTACCCGCTGACAGCTTCTTCTTCCGCTCCCGCAAGGCCTTCGACATCAAAGACTGGCATTCATCGCAGTCATCAGTGGCATGGCTCTCACCGTGGCACCAAAGGCAGATGTCGTGCGGGTCCGTCAGAGACATCTTGGAACCGCAGTCCCGACACTTCTTGACGCCCGACTTCGGGGTTGCAGAGACAAAGACATTTTCGTTTAACACAACGATATTCGAAGAACCGATTCACAAGAGAGAACCGAGGCGCACCGAGATTTCAAAGCAAACACGTTCGCTGTGAAAACGGAACTGAGGCTACGGGCGTTGTGCGTCCTACATAGAACATCTGGTGAGGTTGGACGTCTGAGGAGGTCCTCGAAGGAGTATCGACGCAGGACGCCTACGCCGAAAAAGTTTTCGTAAGCAGCACAGCTGTGGTAATCAATGTCAAAGATGTGGAATACGTCAGAGCAGGGGTGTTACTAGGTCTGGAACTAATGTCGCAACTGTCGGGACTGGGGGCTAGCTAGCCTTTTGGTTGTAGCTCCTGAGATTCTATCCTGGGCTACAACCAAAAGCCAGGGGCTATAGCCCTCTTAGCCTCCCCCAGCAACGCCTCTGCGTCAGAGGAAACAATCCCCTCGAAGTACTCTGATGGATGATTGAGATAATCCGTTCTAGGCCAGATGTAGTAGGTAGGGTAACACTTGGATCTACAAATACTGTTAGCTGTGCCAGCAGTGAGGTTGCACACTGTGCAGTGAAATGTGACTTATATCTTGGCGTAAGGGGGGCGAGTGGATTGCGCTCTGGAAGCTCTGATAACCAACCAGCAATCTGCAGGCAGTCTTAAGTTTGCCAGTTTTCACTATTCAGGAACCAGCACTTGAGGGACAGACTGGCTGTATTGGGATGCAGAATCTTGCCGTTCTGTTGAGTTAACAGGCGCTGGTGTGGCCTGAGGTCAGACATTAGCAGGTGGGTGGAATACAGAAATTGTTGGGCCCATGCCGGCGCTATGAGGATCATTTGGCATGGTTGTTCCTTCGTACTCAGAAGAACTTGCGCTATCAATGGCATCGGGGGGACCCCTTAGAGGAACCTCCCCATCCAATTCAGGCAGAAGCCGTTCCCCAGGGATTGGTTTTCTGGTACCTGGAGGCAAAGCAAGGGCACTTTGCGTTGCTGTTGGTTGTGAATAAATCAATCCGTGGCTGGCCCCATTTGCCTAAGATTCGATTCAACTTCTTGTTGTCCGGTTCTCATTTGTGTGACAATGAGTAATCCAACCTGAGTTTGTTCGCTAGGACATTTTCCTTCCCTGGAAAATGTTCTGCCCTCGCGTGAACTCTGTGTTTCAGTGGCAAACTCCACAATTTCTGCGCTTCTGCTTACAGAATTGCAGACCTTGTGCCTCCCTGTTTGTTGGCGTAGTGCATGGAGGTTGCATTGTCCGTCTGGACTGTGACCACTTGGCCCATTAGCACCGGTTGGAAAGATTTCAGCACCCAGCCCATAGCCCGGAGTTCTAAGACATTGATGTGGAGGTCAGAGTTCTTTGGTGCCATGCGACCTTTGCTTGCAGCTCCCCCCGATGTGCATCTCAGCCTGAAAGGGATGCATCTGTTCTAAGGAGTAGTATTGAGGTGGGTGTCTGAAAAGGCATGCCTTGATTTAGATTCCTTTCCTTGGACCACCACTGTAGTACCTCTTGAAAGGGCGGTGTGAGGTTTACGACATCTTCCCACGAGCCATAGATTTGTGTCCATTGGTGGTCCAGCGTTTCTTAGATTGGTCTCATTCGTAACCTGCAGTTGGGAATCAGGTATTTACAGGATTACTTCATGACCACAAGGGATTTGAACTGACGTACCATGGATGAGTCATTGTTGAGAAAACAAGAAACCAGCCCTAGCATTGCAGTTATCCTTTCGGAAGACGGATACATTCTCGGGATGCAAGTATTCAACTCCGCTCCGAGGAAGTAGGCAGTTTGAGCCGGTACCGCCGATGAGTCAAGTTTGATGGAAAAACCTAGAACTTCCAGCATTGATGTTGTCCGTGCGACTGCTGCGACCCCTTGTGAGTCCAAGTATGGGAACAACTTTATCCCTATTCACCTGGGGTGTGCTGCCACTAGGCACTTCGTAAATACCCTTGGGGCCGAATTGAGGCCGAAAGGGAGCACGCAGAACTGAAAATGTGCTTGCCCCATCGACAACCTGAGATACCATCTGTGCACCAGATGGACCGAAATATGAAAGTAACGACTTTTCCAGATCTAGGGTCCGCAGGAAGTCGTTCTTGTTTAACTATGGGAGTACCTATCGAAGACCCATCATCTTGAATTGTATGCGTCTGATGAATTTAAGGCTCTTAGGTCTAATACTGGGCACTACAGTTGTTTTTTCTTTTTGATGAGAAAGATCCGATAATAGAACCCTTTTCCTCTCTGGTTCTCTGGGACAAGATCTATGACCGCCTTTTGTAGAAGCTTATCCAAATCTACCTTTAGATGTTTCAGCAGATGGATCCTTCGAGGTTGCAAAGCTAGCCAAGGCAGACGACCCAGAAATTCAATTGTGTGTCCTATTTGCACCACTTGTAACACCCGCCTGTCAGATGTTCTTTCTTGCCAATGGTGTAAGTGTTGGCTTATTCGCTCACCCACAGCGGTGTGATGTGGGTGGCGCAGAGATCTCTTGTTAATTTTTCTAAACCTGTGCACTGCTTGGCCCAACTCCTACCTGCCTCTTTGCGTGTGGTACCTAGTCATCAATGTTGGTACCTGTTGCCAGCTTGGTAGAAGTGGAGGAGGATCCTTGGGTGTTGAAAGATCTGTTATACCCTCTGTATCTCGCGGTGGAGACACGAAAAGCAGGAAATGGACAGGCGTCTTTGTCTTTATCTCTCAGTGAGCTTATCATCCTTCATGTGTCCGTATCAGATTTGATTCCTTTGAGGTAGTCATCTATTTTATTTTCCGATAAGGTCAAGCTCATCAAGAGGCAGGGGCAGGATTTGGGCCTGTACCTCTGGCCTGAAGTCCGTTGCCTTCATCCAGGCCTGTCTCCTGAGTACTGTACCATGGGCCATCTGTCTGAACCTACATTTGGGCATGTCTACTGCTGTGTCAATCATATAATCTGTTGTGGCATCCCCATCCACCACAATGGCCTTTGCCTCCTCTTGGAATTCTACTGCCAGATGTTTTACAAGATTAGACATTCTCAGCCAGAGCGCCCTGTGAAATCTTGCCATCACTACCAGCGCGTTAGCTGCTCTTACAGTGAGCAAAGCTGCTGATGACTCTTTCCTGCCTATGGTTTCCAGCTTCCCACCTCCTTTGTACGGAGGGGCTGTGAACAGTGTGCAACGGTTGCTAGCTTCTTCCTTGCCGCAACTGTGAATCCAGAGTCACGTTTAGGGTGTCCCCTTAGGCAAAAGAGCACTGTATCAGGAGCCTTATATTTCATCTGTGGATGAGAAACCAGAGCGGGGGTAGATAAAGGAGTAAATAACATGTTCTCCCCCGCTTCCCATATAGTGTTGAGAATTGGGATGGTTGATACTGATCGCTGCGTTTGTCCTATGCTCGCAGAGCACAGACTTCTTTTCTTCGCAGGAAACCTGGATCTGAAACAGCTTGGCTGCCTTAGCTATTCTAGTATGAAAAGACACGCAGGGTCGGATTGGCCCCTCTGCCTTTCGGCCCGTGGCCAGGCCGAAATCGTCTGTGGGGAGTGGAGAGTGGGGGCCGGTTTCTGGCCATGCCTGGGCCGGTTTGGAAAAAAGAATTGAAAAAAAAAATGTTTTCTTCACATTTTTTTTCCCAAAAAGCCTTTCATCCTTCTTAGGTCGATAAATGAGTACCAACAAAGGTCGGGTGATATTTTATGCATATTTGTTCTATAAAAAAATCTTAAACGTAAGTGCTATACAATAACAGATTATCATTTGGGCCACTTTTTTTTGGGTGACCGGGCCTATTTCTTGTCCCAGTCCGACCTTGATCATCCGGTGGTGAGGCAACCCCCGGAATGTCATTTTTTTCATTTTTGTTTTCAATAATGTGGGTGTCTCATTCATCGGTACCTGGATAAGGCATATCCCGGAGAAGTCCTCATTCCTCTGGCTCATCATCCTGCGTACCCGGATTGGAAAAGTACCTAAATGGGTCATCTATAGGGTCTGGGTCATACGGATCCTCTTGCCAGTCTGAGACTGGCACTATGGGACAAGGCTAGAGTGTCCCGGATACTTGGAGGTGGCGATCGCCTTGACGATGCACCTCCTGGTAATGACCTGTCTCGGGAGCCTGCCTGTGGTGTAGAAGAACGCTTTTGAGGCTTACTAAGCGGTGGTGACCTGTCTCGAGGTGTTGGGGTGAACTGCTCCAAGATGATCAGCGCTTTTGCAGATTACTCAGCAGTAGTGATCTGTCTCGAGGTTCTGGTGGTGATGTGGAGAGGTATAATGCGTGTGTCGAGGAGATGTGCCACGCCATGGTGACTATGCACTTATTGTTGAAGGTGATCTACTCTGGTGTTGACTTTCCTCTCTTCTTGGTGGTGAGACACTTCCATGTTTTGAAGTTGATAACGTTATAAGTGGAGCTCTCTGCCATCTTTGGAATTCTTCAATGCTCCTTTGCATGGATTGCATGAGTACAGGGTCGAAGGGATCTGAAGTGTCCTCAATGGTGGATTGGCAAGGTGGGATTTGTTCCCTTGGTAAGGGTGGTCCAACCACTTCCTGAAGGATATCAGGGAGTTCTGCCATTTCCCTGATCGGGGCAGACTTCCAGCTATTCCCAGGCTGCCTAATATTACTCTGCTTTTCACCTGTCTACCTGCCGTGGACAGAGAAGATCTCTCGTTGTCGACTGTGGACAGTTGACCCTGTGATGTAGACTTTATTTCTAATGAAGACAGTTATTTTCCCATAAACGAGACGTTCATGGATGTTTTCATGGACGTAACCCTCCGTGGACATCGGTTTCGACGGCCACCTTGATTCTGTGATACACAGCCGCTCATGGACTGTCCCGAGGAGATGCTTGTTGCCAGCGGTCCCGCCGATGAACGTTCCAGTGATGAAGGCTTAAGGAGATTTTTCTTCAGGGTGATGGCTCTTATGACCTTTAGACCCTCTTAATGCCCCTGTCACTCTTCACTTGGTCTTTGGGGGTGGAGAGCAACCCCTTTCTAATGAAGAAGCTCTTCTCTTTGAAGCTTGCTTCGCAGTACTCTTTTGAGAAGAGGTAGGGGCTCTCCTTGGACGATTCCTCATCTGATAATTGTTGTCTGTTTTCCAGATGAAGCAGAAGCCTCCTATGTCTGTCCTGCAATGTTTCCTGTGAGAAAGACTTGCAGATTTGACAGGCTTGAATATCATGAGTGCATAATCAGTAGATACAGTTCTCATGTGAGTCCCTCATAGAAGAACAAGTTACTTATCTTACCTGTTAACGTTCTTTCGATGGGATGTTACTCTGACGTATTCCACATCTTTGGCAGTAATTACCACAGATGTGCTGCTTCGCAAAACGTTTTCGGCGTAGGCGTCCTGCGTCGATGACGTCGATACGCTGTCCCTCGAGGGCCTCTGTCGATGGTTGACGTCACCGGATGTTATATCTAGGACGCACAAAGCCTGTAGCCTCAGTTTTAGTTTTTTCCCCCAGAACGCGTGGCACCAATCTCCTGCCAGTTTGACTACAGAAAGCCTTGCGGAAACGTAAGCTGCAATTGCATAAGAAATTCTGTAGAGGGGCAGGTAGGGAGGGTACGATGTGTAATACGTAAGATAAGTAACTTGTTCTTCGAAGGGATTGTGTCCTCCGACGTATTCCACATCTTTGACAGACTCCCAAAGCAGTACCAACTTATGGAGGTGGGAAAAGTATTTACAATTGCATCAATTTAGAATGCCCAATCAAATTGCATAATAGAGGACTGCCTTACCAAAGGCCATATCCTGCCCATGGATAAAGTCCAAGGAATAATGTTTCACAAAAGTATGGACAGAGGCCCATGTGGCTGCTTCGCAAATATTGCGAATCGGCACACCCCTCTGTAGGGCAGTGGAGGCAGCCATACCCCTAGTAGAATGAGCCCATAAGCTTACAGGAGGGTCCTTTCCCGTCAAACGGTAACACTCAGAGATCGTCAAAATGATCCATCTAGATAAGATCTGCATGGAAACAGCCTGACCTAAACGCCTTCCAGCATAACTAATAAAGAGTTGATCGTCCACTCTGACCCGGGACATCTGTGAGAGATAGAAACTCAAAGCTATCCTAGGGTCCAACCTATGGAGCCTCTCCTCTTCATTACCTGGATGTGGAGGAAGATAGAACGCCAGAAGAATTACCTTCCGGCGCAGATGGAATTCTGACACAACCTTCGGAAGAAAGGAAGGCCGCACCTTAAGGGCAACCCTGCCCTTATGGAACACAGTGAAGGGTGGTTTGGCGGAAAGTGCCTGCAACTCACTCTGCGTGTGGAAGTAACCGCAACTAAAAATACAGTTTTAAAGGACAATAGTTGCAATGGACAAGAATGTAAGGGCTCAAACGGAGCTCCCATTAGGAATTTTATAACCAAATTCAAATCCCATCCAGGCACCTGGAAAGGCGACGGTGGAAACACATTAGTTAGCCCTTTTAGAAACTGAGATATCAAAGGGATTTTAAAATAAGAACATTCCTCAGACGAGCGCTTAAATATCGACAGCGCCGCCAGGTAACCCTTAATGGTACCCACTTGCAGGCCCTTGTGGGCTAAAGAAAGCAAAAAAGACAAAACCAAAACGAATGAACATTGGAAAGGATCCACATTCTGTACTCTGCACCAGTCGCAGAACTTTCTCCAACGGCACAGAGTTTTCATTGCGGGCCTTCTGGCCGAAAGGAACACCTCCATCACGTCCTCGGGGAGGTCCCAACCCGTGTACCTCAACCTTTCAGATACCAAGCGTGAAGGCCGAGAGACTTGACTTCTGGATGGAGAACCCGACCTCCCACCCGTGAGAGCAGATCGTCTCGGTAGGGAAGGCGACATGGAGGGCAGATGGACAAGTCGAGAAGGTCTGGGTACCACGCTCTCCTGGTCCATGCCGGAGCAATAAGGATCATCCGGGAAACGAACCTCCGTAACCTCTGCAACACCTGCGGAATGAAGGGGACTGGAGGAAATGCGTACAGCAGTGGGAAGGACCACTCCACTACGAACGCGTCCTCTAAGGTTCCTCTTGGAGGAAATTCCCACGAGCAGAATCTTTCGCACTTCCGGTTGACACTGGTGGCAAAGAGATCCACTTGCGGGGTTCCCCAAAGGGCGAAGATATCGAACAGAACTTCCTGAGCCAGCTTGCACTCGGGACAGAACGTGCTCTGCCTGCTCAGAGTGCAGCCTTGGAGGTCTGCAACCTCTCAAGGCTCTCGTCAGCCTTGCTGCCAAAAAGATGGACACCATCAAAGGGCATGTTGAGAAGCTGGGATTGCACATCCTGAGCAAACCCTGATTTCTGCACCCACGCAAACCTGTGTATCACAGTGCTCGCAGCCATGGACCGGCTGACACAGTCGGCCATGTCCAGACCTGACTGAACGGATTCACACATGGCATCCTTGCCGTCTTGCACGAAGGCTAGAAAACCATCCCGTTCCTCCCCTTCGGGAATATGCTCAGCCGCCAACGATACACAATTCCACAGAGTGTGAGTGAATCTTGCCAGGGCACAAACAGAGTTGGCTGCCTTTAAAGCCATACCCCCAGAAGAAAATACCTTCTTCGCCCAACCATCAAAGCGCTTGTCATCCCTATCCGGATGGATAGAAGGGTATGCAGCCTGCTTTGCTGGGGCCGTAACCGCCTGCACCACCAAACTCTCTGGAGTAGGGTACATTGACAAGTAGCAGGGGTCACCACTGGCTGGGCAGTATTTTTTCGGAAGCGACTTATTCACTGCTGGGAGACTCTCCAGAGCAGTCCAAGCCGCCGCCACCCTTCTTTGCAATGCCATATGAAATGGCAACACCGGGTCAGTGGGTGGACCTTGATCCAGGATATCTGTCAGATCATCCTGAATAAAATCTGCAGATGGAGCAGACCACCCCTAATACTCAGTCACCCTCGACATGAGGCGCCTATACGAGGAGTCAGCATGTGTAGAAGGGTCAGGCCTGCCAAACTCAACCTACGGAGAGTTATCAAGACCACTGGCGTCATGTAAGGATTGACGAAGGTCTTCCAGTTGGCTATGACCAGACAACAGGTCATCAGGAACCTCAGGAGGCACAACCCCCTCTTCATCAGACCATTCCTCCACCTCTGAATTATACTCCAAAGTTTGGAACAACTCCACTCTGGAAGGAGGAACAGAGTAGTGCTTAAAAACAGGCCTCACAGACTTGCTGAGAGCCTTTCTTGGAGCTTCCACAGCCCTCCGGGGCACCTCTGGTAAATTCTCCTCAAAAGACGTTGAGGGCGCCGATGGAATCGGCATTGACATTGACCGAGGCGCCGACAAATTCAACGTCCGCGGCGGCGATGGCGTTGATGACTTCTTCGAAGCCGGAGCCTCGACAGATTCCCTCGACGGACATGGTGCCAATGGCGTTGATGCCTTCTTAGAAGGCCTCACAGGCTCAGACGGCATTGACGGCGTTGAGGACCGGGACCTGGACCTGGCACGGCTATGGCGATCATCCTTGTCCGATCGGGATCTCAAGGGCTCCCGATGATCGCGCCGACCACCCGAAGGCGTGTGAATGGTGGCTCTAGCTCGTTCCTTGCCGGCTTGTCTCAAAGGTGCGGATGGAATGGTGCCTTGCGATTCGAAAATCGCCATCATCTGCTGGCAGAATGCATCCCATTCGGCCGACGACGAGTGTTTAGGTGGACAAGTTACCAGCCGTCTGGCGGAGTCCTCTGACGAGGACGGGGAAGGCGACCGGTGACGGCGCTTCCGTGAATGCCTCGAAGAGGCAGAGGAATGGCGGGACCCACTCTGAGACACAGACCCCCTGGACTTACGCCGACGGAAAGAGTCGCCCCTCGAATTGTTGGTCGAAAGACCAGCAGATTTCGACTTACAGGTTATAGAAACCCTACCTACCGACAACTACTTCTTCCACTCCTGCCAGGCCTTTGAAGTTAGGGACTGGCAGTCATCGCACTCCTCAGTGGCATGGCTTTCACCGAGGCACCAGAGGCAGATATCGTGCGGGTCCGTAATGGACATTTTTGAAACGCAGTCCCGACACTTTTTGAAGGCGGACTTCGTGGTAGAAGAAGACAAAGACTTCATGAACCAAGTTTAGAAGAACCGAGGCGCCCCGAGATTCCGAAGCCAACATGTTCGCGGAAAAAACGGAACTGAGGCTACGGGCGTTGTGCGTCCTAGATATAACATCCGGTGATGTCGACCATCGACTGAGGCCCTCGAGGGACAGAGTATTGACGTCATTGACGCAGGACGCCTACGCCGAAAACGTTTTCCAATGCAGCACAGCTGTGGTAATTACTGTCATAGATGTGGAATACATCGGAGGACACAATCCCTTCGAAATTACCTTATTGCACCTACTGCAGTCTTTAAACAGGGAAGTTTTCTTTTTTGTTGATCCTTCCATGACTGCCTCTGCCATGAGGTGCCTCGAGGACACTTTTCACTCAACGATTTAACCAGAACCAGTCTCCTGAGCACAGGAATCTCTCAGTGGATAACAGACGACCTTCTGATTGAAATAGTCAACAATATGACTGGAGATGTGTATACAAAACAGAATAAAGCTCAGAGAGCTAAAGAGGATTCTGCTCATCTAACTGCCTGCAGAAACAAATCTGAAGCTGGCTACCTGGGGTGGATCTTAAGCCCTACCCCCTCATTAGTTAGGGTCATAAAGGACCAAAGGAGGTAGAGGGGCTAAACAAGTGACTGTATTTTCAGGCTTGATGACAATCTGTATTGCTTTTTTCCTATGAGGAAAACATTTCTTTATAATTATTTTAAATTACATAGGATTACCAGTCGATGGGAAATATTGAAGCATGCAAATTTATGAAAGATACCAATGATGGAGAATAGAAAAATGAATTGTGCATCCCATGAAATTAGGAAACATTTCAGAAAGTATATGTGCTTCTGGAAAGACATATATAATTGTTGTGTCGATAGTGAGATTCCCGGACTCAAGCAGAGAAGAGCATAGGACAACTCACTGTGGGCAGAATAGACTATGTAATTAAAGTCACTTTCTGGATATACCATTGAGTAGAATACTGTTGTTAAAGCTAAGTTGCTCTATATAAAAGTGAGAGGGTGATTCTTTGCTGTCCATTTCTTTCTGCTGTTCAAAGTACATATCAAAAGTGAGAAAGCTACACAGCAATTGAAAAAAAAACATCACTGAAGGAAATGTTGCCAACATATTGTGGAACATGCATTTTCTTTGCTGCAATCCATTGATATAACCGAAGGTCAAATAGTTTGCTACAACTGAATTGAAACTCTGACCCGTCTTTCGAGTAAGGGGGTGGTATTTTGAACAAGGGGAAGTAGAGAGAAGTGGATAGGCAGGGATATTTTAACCAATGTATTGCTTTCACAAATGAAAGATTCATCCTGGACTCTCATGCATCTAATCCATGGCACATGCGTGATCACAGTGAATTCAATGCTTTGGTACTGATGGTAAAGTGTGTGTCATTAAAGTCTCTATTCCCATATCTGTGGCATTAAAAATTGAAGTGACTAGTGTGTTGATTATTTCTCATCATTGGCCGTTTGTGAAGAAACAATTTGTATATCTTTAATCCGATTCTATTATGTTTTATTAATAAATAGAACTTCTGTGCAACCCAGTGTGCTTCTTGTCCCAAAAGGGGAGGGGAGTTGTATGGAATCAATTCTATTAAATTGAGGGTCTCAGAATCATAAAAAGAACTTTCCTGAATAAAGAAGGATTGTGCGTACCTGGTTTGGGGCGGGTGGAAAATTCCCCTAAATTAGATATCACCCGATTAAAACATCCTACAAGGTGCACCATTTGTAGAAAATGCATTATACATTTCTGTGCATTAAAAACTGCACATATAACAGACCTACATGCTAAAAACAAACAATGTGCATATGCCAAATGAAAGACTGGATTATTTTCTAGGGGAACACTTCCTTGATCCACATATGCTCGAAATTCCATTAAACTTGGAAGTTATTCAAGTTTAAAGTGAGCAGCGGTAACATTCTAGCATCCAAAAAAAACTCCAGTATCTCCAACCCTCTGATGAGACGTCCATTCCTTTGGAGGCCGAGGGATTAGTAGCTGTTCTAGAGAGTCGTGTTTGCCCTGTTGAGATTAGATTCGAGTAGCATTGTTTATTTCTTCCTTTAATGTGTTGTTTGCTCAAACTCACGGTTTGAAAAGGAGTGGGTAATGAGACATGACCATTAATATTACGGGGAGACATGACTAGTGCAGATTAAAGATATCTTCCTTGAGATAAGAGCGCTATCGCACAGAGAGCAGTCAAAGCTTTTTTAAAACAGGCAGGGTTTATGCACGGGTTGATATGTGTGTATTTATGTATGTACTGGGTTTAAATAGCACAAACATAGCTGAAAAGCAATGAAGTTGACTCCAACTTCAAGCACAAATCACCATCAAGTCTTGCTGCATCATCTACAAGGCAGTCGCACTCAAGTCACCAAGCAACCTCGTGGAGAAATTCAGCACCTCTGGCAGACAGCACACCACCAGAAGCCCGGACACGTGCAGACTTTGGCCGCTGACAAAAAGAAAGGACCAGAAAACAAGCCTTCTCTGCCTATGCCCCAAGACATTGGCACCTCCTCCCAGTCAGTATCAGACTCGACCCACACTCCTATAATTCTGAAAAATACTCAAGACCCACCTCTTCAAGGAGTCTCTCCTCCTCAACAACTAGGCAATCACATCGCGGCACCTGACTCGCTAAATGCTGTCCGCCCCTCTCCTACCCATCAATCACCCTATACAGCTGTACTCCCCTCTGTGCTCCTCTGTATCCTACCACCCTCTCTATATCGGTTCTGTTACCTCCGTAAAGCAATCCGTTGTGAATCTGAAATGTTTTATACCTCTGTAAAAGCGCTTCATTGCTTCTCGAAGCTAGGTCTGCCCTCAATAAATACCCTAATAATAATCAGGCTTTAACTGAATGCTGCTGTTAGGGAGAATTCTCAGAAATGTGCTAATTCCAGTCTACCTTTGAGACCCCCAGTCTTTTTGCTGGACTTTTAATTTCGAACCTGAAGAGAGTGAGGCCTTTTTCCCCACTCTCTCATGTATTTTTCTGTGATTTGGACTCCGTGTTTCTTTTGACTTTGGAGTCTGACAAACTCCATGGGCATCATCTTTACATTGTGGCACACAGCACCTTCAATGCAGTGGCACAGGGAAGTCTCTTACATTTCCCAAAGGTTTAAATACCTTCTCTTGATAAAGCTACTGTTTCCAAGAGCAGTGAAGTGAAATTGACTTTACGTAAATTCTTTTACTTTCTAGACCCAGCACACACTATTTTACAATAGCTAGTGGCACTGGTTTACTTTTTACTACCATTGTGTGTTTTTACCGCGGACTGTAATTGCAGCTGCAATTAGACACCAATGGGGGCCCATTTTGTCGAAATGGCCCGGTGGTCTTTTTTTGCCATTTCTTTCTGGAAAGGTCCTTTTTGAGATTTACTTTGCGTGCCAAACCAGGTTTGGTCCCTTTGTTCCTTTTGTCTTCGTCGGGATTCACAAGTGAAGCCCGCCTCAGGCTCCAGCGTATCTAGCAGGGCAGGAAGCGAGGGAGGTGCCCAAAACTCCCTGTGCTTAGTCTCCTTGTTTACAGGAATGCACCCAAGGGTGATTGCCTGGAGGGCTGTCCTTCGAGGACAGCCACCCTGCTGTGTGTTCGACAGCTAGGCTGCGAATGAATGGGAGAAACCTGCATAAAATGTGAGGCTTTTTGCTTGGAAAGCAGAGTCGACCACTGGACAAAGGAATCCGAAGAAGAACTTGAAAGAGACGCTTGCTGCAACTCCTGGACCATTGGTTTGCCCGGTGAAGCCCTGCTGCATTGCTGAAGCTCCGAATTCGCCTCAACTAGAGAAGTCCTGCAACGGACGACTTCTCCCCTTGGGTTGGCGGGACCAATCAAACCAAAGTGAACTCGTCTGGACATCCTCTCTGAGCTGGCTGTACTTCCATTGCTGCTGAAGGAAACGAAGTGCCAGGGAGATGAACACCAGATCGAGTGCATCACTTTTAAGTCGGACCCGAGCTCCAGGAAGATCCACCGGACACCCAGGAAGCAGGACTGACCAAGCCTGAGCCACCTCAGAGTGCTGGACCCCACATGCGAGCAAAGACCAGAATGGTATCCGAGAACCGCATTGTTGCTATTTGCGAGACCCATGAGGAGCTGAAACCGTTAAGTGCTGCTGATCCAAAGTTTGCCCATTGCTTTTTTTTTCCTTTTTTTTACTGTGCATTAGCCAAAAGATCACAGTTCACAAAATAAAATGCAAATTCATTTGAACAATATAAAAGAAACAATCTCACTTTGATAAAGAACATTAAAAAACACATAAAAGCAAATAATTAATTTCAAAATCACATTTCCCAATGTACTTAGGTCGTATAGCATGTCCAGTGGCCAAAACAAAACTGTTATCATTCATCTACTACATGACTGATGGGGTACCCTTTTTTAACAATGAGGTTAAGTTCTTTAAGGAAAGAGACAACCTCTACAGTAAGAAAGATTTCATATCCTGAGACTAATCTGTCCCAAAATATAACTGAGTTAAGAGCGGGGATCATGAACAAATCTCTGGAATCTTGACACTCTAAAAGACCAATTTCCTGTGCATTCTATCAGGAGGTGACGAATAGTTTGAGTTGTATTTGCATCCCATTTTTCACAGATAACTAACATATATGTCACCATGCCTGACATGAAGAATTTCCCGAGTTGGTAACAGGTTTAATCTTAACCTTAGGAAGTCCATCCGTATTCCAGGGTCAGGGAATTTCTTTAAATACTGAGGAACAAGTGACCTAGGTTTATCAATTAATGATGGCGATGACGATAGTTTTGATAGCCTCATTTTCTCTATGGTCCTTATCCAGTCCATGCGGTGCAATGCTTCCTTCATTCTTTTGAATAAGGGTATCAATATTGCTAGCCGATTGAGAGAGTATCTCACAGCATCGAGATCTTAATTTATTCGAATTATGCATAGATGCAGCAACTTCTTCGTACAGGGATGATTTCGGAGGGTCCAAGATGAGCCTATATGTTGAGACCCATTTCCACTCTATCCAGACACCCAATGAAATGAGACCCAGTTCAAACCGTATACAGGAAATGGGAACACAGTTGGGAAGCGCAAGAAATCTTTTCCAAATGTTTCTTTCCATCTTACCCCGCGCAATGTCAAAAGCTAGAAAGCTACATTCCATGCCAAATGTAATCACCGGGACCATCTTTCCAATATAGAATTTTAAAAGAGGCATCACAGAAAATGTACAATATTGGAGATGGATTTTCTTCATTTGTGCAGCCAAATTAACCACTTTCAGATCCAAAGTTGAAAGGAGATCGGCTTTAGTGGGAAAATCTGTAATCTTCAAGCCCAAATAAATAACCTCTTTAGAGATATAAATCAAAGAGTTATCCAATTGCCAAACAAAAGGTTTCAGCTTCCGAATGGGTGGTTGAAAACAACCATTTTTGATTTAGTCGGATTGATTTTCAAATCATTTTCTCTGGCATACTCAGATAAGGCAGTTAGTAAGCATTGCAGACCGATTTGCGTGTAGTCTAAGACTACGATATCATCGGCATACGCTAACCAGTTAATTTTCATATTGCCCAATTTGGGTCCTGCTAAGCCGATCTTCAACCATTGTAGTAAGTCTGACAGGTATAAAATAAAGAGAAAGGGTGTAATCGACAACCTTACCGCAGCCCTCTCTTTATTTGAATAGACTGGGAGAGAGTCCCTGATTTGGACAAACAAACTCTTAAAGATGACCTTTCATGCAGTTCTATCAGAATGGACAGCAAATTGTTGGGGGGTACCCATGATTTTAATTTCATCCATAGGCTATTTCTATTTATAGTATCGAAGGCCTGGGAAAGATCAACTCAGGCTCCAAATAAGGGGGTCCCTCCCTTTATGAGAGCATCTGAGCTGAAACAGGTGAGGATCACGGTTTTGAGAGAGGTAGATAGTCTCCTCCTAAAACTCGTCTGCTGCTTGGGGATGATTCCTTTAACCTCTGCCCATTTCTCTAACTCACCCGATATAAAACCCGAGAAGATCTTCCCATCGGCATCTAAGAGTGATATCGGCTGATAATTCAATGGAGCTAATCGGTCACCTTTTTCTATAAATAATTATTATGATAGAACTTCTCCATGACTCAGGAATTGTTTTGGTAAGGATTATATTGTCGAACAGACTCTTTAAGATTCTGGACCACAGTTCAAGATTTAATTTTAGAACTGCACTGCTCGGACCATTAGGACCAGCTGCCCTAGAGATAGTTGATTTTTTAATTAGATTTTAAATGTCCTCAGATGAATAATTCAGAGACCATTTTGAACAGACATCTAATTTAGGTTCCTGTGAGTCTAAGGCGCCATATACCAGAGAAAAATTGTCAATCCAGGAGCTCTCCTGAATAAGAGCATCTTGTAGGTGGATGTTCGATACCTTCATGGAGCCTACAACTGACCAAAAGTTTCTGGAGTTTCTCGCACAGACAACCTTTAACATTTCCTCCCCCTCTCTGTTTTCTCATAAATGTGTAAGATCTCATCCAGTATCTATGGCTATTGTTTAAGAATCTCATTTCTAGTTCAAGGATTTTAGGATCTAATATGGTTTTCTTTAATAACAACCTCTGGCGCCTATTGAGCATTTTCCTTTCATACATTTTTTAATCAAAGGAATATTTGTGAGACCTACTCAGTATGGCAGAGCCAGAGAGGGGGGAATTTATATCCCAGAGAAATTCACTGAACCAGGCAGGTGCACAATATTTCCCAAGTTGCTGCACCGAGTGATCACTTGTTACGATTTGTAGTTTATTTGTGAGGATTTGCCTGCCCCTTTCAAATCTCAATAGACGATTGCCAGCAGTATTTGCAGCCAATTCTTGGGAGTAAAGAGGAATCTGTTTGCTCGGACCAAAAATAAACATAGCCTCTAACATGCAGTGATCATCTGGATTACCCTCAGTTACCATAAATTCACTACAGTTTTCATAGATGACTTTAGAGGTGAAGATGTAATCGATCGTCGAGATTGACAAACCTCTTTGCCAAATGTGGGTACTGAGGTATACCACCCTGAATACTGCCATTCAACATCCTCATGTCCCAGTCTGACATAAAATTGCACCAAGCATAGCCACTGCCATTTTATTATTTTTAAAGAGCTATTCAATGTTGTTGTTGCTGTGCACTGGGAATTGAAATCGCCCATTATGATCATCTCATCAGCTGGGAAACGGACTGAGAACCCCAGCAGAAGATCAGATAGGTTTCTTAAGACATCTATCAAAAGAGAAGATGTAGGGTTCCAATACAAATTGAGTATAATGCAGTTTGAACTTGACTCAACCGCTCTTCTTTCGACTCTAGTTACCAAGATACCATGGACATCATTAGACAATAGAGTAAAGACAGAGAAAGTCAAGTTGCTACATAAAGTAATTAAGTCCTCCACTTGGTCGCCCTTCTGGACCTCTAGATGCCATCCGCTGATATATAAAAAAAAAAATCAACTACCAAGACATCAGAGGTCGAAGTTTCCTGAAATGAGATCAGATGAAAGTTCGGCAAGATATCAGAGTTTTTGGTGTGTTCGGAGAAAGATCTATAGCCTCTTGTATTCCAGGATAGACATCTTATTTCATCACTCACTAGAACTTCTGCTCCGGTATTCCCAGTTTAAGAAAGACTTTTTCGGAACAAATTCCCACATACCTGGAGGTGACAGAGAAGATTTTTCATGATTGAGCTGAGCTTGAGAGATAGCTTTGCTTGTCAGTTGATTGACCTCAAGTTTATCTGGTTGAGGCGGATCTATTGATATCTGAAAGCCTCTTTTAAGCCAATCTTCTTTGGCCCCCAAGATTATTTTGAATGCCAATCTTGATCTCATACGAAGCTCTGCAGTATTTGTATCAGGGCAAAGAGGGACGCTCAATTGCTGTATGTCAGAGGTAGAGATGAATAGAAATGCAGGAATAGTACTCATTTCTTTTAGTACCCTTGAGCAATTTAGAAGGTGAACCGTTAGCAAAATCCTTAAGCTTATTTGAAAGGAAAACATTTACCCCTGAATGCTGATCCTGATGGGTTGTATTTGGCTGTGACAGGCTTTGGTTGTTGGTAATTGCAGGGATTTTTGTGACAAGTTCTTTTTTTCAGCATCTCAGTCTCTTCTCTTTGATTAAGTTTTCCAACAACGAGAGATCCTTTTCTGGGGAATATGATTGAGAGTGTTCACCTGACAAACCTAAGGTGGAATGAAGAGTTGTCTTCTTAACCAAGGATTCCCGACTTAGAGCATGTTGAAGATTTCCCCGGCTGGAAGGCCTTCATGAAAATAGGGGCAATTTTCTTGCCTGGTGGAAAAATCTTCACTTGCTTTTTTAGATTCAGGAAAATTGGGGCAATCTTCCTTGGTGGTTGGAATGATTCTGTTTGGCTACCGACGGTAACCTTTTGTGCTTGCAGAATGTTTCCTCTAGGGTCTGTATTGGGCTCCTTTTCATCCGCTAACAACTTCTGTTTTTTCCCCCCCAACCTGGGTTGATTCCTTTAATCTTGTCTTTCTTAGAATCCTCTAAATTCATCCCTTTCAAAATTTTTATGAAGCGATTAGAATTCACGCCTCTGTTTGTTTTTGGTTGTTTCATTGTTCTGGGACTGCCATCTTGGCAGAGATTTTCGAGACCCTATTCTATCTCTTTCTCTGTTTCCTTGTTTTCGAAACTCGAAAAGGGACGTTGACAGGGCATACCAGTAATACTTTTCCTAGCGTGACATCTACTGTACCCATGGCCCTTCACACGACGAGGTCCCTCAGATTGTTTTGTTTCTCACATGAGGTAGCATGAAGGGTAGCCTGAGTACAGATGTAATGAAGCAGATAAGCCAGAGAAAACATCTATGCGTCTTCTACTTTATAGCGGAGGAAGGGTGGGTGCATGTGAATATAAGCATATACAAGCATCAGAAATACAATTACAGTGAGTAATGTATCCCTTCTGAGGCTTGTGGAATCTGCTTAGATCACATGCTATGCATAGATTAGCGAGCAGTGTTAGGAGAAGATGGTGGGTTGTGCGAAGGTCCAGCGTCGAAAGGATGTTTTAGAACCGCTTGTCCCACCTAAGTATCTGTCTTGGAGTGTGTGCCAGTGCAGTAGTGCTGAGTGAAGGTGTGTACTGAGCTCCATGTAGCTGCTTTGCAAATGGCGTCCAGCGGGACATTTTGCTATAAAGACCAGAGTAGCTCCTGTACCCCTTGTGGAGTGAGCTCGTGGTGTGAAATGCATTATTTTGCTTGATAAAGAGTGGCAGAGCTGTAAGCATCCGACTATCCATCTGGAGATGGTATTCTTTGAAACGTGATCTCCTACTCTGCCTGGTGTCATAGAGACAAACAGTTGGTCTGTTTTCATGAGCGGTCTGGTCATGTTACATCTAGTGTATTGAGCTTTTTGGGTTCTGAAAGAAGGCCGGTAGCTCTATGGATTGGTTTATGTGGAATTTTTAAATTAACTTGGGTGAAAACATAGGCTGTGTTCTTAAAACCAATTTGTCTTTGTGGATAGCAAAGGAAAGGTCTTGCATTGATAATGCTTGAAGTTCACTGACTCTCCTTATGGAGGTGACTGCCACCAAGAAAGCTGTTTTATACGCAAGATGTTTAAAGCATGACTCATGCATAGGCTCAAAGGGGGCTCCCATACATTTTGCAAGTACTACATTGAGGTCCCAGCCTGGCGGGGGGTTTGATATAGGAGGGTGGAGTCTCTTTACTCCCTCTATGAATGCCTTAATAACAGGTACCATCCAACATGATACTTTACTTTGAGAGGTGGTATATGCAGATAGCGTTGCCAGGTGTACTTTGAGTTAAATACCAATCCTGAGTTTAACAGGTGTAGCATGTAGTGAAGAATGTGAATTGGAGTAAATTCTATCAGGTTTATTTTGACTGGCACCAAATTACAAATCTTCTCCACTTGTCAAAAAACAATGTCTGGTGTTTGCTATACGTGCCTCCTCGAGGATATCCATACACCTTTGCGTTGAGTTAATATTTCTAAACTCAATTACCTCAGGAGCCATGCTGCCAAGTTCAGTGAGTGAGGTTGAGGGTGTGATGTTGTCCCTCCCCCCGTGCTGGTAAAGCAGGTTGGGCTGGCACAGGAGCTTTATTGGATCGAACATCCCCAGTTTGCACATATGTGGCTACCATGGTTGTCTCGCCCACATGGGTGCAACTAGAATAAGCATCACTTGTTCCCTGTCAAGGATCTGTATCGACTGATTTGGCAGGTGCGTTTCGAAGGCTTGGAGCGCTTTGAATACTGCCAGGAGTTTCAGCAGGTTTATGTGGTTCTGTGCTGTGATGCAAGTTCACAGCCCATGTGCTGTGAGATGAAGGCGATGCCCCCCCCCCTCCCGGATAGTGATACGTCTGTTGGAACTACCGCTTGCACTGCCGGGTCGTGGAAGGGTTTTCCTTTCAACAGATTCTCCTTTGTCCACCAGGGTAGGGCCTGTACTAGTGTTGGCAAAACACAAAACGACCACTAGATCGTCCCACTGACCGCTTTCCCGAGGCCACTGTTTCGCCAACCAATCCTGCATCGGGCACATGCAAAATCATGCTTGCGGGACCAGGTAAATGCAAGATGCCATCATGCCGAGCAAACGCATTGCTTTGCGTATGCTTATCTGGTGAACTGCTTGACACTGAGGTATTTGCAGCAGTATGTTTCGGATTCTTTCCTTTGATGGAAAAACCAACCCTCCTTCTGTCTTTGTAACAGCTGCTAAGAACTGTTTGGTCTTGTTTCGTACAAGGCTTGACTTTTTCTCGTTTATTGAGAAGACCAATTGGAAAAGAAGGTGGATTGTTCTTTTTGTATTTTGCTTGCTAATTAGGAGTGTTTCCGCCGTGATCAGCCAGTCGTCCAGGTAGGGGTCCACTGGGATTGTCCCCCTGCGAAGGTGTGCTGCCTCCACCGCCAGTACCTTGGTGAATCCCCTTGGAGGGGATGCTATACCGAAGGGTAGCACCTAGAATTGGTAGTGCAGGTTTCTGTGTGCTGGGAACACTGAAATATGAAAATAGGCATCTTTCATATCCAATGATGCCATGTAGTCCCCTAGCTTTAGCAGTGGGATTACTTCTTGTAGCGTAGTCATGCTGAATTTTTGTGGCTTGACGTAGGTGTTTGCAAGGTGCAGATCTAATACTGGGTGCATTATTAGATCTTTCTTGGGCACAAGGAAGTATGTTGAATAGATACCCTTGTTAGCCTGATTCGCCGAGACGATTTACATGAACAAGTTACTCTCTTACCTGGTAATGTTCTTTCGATGGGGTGGTCCGACGACGTATTTCATATCTATGACAGTAATCACCACAGTTGTGCTGCTTCGGATAATCTTTCGGCGTCTGTGTCCTGCGTCGATGACGTCGATACGCCGCCCTCTAGGACCTCTTCCGACGGCCGACGTCACTGGATGTTATAAGTAGGATGCACGACGCCCGTAGCCTCATTTGTCGTTTTTTCCCAGAACGTGTGGCACCAGTCTTCTGCCAGTCTGACCACACAAAGCCTTGCGGAAACGTAAGCTGCAATCACACAAGAAATTCTGTAGCGGGGAAGGCAGGGAGGGAGCGATATGGAATATGTCGTCGGACCATCTCATCGAAAGAACGTTACCAGGTAAGAGTAACTTGTTCTTCGAGGGGATTGGGTCCTCCGACGTATTCCATATCTATGACAGACTCCCAAAGCAGTACCAATGCAAGGAGGTGGGAAAAGAATTTAGCAAAAGAAATTTAGACTGCCCAATCAAATTGCGGAGCAAAGGACCGCCTTGCCAAAGGCCAGATCCTGCCCACGGATGGAATCGAGGGAGTAGTGATGTACAAAAGTATGGAACGAAGCCCAGGTGGCTGCATCACAGATGTTACGAATCGGAACACCCCTCTGTAGGGCAGTAGAGGCAGCCATACACCTGGTAGAATGGGCCCGCAAGCCGACCGGTGGGTCCTTACCCGCCAAGCGGTAACACTCAGAAATAGCCCGAATAATCCAGCGAGACAAAGTCTGCTTAGTCACAACCTGTCCAACACGCTTTGCAGCATAACCAATGAAGAGTTGATCGTTCACTCTGACCCGGGACATGCGTGAAATATAAAAGCTTAAAGCTCTCCTAGGATCGAGCCTATGGAGCATCTCCTCTTCCTTACCAGGATGTGGAGGATGAAATGCTGGAAGAACAACCTTCTGGCCTAAATGAAATTCCAACACCACCTTCGGAAGAAAGGAAGGACGGACTCTAAGGACAACCCTGTCCTTCTGAAATACAGTGTAGGGTGACTTAACTGAAAGTGCCTGTAACTCACTCACTCTGCGAGCGGAAGTGACCACAACCAAAAATACAGTTTTAAGAGTTAACAGTCTCAAAAGGGCATGAATGCAAAGGCTCAAACGGAGCACCCATCAGAAATTGGAGGACAAGGTTCAAATCCCAACTGGGCACCTGGAAAGGTGACGGAGGGAACACATTAGTGAGCCCTTTTAGAAACTGAGAGATTAAAGTAATTTTAAAATAAGAACACTCTTCAGACGAGCGCTTAAATATGGACAGCGCCGCCAGGTAACCTTTAATGGTACCCACTTGCAGGCCCCTGTGGGCCAAAGAAAGCAAAAAAGACAGAACCATAGGAATGTCACATGAAAAAGGATCCACATTCTTCCATAACAATGTTTTCTTGATTTTTGCAAGATAGTATATTCAGTACAACAATGCAATAATTATCAGATAGAACATCAATAGAAGTATTTAGAGGCTTTTATAGGCTGGGGGTAAGAGAGATGGCGGGATCCTGGCTGTAGCAGTTGGGTCATCTTGGTCCCGGATGGTTGTCCGACTTGATTCCGGCATGTTTGGGGTCATTCGGGGCTTAGTAGAGTGGGCTACATTGGAGCCACCTTGTGAGTGGGGGTCTCCTGGTGAGGGCTGGGTATTTGGCCGCATAATCCAAGAATGGGTCCCATATATTCAGAGTTCTATTTAGGGAGTCTGAACGTATTGCTGTGATTTTTTCCACAACTGCTATGTCCCAACATTTGGCTCACCTTAGGGCGATCGAGGGCCATTTTTGTCTTTCCATAGTCGGGCCATTGCAATTTTCGCAGCTCATAGTAGGTGATTGCATAGGCGAGGGATTTGGCCTGAGATCGGGAATGCACCATCTCCGTTTCGCCTAGAAGGACTATTCCTGGGTCCTAAGGGACTTCCTTCCAATATTCCTCTGCCTTTGGGCAGGCCCACACTAGGTGGAATGGAGATCCGGGGACCGGGCAGCCGCGCCAGCATGTGTCGGGAATTTCAGGGTTGGCTTTATGGATTTGAGTAGGGGTGATATAGTATCTATAACACAGTTTATAACCCCCTTCCTTGTTCGTAACGCATTGCGAGCTTTTGTGCAATCTGGCCCAAGTTTTCCCCCAGTCTTCTACTGCTATTTCCCGTCCAATATCCTTTTCCCATTCTGTCATATATCTTTCTTTCTTAGCCGGATCAGATCGGTCTAGGAGATGGTATATAGTGGATATTCTGCCTCTGCTGGTCGGTGATGATAATGTGAGTTCCAGTGCTGTTGGTTCTCTAGAACATTTGTCTCGAGTTCTCCTGTGTGACATCCAATGCCTGATTTGAGAGTAAAAAAGGATCCACATTCTTAACCCTGCACCAGTCGCAGAACTTTCGCCAACGGCAACAGTACAGGGACTTAGTTGCGGGCCTTCTGGCCGAAAGCGACACCTCCATCACGTCTTCAGGGAGGTCCCAATACTAATAACTCAACCTTTCAGAAACCAAGCATGAAGGTTGAGGGATCTGACCTCTGGATGGAGAACCTGACCCCCCTCCAGTGAGAGCAGATCGTCTCGGCAGGGAAGACTACGTGGAGGGCAGATGGACAAATCAAGAAGGTCCGGGTACCACGTCCTCCGGGCCCACGCCGGAGAAATGAGGATCATCCGGGAAACGAACCTCCGTAACCTTCGCAGCACTTGCGGAATGACGGGGACTGGAGGAAACGCGTACAGCAGTGGGAATGACCACTCCACCACGAACGCCTCTCCTAAGGCTACTCTTGGAGGAAATTCCCGCAAGCAGAACCTTTCGCACTTCCGGTTGACACTGGAGGCAAAGAGATCCACTTGAGGGGTCCCCCAAAGGGCAAAGATCTCCAGGAGAATCTCCTGAGCCAGCTCTCACTCGTGAGAGATCGTGCTCTGCCTGCTCAGAGCGTCCGCCGTCTCATTTTCGTCTCCGGCCAGATGAACTGCTGAGATCGAAATTTCCTGCTGGATGGCCCAGAACCAGAGCTGCATCGCCTCCCTGCACAGAGGAAGTGACCCTGCCCACCCCCTTTTTGTTGAGGTAGTGCATGGCCACTGTGTTGTCCGTCAGAATCAGGACATTCTTTCCTCGCACAGTCAGCAGAAAAGCCTTCAGGGAAGCCTGACGGCCCTCAGCTCCAACAGATTGATATGGAGTCTGGACTCCGACGGAGACCAACGACCTCTGTCAACTCGTTGGCATGAGGTCCCCATCCCGAGAGGGATGCGATCGTCACCTCCGGCCAGGGTAGCCAAAATGGAGCCCTCTTCATCAGATTGCCCTCAACAGCCCACCACAGAAGATCCTGGGCGGCACCTGAACAGGATTCGACATCCTGCCGGAGGACTGCGACCACTGCATCTTAAGAGCCCATTGCAGAGATCTCATCCGCAGCCTGGCCTCTGGCACCAGTAGAATGCAGGATGCCATGAGGCCGAGCAACCTCAAGAACACGAACGCCGGGAGACTCTGGGCATGTTGAAACTTGTCCAGCATCTACAGAATGTGATGAGCCCTCACCTGGGGAGGCGAACACTGCCCCAGGGATGTGTCGGGCACTGCTGCGATGTACTGGAGCCGCTGGATAGGTGTCAAGTGGGACTTCATTAAGTTGAGGGAGAAGCCCAGCCTGTGAAGGGAGCGGCAGGTGACTGACAGATGATCCAGGACTTGCTCGGGAGAGCGTGACCTGATCAACCAATCGTCCAGGTAGGGGTACAGAGGAAGTGATCCTGCCCCCCCCTTTTTGTTGATGTAGTGCATTGTCACTGTGTTGTCCGTCAGAATCAGGACATTCTTTCCTCGCACAGTCGGCAGAAAAGCCTTCAGGGCAAGCCTGACGGCCCTCAGCTCCAACAGATTGATATGGAGTCTGGACTCCGACGGAGACCAACGACCGCTGACTGTCAACTCGTTGGCATGAGCTCACCATCCAGTAAGGGATGCGTCCGTCACAATCGTCACCTCCGGCCAGGGTAGCCAAAAAGGAGCCCCCTTCATCAGATTGCCTTCGACGGCCCACCACAGAAGGTCCTGGGCGACCTAGGACGGCACCTGAACCGGGTCTGACATCCTGCCGGAGGACTGAGACCACTGGAGCTTGAGAGCCCATTGCAAAGATCTCATCCGCAACCTGGCCTCTGGCACCAGAAGAATGCAGGATGCCATGAGGCCGAGCAATCTCAAGAACTCGAACGCAGGGAAACTCTGGGCAAGCTGAAACTTGTGCACCATCTGCTGAATGTGATGAGCCCTCACCTGGGGAGGAAAACACTGCCCCAGGGACGTGTCGAGCACTGCTCCGATGTACTGGAGCCTCTGAGTTGGTGTCAAATGGGACTTCTTTAAATTGAGGGAGAAGCCCAGCTTGTGGAGGGAGTGGCAGGTGATTGACAGATGATCCAGGACTTGCTCGGGAGAGCACGCCCTGATCAACTAATCATGCAGGTAGGGGTAGACGTGAATCCCCCCTTTCCTGAGATGCCCTGCCACCGCTACCATGACCTTGGTGAAGACCCTCGGGGCGGAGGTCAATCCGAACAGCAGGACCCGAAACTGAAAGTGCGAGTCGCCAACCGCGAACCTCAGGTACTTCTTGTGCTTTGCATGGATCGGCACATGAAAATAAGCATCCTTGAGGTCGAGAGACACCAACCAGTCCTGAAGTTGAAGGGCCTGGAGGACTTGAGAGAGAGTAACCATCTTGAACTTGTCCTTCCTGAGGAGTTTGTTCAAACCGCGCAAGTCCATGATGGGTCTCAATCCCCCGTCTTTCTTTGAAATCAAAAAATAAGGGGAATACCATCCCTTGTTTCTCTCCGCTACAGGCACCAGTTCAATGGCGCCTTTCTCCAGCATGGATTGAATTTCCTGCGCATGGAGCGGATCCGGACTCTTCAAAGAGAGATTCCCTGGTGGATTGTCGTGAGGCCTCTGCCGGAAAGGAAGACAGTAGCCGTGGGCAATGATCTCCAGAACCCACACATCTGAAGTAATGGCACGCCACTCTGCAAGATGCTGCGCCAGCCTTCTCCAAACTGGCAAACCATGGGACATGGCCTCATGACTGAGCTGAAGCAGCTGCGGTGTTGGCTGAGGACAAAGAGGCAACGGCCCGAGCGGCCTTGGCACCTCGAGTACCTTTTTTTCCACCTCTGGCACTCCTACGGTGGCCCCTTTGACTGGCAGCTCCTCTCGCTTTACCAAAGGATGAGTAATAACGAAAGGAACCTCCCCTCCATTGCTGTCCCCTAGGACGAAAAGGCGGAGGTGGTCGAACTACAGCACCCAACGACTTTGCTGCAGCTTTGGAGGTCTGCAACCTCTCAAGGCTCTCGTCAGCCTTGCTGCCTAAAAGATGTTCACCGTCAAAGGGCATGTTGAGGAGCCAGGCCTGCACATCAGGAGCAAACCCCGACTTCCGCAACCACGCAAACCTGCATATTACGGTGCTCACCGCCATGGACCGGCTGACGCAATCTGCCATGTCCAAACCCGACTTAACGGCCTCACACATGGCATCCTTGCCATCCTGGACCATAGCAAGGAAACCATCCTGTTCGTCCCCTTCGGGAATATGTTCAGACGCTAAGGAAACACAGTTCCACAGAGTGTGCGTGAAACGAGACAAGGCACACACAGAGTTGGCCGTCTGAAGCGCCATACCCCCTGAAGAAAACACTTTCTTCGCCCAACCATCAAAACGCTTGTCGTCCCTATCAGGAGGGATGGTAGGATACAACGCCTGCTTTGCTGGAGCCGTAGCCGCCTGCACCACCAAACTCTCCGGAGTGGATTGCTTGGTCAAGTAGCAGGGGTCGCTACTGGCTGGGCGGTATTTTCGCGGCAAAGACTTGCCCATTGCCGGGAGACTCTCCGGAGCAGTCCAAGCCGCCGCCGCCACCCTCCTCTGTAGAGCCATATGGAACGGCAGTACCGGGTCATTTGGTGGACCTTGGTCGAGGATATCCGTAAGGTCACCCTGAAGAATATCCCCTGGGGGAGCAGACCACCCCAAGTACTCGGTGACCCTAGACATAAGGCACCGGTACGAGGAGTCGGCATGAGTGCCAGGCTCAGGCCTACAAAACTCCACCTCCGGAGAGGTGTCCAGACAACTGGCGTCGTGCAGGGACTGACGCAGGTCCTCAATTTGGTTATGGTCCTCAATTTGGTTATGGCCCGAGATAATCTCATCTGGCACCGTATCAGGAACCATGCCATCATCAGAGCCCTCCTCCACCTCTGAAATGTACTCAAGATGGCGGTAAGAGGGCACAGAATGGGGAAAAAAGCAATGCTTGACCTTGGCCAGAGCCTTTCTAGGGGTATCCCCCGTGCTACGGGGTACCTCTGACACCACAGCCCCGAAAGGCGTCGAGGGCATCGAGTGAAACGGCGTTGACGTCGAGTGCGGCACTGACAGTATTGACGGCTTCGACACAGGCCTCGAGGGCGGAGCCCCGAGCGTGTCCTTCGACAGCCTGGGCGCCGATGGCGTCGACGACTTCTTCGGAGGCGGAGCCTCGAAAGAGTCCGTCGACGACCTCGGCGTCACAGGCGTCGACATCTTCCTCAAAGACATCACAGATGCACACGGTCTTGAGCGCGTCGAGGACCGGGACCTGGAACGGGCATGACGAGAAGGATTCCCCTTGTCCGAGCGGGACCTTTCCCGCAAATCGTGCCGACCACCCGAGCCCGAAGGCGTATGAGCAGTGTCTCTCGACCGATCACGACCGACCCCACCCGGAGGAGCGGACGGACCAGTGCCCTGCGATTTGAGAATCGCTAGCTTTTTCTTACCGAAGGAAGCCCATTCCTCCAGCGTCGCATGCTTGGTGGGATAAGCGACTCGCTGACGGGTGGAGTCCTCGGATGAGGACAGGGAAGGCAACCGATGACGGCGCTTCCAGGAGTGCCTCGAAGAAGCAGAGGAGTGGCGGGACCTACTCCGGGACCGAGACCCACTGGACTTCCGACGACGATGCAGAGAGTCGCCCCTCGAATCGTCCGTCGAAAGCCCTGCAGACCTCGACTTCCGTGGCTTGGACACCTTACCTACCAACAGTTTCTTCTTGCGCTCCCGCAAGGCTTTGGACGTAAGCGACTGGTAGTCGACACAATCATCCGTGTCATGGGCCTCCCCGAGTCGTGCGAGTCCGTCACCGACATCTTGGACCCACAGTCCCTGCATTTCTTAAAGCCCGGATGCGGGGTGGAAGACGAGGTAGACATCAGGAAGATAACTTCACAAACGAACAGGTTCGAAGAACCGATAAAGAACAGAAACTCCAAAGAGTCAAGGCACGCCGAGATCTCCGATGCGAACACGTTCCCGGAAAAAACAGAACTGAGGCTACGGGTGTCGTGCATCCTACTTATAACATCCAGTGACGTCGGCCGTCGGAGGAGGTCCTCGAGGGCGGCGTATCGATGTCATCGACGCAGGACGCAGAAAGATTTTCCGAAGCAGCACAGCTGTGGTGATTACTGTCAGATATGGAATACGTCGGAGGACCCAATCCCCTCGAAGAACAAGTTACTTACCAACTGGTAACCTTCTTTCAACTGGATGTTCCTCAAACTTATTACAGATCTTTGATGCTTCAGATATTTTTCAGCAGATGGCATTCTGCGCCGATGGCATCGGGTTGCTGTCCCTCAAAGGCCTCCGTCGAGGGTGATATCATCAGAAGTTATAAGTAGCACGCACAGCGCTCGAAGCCTCGGTTTGTGTTTTTTCCCTCCACAACGTGTGACATCACCGCACACAGTGCCTTCGGTACTGCACATATCCTTGCGGGGACGCAAGCTGCAATCGCTAAGGAAATTCTTCAGAGGAGTAGGCTGGGAGGGCGATGAGGAATACGTTGGAGGAACATCCAGTTGAAAGAACGTTACCAGTTGGTAAGTAACTTGTTCTTCGATTGGATTGTGACATATTACACATCTTTGACAGTCTCCCAAAGCAATATCAGTGATTGGAGGAGGGGAAGAATTTAGAGATACCCAATTAGATGGCAGAATAAAGCACTGCTTTACCAAAGGCCATATCTTGACCATGGAAAGTATGCAGGGAGTAATTCTTGACAAAGGTGTGCATGGAAGACCACGTTGCAGCCTCACAAATGTTCCTAACAGGAACACCCCGTTGCAGGGCTGTGGATGTAGCCACGCCCCTGGCGGAGTGAGCATGCACACCTTCCGGAGGGTCCTTGCCAGCCAATCTGTAACATTCAGCAATGGTGAGGATAATCCACCTGGACAAGGTCTGTTTGGTAACAGCTTGGCCCAATCGGTGTCTAGTGTACCCCACAAAAAGTTGGTAGTCCACGCTAACCCTGGACATCCTAAAAATATGAAAGCTCAAAGTTCTCGTAGGGTCCATCCTATGGAGTCTCTCATCATCCTTGCCAGGATGAGGAGGCGGATAGAAAGCAGAAAGTGGCACCTTCTGGATCAAATGAAAATCAGACACTACCTTAGGTAGGAAGGATGGATGTACCCTCAGTTCAACCCCATCCTTGTGGAACTAAGTAAAAGGTGGCTTAGAGGACAGTGCCTGCAACTCGCTCACTCTGCGAGCAGATCTAACTGCAATCAATAAAATCGTCATGCAGGTCAACAGTCTCAAAGGACAAGACTGCAAAAACTCAAACGGAGCACCCATCAAAAATTTCAAGACTAAATTCAGATCCCAAAAACGGCACCTGAAAAGGGGCGGCGGGAACACATTTGTGAGCCCTTTTTGAAACTGGGCAATCAAAGGAATTTTAAAATAAGAATATTCTTCAGACTAGCGCTTGAAAATAGAGAGCACTGCCAGGTAACCCTTAATGGTACCCACTTGAAGAACCTTGTGGGCCAAAGAAAGCAAGAAAGACATAACCATCGGAATGGAGCACTGAAACCTCCATCACGTTATCCGGGAGGTCCCAATCCTTATATCTCAACCTTTCAGAAAACAAGCATGAAGGTTAAGAGTCTTGACTTCTGGATGGAGAACCCCGACCCCCCCTCGCGCGAGAACAGATCCTCTCTGTGGGGAAGATGACGTGGAGTACAGATGGACCTTTCTAGAAGGTCTGAGTGCCACGGTTTCCTGGCACAATCCAGAGCAATTAGGATCATGAGGAAACACATACAGAAGTGGGAATTACCAATCCACGACGAACGCGTCCCCTAAGGCTCCTCTCTGAGGAAATTCCCTTGAGCAATATGTCTCGCACTTCCCGTTGGCACCGGTAGCAAAAAGACCGACTTGAGGGGTTCCCCAAAGGGTGAAGATCTCCTGAACGAATTCCTGAGCCAACTCCCACTCGTCAGAGACCGCGCTCTGCCTGCTCAGAGCTTCCGCCGCCGGCCCCGCATTCTCCTCTCCGGCAAGATGAATCGCCGAGAGTGAGATTCCTTGCTGTATTGCCCAGAACCAGAGCTGCAACGCCTCCCTGCACAGCAGGAGTGACCATATAACCCCCTTTTTGTTGAGGTAACGCATGGCCACTGTGTTGTCCGTCATGATCTGGACACTTTTCCTGCGCACAAACAGCAGAAAAGCCTTCAGGGCTAGCCTGATGGCCTTCAACTCCAAAAGATTTATGTGTAGTTTGGACTCCGATGGAGACCAACGACCGCTGGTGGTCAGCTCGTTGGCGTGAGCACCCCATCCTGTGAGGAAAGCATCCGTCACTACCATCATCTCCTGCCATGGTTGCCAAAAAGGCTTCTTCAGAGTCCCTTCGCTGGCCCACCACAGAATATCTTGTGAGCGTGCACGGAATCCCATTGAAGGGATCCCATCCTCAGTCTGGCCACTGGCACCAGAAAAATGCAGGATGCCATGAGGCCGAGCAACCTTAATAATTTTAAAGCTGGGAGACTCTGGGCATGTTGAAATTTGATGACCATCTGGACAATGTGATGTTGCCTCACCTTGGGTGGCGAGCACTTCCCCAAGGATGTGTCCAACACAGCCCCGATGTACTGGAGCTGTTGGGAAGGTGTCATATGCGACTTCTTGAAATTGAGGGAGAAGCCCAGCTTGTGAAGGGAGTGGCAGCTGAGGCTGAGATGATCCAAGGCCTGTTTGGGAGAACGTGCTCGGATCAGCCAGTCATCCAGGTAGGGGTAAACGTGAACCCGCCCCTCTCCCGAGAGACGCTGCCACCACCACCATGTGCTTGGTGAAGACCCTCGGGCAGAGGTCAACCCGAATGGCAGAACCCAAAACTGAAAGTGTGAGCTGCCAACTGCAAACCTCAGAGATTTTCTCTGCTTTGGATGGATCGGCACATGAAAATAAGCATCCTGTAGGTCCAATGACACCAACCAATCTTGAAGTCGAAGGGCCTGAAGGACCAGAGAAAGAGTGACCATCTTGAACTTGTATGCTAAAGACCACTTTAGAAGTGGGATTACTTCCTGTAGCGCTGTCATGCAGAATTTCTGTGGCTTGACATAGGTGTTTGCAGGACGCAGGTCTAAGACAGGGCGCATTGTGAGGTCTTTTTGTGCACAAGGAAGTAAATTGAATAAATACCCTTGTTTACCTGGTTCACCAGGACGATTTCTATGGCGTCCTTTAAGAGCAGCGCTCTCACCTCTTCCAACAGGCTACGCTCTTCTTCCTTGGAGGTGTTCCTTTATCTTGGTGGGTGCCTGGTGGGTTGCTGTAACAGTTCTATAGAATAAGTGCCCGCCACGGTTGAAAGTACCCACTTCTCCGAGGTGATTACCTCCCATACGTGGGTAAAGTATGAAATGAGGATTCCTACTGGAGTAGCATGGGAGGGAACCTATCGCGGGTGGTCATTGCTTGCTATTGAGCCGCCTCTGGAGGAGGATCTACCTCTACTGGGATAGCTTCTTTGGCCTCTTTGAAACCCTTTTTTGCTATGACTGTCCCTGTGATGAAGCCAAGAATGAGATTTGACCCTGGTTGTAACCTGAAGCACGTTGAGAGTTTTGCCCACTAAAACAGCGAAAATTGTAAACCCCTCTTTGTGCAGAGGGTTTATTGGTGAGTTGCCCTAATGATCTTAGGGTATCATTCTTCTTTCGCGCTCTTGCCAAATAACACGTTGGGCTTTATGGGTATATTAAGGAGGGTAGCCTGAGTCTCGAGCTTGAAGCCAGACTGGCGTAGCCACGCGTGGCGTTTGATCAACATGCCCTCTGCTATTATTCTTGCTGCATTGTCTGCTACATCCAAGTTGTTCTTGAGCATGCAGTTTGCTATTTGTTTACCCTCTGCAATGGAGAGTGACGGTTGTGTTTTCAGGGGCTCAGGGACAGAAGCTATTTGCTCGGCAATCTCATCCCAATTGTGACAGTTGTAACTAGCTAATAAGATGGTGTTTTTAGCGATTCTAGCCTGATAAGCTGCCAAAGAGGCTACCTTTCTTCCAAAAGTGTAAATCATTTCACTCTCCTTATCAGGAGCGGCTTCAGAAGAGGCCAGAGGTGTTCCTGCTCTCTTTCTATTAGTAGTTACCACTAAGGAGTTTGGTTTTAACTGTCCCCTGATGTAAAGGGGGTCTGACGGAGCTGCCCATGTTAAATTTGGAGCAATCAGAGAGGGTTGGATGTGCCTCTGTACTGATTGAAGTAGGGGGATGAATTGAGTAGCAGACATTTTATCACCTAGTATGCCCTCAACAAAGTCCTTGTCCACCTGTGTGTCTTGTGTATTGATTTTAAAAATTTTTGCCGCTTTTAGGAGCAAGTCATTATGCTGCATTTGATTATCCACTGGTGAGTCTGCCACCGGTAGGCCTGAGTGATCTGGCGACTGTATGACTTCGACATCCTCGCCATCATCATAAAATTGGTCGACATCACCCATGTCCCCATGGTCTTCTGCGTTAGTGTAAGTTCCATTGTCTTGGAAGTCTTGCATGGTGTCACAATAAGCAAGTTGCCCTAAGTCCTGCTGAGAGGTAGAAGCTTGTGTGGGGTCGGTGGGGGGCTGGGTAACTGCTGCCCCGCTCTGAGTAGTAGCTGGCCTGCTGTGTGGGGCACCCTGAAGATTTACTAAGACCTTGGGGTAGTCATCAAAGAAAAGCTAGGAAAGACATTCATCTCATGACTCTCAATCATTACTGCTGTCCACTGTGATGAACTGGAGATTACGGGGGGAGGGGGGGGGGAACAGAGGCAGGTGGGGTGGGTGTTGGTTCTGGTGCAAGTTTCATTTTATGGCGCATAGCCCCCGAAATGGTACCCTCTCCCTGGGTCCTAGTCCCCAAACTAAAGCCCTCTCCCTGTGTTTTAGAAGACTTATGTTTCTTCGACGTCCGACTTTCCAATAGCGTGTCTGGGATGTGTTTCTTAATGAGCACACTCATCTTTGAGCTCAGTGTAGTTTTCGAAGAGGCCTTCGATGCGTCCTTCGATGGTCATTTTTTGGCATGCAAGGGGGTCGTCGATGCGTCTCTCGACGCCCAGTCGTCCGCGTGCGAGGACTTTGTGACTCTAGACATGTTGCCAGAAACAGACTTGGAAGTCAGTTTCAGGGGCCTGTCGTGAGGCGACCGCAATGCCCATAGGACCGGGAACTTTCGGACCTCCCCATTGGCGCTGTGTGTGGCTTTCCGGTCGGCCTTGAGGTCAACCTTCGGCCATGGGAGGAGTAGTGTGCTTTGGTCATGATGGTGCCGCCGCAGGTCGTCCCCATGGCAGAACCGCCGGCCTGCCTTTTGGGGTCGGGGGCTTGCACACAGGTATCCGACGGATCCTTATCGCCCGCAGCGTTGCTGTAGACAGGGATTCTGCCATCGCTGGAGGCTCCCTCAACGTCCATGGCGGCCCCAGCCTGCATGGCATGGTATGGTGGGCCCAGCGTTTTGTTTTGCAGTCCTTAAGGGTTTTGGGCTTAAACAGTCCTTAAGGGTTTTGGCCTTAAACAGTTTGCACGACTTGCACTGCCCCTCGGCGTGACCCCTTAGGAGACAGAGATTGCACACCCGGTGCAAGTCTTTCCAAGGGAATTCACGATTGCATGATGGGTAAAACTTAAAAGGTGTATTCTCCATTGTGTATGGTAAAGGCAGCCTGGCGAAATAAGTCGGTGGAGAAGGGAATATGCATTCTCTTAGAGAGACTAAAGAATAAACCACCCACCACTCTCCCGACTGAAGAGGCCGACGTCCGTTGAAGACTTCCAAGGCCGTATGAAAGGTTTGTTAAGACGAGTTGGTGTAGTCGTCGACGATAGTAGTTCGTCCTCGATGCAGTCGCCGAAGATCTTGCAGGAGAACCGCTAATAAAGGACAGAAGGAATATACTAGATAACATTTTTCGAAGCAAAAGGCGATAGCCAGAAGGAACTCTGCAATATGCGACCGACTATGATGGTGGACCTCGACGCATGAGACACCATGGGTACAGTAGACGTCACACTAGGGATAGTATTACTGGCACGCCCTGTCCACGTCCCTTATCGAGTTTCCAAAACAACAACTGAAATACTCTGCAGCTTCCACTAGATTTCATCCTATGCATAGCACGTGATCTAAGCAGATTTCACAAGCCTCAGAAATATGGTTATTAAAACCCTACTGGGGGAAAGCAAAGACACCACAAAACTGAACCAAAACAAGCACCCCGCACTCTTCTTCATGGATGATGCCATTATTCTGTCAACTACCCCTGTTGGGCAGAGACAGTCTCTGGCGTCCTTGGTGAGGAGGCGCGGGGAACTAGGGCTGAGCTTGAACACCAATAAAACAAAGACCTTGGTTTTCAGGCCAAAGTTTGGGAAACACAAAAACAAGAAGTCAGGGCTGAGAGCACTGTCTTAGAGCAAGTCAAGTCATATGACTATCTTGGAATATGCTTCAATGAGTATGGGTACTGGACGAGTCAGCTGGCAAAGTCTTCAGCCACATTGGAAAAATATAGTGGTGTAACCTGCGCATTTTCTAATAGACATGGCAGAGGGGCAATAAGACCAGCATTGGATTTGTACATGAAGCAGGCCATAACAGCAGGTCTTTTTGGGGCACACATTTGGGGTACGCAAAGGCATGGATGCTAGTCACCATGGAAAACACATTTCTAAAGAGCATCCTTTTTTACCATAGCACACGCCTAGTGCATTACTGCATCTAGATACCAACTTGTGCCCCATTACTACAACAAAACCTATTGTATATTAGGTACTGTTATGGAATACCCATAATCGTATGGCTTTTAGGAACAATTTACTATATGTTTTAAGTCTGGAAGGTGGTAGGAATCTGCCACTGGCAGTCTATGCAAAGAAAGGTTTGCAAGACTTGGATGAGCAGCATTTAAGGACATGTCCTGCCTAGATCAACAAAGTCATTGCGACTAGAATTTAAAGTAAGCTTTGCCTAGATTACTATAGAGAGAACTTGGTGGCAGTATGTAGAAACCTAAACCTGGCTCCCAGTTATCTAAGGATCAAAGGTGACTCTAGCTTTGAAAAATACCTTGATGGCCTCAATCCTTTGTTTGTTCATGCCCCGTTTATTAACTTCTGAATGGGCACATTAATGCTGGCTTCCTTTACAAGGGCTTCGGGAGAAGGGAATACAGGCTTACGCTCACTTTGCACCATCTGCGAGGAGACAGTTGTCCACTACATGTTTTTATGCCCAATGACACAGGGCTTGAGAGCACCATCTACAACCAGTTTTAAGAACAGCAGGAATTTGCACCATGTCTGATGCTTTGGACCTATGTAAAAGATCTGATGGCATGGATACAGATCTTATGGTGACCAAATTCATCCAGCGATCATGAATAGTAAGGACTAAAATGCAAATTGGGCAATATGTACCTGGTGGCAAAGATACACCTTTAATATGGGCTTTCTTTCTGGTATTGCCCGTTGACTATCGCAGCTATCATGTCTTGTGGCTAATCATGAATCTAGATTTAAAGGTAACGTTGCTAAATAACTTGCAGGTTGATTAGATCTAGTAGCCGGGGTGCGCCAAGTGCCTTTAGAAAGTAAAAATGAATTTGTGCTGTAAACAATTACCTTTTTTCTTCCCTCTTTTTCTGTATCTTCTTTAATCTTATGTATTTATGTACGGATCTACAGTTTTTTACGATGTATTTTATCATGGAATTTCAAATTAACTTTTTTTTTTGCGGTGTTTACTTTTATGGCACTCTGCCGAATGAAAGTGGTATTGAAATAATAATAATGAAGCAGAATACAAAAAGGTGATATGGGATACATTACTCACCGTAATCGTATTTCTGATGCTTGTATCTGCTTAGATTCACATGCTGTGCATAGGCCCACATCTAGTGGAAGCTGCAGAGTATTACAGTTGTTGTTTTCAAAACTCAAAAAGGGACGTCGTCAGGGCGTGCCAGTAATACTATCCCTAGTGACATCCACTGTACCCATGATCCCTCACGCATCAAGGTCCCTCAGATTGTTATTTTTCTGACATGAGGTAGCATGAGGTGTAGCATGAGTACAGTTGTATCCAAGCAGATACATATCAGACAAGCTCGTAAGCATCCATGCGCCTTCTCTCTGAGGGGAGGAAGGGTGGGTCGCATGTGAATCTAAGCAGTTACAAGCATCAGAAATATGATTACGGTGAGTAATGTATCCCTTCTGAGGCTTGTGGAATCTGCCTAAATCACATTCTGTGCATAGATTAGCGAGCAGTGGAAGGAGGAGGAGGAGGTGGGATGTGAGAAGGTTGATGAGCGAATACATGCTTAGAACCGCTTGTCCCACTTGTGTATCTGTCTTGTAATGAGTGTCAATGCAGTAGTGGTGAGCGAAAGTATGTATTGAGCTCCATGTAGCTGCTTTGCAAATACTGTCTAAGGGGACATTTGCAATGAAAGCCAGAGTGGCTCCCGTACCTCTTGTGGAGTGGGCCCTTGGCGTAAAAGGCAGTGTTTTATCTGATAGGGAATAGCACAGTTGGATACATCTGACTATTCACCGAGAGATGGCAGTCTTAGAGGTGCAGTCATCTTCTCTGCCTGGCACTACGGAGACAAAACAGTTGATCTGTCTTTCTTATCGGTCTGGTCTTGTCTACGTAGTAAAGGACCGCTCTCCTCACATCTAGTGTGTGGTGTTTTACCTCAGCAGAGCTTTTGGGCTCCTGGAAGAAAGCCGGTAGCTCAATAGACTGGTGTACATGAAATTAGGAGATGAATTTAGGTGAGAACCTAGGGCGATACGTAAAACCAGCTTGTCCATATGTATAGTAAAGAAAGGATCCTGCACTGACAATGCTTGGATATCACTAACCTTTCTTATGGAAGTGACGGCTACTAAGAAGGCAGTTTTATAAGTCAGGTGTTTGAGACTAGAATTGTGCATAGGCTCGAATGGGGGTTCCATGAGCTTAGCGAGTACCACAACGAGGTCCCAACCTGGCGGTGGGTTAGCAATTGGAGGGTGGAGTCTCTTTACCCCTTCCATAAATGCTTTGATGACCGGTACCTTCCACCATGACACCTTATTATGGGAAGTGTGTAGGCTGACAAGACGGCCAGGTGGACTTTTAGGGAGTTGAACACTAACCCTGCATCTAGCAAGTGGAGCATATAGGTTAGAATGTTAGATGGAGTACAATCTATGGGGTTGATCTGTTTAGTCTGGCACCAGATTAAGAATCATCTCCATTTGTCATAATAACAGTGCCTAGTGTTTGGTTTTCTTGATTCTTTCAAGCTATCCATGCATCTTTGCAGTAGATTGAGATGCTCAAACTCTATGACTTCAGGAGCTATGCTGCCAAGTTCATTGAGTGTGGTTGTGGGTGCACTTTTAGTCCCTCGTGCTGGGTGAGTAGATTGTACTGGCATGGGACCTTGATGGGATCGCACTTTTTTCCTTTTTTTGCATTTGAGGAGTTGGGGGAAAAGCGTAAGCAAATTTCCCAGACCAGTTCATCCATAGGGCGTTCTCATTGGAGCCTGGCTGGGGGAACCTAGATGCGAAGTCTGGGCATTGATGAGTTTTGCTTGTGGCAAATAAGTTTATAGTTGGGAAACACCATTGAGAGAAGAGGTGTTCTACGACTTCTTTGTGTAGACACCACTCGTGTTCCTCTGGTAGGTGATCTCTGCTCAATGAGTCTGCTAGAGCGTTGAGTTCCCCAGGAACATGTTGTGAGGACAGGAACATTTTCCGTCTGTCTGCCCATTTCCAGATTTTCTGTGCAAGTTTGGATAGATTTTGAGAATGTGTACCTCCCTGTTTGTTGATATAAAACATTGCTGTGGTGCTGTCTGTTAGGATCTGTACTGACAGGTTTGTTAAATGGGATTCGAATGCCTGAAAGGCTTTGAATACTGCCAGAAGTTCCAGCACACTGATGTGGTTCTGAGCTGCAGTGTAAGACCACAGACCCTGGGATGTGTGGTGAATGTAGTGAGCCCCCCACCCTGCCAGTGAGGTGTCCGTTGTGACCACTGCCTGCATCTGTGGGTCAGAGAAGGGTTTCCCTCCCGTTGGGTTTTCTCTTGTCCTCCAGCGAAGGTTTCGTACAAGTGTTGGCGAAACGACCACTAGATCGCCCCACTGACCGCTTGCCTGAGACCACTGTTTCGCCAACCACTCCTGTATGGGACGCATGCACAGGCGCACGTGAGGAACCAGGTAAATGCAAGATGCCATCATGCCAATTAAACGCATTGCTTTGCACACCCTTATCTGGCCTGATAATGTGGTATTTGCAGTAACACATTTTTTACTCTTTCCTCTGAAGGAAAAACCAATCCTTCCTCTGTGTTTAGGATAGCTCCTAGGAACTGTTTGGAAGTGCTTGGCACTAGGCTTGATATTTTATTGTTCATTGAGAAGCCCAATTGAAAGAGGAGGTTGATCGTTGCTTGGATGTTTTGTTTGCAAATCAGAGGTGATTCCCCTGTTATGAGCCAGTCGTCCAGGTAAGGGTATACTGGGATTGCTCCCCTGCGCAGGTGCGCTGCCACTACCGCCAGTACCTTTGTGAATCCCCTTGGAGCCGAGGCTATTCCAAAGGGCAGCACTTTGAATTGGTAGTGCTCGTTTGCTATCTTGAAACCCAAGAATCTTCTGTGGGCTGGGAAACTTGAAATATGAAAATAGGCATCTTTCATATCCAGTGTTGCCATGTAATCCCCTTTTTTAATAGCGGAATTACATCTTGTAGCGTAGTCATGCAGGACTTTTGTGGCTTGACATACTTGTTTACAGGGCGTAAATCTAATACAGGGTGCATTGTTAGATCTTTCTTTGGCACAAGGAAGTAAGTTGAATAGGTGAATTTGACCTTTTTTTTCAGTCAAATTGACTCAAGCATATTGTCATTCAATCAAATGGATTCGAGCATTTGACCTATAACCAGTTGAATAAATACCCTTGTTTACCTGGTTGGTTGGGACCACTTCTATGGCATCCTTTAATAGAAGCGTTATTTCTTCTAGAAGGATCCACTGATGTTCCTCTGAGTGAATTTTCTGTCGTGGTGGGTGGTCGCGAGGACGTTGAAGTAGTTCTATGCAGTAGCCCTCCTGCTACTGTGGACAGCACCCATCTGTCCGATGTGATACCCTCCTGTGCGTGGGTGAAGATGGAAATGTGTCCTCCTACTGGAGATGCATGGGAGGGTACCTGGAGCGGAATGTCACTTGCTCTGAGGTGGGGGTGCCACCTCGAGCAGGGCATCTGCCCCGACCACGACCCCTGCGTTGTCCTCTGGGATAGCCCTGGAAGGCTTGTCCTTGATTATTTCCATAGGAACCCCAGGCTTGATTGTAGCCAGATCCTCTTTGTGAATTTTGGCCCAGAAAACAGCAGAAATTATTGTTACCCCTTTGACTAGTAGGCTTGTTTGTGAGCTGACCTAAAGATTTTAGAGTGTCATACTCATCCTTTGCTGTCTTAAGTGCATCTTCCACAGCCTTGCAGAAGAGCACATTAGGTTCCACTGGCATGTTTATTAGAGTGGCTTGTGTTTCTGGCCTAAAGCCTGACTAGCGAAGCCATGCATGCCTTTTATAATAGTCCCCTTTGCAATGGCTCTTCAGGCATTGTCAGCTGCATCGAAATTTGATTTGAGGAGACAGGTAGATACAGCCCTTCTGTATGCTGCCACTTGAGCTAGTTGTGATTCAAGTGGCTCCAGGGTGGACGAAAGTAACGCAGAAATCTCGTCCCAATTATGGCAAGTATATCTTTCCAAAAGTGTTGCATTGTTGGCTATTCCAGTTTGATAGGCCGCAGAGGAAGCAACCTTTCTGCCCATGGCATATATCTTTTTGCTTTCCTTATCCGCTGGGGCCTCGAAGGAAGCAAGGGGTGTGCCTGCTCTCTTTCTTGTTGTGGTAACAACCAATGAGTCTGGTTTCAATTGGCCTCTTACATAAAAGGGGCTGATGGTGCAGGCCTGAACAGTTTTTCCACACGCGGGATAACAGCCCGTATGATATTGGGTACTTCTAAGGAAGGCTGTATTCTGCGTTGGACCGATTTTAACAGTGGGATAAACTGACCAACTGTCTTTTTGTCCCCCAGTACTTGTTCAGCGAAGTCTCTATCCTCCTGTGTGTCAATTTGGAAGTGTTCCGCCGCTTTGGCTAAGACTTCATTGAGAAGGGGTTGATTATCGACAGGGGAATCGACCACTGGAGCGTCCTGACTAAGACAGGAAATCTATGGAGTACATGTTAGCCTCCTGGTCTACCTCTGGGTCCTCATCATCCCCATAATAAAGTTTATCTGTATCCTCTTCATTAAGTAGAGGGTCAGATGTTTCCAAAAAAGAAAGATCCTCCTGGTCTTCTGGTTCTAATTTGGGGTCATATAGATCTATAACCGTACTCTGTAAGGGGACATTAGAGCGAGACCTACTAGAAGGGGGTTGGGTGGGTAAGGCAGAGGCTTTAGAGCCGGAAGGAGCTGAGGTGATAGGAGTGGAAACTTTGAAAGTAGTCTGGGTTTTTTCATAAAAATTAGCCATGAAGGCCATTCTTCGCATAACCCTATCAATATATTGTGAAGACCATTCCTTTGAACTTGGTATCACAATAGATTGAAAGGAAATACCCAAATCCTCATCAGTGGGAGGTATAGTTCTAGGTCTAGAGTCCTTAGGTTTCTCCATGGGCTTGGATAATATTCCCTTTTGTGTTGTCTTCTCCCCAGGAGGCCTCTTATCCCCATTAGGGGTCTTACAGGACTTTTTATGATGATGTTTTTCCCCACCCTGGGGCCCAGAGGAGTGTTTCACAGACTTCTTGGGGCCTGCTGCTTTATCCGACGATGAACGTCGAACTTCAGGTGTAAGAGCCGGGGCTTTGTCTGCGGATGATCGGCCTTCGGAAGGAGTTTTACAAGCGACACCCTTGCCGTCTTTCAACAGTTGAACCCTGTCGTGTGGCGATCTTGATCGAGATTACCCAGAGGACCGGGACTCGGTGGACTTTTCTCGGGGTGTCGAACGTTGTCGAGTATTCGACTCGTCTGACGGCTGTCGACTGGGGCTTATGTGCTTGGTGGTGTGTGCTTTTGTAGCGCTGCCACCGCCGGGTGTAGTCCCCACAGAATGGCCTCCGGCCTGTCCTACAGGGTCGTGGGTCTGCGCTTGAGTAGCTGAAGCCCTCGCCGTCCGAAAGTACGGAGTTGCTGCCATCGCTAAAGGCTCCCTCTACCTCTATGGCCTCGAGTTGCCTGGCGTAGTGGGCCCAGCATTTCGTGGAACGGTCCTTTAACGTCTTCGGCTTGAAGAGCCTGCACGCTCGACAAGACATTTCGACGTGGTCTCTTGGGAGATACAGATTACAAACTAAGTGTTTGTTGACCCAGGGGAACTTACGGTTACACATAGGGCAACATTTAAATGGTGTATTTTCCATAATTATGGGTTATGAAAATGACAGCTGGTCGAACAAAGTGTAGGAAGGGGAGAATATGCATTCTAAAATGGCCTCCCCCCTCTCTCCTTACTGTCTGGGCCGAGGCCTGGGGCTGCCTTCCAAGGCCGAACGGTCTTTCGTGGTGGTCTCCGATGGGCTGTTTTCTTTCTTCACTGGCGTAATGTTTCGGCAGTCGATGAAAGGATAGGAAGAAAAACTATTGTAATTGTGTAAAAGTCAATGGGCTTCATTACGAGTCCGGCGGTAACCAGGCGGTTTCCGGCCTCCGTGATTCCCGGAATTACCGGGGCATTACAACCCCGGTTTCCCAGGAATCACAGAGGCGGAATGGTGTTAATCCCCATTCCCATTGCGTCCTATGGGAATCAATGGGAAAGGGGATCATGGAAACACCGGCAGCATCTCGCAATGCTGCCGGTGTCTTCTCGTCCGCCTACAGGCGGATGGTGTTAAACCCGCCAGGTCAGACCTGGCGGGAACATCACCTCCCGCCTGCAGGAGTTGTGATCGCCCAGCATGGAAACAACGGTGGCGGCGGGTTTACCGCCACCGTTGTTTCCATACCGGGCGATTTGTAATGAGGCCCAATGACTTATCGCTGCAAGGAACTCCGCTATACGCATCTATCTAGTATGGCGGAAAAAAACAATATGAGGGACCTCGACGCGTGAGGGATCATGGGTGCAGTGGCCGTCACACTTGGGACAGTATCACTGACACGCCCTGTCGACGTCCCTTTTTCGAGTTTCGAAAACAACAACTGTAATTCTCCGCAGATGCCACTAGATGTCGGCCTATGCACTGCATGTGATCTAAGCAGATTCCACAAGCCTCAGAAAATATGGATTCAATTTGAAGCCTAGAATATTAAGGGTGCAGTTATTTGGTTTTATATGGCGAGATGGGATAAAGAAGGAGACATTACAAAAGAGATTTTACTTAAGAAGCTGGAAAACAAACAGTGTTCCATGTATTATTGCACACATATGCTAATAATAATCAATCCTATTGACAATAAACTAAGGGTTATAAAGGAAGGTTCAGAACCCTACCTTTTTCTCGGATGATGTCAATTAGAATATCAATGACAATGAAAGTACCAGTTCGCCCAATTCCAGCACTGTTAAATAAAATAATCAAAGTTAGTGAGTGCAGAAGCTGCAAGAACATGTTATTGAGCACTATTGTTCCTTTTAAAGATTAAACATATACTGTTTTTAACTGCTCATCAGAGACGTTTGGAAGCTGTCCATACATTCAAAACCCACCACTTACTATTAGAAATTGCCATGCATTCACTTTTCATAACTGTGGCACAGAATATACTTTACAGCGAGACAGATGAACATTCTACTGTAGTCACATTTTACTAAAGCACCAGAATGTGATTGCTGTAATAGTTCAGGAGCACATCTGTAACAGTTAAGCATAAGTGTCAACAAAAACACTGCTCTTGAGCAGCCTCCAAGCATCTCCTACCCACTGTTTTGCTGTTAACCAGCTGATTACCTGTACACTGCAGAGGCACACTCGGCCCTAAAAACAGCAATCACTGTCATGCTCTGAAAAATGCAGGATTCCTGAAATCTACATCCAAGTCATTTTTAACCCATTTCATCCATCCAAATTGAGATGTATTTGCAGCTAAATACATTAAGTTTCAGCCAATTATTTTTCTCAATGAACAATAAAGCCCAACACATGAATCTTTATCAATCCTGAAAATGTTGGTAGAGTTCATTTTTCAGGCAAAACAAAGGACAACAAAATTGTTGAAGGTATTATTGTACTGACAAAGACCTCAAATTGAGGACACTATTGCTGTTATAAATTGAGTAGTCTTCAAAAACACATTATTATGATGCGTGTACAAAGGATTGTGAATTGGAAGGCCTTATCTTGAAGGGTAAGAGCTGTCATTCCCTTTTCCATTGTGTGGGAAAACAATGGGAACTGACAAAATTAAGTACTATAGCCACAAACTAAATTATGGCACAAACAAATACCAGGGAAAAAGTTAACAGGAGCGCCCGGCATATTTTCCACATTACCTGCAGTGTACCACAACAGGTCCTGGGTCACTGATGTTATCTTGTTTATGATGGACTTCTTCCAAAAAGTCAAGAACACCACCAGGATCAGTGGGCACACCGTGATCTGGCCAGGTTTTAAAGTGATATTGCCATACTGTTCTTTCAGTGTTCCCCTAAAAATAAGAAGATACAAAAAACTCAATTCCATACCTAGCAGCAGCTGAACGTTTAAAAAAACATGAATTCATCACAGAAAACAGAAATGGCGTAAGGCCTCACAAATTAATAAATGCAGCGTTTAATATCTTTGATATATTTGCAAAGTACAATCATCATTAGGAAATACATTGTTTGCAACTTTTCCACCTATTTCAATGAGACTCGCAGCATATCTGCTGACTCTTGAGACCATGACCAGATTTCTGAGAATTATGTCTTTTTAAAACAGGCTTTTGGCAGTGGTAGATATTTCTACAATTTTTGGTGCATTCCTGTGCACTTTTTCAGCATGGTGTCCCTTGATGCATTAGACTGCTCAAAATGTCTGGCTGTGTTTTTTGCATCGGTGTCCTTTTGGCCATCTTCCATTCAGAGCAGAGATATGATGTAGTCTGTTAAAAACGTTATTTTTGCCCTTCATACACATATATGGATCCCCCAAGTTCTTGATATTGTTTGTATGCTGACCTGACTTTTTGAAGGCAAGCAAAGCCACTTTTTTTTTGTTTACTTGCGTTGCTTAGCTTGTCTATTGTTGAGGCACTGATAAGTCCCTTGGTCTATCAGTGCAAGGGGCCCCTGTCCCACATTACGAAATTCCTTGTAGTCTTTAAGATGCACAAATCCCCTTACACCGAAGTGCAGCAGCGGTACTTTGTATTCCTTTTTCTTTTGTTTTTGGTAAACATTTCTGTTACTATTATGAAGGTCCAGGTTTACGTTTGCATTTTACTGCATAATGCCGTTTTTAGTACACTATACTCAAAATGGCCATGCCACACGTTTTCAGCCTGTCTTTGGTCCATCTTGTCCTTTTTTCTCCCATCTCGGGACGAAAATACAAAAACAATTAAAGCCCTTTCCTGGGCAAAGCAGTGGTATGTCTTCTTAGCTGAATGCGGGGGTTGGGACTGCCTGGTCCCAGTCCAGAACTTAATTAAAGTTTGTCTGTTACTGGACAGATAAGAAGGCAAACATACCACCTTTTGTTTCTAATCTGCCTTATTGTAAGCATCCTGAGAAAAAAAACATTTGAGAAATAGAAGCCCAATGACATCCATAGACTCCACCTCCCATAATCACTGTCCATGACTGAACAGTCAGCCATTCTTCCCATTATCATTGGAGCTAAGACTCATTTGAAAAGATGCAGCTCGCTGAAGACCAGAGGACTTCCATTGCTGTAAACCAGCATTGCCTCCAGCAAAGACTGGGCAAAGTCCTGCTTATCTCTGCTGATCTTCTCCTGAAAACACTAGGCAGTGCTTCAATCTCTGGACCGGTAAGTGTTCAGATGGATTTCCAAAATCTACTGTGGGGGCGGATTTTGGTAGGCCAATTTATTATGTTGAACAGGGAGACACTAAGCTGTAGCCAAATCCAATGAAGGTAAGGTAGCAGCGACAGACAACCTTCCAGGGACGAACAAAGGAGCAGGTCCTGAATGGCTTCCATAGATACTAGAAGGCTGCAAATGCCACAGCAGTCGTCTTGTAGTACAAGTTGAAGATCCTACAAGTTCCAGGGATACACTCGGAACAGCGATTGATGAAGCGATGGAGGACATGTGAGATGGGGGTCAGTAAACCTGTTGGTCCACAGACACCTTTGAAGGCTCAGAAAGCATGCATCCTCGAGCTAGCATCAATATTGGCTGTTCCCACGGGCCCAGGGGTCAAAGTACCGATGATGAGCACTGATGAGTCTTCTTTAGATCAGGCAGAGGAGCAGGGCTTCACAGGGACTTCACTGAGTTGGTGCTGGTTAGCAGCAGGTGTTGTAATCGGGTCAGTTCGTCAAAGGGCCACTCTTCTTCGTAGAGGACATGGCTCCACTGATGTTCTGTCGAATAGCTGCAGGAGGAGTCCTTTTATCCAAGATTTGGACTGTAAGCTCTGCCTGTCCACCAATGGTAAGGATCTGCCCCCTTAAAAAATGGAAGTGGCCATCCAATTATAGATGGCCGCAGACCACAGCATCTGCCCAGAAATGGAAATTCAGACACCAGGATGTGTAATGGGACCAGACAGTGCCAGTCCCCACATCCGGGTTCACACCTAAACCACCAAATGGCCCGGCAAAGCAGCAGCCTTCCCCAGCAAAGGGTTTCCCATATATAGCAATTTCAGGATCTGAGAAGGCAAGAGGTTAAAAGAACCATAAGGCCAAAGTGCACGCAAATACCTTGTGGCAAGGTCATCTTAGAATGCTATCCACATTTAAAGCCCTTTGCGGTAAATGCAAAGGTACATGAGTAAAAAGTTTAAAACATGGTAGAAAAATATCCGCTGCCACCAGCTCAATATTGGTAAATTGAAATGTAACCAAAAAGCCATTATAGAAATAGTTATAAGGATACAAAGTATACTAACGGCACATTACTTTAGGGTTATGTGTGCAACTGCAACAATGCAATACATTCACTAAGAGAAACAGCACTGATAGTCTTATGGATTAAACAGTTTCATCATAAGAATGATCAAATAGACCAGGGAAGTAAAGCAGACTGGGCTTACCTCAATCATTTAAAACAAAGCAAAAATAAAGGTTTTCCCATCAAAGCCTGTGGGAGGAAAGCAGCAAAAAGAAAAGCTTTCTTAACAATAGGAACAAGTCCTGACCTCTGCTCAAGGATCCTATCCTTGTAAGACTTCAAAAGGTGCCACAGGACCAACCTGTAGACTGACCAGCTCCCATTTTGGGCCCCTTTGCTGCAGCCGTTGTTGTCCTGACCCCCGCCTTGGGACCCCAGACTCTCGTTCTAGCAGCTGAATGGGCTGTTCCTTCGTAGAGCACCTTCCTGGACTGTAGTGCTGCTTGCCTGGTAAATCCTTCTGGGTCCAGGTAGTGTGACAGGGACCCCCATTCATCTGGGCACCGGACTGGATTGGATACTCTGCTCTGGCACCCCCTCAAGCCAGTGCTCAGCGAGAGACAGCAAAATAGGAACAGCTGCTTAGAGGCCTTTCGGTTCCAGGACACTCCACATGCATGATGCTAGCTCACTGGATGAGTTCCCCCTCACCCCGCCAGCTCGTGTGAGTGCAAAGCTTTTCTTCACTGTGCCTTTCAATCAAAATTGACACAAACTCTGGACAGGTTAAAAAATCTGCAAAAAGGGTCTCCCATTGAAATCTATGGAGGCAAAGATGCCCCGTGTGTGTCTCATTGCACCAATACACCACCCTAACAACTTCCAAAGTCTAGCCTTTACTGCTCAATCACCAACCTTGATACAGTTTGGTTACACTTCGTGTTGTATTTTTCCTAGTCACTATAAAAGGGTCATGTCTCCGAATTTTCCCCCAGGGTCGATTCTGAAAATGCATCTCAACATCGCCATATATGGGCATCCTATTCAGAGTCTCTGGCCAGAAGCCAGGAAGTAACCTTTTTTGCATTCAACTGGTTCAGGTTTGGGGCTGTAGACGGCTCCAATACACATCCGCGGACACAGTAATTGGTCATGGCTTTACCTGAGTAAGTTGTCCACAACTGGACAGCCACCAAAGGTTTAAAGGTTGCATGTCGTGGGTTGGAGTTAACACAGCCCAGGATTTTCTGAATGTGAGGAGGATATGCAGCATTCTTCAGTTAACCACTAAACCAAATACCCTGCTGCTGGGACAACCATTACACAAGCCTTCTTCAGCAAGGTGAAGCTCTGCCTTTCCAAAGACCGGGGAGACCTTCCACAGTGCCTAATATGATGCATCCAATGGAGTCATCACAAATTCCCCAGCAGTGACCTCCTCCCATGTGGCCATGGGACGGCAGACACTTCCTGATCGCGACTCTAGGGGTGGATTTATCAGGGAGGATCACATGGGAGGAGACAACTACCGGGGAGATGTTTTGGCTCCATTGGTCAAGACGTGGCATACCCCCCTCCTTCTCATAAAGAAGACCCATTGAAACCCAAATTCCTAATGGCCTATTGTCGTTCTAGTCAGGCCTCCACCTTTGGCCCAAACACCCACAACTTACACATACCACCTTCTGTTTCTAATATGCCTTATTGTAAGCATCCTGAGAAAAAAAAACATTTGAGAAATAGAAGCCCAATGACATCCATGGACTCCAACTCCCATAATCACTGCGGTACGTCACTAGCAGGAGGAGGAGGGAGTTTGTGCAAAGTGACTGGTACCCGATGTACAATGTACAGGCTAGTTGTTTTTCAAAGCCTACAGAGCGCAGGACATATAAAGATGATGGGCGCACGCAGGGCAGGACGGTAAACTCCAGGTGGAGGCTCGCGAATATGAGACACACAGAGAAGGTTACTGGGACAGAAGGAGGGACGCTGTAGACAAGCAGGAAAAGCTGTGGAGACACAAGAAGCTCCTGGGTGTCAGGCCGCTCGTGCGCAGGGTTCTTTAGTTCAGACCGAGAGAGGAAGCCAGCATGTGACAGCAAAGTTGCACAGATAGCTGGAGATACCTCTGCTGACTCCAGGGTGGAAAGTGAACGAAGCAGCTGTTTCACAAAGTCAGACGCTGGAAGAGCCCGGTGAGTCTGCCCAAAGCAACTGGGGACCGCGGGGCGTTCCGACAAGCGCACCAGCCTGCATTTGATAAATATGAGATTGTTAATGATGAAGAGAGCATAAGAAGAATATTTGAATGCAGTCGAGACAAACTATAAATGCACTTAATAAAATAAATGTATATAGTCACCATAGATTCTTAAAATGCATTCACTGACACATCAATAAAAGAGGTAAGTAAAGTAAGATGGAACCAAGTCACAAGTGATATTTCCTAGCTTCAGCAGTCCAATCCCCAAGAAGAGTGGGGCATTGTGCCCAAAAGTCACAATGCTTCTCCCCAGAATGTATCTGATGCAAATAAGTTACTTGTGTTGGTGATTGTTCAAAAGAAGAGATGCAGCAAAGTTGCAGGGTAATGTGATGAATCGAGGGAATTAGTCCCTTCCCCTCCAAGAGGGTACACCCCTGCTGCCCCGTGAGTCTAGGGCGGTGAGCCTGCTTTGCAACACCCTCCCTAGGGGCTGAGACAAGAGGGACCCCTTTAGGGACAAGGACTCTTGTTCCTGAAAGGCACTCTCTGATGCCCTCCATGTGGTGGTCTATATTGAATTATCCAACACTCCAAATCAGCACAAGTTCCATAACTGGGACGTAGATAAAATTGACTTATACCATTACCAAACAAAAAAAGGTTCTCTCTTTAAGTCAAAAACTCAGAATTACAATACGAAGTATGCTTAAAAAGGATGACAAGGCAGAGAGAGAGAGACAGAGAGAGAGAGAGACAGAGAGAGAGAGAGAGAGAGAGAGAGAGAGAGAGAGAGAGAGAGAGAGAGAGAGAGAGAGAGAGAGAGAGAGAGAGAGAGAGAGAGAGAGAGCGCGACACAAGCAGGGGGGGGCCACTTTACGGAGAACGTCTGAGGAAGTCGGTGCCAACACAGGCAAAGGAGCCCGTGAGTTTCAGAATAGCTTCAGAGAGGGGCAAGAGATGCTGAAGGGTCAGCCTCTGCTAGGAAGCAGAAACTGGGAATACCGGAACGGAGGGCTTTGTAGTGCTGTGAACGTGAAGGCAGCGGGGTGGACAGGCTGTCCCCTCAACTACTGCGATACCACCATATGGACAAAAACCGACTCAGGGGCAGAGTACCAGTAACAATGCTGAGACGCCGGCAGGGAGAAGGAAAGGTGTCCGAAGCGGATGTCATGGAGAACAAACAAACCAAGAGAAGGAAAAAGGTACCGAAGACAATCCCCCCTCGAGACTAAAGGTGAAGGGGAGAACGGAATACCGGGAAGAAAAAAGGCACTTGTTGTAGGATGGGAGATACTCGTCCCAGTACAAATGACAAGACTGTGAAAATGCCATTAATGAAATGCAACTGTATTAACGTGATAAAAAGAAGCATGGAATCTACACAGAAGGAGAGAAACAAAACTGGAACTTTGCTACCTTAGGAAAAGGCAAAAATAGCCCAGAGTCTAAGAAGCACAAATTGGGCAACAGAGAGATGATTGTGTCTAGGGGGTCTCTAAGAAAGACTGTTTATAAAGAAGTCCGGAAAAACAAAAGTTGAATAACAACTGCATAGAAATTCAAAGTCTCAAAGGAAAAGACATATGAGAAATCACAGAAAAGGATTCTGACCATTAATGAAAGGATCACTGGAGACTATTTGATAATTGCATACTAATCAGGAAAAGAGAAAGAACAGAAGACCGTGCAGAAGCACAACCAACAGGAGACAGCAGTAATTCTCCTGACCGTAGTTGATTTTAAAAGTGTTAGAGTCAGTTACGTTCACTTTGGACGGCGGACTGGTTTCTTTGGAGATTTTTCCATGACTGACAAGCACCTTACTTTGTAAAATAGGTAAGGAATCCCCATAGTGATAGGGAAAGATAGCCACTGTATTCTTTGATAAAAACACATTACAAATGCCCTCAGTGTGTCCATGACCTCCTTTTGGGTCCGACGACTAAAAAGCAGTGGAATGGAATGATACAAAGAGACTTGTTCTCAATATTATCCTATGCAGGAAAGGTGGAGACAAATGCTTTGTGTTTACTTACCCCCCTGACTCAGATTTTCCCAGATGACTGGATGGGTCGGATGGGGGCAGGGGAAGAAAGGGTCGCTGGAGGTTGGATTTCTCGCCATTAGTTGTGATGAGGCGTGCACAGGAGCTGCGGGTGCGCAGGTTCTTCAGTTCGGGTCCCAGAGCAGAGTGTAACTGTTGGCAATGAAGAAATTCAGAATGCTCTGATGCAACCCTCTTCAGGACACTTCACAGGACGGGTGAAGGCAAGTACAAGTGACTGGCACTGCACACAGATGGCGGTAGGCATACTTCCAGTCACATTTGTAGCAGTCCTTCCAGGACAGAATCCCTTGAAGCTGGCAGGCTGAAATTTGTCAGGAAGGCGACTTATACTCCATGCTGGTGACCACCAAAGGTATGGCTGAAAATGTACAATGGTGACAGTTCTAGCGAGATAGCCCACTGGAGAGCTAGACAGGCCAATGGGTGGTCCAGGGACACATCTGAAGGCTCAAGGCAGCTGGATCCTTGAAAACAATGAGGGACATCTATTGGTTTCCATCATGCCTGCCCCACACCTAGACTCTCTGGCTGCAGGAATGTTGAATGAGACCAGACAATCCCATCCCCTTCCTGAGCCCCAGCCAGACAGACAGGCACACATAAAGATGTAGCTTTCCTGGGCAAGAAGTGCATCAGCTTATATGGGATTTCCTGGCCTGGCAGGAAAAAGGCCACACAACAATATGGCCAAAAACAAGTGAAATTCTTGTGGCGTGGCCATTTTAGGGCACTAGCCACGTTTAGTATCCATTCGCTGTGAATTTGCACATTGGAAATAACACAAAAATTGTAAAATTATAATTCCTGCCACCAGCTTGTCTTTAGACGCATATAAAAGTTACCAAAAATCCTAAGGATTAAAGAGTAGGTTGATACAAAAGTATCCTCACTGTACTACATTGTAAGATGCTGTGTGCAATGTAAAAAAGTTAAAGACAAAAAGGTAAACAGTTTCTCAGTACTGATAGTGATACAGGCCTGGCTCGCCACCGTGGAAAACCACAACTGCAGCCGGAGGAGGCTCGCAGGCCCCTGTCGTAGCCCTCCTGCCTGAACTGTGGTAGACCCCGGTCCGCCCTTCAAGGCCCAGGACTAATCAGATGTCGGGGCCCCTCCGATGATCCAGGGCAGGCCTGCTGGACCAGGAATCTCGCCAAAGCGTCCCCTCGGAAAGGGAGCTCTCCCTAGCGTCGGGCCATGGCTGTACCATGCCCCCTCGGCTCCAACATTACCTTGGCCTGCAACTTTCTTCTTCTGCAAATATCTGCTACGAGCCAGGAAAAGGAGGCTATTCGCCAGCAGCCCGATTGCACCCCCACCACCTTCTGCGGGCTTCTCCCTCCGTCCGGGGACAGCTCCGGGCAAAGCGCAAAATTGCGCGCAGCTACGGCCTAGGTCAGGGTGCACACCTCCTCACACAACACCCCTGGAAGCCGGGGCAGGGGTAGGGGCAGTACAATTCCCCCACTATTCTGCGGTGAAACCGAACATGAGAACGCCGAGGGGGCACAGCGGGGCAGTTCTGCTCGTATCATCGCAGTAGAGGAAAGACTGAGCCAAGTCTTCACCCAGCAATCGTGGTCTGTGCCCCCTGGTGGTTTCTGATCTAAAGGCTTTTGTTGGAAAAGTATCTTATGCTGTATTTCAAAACCTAAGGTTTTCAATTGTTCACCATATGCACAAATATGATCCACTACCACACGGGACACAAAAGTAACCACCGCCCAGTTACTATAGCTGTCCCATTCTGACAGTTAAACTCTTAATACATATTTTATGAAATAATGTTAAGCTCAAGGACAAGATGAAGCAACCGTAGTAATTAAAATCAATTAATAAAAGGACTATAACATGTAGTGTATATCTCATTGAAACTTATTATATTTGTCATAGGTAGCTGGAGCGTTTCACGATTACCGACAGCAAAATGCTTTTGTTCATTTCTCCTCATATACAACATCCCATAGCATCAACGGCTGGCAGTCCAAAATGAATAGGTTATCCTTCTAATTGATGTTCTTCGTAAAAGAGCATTTCCTTTTGATGCATCAGGCTTCAGAGCATAATGAAGCTGAGATGTGACATGCCCAAAGTCAGTTTTTGTAGCTAATGCTGCAACACTATTGAAGTTGTCATCTGAGTATCAATCAATGTTACATGCCCAGCAATAGGTACACACGTTCTTTTGCCCCGGCAGCCAGTTCACCAAAGTGTTTGCAGTTTTGATTGCTATAGTAGGCTCAGTTGCTTGTTTTACTTCTGTCTGTTGTAAAGCGTAGCAATCATTTTCTTCAATGCAAACAATATCCTCCTGATTTGTCTGCGCCGATGCTCGTCAATTTTTTCACTATGTTTGGACCACTTGCTTACTCACTGTATTGTTTCTTTTACACCTACAACGTCGCCTTTTTATCTTTCGCTCTATGCTTGGCTTTTAATGATGCCAGAATATTTACATTCTGTTGATTATCGGCGTCATTCGATATATATCCTGAGAGAAATCCAAGCACAGCATTTCCTAAGCTTCTATACCCACATTTAATTCGGGACAGGGTAGGGAAACAAAAGGAGGCGTGTCATCAAAGTCATCAAATGTTGCCAGATGTGTACTATCTCCAAACCCGGCAGGTAGAGAACGTTCTCTCATGCTGTGTTTGAGAATAATATCTACAACTTTGGCAAGTAGATTTTTTTTTCTCTTTGTTCCTCTGCCAGTACTAAGTAGAGGGCAAATACTGCATCAACTGTAGCCACCAAATCATCCAAACTTGGTTTGATTGCATTATTTATTCTTCCATACTTTGGGCAAGTTTCTCCAAGTTCACAACTCGATACTGCAGACCCAGAACCCTGCGACGAAGAGGATGCAAGTTATTTAAATAAAGAGTGGCAGATACGTTTATACTGCCAATCACATTTGTTTCAGGTTTATCAGTTGTGTTAGAAATATTCGACGAGACCTGTCGCAAGTTCATACAAAGATTCAGTAAAAAGTTATTATCCAAAGCCATGGACGTAGATGTCAAATCCATATCAGTTGTTTCAATTTTAGCAAATACTAAATCACTTACTGGGTCCTTTGTTTTGGCCGATTTAAATGACAATCTTAGAACAGTCTGCTTTTTTCTTCCAGGCATCGGTCATTTTGGCAGGATTTATTTCCTGCAAACTTGGCGATTAATTTAATATGGACATTGGGGGGGTCTTTCTGTCTTTTTGTCAGCCAGCTTGTTAGTTTTTTCCTCAGACCTTAAAGTAGGAATCCTTTTGCCAACTCTGCTCCGTAATGCAAAAGAGTGGAGAAGAGGTGGCTTGGGGAGTTTTTCTTCCCTTTTGAATTGACTGCGACAAACATCTTTTAACAGGTATAGCAATCAGTAATCACACTAGTCTTACCTGAACTTGCCGGGTGTCCTGTGTAAACTACAGTGACTACAGCCAACTCCATCTGAACGTACTCTGCAAGCACAGAAATAAGAGCCAATAGTGACCAAACCAGGCCAAACCAAATATCCGGATAGCCAAATGTCAGATGTTGCTATTTGGCCTCGAACCCCAAAGTGTGCGAGCGAGTGCAAACGCTGCAGCAAAAGCAACTCTTAAGTGTATTATGGTAAATGAGTACTGTGGCTGCAGCTTGCAACTTACTCTAATGTGCTTTTCAGGTGGTAGTTTATAACATTATCACAGGCGTACATGCGTGCATAAATATATACGATATGCACATGTACTTACAAGCTGCTTTCGGGAGACAACCAGGAGGCTGCGGCTAACAATTAGATGTTGCCGCTGACCTCCCGCTCTACTCTCCTACGAGCTTCGTGCTACGCCGGCTGGTGCAGCTTGAGGCCCGGTATCAGTGTGCCTCGGTCCCTCACACACTATGGGCAGTAGGAACACTATCCCCCTCTGCTCTTATGTTCATATGCAGCCTCCACTCTCACGCGCATGCACCAGAATCAGAGGAAGCAGCTCTGAGCATCGATATGCGCATCAGGCCGCACCTCGCCTAATACTCAGTGCTCGCATGTAAAGACCACTGCCAACGCACTTCCAGTAACAAACTATTAGATCAACGTTTTTCTTGTAGAAGTAGGGATTTGACACAGGACAGTGGACTATTGAAGTCTCCTCCCTCTGCCCCCTTATATAACCAAGAACTATTTAAGAATTGCCTATTAGGGCTAAGGAAAGCCTAACCAGGAGAAGGGAGTAATTCTCCTGGATTTTTTGTTTTCTCTTAGTGGTAGTGTCAGGATAGATTAACCTTAAGAAGGAAGACAGGCTGCTTACAATTTGAACTTCACTACTGAAGACGAGCATCCTAGTTAGTTTTGTTCGGTAGGCAAACACATAGAATAGGGATAGAAAAACCTTTTTCTTAGCATTTAAATAAACTACTTTTTATCATGATAAAAACGTGTCTGTCTCCTTCTGACTTACCACAAAGCCCTCACTTCTAATGAAATATGATATATGATATGATATAATAGGTTATTTATAACGCGCTTAATACCCAGAGGTTTCTAAGCGCGGACCAGGGAATCGAACCTGTGTTGCTCCGTGTCGTCCTACCTCCAAGGCGAGCATGTTGCCGCTGAGCTATCCTCCCGAGACTATATTGAGGCGACACTAAATAAGATTGAGGGAAACCTCTGGTGTTCAATATTGAGGCTGCCATAGAATTTAGTGATATCACGAATACAAATCCAACTTAATGGGCCTCATTACACAGATGGCGGTAAGGATTTACCGGTACCGGTAAAATACCGGTACCGGTAAATCCTTACCGCCTTACTACGAGGTCCCTTTGCGGGTTGGGGGATAAAGCAACCCGTAAAGGGACCCAGGGAGCTAATTACGGTACCGCAATTTGCAGTACCGCAATTAGCGCCTTCCCCATTCCCATTTTGCCCTATGGGGCAAAAATGGGAATGGGGAAGGGCAATGGTGGAAGGGGGAATTACCGCCCCTCCAACCTTGGAATGGGGCGGTAATTCCCCTTTCTGCCAAGGCGGTGCCGGTATTTTACCGGCATGAACCATGGCGCTAATAGCGCCATGGTTCTCCGCCATCCGTGTAATGAGGCCCAATGTGCTGGCAATGAATATAGTGATCCAATTATGATCAGCACAGTGTTATGTTAGGACATGCAACGTGCAGCCAGGTGAAATAAAATATACTTTAAAGATGTTGATGGAGAATTCAAATTCAAAACAGATGTCAACCTATAAAGAGATTAACCAAAGTTTTTTTTAACATGATCGACTTCGAATATGTTCCAGATTTACCCATAGAGATAAATTTGACTCATATGAATAAAAATAACTAGGCTATGAGATCTACATAATTATTGGATAACTGTTCATTCCAAGATGAAGCTCTTTTAATTCTACATACATCCTGCGCACGCTGATCAATACTTAAAAACATCCGATTTTTACAGAACAAACCGCTACAACACAGCTTCATAAAACGTTGGCAATGCATTCTTTAGACGTTATTGGTCAAAGATTGGGATTCAATAGGACTGAATGACAGTACGGTTTACGTGAAACACCCAACACATTAGAAACTTTAAAACACTTATTATTGCCCACCTTCAACATGACGGAATAAGAGTATTTAGAAAGTTTGAAAACAAGTTGGTTGCAATACATAAAGATTCATTCTGGTTAAGGTGTCTTCAAGGACAACACCTAAGATTATCACTTGCCATAGTAAAATTCTGGCAACAACCTCAGCAGAATTGACTTCATAAAAATCCAAAGTCGAATGGTAAATGATAATTGGACTGGCACCTGATGAACATTTAGAAATATTGTGTATTTTAGAATATCTTGGGGGGTTTACAATCTTATTGGACCTCAATAATTGTAATATTTTATGACTGAATGATTATTGTTAGGAGAGTTTTCCCAAAGTGGTACTGGCAGTAAGACTTTAGTAAGCTACACAAGTGGTTTGTAGCTCCCCCAACTCTTAGTATCAGCCTGTATTAGCTCAGGATCTTGGTAGTGTGACAGAGCAAATCAGCAGCCAGGCTTATGTTAAGAAGATGCAAGCTGTAGGTAAGTACTCTGAATCTTAGTCCGACAAGCACAGCAAAGAAGCACTTACACATATATTTATATAAAAGATATGACGTGCATTACTCACCGTAATAGCATTTCTGATGATTGTATCTGCTTAGATTCACAAGTTGTGCATGTAGTCCGACATCTAGTGGAAATCGCGGAGCATTACATCTTTCTTTCGAAGATCAAATGGGTCGACGACATGGGTGTGACTATCCCTCTGGCTGTGTTTTTTCTCCCGTGAAAGAGCCTTATTGTCAATGTGCGCGAGTACAGAAGAGAGAAGGTGTAAGAGGTCTATGTTCCTTCTACTCCACGAGGGGTGGAAGGGTGGCCGCAAGTCAATCTAAGCAGATACAATCATCAGAAATGCTATTACGGTGAGTAATTGATGTTTTCTGATGCGTGTGAATCTGCTTAGAATCACAGGCTGTGCATAGACTGGCAAGCAGTAACCAGAGATGATGGTGGGATGTGTGAAAGAATAGTAGCAAAGCAATGTTTTAGCACTGCTTGTCCCACCTAAGAATCAGACCTATAGTGTGTATCTAGGCAGAGGTTTTTGTAAAGGTGTGCACAGAACTCCAGGTTGCTGATTTGCAAATGGACTGAAGAGGAACATTTGCAATGAATGCTATGTTAGCACCTGTACCCCTGAGTACAGTGTGCTCTAGGCGTGAAGGGTAGATCTCTCTTGGCAAGAGTGTAACACAGTGTGCTGCAGTTTACGATCCACTTTGATTTAGAGACAGTGTACCCTTCTCTACCAGCTGCCACTGAAACGAAGAACTGTTTTTTTTTTCCCTTAGTGGCTTTGTTTTTTCCAGATAGATAATCGCTCTCCTCACATACAGTGTGTGGAGGCTTCTTTCCGCCACATTAGTGCGGTTCTGCAAAAAGATGGGTAGTTTTATGGATTGGTTTACATGAAACTTTGAGATAAATTTAGGTGCAAGTGCAAAGCGAAGGCGTGTGAGGAAAACCACCTTAATTTTGTGAATCGTGACAAATGTGTCCTGAACTGAAAGGGCCTGCAGTTTGCCAACTTTCCGTATAGAAATAATCGCCACCAGGAAGGGGATCTTGTAGGCGAGTGCTTTAAGGTTAGCCTTGTGCATTGGTTCAAATGGAGTCCCCATTAGTCGGGTAAGAAAAACATTCAGGTCCCAACCTGGAGCTGGGTTGGAAATAGGGGGATGAAGTCTGTTTACCCCTTCCATTAATGACAGGAATTTTCCACCACAAAACCTTGCTCTGGGACTTGGTGTACGTGGAAAGCGCGGCTAAGTGAACCTTTAGAGAATTGAAAACCAGACCTGAATCTAACAAGTGGGTTAGGTACAGGACGATATGATTAGGTGAGCATTCAATAGGCTTGATGCCCTTGAAGTTACACCAGATGACAAAGCGCTTCCATTTGTTGGAGTAGCAATGCGTGGTGTTGGGTTTCCGTGCATCTCTGAGTATGTCCATACATCTTTGAGGAAGTTGAAGGTGCCAAAATCTATGACCTCAGGAGTCAGGCTGCTAAATTGAGAGGTTGAGGACATGGATGTAGTGTTTCTCCCTGGTCTTGAGACAGCATGTTGTACGGGCACGGCAGCTTCCTGGGAGGGGAGACTGACAGTGCCATGAGATGGGGAATTTCTGCAGTTTAGAAGGAGTCCTCTTCCCTGGGTCTTTTGGGAGCAATGTACCTGTGTGAAAAGTCAATAAATTGGGCCATTTTCCATAGGGAAGTTGCAGAAGGGTCTGAAGGTTGGAAAGGTTTCCCAGAAGGGGGAGTTTTACCTAATAAGGCCTTATGAGAGGGGGTGCCCTTGTGCTCTGTGGCTGCCAAAATGATAGCCAGCAGGCTTTCGTGGATTTTCGATGCAGTTGAATCAAAGGTCTGGACGAGCCTGATGGTGCCGTCGATGTCAATGACTCCACTGAGGCCGTGGGTGCTTGTGCGCCCTTGGACGGTCTGTCGACGACTGTATGTTTTTTAGGGTGAATGCCCTTTCCAGAGGGATGCCCAGTCGCATGCCGTGCAGACGATTGCACGTGAAGGGTACCAAACTGCAAGGTTCGCGAGTCGCCGTTGAAGATTTGGGCGGCCCTGTTGGCGTTGTGCGCTTCTTCGACGACTCTGTCAAAGAGGCCTTAGGGGTTATGTATTTTTCTATTCGTGATGCGTGGATGGCCTTGTCGCTGTGGTGTGAACTCATAACAGAGCCGAGGGCCTGTCTGTCGGGGCCGGGGACGGGCATTTGGGAGCCTGAAGGCTCCCCCAAAAGGTTGATGGCTTCCAGTTTGGAGCCATAGCTGCCGACTGATTCCTAGTCATCCGAAGCAATGGTGCCAATGGGGGAATTGCTTTCCGGCTGCATAGCATAGGCCACCCACCGTTTAGTCGCCTGCCTTTCAACATTTTTGGTCGAAAGAGCTTGCAGGACTTGCATGAGCGCTCGTCATGGTCTCGAGGAAGACACAGATTGCAACGGCGATGGGTGTCCTTCCAAGGAAACTTGCTGTTACACGACAGGCACAATTTAAAGGGCGTCCTCTCCATAGCAGAGGGTAACGGCAGTCAGACCAAGGAGAAAAAGAGAGGGGGAAAAGGAAATACATTCTAAGAGGCGAATAAACCCATGGCCCCACTCTCCCTTACTGTAAGGGCCTGGTCAGAGGGCCGAGGCCACGCGGTCGACAGCCAAGCAGTTCAACAGTCGCCGATCAGTTGTGGATGTCTTCGGAAGCTGGAAGCCCATGAGGCAGTTGTCGAGAAGATTAGTCGGGAGACTAGACGACCGTAGGTCGTGGGGACAAAGTTAACAATCTTAACTCTTGCGAGCTCCAGATAGGTGATCAACTAGGTCGAAGGAAAAAAATAAAATCTGAGGGACCTCGGCGCGCGAGGGATTTTGGGTACACTAGACGTCACGTTAGGGATAGTGTTACAGTGACGCCCATGTCGACGTTCGCTTTCGATCTTCGAAAGAAAGATGCAATACTCTGCAATTTCCACTAGATGTCGAACTATATGCACAGCATGTGATTCTAAGCAGATTCACAAGCATCAGAAATATTTCTTATATATACACCAGAATCTATTTAAATATTTCATACAGTAATGGTAGAACACTTAGGAATACTAGATAATACACTTCAAAGGGAACTTTCACTTTCATGTTTGTTTGCAGTTACATTTGTAGCACCGTTAAAACGGAAAAGACAAGGTTACTGTATTATCAGTAATTGCGCACTCATGCAGTTTTCAAAAGGGTTATACGGTAATGCATTTACTCTGCAAACATATATTGTAAAATCACTTAAAGGCAGGACATTAAGTGGTTAGTGCAACATGAGCTTAGTTCAAGGTTATAAAGACGGTTTCTTTGCCTGGCAAGTCTTAAGTCCAAAAACGCAACCCTAGGTAAAGGCAGTTCAGAGAAGGCTTGAAGTCTTGACAAACAGAAAATAAGGACAAGTTACTTACCTGTAATTGTTGTTCGCCAGCATGGGTCTGGCATGGATTCACATGCTCATTAATATTCCCGTTGTCCGGCCAGGAATCCTCAGTAAAAGAAAAAACTGTTTCACTTTAACGTACAAACTGCCTTTCTCCTATCAACCAATCCCTGAGCTCTGGGTCATTGTAAAGACTGGAGGAGGGTGCCTGTACTCCTGCTCCCTATATGGCAGAGGAGAGGCAAAGAAGACCCCAGCCAAGATTCTCTATTGTTGGTAGCAATGGACGAGAAATCAGGGCCTAGCTTCTCAGGAGGTGATGCAGGCTGGTTCTTAAGTACAGTGTAGTCCCCAAGACCCCACAAAAGAATGTCCACACACTGTATTAGTTAAAACACCGTCTTTATATAATTAAGTTCAAGGTTATGTACACAATCACAATAACTCACTTTGTGCTCAGTGAATCTACAATGGCAAATATACACAGTTCTAAGTGGTACCACAATTATTATTATATTCCTTTAAAGTGCATCAACTGTACTCTGGTTAAATGTCACACAAATCAATTAATAGAGGTAACCAACAATAGACATAGGAGGAAAGCAGTTGGCAGAATACTGGCCCCGTTACCTAGACACAGTTCTGTGTGGAGATTCCCCCCCCCACCTGGGCAACCTGTAAATAAAGATATCATACAAGCCCAGTCCATATATTGTTCACAAGAGTCTTATTTCCTTCTAAAATAGTTCTACCACCCCAATGTACCTGGAATAGCAGAGTTCGTCATCGGGTTGTCGACAGATCCTTCTTGAGCGGCTCCATTTAAGGCAGGAGCCACGGATCGTCGAGATCCCATGAGGAAAAGGGTTGAACGACGATGGCGAGGTGGCAGCTTCGTTCTTAGCGGTGCTCGTCGACGACAGAGCATTGGCATCCTGAAAAGGAAGAGGCGGGCGGGTCACCTCAGTTACGATAGTTCAGGACCGCAAAGAGTTTGAAAAACTGTGGCCCAGCAAGGGCGTTGAGTCATCAGCGTCTCTGTGGTCTTTAGGTGGCGGGAAACCCACCGGCGGGTGCTCCTCGGCGCGTCGCGGGCTTCAGCTTTCTCCGGCGGGACAAATTGGTCGACGCTACAGGCAAGAGTGTCCTTGGATCAAATATTACTTACGCAAAGGGAGCACGGCGGCTCGGGTCGGCGACAGTGATGGACAACAGTGTCCGGGCGCTTCTCCTTGTGATTCCGCGGTGGTCCCCGTCTCCGGTCGGCAGCCTGTCGTAGGTCTGTCTACCAGGGAGCGCTGGCAAAGATTAGCAGTGCACGATGGTCCCTCGTAGCTCGGGAAGAGGGCGCCTAACCAGGTCGTCTCTGGGTCAGTCCTTGGAGACACAGCAGCTTTCAGATTGGTGAAGTAGAGCAACAGCAAGACTTCTCTTCCAGCAGGGCTTCAGTTTCAACTTGTGTTTCTCTTCAGCTTCTGAACAAGCATTTCAGCAGTGAGAGGCCCCCAGATATACTAGTTGATCCCCCATTCATTCTGCTGGGTCACACTCAGGGAACCAATCGGTCAGAAGGACATTCATGCAGGCAGCCAATCAGGTGCCTAGTGCATTCAGGCCATTCACTTCTCTCTAGACGCTCACAACAAGTTATGTGTATTGGGACAAGTACCCAGCCATTCAACACTCCACACTGCATTCATACCAGTTTCGGGCAGGGCTGTCTCAGTCATTGTGTCAAACACCAGAAACCAGACATCCACAACAAGAATGCATATTCATCACACATTCCATTCACCCAGGTCCCACCCACAGGGTGTACCCACAACATACAGTCACTGGGAAGGTTCTAGTCAGTCTGGCCTGGACTTCACAACAACACCATATATGGAACTTCCACCCAACAGCCAGTCAGGGGGAAGGACAAAGTCAGGGCTTCCCAGGTCTTTTGAAAAACAAGGTAACAGGCAATAGAAAGCAAGAGGCCACAGGGGCTATCTTGTTTCCTATAAGGAATCAACTGATTCCAATGGCAGAGCCTGGGTATCCCAAAATGGAGGATACTCAGAGAAGCTGTCAAATTCAGCATGGAGCTGCCACCAGCCCATACCCTGCTCTGTGGGCCACAAACAGGTGCCCAAAAACATACACTAGGGGCACAAGGTTGTAGCCCCACCCATGGGTGCCATATGGGTATCCTATGGGTCTGTACACCAAACCAAAAGAGAGAGCTGCACCACCAGGAGTCCCACATGAACTCCTGCACGGAAATCACGACAGAACACACATAAAAGGCAGTACACGACAAGGATACGGAGGCTCTGTCCCTCCGATGCATTTCCAACATCACAGTCACCCCCCCAGACTTAGGTTAAGGCGCCTAATCTCCCACGAGATAGACACCCTCATCCAGACAGTCAACATACCTTCTGGAAAGGCCATCTGCATGATCTTGACTCCTCCCTGGTCTATGCTCTATGGTGAAGTCTAGCCCTTGCAGGATAATGGACTACCTGAGCAGTTTCGGGTTCTCACCCTTCATCTGCATAAGCCACTTCATCTGTTTGGACCTTGAAGGTAGTCCCTGTAAGGTAGGGCCTACAACGCCTAAGGCTCCAAACTATGCTAAAACATTCCTTTTCAACAGTAGCCCACCTAAGTTCTCTACCCTTGAGTTGTCTACTGATGAATATGATGGGATGTTTTCTCCCTTTGTCATCTAACTGGGACAAGACAGCTCCAATTCCAGTGTCGCAGGCGTCAGTTTGAACAATAAAGGGCTTGCTGTAATGGGGCGCACACAACACAGGTGCCCTACACAGACTTTCTTTCAAGTCACCAAAGGCCCTCTGACAGTCTTCAGTCCAATGGACCTTCCTAGGCTGTTTGGGTGAAGTCAGAGCTATCAGGAGTGCAGCTATGGTTCCATAGACTGCCATGAAATTGCGATAATACCCAGTGAGGCCCAAAAAGGCTCTCACCTGGGTTTGAGTAGTGGGAGTCTCCCAGTCCTGTACATCCTGTACTTTACAGCGGAGAGATTGGATTTGACCCCCTCCTACCTCATGACCAAGATATGTGACTTTCCCCTGAGCTACTTGGTGGCCTTGATAGCGAGGTTAGCCCTTTTCAAGGCCTGCAACACCTTATCCAGATGTGTCTAATGCTCTTCCCAGGTGGAACTGTAGACGGCAATATCGTCTAAGTAGGCCACACAAAAGGCCTCCAGCCCACTGAGCGCATGATTGACCAATCTCTGGAAGGTGGCGGGGGCATTCTTCAACCCAAAAGGCATGACCCTAAACTGGCAGAGTCCCTCTGGTGTTGAGAATGCTGTCTTATCCTTGGCATGGCCCGTCAGAGCTATTTGCCAATAGCCTAACGTAAGGTCAAAGGTGCTCACAAATTTGGCAGCACCTATGATGTTGTAAGTGATTTCAATCCGGCACTTCACCTAAGTCAATGCCTAGCGTGTAATGCACAACTGAAACCCTAATTTATTTATTTGTGTCTAAAAGTTCTTTTATTCTGAACGATGTACCACTTATATCACGCCCCTCTCTTGGATCCCCCCCTCCCCCAGTCAGACTGAACCAGGAATCGGGCTGGTTTGCAAGGTTAAAATATTTATTTATATATTCACAATATAATCACACTATTTTTAATGGGGATACAATAATCGCCAATGGGGTGATGTCACACTAAGCAATCTCTTTAATCACAAGGAGTAATAATAAGCAAAACAATGCAGCACATCAATAATACTTATGTGGGTGTGTGTTCAGATCAAATGGCAATGTGATTACTATTTCCCCCTGCACACCTCTCACCTCTCAACCCCCCATTATGCAATGTAAAGATATAGGAAGAGAGAGTACAGGTTTCAGGAATGCAGAATTCAAATACAATGTCAATTCCAATTTCCCCATCAGCAAACACGAGAGAGAAAACAAATTGTTTGGCAAACTGTCAAAATGGTTTTAAAGTTGGCTTTGAATGGAATAGGTAAAACACTAAATATGGCTTAAATCACTGAAATTGTTGAAATTCTAATGGGAGTCAATGTATCTGGTTGCAGACAAACACTAGTAATGATTTGATAGCAAAAAGCGATGTGAAAACTTGAATTTGAGGTTGGGTGCAATTGAAAGCTGTTTTATGCGTTATAGATTTTGCCAAAACGAAAATTTGCAGCAAACTTTTCCGTGCACGGTTATCGCGATCGTGGGACAACTATAAGGATTTGAGATGTGGTTTTTGGTTCTATGGAAAGCTTAGGATGTTAGCTACAAGCAGACATATGAATTTCTAGCATGAGATTTGAAGAAGTTATGGACGTTTTCGTGGAGGTCGTTTTTCAGAGGCAAATTGGAAAACAAGGATGTGCTTTTAAAAGACAAACAGGTTTTCTTTACACTAAGGATGGACTATGAAGAAACAAATACTACACGACAGCACAACCACCAGACCAGGACGCCTCTGGATCAGGTTTTTGCCTGCCGAGACTTTTGCCTTCTCCAGATTAAATATATCAGTGCAAATATTGGTTTAACACTACTATTACAGAAGGAGATAATAGGGATGAAAGAGAGAGTTCAGGCAATTCAGAGATATTTCTAACAATGCAGTTTTGAATATAATAGAGGATGGGTTTAGATAGGGATTGCTATGCACAGTACATAGGATAGAGACCGTTCTATACTAAGGATACTCACTATATAGGTTTGAACAGAACCGTCAGGAATTCTGGTCAGAAATTCTGCTGGGCACACCGGACTGGGACAGGCTGCTGGGCCCACTGGACTGGACTGGTCGGCAATGGCTCTGGTTCACAGCTATCCGGTCACAGCACGACTGAACTAGATCTGCAATGGCTCTCTGGTCACAGCACAGCGCGGCCCAGGATTGGGTTTAATCTGCCCTTGTTGGTTATGAAGATAATTCTTTGGCAGCCAAGCACTTACAGCACAGCCTGGCTGTTCTTTGGTTCCCCTTAGATGTCTGGGGTAAATTCTGGTTTCTGGAATTTTGAGGCCTAGCTGAGAATGGTTCAGCTATGGAAATGGAATGGGCCTTTCTGCTTGCCAAGTTTCTGGAGTGTGGAGCAGGGAAGATGTCAAGTTCTCTTGCAAAGTGCTCTGCCAGCAATCTGTTGGTGGGTGGATCTGTGTGTCGGCTTTTGACAGAATTCTGCCCTTTTGGGGCGGAACACAATATCTAGTTTATCCAAAAATGTGCACAACCGTGCGCATTGTATCTGGGCATAAGCGTGTGAAGTTTCATACTTTTGACATTAATACATTTGCTATAAAACCACAATTTCTACAGTTACTTCTCAGAACATAGCACAGAGTTCTGGCTCCTCTTAAAATGTACAGCCAAAATTTAGGTTCAGAAGTCTGGGGTTTACATATTTTTTTACAATTGTCCACAGTAAATTATCAGTCTTTTTAGAAATATACTCTGTCCATTGTGAATCAACAAAAGTTGTCTGACCCCGCCTCCTTCTCCTGCTGGCAGGTCTGAAGCAATCTGCCTACTTCCTTCTGGGAGAGGCCATTCTTGACACTTCACAATCTGCATATCCTTTCAGCCCGAGAAAGTCCATTGTCCCCTTCCCAGAGCAGCCCAAGTGTTCCTCACCTTTCAATCAACACATGAATGTAAGTTTCTGGTCTAGAGAGCAGAAGGGAGGTGCCTTGCCCTGTGGGGGGGAAGTTGTTTGTGGTTTTGGCTTGGAGGCAGGCTTACTTTAAATGTCATTTTGTTACATTTTTCTTTGTTTAAATTAAACTTGCAATTTTAAAACAAACATCTAGAACACGGATTCCAGACTCTAAACCATGAAGTTTAAATAGTTACAACCTAGGTTACTCTTGATGACAGGTCACTTAGATTTTAGACATTAGATCTTACTGATACAAGTTTACAGTTTAAATGCAGGCTTTTGAAACAATCATTCAGGCAGCCGCTGCTACTGCGCCCAAATTTTGACAGATCCCACAGGCAAGCACTCTGGTGCTGTGGGTGCTTTGATGATAAATTCAGCTTTCCATGATATTGCAATTTCACAAGGATTTCTTGAATTCAGTAAAATGTGACACCCAGCAAGAAGATTGAGTGTTTGTGGGTGTTTTTGGACCAGCATTCTGTATTTTCAGCAACCAAGACAAGATTGAAAAAGAAGATTCCGGATTTCTTTCAGCAAGCACTGCTTTTCATGCAGTCTCCATCTTTACTGGTTGGGCAGCCCAATGACATGTTTCAGGAGTGTGGTCTCCGTCCCACCACTGACAACATGCATGGTAGATTTGGCAGCCTTCTTTTTGTGCTTTGTAGAGCGCAATTTCCTTACGTTTTGGCGCGCATAGGGGTTTTGCAGCCATTTTGATGATTCTGGTGCCACCAGCACACAGTGATGTCGCAGGGGAGAGCATAAGTGGGTTAATACATCCCACAAAGTCCACGAGCTCATCAGCCCTGTGCAATGGGTGCGCGTCAGTTTTGGTGACGGCATTGACTTCTCAGTAGTCCACACACAACCTCCAATCCTTGATACCTGCCTGGGAACTTGCCTTGGGGACAACGGCCACGGGACTGGACCAGGGACTGGTTGAGGGTTTAATAACACCCAGATCCAACATCTTGGCGACCGCAGCCTGGATGTGGTTCTTAACGGTATCTGACATACGGTAGCTCCTGCTTTTGACAGGCACACTGTCACCAGTGTCAATTTCGTGCCTACACCACGGTGTAAGGCCTGGTGTCAGTGAAAACAGAAAGTATGTACAATGAATGTTCCTGCCCTCTCTAATTCAATACTGCAATAATTTAGAGCAGTGTATTTTTTAAACCTTCCGAAAAACACCATGCATAAGTATTGAATCCTAATTACGTGGTGATGAAACAACCATTAACAATGTTTGGTTTTTTATGGTAGCCTCTTTATTATTTTTGTGGCTAGTCTTTTTAATTATATTCTTAAAACAAGAAAAGAAACAGATGTTCAGATAAAACAAGGTGGCACAGGGGATCACCTTGATTTTAGCTTGACACAACTTAGTTAATAACAAATCAACAACTGTGCATATGTAGAAAAGTAAAGAAATAATGAATAAAACAAAGGAAAAACTTGGAAACCTGTGCAGGTCTTTTCTGGTCTGTACAAACAATATGCTATGATTATTTATTAGGCTAAGGGTGAACACAGTATTGCTTCATAGAGTCCACCATTCCATAGGTTCAAAGCTATAACATATTGGATTCAATTACTGTTTTTCTCAATACATTTAAACAGAACAATAAATTCAGAAAAGCACAGAATTCAAACAATTATATTTGCTCATATAACCATGGTTAGAAAATCAGGATGTCTAGAGAGACTGGTCCGACGTCTATTAAAGAATGGAGGGGATTTAGTGTGGTCCTAACAAGGTGGTCTGCAGTCAATTTTCCACAAGGATCACTGATGTTTCGATTGTTTACATTCACAATCTTCTTCTGGGGCCTTATATATGTAGGTCTCCCTATAGATAGACAAAGAAAAAGGTATCCACTTAGAATAGAGTACCAAGTGTTTCTGTTAAAAATACAAGTGAAAGGATATAAAAACTTCATATTGCTGTTGCTACAATAAAGAGGTGAAGGGCTGTGGGCCCTTAGAGTTCAGAAACTGACCTTTCCTAGGAGCTTCCTGGAACCTCCTGTGGTTCCCCGGTTCTGTGGAAATGGTAATTTGTAGGCTGTGCATAAGTGTCACAGTCTGAGCGGGCTGGAAAAGAAGTTCAAACCATAGCCTGGGGGTGAGGGTCCATTGTGGCGGCCCTGTAGAAGAGTAGAAACAAAGGCAAGGCGGAGTTGTGTAAATAAGTGGCTGAGCCATATGTCAAGTGTTTGCTGTGGTCTTGGGTGCCTATGAGGAAGATAGGATTTTTTTTTTAAACTGAGGCCGGGTTTGCGCCCCTCGTACAAATATGAAAAAGTTACAGAAGAGATCCTGCGCCTCACTTTCTCCCCTTTCTGGTTAGATAATTACTCACAATGTCCCCTTCAGGGTGTGCAACTTCACGGCTCAGACCAAATCACAGTTCTAGACCATAAAATTAGAAAAAATATATATATTTAATTATACCAAATTTCATTCTATTCTTAAAAGCATACAACAACAATAGGTATGCAATGTCAACTATTTTTTAAAATTATTTCTCACATTAATTACCAACGCAAAAAACAACAAAATGTCAACACAAATTATAAAAGGGAAAGGGAAGTGGTGAAGTGAATCTATAGACTAATTACGCAAATGAACCACAAAAACAACCTTCACCTAAATACTATCACTAACAAAATTCATCAACAATCACAAAATCACAAAAAAGGCAAAGTAATACACTATGACTTCATAAAAACACATTTAGAAACCACTATACAATTCAGAGAAGAGCAATTTCCACTACTAGTAAAGCTATATTAGTGTAACATTCAGCTGTCTAGTACTTAATCCTTATGTAAGTTCGGATTACTCAATTATATTTTAATAATTTCAATCTATAAGTGCTCTATTGTAGACGTGTCTGGATCACACGATAATATTGTCCCGACACGTTTAATTCCCTAAATCTGTAAATCTTGTGCAGGGAAAATCTTCAGGGGTATTGCTTCAATATACAAACAGTGTAACATTAACCAAACTTGTATAATGTCTATTCCTTTTAAAACTGTTTGGTTTCGCCCAGGAGTTGCAGCCCTCAAGGGATTCCTTCTTGTTATGAATTAACTATAACCTAATGGAAAAATGGGGGAAAGAAAAGAACACAACATATAAAGTCGGTTGTGTTAGGCTCAAAACATAAATGAGCAAACATCTCAACCCAAGTTTGTAATTAACTCGGTGAGGCTTACCATACTGCAAACTTAATAAATAGTAAGATGTGTCGGGAGCGCTTCTTATAAGTAGAGCGCTGATTCCCTAGAAGGGAAAAAAAGAGAAATTAACACCAGGTCAGTGTTTTGTATGGACAAGGCGGTCTTATTCTGCAGTACCTTATTGCCAAATTTGAAATGTACTTGTACATTAAGATCAGGATGTGGAAGGCAACCGGACAGCTAGCTATCCGTTGTACATATGATATGCTGGAGTGTACCAGTAGGACTTATTCTTCTTAGACTAAAATTATAACCATAAATGGTGCCAAAGAATACTGGTCGAATTGTTAATAAAGTGCTTTGGGTCCGTGGAGGTGGCCCTAATCATAACCACATCCAATATGGCAAAGCAAAGAGTTTCAAGGTGTAACAAATGACTTTAAATTTCAGGAACTCAATTGCCATGCATGTACTTCTGGGCTATAAAAGGGTCTAATGAGGCTCCTGAAAGCCAATCTATCTAGTGGCTAGCAATCTCTGCTGGCATCAGTATGTTACTATAATAATAGTCATACCCAGTTGTGTAATTAAAATCAGGTGCACCTGGTACATGTACTTCTTTGCAAGATGGGATAGTGTGTAAAACTCATACCTGGGTGATTGTGGAAAGGGATCCCGTCTTGGAAAGGTCTTCCTACTGGTCCCTAAGGCTGTTTTCCATGGAGTTTAAGACTTAAAGTTTAACTCTTCTGGGCTGGCTCTTGTAGAAAGCTTTTACAATGAAACTGTTGAAAAAACGAAACGAGGCAAAATGAACACTGTCTCTAGATAAAAATAGCGTGGCCGCATATATACTGGCCAATATGATTGACCGTTATTTAGTACATTAAAGGCTCCGTTATTGTGTCGGTGCCCTGCACGATCTAAACCATAATTATGTAGTCAGCGCCGGTGACTTCAACAGTAGTTAACTATTGGCCGTCTGTAACCAATCTAGCACAAAAATGCTGCTTTGCTACAAATGTCCCACGAACAGCGCGAGTACTTGCAGCTGTGCTAGATGGATAGAAAGTCAGCATATGTGCTGGTAAGATGTCATGCTGCTTTAGTTTCCCCATGCCGAGCTAATGCAAAGTGCTTGTACGCGAGTTTGAACTCAGACTTTTAGGCTACCTTCATGCAAACTTGTGTTGTGTGTAGTTTCTTACCTCACAGCTGGTTGTTATTACTGCTGACTCCCGGCAACCGTTATTGCTCTGTGCTAGCAGTCGGATCGAATCTAATGGCTCTCTCAGCAACGCTGCATCATAAATCACTCTTTCCACCGGAAGAGGAGAGTAGAGCTTACGTGACGGCCGTGCGGGCATAAACACTAGAATGTGCAACTCAATGCGCGTTTTGTGCTTTCCCGGTCTCCATATGGAAAATGGTAAAAGTGTACACCTAGTATACTGCAAATGTAGCAAGACCAGGTAGAAACAAAGTTTGCATCTCGATTTATAGCCGACGTGGTAAGGATGTGTTAATGTACTACAACTACTTGTACTTACTGTGTTCTTTCAGATAGATGTGGTAATGAAACTACATTACTATTGGTCATGTGGCATATCTACCTAAGCCACTCTTTATTTATGCCAATATTGAGAACGATCTCCGAACTGTCTCATTTGGCATATAGATTCTGTGGTTTGCTAATATAATCGAGTATTAATATTTATCAAAATATCTCAACAGAGAAATATACTTTTTACACTTGTTTTGGCAGGTTGCTCTGCAGTGTATGGAACTCTACTTCGCCTCACTTACAAAGATTTCCAGTCTATCAATTAGTTTAAGCCTGTTTCTACTGAATTACAGAGGTAGATTAGTCTTTGTTCTTGATTTATTAGTTTTTTCTTATTAACTGATGTTGGTTCTGTTGAATTCAACTGCAGAAGTACACTCCACATGAGTGACTCGGGTGTGTGATCCACAGCCAGAAAATGGCCTACCATAGGAGCTGTTAAGTTGCGATTACGTATGCAGCTTTTATGCTCTATGATCCTCTGCTTTACTTTTCTTTCTGTCATCCCAATATAAATGTTCTGGCAAGGGCACCAGATAACAAATAACCATTTTTGAGTTACAGTTCGTGAATTGGCGTTGAAGCCACAGTCTCTTCAGGCCCAAATCTACCTCTTTAGTACGTTGAGTACTCGCACAGCAACTGCATGTGCCACACGGAGTGTGACCTATGGGTTTGGTCATGCCCCAAGATTCTGTGAGCGTCTTCGGGACTTGCTTGACAGAAATGTCATTCTGTCACGATATCTTTAATATTTGGACCTCTTTTAAACGCACATAACGGGCGTTGAAGAGGACATTCACCTCCACTAAGTATATGCCAGTTCCGCTTAATAATGGCATTAACTTTGTTGGAAAGTGAATTAAAGGTACTCACGAAAACTATTTGATCTTTGATTTTCACCTTTGTACCGTACTCTAAGAGGGCTTCTCTGTTATTATTCCTTGCTTGCGCATTTCCACGCTGTCTTTACAATTTTTTTAGGGTATCCTCTTGCTGTTAATTTAGCATCTAGGACGGCTGCTTTTTTTTTCAAACGTACTGATATCAGAAGTGTTACGCTTTAATCTAAAAAATTGTCCTACAGGGAGATTTTCTCTTGCATGTCTCGGATGGCAGCTGTCAAACTGGAGCAAAGAGTTCCGGTCTGTTGCTTTGTGGTACGGTTCCCCCTTTAAGGTGTTGTCTGTGGTGTCGGCCCAAATAGTTAAATCAAGAAAGTTGATCTCACTTGCACTGCTTGTAGCTGTAAATTGCAGGAATTCATTCTGTCTATTGAGACAGTTCAAGAAGTCTTCAAATTCTGAAGTACTCCCATCCCAAATTAATAAAATGTAATCTATGTACCTTCGCTAAATCTGTAGATGAGAAAAAAATGGATTGGAGAGGTCATAGTTGACATTTTTCTCAAAATGTCCAACAAACAGGTTAGCTGCCGAAGGGGCCACCGATGACCCCATCGCTGTCCCTTGGATTTGATGGAACAATTCTTGATTAAAACTAAGGAAAGTTTCTTTCAAGGCCATAGAAGCACACCATAAAATGAAACTGTTGGGACACTCACTTTCTGTTCTTTTAATTAAAAAGAACATTTTCAAGTACCTCTAAGGTAAGATCTTGAGGAATACATGTGTATAATGACACAATGTCGAGACTCACTAACAATTGCGTCTGGTTTTCAAATGGATAATTCTCAATTATTGTAATGAACTGAATATAGGAATACATTTCACGGCCAAAAGGTTTTAGGTAGGCGTCAGTGAATTTTGACAAAGGTTCTAAAAGTGAACCTAAACCAGACACAATTGGGCGTCCAGGTGGGTTGGATAATGATTTATGAATTAAAGGTTAAATGTAAAACTGGGGTATAGTCGTTTTTTTGCAAGTAAAAATTAATGTTCTTGTTTACATATCCACCCTCTAGCGAGTGCTTTATTGATTTGTTCTTCTATCATAGACTTCAATCGTGGTGTTGGATCTTCTTGAACTTTCTTATAGAATGAATGATCTTCAAGTTGGCGTTTACATTCTGAAATATAAGCTGCACGATCTAAAAGTACTATGGCGCCGCCTTTGTCTGCTTTCCACACTACTATCTCAGTATTGTTCTTCAAACTTTTTAGGGCTAAGCGTTCTGCTCGTGTTAAATTTTGAAACTTTTGTGCAGTGGTATTATTCGGTTCCAACAGTTTTAACTCTACCAGAACTCTTTTCTCAAACACCTGTGCTTCAGGTGTCTGACTTGTTGTAGAGGTGCAGAAATTTGAAGGGTTCTTAAGACCACTGTTGTTTAACTCTTTGTCATAAGCGTTTGTGAAAAAACTTTAAAATGGATCTTGCGAAATAACTGGTGGATTTCTGTTCTTAATTTGAACCCATCATAAGATGTGGTAGGTACAAAGCCTAAACCTTTATTCAGTAGAACCTCTTCTGTTTTAGACGGAGTATATTTAGATAGATTTACTAATAACCCCTGGTGCTCCTGAGTTGGCGCGGGGCATAATCCGAATCCTCGTGCTGCGCTTCCTCCTCTAAAAAACGCTGCCTTTGAGGTGGAGGGCCTGACCGCCCTCTATTAGATCTAGTGTACATGGGGCGTCCACCACTATTCCGTCTGCCTCATCGCCTGGCGATCCGGATGTATATGAGGTGTTACCAAAATTGACCTAATGTTGTTTTTGAAACTGACCAGCTTGGTTTTTAAGCGGATCGTATCCTTCCTGCGTATATTTGAAGGCTTTTTCATGCGAGAACTCTGTGAGGTCTTTTTTCATCCTCTTGATCCTTTCTTTTGTTGTGTATTCTTTAAAATCTGCCATCTCTTTCAGAATTCCGCCTAATCTCGGTTTAAACGTGTGTAAAAGGGACTAGTTTCTTGATTTCAGTCTCCATAGTTAGTAGCTCTGCTGTAATTTTGATAGACATTTCATTGGCCGTGTTTATAAGAAGAATTAGCCAATCCCTCCCACATTTATTGGCTATATAGCACCATTTGATGACAAAATCTTTGTTGTCCAAACATAACCTTGGCTCATTATGGACAACAAGTCCTTGTGGGAGGGTACCTGCTCTTAAGTATTCTATCATGATGGAGCCGTGAAGCTCCGTTCTGATGAGACGTTTTTTAAGCTGTAATATCTCGTCCCAGTTGCTTAGGTTAGAAATTAATGAACCTTCGCCCTCTTCTGAAAAGATAGAAGTTCTTGCTAAAAGCTGGGTGACATATTTGTCATTGAAACTAATAACTTTGTCTGCAGTCATTGTTAATTGATTTACAATTAAGTTTTAGATGGAAATAAACTCCTTAATAATTCTGTCGGGTTTTAGCACTCTAAAGTTTGTTAAATTGTTTGACCAAATCTACCAGCCATACTCAACACAGACCTGTAACACGTGTTATAACCTCTCCCTTCAGGAAATGCAAACGAACATCACCACAAATACCCTAAGGGTTAGTGGAAAAAAGTCCTGCGGGAATACCGCACTAATAACCTTACAACTATATGAGGACTGGAGGTGGCCTCCCAACCTTCTCTGATCAAGGCAAGGGGCCCCTCACGGGATGTCCAAAGAGCAACTCAAAGGGGCTGAACCCAACACCCTCCTGAGGTACCTCTCTGTAAGCGAACAGCAGGCATGGCAGGAGGAGATCCCATTTCCTCCTTAGGGGCTCTTCCAAAGTGTGTAGCATGCCCTTGAGAGTTTTATTAAATCTCTCAACCAGACAATTGCTCTGGGGATGGTACGAGGTGGAGAACTTGTAGGTTTACCCCGCACTCATTCCACATGGTTTTCATGTAACTAGAAATGAAGTTGGATCCTCTGTCAGAGACAACCTCCTTGGGGAATCCAACGGTGTCCGGTCAAAGGTTCGACACCAAAAGGATCGAATGCAATAGGGTCGAGGCAATAGGACCGAAAACCAAAGGGTCGAATTTTTTTTTAATATATTTTTTTTTGGTTTTCTTATTGTAAAAAAAATGGGTTTTTTACACCAAAAACAGGGGGTTGTGGATTCAACCCAATTGCATTTTGGTCCTTTGAATTCGATCCTTTGACCTATAACCGAATCCAACACAGGTGAAAATGCCCAGGAGAGCCCTGGCAACCACCTTGGCAGTAATAGTCCGAAGGGGTATAGCCTCAGGGTACCTGGTGGCATGATCAACCAAGACCAGGATGAACCGATGTCCACCTGAAGTGGGAGGGTCAAGGGGACCGACAATGTCGATGCCCACCCTCTCAAACGGTGTGCCAACCACTGGCAATGGCTGCAGTGGGCCAACGACACTTCCTACAGTCTTGCCAGACAACTGACAAGTTGGGCAGGTCCTGCAGTGGGACTCCACTTCTACTCCCATCCGAGGTCAGTAGAAATGGGCAGAGAGCCTCTGCTTAGTCTTCTTGGTACCAAGATGACCAGCTAAGGGCACCTCATGCGCCAACTGCTGCAGGAAGGGCCTGTAAACCTGGGGTACCACCAACCTCTTGAGGGCACCACGTTCAGGTTTAGTGGGCTCACTAACAAGGAGCTCACCCTCCCAATAGATCTGGAATGTCCTAAGCACTTATCCTTGTGCCTGGGACAGGGCCTGTTTTCTCAGGCCCTTGAGAGAGAGTGGCACTCTCTCTGTCCCTTACAGAGGTCCGCAAGGGAGGGTCCCCCTTCAGCCAGCAGGCATTGAAGATCAGGGTGGTCCTCCGGGTTAAGAACCTCTCCCGCAGGAGAGTCTTCTGTCTCTTCTCCCTCAGGACTTGAGTTTGGGTTTTCCACTGGACCCAGCCCGTCCGGAGCATGGATCCCAATGGGTGCTGTAGGAACAGCAGGAAGAGAAGGAGCCCCCTCTTCACAGAGGTGGCCGCCTTGTTCTTCCGTCTTCTTGCCTTAGACCTAGCATTTGGCTCGCGTACCTGACTCACAGCCAGACCCTGTGTCACCTGTGACCTAGTGACCGCAGCAGCAGTCATGAATAGACCATACGAGATCAACCCCAACTCTACTAGTTCATTACCTAACAGAATGCTAGCAGGGACATTGTCCTGAATCAGGACAGGAAGCTGTGCTGTCTTGTCTCCAATCATGAGTGTGACTAAGGCTACAGGCGATAATTTGGGAGGCCCACCAGCTAACCAAACACAGGAGCACCTACATAGTCCTCTGGCTTCAGCAGGGTCCAGTCCACCACTGTCATGCTTGCCCCAGTGTCTCTCAAGGCAGTAGAAGGCTGGCCATTCAAGAGGACACTTCTCAAAAACCTACGGGTGTTCTGTGGGATAGTTGCCAGCACTTCTGCGTACTGGTCCCCTGCCCCAAAGGAAACTAAGGAAATCTCTACAGGAGCACCGAAGGTGATCAACGTAGAGGAGCGGAGGACAGTGGCCTCCACCTCAGACATGGGGTAAGGGTAGCTCAGGCTGACAGCCTGTACTCCAAGTGCCTTACCTTTACACTTGGAGTCACCCTTCTTGTGATCCAAAGCCCCACATTCCCAACAGGTGCCAGGAATGCGGGGTATGGTACTGGAACCACTGGGAGCCTGCTTTGCAGCAGTTGGACCACTACTCTTATTCCCACCCACAGATGACTTATCCCCACTAGATTTTTGGGTTTTAGGAGAGGAAGGTTTTGGTTTATCCGACTGTGATTGCTTGTGGGCCGCTCAGCTTTCCGGGAGGTCCCCTTTTCTTTGTCCTTGTCCTTCCCACTGGAGTCCTTAGGGGACACCTGGTGGGAGACCCACTTGTCAGCCAACCTAGCCAGCTTAAAGGGATCCAAAATGTTCTGGTCGGCAACATACTGACGCAGCTCTGGTGAACAGGCTTCAGAAAAATGCTCAAAAAATAAACAGGTGGGACAATTCGACAAACGTTTTTACTTTGTAACCATCAATCCACCCCATCATGTTCATGTGCGCAGCACTCACCCAGTCAACACAAGTCACATTCTCTCTCTTCTTAAAATCCATGAACCTTTAAAGGTATTGGGTAGGTGTCTTGCCAAACCTGCCAATCAAAACAGACTTCATGGGTGTCCAGACATTTGGTCGACCTAAAACTGGTCGAATGACATTTGGTCGACGCAATTTGGTCGAAAACCAAATGGTCGAATTTTTTTTTAATTATATATTTATTTTTCGGGTTTTCGTTTTTTACAAAAATGGGTTTTTAGAAAAAAAGGGGGTGGAGGTGGGGGAGGGGGGGAGGGACCCCCCCCCCCCCCAAAAAAAAAAAAAAGTGAAAATAACAAAAAAAAAATTCGACCATTTGGTTTTTGACCAAATTGGTTCGACCATTTGTCTGGTCGACCAATTTTTTTCGACCAAATGTCTGGTAACCGACTTCATGCACTCATACTGACCCCTTTATTCTACACTCAGTTTCAGAATACAGTCATATCCAGTCTGAGGCACTCTGCTTAACAAACACTTCACCCAATCTCTTTTATCAACATCATGAATTGCACAAGCCATTTCAAACGCTTCAATCCATTGGAGGATATCAGAACCCTCCACAAACACACCAACCAAATCTTTCATAAACTTGGTGGGGACCTGCCACTCTCAACTGGTTTAGCTGAAGTCTCCACTCTTACTTTCTCTAGCTGAATTATTTGGTGCTCAGTATCCCCATCTTTGAGTATCACTGGCTGTGCCAACTCCTCTTTCTTCAACTCAGCTTCTGTTGCCAACTTTTTGTATTGAAAGGCTAACTGTTCCCATTGGAGCTCCAATTTTAAAAGTTCAATCTTCATAGCTTCCCCCTGAAGAGCAGTGCTGGGGTTTGGAACAGAGACAGCAGGAATGGTGGCATTCCCAGAATCAGATTCAGCAAAAACCCCAGGGGCAGAGTCCACATTGGTTGCATCCCCCCCCTTCAAGAGTTTCACCATTAGTCTGATAGTCCACCAGGGCAGCTATAAGCTCAGTCCTAGATTTATCCACAAAGTCTAACTCCCTGGCTTCACAAGCACTCTGGAGAGCCTCTAAACTCATCCTAGTCAATTTACCATTTGCAATAAACTCCATTGCTTGTAATGCAGTTATCTTGTACACAACTAAACCTCATAGATTAATAGTGGCATCCGACTATGGGATGGGGTTCACACAATTCCCCTTATTAGAGAAAGGGGGAGCAAGACCGCAATACATTCCATGGCCACAGATGGAAAAGGATCACTTAAGATGCAAGCTCCCTAGTTTGACTTCAGGGGCTGGGAAATGGATATACGAATTAGAAAAAAATGACAGGAGAAGATATGCTGGCCATAGGTGAGATAAAAGGTCTCCTGGCAGCAATCCTTGGATAGAGGGCTGATGGCATATGGAGAAGAGCGTAATATCCAAGTGTGACTGCACAAAACACAGTACATGATGGAGCCCTGTTTAATAATCGTAGAGCAGCCATTTGGAGGGCTCTCAGGGTACAATATCCTGACACGTCTGATATAGTTGCAATTATGACATGCAAAATGAAGGAAGATGAAGATCCTATTGATTACATTCAGGATATTCACCATATTTTATGTGAGGGGTTGCCTGAGCCAGTAAAGAGGAAGATTAAAAAACAAGTAGGGATGGATGCAAAGCCATGGGCTGATATACAGTTGACGATAGTACACCATTGTTAGTTATTACAAGAGAAAAAAGAGACAGATGAGAATAGGAATATCGAGTAAGTCAACTAAGTACAGGAAATGTTGTCAAAATTTGCCATAGACGGAGCAGTACTGACAAGCGGAGAACAATTGTGAATGCAGGCAAATTATAAGTTACTCACTGTATTGACTAATGTAGTCTTAGTCCCCTTTCCTCCATACTGCATCACTGTCCCTTCCTAGGGATGCGAGAAGGAAGCTTTTTCACCAGAAAAACATTCTTCCCCTTTAAATTTAAAGGCGCGCCGCAGGTGCGGCCCTGGGAGCATGCGCTACCCTGACTCCGCCCACCGGCGCCACTCCTCAGTCCCCATTGACACATCAACAATATTTAACATTGCCTAATGACACCAGTATTATTAGTGGGGAGGATTGTGGTACGTATGAAGGAAAGAGGACTAAGGACAAAGAGTATGTTAGTCACTACGGTGAGTAACTTGTAATTACTCTTACGTCCCGTCCCCTGTGACCATACTGCATGGGCCATTACAAATTAATGTAGCCCCAGGGTTGAGAGGAAACCCTCCTTAGGCAAACAAGTTCCTTAGAACCGCCTGTTAGGCAGAAACCTGTGCAGTTCCCATAGGGACCACTGCAAACAGTTTAAGTTTACAGGAGTAAGCAGTAAACCCAATTGGTAGCAGCCTGCACCTCCCAGACTTACCTGGTAGCTTCGGCTGAGAAGTCAGACTTCTCTCAAGAAGAGTTAGGCAGTATATAGCGTATACACAATAGGGCTAAAAATACAGTAGCACAAGCAAACACTGACCAGAGCTTTGGTATAAAAGTATATAATTATTTATTTAAAAACACACTTGTAAAAATACACTGGCACTAATATGTCAAGCAAGTTCAAACATTCACTATAAGTATATACACCTCCCTAGTTAATTATTCGACAAGTCTAGGTTAAGACAACACTTATTTAGCAAAACAGAGGTGAGCCCGTAACCGTAGATGGCACTCCAATAATTTGTATAAAAAGGGAGAGAAAAGGCAGAATAGGAAAATCACACAGTACCAACACTTTTAAGAAACCACAGCAAGTCAAGAAAGGCAGGGTCTACTGTACAGCAAAAAGTTTATAGGCCAGGCCCACTCTTGGAGAGAGCAAGGCGGAATGTGCCCACGATCACACAGTGGAAATGCACTCAAAGTCTTTGCAGAAAAGTCAAAAGAGGTTGGATCAAGTCAGAAAGGTAATGTTAGCAGGTCCGAGGTCAACTCATGATAGAGAGTCAAGGATTTACGGGACACCTTGGACAGTCTGTTGCAAGGGAGACCAGGCGGATCACAGTACCTGAAATGGTGAGAAAGCTCCAGCGGGGGCAGTTGTTCCTGGCAGGGGGTGCAAGTCGGAGCTTCGTCCAGGGGAAGAGATGATCTCGACGTGGAGGAAAGCTGGAGGTCGTTGCAGTGCCAGGGAAGAAACCAGCCGCGGAGTTTCCCGGTTAAAAGGTACTACCCATTTATTCGCGGTAGTGGTGAAGCGTGGCTATCCGGCCGCCGGGGTGCTTGGCACGGGCGATTCGACCACGAGACGATCCAGGAAGGCGAAAAAGGCGAACTGGTTGGTCCCACCAACTCAAGGGGAAGAAGACTCTCCTGGAAGAAGATCTCCTTTGTCGTCGGGAAAGTGGCGAGTTTCGTACAGCAGGGCTCCACTGGTGGTGTCGTCGTTGTAGATGGCTCAGCTTCTCCCCTCTTCGGATTCTTTAGGTCCTGTGGCGACTTCTGAAGTTCCAGTCCCCAAAGCCCTGCTTTTATGCAGCAAAACCCCCATTCATCAGCCTAGCTGTCACTCAAACATGCTAAGTGGTGAGCCGGGCGGCTCACCACTGGGCCAATCACACAAGAGTGCGACTTGAGTTGCCAAGGCAACTCAGTCCAGGGTGCCTAATCCCCCTCCCACACATCCTGGTGACCCCAGACAGAGTGGCACCATTTGGAGGGCTTCTGTGGAGAAGCCCGCCAAAAAGTGGAACAAAGGGCTCGACTTGGGTTAGAGTTTCAGAGGCGAACACAAACGCCATTTTAAAACTGAGTCCTGGCAAAAATACCCAACCGGGGAATAAATATTAAATAAATAACCCAGCGGCATAACATTGCACCAAAAATTGGTGCGTTTAAAATGAATGGGAAAATCCCATAGGAAATATTCAGGTGGAATATTTCGCGTGGTATCCACTGCCACCAGGCAGAAACTCGACAAGGGGGGACTGGACAGTGCCCCCTTGGAAAACAGACCCAGGGGTAATCGAATTACCCCTACCAGTACTTCCACAATATGATGGTTTGTACTGGTTCTGTTCACAATTTGAGACTAGTAAAGCCAATGGTGAATTTACATGGCCTGGGAGACAGTAGTCAGTCCCAGGGTATGGAGTCTATGTTTGGGGGTCACTATGACACCCCTGTTTTACTGCACTAAGGGTGCTGTGTAACACACATACCAAAAACACATGAAGCCCTATGGAGTAAAAGACCCCATAGCCCATAAAACACATTACATAGGTCAAAGGACATTCTTAAATCATGCCTAAGAGTGGGAGAAAAAGAATCTCACTCTTAGCAGGAGAAAAAAATAAACCCCAAAAATCCAGCAAAGCTGCTGGGGGACTCACTAGGTTGGGGAAATTAGCCTTAACAGAGAATTCTCCCTAACACCGCCTGTCCGAAGGCCACGTCTGACTTAGAGCCGGCATCCAAACAGTAATGCTTACAGAAAGCTGAAGGGGTGGCAGAGGTGGCCGCCCTGCTTATGACTTGCCACACAACCTGCTGCTGGAATGCAATGGGCGTAGCCTTGGCTCTGACCGCATGAGCGTGCATGTTGGCAGGCAGCGACTTTTGCGGCCCCTCATAGGCCTCTTTGATGGCCACAACCATCCACCATGCAATAGAAGCCTTGGATGCCTGATAACCGGGTCTGGATCTCCCAAAGGTGACAAAAAGTGTGTCTGACTTGCGGAAGCCCTTAGTCCTAACCAGATAGAATTTCACAGCGCGTCTGACATCCAGACAGTGCAGGGCTCTCTGAGCCTCGTCCTTGGGGTCAGCGAAAAATGTAGTTAAGACTTATTTCCTCGTTTAGATGGAAAGTGCAGGGTACCTTAGGTAGGAATGCCGGCTGAGTCTGCTGGAACACCTTGTCCCTGTGGAAAGTCGTATATGCCACCAGAGCCTGGATCTTGCTGACTCTGCGAGCAGAGGTGAGTCCTACTAGTAGAGCTATCTTAATGGTGACCAGCCTGATGACTGCGGACACCATTGGCTCGAATGGTTTGTGTGCTAAGGCGACCAACAAAACACTGAGGTCCCACACGTGGTGTGTCTTCTTGATGGACAGGTAAAGCCTGGACAAGCCCGCCAGATGTTTGACTATCGGGTTGGAAGAGGAGAAGACCTCCTCCGAATTTCTGTAGGCCTCTATGGCTGCCAGATAGGAGTGACATGTGTCTACCTGTACGCCCGAGTGCACAAGGTGTTCCGAGAAGGAGAGCAGATCGTACAGCATGCACGTCAGGGGGTCGATCTCCTTAGAGTCTGACCAGTGACAGAACCTGCTCCATTTACTCTTATATTGGCTCCTTGTGGCTTTGATCCTAGCGGCCTGGGTGATCTCCAGGTTAGCCTGTGATAGGCTCAGGTGCTTGTGGGTAATCTGCTCAGGAACCACACTGCAAGGACTAACTTCTGAGGAATGGGGTGGAGAACCCTGCCCCCCTGCTGGGACAGGAGTTGTGCTGGACCCAGCGGAAAGTGGATGCGTGGTCTGTCCGTGAGGCTGAGCAACTCAGAGAACCACAGTCTTGCCAGCCACCAAGGAGCTATCAAGATGAGGCTGAGGTGACAAGCTTCCTTTATCTTTTGGAGTACCCTTAGGGATTATGGGTGTGGGAGGAAAGGCATAGGGTGTCATGCCTTCCCACTGAATAATCAAAGCGTTGCCCAGGGAGCCGGGTCCCTTTGCCTGTCAAGACTCAAACTGATGGCACTTCTTATTCTTCCAGGATGCAAATGGATCCACCTGAGGATGGTCCCATGTGTTGAAGACCACCTGCAGCACCTGAATGTTTAATTGCCACTCGTAATTATCCACTCCCAGTCTGCTGAGCCTGTCCACTTCCCAGTTGGTCTCCCCCGGGAGGTGGACAGCTGTGAGGTACATGTTTTCCAGGGCCCATTCCCACATACTGACAGCTAGGTTGCACAGCGGAGGAGACCTGGTATCTCCCTGCTTGTTCACATAGGACATGCTGCCCCCAATGAGCTGAAGGAAGGTTCTGAGGACTAGCCAGATGGCCCTGAGCTCCAGCCAGTTGATATGCGACTCCTGCCGGTTCCAGACTCTCTGGACACTGTGGCTGTCCAGAGTGGCTACCCAGCCCTCTAGGGAGGAGTGCATAGTGATGGTGAACTGCAGGGCTGGCTTGCGGAAGGGCTTGCCCGTCCGCAGGTTGCAGTCCCTGGACCATCACATGAGGTCCGAGTGGAGAAAAGGCGGTATGCTGACCAGCTCCAGATTCCATGAACCTGCGAATTGCAGCTGTAATCTCCTCATCCGGAGTCTCGTGTGTGTGGCACGGCCAGAAGGACCGCTGCCATGATACCGCGTAAGTGTTGGTACCACTAAGCCGAGGTCACTGCCCTGGCAAGGAAATGCGTTGAGGCCCTCTTGATGGCCGTAACCTTTTCCTCCGAGGACAGTGTGGGTAACTCCCTCCAGGGATCTCGCCCTGATGAGCCAGTCGTCCAGGTACAGGTAGACATGGTGGCCCTAGGCCCTGAGGAGGGCTACCACTGCATTCATGAGTGATGAATACCCCGGGGGCTGAGTTGAGGCCACCTTGTACTGGAAATGACAGCCCATGATCCTGAAGCGTAGGAAGTAGTGATGTGGCTGCCAAATTGGGACATTTAAGTAGGCGTACTTCAGATCCAGGGAGCACATCCAGTCTCCCCTTTCTAGTGTCTGTCTCTGCAATGAGTGCTGGCATAACCGTCTTGAATTTCTGAAGAGGGAGGGAGAGGTTGAGGATAGATAGGTCAGGCCAGCCTGTTTCTTCTTCTGTATGGCGAAAATCCTGGAATAGAAGCCTAATCCTCTATGGGAGGCTGGTACTTCTTCCACTGACTGGCTCTCAACGAGCAACCGGATCTCGGCGAAGAAAGTTGTTGCCGTCCCAATCTGTGGGAGTGGAGGGGAGGGAGGAGAGAGAGTTATCGGTAGGCGGTACCCCATGGATACTACATATAGGATCCAGGGGTCCGCAAAGTTCTGGTGCCAGAAATGCACGCAAGAGGCAAGCTTGCCACCCACTGGAGACACGTGGACCCGAAGGGACGCGTCATGCCTTTTTTCCTTAAGAGGCTGCTGCTGGGGAGGGGGACTGGAAGAAGCCCTTGCTCCCCCCCCCTCCCTCGGCGAGCAGTCAGGTTGTCTAGACCTCTGTTCCTGGAATCCCTGAAACCCCCAGAACGCCTGCCCCTTGTTAGAGCATTGATGCGACTGGTTGTACACCTTGGGCGTGGCCTTTGTCAGGATAAAGATTTCGCAGTCTGTGAGCTGTTCTTTTCATCTAATTCCTAGTCGATGGTACAGTGAAAGAGGTCCGTACCCTCGAACGGAAGGTCCAATATGCGAATCTGGAACTCAGAGTTAAAACTTAGTAGCCCAAAGCCAGGTCGTCCTTCTCATGTCCGTGGCGATGCAGATGGCCCAGCCAGAGGCATCGATGTGGGCTACAGTGGACTCCATGATGTCCTACGCTACCAGCCTGGCTTCTCCTAGACCTGCCTTGAAGCGTGGCTGGCTCGGCACTGGAATTTCCGTGAGGAAGTCTGTTATTTTCCGCCAAAGCTTCTTGTTAGCGGCTGCTAGCTTGGCATTCGCGTTGGCCTGACGCAGGTGCAGCAAGGTGTTGGAGTACAGCTTCTTCCCGTATGCCTCCAAGATCTTCTCCTCCTTGCCTAGCACCGCTGAGGACGACTGAGGCTTAGAGTAGAGTGATGCTGCAGCAATCACAGAAGAGTGCAGTTGACGGTGCGCCGACAACAGGAGTGTATCCCCCTCCACCTCTCTATACTTGACATCGAGGCGCTGATTGACAGGCTGGGATCAGTGTGGCTTGAGCCACCCCTTCTAGGCCAGTGCCACGACATCCTGCATTGGGATACCCGTCTTGGTAGGGGGTCTTAGGGTGAGGACTTCTGCCAAGACCCTCTCCTCGGGCTGCTCTACCCCGGGTTGAGGAAGACCCAAATATTCTGCCAAACCTGTAAGCCTGTTGTGGAAGGCCTTTGATGACGACGACGTGTCAGGGTCCTCCTCTTCCTCCTCGTCTGTGTCCACCATAGTGTCCGGCTGGTCCAGAGCGGATGGAGGGGTGCTGGGCGCAGTGGACTGCGGAGGCTGGTGTGGGACCGTCTGAACTGTGGGAGGCAGGGAAGCCGGAATCAAAGGAGTGGACAGAGGCAGCAGGGGCTGCGCTAGAGCCTGTGGCGGCAGAGTCATGGGAGGAATGACTGTGGGCGCCGGTGGAGTGACCGGAGGGAGCAAGTCCCTGAAAGCATCCCGTATGACGGACCCCATCTGGGGGGAGTTTGCATCAGCGCCAAGAACCTTTTCGAAGAACCTGTCTTCGGAGGCAGAGAGGAGGCAGGAGATATTGACGGAGTGGCTGGGGGCTGCTGGGGCCGCAGCGCACTCTGTCTTGGTTGCAGGGGGAAACCTGCCCTGCGCTGCTGTTGGATAAACTGTAGGCCACGTACCTGGTTGACACCAGTTCCACCTTTAAATGCGTTTACCCGCCTACTCTGTTCCTAGGAATGGCATCGGACGAGCGGTCATGTTGTCTAGCACAGCAGCCATTTTGTTCAGCTGCGTGCCAAAGTCGTGGTGCATGGCTCCCTGGGCCCATCCTCCTCCAAGACTCTTGGTGGTGGAGCATGAGGCCTACCCGGCACCTCAGATCTAGGCCTAGAAGTCGTATTGCTCTCGGCATTGTCGCTGGTAGTGGTGCGTGCAGGCGCCCCCTTGGACATAGAGCCGGTACTAGAGGATTGCCCCTCGGTTGTACACTTGGTAAAAGAACCTTGCAGTCCCTCAGAACTGACTCTAGAAGGATTGGATGACGCTCTTGGCCGCGAGGCCGGTAGCTGGACTAGCCTTGGTGCATGTGCTGGTACAAGAACCCGAGAGGTTCCTCCCGCTTGGGCGTTTCCTCTGGAAGGAGTCGCCCTTACGGGGTGCGATGGAAAATAGCGTCCTTCATTTGGGCCTCAATCTCTGTTTGACAGATTTCTTTAAGGTCCTCTGGAGGCGACCCATCGAAGAGCTCCCTCCACCTAGCTAGCCTGTTCTTCAGTGCGCGTGGAGTCAGTGCATTGCACACGGTACAACCTTCCCAGTCGTGGTCAGGGCCAAGGCAGCAGAAGCAAAGAGCATGGGAGTCAGACGTAGGAAAGAGCCCCTCGCAGGCTGAACACCTGCTGAACCCCGCTGAAGTCGACATGCACCGCAGAGGTGTATGACGCCGGAGGACCAAGTACCTGAATGACAACTAAAGACAAAAAAATAGAAGAACAATGTGGGGGAAGAGCGCATGGAATTACATGGCAGGGCCAAACCCAGTCCAGTCAACGCGGAAAAGAGGACTGAGGAGTGGCGCTGGTGGGCGGAGTCAGGAGTGATTCACTGGAGGGTTACTCCAGTATGTTGGAATTGTGAAATGACAGGACATACTGCGTGCGTATGTGGGAGCCAAGGGAATGCACAAAATGGCCAATTTTCCAGAGAGGGGGAAAGCTTATCCTCCACCATACAGCACACCGACCAGAGAAGGCTTTGCCCAAGATCACACATCTCATCAGTGACAAGGACCGCAAGGACAGCAGGTGCAACAGCAGGGACAGGGACAAGTACAAATGAATCTGCAACAAAGGCAGTCGCAACAAGCCCCTATGCAGACACTGCAGTATGCAAATACAGGACATGTATTGACACCTAGAATAGGAGGTGTCACTGTGGTATGAGGCAATCCTTTCACAGGAACGGGGATGAGCTTGTATCCACAATAGGACAGCTCACAGGGTGACTTGAAGTGCTCAGTACTATTTGTGACATTGACACCAGCCCCCAAGAGGAACCAAGAGTCTATGTGACGATAGGAGGCAAATCCTTTTCTTTTCTTGTAGACACTGGAGCAACTTGTTAGTGTATACGGGAGGGAAAATATTCAATGTCAGGTATTGCCATGAATGCTCAAGGGTTCTCTGGAGCTACGAGTTGAGTTCCTTTTACTAATAAAGTACCAGTCTCCATAGGAGAATGCGACCTGTCCGTTCCTCTGTTATAGTCACGACAGAGACCGGTTAACATTTTAGGAAGAGACTTAATGACGAAACCTAACATGGCGATTTCATTTACGGATCAAGGAATAGTGTGCTCTACTCCAGGAATACACTATTTAAACGTGGGAGAGATCATACTGGCATTCATAGGGCAAGTGGCTCTGCGAGGCGTTCCAGTACATCGAGAGATTTTTTATATGGAGTAAGCACTTTACTGACATGTCTACCTGGCCTGGTAGGAAACATTGTGAGGATACCTGATTTTTTGTTTAGACCACAAATACCTATGGATGAAGAGGGTGGACAGACTATTGTTATAGAGTTGGAAGCAGCTATAGTATGAAAATAAATGGCAAAGCTCAAAAGAGTAGACGTTGAGGGCACACTAAAGAGAACAGTGATAGCTCTTGAGGAGGGGTATAGATTGACTGACATAACTGATGACGATATGTTCGGAGAGGACCGAAGCGATTACAAAGTAGTGTTCTTCATGAGCATTACATACTGGATAAGGATAGAGAAAAGGCAGGTTCCACAAAGAATGGCGATAGTGCGACAGTGACCAGTATTCTTTCAGGAGGATTTTGAAAAATGCTGAGTGCCCTATGGACCACAGGCCCTTATGACACAGGTTTATAGAAGGGGATGATTTCTTGTAGTATTCAGAATGTGTCAACAATCGCTATCATGTGTACCATGTAACTAAGTTATTGCAAGTAACAGCGCCTCAATGCCCCTGGGCTGCTTGCGCGCTATATAAATATAAATATAAATAAATAAATAGGGGAGGTTAAAATAAAGCTTAAGCCAGGAGCAATTTTACCATGAGCAAAACAATACCCCATGTCTCGAGAAGCTGATGAAGGTATATTTCAGACTATCTCAGCACTGATGAATCAGGGGATTATGGTGCCAGAGTCACTGTGTAATACCACAGTGTATCTGATTAAAAAATCGGAAGGAGGGTTGTGGAGATTTATCCAGGATTTGAGACCTCTTAACCAGATTATCGATGCCGAGTGTAACGCTCACCTGATTCCCGCAGAGGCGCCGGTCTTGACTGGGTGAATGCCGTATCTTCAAAGGTGATGTGTAACACACGGTTGGCTCTTTGGGCTGGACCTCTGTGCACTGTATGTCTGACTCGAAGAGTAAGATGTCTGCAGATAGAAAATATGGGATTAATGAACTGGGGTTATTGGGTGCCTCTCTCCTCTTCCCTTTCTCTTCTCCTGTAGAACCCCAAAGGTTAACACCCTCACCTTAGGTAAGTGAACGCCGAGCTCTCCATCTGCCTCGGGGCAGGGTGCCGTAACCAGTTTCTTCACTGGATAATGGTGCAGGCCTCTTGACCTCAGAGGACTGCTGTCCGTCGTTAACTGCACGAACGGTAAGTTCTGGGCACTTCAAATGTCTTAAAAGTCTTTTGTAATGATATCTCTTGTTTTGCAGGGTTCCGGCAATGGCGGATGGCGGGCTGATGAGAGTTGAGGATCGAACCCGCGTGAGGAATAGAAGCGCCTGGAAGCACTTAAGTAAGCGCTTGTAGCATGCTTCACGATGCGCACTGTCTCTTTTATCTTGCAGGTACAAGTTCGGAGCTTTAGAGAAGCTGAAGGGTGCTGGAATACCCACTGGATTCGGCGTGGGAAGGAGTAATGGCACGTGAGTAATAAAGTTGCCCAATGTCTTTAAACGCACCTTCTTTTGTCTTTCAGATGCGGGATGCAGCGCCGAAGGCCTCCGGAGCGTGCGAAGAGCTGGTAAGCTTTTGTCTTTCAGATACGGGATGCAGCGCCGAAGGCCTCCGGAGCGTGCAAAGAGCTGGTAAGCTTTTGTCTTTCAGATGCCGGAATGCAGTGCGAAGACCTCCGGAGCATGCGAAGAGTAGGTAAGCCTTTGTCTTTCAGATGCCGGAATGCAGCGCGAGGCGTTGGTGACAGCCGATGGACCAGGTAAGAGATGCGCTGCCACTGAAGACCGTAGTGCTAACCTGTTCTTTCTTTGTCTTTACAGGTGCTGCTGAAGACTGGATTCCAGGATGGTAAGCCTTTGTTCCCTTAGGCCCAGGATCAGAAGCAGAAGACACGGTGAGCGTTCTGCTGCAGAGAATGCAGAATAACGCAAAGCAAGATTCATCCATCGGGTGTGGTTTAAATAGCCTCCTGTAGTGCTTAGGTGTCTCCTTCCACAGCCACGCCTAGGTAAGAAAAGAGTTCCTGCTTTCCAGAAGAGTTCCAGTGTTCTGAACCTAGGGAGTGGCTCCTGCCCCACCCAACAGGAAAAGTAGTCCCAAACAGAAGAGGATCAGGGGTTCAACTGGCAGGTAAGTAAGCAGCATGGTCTGCTGCAGGTAAGTCCACCCAAGCATTATGAGCCCTTCGCTTCCAGCGCTGGGACTGGGCATCTTTATGAGCCTGGTGCCACTGGCGCCAGGACAGGGTCCAAAAGGTCCCAATTGGGACTGGCTGGCACTCGGAACCGGGGTTATGGGTCTGCTTCCAAGGGAGTCGGGCAAGTCCTGATCTTTTGGAAGCAGAGATCATGACACTGAGTTTCCTTTAGTGCCTAATCCGGCGACAATATTGTGTAGTAACCTAGTAGAAGCTTGATACTTCACGGTGATCATTTTGAAAAATGCATTCTTCTCAATCCCATTGCATAAGGACTCCCAAGACTAGACTTCATTTAAGTTTTGCCAAAAAAGGCTAAAACACACTTGTTGCCTCAAGGGTACTGTGGTCTCCATCAATCTTTAACAGAGTCCTACAGATGGATCTAGGCAATATCGATCTCAAAGGTTTGGTGATACAATACATAGATGACCTACTGATTGCAGTAAAACAGAGGATGAGTGCAGACAGGACTCTATCTGATTAATGACTATTCTAGCAGATAAGGGATATAAGAGAAGTTACAGTACTGTCAAGAAGAGATGTTCTACATAGGTCAGTTGATTTCACATGAAGTGACACATGAGTGACACCTGAGAGAGCTGAGGCAATCATGAAAACAACGAAACCGAACACAGCGAGACAGATGCAACAGTCTCTGGGTTTACAAAATTACATTAGGGCCTGGGTGTTTGATTATAGTACATATACAAGGCCACTTCAGCAAGCTTTAAAGAAAGCACAAGTTGGTAAAAAAAAAAAAAAACTAGAATGGACCGAAGAAATCAAGGAAGGATTTGAAAAATTGAAAAAAGCAATTTGTACAGCCCCAGTTTTAGGAATTCCCAATTATGGCCAGGAATTGCATCTGTTTTCACACGCTGATTGGTCAGTAATGACAGCAGTGTTTACACAAAGAACCACATTAGCGTATAAACCTTTGGCGTATTACAGTGGGATTTTAGAACAAGTTATGAGAGGACACTTCCCTTACAAACAATCTTTGGAAGCCGCCGCGTTTGCAATGGAGAAGTCCACAAGTATTGTCATGGGCTGCTCTATGACCCTCTGGAGCATGCTCTATTTGCTATTCTAGAGAAACCTAAGGGCACCTCGACATCCCAAAGAGCCACAGCTTATAAGGTAATGATTTCCAACCCGACGATTAAAATTGAAGTTGTAAAATAGTGAACCCAGCCACATTCAAAGCTGGACCTGTAGAAGAAGGTGATCATGTGCATGCCTTTGCCAATTATGTTGAATTTTATGATGATATACACCGTGTAAAGGAGAATGCATTAGCAGGCGGCGAGATTCTTTTTATTGATGGTTCTTCAAAAATTGATCAGACTAGTAGGGAAAGGCATTCAGGCGCTGCAGTAGTAAGACACAGATGAAATGGAGAATTGAAAGCAGTAGCAAGGGCACCGTCTCATTTTTCGGCACAAGCGGCAGAATTACTAGCGCTATTGTCGCACTTGAGAAACATGATGGGCAGGAAGTGACAGTGTACAGTGGCTCTGCTTATGTGACGTCAACCATACACATCGTGTTAGGCAGAAACCTGTGCAGATCGCTTAGGGACCACTGCAAAAGATTTAAGACTACAGGTGTTTGGCAGTAAACCCACTTGGTAGCAGCCTGTACCACACCGATTCATTTGGTAGCTGTGGCTGAGCAGTCAGACTTACCTCAAGAAGAGTTAGGCAGTATATAGAGTATACACAATAGGTACAGAGAAACAGTAGCACAAGCAAACACTGACCAGAACTTTGGTGTAAAAGTATATAATTATTTATTTAAAGACACACTTGTAAATTACACTAGCAAAAAGAGGTAAGTAAATTCAGCACACAGTCACTATCATATATATACAACCCTAATTACTTATTAGACAAGTCTTAGTGAGAAATACCACTTATTTTCAGACAGAGGTGAGCGCTTAACATAAGATGGCACTCTAATAAGTTATAAAAAAAGGGAGGGAAAAAGGCAGAGTTATAGAAGCACACAAGTTTCAATACTTTTACAAGAACCACAGTAAGGCAGGATAGGCAGAGTTCTACTGGAGAGCAAGGAATCAATTTCAAGGCCCACTCTTGGAGAGAGCAAGCAGAAGGGGTCCAGGTTCACACAGTGAGGTTATGCCCTAAGAGTCTTGTAGATAGTTCGCACAAAAAGGATGAAATTAAAGTCAGGAAAAGTTAGCTGGGTTGTCCCAGGCCAGCCCAGGTTAGAAAGTCGAGGCTTTACTGTCACCCCAAACGATCTGTCGAAAGGGAAGCCAGGCGGGACACAGTACCTTAAGTGTGAAGGAAGCTCCAGCGGGGGCAGTTGTTCATGGCAGCGGGTGCAAGTCAGTGTTTCGTCCAGAGGAAGAGGTCATCTCGCCGTGGAGGAAAGATGAAGGTAGTTGTGCTGCCAGGGAAGAAACCAGCCGCGGAGTTCTTCGGTTAAAGGGCACTACCCTTCTCTTCGCGGTAGTGGTAAACCATGGTATTCCGGTTGCCGGGGTGCTTGGCACAGGCAAGGCGGCCACAAGATGCTCCAGGAAGGTGAAAAGGCGGCAAAACTGGTTATCCCCACCAGACAAAGGAAGAACACTCTCCGGACTGGAGAGCTCCTCGTCGTCGGGAAAAGTGGTGAGACGGTTCAGCAGGGCTCCACCGGTGGTGTCGTCGTTGCAGGTTGGCTCAGCTTCTCCCTCCTCGGATTCTTAGGTCCTGTGGCGACTTCTGATGTTCCAGTCCCCAAAGCCCTGCTTTTATGCAGCAGACCCGCATTTATTCAGCCTAGCTGTCAATCAAACATGCTAAGTGGTGGCCAATCACACAAGAGTGCGACTTGAGTTACCAAGGTAACTCAATCCAGGCTGCCTAAACCCCTCCCACATCCCCTGTGGTACCCAGACAGAGTGGCACCACTTTTGGAGGCTTTTGTGGAGAAGCCCGCCTAAAAGCGGAACAAAGGGCTTGACTTGGGTTGGAGTCACAGAAGAGAACACAAACGCCATTTTAGAATCGAGTTCTGGCAAAAAATACCAACCGGTGAATTAATATTAAATAAATAAACCGGCGTAATGTTCGAGGCTATGAGAATTAAATAATTAAAGTTGGTAGCCTCGAACAATGGGAAAATCCCACAGATATATTCACGGTCGCATATAAAAAGTAATATCCACTGCCACCAGCCAAAACTCGATCAGGGGGGACGGAGACGTGCCCCCTCGAATAACAGACCCCGGGGCAATCGAATTGCCCCGACCAGTACGTCCACAATATGATGGTTTGTACTGGTTTCTGTTCATAATTTTGGACTAGTAAAGCCAATGGTGACTTTACATGCCCTGGGAGACAGTAGTCAGTCCCAGGGCATGGAGTCTATGTTGGGGGGTCGCTACGACAACCCTGGGTTACGGCACAGAGGGTGCTGTGTAACCCACATCAAAAACACATGAGACCCTATGGAGTAAAAGACCCCATAGGCCATAAAACACATGGAAAGATAAAGGAACACCTGAAATCATGTCTAAGAGTGGGAGTAAAAGAGTTTCACTCTTAGCAGGAGAAAAAAATAAACCCCAAAAATCCAGCAAAGCTGCTGGGGGACTCACTAGGTTTGGGAAATTAGCCTTTACAGAGAATTCTCCATAACACATCGGAAGAAGAAGGGCTACCTCAGCGCAGACAGCTCTGCAGTGCAGTATGCGTCCTTATTGGAAAGACGTTTCAAGGCACTGCAACTCCCAGTAGCCAAAGTGTTTGTTAAACGTGCAGTGCATATTAAGCGAACAGATTTTATCTCTTGCAGGAACGAAGCCGCAGATGTAGAATCCAAAAAGGTTGCATATTCTCCAGAAATTTCAAGTTTTGATACTAAGTTTTAACAAAATTCAGTTACAACTATGTTAATGCAAGAGGGGTTTAATAAGTTGTCAATAACCCACTTAATAGAAATACAGGCAAGCGCACCACAGGAAGAGCAAGAACTATGGAAGCAAAGGGGATGTTCTTTATCCCCCAAGGAAGCATTATGGTGACGGGACAGCATTGGAAAGCCAGTGGTGCCAGTAACTTTATTAAAGGTTGCGCTTGAACAGCTGCATTACCCCACACATGTAACTAGAGAAAGCCTTGCTGCAAATATTGCAGAATACAGGTTAATTTCTAATTTGTTGGAACACGTTGCATTATGTATGGTGAATTGCATTGTGTGTCAAATCTTTAATGCTTGGCATACACTGAGAACGATTAGAGGAGTAATACCTTGACCAAATGGTCAGTTTCAGCATTTGCAATTGCTGCAGGAATGTAATGGATATAGATATCCATTAGTGGTGGTGTGTCCCTTTTCTAGTGACGTTTTTAGTGTGCAAAGTATTCCAGAGGTGGGATGTGTGTGCGAAGTATTAAGATACGATAATGGGCCACATTCTGTCAATGAGTTATTCAAACAAATAGAGCTTTTATTAAGTATAAAGCACAAGTTCTCTTCTTCGTATCAGCCGGAAGCGAACAGAATATGTGAGAGACTCAACGGCCTCCTCAAAGAAAGGATTGCCAAGATTAAACTGACTTTGAAAAAGAGATGGCTGAATTGCCTACCCCTGGCCTTATATCGACTTATATGCCTTTGGAATCAGCCAGGATCAGACCACCACCTCACCACGCATGAACTAGTGACAGGACGTCGAATGAGAACACCCCTTACACCTCCGTCTAGGATTAGGAGTGATGCCCATAGTGTAGCTAATTATTTAGGTGATGAGATGCATGATTATTTGACATGTATGACTACCAGCATTTCTTTCATTTTAGATTAAGTCAAGCGTCGGGGGGGCGGTCTAAGAACACAGAAGAAGATAATTCGACAACCAATCCAAGTGACCTATTACCACCACCTAAATTATATGTTCGGGACCAAGACCCGATTAAGAATTTTACCTGGAATTGGCATGAGCCACGTTTTCATGGCCAATTCTGTGTTGTAGGAGTGTCCACTTCTGCTGTGAAGGTACAAGGAAGAAGAGCTTGGTTGCAACTAAGTGACATGAAAATGTATAAAGGTGAGACCTTCCCTCCCACCGTTGCTGATCCAGAAGCAAGACAAGAAGAAGAATGTCCACGTCTGCAGACCCAGACCCAGATGACTAAGAAGAAGGATGATAAAGCAACAAGTGATTGCTAAGTACTTTATTTGGACTGGAATTCAATAGACACTCCTGATATATATTTTAGCAGAGAGTGCAAGTACTCAGAGAATTCCATGAATTTTGAAATGAACTTTTAGAAATGTATTAAAGCAGAGAATAATGCATCAGAGTTATGCCTAAATGTCAGTTCTTGATCAGAAACTAAAAAAGGGATCAGTACCCAGATTAATTTCATGGATAATATTTGTTTCAAGTTATACAAACACATGTTACCTGCCGACAGTGACGCTCATCGGCTTGTGGTTGCTGTCTTTGTGTTCATACTTAAATCTTACCCTGCTCTTGTTAGAAGAGACGTTAATATTCACACTTTCTTACAGGATTCTAAAAACAGTCCATTGATAAGACTCCTTATTGCTATAATTGAACAAATTATACAGTTGCAGGCATAAAAGAAATGTGATTAAAAATGATTAATGAAGAAGATGGTATGATCTTAGAGGTTGAACAAGTTCAGCAAGTAGTACGATGGCGCGAGAAATGGTTGCCCAGATGTTTAAGCATGATATACATTTGCATGAATGTTCTTGTGGTCTTTCTCTTCCTCATCTTTCACAGTCTCTATCATCTTAATGTTTCTACCGAAGAAAAAGCTCTTATGGTTTTCCCCACTATGAAATCGTACAATGACACATTTCTTGATCTCTGTAAGTATATTGAGAGACATAATAGAGATGCAGAGGAAGACAATGAAGGGATAAATACATATTTAGACAATGCAGCTCACATGGAGAATAACATGTGGTACCAACACATGAAAATGGTAGGGGAAAGAGCATCTGACGAGAGTCGCTATGTCTCCTCTCTCATTCCTATGCCATGAATACAGTACAGACTTATTTTAAAGGAGGTTTCAGAACACGATTCAAAGTGCCTCAGCCATCTTGCAGCATTTACTACTCGAGGACAATTTCAAGCAAGTTGGGCAACCTTGCGATGGAGATCAAAAGAGTTGTTTCCACACCAGGATGACTACATCAAGACCATACAAATGGAAAAGTAGCCTGGATAGAAGAGCAAGAGGCTTGTATATCCTGAAGCAGGACAGGATGTGGTGATCGTTGAAGAAATGAAGAGAATGAATTGCCCTGATGTGATAGAAATAGCAGGATCACCTGGATGTTGGGAACAAACTCAAATGTTGATCTATGGATGAGTGCATGCCAAGAAGGGATGGGAAGAAGGAATGGTATCCTGTGTAGCTCGAATTCTGAAGACAGACTACATGCAAGAAGTGCAGAAAGTGAACAATGGATGCTTAAAGTCATGGTTCAAGCATGCCAAATTATTGACATGGGTAGAAGACGAATCCGGCCCAGTAGTTGTAATCCCGTTAGTTAATGCAACACTATGCTTCTGAAGCCATGGAAAGAACCATGTGAGATATAACAAAGAATGCAAGACCACAATTGCCACCCCCAGGATGGGAGAAGGGACAGCTATTCTTATGGATGGATATTGGGGCTTGTGGATCTAGAGCCTATATGAAGTTGCCCAAGGATTGGGGCGGAGTATGTTCCCTGGTGCTCATCCACGTTCCAGCATTAGTGATTCCTCAGAGCGATCTGAACATTGGTAAATTTCCAAAAGTGGATGCCCATCTGAGAAAAAGAAGATCGCTTGAACTTCTCCGACAGACAAAAAGAGAACATTATTTCTCAGCCAAATCGCCAAATCTATAACAGTGTATGATTCCATTCCCGAGGAGCACAGGTTGTTCAGCAGAACTTCTATGATAATGACGACTATATTCATGCCTGGAATTCAGACAGTAGCGAATGCCAAATGATTACAAATCACCAGATGGGAGCTTTTGCAGACAATCAATGCTACCATAAAGGGATTCAATGCCATTGAAGAAGAGCTGAGGGCCATACGACTGATGGAAGGAGGAGCTTGCCCCAAAATCTGGCCATCATGTTGCACATTCATACCTTCACACGATGACCAGAATGGAACCTTCACGGCCATAACGTTGTTGACAAATCTGCATGCCAAGATGGAAAATGAGACAGATGACATTGAAGATGACAGCTAGTTTGCCTCTTTGGTTTCGTGAATTCTACAGTGGTTGGCAAAGATATATAAGGTTGTTGGAGTAATACTGGTGTTAGTAATGTTTGGATTCTGTGTAGTCAGGATGGGGAGTGCCCAATGCAAGAAAACAGCAAAGGAGGAGGTAGGCATGAAGATTATGATTGATGTCAAACCTGAACCAAATGCCATGGAACTTACTGACGAAGCGGTCAGGAAATCCATAGAAGCCAGCATTGTAGAACCTGAAGGAACGAAGTTCCTGTATCCAAAGAATCATAAGAGGTACATGGGACGATGGGTCTATTGTACCCCAAATGGACAATGTAACTACATGACCTGGAGTGTAGATGAACATGTCAAATCAGCAGGCACCCTGGGGGGGGGGGGGGGGTTTTGAAAATATGGACAGCAAAGAAACATTTCGTTAAGAGACAATACCAGGATGTGGAAACAATTGAGAACTCGACCAGAAAGGGGAAATGTAGAGGAGCTGCTGCATGCCTCTGCAGGAAACCCTGGTCCCCTCCAGCCCCCCATATGTTGGAGAGCCAAGATCGTGCTCTGTTGGACCCCAGCAGATGTGCCAATACTGCAATGTGTATTCGAAAGATGAAACCCGTTGAGACAACCTTACTGAATGTAGCCCCGAAGTGATAACAACCTAAGGGAAGAACTCCCTGAAGGAATATGAAAAGGAGAAAAGAAAGAAGCTAGTGACGTCACAAGAGAAATGTACCACGTCCGGAGATACTGGCTGAAGATACTGGCTGAAGATGATGAATGGATCCTATAGAAACTAATGACAAATCGAGTGAACTTTTAAATACAAAAAAAGCAAATTACATGTGCACAAAGTGTTGCAGAGAATCAACCATTCAATAATTGTGCAGCTGCTGAAACGCATGTAGATTAAGTCATCATAGAAGCTGGCTATACATAGTGAATGCAGGCGAAGCCGCCATTGTATAGAAGCTGGACATCGGTATCATGAATTTAGTAAACCAGGACCAATGAAGAGGGAAGGGAAAATTGTGTCGCAGCAAGAATAGGCTGAATCCTGGAGCTGCATGGCGAGGTTGTCTGGCCTGGAGTCAAGACTGAAGCAGCCAAGGTCGGCTATCTATTCTGGAAAGGAGTGAACGTGCAAAGGATGAACCATGCCTTGTTAAGGTGCAAGGAAAGACCACACACCAAGAGTGCCAGGTTGTATTCATTTAAGACATTTAAAACCTGAAAAATTGACCAAATCGTGGTCTCTCGTCACATGAGCCAAGGATGAAAATAGAGTTCGGACTTGGAGTCCCAGAACACGATAGCGAGTGCCCGCACTCCCATGTATTCTGAATGCAAGGATACTTTTGCAAGGCCACATTCAAAGGCAATCTTCATGGCAGAAGGCTTGGGTGATGAGAGATGGTGGGCTAATTTGATGGGGAGGTAATGTCATGCCCTATCTCCTTGCACCTGGGTCTGGGCTTACGTGCTGCTAAGTGAACCGAATGTTCCAGACATGGCGCAAGCATGCCAACCAATTGTAGTAGTGCATTTAACGAAGGACCTTATAGTTTAAAAACCAATGAGAAACTGTGCATCTAATGTTTCTGAAGATTACATGTTTTAGAGGTAGACATATGTTGTCCACCTGACAGTGGGCGGGCAATTACACTCCTAGTTCCTATAGATAATATACTTAGATGTTCCCCTTAAGCCAATCCCGATCCCTAGTAGGTTTTTCATTATTTGCCACGTAGTATGACATCACCTCTGGCTTATTTTTAATATATAATCTTTGTTTTGTGAACATATTGCTGAGAGAAATCGAGCGTACGTCCATTGATGTGCGTTGTAACTCCTCGTTTTAGATAATTGTTAATAAAACAATACTTTGCCATCTTCCTGAGTTGGTTTCCATCCACTGCATGCTCGTTCCTTAAAGGGCCCTAACCTCAGAATATTAATGGTGCATGTTGCACAGAAGCTCCAAATTCAAAAGCAGTGCCAATGCATATTCCCAGACATGCCTCGTGCGCAGAACCTCCATGCAACATGCTGTCAGCCCAAACCACTGCAGCTTTTAACAGCATATCAATGATGGACCTTTATTAGCAGTTGAGGGCGAACCGTATGGAGTAAAGGGGAATATGGACTAGGAGTATAGTAATCACTAACGTAAATTCATTTCACTACTCATACATCCTGTCACGTACACTAATGGGATATTCTAAAGCACCATATTAAATGGGAGGTGGAAGAAATGTGCAGAATTCTGAAAGCATAACAACAGAAGATGTTCTGAAGGATTGCTTGATAAAATTGGACTTTGATTCAGAAGCTTGTATCCGTTGAGTGGTGTTTACAGAAGGGAGGAATTGCCACATAGGTTCTTTGAAAATATAATTCAAAGTTGTGCATCTCTGGGAGACCACGTAAGCTGTAGTGGCTCTTACCAAATGACCACGTTTAGAGCTGTGTCTAATTTTGGGCTTGGAATAGTATCAATGTTTGCCTGTGATTAGTGTGTTGATTTACTTTGTGGCTGCAGCATAGCATGCAGAGTTAAACTCTAAGTTGCCCCAGCATTGATGTTTCATCACCACTAGTGGTCAGTCTTACTGGTTATCAGGGGTCACTGCAGGGAGGCAATTCTTCCCAATACATGGCTGAGCTGCACCCTGTGACATCAGTGAAATCTGGGAAGGTGCAGGCTGACTGACAGGTAATGTTACCTGATGCTAGGAATTATTCTGACAGTTTGTTCTGACAGGAGAAACATCTGTGAGAAGAGTGCATAAGGCTGAGGGAGAGGAAGTTCATGGTAATGGGTCTTACAAATATATCCCTGGGCAAGAAACCTTGAATCCTGAACTCCTGGGGTTTTCCCTCCATTAAGCCAAGGGAGGGGAGCATCAAAGCATACAACTGGGGGGGCTTTACCTTATTCTAGTATGCTTTCCCGATTGCTCAATATCCATTCAAGCGGTGGAGTGCCTATGTATTACGCAAAGCAGGGGCAGGTTGTCCATAATGACCGACGGGACATAGAGTCACACATTTTGGGCAAGCCGCCAAGTCACAGGCGTTTAGCTTCCCCCAGCCTAGCGTAGCCCATTGGGGGAGGAGGATGGGGTACTGCAGCTCTGAATGTGCATTGTCTCGTGAGGATAGCTCAGGGGCAACTTGCTCACCTTGGAAGCAAGCCGGCACAGAGCAACACAGGTTTGATCCCCGGTCCGCGCTTAGAAACCTCTGGGTATTAAGCACGTTATAAATAAACAATCATATCATATCATATCATAGGGGGAGCTCTTCAACTTCCCTGCAGCTTCAGACCACATAGGCGGTGGTCTAGGGAGTGTTCCGGCTCCTCTGCACATGTACAGGCAACCAGGAGGAACTCCCTTCTAGGTTCCTGTTCATGTTGCATTGGAGATGGAGAGCCGTCGTGGGATCCTGTCCTGATGACGCAGAACAGATTCTGAACTAGGGCTGCAGGCAAGGAATGATAAAAATGTTTATAAGTGCGTGGCTGCATGTGTAAGAATGTGTGATCAAGTGTACGTTGTGTGAGAGCGTGGGTGAAAGAGTTACGAATGCAATGAATGTGTATGGGTGCGCGAGTGAATGTGTCCGAATACTGAATAAATGTGTATGGTTGGTTATGTGTTGGGGAGGAGCCCCTGCTTTAGGAGTTTGAGGTTTGGGGAGCATTTTTTACTCTTCATCAAGGTTAAAGCAAACCTGAGAAGTGTTACATTGATAGACTGACATGCACTGCTGCAGCCAATCTTACTGTGGCACAGCATTTTTTTTACTGGGCTTCAAAATTAAAGCAAATATTTTTATTTTATTTATTATTGATTTGGCTGAAAATGTCAAACTTTCAATATTTTTGTACAAAATATTAACATTTAAAACACAATTCATTTTTACAAGATGACAAATGTACAAAAGATAAAACAAGAGTAACATTTCCAGAATACTTAAAAATAGTTGTTTAAAAAGTTTCTCTGTACATTTTTTTAAATACTTCATAATTTATGTTTTAATTGACATTCTTATTCCATCATCTCTTCATTTTCTAATTTTAATTCCTGCAAATAATTTACAATTACATAACCTAGTACTCTTGATTCTGTATGAAAGATATTTTCCCATAACATGTGCGCATCTATCTGAATGTAAGAGTCAAAGTACTTTTTAAAGTGTTTAGTTCTAAGTGTTATTAGATTAGTACATTCACCCATTATATGTTTCAAGGTTTCAATCGTATGTATACCGACACATTTGGGTTACTTGTTTTGACGGATACCTTCTTGCTGTAATCTCTCTAGTTTCCCATAATTTGAATCTAAAGCGTAGGAATATTGCACGGTGCTGTGGATTAGGAGATTTTTTTCAAGTAGGGTGCAATTATTCCATATCGGAATCTCTCTTAAAATCTTAGCAAATATAATAAATGGTATGTGCCTGGATTGGCCTACCTTGCTGCAGCCAGTCTAGTTACGTTCTCTGCCTCTGGCATAACATTTTACTGGGCATCCAGGGTAAACTAAACACAATGAATTATGTGGCTAGACTGGCCTAAATTGGTGCAGCTAGTCTGGATACATTTGTAACTATGACATGTCATGTGTTTGACTGACAAAGCCAACAGGAGAATTCTTATATGGTAATAACGGCATGAATTGCATGACATTATTTTTTTATACTGGCATGTATCGTGGGCAAATGGAGTCGGAAAATGCTCCTGTGTGACTGAATTTTTTCATGTGCTACCCTACAAAATTGAATGCAAGCTGTGTAGCTTTTGACCAGTTTTTCATAGAAAGTATGCTGTAAAATGCAACATTTTAACCAATTATTTTCACATTTTTCTCAGGAGGTAGAAACTCCCCAAACCTCCCTTGGTTGGTTTGTGCTGCATCACTATGCTTGGTCACTCACGCCTTTTCATGGAAAACTTTTAAGCCCCTCCAATTAAAAGATTCACCAGCCGCTACTGGTTATAGGCCCTGGCAATGTGGGCACAAGGATCAGAGTAAGACTAGATGCCCATGGATCCTATACACCATGGATAGAGACAAACAGGGGTCTGCAACAAGGTTGTGTGCTGGCGTCTTTACTTTTCTGATTTTATATCATAGGAATACTAGATTACCTGAGCACTATAAGAACAAATCCCCCCCCAGGCTGTGCGCAGATGACATTGTGATATGCGATTTCACACCTATTGGCCTACAAAGACCCTTAAGTGCAATGGAAGAATTTTTAGGTAATTTGGTTTTGTCAATAAACACAGTGAAATCCAAAGTATTGGTGCTAAAGGGAGAAAACAAGAAAGGCTGAGTTGCCCCTTGGAAACTGAAGGGCTGTAGCCCTGAGTGGTAAATAAGTTTAAGTACTTAGGGTCTGTCCTTTATGACAACGGGGGAGTGCCGACTTGTTGATCGACCTCAAGGCCCAGTTCATGGGAGCGTCAGCGCAGCTTTGGAAATTCGAATCAAAATATGGAAGATTTTCGTTCCTCCCTGTGATAAAACTATACAAAAACAAATTGTCCCAAAATTAACATATGAGTACAGACCAGGATTGCACAAATTGACTGGTCAAAACTTGAGGCAATTGTCTGGAAAGAGGTCTTACGTTTACTGCAATCGGTTCCACTAGTGGGGATTGTATATGAATTGGGGCTGCTCCACATTCAGACCATGATTGACTGGGGGAAGCTGAAGATATTTACAAGTATATTGGCCCCTCCGGCTGCCTCTATCTACGAGAGACTAAATTTTTTGTGGCTAAAAGGCTTGTGCAAGGTCTTACCAGATTGGGGGGCAGAGTGCCTGAAGATAATGCAAATGATGGTGGCTTCAACAGAAGATTTGAGAGCAACGACTTACTTGGTTAAACAAAAGCTCGCCAGACATGTGTGGATTACACTCAGAGAATTTAATGCAATATCAATGCTTTGGTGACCACTTTGTCTGGACAATCAAGAACTGTAACAACGTTGCTCCATATTTGAAGAAGCACCCGTCAAGGCTTTTTAGGTCCCAAATGTTGACTTAAACTGAATGTACTCCCTCCCCAAGAAGTTCTGGGTAGACGAAACAAAGTGCCAAGGGACCAGAGACTTTGCCGGCACTGCCACAAGGAGATAGAGACCTTAAGACATTTATGTGTGCAATGTCCCACCTTGTGTATTCTGAGGGGCCAAATTATACCTATGAATTTTATACCAATTGAACAGGATCTCTGGAGGGGATACTAAATATAAATGAAATATCTTTAATTCGTTTTTTAGCGTTTTTAAAAGCAAGTACAATGGAATTTTAATGGTTATTTCTAAATTATGGGAATTTATGTGCATTTTGTTTATGTTTGATGAAAATTGTTTTTAGGTGATGGATATTGCAGGAATTTTAGCAGCAATGAAATGGAACTGTCAAATGTCTTAAGGATTTGTAAACGTGCTTCTTTGTATGTTTTGTGTGAAAAGTACAGATTTGTACTGTAATGCACAATAAATAAATAACAAATGAAAATAATAGCCCCTGGCAAGCTTTGAACACTGGGGAATCAGAGAGAGACTTACTTTACAGTACTGACTCACTGACTGAGCATTACACTAAATATAGAAGGATGTGACTTAAACAAGTACAGTAGGCAATGTAAAGCAGTAATGGAAGGATTCAAGAAACTGTCTCACAGACATGCTCATTTGAAGCATCATAAAGGTTCGGGGTTGATAAACTCGTCTGTTCTAGCCTCACTATTTGATAATCTGCATATGCCAGCTAAGGTGCTGATCGTATTGCAGGGTACCAGAGGCTTGTGATATTTGGCCGCAGGCTCTGTGAATGCCATATCTGGTGATCAGGGGAAGCATTGGACAGTGCCTTAAAATTAAAGTGATAGTTACACCAAAGAACATCTGCTCGGTGTACAGCAAGTTATGCGACTAAATGGTGGAAGGCGTCAGTCCTCTACTCTAGCAAGAAGGAGTAACATGACTAGTTTCTACGATACTGGGTCTGACCGTCTACAGTCACTGGATCACCATTTCAAAGTGCTCAACTTTGCTCGAGTTCTTCCACTGCTCCTCATCTGAAGCAGCTTGACACAGGGGTGAGGGAGATGCCATGGTAACTAGAGAAAAGAGAAGCGTGTAAGAAAGGGTATTTGGGGAGGCAGGGAGGCTTTGAGACTAGAAACGGGCAAGGGAGTTAAGTACAGGGTTTTGAAGGGGGTCCGCCCTAATGAAGAGTATTATGCACCCCCACCCTTCACTTAGTTACTGCGTGCCCACATACAACAGGTCGTGTTTCGGTATGCTGCCTTTTGTTTGTTGGGATTTCCGCTTTGCGGCCTGCAGAACACGAAAGTAAAATGTGTACAGTTGGCATTTCCCTCGTAAAACAGTCAACCCTATAGGCGCTGTGGCTTAAGAGTTCAGGTATCCTGGGTGCTGCATTCCTGTTGCAGGTGAGTGCAAAAAACCTTGTGCAGCATCGCCAAATACGACAACAACAACAAAAAAGAGTTAGGCATGCATGATCCTCGGATGAGGGACTTTCCTGAGCCTAATGGACTCGAAACTAACGCCATCTAACAACAGAGGCTTTTTGAAAGCCTTAGAGTCACTGGGCCTAGTAAGATCGCTGTTTTATTCTCCTCTGTTCCCCTCCCTTGCCTTGTCACGCTCTGAAACACTTGTGTACGAGCGCGATAGAAATAAAATATCAATGCCTGCCCCCTGGACTCCCAGCAACAATTGCAAACTGTTGGGCTATTTACCCATTTTTTGTTAAAAGTATGCTCTACAATGCAACATTTTAACCTATTATTTAAAAAAAAATTCACAGGGGGAAACCCCCCCGAACCTCCCCTTAATGCCCCTCCACTTAAAAAAGATTCACCAGCCGCCACTGGCCCTCAGACTGTGTTGGGAACGGGATGGGGGAACCGAGGGACTATGGTGGGAGCACAATGGACGGGAACCATGGGATAGTGATGGGAGCAGAGTGGGGAGAGCCCTGGGTGTGTGATGGGGTGGGGAGAGACCAGCGACTGGGTAGGAGTGGGATGAGGGAGCCCAGCAACTTTGATGGGAGCAGGTGATGGCGCGCAATATATACTGTCCATTTGGCATTTCTGGGGGGTCCCGACCTGCCCAAATTTTGCTCAGGGGGGCCCTGGCCAAAAAAGTTTGAAGACCACTGCCTTAGACCAAAGCAAACGGGACTTGAATGTAAAAGACTGGACGAAGGCTGCAGACCCAAGAATAGTCTAAATACAATGCGAACACCTGTTGACCCCCGGATTGTGAAGGATCTTCTCTGACTCGATGTCAATATTGAGGAAGAACAGTGCGAGCAGATTTCCTGGTTAATATGGAATTTCGGAACCACTTTTGGCAAGAAAGAACGACAGCCTCGTAAAAAATAGAAATGGTTCTTCTGAGCAAAGCACCTGAATCTCACCATTTCTACATGCAGACTTTATAGTTGCCAGGGAAGATGTTTTCCAGTTCTTGCATTTTAAACCTGCGCTTGAATGGCGCAGAAGGTTTGAAAGTACAATATTCAAGTCCCAGGTGAGATGGGAAGTGTTCCGTGTGAATGATGCTCAATCTTGAACCCCTTAATCCTTTTACATTTGCTGCAAAATTCACTAACCCCTATCGAGTCGTAATCCAAGGCCTCACTAAGAATTAAGCTCTGCGTGCAGACCCCTCAGAGATCTCAAGCCTCTCAAGGATTAGTGGCCAAAATGTACCCCATGTTTCCCAGGGCAGGTGTGCTTGTGCAGTTAGGTTTGCAATCTCCAGATGATGGTGGCAGTTTGGAAGAATAGAAGTATCCTGCTCACTGACAGAGAGCCCCTAGGTGGTGCTCTTGCATTAGAAACAGTGAGGGAGATTCACGACTGAACCTGAGTCTTTCTAAGTGTAAAATGATACAGGGAGCCACCGACACCTCTGGTAGGGACAGTCGAAAACAGATCTGACAAGTATGAAAAGATGTCTGGCTAAAAGGCTGAAAAACTATCCCGATCGCCGGTTTTGGCATAAGAAAGTTTGAATGCGTCAACTCTCAATGACTACGCGACTTCTAACTGTCTCAAGGAATGCAAACATGAGTATGTCAATTTCAGTAACATTGTCTGCTGTGTAGTGGAGCGATACCATGTGGTTCGTTGCTTACTTTCATACAGGATGTAGCCTTTGATGACTGGGAATCTGACATTGTTCAGCTATCTAGTTTTATTCCTTTGAAAAAGGAGATCCTCCTGTTGCAAGAGGTTACCAGACCCTCAAAATGGTGATGTGATGGCATTTGCACGTGCAACAATGTCTCCTTTTTATTACTCGTTTTCCACTTCTTCACATAGTGCATTTCCAAAAGCTCTCGATTGCTGGCTTCAGCTCTGTGTCTTTCTGCTCCCTCACCCACCTCCTACTCAGAAATGCCCCTGTGACTCTGAACCTCCTAGTTCCATCAGGGATCGCTCTCAAGGCCCCAGCGGCTCTAACTGGATGACACCTTTTTCAACTCGCAGCACAGGACCTGCAGGTCGGGCTCTGCCAAATTCTTTTGAAGGGCATTGGTCATTTGCTCGGCAAATCGAGGAAAGGCTCAGTCGACTCATGGTTTTCTGCAGTCCACCTCGGCTCTCAGGGGCACATCATAGTCAGGCCCCGCATAAAACCACAGATTTGGATTAATCTGAGATAAAGTCAGCAAATCAGCCAGGAACACAAAAGTGTGCAGGGGTTATTGCTAAATGTTACATCTAGGGCTTGTGCCTTCACATCAATTGCATGTAGAAAAGAACTGGCAGTTCCAGTCCAGTTATCTTCCTAACATTAGTATTGTGCAAATGGGTTGGGTATGTGGACAGGGAGACATACTGCAATGGTTTTTTTCTCCATTTAATTATGGAATTGGTTAGAAAAAGAAATGTATGGATAAAGGAGCACAACTTTGTTTTATTACCACAAAATATTACCCTTGTTGTAATGTGTTTCCTGAGATGATCCTGTGTTTATAATCAATATGAATGTATCATGACGAAGAATTGTTGCCATTTTGGCACCCCTTCTTTTAATGAGGCAACATTTGCTACTTGTAGGAGCAATATGTCGCACTTCGATGCACCCCTACTGGGTGGGGCCGCAGTAGGCTGCCCCCTAGAACTGCTTTGAATTAAAAATGCACCTGGCCAAAAACTGTAATCAGAACACAGGAAGCTACGGACATTAGGGCTTTTGCGAGATATGTACATTGAGTCTAAGGAAATAGGTTTGTTACCGGCATCTACAAATCATGCTACTATATCAGTCTTTATGAAAAAGGGTAAAGACAGTAATCTACCTTCTAGTTATCGCCCGATAAATTTGATAATTACTGACAACAAGACACTAGCTAAAGTATTGGGATATTGAAAGTTTAATGCAAAAACTAGTGCACACAGATCAATCAGGTTTTATTAAAGATCGGAGAACTTCTAGCAACATCCGAAATCTGTTGATGACTTTATCGCAAGCCCAGAATTCAGATGAGGACATAGCGGTGTTCTCTCTTGACGCTGAAAAGGCGTTCAACCGAGTTAATTGGCAATATTTGTTTTCGGTCTTACGTGCAATGAATTTATGAGAAGATTATATTTTGTGGGTTGCCCTATTGTATACTCATTCCACAGGAGATGTTAAAACGAATGGTTTGTTATCGGAATCTTTTAACTTGCAGAGAGGTACTAGGCAGGGTTGCCCGCTCTCGCCATTGTTATTTGTATTGGTCATTGAACCTCTACCAATTGCTTTGAGATGTAATTCGAGCTTAAAAGGCCTACCCTTTAGAGGAGTTGAGCAAAAATATGGTTTTATGCGGATGATCTTCTGCTGGTATTGCGAGATCTGGAGGTGTCAATACTAGCACTAATGAACATGCTTGATCAGTTTCACAAAGTGGCTGGGTATAAAATCAATTGGTCAAAGTCTGAAGTTATGCCAATTGCTCAATGTTGTGATAAATCTTTGGTGACTAACTGGGGTTTTCAATGGTGCTTGAATAGAATAAAGTATTTGGGTGTTTGGTTAACTCCGGTGGTAAGTGACATGGTGGAAGAAAACATGGGGGAGGCCTACAGGGATCTAAAAATGAGTTTCCAGAGGACGTTTTTGTTGCATTTATCGCTGTGGGGCAAGGTGAACGCCTTGAAGATGAACGCCACACCAAAAGTCAAAAGTCAATTACATTTGAGCATGCTTCCCATGAAAATAAAGTCAACATTATTGGAGATTGACTGATGGCCTATTACAATCATTTATTTGGGATGGGAAACCCCCAAAACATAGGTTGTGGAAGCTTCAACTACCAACTAAGAAGTGGGGTGTCAGGGGCCCAAATTTCAAGGCGTACCATTTGGCGTTTTCAAGCCACTTCATCATTCCTTTTTTGGAAGATCCTCCTGGAAAGTGGGCTGTGACTGAGGCGAGCTTGATGTGCCCTCTTGCCCCAAGGGCAGTGCTTGCGACAACCAATAGACATAATAAGAAAATTCCCATGACTGAATCCTTAAGGGAAGTGTGGAAAAATATATATGACATTTGTGGCTCGGTGGCTCTCAAGTCGCCTGATGCCTCTATCTGGTTGAACACTGCTTTTACTGACAGAGGCAAGTTTTTATTTTGTCCGGAGTGGTGTATTGGTGGAATTAATTGGATTGGCAACATCTGCAAGGATGGGAAATGGATTAATAATGAAGAGTTGTGTGCAAAATGTAAAATTGATAACTTCTCTATTACAGATTACATAAATTGAAAAGATGTATTGGAGAGGTTGATTGGAGTGGGCTTGTAAGTATGGAACTATTCACTAAAGATAACGATATGGCCAAAAGATCTCTCATAAGCAGGGTGTATCATCAAATTGTGGCAAATTATAAAGAGAACTCAGAATAATGATTGAATGGAGTAGAAGATTGGGATGTGAAATTACATCTGGTATGTGGCTGGAGACGTGTGCAAATGTGAAACTTTGTTCAATCAGTTTGAGTGAACGCTACAGACAAATAGAAATCCTTAACAGGGTATACTGGTGCCCAGAAAGACTTAAGAAGAGGGGTATGCTGGACTCTGATGTTTGCTGGAGTTGTGGGAATGAGGTGGGTTGTATGGAACATATGCTCTGGGACTGTGTTCGGGTCCGTGGTTTCTGGCATGATGTCTGTACAATGTGTCTACGTGTTCTAAATCAAGAATTGGATCTGGATTTCTAAACAATGGTTTTAGGGAGTAATGATTTACTTGAGGATCTTTCTTTATCTGAAAAAAGTTTTTATTCAGAAATGCTTCAATGTGCAAAAAAAACAATTTTGAGGGGATGGAAATCCCAAATTCCGCCAAAATCTGTTGATTGGATTGAAGAAATGAATTGCTTGGCGAGCATAGAAAAGATTATTTACAGAAGGTTGGGGAAGCTACATTTGCATGCAAAAGTTTGGGATGATTTCTTGAGTATGTACTAGTTCTTGAACATGTGAATAATATGCTTTTTTTTCCTTAACTCTTCATATAGCTTTTCTTCTTCCTTCATTTTCTGTATTTATTGTATGATATAATGTATTTTGTCATCTAATGTTCAGTTATTATGTAAATAAAGAATAAAAAAGGAAGCTACGGACATGGTCAATCAGTAGAAATAAGAATTCTATTTTTGACAGTCATTAAGTGACAGAAGACAAGGACTAAAGGGCATCAAAGTGTACATTGTAAACATCCCATTGCCGTTAAAAAACAATATGAACAATACAATGCAGCCGCTAGGTATGGATTACTGTCATTCTGCACAGTTCAAACCATAGCCTTTTACTGTTCGTCATCTTCCTTCCTATCAAAGTGCTGAACACATGTCAGCTGATTTTAAAAGAAAAGAACCCTGATGTACCTACTTGTCCAACCTTAGAAAGTTTGAGTTCCCGCAGTATGTAGTCATGAGCAGGTGTCTCTTTGACGTTCCTGACCCGCATAACTCCATATTCCTTCAGGGCAAATTCCTCAGGCCAGTATTTGACACACTTACTCTGGAAGGTAAAAAGGCATGAAACAATGGTAAACCTACAACTAAAATAACGCAGCATCATGAAGTGGTTAATACTTGTCTGGTGGTAACAAATATGGCGGATTATCAATGCAACAACAAATATTCAAATTAATAATACCTTGTGTTTGTACAGGACTTGCTATGGAAGGTTTTGCAATGTTACTGTAACTGGTGTCACTGAAAAGAAGTCAGTACTTCAACAGAGTTCCAGAAAGATGTTCTACTAGTTAGGTACATTCAAGACAACACCAACCTCTAAACTTCAAGTGTCCGTCAGTGGTGGAAAGAAGTGCCCGGTGTGGCTGCCTTTCAAAGAGCATGATCGCAGTGTCTATAGCTGTAGGAAGACATGTGATTGCATTGCAGTTGCCCTGCTGTGCCATGAGCAAGGAAATTAATGACTAGCGGTATGAGCAGTGGCAGTCAGCCTGGGAGCCTGAGTTAGTTACTAATGGCAGAAAGTATATTGCGGTTGGTGGTCGCTTAAAAAGACTCCTACCCTTCTGAAGAGAGCTGAATTTGGACCTGTGATTTCCGGGCACTAGGCCAGCTCTTTACTAGCTAGTGAAAGATTTTTAAGGTGCAGTACCTTATATTTTACGGTTTTGTATGGGGTTTCTAACTTCTTTATTTGACATATATTAGTTCTCTAATAATTACTTACCTGGTACTTTTTGTATTCACTTGCTATGCTAACCTACAGTATTCTAAACAGATCTAACTGAAGTCTTAGTGTTCTTAGCTAAGCACATCAAAGTGAATGTGTATATAATAGTAGTAAATGCCTTTGTGTGTTACTTTCCTGTGGTTTATCATTTCTAGGAGTTTTTCTATGGCCTAAATAAAGAACTGTATTTTTATGTATTCTGCCTTGTATTATTAAGAGTGCTCTGTGTGTGCTTACTTGAACCCTTCTCACTCTCATGCCCTTCTAAGTCTAAGTGTTGTTGCTCCATACTACCCAGATAGAGTTTGGCTAGACAGTGTCTAAAACCTTTCATTACAATAGGATGGTCTCCCAGAATCTGTACACATGCTGAGGAGCCAAGTGTCCCCATTTCTTGCAGGGGTCACAAATTCTCTTCATTTCAAGTTGAACAAACCCCCTAAATATTTCAGACATTTTCCTTTAATGGGTTATAGGACGCATTTTTAAAACTATACATTTGTGCATATATATCAATTACCTTTCCCCTTTCAACTTCTTTGGTTGTCATGACAATAACTCGAGAATTTTCCTGAAAAACCATCCTCCAAAAGTCATTGACAGTGTTCTGCAAGCATCCTTGCGTGGCAATATAGCGTTTTCTTGGCTTGGAGTTGTTGCATTTATGATCACCTTCAGGCTTAATACAAAGAAAAGTTAATCAATTAAACGAACAACTTGCCATACAAGGGGCCAACTTCCAAAGTATTTATGTTTAATATTTGACACATTTCAATCAACAACCAAGTATCAAATATGAATATCAAAAAACATGACCGTAGGTCCACCAGTTTTGAAAAGGGGGGCAAGAACTGCTGTCCTGCAATGGCACATATCAGGGAGATTTTCCCACAGCCCTCTGGTGAGTTTGGGTGAAGAGAACTATCCCAAGGGGGAAGACAGAATGTAAACCAAACCTAAACCAAAACTCTTTGAATGGGCAATGCAGCAGAGCAGTCAGGCTTCACTCTTAGGAGGAGATGGACAGGAAGCTGGGTACAGTAAGGCCCAATAGTTCCACAAGAAAATACATTATTCAGAGATACTGATGGAGTAAGTTACTTACCTGTAACTCCTGTTGTCCAGCAATTTCTTTTTTAACTGTTTTTTAACTTGTTCTTTTATATCGTGCTTAATGCCAGCAAGTGGTTCCTAAGCCTGGAATCGGGATTCAAACCTGTGTTGTGCTGCGATGTCTTGCTTCCAAGACAAACGCATTGCCCCTAAGCTATCCTTCCTCCCCATCTTTCATGGATTCACATGCTATGAACATTCCCCGTCGTCAGACTGGGAATCGTTGGTTACCCTTGGGTTTCCCTTGCTGGAAGCATGAAACACTATTTTGTAGCTTGTCACCCTCCTTATGGGTGCTTTTGGTCCAACCCAATAGTTAATGTTTTGTTAATGTTAAAGGACATTTGTACCGCGCACTATCACCACTGAAGTGGTCCCCTGGTGCTCTGGCGGGTCTGAAAAAGGGGAGGGAGGGGTGGGTTAGTGGGAATAAGCTGGAAAAGTGCAAGAGAGCCGTGATATGGTGTTGACAGCCTCAGCCCGGTCGGTCCGTTGGCTGGGCTTGGGGTGTTTTATGGTCCGTAGTCGTCGTGTGCTGTTGTGCAAGCCTATGTGTGGTTTGTTTTGTTGTTGCATTGTTGTGAAGTTTGTGCGGATTGCTGCGTTTTAGGCTTGTTGTTGTGTTTGGTTATAGTTTGAGAGGTGTATGCAGAGGGGTGGAATTGTTAGTTGGTTGGTTAGTTGGCATTGCTGTCCTTGCAATTGTGGGATTCCACCTGGGTGCGGTACATGCTAAAAGTCACACTTCTATCTAGATGTCGCGCAAGCTAAAGTTCAGAATTCCATACTAGTGTGGCACATGCTAACAGTCACATTTCTGTCTAGATGCGACCCAAGCTAGGGTTCAGAATCCTGAGTGTGGTGCATGCTAACAGTCATATTTTTATCTAGATTTGACGCAAGCTTAGTTCAGAAGTCGTGTGGTGCATGCTAAGAATCGCATATGCTAACAGTCACATTTCTCAAATTCCATCAAGTGTGGCACATGCTAACAATCATATTTCTATCTAGATACAATGCGGGCCAAGCTTGAGAATTCCATCTAGGTGTGGCAAATGCCAACAGTCACCCTCTATCTAGATGCGACGCAAGCCAGGTTCAGAATTTTAAGTGTGGTGCATGCTAAGAATCACATATGTTAACAATTACGTTTCTGGAATTCCATCTAAGTGTGGCATATGCTAATAATCACGTTTCCGTCTAAATGCCGCGCAAGCCTTAGTTCAAAATTCCATACCAGTGTGGCACATGCTAACAGTCACATTTCTGTCTAGATGTGACGCAAGCTAGGGTTCAGAATCTTGAGTGTGGTGCATGCTAAGAATCACATATGCACATTCTGCAACAGTCACATTTCTGAAATTCCATCTAAGTGTGGCATATGCTAACAATCACATTTCTGTCTAGATTTGGCACAGGCTAATCTTTGTGCTTCTCTCAGGGGTATGGTACTAGTTAACATTATACTGCAGGCAGTGTTTGTTGTCCAGCCATGAATAGGTTTAGGCTGGTGGTCACATATCTCTCTAATAATGCATGGTGTAGGTCTGTAGCAGTCTAGGCCATTGAAAGGTAAGTTAGAGTGGCAGGAGCATTCTGGAGTAGAGTAATTGCTCTACCCCCCACCCATGCCAGCACTTAGTTTTGTCGGTGTCTGGTGGCTTCATTGGCTTCCCCTGCAGACACCTGCAGACACATCTTGGAGCCGCCGAAGTCGGAGCCGCCCTTGGCCTTGGGGCCCTTAGCCACAGGGGCTGTCAGGCAGAGGGCTGAGTGGGGTAGGTGAGTTTTGAGTACTCATCTGGCCAATCCGGCTTGCGCATCGTGCTGGGAGGCGGGAGAGGGGGGAGGGGGAAGGGAAAGGGAGAGGGAGAGGGAGGTGGCTGAGACGGGGAAGCTGTGGCTTGTTAGGCCGGGCCGTGACCAGCATGGAGGCATTCTGGTGGAAATTAGCAGGCCCTAGAGGGTGGCATGGGCATCCTCACTCATCTGGCTCTGGGTGTCGAAAGGCAGCCAGGAAGAGCCGCGGTGTGTACACCGGGCATGTTATAATCAACGGGCTAATCCGGCTCGCGCATTGTGCTGGGAGGCAGGAGGGGGGAGAGAGAGGGAGGTGGCTGAGACGGGGAAGCTGCGGCTTGTTAGGCCGGGCCGTGGCCAGCATGGAGGCATTCTGGTGGAAGTTAGCAGGCCCCAGAGGGTCGCATGGGCAGCCTCACCTGGCTCTGGATGTCGAAAGGCAGCCAGGAAGAGCCGCGTTGTGTACACCGGGCATGTTATCAATGGGCCAATCCGGCTTGCGCATCGTGCTGGGAGGCGGGAGGGGGGAGAGAGAGGGAGGTGGCTGAGACGGGGAAGCTGTGGCTTGTTAGGCCGGGCCGTGACCAGCATGGAGGCATTCTGGTGGAAGTTAGCAGGCCCTAGAGGGTCGCATGGGCATCCTCACTCACCTGGCTCTGCATATCGAAAGGCAGCCAGGAACACCGGGCATGTCAATGGGCCAATCCGGCTCGCGCATCGTGCTGGGAGGTGGGAGGGGGAGGGAGATTGAGGTGGCTGAGACGGGGAAGCTGCGGCTTGTTAGGCCGGGACGTGGCCAGCATGGAGGTGGTACCTCGAGTAGTTAGCCACTAGCCCTGCCTTCTCTTCCTCTTTTCAAATTTTACCCGTGTGTTGAAGATGAAGGGAATCCTCAGGTTTTCTCCACATAGAATCTACATCTCCATCCAGACAAACAATTTGACAAATACATCTTCATTTCTTGTTCAAGAGAACAATTCTACAAATGTACATTCACAGGATGCTCAGTGATTTGTCCCGGCTGCATCGTGTGACAAGACAGGTGAGGATGGAGGCGAAACGTAGACCCGTTTAAGGCCTGTGCCACTTGAGGCCTCAAAAACATGTACGAAAGGGACAAACATAGTGATTGTATATACTGTTTGTAACCCCATCACACGGTGGACTGTTATAACATATGTAAGGGTGTTGGCTCAAAGACCCTTAAGGACAGGAACCAGCGGCTGGTATGCTGGCTGAATGAGGTCAACTACCCAAAGTACCCTATCGACATTGAGTATATTAAGAGCATGGCCATCCCCATCCCTGGGGCTGGACGTCCCCTTGATGGGTGAGAAGAGGCCCTTCCAAGGATCCAGTACAACCTCCATCACCCAGGAAAAAGCCATTGTCATCAAACAAGCGGACGCAGAGCCCGATGTTGAGTACGTCGACAAAGGAGAAATCGCCCGGTAAATCGGTAGACAAAACCAAGCACCATAAGCACAATTCCAAATCCATGGAAGGATTGAAGGTGTCGTCTACAAAGGCATCATCGGCAGCATCGACGTCAAAAGGGCGCGAAAAACATTCAAAGCCCCCAGGGCTGACCAAGTCTTCAGGCCATAAGGCCCCTCCGATCACATTGACGGTCAACATGTCGACAAAAGCCTTTGCGTCGAAGGCGTCCTTATCTGGGGCATCTGGCCAGCCAGGAGGGCATTCCAAATCAGTCAGACAGGGTAAAAACTTGGCCTCCACCCTGTTGACAGCGCCACCTAAAGAAGGCCTGTCTACAGACGTGCCAACGAAGCACAAGCAGAAGACCGGCTTGTTGACGGACGTGGCGGCAAAGCACAAGCAAGGGGCAACAGGGGCTTCAGTCGGGGATGGCAGGTGCGTCCTCTCCCGGTAAACCCCATTGTAAACAGATAAGTGCCAGGAAAAAGACAGCCCGTCAGCATTGGTGACGATATTCTCGTCAAAAGAAAGGCAAAAGAAATCACAGGGTCAAGGGTCAGGCCTGCTGCCCCCAGAGCCAGTCTTGTCGACAATTCAATCACCCACAGCCCTCAGGCTGGAGGAGCCTCTGGAACAAGTCGGGCCCTCACCAATTTCTCCAATTGCATCCTCCGAGGTCATTCCAGAGGAAATATTACAGCACGAGATAGATACGGGCTTTAAGACGCAACTCAAACAAATGCAGTGTTCAGACTCAGAGGAGTCGGTCATACTACAGGAAGGAGCCCCGAGAAGGCCAGCTACTCCAGGGAGACACATTCCTGGAGAGGACCAATCAGATCAGGGCCGGGGAATATTGACAGCATGTGAATCCATTAAAGATCCAATGCTGGAGAAAAACGTACACTCTTTAGTAAAGTATTACACATGGAAAATAAGTAGACCAATGAACACTATAAACGCCACACAAGAGTAACATAGTATTTATAAAAACACTAAAGAGCCTTGCCAACCCTAACGCTAGTATCAGGAGAATTATCTGGTGTTAGAACACTCTGGATTACACATTATGGTACTGGAGGGGGAGAAATGATTTCTAAACATACGTAATGTAAATACACATAGATAAGGAATAAGGAATAGAAACCCACGTGCCCCCTGAAGAAAAGGGAAAAGAAGACCTATTGGTTTTCAAATTGCTCCTTTTAGCAAACAAATTCTCCCCTTTGAACATGTTGGTGAAAGAGTCGGGGGAAACAAAACCAAGGCCGGGAGGGCTCATAGTGACCCTGATGCTCCCGCTGGCACCCCGTTTGATCCCTGTGGTAGGAATGAAGTCCAGGGAAAGAGGGTGCATGTAAAGGCAACAACGAGGCCTGTTGGATCTCAGGTGTATAATGAGGCCTGGGACATGATCCTGAGAAAGGCTGGGCCCGATGGGCGAGTATCTCCTCTGACCTTGTGTGTAACTGTGAAGAGGGGGTCAAAATGTTACGTGTTGTGGACTAGGCTAACGTGGCTCTTGGAACGCTGGTAAAGGAAGTGGAAGTATTGAAAAGGGCAATGCGCGTCTAGCAGCATGAAATTAGCATATTCAGGGATTATGGTCAAAGTTAATCGGATAAGGGGGACAGTGGATTCGATTGGGTGGGGCCCGGGAAAGCCAGGCTCTATTTTCTTGCAGGACCCTTGGGACAAATCCTTACTAGCCAAACAAAATGTGGGGAGGCGCCTAGAGTGGTGGGAAAGGAGGAGAATAGCAGTTGCCCAGCGTTGTAATTCCTACTTCTTTTTGGCCAATGTTCCAAGAGTACCTGGCCACTACCAAGAATCAGGCAAAGGTTGGATTAACAAAGTATGTCATTGGTTGAGGCACAAGATGGGCTGCCTGTCAATTACTAGGAACGACAGTCTACTGCTCATGTCTGTCCCACACTTAGTCAAAAGATTACATCAGAGGGGATCTGAAATCCAACCTACTGGTGGAGGGGCTTCTGGCCATGGAACAGAGTACCACCACCCCCCACCCCCCAGAGTGCTGGAGATATTGTTTAGTTTTAATCCCCCTCCTACTCTGATGTTTTCTCCCTGGGTATGCAGGACCTCCCAGTCCACTGGTTATGTTTCAAGCACAAGGGATAGATGTGTAACATTGTGTGCGGGAGCTGGTCCCTCTGTGATGAGTATTTCTACTGACTCACAAAGGCATTTTCTACGAGGTCCTGTTGTCCGCCCCACATCTGCCATTGGTGTTAGATTGAGTGCCCTAGCTGAGGGCACACCACCCAGAGGTCCAGGTGTGTTGAGCCCTGTGGGAAGGGGCATCCGTGTAGAGAGGAAGCAAGAGGTGAGGGTGTTGCTAATTTATCAGTCCTGGGGGGTATTGATTGACAAAATGATGTGACAGAGTAAGTTCCTCCGCAACAGGCGCCATGAGGTCATTTCTGATCCCTCTTCCATGTCACAGTTGGTGGCTACTCCGAATGTCCACCTGGCATTTTGCATCTGATATCCTGGAACATCGCTGGTCTCCAAAAGTATATGGAAGATCCTACCTGGTTAGAATTGGTGGGCTCCCGTGGCAAAGTAGTTCTGCAGGAAACGTAGTCCCTGGTGGCTTACAACATGCAGGGCTTTGCCACTTTTTTGACTCCCAAAATAAAGTGGAGGGGTGGGCGCCCGACAGGTGGTTTAAGGTTTTGGGTCAATGTAAAATTATTTACGTCGATAATCATGTACCCTGTTGACTCTAGAAATTACATGGAACTGCATCTGCGATGCATGGATGGGTCAAACCTCCTGTTGATAAATCTGTATAATCGTCAAAGAACTGCTGCTGGGAAGAACAAGTTACTCTCTTACCTGGTAACGTTCTTTCGAGCGGATTGGGTCCTCCGGCGTATTCCATATCTATGACAGACTCCCAAAGCACTACCAACGTATGGCGGAGGGAAAAGAATTTAGAATATAGAAATTTAGAATGCCCAATTAAATTGCAGAGTAAAGGACCGCCTTGCCAAAACCAAGATCCTGCCCATGGAAAGAATCTAGGGAGTAGTGACGTACAAAAGTATGGACCGAAGCCCATGTGGCTGCTTCACAGATGTTACGAATAGGAACACCCCTCTGCAAAGCAGTAGAGGCAGCCATACCCCTAGTAGAATGGGCATGTAAGCCCACCGGAGGGTCCTTACCCGCCAAGCGGTAACATTCAGAAATTGCCAAGATAATCCATCTAGACAAAGCCTGCTTAGTAACAGCTTGTCCCAACCTCCTTCCAGCGTAACCTACAAAGAGCTGATCATCCACTCTGACCCAGGACATGCGTGAAATGTAGAAGCATAAAACTCTCCTAGGATCCAACCTATGGAGACTCTCCTCTTCCTTACCAGGATGCGGGGGAGGATAAAATGCCGGAAGAATGACCTTCTGGCTTAAATGAAATTCCGAGACAACTTTCAGAAGAAAGGCAGGACAAACTCTAAGGACAACCCTGTCCTTATGAAACACCGTGAAGGGTGGCTTAACAGAAAGTGCCTGCAACTCACTCACTCTGCGAGCGTAAGTGACCGCAACTAAAAACACAGTTTTAAGGGTTAACAGTCTCAAAGGACAAAAATGTAAAGGCTCAAATGGAGCACCCATAAGGAATTTTAGAACCAGGTTCAAATCCCAACCGGGCACCCGGAAAGGTGACAGTGGGAACACATTAGTGAGCCCTTTCAGAAACTGAGAAATCAAAGGAATTTTGAAATAAGAACACTCCTCAGACGAGTGCTTAAATATGGACAGTGCCGCCAGGTAACCTTTAATTGTACCCACTTGCAGGTCCCGTGGGCTAAAGAGTGGTCAGTTTGTTTCTCCTTGTGAGAGAGGGAATGCCCAGACGTGGGTCCCTTGCTCGCTGCGCCACAGGGAACCAGGCTGCACCTCACTGAGGAGGTCCAACAAGGCCGAAACATGTCTGGGGTTGCTTGGTTTTCTGCGCAGAGGGGACCTGGCCTAGCAGTTCGGGCTGGGCTGCTACCTTCGATGGCGGCAGCTGCTAACTGATTTGCACATGGCTGGTCCCCTTTTGCAATGGCGCAGACGGGCTAAAAAACGGTGGTGTGGAAGGTTGCCCAGAGCAATTGCCAGTGGTTTAGATTCATTCGAAACCTTCCACCCATCACTTTTGTGGTCACAAAGAAAGCAAAAAAGAAAGAACCACAGGAATGTCACATGAAAAAGGATCCACATTCTTAACCCTGCACCAGTCGCAGAACTTTCTCCAACGGCAATGGTACAGTGACTATGTTGCCGGCCGTTTGGACGAAAGCAACACCTCCATCACGTCTTCAGGAAGGTCCCAATCCTTATACCTCAACCTTTCAGAAACCAAGCGTGAAGGTTGAGGGATCTGACCTCTGGATGGAGAACCTGACCCCCCTCCTATGAGAGCAGATCGTCTCGGTAGGGAAGACGGCGAGGAGGGCAGATGGACAAGTCGAGAAGGTCCGGGTACAACGTTCTCGGGACCATGCCGGAGCAATGAGGATCATCCGAGAATTGAACCTCTGTAACCTCCGCAGCACTTGCGGGATGACGGGGACTGGAGGAAACGCGTACAGCAGTGGGAAGGACCACTGCACCACGAACGCGTCTCCTAAGGTTCCTCTTGGAGGAAATTCCCAAGAGCAGAACCTTTCGCACTTCCGGTTGACACTGGAGGCGAAGAGATACACTTGAGGGGTCCCCCAAAGGCGAAGATCTCCAGGAGAATCTCCTGAGCCAGCTCCCACTCGTGAGAGATCGTGCTCTGCCTGCTCCGAGCATCTGCCGTCTCGTTTTCGTCTCCGGCCAGATGACTTGCCGAGATCGAAATTTCCTGCTGGATGGCCCAGAACCAGAGCTGCATCGCCTCCTGCACAGAGGGAGTGATCCTGCGCCCCCCTTTTTGTTGAGGTAGTGCATGGCCACTGTGTTGTCCGTCAGAATCAGGACATTCTTCCCTCGCACAGTCGGCAGAAAAGCCTTCAGGGCAAGCCTGACGGCACTCCGCTCCAACAAATTGATATGGAGTCTGGACTCCGACGGAGACCAGCGACCGCTGACTGTCAACTCGTTGAGGGATGCGTCCGTCACGATCGTCACCTCCGGCCGCGGTAGCCAAAATGGAGCCCCCCTCATCAGATTGCCTTCAACAGCCCACCACAGAAGGTTCTGGGCGACCGAGGGCGGCACCTGAACAGGGTCAGACATCCTGCCGGAGGACTGTGACCACTGTATCTTGAGAGCCCATTGCAGAGATCTCATCTGCAACCTGGCCTCTGGCACCAGAAGAATGCAGGATGCCATGAGGCCGAGCAACCTCAAGAACTCGAATGCCGGGAGACTCTGGGCATGTTGAAACCTGTGCACCATCTGTTGAATGTGATGAGCCCTCACCTGGGGAGGGAAACACTGCCCCAGGGACATGTCGAGCACTGCTCCGATGTACTGGAGCCGCTGAGTTGGTGTCAAGTGGGACTTCTTTAAGTTGAGGGAGAAGCCCAGCTTGTGAAGGGAGTGGCAGGTGACACACAGATGATCCAGGACTTGCTCGGGAGAGCGCGCCCTGATCAGCCAATCGTCCAGGTAGGGGTAGGCATGAATCCCCCCTTTCCTGAGATACGCTGCCACCACCACCATGAGCTTGGTGAAGACCCTCAGGGTGGAGGTCAATCCGAACGGCAGGACCCGAAACTGAAAGTGCGAGTCGCCAACTGCGAACCTCAGGTACTTCTTGTGCTTGGGATGGTTCGGCACATGAAAGTAAGCGTCCTTGAGGTCGAGAGACACCAACCAGTCCTGCAGTTGAAGGGCCTGGAGGACTTGAGAAAGAGTAACCATCTTGAACTTGTCCTTCCTGAGGAGCATATTCAAACCGCGCAAGTCCATGATGGGTCTCAATCCCCCCGTCCTTCTTGGAAATCAAAAAATAAGTCGAATACCATCCCTTGTTCCTCTCCGCTACAGGCACCAGTTCTATGGCGCCTTTCTCCAGCAGGGATTTTATTTCCTGCGCAAGGAGCGGATCCATACTCTTCAAAGAGAGATTCCCTGGTGGATTGTCGTGAGGCCTCTGCCGGAAAGGAAGACCGTAGCCGTGGGCTATGATCTCCAGAACCCACACATCTGAAGTAATGGCACACCATTCTACAAGATGCTGCGCAAGCCTTCCACCAACCGGCGAACCATGGGACATGGCCTCATGACTGAACTAAAGTGGCTGCAGCATTGTCTGAGGGTAAAGAGGCAACTGCCCGAGCGGCCTTGGCACCTCAGGTACCTTGTTTTCCACCTCTGGTACTCCGACGGTTGCCCCTTTGACTTGCAGCTCCCCTCGATCTACCAAAAGATGAGTAATATCGAAAGGAACCTCCCCTCCATTGTTGTGCCCTAGGACGAAAAGGCAGAGGTTGGCGAACTGCAGCGCTCAACGACTTTGCTGCAGCTTTGGAGGTCTGCAACCTCTCAAGGCTCTCGTCAGCCTTGCTGCCAAAAAGATGTTCACCATCAAAGGGAATGTTGAGGAGCCGGGCTTGTACATCAGGAGCAAACCCCGACTTCCACAACCATGCAAATCTGCGCATTACGGTGCTCGCCGCCATGGACCGGCTGACGCAATCTGCCACGTCCAGACCCGACCGAACGGATTCACACATGGCATCCTTGCCATCCTGAACAAGAGCGAGAAAGCCATCCCGTTCCTCCCCTTCGGGAATGTGTTCAGCCGCCAACGAGACAATTCCACAGAGTATGAGTGAAACGTGCTAAGGCACACACAGAGTTGGCTGCCTGCAAAGCCGTACCCCCTGAAGAAAACACTTTCTTCGCCCAGCCATCAAAAGGTTGGTCGTCCCTATCCGGAGGGATGGTAGGGTACGACGCCTGTTTTGCCGGGGCTGTAGCCGCCTGCACCACCAAACTCTCTGATGTGGGGTGCATAGTCAAGTAGCTGGGGTCGCTACTGAGCAGTCCAAGCCGCTGCCACCCTTCTCTGCAAGGCCATATGGAATGGCAGTACCGGGTCAGTTGGTGGACCTTGGTCAAGGATATCCGTCAGGTCATCCTGCAGAAAATCCACTGGTGGCGCAGACCAGCCCAAGTATTCTGTTACTCTCGACATAAAGCGCTGGTGCGAGGACTCGGCGTGGGTGCCAGGCTCAGGCCTACCAAACTACACCTCCGGAGAGGTGTCCAAACCACTGGCGTCGTGCAACGACTGACGCAGGTCTTCAAGCTGGCTATGACCAGACAAAATCTCGTCAGGTACCTCAACAGGAACCAAACCTCCTTCCTCAGACCCTTCTTCCACCTCAGAGATATAATCCAGAGGCTGGAATGGGGGCACAGAAAAAGGGACAGACATTTTTGGACTTGGCCGAGCCTTTCTAGGGGGTTCCACCGTGCTACGGGGTACCTCCGACAAAGTAGCCTCGAAAGGCATCGAGTGTGTCGATGGAATCGGCATCGATGTCGAGCGTGGCGCCGACGGCTTCGACACAGTCCTTGAGGGCGGAGCCCCGAGCGTGTCCTTCGATCGCCTGGGCGCCAATGGCATCGCCGGCTTCCTCGGAGGCGAAGCCTCGAGAGAGTCCCTCGACGACCTCGGCACCGAAGGTGTCGATGTCTTCTTCGAAGACCTCACGGGCTCTGACGGTCTCGAGGGCGTCGAGGACCGGGACCCTAAGCGGGCATGTCTAGAGCGATCCACCTTGTCCGATCGAGACCTCAATGGTGCTCGATGATCGTGCCGACCACCCCAGCCCAAAGGCGTGCGAGTGGCGGCTCTAGCACGGTCACTGTCGGCGTCTTTCGACAGCGCGGACGGAACGGAGCCCTGAGACTGAAAAATCGCCCTCATCTCCTGCCGAAATGAATCCCATTCCGCAGGAGAGGAATGCTTGTTGGGACAAGCAACCCGCGAGTGCCTCGAAAAGGCAAAGGAATGGTGGGACCTACTCCGGGACTTAGACCCCCCCCGGACCGACGACGATGAAGATTGCGGAGAGTCTCCCCTCAAATCGTAGGTCGAAAGCCCCGTGGATCTCGACTTACGAGGCATGACCATCTTACCGACAGAAAACTTCTACTTACGCTCCCGCAAGGCCTTCGACTTGGGCGACTGGCAGTCTACACAATCGTCCGTGTCGTGGCCCTCACCGAGGCACTAGAGGCAGGCGTCGTGCGAGTCTGTCAACGACCCGCAATCCAGACACTTCTTAAAACCCGGCCGCGGGGTGGAAGAAGCCAAAGACGACATGGAAATCTTCACAACAAACAGGTTCGAAGAACCGAAAGAACAGAACTCAGAAGAACCGAGGCGCGCCAAGATCTCCGAAGCGAACACGTTCGTGGAAAAAACGGAACTGAGGCTACGGGCGTCGTGCGTCCTACTTATAACATTATAACATCCGGTGACGAGGGCTCGATGGAGGTCCTCGAGGACAGCGTATCAACGTCATCGACGCAGGATGCAGAAGATTTTACGAAGCAGCACAGCTGTGGTGATTACCTGTCATAGATATGGAATACGTCAGAGGACCCAATCCCTTCGAACTTAATGTTCTTGTTGTTGGAAGAAAGAACTGCTCAGTGAAGGGAAAATCAAAAAAGCCGAGTGAAAATTATCGTCATGGGAGACTTGAATCTCCAGTTTGAGCCTCTTGAAAATATGTTGGGACTCACTGATGAGGAGGATGCTAAATCGGGTATAGACAAGCTGGTGGCGGTGCGCTATAAGAGGAAATATAGACCTATTTAGGTGGCAGCCAGTGTGTTTTTGTCTCTAGGCTTGAGAGCATGTAATGATAGATTTATGCTGCCCTAGCTGCCACGACATTTGGCTACCACACCAAATGTAGTTTGATCGACTACATTTTGGTGAATGTGGAATCATGGAATCATCTCAGGGATTTCTGGGTGTTGAAAAGACCAGAGAGCGACCATGACCCTATAGTAGCCTCTCCCTTGTGGAATCTATTTGGGCTGAGGGAAGATGTTATTGTCCAGTGTATGAGCCCAATTGAGATAAAGGTCACAGCTAGACGCGTCATAAAATGGAGTTACCTCAACCTGGAATTAAGATTACCAAATATTTATGCTAGCATTTTGCCATTAGTGATGTGAAGAATGTCAACCACATGTTAATTGTACATGAAAAGCTGATCAGTGCATTGGGGGACTCTTTGAGCATGGGGGACAGCCGTTGGCATGAAGGCCATGCCAAAAAATCCTTGTTATGATGGAGAATGTCGTGCTTCCAAGGGGGTCAGAGATGAGGGTGAAAGGGGTTTGGCTGACACTAGGGCTGTATACTGCAAGTTGCTAAAAGGGACGAAAAAGGATTACTCAGATTCGCTATAGGAAAATCTTCTCCTTACTTCTAAAAGTGGTGACTCACTGAGATTTTGGCAGGCCAGGGGCCAGGGAAATGTGGGGACCCAAATTTAATATTGAATGGTATTCCAGAGGCTGCCTGTATTGCTTACTATAGCAATCTTTATGCGGGTAAAATTCAGTCCCCAGCATGACAGATGGTGCAATCCCAGGTGAGACCCAGGGAGAGGACTCAGTCCCATTAATCTTCTCTATGAGAGATATTCGGAACAGCACTTACGTCAGAAAAGTTGGGGAAGGCTCCTGGACACAATATGGTTCCCGTTGACTGATACAGGCAAGAAGATGAAATATGCACCGTGTACTTGTTAAAACTGTTCAATGCCCTCTTGGCTGCCAAGAAGTTCCCAAACATGGGCCCAAACTATATTCGTTCCTAAATTCAAGAAGGGAGATTGGGTTTCCCAGCCTATTATAGACCCATCTCCCTTCTTGATGCAGGAGGCAAGGTGTTCACAAAGGTGGTGTTGGGTCACCTGGATGCCTGGAGTCTGGAGGTAAGGGTTTTGAACAATCTCCAGCTGGGTTTTTGGTGCAATGTCAGTACCATAAACCAAGTTATGAGGCTCCGTCCGACCATAGAAAAAGATGCATCCTCGCTCCTAGCCTGTTCTACTTATTTATCAACAGGGTCATTGACTGGTTACTGGCTGAACCAACTGATGCACCAATGTCGGCAAGTAAGAGAATTGCAATTCTCATATTTGCTGACAATGCTGTCCTGCTTTCCCTTACCCCGAAGGTTGTCCAGAGAATATTGGTTGTTTTTGAGGACTTCTGCAAGGTGAATGGACTCCAGAGTAAATGTGAAGACAACATTGGTGTTCCGCATAACTAGGACAAGGAGAAAACCGCGCCTTGAATCCAGACTGAAGGATGGCTCAATGGAGCAGGTCTCCCAATACGATTATTTGGGGGTCAGAATGCAGGCTCATTGTGCATGGACTGACCAGGTAAATCGGGCAGCACTTAAGCTCACCAGGTACAGAGGGGCTGCGTCGAGATTCACTCAGGATCACAGGGCAGGTCCAGTGAGTGCCATCTTGCAGCTATACAAGTGCCAACCCCATCAAGCAGCCCTGTATTGGGCGGAAGATTGGGGTATGTGTAATACCGGCATGCTTCAGGTTGTAGAACAGACATTTCAAAAAAGCAACCTGGGTTTGCCTGTAAGCGCTCCCAATGTTGCGGCTTTCTGGGCCATAGACCTACAGAGCATTAGCTTCATCAGTACTGCAAGGCAAGCGTTTCTCTAGGCCCGCCCTCTGGTTCAATGGTAATTTAGATGCTTACAGAAATGCAATAAAAGAGGTTTTATCCCAGCTGGGCGGGTCAAATTTACCATGGTTGATGGGCTTAAGAAAAGAACTGAGTAGTATGGGGTAGGAATGCTATTGGCCGAATCCCGAACTGACACCAAGAAATGTTAAGAGCAGTTGAAAAGGGCCTACAGAATAAGGTGGGAAAACAAAACATGAACCAAATTAATGAATTCTACCAGTTTAGCTCCATATGTGCCAAGAAAGGAACATCCTGGTTTTGAACAGTATTTAGACAGGATGCAGATGAAATTGACGAGAGCACTATATATGAAGTTGTGCATCAGCATTCTGCCCCGTGATGGGGTGAGGGATAACTGGAACCAGATTATCACGGCAGATTGTCTTTTTGCCCAAATGTAGCTGAAAGCATAAAGCACTTTATTCTTTTTTGCCCACAGTGTTTGCACATTAGAAAGAAATACTTGATATTAATTTTTAAACCGCAGCATATTAGACGTGTCACTGAGGCCTTTTATGTGTGCATGGGTGGGAATAAGTTAGCAACACATTGCATGGGGACTGTTTACCAGGCTTGGAGGATGAAACTCGAGCATATTACTCATGGGAAGAAGGTTGTGCAAGCCCTGGATGCTTAATTGACCATTTACTTTTTAATGAACTTCACTCGTGCACAGTTTGTCGTTCACTTTTATGTAATATTATTCATGTTATTAATATTGTCTTTGTTCAGTGTTGAACTCAGTATGTGTCTTTTATGATCTGTTCGATCAAACTAAAGTTATATTAAATGAGAGCAGGGAGCTCCATTTTCCCCCCACCCCCATCACAGGAAAGACGTTTCTTTCGGTTCACCATTTGAGATAACTCTGGACCTCTTACATGGAAATGTTCATGGACTGAGGATCTGACAACTGGTCTCAGTTGGAAAGCAGGTGCATCTGCAAGGGTCTCATTCTGGGCTTGGCTAGAGGCACGACTAGAAGGCACAACAAGGCCATCAGACCCAAAAGCCTCTGGAACCACCAGGGAAGTATCTTAATCCTAATGCTGAAAGGGCCTCCAAAACCTGAGCCAGTGTCGCCATGCGTAAAGCTCCCAAAGGTAGGAATTAGTTCTGAGTGGTCTAGAATTGGTCTGACTGCACCAGCTTTCTTCAACCAAGTGAAGTGCAGGGAATAGAAGCCCAGACTCCTTTCATTCTCCAGAACAATTTCCATTGCTCTGAGGTGGAGAAGATTTGGAATCTCCTGCAGTGTGGTCTCTTTTGTAGACAGAGAGGAATCACGTTCATTAGACCCTACATGGGTTTTCAAAGGCAACATACGTTTAGTTGTTTTTCATACACTTTATTTTTTACGAAGTGACAAATTATTTAGATCACTATCCATTCATAGATGAAGAGCAACACATTTGCACCCGGGGAAGGGCCATCAGCCAATCAGGTGGCTGGAACAGCGAGCGAGAATATTTATTTTATTTTATTTATTGGGTATTTATAAAGTGCCAATACAGCAAATGGTGTTTCAAGGTGCCACAAGACAAAAAAAAGGGGAGGGGTGACAGGGATGACAAATTACAATAATGGTCCTACTAGGCCTTGTGTCATTTGGATTGTGCAAGTGCAGTAACAAGAAGTGCAAGGGAGAGAGAGGGGTAGCGGGGGAGTGCCGGTCAGAGCAGCACGTGATAATGCTCTGGTGGGAGGGGAGTGCAGGGTAGAATGAAGAGCGTACAGGTTCTGGGGGTTGGGGGTGTAGAGGCGCCCAGGGGCTAGGTGGTGTTCTAAGAGGAGGCCAGGTGGACAAGTGCCAGGGAGTGCAGGTCCATATGCTAAGTGTGAGGACAGGGGTGGACTGGCGAGGAGGGCCTGGTGCCCTTCTACGACTCTGAGGGACCAGGCAGCCAGTCAGGTGCAGCAGATGGGGAGAGGGAAGGAAGAGAAAGGGAGGGCCTTAATGAGCTTCTGGAACTTAAGGAGATCCGAGTCAAGTCCGAGGGGGGCAGGGAAGCAATTTCAGAGGGAGACTCCTTTGGAGAGACAGATCTACCCTCAACTAACTGCTTGGAAAAACATCTGATCTGCAGAGAGATGGAACTAGAGGACTAAAGGGCTCTTGCATGGAGGAATTTCAGGAGAGAGAGTTTGATGTAGTGACGACCCAGGCCCCAGAAAGCCTCGTGGATGGATGCAGAGGGTCTTGAACTTGATCCGGGGGCCAGTGTAGAGATTTTAGGGCTGCAGAGATGCAGTCCCTGGGCTTGAGTCCAAGGATAAGTCTTGCAATCTTATTCTGGATTAGTTGAAGGGGGCGGATGGAGGATAAAGGCAGATTGAAGTAGAGGCTGTTGCAGTAGTCCAGCTTATAGGGGACCAGAGCTCTGCAGACATTGAGTTTCTGGGGGAAGGTGAGGAAAGGGAGAATGCCTCGGAGGAGGTGCAGCTGAAAGTGGGCCTTCTTGGCAAGGTCTGCGATGTGAGGAGAGAAGGAGAGCGAGGAGTTGAAAATGACACCAAGGTTTTTTGCCTCACAAGAGGGTCAAGGGAGGGGACCCATGGAGGGCGGCCAGAGGGTAGGAGGGAAGGTGGGAGCTGGGGTCCCAATGAGAAAGACCTCAATCTTACTGGCATAAAGGCAGAGATTGTTAGCACCTCAGAATGCCTGAATGGCGGTCAGACAGTCAGGAATGAGAGAGGAAGAAGAGGAGGCACTGGAGGGAAGCTTGAAGGAGAGCTGCATGTCGTCTGCATAACACTGGAAGTGAAGAGAGAAGGCAGAGATCAAGTGGGCCAGAGGGGCAAGGGAGATGCTAAAGAACCACAGCAAGAAGATGGAGCCCTGAGGGACGCAGCAGGTGGATAGTGTGATGTAGGAGAAAAAAGGGCCCAGTTGAACCTGGGAAGGTCGGTCAGAGAGGAAGGAAGTCAACCAGTCCAGTGCCAGGTCTGTGATGCCAAGGGTATTGCAGAGGCAATTTAAAGGGGTGGCATGATGGACAGTATCAAAGGCAGAGGAAAGATCTAAAAGGATGAGAATGGAAGGTGAGTTGGAATCGAGATTTGAGAGCAAGTCTTCAACGGTGTTCAGGGGTGCAGTTTCCGTGCCTCTGGCAGCTCTAAAGCCAGACTGGTGCTCATGGATACAACCAACAGATTCAGTGTGGTGGATAATTTGGGAGATGACCATCTTCTCCAAGAGTTTGCCCTGGAATGAGGTAGTGGAGATGGTGTGGTAATTAGCTGGGCAGGAGGGGTCGGCAGAAGGCTTTTTGAGGAGAGAGCACACAAGGGAATGCTTGAGGGGTAGAGGAAAGGAGCCAGTGGCAAAGGAGTGATTGCAGAAATCAGTGAAGGCTGAAGCAAGGGAGGCAATGTTGTCCTTAATAGGTCTGGAGGTGCAGGGGAGCACCTGTTTAGGGGAGACCATCATAGAGAAGACTTGTCTAGAGACCTCATAGGGTGCTATGGGCGAGAAAGAGGAGAGTAGGAGGGAAGGGGTATAGGGGCCAAGGGAGGCCTGAGAGTGGATGAGTGATGAGGGAGGGGTGCAGAGAGAGGACAGGATGTCCTGAGTTTTGGTTGTGGGAGGCCAGTGCAGTGTAGAGGGTCAGGGATGGCAGAGGAGAAGTGGAGACTGCAGTAAGATTAGCGAGCAAATTTCAGATTTTTAATGTGGTTTTAGAGGCCCCCGAGATGCGAGCTTGGCTATAGGCCTTCTTCTTCAAGCTCATAAAGAGTGTAATGCCTTTGGAGCAGGCGGCAGGCCAGTCTGTCAAAGGATGTGCCTGAAGCCTGCCACTTCCGTTCAGCAACTCTACACTTGCGTTTCAGGTAAGGTCGGAGTCATACCAGGTATTGCGCTCAGAGGCAGGCTGAATGCGGATTCTCCCGACAGGGGCAAGGATGTCCAGGGTGTTGGAGATGAAGAGAGGAAGGTTAGCAAGGGCTGTGTCGGTTTGAGAGTCCATGGCTGGAGTGGGAGGAGAAATACAAGTCGCAGCAACTGATAGTCACTTCATTGGCCGAATGACAGAGAAGGAGACTGGCAGTGCGGGCGCAGGCTTAGCCAAGGGACCCAAGATATCCAGGTGAGCGGACAGGAGAGAGGTGTAGTGAGAGGGCTTTAGATGAGGAATTCTGCTGAATGTCTGCTGAGATGAAAGAATCCAAGATGTGTCCGGCTCAGTGCGTTGGACCGGAGGGAAGAATGCTGAGGGAATGAGTTACAGAGGCTGCGGAGGAGACCAGTGGCCACATCAGGAGAGGTAGAGTCAAGGTGGATATTGAAATTTCAGAGGAGTTGAAGCTTGGTAGAGGAGGACAGAAGAGAAGAGGTGAGCTCAGACTACTACGAAAAGTAGAGGGAGATCGGACCAGGGGTCCTGTAGATGGTGGCAAGAGTCAGAGAGAGGATTGGAGAGACACCAAGCCTGCAAAAGAGGCATCCGAGAGAAGAGTAGGTAATGTGGGTATGATAGTAGTAAGGACCGAATGAGGGAAGACCAGGGCCACTCCGCCTCTAGACAGTTTAGGCCTGGGCTTAGAGAGGATATTGTAGCCCTTAGGGAGGAGTGTGTCAAAAACAGTGACAGAGCTAGCAGTGAACCACGTCTCGGTGACAGCGAGAACATCAAGGTCAAAGTCTTCAAGGAGGAGACAGATGTTTGAGTGTTTAACAGCAGATCGAGAGTTGAGGGGAGCTAGGTGGAGCTCCTTGCCACCTTTGAAGGTCTTGCAAGCAGGGGTACAGGAATGTGGTATGCCCGTGGGTGGAGGAGAAGGGGCTGGGGGGTGGCAGAAGGAGGAGTGGCAGGGGAAGGGAGGAAGTTAATGACAGATGGAAGACACCAATCAAGAAAGAGGAGGTTGGGCTGAGAGCCCTGGGCCATGACAATACCATTCTGGTAGACATTAATGATGCACCTAGAGGATGGGAAGTATTCCAAAAGGTACCTCCCATCTGGTTCCACCATTAATGGGTGAAGAAGAGAAAGGGGAGAGGACTGAGGCCATTTGTATTTTGTATTTTATTTATTTATATAGCGCAAACCAGGCCCGGAGGCTACCGGGCCATGTGGGGAGTCCATAGGTCCGCAGAGGTAGCAATAAAGAGGATGTTGGTGACAGTCTGCCTGGATTGGGGACCAGGAGATCTTTTTTGAACTTTTTACTTCCAGGTTTCGAATGGGAGGTAGGATAGGAGATAGCTGTTAGAGTAAATAGGGGAGATGGAGAGCAACATGAATGGAGAGGGCAGGGAGATGGAAAGGGGGAGAGAGACAGAAACTGCACAATGCACGACAAACACACCAGGTGGTCTACCAGCAAGACGGGCGCAGACGAGTCAGGTGAACGAGTTGTCCCACAGGTCACGAAAAAACAGGTGTTGCGATGCTCCAGCAGCAAGAGGGGAAAAGCCCCAAGGCACAAGCACAAGCTTGATGTGGCAAGAGTGTTTAACGAACAAGTTACTTACCTGTAACTGTTGTTCTCCAGCATGGGTCTGGCATGGATTCACATGCTCATGAATATTCCCCGTCGTCAGGCTGGGAATCCTCGGAAAAGAAAAATCAGTATTCACATGCTCATGAATAAAAGAATACATAGCAGTACACACATGCACAACCACGGGAGGTGGCAACAGGCTCAAAATTAAGCAATACAACAACTGAACATTAAGCATCTCTTACCTTCTCACCAGGCTCACCTTAGGCGAACAGGTTGCGCAGCACTGCTTGGCCGACCCTGGACTCCTCCCTGGAATCCCGGTCGACGCAGTAGAATTTCGTGAAGGTGTGCGTCGACCTCCACATAGCAGCCCTGCAGATGTCCAACAGGGGCACACCAGATAGGAACGCCGTGGTAGCTGGGATCGCTCTGGTGGAATGGGCTCTCGGACGGCAGGGCAGCAGTTGATTTGCCAACCGATGACAGTACATGATACAGCCGGAGAGCCATCTGGAAATGGAAGCCTTTGAGAGAGCCTTCCCCTGATTGACAGGTCCAAAGTTCACAAAAAGTTGTGACGTCTTCCGAAAACTCTTCGTGCGGTCCACGTAGAACTTCAGAGCTCTAGCCACATCCAGCGAGTACAAAGTCCTTTCACCCGGCGACGAAGGCGACGGGAAGAAAACAGGCAACACCAAGGGTTCGTTGAGGTGGAAGTCCGACGGCACCTTGGGCATGAAGGAAGGGTGCGTCCTGAGCACTACCCTCGTGTCGTGAAAAGTCAAGTACGGGGGCTTGCAGGAAAGGGCCTGGATCTCTCCCACCCATCGTGCGGAGGTTATGGCCACAAGAAACGCTGTTTTCCACAACAAGAACTTCAACGAAGCTGAGTGCAGAGGCTCGAACGGAGGTCCCATGAGCTTGGTCAGCACCACGTTGAGCTCCCACGCCGGGGCCGGAGCCTACACCGGCGGGAACGATCTGAACAGTCCCTTCATGAATTCTTTCACCAGACGATGAGACCACAAAGACGTCCGTCCCGTGGTTCTGGTGTATCGGGAGATCGCAGCAAGATGAATCTTGATGGAAGCGTGCGCCAGTCCAGCCTTGGCCAGCATCAGTAGGTACGGCAGTACTTGAGGAGCCGTAATCCATAGAGCGTTAATCTTCTGTGCGTGGCACCAGAGAACCTCTTCCATTTGTGTCCGTAGCATTTAAGAGTTGAGGACGCCCTGGCCTTTGCAAGAACCTCTCTGCAGTCGGCCGGTATGTCGTAACCTCCAAACTCTAACGCTGCAGGAGCCAGGCCTGCAAGTTCAGTGACTTCGGGTCGTGATGGAGGATGGCGCCTCCTTCCCTGGAGAGAAGATCCGCGTCCACTGGTAGCTTGAATGCCTGGGACGCTGACAAGTCCAGAAGGTCCGGGAACCATATCTGCCTCGGCCACGCAGGTGCGACGAGGATCATCCTGCACCGTGACCTCTTGAGCTGGTTGATGAGCCGGATCAGCAACGGCAATGGGGGGAACGTGTATAGAAATAGGCCCTCCCAGGCGAACGAGAAAGCATCGCCCATGCTCCTCGGCTGGGGAAACCTGCTGGCGAACCTCTGGCACTTGGAGTTCGTCGCCGTCGCGAACAGATCGATCTGGGGTGTGCCCCACCGTCGGAAGAGGCGGTCCACTAGATCCTGTCATAGTTCCCACTCGTGGCACGAGCGCAGCTCTCTGCTGAACGAGTCGGTGATGGTGTTTTTTATTCCTGCCAGATGAAACGGCACCAGAAACATCCCTTGGGCGACGGCCCAATGCCACAGATCCTGCGCCTCCTTGGACAGGGCTGGGGACCTGGTGCCGCCCTGCTTCCTGATGTAGAACATGGTGGTGGTGTTGTCGGTGAAGATCCTCACCACCTTGCCCTCGAGGGACGGAAGAAAGGACCTGAGGGCCCAAAACACTGCACGGAGCTCCAGGACGTTGATATGGAGGGACTTCTCCGTCGGAAGCCAAAGGCCTTTTGCGTGCAGATTTTCAGTGTGCGCTCCCCACCCTTCCAGGGAGGCATCCGTGGTCACTGTCTTCTGGTGGCCCGGGGTCTGGAAGTCCATGCCCGCCGTCAGATGTGCGCGGGTGCCCCACCACCGGATCGCTCGTCAGAAGCTCTCGTCGAGTGTGATCCTGTCCTCGAAGTTGCCCGTCGTCTGGATCCAGCGAGCGTCCAGGAACTCCTGTAACGGGCGCATCCGAAGCCTGCACAGGCGGATGAGATAAATGCAAGAAGACATCATTCCGAGGAGGGATTTGATGGACCTCACCCTGGCCGTGTCCGCAACCAGCATCCGCTGCACCTTGCCCATGATGGCTCTCGTCCTTTCCTCCGACGGAGTCGAGTTTCGCTCCCAGAAACAGTGTGTCTTGCGCGGGCACCAGATGGGACTTGGCGTAGTTTATGGAGAATGCCAGGTCCGTGAGTAGTTGGACGGTCCTCGCCGTGTGCTCCGCGGCGAGCTCCCCTGGGTGCCGACCTCAATCCGAAGGGAAGGGCTCTGAACTGGTAGTGACACCCTTGGACCACGAACCTGAGAAACTTTCAGTGTCCCTTTAGGATGGGGATATGGAAGTAAGCATCCTCCAAATCCAACGACGACAGGAAATCGCCCTCCTACAGCTGACCCAGGACGTGCTGGAGGGTGACCACCCGGAACTTCTGTGCCTTGATGAATTTGTTCAGTCGTCGTAGGTCCAGGATGGGACGCCATCCTCCTGTCTTCTTCTTCACGAGGAAGTATCTTGAGTAAACTCCGGAGCCCCGAAGCCTCTTTGGGACGAGCTCGATGGCGCCTTTCCTGAGCATCGCCTTTACCTCGAAGAGAAGCTGAGGAACATGACAAGTTCCTTCCTGGCCACGGGGGGGACGCGCGGGCACTTCTTTAGAAACTCGAGCGCGTGACCCTGGGCCAGAGCGTCCAGCACCCAAACGGTCGGTGGAGATGGACTCCCACACGCTGACGAAGTTCGCCAGCCGGCCTCCCACCGGGATGCTTCGGTGGGGGCCCGACCCCACGGCCGGTTCAGTCCTGCTTCGACGAGGCTTTGCCGCCTTGTCCTCCGTGGCGATGACGGCGGGGTCCGCCCGACTTGCCTCGTCCCCTGTAGGCTTCCTGTGACGACGAACGGCCGCTTGACGGTAGGTGGAATATCCGCGGCCAGAACCTTTGGAGGCACCCTGCTTGCCTCCGGCGCTCCGAAAGGGCGGCCGTCGCTGGAGAACACCAAGTGCCCGGGCCTTCTCTGTGTCCGTCTTGATGGCTTGTAGGGAATCGTCCACTGTTTTCCCAAACAGGTTGCTCCTGTCGAACGGCATGTCCAAAACTCTGGTCTGCACATCCTGCCGGAAGTCCGTTGCCTTGAGCCATCCACGCCGTCTAAGGCACACGCCGTTGCCCAACTGGCGAAACCCAGTGTCAGCGATGTCCGTCGCTATCGTAATGGCGTGGTCCGACGCCACTTCTCCTTCCTGCAAGATCTCTAGGGCTTCCGCCCTCTTGTCGTCCGGTAGGAAATCCAGCAGGGGGAGATCTTATACCACAACTCCCTGTCGTAGCGGGCTACGATAGCCAAGGCGTTGGCAGCCTTAATCGTCGTCGCTGCCGATGAGATTACTCTGCGTCCCATCGTGTCCAATTTCTTTCCCTCGCCGTCCGGGGGGGGAGGTTGACGTAGAGGCCGAAGCCCCCCCGCTTTCTTCCTGGCCGCCACGGAGACGACCGAGTCCGGGGTCGGCTATGCCTGAGGCACAAGGGGGCAGCGTCCGGGACCCGGTACTTCTTCTCGTACCGATCCCTTCTCGCAGGGGATGGGTTCTTGAGGAGGGCGAGACCCTCATCCCAGATATCGTCCAGTAGAGGTACAGCGAGGACCGTCTTCCTCTTGGTCTCGTGCCGTTGATAAAGGAAACCTTCCTTCTCCTTCTCTTCCGGGCAGAGCTGGAAAAGCTTGGAAGCCCTGGCGATCATGGCATGAAACGATCCAATCTCGTCGGGCGGGGAAGCCCGGGGAGGAGGTGACGACGGAAGATCCTCGTCGGAAACCTCGTCGTCTGTACCCGTCGGGGCCGTGTCCGTCCCCGTATCATCCCCACAGGTCGTGGACTGGGAGGAGGGCTGAGCAGGGCGCGATTGTTGAAAAGGAGGTGGAGGATGAATCCTTCTTCTCTTAGGAGGAGGGCTCCCAGAGGGGCCTGGCTCCAGGTCCCCCGTCGGGAGCGGTTCCACCGTTGGTGGTAACGGCAATCTCGTCCTTATCTCCGAGCATAAGGACTGTATAGCCAACAAAATGGCCACCGTGTTGTCTTGCGGCACTGGTTGAGGGGATTCCGACGCGCGGTCAGGAGCCTCGTCGGCACCCTCGACGTTCTCGTCATCTCCTACGTCGGGGTCCCTCCCGACGGGCTGGTCTTCTTCCACGCCAATGCCGTGGCTTAAGAGTTCGATCAGCTCCTCTTCAGAGGTTGAGGCCGAATCCACGACGACCTCCTGCCCCCCCTTTTTCTTCTCTGTCGGAGGTTTCACGGGGGTCCTGTCGATGGGCTTGAAAGAGGACTCCCTCTGCGGTGGCAGGGAGACTCTGGGCCCCGAGGTCGCCTCCACTGGTGTAGCCTCCACAGGCTGAGCCAGGGCCGCCGCGACTGTCTCGATAGAGGCCTTGGCAGGGTGGATCAAGGCTTTCACCACCTTAGGTGCCCTCACCGCCTTCTGCTTGGGGGGAGGGTCACCGCCTCGCTCCCCCTCCGATGGGGCCTTCCAGCTCGACCGGGGTCTCTCCAGGAGCTTCGCTGGGTGCTCGGCCTTCCTCTTACCCGAGCCAGAGCGCTGGCTCGTGGTTGATGGCGCCGGGGAGGAATGCTATTACGGTGAGTAATGCATGTCTTCTGATGCTTGTTAATCTGCTTAGAACCCCATGCTGTGCATAGACTAGCAAGCAGTACCCAGAGTTGGAGGTGGGTTATGAGAAGGAACAGTAGTGAAAAGATGCCTTAGTACCGCTTATCCCACCTGAGAATCAGACCTAGAATGAGTGTCTAGGCAATAGTGTTTTGTAAAGGTGTGTAGAGAACTCCAGGTTGCCGCTTTGCAAACGGACTCTAGGGGAACATTTGCAATGAATGCTATGGAATCCCCAGTGCCTCGATTAGAATGTGCTCTAGGCTTGAAGAGCAGTTCTCTCTTAGCAAGAGAGAAACAAAGTGCGATGCACTTGACTATCCACCTTGAGATAGCTGACAGAGGCAGGATCACCTTCGCTTCCAGCTGCCACTGAAATGAAAAATTGGGTTAATTTCCTCGGTGGTTTTGTTCTTTACAGGTAAGAAATGACAGCCCTGTGCACATCTAATGTGTGTGGGCTTCTTTCGGCCATGTTAGTGGGGTTCTGGAAGAAAGTGGGCAGTTCTGTTGACTGGTTCACGTGGAACTTGGACATAAATTTAGGAGCAAATCGAGGGTGAGTGTGCAGAACCACCTTATCTCTGAACAGTAATGAAAGGGTCTAGTACTGAGAGGGATGGAAGTTCACTAACCCTTCTTATAAAAGTGATAGCCACTAAGATGGCTGTCTTATAGGTAAGGTCTGTTAGACTTGCCTTGTGCATAGGCTCAAAGGGGGACACCCATGAGTCTAGTCAGAACCACATTTAAGCCCCATCTGGGAGCTGGGTTTGAAATGGGGGGGATGAATCCTCTTAACCCCTTCCATGAAAGTCTTAATAACTGGTATTTTCCACCACAACACTATTTGTTGTGATGTAGTGTAGGCTGAGAGAGCAGCTAATTGAACCTTTAGTGAATTAAAAACTAGGCCTGAATCCAGTAAGTGGGTCAGGTACAATACAGTGTGAGTAGGAGAGCAGTCATGGGATTGACGTCCTTGGCATTACACCAGATAACAAAGTGTTTCCATTTACTGGAATAGCAGTATCGGGTGTTGGGTTTCCTCGCTTCCCTGAGTATGTCCATGCATCTCTGAGGGCGTTGAAGGTGTCCGAAACTCTATGACCTCAGGAGCCAAACTGCTAAATTCAGGGTTTTCGGGCATGGGTGAAGAGTTTCTCACCTGTCCTGTGATAACATGTTGTACAGGCAGGGCAGTTTCATAGGAGGGGAGTGGGACATCTCCATCAGATGAAAGAACCAGGGTTGGCGGGCCCACATGCGTGCCACCAATATCATGGTGACTAGTTCCTGGTGCATCTTGTGCACAATCTTGTTGAGTAAGGGAGTTGGGGGGGGGAAGGGGTTTAGCGTAAACAAATTTCCCTGACCATGTTATCCAGAGCCCGTTCCCCTTGGAGCGGTTACCTGGAGGCGTAATCTTGGCATTGAGCATTCTCCAGAGTTGCAAACAAGTCGATCACTGGGAAGCCCCATTCTGCAAACATGTTGGAGACTATGTCTTCGGTGTAGTACCATTTGTACTCTAAGGGCAGTGGGAAATCTCTGCTGAGCATGTCTGCCAGAAGATTGAGTTCCCCTGGAACGTGTTGGGACAACAGGAACATCCTGTGTTTGAGAGCCCATATCCAAATGATTTGGGACAGCTTGGATAGCCCTGGAAAGTGTGTGCCCCCATGTTTGTTCAGGTAGTACATGGCTGTGGTGCTGTCAGTCAAGATCAGGACTGTCTTACCCTTTAACTGTCTGAAAGGCTTTCAGTGCTTTGAATACTGCTAATAGCTCCAACAGATGTGTGGTTGGACGCTACTTGTGGGGACCAAACGCTGTGCGCCGTCAGCTGAAGAAGGCGAGCGCCCCACCCCGTGAGGGCTGCGTCAGTCGTGAGAGTGGCTTCTACTGCAGGGGTGGTGAAGGTTTTCCCCTTCAAGAGGTTTTCCCTCGACCACCACTGCAGAGAGAGAACGAGGGCTGGCGAGACAACTACCAGATCTTCCCATTATCAGCTGGCCTGACACCACTGGCTGTTGAGCCACTCTTGCATGGGACGCAGACACGCGTGAGGAACTAAGTAAATGCAGGACGGCATCATTCCTAACAGTCGCATGGTTTTGCGTACCGTCACTTCCTGGACTGGCTATATGCTGAGGGATCTGAAACAGCATGTTTTGAACCCTCTCGTTGAAGGGGAAGACGAGGCTGAACAAGAGCCCCTAGAAAATTGCTTGACTTGACTGGGGTCTAGGCTGGATTTCTTCTTGTTGATGGTGAATCCCAGGCCGAATAAGAGGTCTATTGTCGCCTGAGTGTTCAGTAGGCATGTTTCGTAGGACTCCCCTGTTATGAGCCAGTCGTCAAGGTAAGGGTAAACCGGGACAGATAGTCTGCACAGGTGTGCTGCCGCTACTGCCAGTACCTTTGTAAACACCCGTGGCGCTGAGGCAATGCTGAAGGGGAGTACTTTAAACTGATAGTGCTTGTCCTCTATCATAAACCTTAGGTATTTTCTGTGCGCTGGCAACATTGAAATAAGAAAGTATGCATCTTTCATGTCCAGAGTTGCCATGTAATCCCCCTGTTTCAACAGCGGGATTACTTCCTGTAAAGTGACCATACAAAACTTTTGAGGTTTGACAAATTTGTTCGCTGGGTGCAAATCTAGCACAGGGGGCACAGGGGGCACGCTGAGATCCTTTTTGGGTACAAGGAAGTACAATGAATAAATACCCTTGTTTACATGTAGAATAGGGACGACTTCTATGGCGTCCTTTACTAGAAGAGCCTGCACCTCTTGCAGAAGGGATATACATATCTCCTATGTTCCACAATAACATTGCCAGAGGGACCCTGCCGTGATGTCTGCCGCTTTGCTCCCGCTCGACCGGTCTGGCCCCTACCTCAAATGTGACATCCAAGGAAAAAGGGGGAATTGTTTAATTGACACATGTGCCAGGCGCTCCACGATGCAAGCTGCTGAGTTTCCAAATGTTGATGTTTCAAAGTAAACTGTCAATGCTGTTGGGATATCTGGCATCACTATCTGGCTCAGTTTAGCCTGCAAATGGCAGCACACACCATCATCCATCATCCATGATCAGAAGGAATCCATAAAAGGCGGTTGCACTTCACTCTCAACCACCAGTGCTGTTCTCCTCACACAGGCGACCCCGACGCCTGCCGATTTTACAACGAATGTAAGGTCCCTTCAAAAGTCCGTCAATAACACCACTAGTCAGCTGAACTCTCCGGGGAAGGAAATAGGCAGGATTTAGTGGGTCATACGGACAGAGCTCTTCTGGCCTTCATCCACACCACCCCGCAGCAAGCCACCCCTACAGTGCCTTTGTCAGTCGCTGACACTGTCACCTGCGTGGCACAGTCCTCTCTCCTTCCCTCAGACAAGATGGTCAATTTCAAGCCCCTCACTGCCCTAGAACAGACATCCTCTGCCCGCTGCTTCCAACCACTCAAGGCCCTTCACCGGGTGGTGCCATTTTAAAAATAATTTCATGTGGGAAGGCAACAGGGGGCCGCGCTCTGTTGCCTCCCCACTCCCTCCCCAACAAAAAATCCAATACCCCTTCCCCACTTATTGCTGGACCGAAGCCTTGTGCACAGTCAGACACTTGTCATAGAAGAGAAGCATTACTGCAGACCAAATGGAGCAAAATACCGACTCAACATCCGGCAAATGAAAATCCAGACTATTAAAAAAAAAAAAAAAAAAAAAAAAAAGTGCCACCTGGGGGAGGGGCTAAAAGGGTATTTTGTAGCAATGCACTGCAATGAACCAACCCCACATAAAGAGACAGCTTTACATTTTCCCACAGTGCCAGCTGAAATATGCACATGGCTGGTCCCCTTTTGCAATGGCGCAGACGGGCTAAAAAATGGTGGTGTGGAAGGTTGCCCAGAGCAATTGCCAGTGGTTTAGATTCATTCGAAACCTTCCACCCATCACTTTTGTGGTCAGTTTGTTTCTCCTTGTGAGAGAGGGTATGCCCAGACGTGGGTCCCTTGCTCGCTGCGCCACAGGCAACCAGGCTGCACCTCACTGAGGAGGTCCAACAAGGCCGAAACATGTCTGGGGTTTCTTGGTTTTCTGTGCAGAGGGGACCTGGCCTAGCAGTTCGGGCTGGGCTGCTACCTGATGTGGCAGCAGCTGCTGACTGATTTGCACATGGCTGGTCCCCTTTTGCAATGGCGCTGACGGGCTAAAAAACGGTGGTGTGGAAGGTTGCCCAGAGCATGCGTCAGGGAGCGATAAGATTGCAGATCGTAGGCAGTGAGAATAGAAGGGGGGTAGGAGGGAGAACACCGGAGTGACTAGGAAGCGAAAGGAGAAGGTGGGAAAGCAGAAGGGAGGACGACAAGAGAGGAAGTATGAGAGGAAATGTCAAAAGACCAGGGAGAGGAGGAGTGAGAGGGAGAGGGGAAAGAACAAGGGAGTGTTTGAAGAAACAGGCACCATCTCAAAACACATTAAGACAACCATTTGGGGGAAAAATAGCGTAGGGTGTTTCTCTGGTATCACTACTGTGACGAGGGAGATTACGGCTGAAGTTCTCTTGACTCATGAGCTGCCCCAAGCCTCTGCCGGGTCTTCCGCTACTCCAGTTACCGGTTCCTTGTCAGGACAGGGTCGCTGGTTCTTCCTGGGGTGATATGGACAGACATGCGTTGCTTCAGCGCTTCCGGCTTCCTTCACTCGGGTTCCCGCTTTGTCCTTCCGTCTCAACAGAGACTTGGGCTACACAGCTCCGGTGCATTTGCAGGACCAACTGCTCCACACCCCTGAGGTACATTACTTTCTTTTGGTCTGAATCCCAAAAGGGCTTGCTGCTTTAAAATCCTGCCTGAATTCAATTTTTGCAAATATATTTCAAGCACGCATCCAGGTTTACAAAGTAAAAGGCACTTATCGTGACAATCTCAGCTGCAAGCCTCCAAGATTACAAACCAAATGGTCGAGTGTCCACTGGTGAAAAACTACACAATGATACTGCTGCCCCGAGCCATCAATCATTAGGCCTGGAAGGGGCTGTGCTCTGTGACTAACTGTTCTTTAAACCTGTTCTCTGCTCTCCGGCAGAAACAAGCAAAAGCTCCAAAAGGGGGGCTCTTGCTTGATTACTGCCACAAAAGCAGAGTTAAAAGATACACATGAAACTGGTTTTGTTTAGAAAATGAATGCCTCGGATTCCTTGAAAAGCAGCACTTGTAAGATAGTTTTAAAACTTATTTTCCATAGGAACATTTAAAAATAAAATGCTAATATATTTTTTTTATTAGGGCCAACATTTTTAAATCATAAAATTCCTGAGAGAGCATCCCCTTTATTATTCTAGGATCCTAGACGCAAGGACGAGTACTCATGGTGCCAGATGCAAAGCACTTGCATCAGGAAAGGTAAAACAACCTTGTGAGTACAAGGCTTCTTCGACATGGCAATAGTCAGAATACGTACTCAAAGGCTTGCACCACGGCCCACCGGCGACGCCAAACCCAAATGAAAAACTCACCTTCCCAGTAGGCTGACCCAAAAGCCAGAAGCAGCAGCAACAACAACAACAACAAAGATGACGATGAAAGCGCCTGGATGATGGAGGGCTCGAGGAGCAAAGCGAGGCAGCGAACCAGCAGAAAACAGTGCCATAAGGAGGACAAAGGTGCAAAGGCGGAGGTGATCCAATGCGTCCCAGGAAAGAGAAAAGGTGAAGTACTTGTGACTGTTAGGAAAGATTTACCTTTAGGCAACTTTCCCTCCATATTCTATGGACCCCAAAACATTTGACTTCCGTTTTTGAACCGGTCTTCACTTTTTACAGAGAAGTGAAGCCTTTTGCTTCCCTTCCCTGGCCTTTTGCTAATTTCTTTATGGGGAAACTGATCAGTCCTTCAGACTATCAGCCCTGGGAAACTAGGTTTTTCTGTTGTCTTTTTACTTTTTACCTGTTTGGGTAACATTTTCACAGTGCACGCAGCATCTTACAAAGCAGTGGGGATATTTTTGTATCACCTTAGTCTTTTAAACTTGGGATTCTTGGTTACTTTTACATGTGCCTAAAGACAAGCTGCTGGCAGCAGTTACATGTTTACCATTTTTGCAGTACTTTAAGCTTGCACATTTGCACTTACAGCATCTGGCTACTTAACGTGGCTAGTGCCCTAAAATGACTGTCCCACGAGATTTTCTGCTTGTTCTTTGGCAATATTGTTTCTTAGCCTTCTTCCTGCCTTCTCAGGTCAGGAAATCCCTTATACAGTCCTGCATTCGCCTGGGAAAGCTGCTGCATTCACTGGCTACTGCATGCCGTGTGTGTGAACCCAGGAAGTGGGTAGGACTGTCTCAGGGTGTGTGCATGAGTGAAACCCACAGTGGACCCTGATTTGACCACTGCTGGCTGTTTGAATGGTGCAGATCTTTACCATTGGTGGGCTTGAACCAACTTCCAGGCAAGATTTGGTATAGGAAGAGGACTTCTGCAGCCATTTCTTGAGATCGGCATTGGAGCAAAGTATCCTGTGTGGAAGAGCAAATGACTGAAGATCCGCGGACGACTCCAGAAGAGGCCTGGCATCCCTTCCTGCGTATAGCCAGATGAAGCGGGATTGCCTGATCCATGAAGGCCCTCTGCGGTGCTTCAACCCTTGGACGGATGGAACCAACCAGTCTCAACGCCTTCTCGAGGTCCAGCCGTTCTGAGCCCTCAGAATCATCCCTGGACCACAAGGTGGAGCAACCAACTCTCCAGTGGGCTCCTCGGCAGAAGTCTTGCTTTTCCACATCTTCATCCGCAACTTCGGTGGTCGGCAGCTCAAGTGACCTTCCCGCCAAGATTCAGTGTCCCAGCATCAAGCAATCCTGTCCAGGAAGGTCTTCTTCGACCTCAACTGGAGAGATGCCTGCTATTGCCAGTGTGGAGTGATTGTCGCTGGAACCAGCCTTCTGCTATCTGGTAGCGTGTCCTGAAGAGGCCTGCATCAGTGCATGCTGCATTTTTTGTCGAAAAGTGTTGAACTGAGCTCCAGGACCCAACTGGAACCCTCTCTGCACCCGCAACTCCTGAGCATCTTCTACTGGACCCAACAACGGGAAAACCTACCTCCAGCAACTCACAATCAACCTGCCTATGCACTTGGGAAAATCAGAGTCAGGGGGGAGGGTGTGTTGGGTACTCTCAATACCTCCTGCCGCTTCCGTCAACCCTACAATAAACCTTAGATTAAACTTTGGTTTATTCCATTCCATCACTTTTCGAACGGTTTTTCTAATTACGAACATTATCACACTTAGCTGTAATATTGTTGAGAAGCCTTCTGGAACATTTTTACCACCACAAGAACTCTTCATACCTTTGTCCCCTCCCCTAGAAGAAGCTTTGTGATTTTTGGGCACAAGGCCCCATTCAACATAGGGATTGAAAGTTAGGGCATTATTCTTGTGAACTGGTTTTCCTTACTGCATCAGTACTTACCGCCATTGTGTTGAATAAGATATTGTATGAATTTCTATAAACCTAAGGTGACTATATATATGTTTGATAACTGAGTATGTTTGTACTTACCTGTTAGCGAGAAGTCTCAGAAATGTGCCAATTCCCTTACACCTTACAGACCCCCAGCTCTTTTGCTGGACTTTAGGACTTTACATTTTTATCCCGGAGAGAGTGACACCTTTTCCCCACTCTCTCATGTATTTTAATTTGATTTGAACACTGTTTATTTTTGGTTTTGGAGTCTGACAAACTCCATAGACATCATCGTTTTACATTGTGACACATAGCACCCTCAGTGCAGTTTCACAAAGAACTCCTTTGGATTTCTACTAAGGTTTAAATACCTTCTCTTGGATGGTGTCCGGTCAAAGGATCGACACCAAAAGGATTGAATGCAATAGGGATGAGTCAATAGGACTGAAAAAAAAGGATCGAATTTTTTTTTAAAAAAAAAAAATTTTTTTTTTGGTTTCCATATAGTTAAAAAAAAAAAAAAAAAAAAAAAAAGAAAAAAGTGGGTTTTAGACCGAAAACATGGGTTTGGAGACCCCCCCCCCCAAATAAATAAATACATAATTTGACCCTTTTGTTTTCGGTCCTTTTGTTTTGACCCTATTGCATTTCGGTCCTTTTGAGTCGATACTTTGATCTATAAACCTTTGGATAACTACTGTTTCCAAGAGTAGTGAAGTGAAATTGACTTAACTTACTTTTTTCTCTTTGTAGGCCCAGCACACACTATCTTACAATATTAGAGGGGTTACTTAGTATCCCCTTTTGTCTATCTTCTCATGTTAACATTTTTATGTTACCATTTCTACAGTTAATGGCTGGTGGCAGTGGTTTATTTTTTACTGCAATTGTGCGTTTTTTTTGTGGGCTGCAGACCGTAGCTGCAATATAGCACTCATGGCTGCCCATTTTGTCAAAATGGCCCAGTCTTTTTTCGCCCTTTCTTGTTGGACAGGTCCTTCTCGTTTGGCATGCAGAGTAAACCTCAAGGTTTGGTCCCTTTGTTTGTTTTGTCTTTGCTGGGAATCACTGCTGAAGCCCACCTTTGGCTCCAGCGTGTATGGCAGCGCAGGAAGCGAGGGAGGTTCCCGAAACGCCCTGTGCTTAGTCTCCTTGGTTACAGAAAAGCACCCAAAGGTGATTGGCCGGCTGGCTGTCCTTGAAGGACAGCCACAATGCTGTCTGAGTGACAGCTAGGCTTCAAATAAATGGGAACGACTTGCATAGAAGGCAAGGTCTTTTGCAAGGAAGGCAGAATCGACCACTGGACGAAGGAACCGAAGAAGAAAACGAAGAAGAAGCTTGCTGTAACCTCCTGGACCGTTGGTTTGCCCGGTGAAGCTTTGCTGCATTGCAGAAGCTCTGAATAGGTAATTGACTAATTGACTAGAGAAGCCCTTCAAGGACGACTTCTCCCCTTTGGTTCGGTGGGACCAATCAGTCCTAAGACGAACTCAACTGGAACCGCTCTCTGCTGGCTGCACTTCAATGCTGCTGCAGGAATAGAGTGCCAGGGGACCGGAACACGAGAATCGAGCAAGCCAGACCCAAGCTCCAGGAATATCCTCCAGACTCCCTCGTAGCAGGGCTGACAAGGCCTGAGCCACCTCAACAGTTCACAAGGTGTCCAAGAACCGCAGTGGCGCTATTTGCGAGCAGCTGAAACCGTGAAGTGCTGCTGATCTGAATTGTGGCCATTGCTGCCACTGACCTTCAAACTGTAGTGCAGGAGTCCCCCGACATCCTGCCTTTTGTCCCCACGACTGAGGCCCAGGAACAACAGGATCTGCAGGAACTACAACAGGAACAGAAGCCAGCTGGGCCCTTTTCTTCAGACTCAAGATACTGTGAACTAAGGGGTACTTTCCTCTTGTTGTGTAGCTTGCTTGCTCTCAGTTGAGACTTGCATTGGCTGTCCTTTGCAGAGTTGCTTGCAGATTTGCCCTTCACAAGCCTCCCAGCTTGTGGCCCAACAGTGATTTCTTTTACAACAAAACTCTCTTTAACATTGTGCATGAGATTTGTGCTAATCTTCAAGAAGTGCCTCAGCTCCCCTAGACTTTGCTCAATTGACATTGGCTGTCCTGGCTCCCTGAAGACTCTTCTTACCCATTGACTTTGTGTTTAACTGTCCCTCCAAAAAGTCATACATACCTTGCTTGTATAGCTGGGAAATGGTTAACCTACATTGCAATGGGGGATCCTAAAGTGCTTACCTGTTTGAGAAACGTGTTAACCATTGTTTCTTTCCCTAACATTTTGCTTTTTGCCACAACTTCAGTATTACCATTTAAGTGTGAAAAGTGATATATTAATGTCCACAGTGTCCTGACTATTGAAGTCACCTCAGGGTGTAGGAATATCTGTGTGCCATCCCAAAAGGGTATCTACTCCTCCTGATCAGTATGATAATTGTCTGTCTGTGTCCCCACCCCTCTTTACACTTCTCCTTTTTCCTCCCCTCCAGCACTATTATGAAAGGTCATCTGGCCAGTACATTGGTTGCTGGTTTGTCATTCTCCTCCTCCCTCACCTTGTATCCCTCCTCCCCACCCTTCACCTCTGCTTGTTGAATTCCGGCACTACCTCAATTGCCGTCAGGCATAGTAATTGTAGTCGCCTGTCTTTTCATCCATCCCCACCCTTCCCCGCTGCTTGTTAAATTCCGGCACTACCTCAATTGCCGCCAGGCATAGTAATTGTAGTTGCCTGTCTTTCTCATCCGCCTGTCATCTCCTCCTCCCCTCCCTATCAATGTCCCTTGCATTTACTCTATCATTTGGTTCGTGTCTTTCGTGATAGCAGCTCGTTTGTCCCTCCCACCCTTCCATCCTTGTCCTCTCCTCCCTGTTCCCCCTCCAGCACTATTCTGAATCGACATCAGACCTAGTATGTTAGTCACTTGTTTTGTTCCTCTCCTTCTCCCTCACTCCATACCCCTCTCCCCCCTCCTTCTCTTGTTTATATTCCAGCACTAAATCAATTGTCTTGCATAGTAATGTAACCGATTATTTTGTTTCATTTTTCCTTCTCCCCCCCCTTCTTCCTTTTCTGTTCCTTTCACGGGCACTATCTGAAATGTCACTGGGCTTATTAAGATAGTTATTTTTCACATTCGGAATTGTTTCAAGGACTTGTAAGAATGTAACTGTTTTCTCCCATCTTCCCTCCTTGAAGTGCTTTAAAACACTGTGTATAGGTGCTATACAAATAAACAATCAATTCAATTCAATACTTACTTTATTGAACTGAAGGAGTATATTTTGTAGTGCATTTTCAGTGTTGCATATTGCCCCCTTCTAAAGAAGGCTTATTTTAAAACTGTTAAAATAATAAACAATTATTTCAATAAAGAAACCTGAGTATAAGTGTTATTTGAATACCTGTCACTGTGAAACTCTATGTTGCAACCCTACAGCTCACATTGGCCCCTCTTGAGATAAGCCTGGCTGCTCAGTCACACTACCAACCTGTGTAGTACAGGCCTATACCAAAGGTTGGGTTACCTATTGTCAAGAGGACAAGGCTTGTGTAGTCTCCCATAGGGTTACTACATACAATCTTGCCCAATACCTGTCTAAGTGGACTTATTGTGTGCTTCACTGTGTAGACTCATTGAGGACACCCCCCCCCCCCCCCCCCCCCCCGAGTCCACTCACTTTCTCCTGAGACTAAGCCTTGACCACTCCCCATACTTAATAGGGTTTGGCTATCCTCTCAGAGTTTGTTCCCTTGTTCACTATAACTAGGGTGGCCTCATGAAATCTGTCCACCAGGCTAGCTTTTTAAAAATCCATCTCAACAGTGACTCATCACTCTTCCTGATGGTGGAGAATGCCTACCTCGTGGCACTAAACCCTGGAGGGTAACCTATATAAGCAACAGAAGGATGGCCCAGAAACAGTCCTAGTATGGGATATTCAGTCCACCCCACACAGAGGAGGAGGAACAATATTAGAATTACATCCAGCACTCCATACTGTATGGGCGTCCCTTCCAAGGGATGGGAGACTGACCATTTTTCACCAAAAAAAGCCTTCTTCCCCTTTAAATTTTGAGGCGCGCTGGTGCGCGGCCCAGGGAGCATGCGCTGCCCTGACTCCACCTTCTGGCGCCACACCCCAGTCCCCTTTTCCACGTCAATGGGAACGGGCCGAATTCACCAGCGCTCCTGGGTTTGGCTTCGGCCATGTAATTCCACGCGCTGATACTTCTTCTCTTTGTCTTTTTTGTCTTTTCTATCATTCAGGTACTCGGTCCTCAGGCGTCACGCTCCTCCCCGGCGCACGTCGACTTCTACAGGGTTCAGCAGGTGTCCATCCTGCAACAGGCGCTTCCCAAATTCAGACCCCCACACCCTCTGCCTACGTTGCCTTGGCCCAGACCACGGTTGGCAATCATGTTTGGCGTGTGACTCGCTATCCTCGAAGGCACTGAAGAACAGACTAGCTAGGTGGAGGGAGCTCTTCCAGAAGTCGCCTCCAGAGGATCTCAAGAACTTCGTGAAGCATCGTCCCGGGTCCAAGGTAGGGCCGATATTGTCCAGCGCACCCCGCAAGGGAGACTCCTTCCCAGGGACTCTCCCGCTCGGGAGGGATCGGTCAGGTCCTTCCACCAGCACATCCACTGAGGCTGCTACAGCTACCGATCCTCGGATCCTCCCGGACGCAGTACTGAGGGACCGGAAGGTTCTTGTACTGGGCTTACAGTCGAGGGGCTCCGCCCTTTTACCGGCGCAATGGCCGTAGGGCTATGCCTTAACACCAGCAATAATACGTCCGAGGGGCTATGCCCCAATACCAGCAATACGTCCGAGGGGGCGCCTCAACGTAGCTCTACCGACCCCAGGGTCAAGGGTGTCACACCTACCGGGCCCAGACCCGAGGAGCAAGGTAGGCCCAGTGATCCACACGTGAGAGTCTTGGACGAGGCCGGACATCACGTGGCAGGCACGTGGCAGGCAGCTCGACAAAATGGATGCAGCGCCAAACAGGAACACCCTTCCGACGCAATTCCACGAATTCGGCAAAGAACAAGTGTCAAGGTGGAACTGGTCGCACCAGGTAGGTGGCCTACAGTCTACCCTTAATATGCACAGGGCAACTTTCCCATGCATCCATACGGACTGGGTATGCAGCGGCTCCAGCAGTCCACTGCTACCCCGTCGGTACTCCCTACCACCGCTTCTGCCAGTGAGGAGGTGCTCTTCGACAAATTCCTCGGCCTCATGAGGTCTCCGCAGATGGGGGATATCATCAAGGACGCAGTCAGGGAAGTCCTCCCCGCCATGCTAACGGCACCACAGACGCTTCCATCGGGCTCACTGACCCTGGTGCAGCCGCCTCCTCCGGCTCCACAGCCAACTCCGCAACCTCTCTTGCCTCCTTGGTCCCCAGCTGCCATCTCTGTACCCCAGCCTCAGGCTCCATCTTCCCCTCCTCCTCCACAAGATCCTCCGGATCCGCAGGACATGGAAGAGGAGGAGGATCCAAACACACCATCCTCAGCTAGGGCCTTCCATGAATGTATTCATGGCCTGGCGGAGTACCTGGGCCTCCCTCAGCCTGAGGTCGAACAGCCGGCAGAGGGGGTTCTGGCTGAAGTCCTCACAAGGCACCCCTCTGCCCTCACAGGGATTCCACTGCAAACCGATGTAGTCTCCCTGGCCAAGATAGGTTGGCTCACGCCCCACTCAGTCCAGCCGGTCAACTGCCGCCTGGGCGCCAAGTACAGGCATATGGAGGGGGACACACCCTTGCTCTCGACCCATCCTCAGCCACACTCCTCGGTGATCGCTGCAGCATCACTTTACTCCAAGCCTCAGTCGTCATCAGCCTCCTCCTCTGCAGCGCTGCTAGGCAAGGAGGAGAAGATATGGGAGGCTTACGGCAACAAGATCTACTCCAACGCCTCCTTGCCCCTGAGTCAGGCCAACGCAGATGCAATGCTAGCTGCCGCCAACCAATGGTATGGCGGGAAATTGCGGACTTCCTCCCGGAACTCCACTCCCAATGCCAATCATGCTTTAAGGCGGGGCTAGCAGAGGCCAAGCTCGTGTGGCATGACCTCATGGAATCCGCAGTAGCGCATTTCAATACCTCGGGCCGTGCCATCTGCATTGCAACGGACATGAGGAGCACAGCCTGGCTCTGGGAGACGAAATTCAACCCGGACGTCCAGGAGCGCATCCTAGATCTACCGTTCAAGGGGGGGACCTCTTCCACTTCTCTACGGAGGTAGAGCTGGACAATAAGAAGAAAGGCTCACAAACGGCAAAGTCCTTGTCCATTCTTACAAAGACCACGCCCAAATCTTACACCCAATCTCAGCAGCGCTCAGAGAAGGGTCATACACATGGAGGGTTCTGCGGCTTCCAGGAAAGCAGATCCAGGCAGCCGGATCGCTCGCCATCTCAGAGTCGGCGCAAACAACAAAGGGGCATGGGGGGGCAGTAAGGGCTTTTTCCAGTCCCCCTCCACAGTCTCAGCCTCAGATAAAAAGAAGGCATGACACGTCCATACGGGTCCACGTGTCTCCGGTGGGGGGCAGGCTTGCCCTCAATGCACATTTCTTTTGCGGACCTCTGGGTCCTCTCTGTAGTATCCATGGGGTACTGTCTACCCATCCCAGCCTCTCCTCCCTACTCCCCTCCACTCCCACAGGTTGGGACAGCAACTCTTTTGGCGGTGATCCGGTCACTCGTAGAGAGCCAGACAGTGGACGAAGTGGTGGGCTGCAAGGATGGCTTTGGCTTCTATTCCAGGATTTTCGCCATTCAGAAGAACCACCAGTCAGGCCTGAGAGTTGTGCCGGACTTTTCCACCCTCAACCTCTCCTTCACCCTACAATAATTCAAGATGGTTATGCCAGCTTTTATAGCAGAGACATTGGGCAAGGGAGACTTGATGTGCACCCTAGACCTGAAGGACGCGTACTTACACGTCCCAATTTGGCAACCCCATTGTTCTTTCCTATGGTTCAGAATCATGGGCTACCATTTCCAATACAAAATCCTCCCGTTTGTCCTCAACTCGGCCCCCAGGGTCTTTACCAGGCTCATGAACGCTGTAGCGGCCCTCTTCTCAGCGCAGGGCCTCCGCATCTACCCATACCTCGACGACTGGCTCGTCAGGGCTACATCTCCAGAGGCGGTTCACCACTCGTCCCATGCCCTTATGAACACACTGCACGACCTGGGCTTCTCGCTCAACCTCAAGAAGTCACAGCTGCTCCCTACGCAGACTCCGACATTCCTGGGACTCTTTTGGAACACATGCTCTGAAGACAAGATCTCTGCCATCAAGAGGGCCACCGCCCACTTCCTCAGCAGAGAAGTCACCTCGGCATGGTGGTACCAACATCTCCTGGATCTACTAGCAGCGGTTCTGTTACCCGTCCCACACACGAGACTAAGGATGAGAAGGATTCAGCTGCACTTCGCGGCCTCATGGAATCGGGAGTGGGGTTCACAATCCAAGATGATCAGCATTCCTCCATCTCTCCACCCGGACCTAAATTGATGGGCCATGGACTGCAACCTACGGACGGGCAAGCCCTTTTGGCCGCCCCTCTGCAGGCCACCATCACCACAGACTCCTCGCTCGAGGGCTGGGGAGCCACCCTGGGTGATCTCTCGGTCCATGGCACTTGGACTCGACAGGAGCAGGAATACCACATCAATTGTTTGGAGCTGAAAGCCATCTGGCTAGCGCTCAGAGCATTCCTCCCACTCCTCAGGGGCAAGGTTGTCCTCATCCAGACAGACAACTTGACCAGCATGTACTACGTCAACAAGCAGGGAGGCACCAGATCCCCTCCTCTGTGAAGACTGGTGATCAGCATGTGGGAATGGGCCTTGTAAAACGAAATGTACCTCCCGGCAGTCCACCTACCGGGGGAATTCAACCTGGAGGCAGACAGGCTCAGCAGGCTGGGAGCAGACAATTACCAGTGGCAGCTAAGCTACCTCGTTACTCAGGAGATCTTCAGCAGGTGGGGTCATCCCCACATGGATCTCTTTGCCACCTGGCACAACAAGAAGTGTCTCCAGTTTGCATCCTGGCAAGGGCCGGGCCCCGGCTCGCTGGGCGACATATTTCATCTACAGTGGACCGGCATGAAAGCCTACGACTTTCCGCCCACTCCTCTGATACACGGAGTAATTTGCAAGATCAAGGAGTCTCACCGACTCTGCATCATTCTGATAGCTCCATGGTGGCTGTCCAGGCCATGGTTTTTGGAGCTCCTCAGCCTCTCGTGGGTGCCACCTATACACCTTCTGACGGGCCCAGCACATCTTCTGGCACAGCAGGGGGGCAGAATCATCCACCCCGTGCCAGGGAAACTAGCCCTCACAGGGAACGTTTCGGCACCTTAGCATCTCACAGGCCAATCTGGAGATCAAACAGGGCTCCAGGAGCAAAGCCACCAGGGCCAAGTACAAGAGCAAATGGACTAGGTTCTGCCACTGGGCAGACTCCAAGGGAATTGACCCCTTGGCCTGCAATTTGGACGACGTGCTCTCCTTTTCGGCGTACCTCGCTCATTCGGGTGTACAGGTCGACACCTGCCGTACATACCTTGCAGCCATTGGGGCTTACAAGAATTCGGAGGAAGGCATTTTTTCCTCCTTCAACCCTATCATCAAGAAACATCTGACGGGTCTCGCTAGGCTCTACCCGCCCGTCAAGAGACCGCACCTTGTGTGGGACCTTAATATAGTCTTGGGCGCCCTGGTGCACAAACCGTTCGAGCCAATGGCGTCCGTGGACATTAGGGTGGTCACCATCAAGACAGCTTTACTAGTCGCTCTTACCTCGGCTCCCAGAGTCAGCGAGATTCAGGCGCTGGTCACCTCTGAACCATATACCACCTTTCACAAGGACAAGATAGTCATGCGGACGCACCCGGCATTTCTGCCCAAGGTTCCATCTGCATTTCACTTGAATGAGGAGATCGTCCTTCCTACGTTCTTTCCCGATCCCAAGGATGAAGCACAGAGAGTGCTGCACTGCCTGGATGTCAGGAGTGCCGTAAAATTCTACTTGGAAAGGACCAATGGCTTCAGCAAGTGGGACGCCCTGTTCATCACGTTCGGCGGCTCGAGGCCAGGCTATCAGGCCTCGAAGGCTTCCATATCCCGCTGGATGGTCTCTGCCATCAAGGAAGCGTATGAGGGTCAGCACAAGCCGCTTCCGGCCAACATGTATGCCCACGCAGTCAGGGCCAAGGCAACGGCCATCGCATTTCAACGCCATGTCCCTTGGCAAGTCATAAGCAGGGCGGCCACTTGGGCCACTCCCTCGGCTTTCTGCAAGCATTACTGTTTGGACGCCGGCTCTAGATCTGATGCCGCTTTCGGACAGACAGTTCTCAGGATCCTATTTGCTTAAGGAGGCACTCCACCCTGGGGGCTACAATCAGTTGTAATCGCAAATACAGTATGGAGGAAAGGGGATGGGACGTAAGAGTGATTACAAGTTACTCACCATAGTGACTAACATACTCCTAGTCCATAGTCCCCTTTCCTACATACGTCCCACCAACCTCCCCCCCAATAATACTTGTGTCATTAGGCAATGTTAAATCTATTGTCGACGCGTCAATGGGGACTGAGGTGTGGGGCCAGAGGGCGGAGTCAGGGCAGCGCATGCTCCATGGGCCGTGCCACTGCACGCCTCTAAATTTAAAGGTAAAGACAGTTTTTTTCTGGTGAAAAAGGTTCCGTCCCCCATCCCTTGGAAGGGACGCCCATACAGTATGGAGGAAAGGGGACTATGGACTAAGAGTACGTAGTCACTACGGTGAGTAACATAATTTTTTAGACGAAAATGGAGTAAAAGACCAAGAACCCAAGGCCCGGCCAGCTATGGACAAATCTGGTCCTAATATTCAGTAGCTCCTCGTCAAAGCATCTATGAAACCGATTAATGCATAGGACCACCTCTAGCATATTCATTCAAAGACTATTTGTATAAAATCCATAAACCACAACAAAAACATTACAGCAACATATAAAATCCATCGAAATATAAACATTAAATAGTTCAGATCGCTTAGGTAGCAGCAGCAGTTGAAAGCATACAAGTCTCACATACAGTCTTCTTCTCATCCTGTGAAATACTCACAGCCAAAATGTCACTCTCGAATAACCGTACGCTCTCAATCCACCTAATATACAGACCCCCTGGCCCTTTAGGTACCTTTGAAGATGATCTAACTAGCCTTATAGCCAATAACACTAAAGACCACTCCCAAACCTTACTATTGGGAGACTTCAACCTTCAACCTTGGCTTCAATGATACTGACAATAAACATGCTGAGTCAGTTTCAGCCCTGCTCAAGGACCATGGCCTTGATCAAAAAGTCCTTTCCCCTACCCATATCAAAGGTAGGACCCTTGACTGGGTCACCGAACGGAACTGCAACATTAGTATCACCGATATTGCTCCACAAACCAAGACTGATCATTATCAAATAAGCTTCTCAGCCACACTAGATCTCCTTAGCCCTAAAATCACCAATATGGTTCCTCCTCTCCCGACCAGAAGTAAGAAGGATATAACTGCTGAAAATATTATCCCCCTGCTCCTTCCAGCCATATCTGGACTGGAAAGCAACAACCCTGACACCCTAGTAAAAACTTTCAATGATGCTATGATCAAAGCACTAGACGCAGTTGCTCCAACTAAACTACGCAAAGCTAAACAGGAGACCCACCTAAATGCCTGGTTTACGTCCCACCTCAAATCTCTTAGATTACAGAAAAGAAAGCTACAATCCACCTGGCGCCACTCACCCACTGCATACAACAAAAATAACCTAATTGAATTTGCCAAATCCTACAAAAAAGAAATAATCAAAACCAACAAGAATACCTTTAATGACAGGATCGCAAAAGCTAGCTCTAATACAAAAGAGCTTTTCTCCATCCTCCGTGAACTGGAATTGCCTATTTAACCAATAGACAACGCCCCCAAAAACAGTCTGGTGCACAAACATACAAAACGCCCTCTCTAACAAAATCTCCTCGCTTCGATGTAAAATTGCTAATAAAAGGCCACATTGTCACCATTGGACCAACAAATACCCCAATCTCAGAAGAATAAGACTACTGCACCGTTTAGATTCAAGACTATCTCCATAACTGACACAGAAAAAATAATACTCTCCCTCAAACCCTGTAACTGTAAGGGCGACTCCTGCCCAGCACAACTAATAAAGGACGCAGCTAGGGACCTAGCTCCTTTCATCTCCAAGCTCATAAACTCCTCCTTTAAATCCAACACAGTACCCACCAAGCTCAAAGAATCATGGGCCCTCCCATTACTAAAAAAACAAACCCTGGACCCTACCATCCCCACCAACTATAGACCTATCACCACTGTGTCATTTCTACTTAAAATCCTAGACAGAGCTGCCTACATACAAATCCAAGACTATCTGGAAGCTAACCACTTGCTTGGCTCACGGCAATCTGGCTTCCGCCCACTCCATGGCACGGAAACAGCTCTCTTAGACCTCAAGACACAAATTGAGGAACTAAAGGATAATGGAAAAACAGCCTTGCTCCTCCTACTGGACTTGTCGGGAGCTTTTGACCTAGTGGCCCACGTATGCTTATGCAACCATCTCAAATCTGCTGCCAACTTCACAGGAGACGCCATAGCTTGGGTCCAATCCTTCTTAGCTAATCGTACCATGCGAGTCTTCTCCACCTCTGACTCTGCTGACCCTATCAAAATAACCTGTGGTGTCCCACAAGGATCCTGTGTCTCCCCTACCATGTACAACATCTTCACCAAGCCTTTGTTTGACAAGTTGGACAGACTGGGTGTCACCGACACAAACTACGCAGATGACACTCAGATCCTCATACCCCTTTCGGGCGACTACAAGGCAGACTCAGCCTTGTTGAACAAAATATACACCCTCATTCAGGCATGGATGGCCTCACATACATGGCCTCTGCCTGAATGACGACAAAACAGAGATACTAATCCTAGGCTCTGTAGCCAACATCCAAAAACTAAGCCCCAACTACACATCCTTCAGCATTGATAACCTTATCAAGGTGATGCCTGTGGTTAAAACCCTTGGATTCTATCTGAACTCCTCCCTCACGCTCAAGAAACAAGTCAACTCCCTTACCTCTTCTACTACTTACACCTGCAAACTTATCCGCACATCCAGACCGTACCTATCCTGCGCCAGTTGTATCACACTAGCTAATGCTCTTATGTCTAGGTTAGACTACTGCAACAACCTGTACTCAGGTGCCAATAAATATGTCACTGACAAACTTCAAAGACTGCAGAATAATGCCCTGAGAGCAGCACTAAACATCCCCTACAAAGAGCATGTCACTAAATACAGGAAAGAGGCTAACTGGCTAAAAACAACTGATAGAATCCTACTCAAAACAGCCTCCCTCACCTCTAAATTTCTAAACAACCTAGCCCCCCCCCCATACCTTATGGAAAAAATCAATAGGAAAACCTCCACGCGACCCACGAGATCTGCCAACGCCTTTAAATTAGAGACACCTAGGTTTAAACGTGCCACTGCGGGAGGAACTAGTTTTCCAGTCAAAGCTGCTCCTCACTGTTGGAACAAGTTACCACTCAACCTCAGAACGGAACAACCGTACCCTAAATTCAGAATCAAGATAGTCAAATGGCTGCGTGCCAAAGACACATAACCTGACTTACACCCAGCATACTCCCACCGTTGCCCACACCTCTTCTTCTGCTCACCTTGACCTCCCCACTCCTAAATTAGCCGAGTACACATCCCCCCCACCTACCTAGCTTATATATGACTCTAGGCTTATAGCCTGACCTATAAACCTGAGCACACAGCCATCTGCTTAGACAGCCTTGCTAGAGTGACTCGGACATCCTAAGATATGCCCTAATCTTGTACATATGTGTATATATTCATGTATATATTTGCTCTGTCTTGCCTATGTGTTGTACTTACTCATGCCAAATACTGTAACAAGCTTAAGTTTTCCTGTACACTGTTGCGCCCGGCAACCCAAGGGTTTGGTGCGCATTACCAAATAAATAAACAAACAAACAAAGTTAAAATTGGCCATTAAATAAATGCTTCCATCTATTCCATTATTTTCTTAAGAATTCCAAGCACCCCTATGCCACAGCAGTTGATTCGGCACAAACGAAGATCAAAACTAGCTTTTCTCAACAAGGGGAGAATGGACTTCTTTATAAGGTCATGATAAAATGTGCAGAGTAAAACAAAGTGCAACAGATCTTCTTTTCCTGCACTGCATTCAGGGCAGATTGTAGACTGCTCATAACCTGGTCAGTTCTTTGTGTTGTCTCTGAGCCACAAAAGATAAAAACAGGCTCTGGTGAATGCCCAACGATCTGTAATGTTATTGCTATCCAACAGGTAAGGTTGGTTTACATCTAACTTTAATGAATGTTTCCTGTTTGAAGCTACTGAAAGCCCAGATGTTTCCCAATGCTTCAAATTTAATGTACGGAGCATCCTCTTATACTTATTGGAGTTGGCTGGTGTTAGTAGAACCGCAGGGCAAAGCAAACTTAGGGCATTCATCTGTGATAAACACTTTAAAATGAAATTCAGCCATGGGATCCAGCGACAAAAAGACCCCAGAAGTAGGCCTTTAATGACACTGTGCATAAGAGTAGCTCTTGTATTTGACCATATAGAAGGCCAGTGTAAGAGAGGTGCCATGTGCCAATCATCCCCAATGTGAGTGATACCCAGTTCTGTATGTACCACAAAATTCGGGGCAGAGCAAGGGAGGCCCAACAGTTTCTTCAAGAAATTATTTTCAGTTACCACAATACTTTTTTTTTTTTTATTGATTTTATGCAAACAAAACAACCCAAACCAAACAAGCAGCATAATCATAATGGTTCCATTACACATCAATTTATCTTAATCGCTGCTCCCACAACCCCTCCCTCCCCCCATGAGTCTATTTGTCAATCTCATTCAATGTCTGGCACATGCGGCCGGGTATCGTTCTCTTCGGAGTCTGTTGGATCTGATGTTACTCCAAACAATTCTGCTATTAGCGATTTCCAAGCCATCAAGGTGCCCACCTCCCCTTCTCCAGCCAGGCTACTCGCTTCTTGCCATGCCACCGTTTCAGCTTCCGCCCATTTCTGCAAGTCCTTCCACCACACATCCACCTTAGGCTTGTGGAATTTCTTCCACCCCATGGCAATCCTACGTTTTGCAAGAACATACGCTAGATTTCTCAGTTTCTCAATATGCTTGAGGTTCCGTGGCCTAGGGAACCCGCCCAGTAAGCAGGCCCAGGCCGTGTCTATAACAAGAGTAACCCCCTTATCAGCCAGTTTCTGCGCCACTTCTCCGCAAAAACACCCAATGGTCGGGCACGACCAAAACATATGTACCATGTCAGCGTTTTCTAGGTTACATTTAGGACACGCTTGTCTTCCAGTGTTTCGGAACTTAGATATCCTCAAGGGGGTCACGTATGCCCTATGTGTTACATACAGCTGTATTTGTTTTAATCTGGCATTTCTAGACACTTTTTTGTGGTAGCCCAGGGCACGCTCCCACACCCCATCCTCCATTGGGGCCCCACTTCCGCCTCCCAGTCCAGTCTCAGATGTGTCAATTGTTTCCCCACCTTAGCCATCACCATCTCATACAGTCTCGAGATCTCATGCCCTCCTTCGGATATATCATATATTGCTCCCAAAACTGCATCTGGTTCTTCTATCAACACTGTCTCTGGCCAGGTGTTCCTAATCATCCGCACCAACCTAATGTACGTGACATATTGGCCCGTATGTAGCCCCGCCTCTTCGTTGAGTTCTATAAACTCCTTAATGGACCCCTCTTGCCAAACATCGCCTAGCGTTACCAGCCCCACTGATTCCCAGTAGGTCCTAATAATCACCCTCAGCTGATTATCCCCTCCTGTCAAAGCAACCAGCGGTATCTGCCGGAGGCACGGGCATGGGACTTCCATCAAACGACAAGCCCTACGCCAAATTTTCCACCCAAACCTCAACATCGCAGGACGCCCCCTCATTTCGGTTTCAGGCAGCCAAATCATTTCTTTCAAATAAAACGGGGTGCAGTCCTGTCCAAGCACCCTGTGCTCAGGGGTCACTTCATCGGAGAGCCACTTAGCAACATACTGTAGCTGTCCCGCCAAATAGTAAACCTCAAAATGAGGCAGTCTGATACCTCCGTTTTCATAAAAGTTCTGCAATTTCCAAAACGCCACTCTATTTCAGGTACAATGCCACAGGAAGTCCCTACACATGCTGTTCAATTTACTGAAAAACCTCTTGGGTATCATGTATGGGATATTACTAAAGTAATGCAGGAGCCTGGGCAGAACTACCATCTTGAGCATAGCCCCCCGCCCCATCATCGCCAAGGGCAGCTTTGCCCAGAACTGCATGCTGTTCCTAATTTTCTCGACGGCTACTTCTGTATTATGTCTATGTTCTTCTTTCACTGTGTGATATACATCTACACCCAGGTAACAAAAAGAGCTAGTTGCCCATGGTACCTGTAGCACCGGTAGTCTATCTACAGGGGTCCCCTTATAGTTACCTAGCGGGAATATGACATTCTTTTGGGGGTTCACCAATATGCCCGACAACTCTGCATACCTTTCCATCACTTCAAGTATGTATAGGAGATTTTCTTCTGGGTATTGCAAGTACAGTAGCAAATCATCTGCGTACAAGAATATCAAGTGTCGTTCCCCTCCTACCTCAATGCCTATCGCATCATACTGTGCCCTAAAGCATATTGCCAGAGGCTCCAGGGCTAAAATGTAAAGCATCGGGGACCAGGGGCACCCTTTTCTGGTGCCTCTACCAAGTTGCCATCTCTCGGATATCACCGCTCCGGTTCGGACCCTGGCAAGCGGCTCACTATACAACATCTTAGCCCAACTGATATAGCCCAGCCCCATTCCATACCCTTCCAAGGCAGCCAATAGCCATGACCACTTGACCGAATCAAAAACTTTAACTGCATCTAGAGACACTATCGCCATCGCACCTTCATTCCTGCTACCCCATTCAACCACCCGGTGAAGTCGCCTATGGTTGTGTGTTATATTCCTCTTCGGGACATAACCCGTTTGATCCGGATGTATCAGTCTACCAATCACTTTCTGCAATCGATTTGCCAGGACAGCCGTTAGAATCTTGCTGTCCTGATTTAGCATCGACAAAGGCCTGTAGGAACCACATCTATACTCCGGTTTATTGGGCTTGGGTAGCGGTATTATGATCGCCTCTCTGAGCGACTCAGGCAACCGTCCTATCTCAAACGCTTCATTAAGCATGTCCAGCATTGGGGGGAGAATTTCCTCTCTGTATACTTTATAGAATTCGCTGGGGAACCCATCTGCTCCTGGGGTCTTACAGGTAGGCAACTGCTTCACAACCGCCTCTAACTCCTCTAACGTAATTGGCTCATCTAGCTCCTCCCTCTCCTCTTCACTTATCTTGGGCAGCCCTATGTCTACTAACGTTTCAATTATCTTGCGTTGGTCACCCGTCTCATCATCTCCGTACAGCACTCTGTAATAATCCGCAAATTCTTTATTAACCCCCTCTTGCGTGGCCACCTCATCCCCTTCCTCCCTAATAATGGTCCTAATCGGAGGCCTAGGGGTCTCGCTTTTGTATAGCCAGGCCAAAAGGCGGCCTGTCTTATCTCCCCCCGCGTGCTGGCTCTCAACATATTTCCTATAATTGAGATTACAGAGTCTTTCCCAATGCTCTGCACATTGTTGCTGTAGTTGGAGTACTAGCTCTGTGTCTACGTCACCGCTCTTCAATGCTGTTTCTAGCTCCGTTTCCGTCCTCTGTAGGTCAGCCAGGACCCCACCCTGTAACCCTCTTGACTTAGCAATGGCCGCCCCCCGCATCACCACCATAAAAGCTTCCCATAATGTGCCCGCGGAATCAACACTCCCAGTATTCTCCTCAAAGAAGTTGGTAATCTCTTCCCTTATATCTTCCCTAAAGACTGGATCTTTAAGCGCCTCTGCTCGGAGGCGCCATGTAGGGATCCTCGCCCTCGGGGGGCAATATTGCCATCCGAGGATCAGGGGCGAGTGATCTGAGAGGACCCTAGCCTTATATTCAATTTGAGTAATCTCAGACATCACATCTGCTGTAGCAAAGACCTAATCAAGCCTAGTGTGCAGTTGATGCGGGGCTGAATAGTGCGAGTATTGCCTCTCAGTGGGATGTTTCATCCTCCACGCATCTGTAAAGCCAAAATCAATTAGCAGTGTCTGCATCGCTCTCGCCGCTGGGCTAGGTTTACCCGCCCCGCCATCATATCTATCCACCACAGGATCCAACACACAATAAAGTCCCCCCCCCAGATCACTGCGCTCCCTATACACATACTAAGGTTGGTACACAGGGCTCTGAAATATGCTGCTGTGTTTTGGTTGGGGGCATACGTGTTCACTATGCATACCTCCCTGCTCTCCACCAGCCCTCGCAATATAGCCATCCTTCCATCAGTTTCAACTACCTCTTATATCGATTGGAACGGGACATGCGGTGCCACCCAGATTAACACACCCCGGGCGTATGCAGAGTATGGCGAGCCCACCACAGTCCCTCTCCACTTTCTCTTAACCAGGTCCAACTTCTCTCGCGTCAAGTATGTCTCCTGTAGTAGTGCAATATCTATTTTCTGCCTTTTCAGATACATCATGATTTTATTTCTTTTCAAATAACAGTTAAGGCCCCTGACGTTCCACGTTATTATCCTAAGGTCTCCCATAAGTCATTGGTAAGCACCCCCCCCCGATCTTCCGCCGATTCCGCCCCCTCATGCACCGCAAGTCCAACATGCTGATTCCTCCAAATAGGCTCGAAACAAAACTTAAACTTCCCATAACCACATTCACACTCAACTTCCCATCCCCCCCACCTTCTTCCCACCCATCCCTTCCCCAACAACACCCTCCCCAACTGTTGCCCAGCTCCATTCCTGGATCTCAGGCACCCCCACATCTAGCCCTGCCTAGCACAAGCTTCTACTCAGGGCTCAGTAGGGTGAATCCACCCTAATGGCCGCTAAAACTAATAATCTATCGGGCTAGGTCATCCACGTTCTGTTGCTCCTTTTAAGAAATATTACGCATACAGATGCTAGACAGTTACCAATTACAGTTACTCACTATATTCCAGTCCATATCGAGCACCAGGCTCGGGTTGTGCTCAAAGTTCAGCCAGTTACAATGTCTCTGTACAATCCGGATCCTCCTCCCACTCACCCTCACAATGTCCGTATTACAAAATCTTCATTCGGCATGCTCCTGCCGATCACGATCCGCTTCTTGTTCCGGGCAGCCCTGCAGGTCCAGCCATGTGACAACATCCTCCGGGGTATCAAAAAATAGCGCTTTGTTCTTATGTAGCACCTTCAATCGTGCCGGATACAGCAGCATATATTTGACTCCCGCTGCCCTCAGCCTTCTTTTGACGGCGACGTAACTATACCTCTGCCTTTGCACCAGTATCGTATAGTCTGGGTATGCTGTGATGTTGGTGGATGCTCTCTCAATCGTACCGCCCTTTATAAAATATTCGAGGATCTTTTCTCTATCCCTGTAATTCAGGATCCTCGCGATGATCGGCTTTGGCGGGGCCCCCGGCCGGGGTTTCCTCATTAGGGCGCGATGCGCCCGCTCGTGAATCCTTGCGATAGATTCCCTGCTCCGATCCCTTGTAGGATCATGTTTTCCACATTGTTTGTGGGGTCTTGGCCTTCTTCCCCTCCGGCAGACCAACCACACGGATGTTGTTCCTCCTCGCCCTTCCTTCCGCCTCTTCCACACGATTTTCCAGGTTGGCAACCTGTTGTTTTAAGACATGAATCTCCTTCGCATTGTTCGTGCTAACGTCGTTATTAATCTTCACCCCACTTTCCAGACCACTGGTTCTTTCTGCAAGTGCCCTGACATCTTGATGTAACAGGGTGAGTTCCGTACCCACAGCATCAATCTTGTTCTCCAGAGCTGTGCGTAGGTCCGCCATTGCCAAGTCCCATTTAGCACTCAGTCCCGTTATAGGCTCCAGGATCTGGTGCTTATCCCCTTCGGGGGCGTCTTCCGCGGGAGTCACGACCATGCTCTGCACCGATGTTGAGGGGGTCCGCTGCGTTTTCGTAAAAACTTCCATCGTGGGTTGCTTGGACTTAACTCTCAACCCTTTCGCCGAGATGGCGCTGCCCTCCACTCCTGTACAGCACCGTCTTGGTACAGCTGCTGCACTGTCCCTGGTCCGACAATAGTCCGGCTCCCAGGTCTCCAAATTCACATTGAAGATGTCACTTCGAATTGTCTTACGGGTGGGCTATGGCCTCGCACTCCTCATTCAACTTCCGTAGGCCTTGTCGCCCAAGTATCCAATTTTATCTCCTCCTGCAGTCAGGTCGCCAAGGCTCCATTAGCGTACGCCAGGCCGGGCACTCTCACGGTGCTATCTCAAACACTTTTACGTATTTCCCTGTTGTACTCCAGGCAATCGTCCGCAGCCATGTCTCGCAGTACTGGGGAATCAGTTTCGTTTCTCCTCTGAGGCCTCCTTTGTTAGCCGCCATCTTGGCGCCGAAGCGGCCGCACAGCCATACCAACAAAAACATACATATCTCACGAGTCCCTGGGACCATGAACTTCTCCCACAAACTCCACTTAGCGTGCAGCTTCCGACGACTGATTCCCAAAGTTCTAGACGCTCGTTACAGTTTCAGCGGGTAACTTTAGCAAAAATAAAGTCGGATCATCAGGAGCTCCTCACGAGGCACGTCCTATTCCATGGCCAGTTAGCCACGCCCGACCAGTTACCACAATACTTGATATTTTTTCGTTGCCCCAGAGAGCTGCGCCATAATTTGTCATGGCTTTGGTTTGTGCTCTATAAATTTCAAGAATGAGGTTGATTGGCTGGCCCTGACATACATTCACAAATTGTAAGATTCCACCCAATGACCGTTTCATTTTGATTCTCTGTTTCTGAATGTGGGACAGCCCCCACCAATTCTCAGTGAAACAAATACCTAGGTAATCAAATTTAAACACTAGTGGGATAATAGCACCATTACTTAAAGTGCGCATTTTGATGTTCTTGCGCCCCCCCTCGAAAAGAAGCAATTACTGCCGATTTGTTGGTGTTGACTGTTAACTTCAAGTCAGACATAAAAGTAGTATAAACATCTATTAGCTTCTGCAAGGCTTTCTGGGTGCGGGCGATTAAAACTGTATTGATTGGCTATGCCAATACAAGAAGGGGTTTGTTGCCCACCCTTGGATAGTCTGCCTTTGAGTCCACCAGAGCCCCATATAGCCCATTGACGTACAATGCAAATGTACGTCAGAGAGCAATGCAAACAACACTGGAGCTACAATACATCACATCTAGCATATTCACTCATGGGCTGGCTTAAGCCAGCCCTCCAATCATATGTCAGGCAGAAACAAAGGTTTTGGCGGCCAGCCAAAACCACCAACCACTCAGGTTAACCCTCACATTATGTGTACTGGGTCTGTCTGGGGCAGAAAACCTGCCTAGGCCAGTTTAAACCACACTAGGGGGTGCAAGTCTGGGCTAAAAGCAAGCTCATCTTTGTACAATGTCCACGTATCCCTTGCTGCATTGTCCTGACAGAAAAGGGGATGGCCAGGAGTAGGACTTAAAACAAAATGCATTAGTACCCCAATAGCTACCATATTGGTACATTGGACTACTAATGCGGTATAGCTGGTGCAGGAAGGAAAGGAACAGACAACAGGGTTTCTCACTCTAAGAACCAAGACTCTGGAACCTCCTCCCCATCAAGAACAGACTCGCCCTCTCGATTCTACATGCCCCTCCTCTTCAAGGAATGGCTACTCCCTAACACCTAGGGCCACACCCTTCACTTCCCACTGTTAAGATGGATTTCTAGAATCTTGGCTTGTGGACAGATTTTAGAAGGCCAGCCTAGTTATGGTGAACAAGGTCCTCGAAGAGTTTAGCCAAAACCCAATCAAGGTAGCAATGGAGAGCAGTCAAGGCTTAGTCTCAGGACAGTCTAAGTGGGGTCAGGGATCCTCAATGAGTCCACACAGTATAGCACACAAGAATTCAATTTAGACAGTTCGCTATAAAAATACAGTTATTTATTTAAGGCCTTATGAATACAATGACAGATGAAACTAGCAGCAGGTACCATCACAAAACACTCTATAAAACAAGTATATACAATCACCATTAGGTTCACTTAGGAGACTTCAGATAACTTAATCAAGCAGTGCAGGTAAGTAAGTTAGATGTACTACATGATGGGAATCAATGAAAAGAAAAATGGGGCCTTGTTCCCAAAGGTCACAGGGTCCAACACAATGTTTCTCACCAGTAAGTGTTCTTTTTAGAAAGGACACAATGAGTTTGTGGTGGTGATTACTTTCAAACTAAGTTCTTAAACAATTTACCAAAGGAAAAATGTAAGTGTTTCTTACAGACTCACGGCTAACCCATGGGCAGGACACCCGACCCAGGAGGCAAAGGGACTTGTTCCCAATGTTAGCCTATGAGAGAAATGAGGGGCTGGTTTCAGACACATTGATGCTTGCTTAACCCTCACCCCCACCCTCCCAACTCCGATTTTCCCAGAGGTATGTGTGGATCGTCTGGGCATCATTAGGGGTACGATCTTCCGCCCTTTGTTCCAGTGAGTAATGCACCGTAGTTGCGCGCTTGAGGATTCTTCCAGTCTGGTGGTAATGCAACATTTTACCTGTGTCAGTGTGCAGGAATGCTGAATACAACAATGCAGGCCTCCTTTGGACACTTCACTGGATGGGAGAAGGCAAGCTCCAGCAATGATCACAATTTGCAGGTGACGACAGACATCCTTCCAGTCACAGTCTGAGCAGCTGTTACAAGACAGGTTCCCTTGAAGGTGGGAAGCAGGAATTTGGGGAGAGGGCAACCTGTGGCACAAGCTGGTGGCCACCAAAGTTCTGGACTCGATCACGGAACAGAAACACTTCTGACGCGGTAGCCCACAAGCGATCTGGTCAGTCCACCAGGCAGTCCTGGGACACTTCTGAAGGGCTGGATCCTCAAGGTGTCAAGACTAGTTGGTCCCACTAGTCCAATAGTCGAAGCACCGCTCAGGGTCTTTGGAGATCAGGCAGAGGAGCAGGGCTTCACCGGGTCGAACAATAAAAGGAATGCTGGGCCACATCAGGAGTCCTCTTCAGATCTTCAGCGGTCTGTTCTTCTTCGAGGGAATCTTGGCTCTAACGTAGATCTGTAGAATAGCTTCTTAGGTCCTTCTTATATCCATAATTGGAGCTAGAAGCAAGTCCAAGCCCACCAATGGTAAGGGTCTGTACCATTTAAACATCCAGTATTTGTCCAATCAGGGACAAATACTGGTTTCACACCTGCCCCAGTAGCAGACCTTCTGGCACCATTGATGCGCACTGGGACTAGGCGGCCCCAGCTTTCCTTGCTGGGCCACAGACACACACAAAGGCCAACAAAAGCAGCAGCTTTTTCTTAGAAGTGCATGACCTTATAAAGACTTACCTGAGCTGAGAGAGCAGGAAGAAGGCCAAAGAACAAGTGAAAAATCTTGTGGCAAGCCATTTTATGGCACTAGCCACGTTTAGTAGCCATACACAGTAAACGTCAATGTGCACACCAAAAATAATGCAAAAACAGTAAAAATGCAACTGCTGCCACCAGCTTGTCTTTAGGGACATATAAAGTAACCACAAATCTTCTGTGTAAAAATAAGGTGATACAAATGCATCTCAATTCCACTGCATTGTAAAATACATGAATTCAAAAGGCAAACAGCTTTCCACTACCAATAGTATGACAGACTGATCAGTTTCCCCATAACGATGGGCAAAGTGCAAGGTAACTGAAGCTGAGGGCTTTACTTCCCTTAAAAAAAGTCAGGACAGCATCAAAAATAGAGCAACATGAATGGGGTTTGTGAGGAGTCTGGAATGAAACACGGACGAAAGTTAAACATGTTTTTGGGTAAAGACTTCTTTTACAAAACGAAAGGGGTTGTGAAAATGCCTCTCTGACCCTGCTCTAAGAGGAATTACCGTACCTGAACCAAAGCTAAGGATTTCTCTGCGTCAGAATGTCGAAAATTAAGACTGTCCTCTGTCCAAAGTTCTATTCTGACCCTCACTCTAAAACTAAACTCTAACGTGAAATGGAAAATATCTCTAACCTTGCAAGGTTTGTGAAAGTGTTCACAAAAAGATGAATGAATGTCTTTCAACATAAAAGTTATGCAACGATATAGATCCTTGCTCCAGAGGATGGTTTCCTTCCCCTTGATTCCACTTGGTTCTCTGAAGATTCACGTTCAACAGTTCCTTATGCCTTTCTTGGCCCACAACAATGTTGATGTACAAACCTTGTCTTGACTTTGCAATTGTATCTCTCTTCAACATCTGGTTCATAGAATCCATTACTAGTACTGATGTTCCTTCTCAGGACCTCTTTGTCAAACCCAGTTCTTTACTCTTGTTAATCAACACAGTTCTGATTGCCCAGTGCACTCTCCTGCCAGGACTTCCTATTTTCATACACTGATGCACTCTGTGAGACACCTCAAAGTGTCTCAAGGATCTGTCATCCAGGTGGCCAGGACACGGCCATCACTATTGGATCCAGTTCCTGGGGGTGGACCAGTGAGGGAGGATCACCTGGATGGGGGGGTCCTTGGGGAGTTTAGTTTAGTTTATTTATTTATAGTGCGCACCAGACCCTGGGGCATCAGGGCGCATAAGATAGGAATATGTTCAACTTAGTTACAGGGTACATGATATACATGAGAATATACCAGAACATCAAACATGCTACAATATACAGGTCTATACAATGTGAATTAAGTGATCGAGTAGCTTAGTTACAGGGTGCACAGGAGCATGATATTCATAAGGAATATACAAGAACATCAAACAAGCTATGATATACAAGTATTTACAGTGTGAATTAAGTGGTCGAGTAGCAACGAGGTAATTACAGTGTAAATTACATGATCAAATAGCATAGTATTGGGGTGAGGACAATACATCCGGAAAGCAGTTCAAGCACACAGTAAGCAATTCAGAGAGCAGAAGGGGAGGCGTCCAGATAAGGGCGTCAAAGGCATCAAGAAAGAGGTGATGGTCTGGATGATTAGATATCATTTTCTTTTAGCCAGTTGGTCAGATTCTGTCTGAATTTAGAGAAGGGCTGGGGTTCTCTAATGCCAGGGGGTAGGGAGTTCCACAATTGCGCAGCCTTAACTGGGAAGCTATGTCCTCCTATAGTCTGAATCATGGACCTTGGAGGCAGTTCGTGTTGGCTGTTCTCGTCGGTCTGGACGAGGTTTCTTTTTACATATTCTGTCCGTGAGGTAAGGTCGTGCATTATTAAGGCACTTATGAGTAAGGGAGGCAATCTTAAGCTGGATTTTATCAAAGGTGGATAGCCATTTGTGTTTTCTTCTTACAGAGGATATATGCTCATTTCTGTTGATCTTAAGAGCTGCTCTCAAGGCATTGTTCTGGAGAACCTGTATTTTATGGATGGTATGTTTCTTCGCTCCAATGTAGAGTGCGTTACAGTAATCCAATTTGGAAAGTATAAGGGCTCTGGCGAGCGTAAGGAAGCTGTCTTTGGAGAGGAAATGTTTACTAGCTCTGATGAGTTTGCATCTGTATGCAGTCGTAGAGGCTAGGGAGTTGACCTGTTTAGAGAAGTTCAGGGTGGCGTCTAGGTAAAAGCCTAGGGTCTTCACTTCCTTTGCTACTTTTATGTTATTGCCATCGATAGTGAAGTTGACATAATCAAGGCTGAGTTTGGATATGTAAGTTGGAGTGCCTAAGACAATAAGCTCAGTTTTGTCGTCTTTCAGGTATAACCCATGAGTGGCCATCCATGCCTGAACGATGCTGTAGATTCTATTCACTAGAGCCAGATCCAAGGCGTAATCTCCTGAAAGCGGAAGGAGGATCTGGATATCGTCTGCGTAGTTCATGTAGGCGATACCCAGATGGTCCATTTCGTCAAAGAGGGGCTTAGTGAATACGTTGTAAAGCGTGGATGACACACAGGATCCCTGTGCTACGCCACAGGTTATAGGGATCGGGTCTGCTGAGGCAGATGGAGAGAAGACTCATGGTCTTGTTACTCAGAAAGGACTTTATCCAGGTTATAGCATCCTTAGAGAAATGAACTGTAGAGTCTAGGTGGCTGCATAGGACTGTGTGTTCAAACAAGTCGAATGCAGCTGAAAGGTCTAGGAGGAGGAGTAAGGCTGCTTGGCAATTATCTCTGCACTCGTCTATTTGGGCCGTAAGATCAATTAAAGCCGTCTCTGTCCCATGTTGAGGGCGGAACCCAGATTGACGGGATCCGAGTAAGTGGTTAGATTCCAGGAAGTTCTGTATTTGCATATAGGCCACTTTATCTAACATTTTTAGAAGAAATGGCACGGTCGTGATAGGCCTGAGGTTTGTGGGAATGGCCGGGTCAAGGGTTTGCTTCTTTAATAATGGCAGTACCCAAGATTCTTTCAAATTGTTCGGTACAGTACCTGTGGTGAAGGAGGAATTGATGAGTTTGGTCATAAAGGGGCGATAGTTCTCTCGCAGCATCCTTAATAAGTTGTGCCGGGCATTGATCGCCTTTGTAGGTGGACGGTTTAAGTACCTGTATGACATTTTCCACCTCAATGGTCGATACTTTAGAAAAGCAGAAGCATGTTTCTTGTTTAGGATGTGGTGGTGGAACTGCACTCTGAGGGGTTTGAGGCATTAGAGAGGATTTCTTGAGGGCAATTTTAGTTTGTAAGTTGGCGACTTTGTTCGTTACGGCATGTTGGATGCTGGAACACCACTTTTTGTCTTTTTGGAGTGGGACACCGACAGGTGAGACGCGGTATCCCCCTTCTTTTAACACCTTTTCCACATCCTGCCACGTAGGATATTCCAAAACACTGCCCCCCCTTTTCCGACACAAACACTTTCGCACAACACGCAAGACAATGGGCTAACACCAGAGCCGTTTACCTGACATGTCTCAATTCAAGGGTCAGGCAAAGTCAGGCAATTGACCAGAATCACACACGACTGACAGCCCTTTCCCTTCCCCACAGGGATAAAAGGTGGAGCACGACAGCACCCTACCCTACGAGCAAGGCAGACCACACAACGTGAGAGCTAACTCAGACCGGCAGTTCAAGAGGAGGTGAAAGACGGCGCAAGTTGAGAGGATGCCATGGAGAGACGTGACCTTGCCCTTATTGACAAAGATCCATGAAGCATCAAGAGAAGGAATCGTAAGACTGCGAACAATAGCAGCAGATGGAAACGGTGCCCAGGCGCCTCCTCTGCTGACAGCCAAGCTGGGGAGAGACGCATGTCCCAATGGTACCAGCCTTGACTCTACAGACAGGAACGCAGAGCAGTTCATCACAATTGGTGAGTTGGGGGGAAAGCCGATAAAGAAACCGAACTGTGTTGAACGAAAATAGCAAGCAGTTAATTGAACTTTGAACAAACAAATGAACTATTGAGATAGTGGGGGAAAAGACTGCAACAGACGCGTCCGGCACCACGTGGGTGCTCACGCTGAAAACTATGGGCGATTACCTGAAGGTAGAGACTACCATAAGCAGAAGGCCTTGGGAAGAGGCAAAGAGAGGTCAAAGTGGTCATACGTCTTGTAAAATCCTCTGTACCATAGAAAGTCTTTGACCGACAGATGATTGTGAAGAAGGGGAAGTGAATCCCACACGGTGAAAGTTGGTGGGAGTGAACCCGGCAGAGGGAAGCCGATAACCAAGGGCAAAGCCCGATGAATTGTTTAAAAAGACATTGAAGATTTGTGAATGCAAGACATGGGGAAGTGAATTGCCCCCCTTGTCAGTTGGGTCCGAGCCTGGCGAGGGAGATCCAGGGATGAAAAGTCATCACCCAAAGGTAATTGAAATGGAACGGTTTAATTTTGTTGTGTGGAATACGACTGGTGAGAGGTCTGCACCCGGAAGAGGGGGACCCAGGGTTGAAGCCGTCACCCAAAGTATATGTGGAACATAACTTTGTTGAATGCATCAGGCCCTCAAAGGCAAGAGACTTTTTATCAAAAGGAGACTTAACAGTCGAAGAATCAGATAGCTGATACTGAACTGTTGGCTCGTGCTGAGAAGGCTCAAGTGTGTGCTGTGCTCCAAGGTTCCACCTTGTCCCGTGCTAAAAACGTGGGGAAGGGAGACCCCTGGAAATCACATCCTGACTTATTACTTGTGAAAACTTCTTTCTTTATTGAATGCTTAGCCCACACTCTTTGTGTAATTAGTAAGGAATTGGCAATCAGTTTTTCTTAGTATAGGTCCTTTTATTTTGACAAAAAGCCACAAGGATTGCCTTATTTTCTTTTGATGGTTGACGCTTGCTCCCATCTTAGAATTAGGCTTTAGTTAGGTGTTTGTACATGCTACATTTTCAGTTTAACGAATACCCTTGAACTGTGATCACTTATGTCTATGTAATCCGCTCCTGGGTTTTCCTTCATTCGCACAATTTGCTCTATCTGCTAGTAATGATTTCATTTCCAATGTGTTTCTCCTTTTAATATCAAATACATTTTCTCTTTCGCTCTCACTTACTTGTTGTTCATTCACTTGCATTTGACATGCCCGCCGACACACCTCGGGGTCCCCACGGTCTCTGGGGAGACTCACTGGTGTTTGTTGGCATTGCTGTATGCTTATGCGTTCAACCAGAACTTTCATCTGCTTTCTTCTCACGACCGCCTCTCTGGTTTCTTCAGGTCTCGCGGCTTCCACTTCCCACAGCATGTCTTTCTCACGGGAGAACCGCCTGGCACCACCACGCCAGTACTCGCCCTTCGGTATCCTCAACCTCATGGAGAGACACTGTTCTCTCCTGCGAGCAGACAACCTTGATGTTCTGTTTAACTTGCCTTTCAAAATTCCCGGACACAGATGTCTATGAGTCAACACTACAATGCTCACCACTGTGCTTGGGGCTTTCCTCATTCTGCATTGATTGATTGGTCTTCTTCTTCGTCACAGTACTTCGGTCATTCAGGGACATGAAGTCCAGATTTTGGAATTGGTTCCGAAGACTTGAAAAGACATTTTCAGTAGTCTTAAATGGTGAATTATTCTTGGATGAACGGTGGGTGGACTTGGAGAGTGTGATTTCCCTATTCTTCATAGGAGAAGGAGTGGGTGTAGAACAATGGGCCATGAGGGTCTTAGATATTTGAGGGTTTATATTCAGGAGAAAATGGGGAATACCATGTATCACCTGATGAAACCATGACATCTCCTCCTCCCTCCTATTGCTGCATCCAGGGTCAGGATCAGGTACCGGGTGCCATCCCCTGGACACATTGGAAGAGGTTACCGCCAGGAAATCAGTGATGACTCCATTGGGCTCATCACAGGTTCCACAGGAAACTATAGAGGGAACATTGCAAAAAGAAAATATTTCCCCCTTAACCGGAGACTGTGTGATCTGCTCCCCGTTTCCTCACTTGGTTGCTTATAGCTGCTGTCAAATTGCCCACCTCTCCATCCCCCATTATTTGCCCATAAAATGGGAGAGGAGAACACCAACAATGGAACCCTGCCCTAACAGTAATGTTGAAAGTTAAGCTGCAGAACAAGACCCGACGAACCGCCACAAAATAACAATGAGGATACAAGTTTTAAGTGTTTTAAGTACAAAGCTCTATGTAGCTAGGCAAAGTTGGTGTTGTACAGAGCATGCTACAGGGCAGTGCTTCATGCTATTACTGTGTGAAGTAGAGAAGTTTTGAAATTTCACGTATGAAGAATGTTAGTTTTTCACAATTCAAGAGCAAAGTCGGAGCTGGTGACTAAGTAGGGAAAATGGAGTTGCAGCAGGAAGGCAAGATGGACCAGATTCCCCTAGCCTGCACTGTTATCAATTGATTTGATTAACTATTACAATTATCTACGTGATCTCAAGACTGAGTGTTGCATAGTCTGGATGGGGAATGATGGGCAGATAAAATGGAACGGTGGATCCCTACTATGCATTAACATTTAGTAGCTGTTTGCATTTAGCATTAATTACGCAGGAGGAAAGACAAATGCTAGAGTGTAAGTACAGTGGAATGCATAGTAGCAGGCAGGGAACTAGGCAGACTAGACAGAAATGGTTGATTGTAGCCATCTGTTACTTTTAAAGGTAGATAGTTAAAATCAACAAGTTGATTGATGGCATGGGATGTCAAGGAGCGCTGGGAACAGGTAGTGGGTTGAGCAGCGCCTGCATGGATCTATAGAACCATCGGGTCATAGAACTACTTCTTGCATCAAAAATCCAAAATAATCAGGCCATGGAAACGATGGATATTTTCCAAAGTGTCCTGTCGTACTTGTCAATATAATGCTCCGTGAGCCCAGAGACAATTAGTGTAATTTCAGTTGGATTCATGATCTATCCAACCAAAATTGCATTAATTGCCTCTAGGCAAACGGTGCATTAATTGTATCATCCACAAGGTGCTCCCAGAGGCAATGCCGGGGGTTGGGGTTAGTAGCCTGGGTGCAGGGGGCAGTGGGGGCTATAGCCCAGGGTATTTTGGTTGTAGCCCCGGATAGAAGCTCAGGGGCTACAATGAAAAGGATAGCTAGTCCTGACTGTCCCGACATTAGCATAGCCCCAGCTCTTTTCCAGACCTAGCAACACCCCTGGGTGCTCCCATCTATGACTGGAAAATGACAAATGCTTGTATCAGTCTGAAAAACCACATGTTATGCTGCAGATGTGGGCTCAACTCTTTAGCAATACCCTTTTCTTTAACCAATTGGAGTGGCTTTTTGTTACCCTCAATATAATAATTCTGAAGCTGCACAAGAAAAATAAACATTAAAGGACTTACCATAATAGTATTAGCATTGATGTAATCCGAAACTGCCTCGTTCGGATCACCGTCATGCAAAATTACTCTGGTGTGATCAACTATTGGGAGAAACAAAATGTACACTTAGTTACCATGTCGCAGTAATTGGATGATTTTCACACATAGTAACTAACTCTTTCCACCATAAAGACGCCCACACACACTCATCCAAGATTGTGTTTGAAAATGTATATATATGTATGCAAGTGCAACAATTGGGGAGCAAGTTCATTTTCCAGCTAGAAGGAACAATACAAAAATAAACGCATTAATAAATAAACTTAATTATACACCCATTATTTCTGAAAGTGTCTAAAATATGTTTGAATACTCACATTTGTAAAGTTAGGAGACTAGAGCACAACACGTGGCACAATAGACACAAGCTATGCACATGAAAGCCGGGAAGCACTAGGGGACAATCTCTCTCCCTGGCTCTTCAACCACTACCTGACACCTCTTGCCTACCGCATCACTACTTTCTGCTCCAATTCTCAATGTTATGCAGATGACACTCAGCGCCTCTGCTTCTTCTCTCATACCAGACTGTCTGGACGCAATTCAGGATTGGTGTGCTGCCAATGATCTCTGCCTTAATGCCCGTAAGACTGAGATCCTCCTCATTGGGACACCCGCTCCCTCCTTTCCTCTCTCTCTCTGGCCGCCCACTCTGGGCCCTCTTCCTGCTCCTTCCTGTGAGGTTAAGAACCTTGGTGTCATCTTCGACTCCACCCTCTCCTCTCCTCAGACCTCTGACATCTCTAAGAAGTCAAACTATCAGCTGCACCCCCTCAGAGGTATTCTTCCTTTTCTCACTTTCCCCTAGAAGCTCACTGTCTCCAGAGCTCTGGTCCTCTCTAGGATGGACTATTGCAAAAGCCTCTTTCTAAATCTTCCTGCCTCTACTCTTTGACCTTTACAACTTATCCAAAACAGGACTGCAAGACTTGTCCTTGGCCTCAAACACAGGGATTGTATCTCTGCTGCTCTGAAATCTCTTCATTGGCTCCCCGTGGCTACAAAGATCAACCTCAAGACACTCTGCATTGTCCACAAGTCTTTCTGGGGCCTGGGACGCTCTACCTCCAACTTTCTCTTCCAAAACATCTTCCTTCTCGAGCTCTCCGCTCATCCACCTCCAACTCTCTGAGGGTCAGACGCTTCTCCAAGCAGAGTTGGGCGCAGATCTATCTCCTCGGCTGGGGCCTGCCTCTCTCAAACTTGAGCAGAACCACCTCCGGTTATGAATAACTCAAGACCTTCCTTTTCGGTTCAGCTTTCTCTCTTACTCTCCCCTGCTGATGTACCCGACTGCTCTGCACACTGGTCACCCTCTGAACTCAGGCCCAGGCCACTGCATGTCCAGATGCCCTCACATTGCCTCTGGGCTCCCCAGCACTTAAGGGTTGTATCTGCAACCACACAGTCCCTTCTCTCTGCACTTATGAGCCACCCACTGGCTGCACTTGTGAGTCAACAGCACTTCCCCCTGGCACTTCTCCCCTGCCCTCTTCCCTGCACTTGCGCGATCTGAATGACACAAGGCCTAGTAAGATCGTTCTTTTGTCCTCCCTTTGTTTCCCCCTCCTTGTCTTGTCACGCCTAGAAACACTTGCGTACAGGCACGTTATAAATGGCACATTATAGCATAGCATATATCACGAGTGGCGTATGAATCGAATGTGGAACAGAGACGCGAGAGGATGAGAAGCTTATCGGGAAAGACCAAAAAATTATGCAGCTGCAGGGAAGGATAGTTTGCGTACTCAAATGATTACGTAGCTGATGTGTAATCTGCTATTTAAAGAAAGTTCAACATAGGCATACTTTTCAAAAATGCACTTTAGAAATGCTGGAAATCAAAGCACAATTCCTCAGGGAACAAGAGCTACAACTTATTAACACAGGTACCCTTACGCAGCTAGGAAAAGTCCCCACTTGCAATGCTTTTGAAAATGCCTCTTTCTGCCATTACTGAAAGCAATCCACGCAATTCTTGAAAGTGCTCCCTCATATGGCTATTGACTTGCCTTTCTTCACCCACAAACTATTGGAACTGCTCCTTTACATGGATTATTATTAGAGTTCCCTTGCATGCTTAAAGAGAAGGCCCTTGCAGAAGAATCTGACCTGGATACTTTGATGGGCCAAAAAGATTTATAGCTTGAAATATTTCTACATGGACGTTTTATTTTGCCAAAATAATAGCAAAGTATACAATGCAATTTAATGAGCTCCCATGTAGCCAAGATTACATCCTCACCTTGCTTGCTAAGGTTGAGTACAGCAGTGGTGTTGTCCATGAACACTAGGACTGTTAGGAAGGTTTTTTACAGCCCTCTAGTGAGGGCGTACGAACATGTGTCCAAATCGAATACAAGGTGTCTACCGAAGTTAATCCTAGCTCTCTCCACTGGAGAGCATAGCAGAACAATCAGGCTTCGCTCAGGGGAGAAGAGAAGGCTGGTAGTTAGATAGTATACTGAAATATACACTTTTTACAAAATAATTAAACAGAACAGCAGAAGTTCAAATACTATATGTGAGGGAGTGTATTATAAAAACAGTAAACAATGTTAAGTCAGACACATCCCAGCCTACAAGCCAGTATCAGGGCTAAATCCTGACAGCAAGTCCTACACCTTGGAATGCTAAAGGAGGGGGAAAAGAAGGCGATCCCATACAAACTAAGGAATCACCATGTCTATAAATGCATTTGAACATGTTTCCTGACATCATGTACTACACTGTAGATCGGTCCCACAAGTTAACCATATTTATCTAGTGTTACAACTAGAAGGGGTGAAGGGGTTAAAACAGTCAAAACAATTCCCAGTGGGTCATCAAACGACAGATCCAAGTTACACTCACAGTACTTAACCTGAATGGTCCCAGCACACCCCTAGACAAGGGTTGAATGAAAACATATGTTAGTTACAGTAGCAACATCACTATCTATGGACAAGTATGTGCTGGAGTGATCAATTACTTTAAGGGACAAAGGTATATGCTAAAATACCAGTTTTTGGGGCAGAACTCCAGGGACCCAAAGGGGAAATAAGATAAATTGTACTGTTAGGGGGATGTATCATTGTTATGCTTCATCCTCTCTCTTAGCGAGACCCCCAGCACTTGTTGCTGGACTTCTGGACCTTTTTATTTAAACCTGAATGAGTGGAGCCTTTTTCCATTCATTCCTTCTTTTGGGTTCTGTCTTTTGTGTTTCACTGAGCTATGGATTTTGCTTTCCGTAATATCTCTTTTAAGGCATATGTATTTTACTATTGCAGCACACAGCTCCTTATGGGCAGTATTGCAGGGGACCCTTTGGGGCCACCTTTGAGATTTTCCATCATATCCTAAAGTAATTACAGTTCTTAAGGATAGAGATACTTAGTATCTCTCCTAAAACTTTATAGTTTGAGAGAGTGGCACACACCACCTTATGTGAAATGCCCCTTCTTTCTGCTCCTGTGACTTTTAGATCATATAGACAACCTTATAGTTATGACTGGTGGCAGTGGACATGTTCTACCAACTATTGTGTGAATGTTCTACAGCAGGCTATGTCCATAGCCCCGATTATGCACAATAGGGTCGCCCAAGTACTAACTTGTTGACTACTTCCTTTTCCCGCCATTACTAGCATGGTTGTTCTTTGTCAGCCGCCCCTGTGCCATCCTGGGAGAGGGAGGCTTGTAGGAGTGTTTTGGCTATGCTTCAGTGTGTCTGGGCAGGCAGGAAGTAGGGTAGGAGTTTTTCACTTCCCTTCACTTCGTCTGCCTAAGTGCCTGAATGGAACCAGCTCCCACTAGGGGTCAGGCTATCCAGATTGGACAGCCACCAGCCCCTTTCTGTAAATTGCTGAGAGAGACTGCAGAGGAGTGTGCTGGAACTGAATAGAAGGGCAGGCTCCTGAGGTGAAAGGCAAGTCAACCATTGGAAATTGAAGTAACCGAAGAAGACGACCAAGGACGCTTGCAGACCCTTTGCAACACTGTGAAGTGAGGCTGCTGTTCTGACCCCATTTTCTGTGCGACAGAGGACCTCTGAAGAGGATGACTCCTTCCCTTTGACTTGTGGGAACAACCAGTACCAAAACTAACTTTAATCAGAGCCATCTCCCGAGGTGCTGTGCCTCTCCAGAGTTGCGGAACCCCAATATCGGGAGACCTTCGACCGAATTGAAGTGCATCGTCGTAGAAAGGCAGAATCCGTCCAAGTCTTTGCTGAGCTCCAGGTGAACCTCCAGAGACTCAATCCGACCCATCAAAGTCTCCCTCAACAGAGTGCAGGACTTCAGGAACCGAAGAAGATTGTCTAGGCAAATGGCATCCTTTGTTGGTGCTGCAGAGAAGGCGCCAAAACCGCACAGTGACCAGAGAAGTTGCTGAAAGCCGTACCAGCGGTACTCCCTCAAGACTGCTGCTGAAGGAACTCATCCATTGTCCTGCCTTTTTTCAACAAACCAAGGAATCTAGCGGTCAGGTCGAGCGCTGCCACATCGAGGAGAATACAGGCACAATCTTTTCTTTAAAAGAAATTGCGTACCTTATCCCGTGATGTCGCTCCAGAGCGTTGCAGTGCACATAGAGATGTCCACGGTACCCCCCCTCTTACCTCTGACTAAAGCTGCTGCTTGTGTCCCTTTAGCAAGTCCATAAAAGGGTCTCCAGCATTGGTGTAATTTTACTACATCTTAAAGACTAGAGACTCTAAAGTATCCACAGGAACTTTTCGTATTCTGCTGCTTGATATGATATGGCATTTATAACGCTCCTATACACAAGTGTTTCAAGGCGCAACGAGGCAAGGGGGGTGGACAAAAGGACGACAGACAACGATCCTACTAGGCCTGGTGTCATTCAGATCGCGCAAGTGCATGGGAGAGGGGGAAAGGGGAAAAGTGCGAGGGGGGAAAGGAGAGGGGAAAGTGCAGTGCAAGGGGTAGTAGAATAAATAAGATAGTAAAAACAGCCAGATTGTGGCAAGTGCAAGGTAAGTGCAGACATATGTGCTGGTAGGGGGCCTCTAGGGAGGCAGAAACAGTCCCTAGGTGCAGGGTTGCCACGGAAGGCAGTGCAGGTGTGCAACTGGCGGTGCTTGCGCCCGTATCAGTCTGGGTGGGCAGGTAGTTTTGACCAGTGCAGATTCAGCCAGGAATTCAGCAGGGGAGAGAAAGCGGAAGCAAAGAGGAAGGCTATGAGGTGCTTACGGAACTGGAGATGGTTCTCCTCAGGTTTCAGGGAGGCAGGAAGGTTGTTCCAGAAGGAGGCCCCTGCCGAAGACAGAGATCTACCACCAACTTGTTGCTTAGAGAAGCGACTGATACTGAGGGAGTTGGAGGCAGATGAGCGAAGAGCTCAAGAAGGAAGATATTTGGGAAGAGAGAGTTGAAGGTAATTTCGGCCCCAGGCCCCAGTAGGCCTTGTGGACAATGCAGAAAGTTTTGAACTTAATCCGCGCAGCCACTGGGAGCCAGTGCAGAGACTTCAGTCCTGGAGACAAAGGATCCCTGGGCTTGAGGCCAAGGACAAGTCTTGCAGTCCTGTTCTGGATAAGTTGCAAAGGGCAGAGAGTAGAGGCGGGCAGATTTAGATAGAGGCTGTTACAATACTCCAGCCTAGAGAGAAGCAGGGCTCTGGAGACGGTGAGCTTCTGGGGGAAGGAGAGGAAAGGAAGAATACCTCTGAGGAGGTGCAGCTTGTAGTGAAACTTCTTAGAGACGTCGGAGATGTGAGGAGAGAAGGAAAGTGTAGAGTCAAAGATAATCCCAAGATTTTTTGCCTTGTAGGTGGGAACAAGAAGTGGGCCAAGAGAGGCCGGCCAGACGGCTGCAGGGAAGGAGGGCGTGGGTGTGCTGAAGAGTAGGATCTCTGTCTTACTGGCGTTAAGGCAGAGGTCATTGACGGCACACCAATCCTGGATAGCAGACAGACAGTCAGAGATGAGGGAAGGGGAGGAGGAGGCAGAGGGTAGGCTGAAAATGAGCTATCACCCACATAGCACTGAAGGTTGGGGCAGAGAGTGGCAATGAGGTGGGCAAGGAATGCCAGGTACTGGTTGTACAGCCAGGGAGAGAGGTTAGATCCCTGGGGGACACCACAGGTAGAGAAAAAGATATCAGAGAGGAAGTTGGACCTGGGAGGGTCAGTCGGAGAGGAAAGAAGGAGAGAGCCTGACCGGTGATACCCAGGTTATCACGAAGACGGTTGCGCAGGATGGCATGGTTGACAGTGTCAGAGGCAGAAGAGAGATCAAGCAAGATAAGGACGCATGGGGTATTGGAGTCAAGGTTGGAGAGCAGGTCTTCACAGATGTTCAGGAGAGCAGTTTCCGTGCTTCTGGCAGCTCTGAAGCAAGACTGATGGTCATGAAGACACCCAACAGATTCGGTTGAAGATTTAGCTGGGAGATGGCCAGTTTCTCCAGGAGCTTGCCCAGGAAGGGAGTGATGGAGATTGGGTGATAGTTAGCCGGGCAGGAGGGGTCGGCAGAGGGTTTCTTTAGAAGAGGGTGCACAAGGGAGTGCTTCAGGGGGGAAGGGAAGACTCCTGTGGCGAAGGAGTGATTGCAAAAAGTAGCCAGGGCAGGAGCCAAGGAGTCGATGCGGTCCTTGATAGTTTGAGGAACAGGGGTGAACCTGTTTCGATGAGACTTTCATAGATCGGACTTGTCTAGAAAACTCGTCTGCAGAGAAAAGGGGAAAGGCAGAGAAGGAGGGCAGGGTGGTGGCAGAGATGGGCCAGAGGTTGAGCAAGTAGTAGAGGGAGGCAATAGTAGGAGAGTGAGGACAGGATGTCCTGAGTTTTCGAAATGAAGTGAGAGGCCAGTGCCGTGCAGAGGGCCTGGGAAGGGACAGGAGAGGTAGAGACTGCAGCAGGATTGGCCAGTTCCTTGCAGATTTTAAAGCGTCCAGCCGGGTTGTTAAATGCCGCAGAGACTCGGGCTTGGATATGAGCTCTCTTCTTGGTGAGGACGGAGAGCCGGTATTGCCTTTGCAGCAGGCCAGTTTGTCAGAGGATGAGCAAGAAGCACGCCATTTCCTCTCGACCACCCTGCACTCGCGTTTTAGGGTGACGAGGTCTGAGTCATACCAGGAGTTACACTTGGCTTTGGGCTTCAGGCGGATTCTCATGACAGGGGCAAGGATATCAAGAGTATCAGATATAGAAGAATTGAGAGTGGAGAGGGCTGTGTCAGGGTGAGAGTCAGCCAAAGGAGGAGGGGAGTGAGAAGGTGGAGGCGAAAGCCTCAACTGACACGCGCTTCATGGGTCGGATGACCGAGAAGGTGGGTGGCAGTGATGGAGGTGGCTTGACCTGAGGGGTAGGGAGGGTGAGAGGTGGGAGGATAGGAGAAAGTGATCACTCCAGGAGAGAGGAATGGAGAGAGGGACAGAGAGGGGAAGGTCTGAGGAGATCAGAACATCAAGAGAGTGCCCTGCAGAATGGGTCGGGCCAGAGGGGAGAATGGTGAATGAGAGAGAGTTGCAGAGGTCGCAAAAGAGCCCAGAGGAGGGACAGGAGGCATCCAGGTGGATGTTGAAGTCTCTAAGAAGGAGGAGTTGAGTAGTTGAGGCATGGAGAGAAAAGGAGAGGTCCGCCCACTCAGAGAGGAAGGAAGAAATATGACCAGGTGGCCGACAGATAGTAGCCACAGTAAGGGAATGGCTAGGGGAGAGGGAGAGCCTGCAGACAAGGAATTCAAAAGAAGAGTAGGTCTGCATAAGAGTGACAGAGGCAGGAATCCACTCAGGGAAGATAAGGACTACACCCCCAACAGAGCGGTTGGGCGTGGGCACAGAGAGGATCTTGTAGCCGTCCGGAAGGAGCGTGTCAAAGCTGGTGACAGAGCTGGCCGTGAACCATGTCTCAGTGAGACCAAGGACATCAAGGTCAAATTCTTCAAGAAGGCGGCAGATATCAGAGGAATGTTTGACAGCAGAGCGAGAGTTAAGAGTGGCAAGGTGGAGAAGGTTGCCATCCTTGAAGGACTTCTGGGGAGGGGTACAGATCAGAGGTACGCCCTGCGGAGGTGTAGGAAGTTGATAAGGCGCGGGAAGCGTCTATCAAAGAGGTGAAGGTTGGCCTGAGGGCCTTGAACCAAGACAGTCCCATTTGAGTAAACATTAATGATGACCTTAGAGGAAACGAAGGAGGCCAGGAGGGCGTCCCAGCGGGTGCCACCATTAATGGGAGAAGAGGAGAGCGTACAGAGACCATATGAAGGGTCCATATGTCGGATGAAGGAACGACAAAGAGAATGTCAGTGAGAGTTTCCTTGGAGGAGGCACTGGTGTAGGTGTCAGAGATAGGGAGGCCTGGATTGGAGACCAGGATGTCCTTTTTAAACTTCTTCCTACCAGATTTAGTGAGGAGAGCAGGATAGTCAATAGAGAAGCAGTTAGAGAAGAGGGGAGAAACAGAGAGCACCATAGAGTAAGTGGGAGAGGAGGGGGTGAGGAAAGAGAGAGAGAACTGTCGAGAAGTAGGCAGACAAGAAGTGAACGGCAGGCAAGCTGCCCAAAAGGACAGACTGGAGGGGTTAAGAGCTCACAACCGCTCAACTTTCGAACCAGTGAGCGGCCACCTAAGATTGAGAATCCTGTAGGGGAGAAAAAGGCCTAATATTCACAGTGCAAGATTTTGAGTACTGATACAGTGCGTAATGCAGCAACATGCGGGGAGCCACCCAAGTTTGAGAGTCCTGAAGGGGAGAGAACAAGTTACTTCTTACCTTGTAACGTTCTTTCGATGGGATGTTCCTCCGACGTATTCCTTATCTTGATAGATTACTTCCAGCTTGCTGGCCTCTGAACATTATTTCAGTAGAGGGCGCTGCGCATCGACATCCCTCGAGTTGGTGTCCCTCGCCAGCCTCTGTATCGGCGCCAACGTCATCGTGTGTATAAATAGACTCGCGCAGCATCCGTTGCTCAGTTCCGTTTTGAAGCTTAAGAGTAGCTGTGCATGAATTGGTTATTGACCTTGAAGGAGCGTAAGCTGCAACTACAAGGGAAGTTTTACTGAGGGGATGGATGGGAGGGGCGATAAGAAATACGTCGGAGGAACATCCCATCGAAAGAACGTTACAAGGTAAGAAGTAACTTGTTCGTCGAAGGGATTGTGTCCTCCGACAAATTCCTTATCTTGATAGACTCCCATAGCAGTGGTGTGTAAACGGAGGTGGGAGTAAAAATTGAAATATTTCCCTTTAAGAATGAACAGAGTGTAACACAGCTTTGCCAAATCTTGTTTGTCTACTGGCTAGAGGAGGAATCCAGATTGTAGAATTTTGTAAAGGTATGTGCCTACGACCATGTGGCAGCCGCACATATGTCTCGAATCCGTACCCCTCTTTGGAGGGCCGAAGAGGCTGCGATACCCCTGGTTGAATGTGCCCTAAGGTGTTGAGGGGGCTCTTTCCCTGCCAATTTGTAGCATTCTAGAATGGCTAAAATAATCCATCAGGAAATGGTCTGTTTTGTGATTGGCAATCCTAATTTGTGTCCTGCATAACCTATAAACAGTTGGTCTGCTTGCCTAATCCTAGCAAGTCTGCTGATATAAAAACTCAAGGCTCGCCTTGGATCCAGCCTATGTAGCCTCTCTTCCTCTTTCCCAGGATGGGGAGGAGGATAGAATGAAGGTAAGGTTATCTTCTGAGTGATATGGAATTCAGAGACTACCTTTGGGAGGAAATTGGGCTTCACTTGCAGGACAACTTTGTCTTTGTGAAAAATTGTATGAGGAGGTTTGCAAGAAAGAGCTTGTAATTCGCTCACTCTTCCGGCAGATGTCAAAGCCACTAGTAAGACTGTTTTAAGGGTGAGAAATCTTAATGAACAAGAATGGAGTGGTTCAAAGGGAGTACCCATCAGGAATTTTAAGACTAGATTTAAGTCCCACAAGGGAACTTGGAACGGCGTTGGGGGATATTAGTCAACCCGTTCAGAAATTGGATTACTAGGGGTAATTTGAAATATGATGGCTCCTCCGCAGTGCGCTTGAAGATCGACAGCGCTGCGATGTAGCCCTTGATCATACAAACTTGAAGACCTGAATTCGCCAAATAGAGCAAAAAAGATAACACCATTGGTGTACCATATGAAAAGTGTTCGATATTCTTTTCCCTACACCAGCTGCGAAACGTGTTCCAACGGCAGCAGTATTAAGAGTTTGTTGCTGGCCTTCTAGCCGAAAGCAACACCTCCATGATGTCATCTGGGAGGTCCCAATCCTTGTATCTCAACCATTCAGAAACCAAGCGTGAAGGTTTAGGGTTCTGATGTCTGGACGGAGAACCTGACCTCCCTTCTGCGAGAGAAGATCCTCCCTGTGTGGAAGACGAATCGGAGGGCAGATGGACATGTCCAGAAGGTCCGGGTACCCCGTTCTCCTGGACCAGTCTGGGGCAATTAGGATCATAGTGTTCCGGAATCTTCTCAACCTCCTGATCATCGGAGGAATGACGGGGACTGGAGGAAACGCATACAGAAGTGGAAACTCCCAGTCCACTACGAACGCGTACACGAGAACTCCTATCGGGGGAAATTCCCTTGAACAAAACTGATCGCACTTCCTGTTGATACTGGTAGCGAACAGATCCACTTGAGGGGTGCCCCAAAGGGTGAAGATCTCTTGAAGGACTTCCTGAGCTATCTGTGCTCTGCCTGCTCAAGAGTGTCTGCTGTCAAGTTCTTCTCTCCGGCTAAGTGAACTGCCGATAGAGAGATTCCTTCTTCAATTGCCCAAAACCAGAGCTGCATCGCCTCTCTGCACAGTGGCAGTGATCCTACGCCTCCTCTTTTGCTGAGGTAGTGCATGGCCACTGTATTGTCCGTCATTATTAGGACATTTTTCCCTTGTACAGATGGCAGAAAAGCCTATAGCGCTAGTCTGATAGCTCTCAGCTCCAACAGGTTGATATGTAGTCTGGGCTCCGATGGAGACCAACGACCGCTGATGGTCAAGTCATTGGCATGGGCTCCCCACCCCGTGAGTGAGGCATCCGTGACTACTGTTATGTCCGGCCATGGTTGCCAAAACAGTTCTCCTTTCAAAATGTTCTCCCGACAGGCCCACCACTGAAGATCTCGAGCCACTTTGTCCGGGACCTGAAGGAGATCTGTCATTCTTCCTGAGAATTGCGACCACTGGGTTCTTAGTGCCCACTAGAGCGATCTCATTCTCAGGCGAGCCTCTGGCACAAGGAAGATGCAGGATGCCATGAGGCCTAACATCCTCAAAAAGTTGAAGGCTGGGAAACGTTGGGCATTTTGAAACTTGGTGACCAGCTGCAGAATATCTTGAGCCCTCACCTCTGGTGGCAAGGCTTTCCCCAGGGAAGTGTCCAGGACCGCTCCGATAAACTGGAGTCTCTGTGATGGTATCATCTGTGACTTCTTTAAATTGAGGGAGAAGCCCAGTTTGTGAAGGAAGTGGCAGACATAATCTAGTTGGATCTGAGCTTGTTCCAAAGATACTGCTCTGATCAACCAATCGTCTAGGTAGGGGTAGACGTAGATTCCTTCCCTCCTTAGACTTGCAGCCACTACCGACATACTCGGGGCAGGGGTCAGCCCAAATGGCAGAACTCGAAATTGATAGTGAGAGTTGCCAATTGCGAACCTCAGGTATTTCCTGTGTTTGAGATGGATTGGCACATGAAAATAAGCATCCTGAAGGTCTAGAGATACCAGCCAGTCCTGAAGCTGGAGGGCCTGAAGGATCTGAGAGAGTCACCATCTTGAACTTGTCCTTCCTGAGGAATTTGTTCAATTCTCCTAAGTCCAAGATGGGTCTAAGTCCTCCGTCTTTCTTTGGTACTAGAAAATAGGGGGAATACCAACCCTTGTTCCTCTCTGCTACAGGTACCGGTTCTATGGCACCTTTCTCTAGCAGGTCTAGAATCTCCTGCGAAATTAGCGGATCTGGAAACTTCAAAGAGTTGTTCCCCGGTGGATGACTCTGAGGGATGCGTAGAAAAGGCAGGCAGTAACCTTGGGCAACTGTCTCCAATGCCCAAGCATCTGACGTAATAGCCTGCCATTCCGTCAGATGTTGAGTTATCCTGCCCCCTACTGGTGTCATGTAAGGAGAGACCTGAGAGTGGTTAGAGGCAGCTGACGCAGATGCCGAGGGCAAGGAGGCACCTGCTGCTGTTGCGGCTTTTGTACTTTTAACCCGTCCACCGCGGGTGAATCGTTTTTGGTCCCTTTGAGCCAGCTGTCCTCTGCCTTTTCCAAATGCGGAATTAAAGCGAAAGGACCTACCTCTCCAAGAGGTTCCTGAGGGGTGATACGGAGTTTGACGGATTGCAGCTCCAAGAGATTTTGCTGCTGCCTTGGATGTTTGTAACTTCTCTAGGCTCTCATCAGCCTTCTTACCAAACAAAGAAGTGCCGTTAAAGGGCATATTCAAATGTCTGGCCTGTACATCTGGAGCAAAACCAGACTTTCGCAACCAGGCAAATCTGCGGATTGTAGTACTTGCCGCCATGGCCCTGCTGATACTGTCAGCAGAAACAATGCCAGTTTGAAGGGACTCGCACATTGCGTCTTTACCATCTTTAATAATGTTCAGAAAAGTTTCCCTTTCCTCTCCTTCCGGGAGGCAGTCAGCAGCAGATGAAGCACACTCCCAAAGTGTATGGCTGAATCTTGCGAGCGTGCAAGTAGCATTAATGGATTTAAGCGCCATGCTACATGCTGAGAAGAACTTTTTTGACATAGCGTCAAACCTTTTATCATCCCTGTCATGTGGTATAGTAGGGTATGCAGATCTACTGTTCGATGAAGTTGCTGCTTGTACAACCAAACCCTCTGGGGTTGGATGTTTGCTCAAATATTCTGGGTCAGAAGAATATACCCTATATTTGGCAGATAGTTTTTTGTTAACTGCCGGGGTAACCTCAGGGGTTTCCCAGTTGACAGATATGTTTCTCTGCAAAGCAGTATGAAAGGGAAACACAGGATGCTCCTGTGGGCCTAAGTAAAATGTCTGTAAAATCATCCTGTTGAAAAGAAGGTGAAGGTGTAGACTACCCCATGAACTCAATTATTCTGGCCATTAAGACCCTATAAGGGGTCTCAGCATGTTCCCCTGGGTCTGGTTTAGCGAATTCTACTTCTGGAGAAGTATCTAAATAACTTGCCTCATGCAAAGTGTTGTCATGATCTCTGCTTCCAAAAGGTCAGGGTTTTCCCAACTCCCTTGGAAGCACATCCATAACCCAGGTTCCGAGTGCCAACCAGTCCCAATTGGGACCTTTTGGACCCAGTCCTGGCGCCAGTGGCACCAGGCTCATAAATATGCCCAGTCCCAGCGCTGGAGGCGCCGGGCTCATAATGCTTGGGTGGACTTACCTGCAGCAGACCATGCTGCTTACTTGCCTGCCAGTTGAGCCTCTGATCCTCTTCTGTTTAGAACTACTTTTCCTGTTGGGTGGGGCAGGAGCCACTCCCTAGATTCAGAACACTGGAACTCTTCTGGAAAGCAGGAACTCTTTTCTTAGGCGTGGCTGTGGAAGGAGACACCTAAGCACTACAGGAGGCTATTTAAACCACACCCGATGGATGAATCTTGCTTTGCGTTATTCTGCATCCTCTGCAGCAGAACGCTCATCGTGTCTTCTGCATCTGATCCTGGGCCTAAGGAAAAAGGCTTACCATCCTGAATCCAGTCTTTAGCAACACCTATAAAGACAAGAAAGAACAGGTTAGCATTACGGTCTTCAGTGACAGCTCTTCACTTACCTGGTCCATCGGCTGTCACCAACGCCTCGCGCTGCATTCCGGCATCTGAAAGACAAAAGCTTACCAACTCTTCGCACGCTCCGGAGGCCTTCGGCGCTGCATCCCGCATCTGAAAGACAAAACAAGGTGCGTTTAAAGACATTGGGGAACTTTAATACTCACGTGCCATTACTCCTTTCCACATCTAACCCAGTGGGTATTCCGGCACTCTGCAGCCGCTCCGAACTTTTACCTGCAAAATAAAAAGACAGTTAGAGCGCATCGTGAAGCAGGCAACAAGCGCTTACTTACGTGCTTCCAGGCGCTTCTATTCATCACACGGGCTCCATCTTCAACTCACTTCAGCCCGTCATCCGCCATCGCCGGAACCCTGCAAAACAAGAGACATCATTACTAAAGACTTTAAAGACATTAGAATTACTCGAAACTTACCGTTCGTGCAGTAAACGACGGACAGCAGTCCTCTGAAGTCAAGAGGCCTGCTCCCCTTATCCAGTGAAGAAACTGGTTACAGCACCCTGCCCCGAGGCAGATGGAGAGCACAGCGTTCACTTACCGAAGACATCTTACCCTTCAAGTCAGACATACAGTGCACAGAGGTCCAGCCCAAAGAGCCAGCCGTGTGTTACACATTACCTTTGAAGATACGGTATACGCCCAGTCAAGACCGGCGCCTCTACAGGAATCAGGTGAGCGTTACAAGTGTCTTGAAGGTCCTTCAATCTATTCTCTTCAGAGATAAATTCCTCTGGTATAGGAGTAGTGGTCCACTGTAACCCAAAGGGTCTTTCACGGTCAGAATCCTCCCCTTCCTCATATATAGGAGGACAAAGCTCTGAAATAATCTGACCTTGGGTATGGTTTAAAACCCATTTCTAAAGCAGAAGGGGCCAAACTTGTAGTCACCGGTTGAGAAAACGTCGAAGTTGTCGACGCGGAAGTCAAAGGCTTCGATGAAACCGAAAAAGGCGTCGAAAAAGTATGAAGAGGCCTCGAAGAACTCAAGAGGATCGGGATCCTACTCAGAGTCGTCGAGGTTATCGACGACATCCTCGAGGTAATGGTCGAAGCCCTCGGTACGTCTACTGACAGAGATGTAGTAATAGCAGTAGGTCCTTTATCGGTGTCGACAAAGGCGTCGAAGATGGTGTCGATTTGTGTGTCGATGGGCCCTTCGATAAAGGCGTCCATGGCGCAGATTTATGAGTCGAAGGAGCCTTCGATGACGGCGTCGATGATGCGGTCTTACTGCCTTTGCTCGAGGGTTCATGACGCTCTCGGGCAGTTTCTTTGGCCGGGTGCAACGACTCGCGCCGTTTTGATTTTTCGGGTCTTTCACACCTTTAGCCGTCTCTGAGAGGGTCGAGGCCACTTTCTCGAAGACGCTAAGCATTGTTTTGCGGAATTCCTCCCACTTAGTTGGAGAGCTGTGTTTCGTGGGGCAGGTGACCCTTTCCGGGGAAGTGGAAGAAGACGAAGAAGAGGGAGATCTACGACGCCTCTTTTTCGAGTGTTTAGATCTCAAAGACTGATGGGAACCGCTTCGGGACCTTGAGTGGGAATGTTTCCTATGACGGCGAGGAGACAAATGTCTCGACTCTGCCGAGGAAACCTTCGAAGAAGTAGAAGTTTTAAGAGTCTTACCTCTTTCTAGCTTCCCCTTACGCTCCTTCAAGGCTTTCGCTGTCATGGACACACAGTCCTCGCATTCCGAACAATGATGCTCCGATCCCAGGCACCACAAACAGAACCTGTGAGGATCCGTCAACGACATTTTCTTCCCACAATCTCAACACTTTTTGAAGCCGGACCGTGGGGTCGTCGGTTCGGAAGAGGAAGCCATCGAATGAAGAAGATATCTTCGAGAAATAATAAGAATATACTTGAATAAACAACTGAGCAACACGATTCTGAGGCCCATGAAGCGCGGAAAAATGGAACTGAGCAACGGACGCTACGTGAGTCTATTTATACACAAGATGACGTCGGCGCTGATACGGAGGCTGTCGAGGGACACCAACTCGAGGGACGTTGACGTGCAACGCCCTCTACTAAAAATGTTTCCGAGGCCAGCAAGCTGGAAGTAATCTATCATGATAAGGAATACGTCGGAGGACACAATCCCTTCGAAAAAGGCCTAATATTCACAGTGCAGGGTTTTGAGTGCTGAGATAGTGCTTATTTACAGCAGCATAGGGGACAACACAGCTGTGTTAGGAATCTGTAGGTGCGGGTATGCCGGGAGGCTAGAGGGCAAAACCAGAGGAGACTGATAGGCATCTGGTGTCCCCTGCGGACACCTGCAGACACTTTAATTATTTTTTATTATTATTATTGAATATAGTTGAATTTAATCAACTTTTTTCAATCATTACAACTTTATCAATCATTCCATTAACAAGAGTAAAAGAAAAAGAAAAAAAGGCGATTTTTACATATACAATTACAATTTTCGATTCTCAATTTTTACACCAACAAATCTCCATAAAAACTCATAAAAAAAAATCACAAGAATGCAATCTACAAACACTTGGAGAACACTTTCAAAGGTGATTGATTTAAAGCGCATCTGTGCAGATCGATAAAATGCCATTCATTCCATTTTCAAAGCTGTCAAAAAATTAATGGTGCCTAAACTAATACTCATAGATTTAGTGGCGGCCAATGCTATCCAACGATGTTCAGGGTTCATCTGTGCAAAGTACGCAAGATGTTTTGCGAAATGAGTCCTCCTTAAATTTATAAGTGCCGGACAGTCAATAATTACATGTTGCAGTGTCTCAACAACACTATTATCTTTACAAAAATGACACCATCTATCATCAAAAGGTATCGGTTTCCTTCTGGCTTTAATCTCACGGGTAGGCCAGATATTAAATCGGAAGCGCAATATGGCATATCTTGAGGCAGCTGATGGAGCTAGATTTAAATATGAAGCCATTTCTCTATAGCGCTTAGGACTGAATACTGAGGCATCAAAGTCCTTATATTGGAGACATCTATCCCTCGTATCAATCCAATCCATCAGATATATTTTTTTTTAGCCCGGTCTGGATTAAATAGGAGGGTCTCAAGAGAAATATCAGCATGAAGCATAACAGCAAAGATGTTATTTAACCATTGTCTCGGAAAGCTTTCAGAGGTTTTAAGTAAATAGCTGGTAACTGTAGCTTATGTGGTATTATTGCTTGAAGACAGCAAACATTTCCGTAACAAGGCACATAGACGCCAGTTATACATTGCAGTTAATGAGATTAACCCAAGTTCGTAGCGAATGAGCACTCCTGGGGTACATTGTGGTAAGTGTAAAATAGCACGCCAAAATTTTGTTTCTAATGAATTCAGAAAAGTCATTGAAATTGTACAATATGTCTCAAGACCATATAGTAATGTAGCAACTACGTTCTGGCTCCAATAAATAATACCAGGCTTTAATGTAAATTTGCCATACTTGGAAAGGACTATTCTGGTTTGGTATATGGCAGTAGATAGCTTTTGTTCGATTTTACATAGTTGCGAATGGTCGGAGGGACGGCCATCAAAAATGAGGCCTAAATAAATGTAATTTGGAACTATTTGTAAAGCAGTATTTTCTATTTGCCAAATCATTCTCTTTCTTCGCATGCCCTTTGGGACATATGTAACAATTTGGGTCTTGGTACTATTAACAACTAATTCATTGTCTCGAAAATATAAACAAAGTGAATTTAAAAAATTATTTAATCCGCTTGGGGTCTTTGATACCAAAACAAGATCGTCTGCGTACCATAAAGCATTAATTTTCACACCATTTAATTTTGGGGCATCAGCTACGAGCTTGGTGAAAATCCATCGCACATCCTTAATAAAAAAGTTAAACAATGCTGATGCCAAAATGCATCCTTGTTTTAAGCCTCTATTTGTTACAACAGCGCTTGAGAGTAGCCCTTCCATATTTAATCTTATGAATACCTTTGTCTGAGAATGAAGCAAAAAAATAATGTCAATCAAAGTTGGAGGACAATCAGCATGAATTAGTTTAGCCATAAGTTTTGGTCTGGAAACAGAATCAAATGCGGAGTGTAAGTCCACAAATGCGAAATAAAGTGGAAATCTCTTAGTTTGAGCTTGATGTCTGATGGCATTCAAGGTGATCAGGTTTACCGCAGTCCCCAAACCCGCGACAAACCCGGTTTGGGCAGGATTGCGGAGGCCAGCTTTGTCTGTCCATTCATTAAATTCCCTTAAAACCATCCTTGAAAAGATTTTCCCCGGCACATCTAGCAATGCTATCGGCCGATAGCTTTTGGGGTCCTTACGGGTCACCCTTTTTATATATTGGTACAATTATAGATGAACGCCACGAATTAGGAATGGTTTTAATTTGTATGATGTGTTGAAAGGCATTATTTAGAATATGTAATTCGAGAGGCCATCAGGGCCTGCTGCCCTTGAGGAGGATGATCTTTTAATAAAGTCCTCAACTATTGCTACGGAGCACTTCAAACGCCACCTTCCAACCATACTCGTATTGTGAGTGTAATTGCACATTTTGCTGTCAGCATATAGTTTAGTGACACAGCAGGAGCCGCAACCGAGGGAGACGCCCTTTGCCTTAAGGGCCCTTAGCCGTGGGGCTGCCGGGCAGGGGCTGCCCTGGTAGCACCAGTAAAGAGGAGGGGGGAATGGGATGGAGCCAATCAGGGGGGGGGCTGGGAGGCTTGGAGGCAGGAGGGAGGGAGGGGACAACTGGAGACCACGGAAGGGGAGAGGGGGCAGGGGAGAAACACACGAGGGAAACAAAGGAACAAATCCAAACTATGAAAAAGCACACGCCCCGCAGAGGGGCTCAAATACCGTTAGCTGGATGCCTGCAGTCACCCGCTCTGCCTTGATGGAATACTTGATGTCAATACTTTAAGCCCTCTCCAAACTGCCTTTAGCTAGGGTAGTGTTTTGGAATTTAAAAAGACTTGCTGTGCAAAGAAACTGCCTCTAGAACATTAAGCCTTGCTAGGAGAATACTAACCAACTATTTTCGTTCCCAAAAGTCACCATCTTGTTTGTGTATGCAGAGTAAATGTCTTTCTGCTAAGATTTGCGAGTGCATATTATTACTGATAATATGTCATTACTGTCAAAAGCTGTAACAAATGTTAACGCGAGCAACTACAAACTAAGCAGTGGCCTTTGAAAAGTATTCTCAAGGATTCCTAAGTGTTTTGGTTTATTTTGCTAAGTATTTAAAGGTGATTCTTCTGTAAATATAATACATCTATATTTTAATATAAATGTATTTGTAATTGTTTATTTGATGTGCATTACTAACTAGGTTCAGTGTACTTACCTACAGCTCACATCTTCCTCTTATGATAAGCCTGACTGCTCTGCCACTCTACCAAGGTTTCATGAGTAGTATAGACTGATATTAAGAGGTGGGGATCTACAAACCACAGGGATAATTTTGGGAAATCCTACCTTCCAGGGGACTTTGGGAAAACTCCCCTAACAGGTACATATCAGTTTCTAATTTGTTTTCAAAAGTTCAAGTGTTTGTAAAAGTTGCATGAACAGGAAAATAAACGGGACAGAATCTGTATGCAAATCACACATCGGATAAAGTCAGGTAAATACTATTTCTACCCCACAAGTGCTGCCTGAGAAGCAACAAACCCAAAGCAAACCAAAATATGACCTCCTTGAAGACTCCAGCTCCAGGTTTGAAACGCAGCTCCGGAGAGGAATAGATGCAGAGCAGGATTCACCTCAATACAAGTAAAAGGCAATATGCAATAAAAGGGGGCCAGCAAAACACCACTAATCTCAGGAGCACTAGGGGACAGCGTAATACAGTAGGAACGTTCCTAACCAGCTCCCTTCCGATATTATAATAATTCTTAAAAATAATGAGCTCCAGGGCAAACAAACGTCCAACCTTAGCATCCCAGAGCATGGAGCCACTTCACATGACCAGAGACAGGCAAAAGAAAGGAAGACAGCAGGCCAAGATGGATACCTATACATTGTCGGTCTTCAGTACCCTGAAATATCCAGTCATCGCCCCAAGTGTCTCCATCATCAATAAAGAATTAATTTAGCAGTCAGTTACCAACATCCTCAGTGCCACAGCCACTAAGGAATTGATGCTCTAGGTCTAGATGAGCATTCATAAAGTGTCCTCAAAGGTAGAAGGAGAAGAAAGGACATCTAAAGATGAAGAGAGAGTGACAACACTGCAGAAACAAGTTCAGTCCTTTTTGATCAGATACAAAGGACTGGAGGAGAGAACTAAGAAAGCTTAGGGCTGTTCAAGGCGAAAGAATGAGTGGTCAGCCTTCTGGAGAAAACTGAGAAAACAGAAGGAACGTCGATGGAGCTATACCTGGGACCTCTGATATTTTTCAGTGGAGAGAGCACACAGGTGCCGGCAAATCCCCCACCTCCAGCAATGCTCCATGGGTGATCGCTTCAAAATTCCTGAATCATAGAGACCAAGTTACAATCCATCAAGCTGCAAGAAAGAGAGGACCATTGGAAGTAAACGGATCCAAGTTTGCCATCTTCCTTGACTTCACAAAAACCATACTGAGAACCTGCCAATCCTTTGAAATGCTCAAAAGAAATGTATGCCCTGATGTACCAAGCTACTGCTACGAGCAGAGTTCGAGCCAGCACTTGCTTCTTCACTAACCCCCAAAAAGGCTGGAAATGGATCTAAATGAGAAAAGAAAAAGGAAACCTCAAGTTCCCTGTGCCCCACTCGCAAATCTTTCAAAGGGGGCAACCAACTGCGCTTATCCACCCTCAAATTCTTGCTCTGCTATCAAACACTCCTCTGACATCTGTCACCTCCTCGAAGGCCCAGATCCTGACGTCCTTGCTCTCACTGAGACGTGGTTCAAGGCCAGCTCAGTCAATGCTTTTGACACTCTTCTCCCTCAAGGCTACAAGATCCTGTCCAACCGCAGGCCCTCACGGGCTGATGGTGGAGTGGCTCTGATCTTACCTAAGTGGGCTCCTGCCTCCATCATCCCCACCCAAACCTACTCATCCTTTGAAATCCTAGTCTGCAGACCGTCTGTCTCACCTACTTTCTAGCATACCCTTGCTACCATCTACAGACCTCCCGGACCATCCTCCCTCTTAATCTTAGAATGGGCCGACCTGTCCTCCTCTCTTCTTGCCTCCTCCCCCAAACTTAACTTCCTTGGGGACTTCAACATCCATCTCGACTCGCTCAATGAGGTGTCTGTTCTTTGCTGCAACATTTGCAACACTCTCTCCCTCCTTCTGTACCAACCCACTCGGCCAGACACACCCTTGATGCTCTCCTATCAACAAATATCCCTCTCTCTAACCCAGTTATTACCCCTCTCTCCTGGTCTGACCACCCTCCTCTCTTCTCGCCTTGACCTTCCGTGTCCCCTGACGCCTCCACCAACACTGCCAGTCTCCTTCTCTGTCATTCGACAGATGAAGCATGTGTCAGTCGTTGCATTTACCGCTTTCATCATCCCTCATCAACCCACCTCATTGGACTCTCCTTCTGACTCCATTCTTGCTAACCTCCACCTCTCTATCTACATAACCGTGACATCCTTGTCCCTGTTAGGATGATCCGCATGAAGCCTGCCTCCAAATGCAACTCCTGGAATGACTGACTTGGTCACTTTGAAACGCAAATGCAAAGCTGCAGAGCGGGAGTGGCTGGCATCTAGCTCATCCTCTAACAAACTGGCCTGCTGCTTACTTCAAAGGCAATACCGCCTCTCCATCTGCTACAAGAAGATGGCTCATGTCCAACCTGTATCTCTGGAGCCCCCAACAACACAAATGAACTCTTTACAATCTGCAAGGAACTTGCCAATCCATCCGCACTCTCCTCTTACCCACCCCTGTCCCAGGCCCTCTGCTCTGCACTGGACACACACTTCTCCTCTAAAGACTCTGTCTTCTGCTCCCCGGCCCACCTTCTCAGCCCCTCTCTCGCCTCCTGTTAGGCAGAAACCTGTGCAGTTCCCTCTGGGACCACTGCAAAAGATTTAGGACTACAGGTGTTTGGCAGTAAACCCACTTGGTAGCAGTCTGTACCACACAGATTCACTTGGTAGCTGTGGCTGAGCAGTCAGACTTCCCTCAAGAAGAATTAGGCAGTATACAGAGTATTCACAATAGGTCAAAAGAACATAGTAGAACAAGTAAACACTGACCAGGGCTTGGTGTAAAAGAGATGTAATTATTTATTTAAGACCACATCTAGAAAAACACACAGGCACTAATAGTAAGCAATCCAAAAACATGGTCACTAAAAGATATACACTCCCTTAAAAAGAATATTAGACAAGTCTTAAGTAAAGCCCCACTTATTTTCAGACAGCGGTGAGCGCTTAACGTAGATGGCACTCTAATAATTTGTTTAAAAAAGGGAGAGAAAAGCAGAGAATAAATTTGAACAGATCCCAACACATTTTCACGAACACAACAAGTGAGGAAGGCAAGTAACACTGTGAGTTTCGAATCAGTAGGCCAGATCCACTTTAAGAGGATCAAACGAATTGTGTCCAAGGTCACACAGTTGCAGTGCACACAAGTCTTGTAAAGGTTCAAAAAGGAGTTGGACCAAAGAAAGGGACCAGTTAGAAGGTCAAGGCGGCCAGCCCAGTCCAGAAGGTTAAGGGGTTATTATTACCTTGTAGCAATCTATAGAAAGGGAGGCCTGGCGGACACAGTACCTTAAAGTGGTGAGAATACTCCAGCGTGGGCAGTTCTTCCTGGCAGTGGATGCAAGTCGGTGCTTCGTCCGGGGGAAGAGAGGATCTCGTCGAGGAGCAAGACAGGAGTCCGGTGCACTGCCAGGGAAGAAACCAGCCGCAGAGTTTCTCAGGTGAAAGGAGCGGTCCTTTAGTTCGCGGTCCAGTGGTAAGTGGCTATCCGGTTGCCGGGGTGCTTAACACGGGCAATTCGACCACTTAGCCGGTCGGGGGTGCGAAGAGAAGAAGGTAAACTGGTTGTGCCCACCAGTCAGGGGAAGAAGCCTCTCCAGCCAGGAGATCTTCTCTGTCGTCGGGAAGTGGTGAGTCGATTCCGCAGGGCTCCACCGGTGGTGTCGTCGTGGTAGGTCGGCTCAGCTTCTCCCTCGTCGGATTCTCAGGTCCTGTGGCGACTTCTGAAGTTCCAGTCCCCAAAGCCCTGCTTTTATGCAGCATACCCCCATTCACTCAGCCTAGCTGTCAATCAAACATGCTAAGTGGTGAGCCGGCCGGCTCACCACTTGGGCCAATCACACAAGAGTGCGACTTGAGTTACCAAGGTAACTCAGTCCAGGGTGCCTAAATCCCCTCCCACACCGCCTGTGGTACCCAGACAGAGTGGCACCACTTTTGGAGGCTTCTGTGGAGAAGCCCGCCAAAAAGTGGAACAAAGGGCTCGACTTGGGTTGGAGTCACAGAAGAGAACACAAACCCCATTTTAGAATCGAGTCCTGGCAAAAAATACCAACCAGTGAGTTAATATTAATTAAATAAACCGGCGGTATGTTCGAGGCTATGAGAATTAAATAATTAAAGTTGGTAGCCTCGAACAATGAGAAAATCCCATAGGAATATATTTGCGGTCGTATATAAAAAGTAGTATCCACTGCCACCAGCCAAAACTCGATCAGGGGGGATGGAGACGTGCCCCCTCGACTAACAGACCGCGGGGCAATTGAATTGCCCCGACCAGTACGTCCACAATATGATGGTTTGTACTGGTTTCTGTTCATAATTTGGGAATAGTAAAGCCAATGGTGACTTTACATGCCCTGGGAGACAGTAGTCAGTCCCAGGATATGAAGTCTAGGGTGGGGTGTCACTATGACACCCCTGTGTTACTGCACGGAGGGTGCTGTGTAACACACATAGGAAAAACACATGAGACCCAATGGGCTACAAATCATGTCCAAGAGTGGGAGAAAAAAAGAGTCTCACTCTTGGCAGGAGAAAAAAACAAACTCCAGAAATCCAGCAAAGCTGCTGGGGGACTCACTAGGTTAGGAAATTCAGCCTAAAGAGAGAATTCTCAATAACACCTCCCTTTGACCCCCCCCCCCAATACTCTCCTCTTTCTCTTCCATTGCGCCAGTTGAGATCTCTATAGTCGTCCGCTCTATGAAAGTCTCCTTTAAACAGGTGTTCCCTTGCTCCTCCAGATCCATCAAGGACAACATTGCCTCTCTGTTACGCTCACCTGGCTCCCACAGGAGTGTCGAGCGGAACTGGACAGCCACGGTCTCCACCAACGTGATGCGTAGTGCAGAGATGACTGACTGGACTGGCCCACCTAGCTTCGTCTGCTTGACCCGTAGAAGTAGTCTCCTAAAGACGGGGACAGGGAATTAGCCACCCGTGGATTTAAGTATTAACACCTCACTGCGTCCCCACTTATCACTTCTGACATTCCCTTTCACAAAGCTCACCTTATAGTTTTGTATGATGAGCTCTCCATCCTGCGAAGAATGCAGGGGCGCGTCGATGGCCAGTTACTTCACTGGCTTGAGGATATTGGAAGAGTATTGGACAAATCTTGACTCCAAACCTCCGGGCGAAAGGCCGTAAGTATATAGTTCTAATGAGTTCAAAATGTCCGATTAATCACTCTTGTCCAATTCCTTGTTTCTTTTGCAGCTTAGACCCAAAAGATGATCGTCTTGTGGCAGCTGAAAGCGTTCAGGTAAGAGTCTGTGTTTTGTAACACTGTCCGGTAAATGATGCCAAGGTTTAACTCGCTGCTTTCGCTTTTCTTGCAGGTGCAGCAAAGGAAGATTTGGCGTGCTGGTGGATAATACCTCCTGCGGTAAAATCAGGTAAGCATATGGTGGCAAGAGATTGTCCTTGTTTGTTCCCTTGGCTCACCTTGTTGTTTTCTTGTCCCCCTTAGGCGCTGGAATGCGGCAATCAGGTGATGGAGACAGCACCGGATCATAGAGATGCTGCGAGGAACGGTGAGTATGGCGCGGCGCTGCTGCTGGCGATGCGACGTGTTTAAAATGAAGTCTGTTTCTGGTTCGAAGATGTGCTGAATCCGAAATCAGGTAAGAAATCCAGTAAAGTTCTTGTTCTAACCTTTCTTCTTCTTTCTCTTCTTTCTAGGCGCTCTGGACTCGAGGCGGCCGTGGCAGGATGCTGGATGCTGACTGCAGACACGGTGAGTGTTACGCTGCTGGATTCAGAATAATGCGAAGCATGTGCTGTTCTTCGGGTGTGGGTTAAATAGCCTTCAAAGTAGACCCAGGTAAGTATTCCTCCACAGCCACACCCGAGTAACAAAATAGTCCCTAAGATAAAATAGTCCCTTCAAGCCTCACATGGGCTTGGATCCCTTGCAGCATGGTCTGCATCAGGTAAGTTTTAACATATGAGCCTGGTGCCTATGGCGCCAGGACTGATGTCCCATATGAGCCTGGCGCCATAGGTGCCAGGACTGTACCCAGATAGCCACTAACAGGGGTTGCTGGGTTTGCTCCAGGTAACATGATGCCTGCTTCCGGGGTTGGTGGACTTGGTCTGGATGCCCGGGGGTAGGCATCATGACACTCTCTAACTCCAGCCTTGGCTGACATCTGCAACCACTCATTTGCCACGGGCTCCTTCCCCCAACCCCACAAGCACCCTCTCCTAAAAAGGCCTACTGCTGACCCTTCTTGCCAGACTACCTATCGCATTATCTCCATCACCCCTTTCTTGGGCAAACTCAGGGAGAAACTGATCATTCCAAACTGACACTGCACACCGAATTACCTGGCTGACTCCACGATCACTGGTAGGGGTTTAGGGCTGCCAGAGGCACAGAAACTGCTCTCCTGAACACCTGTGAAGACCTACTCTCCAGCCTGGATTCCAACTCCCCCGCTGTTCTTACCCTCCTTGATCTCTTGTGTGCCTTCGACACAGTCAACCACTCCATCAAACCATCTCCAGGATACCCTGACGTGGCTTACTTCCTTCCTAACAGACCCTCCCAAGTGCAAATGGGACCTTTTCTCTCCAGCACCCCACACTCTACCTGTGGCGTCCCCCAGGCTCCATTCTATCGCCTTGGCTCTTTAACATCTACCTGGCCCCTCTGGCCTACCTGATTCCCACTTTCTCACCTCATTTCCAGTGTTATGCAGATGACAAACAGATCTCCTTGAAGCTGCCTTCTTCTACCTCCACCTCCTCCTCCTCTTCCCTCATACCTGACTGCTATTCAGGCATGGTGCTCTGTCTATGATCTGTGCCTTAATGCCAGTAAGACAGAGATCCTACTCATTGGGACGCCTGCTCCGGTACCCCCCCCCCTGTCTCTCTGGCCAGACTCCTTGGGTCCCAATGCCTCACCCACCTGTGAGACAAAAAACCTTGGGATTATCTTCGACTCCTCTCTTTCTTTCTCTTCAAACATCACGGACCTTGCCAAGAAGTCCAACTTTCAGCTCCACCTTCTCAGGGGCATTCTACCTTTCCTCACCTTCCCCAAGACGCTGAATGTCTCCAGAGCCCTGGTTCTCTCTAGGCTTGACTACTGCAACAGCCTCTTCCTCAACCTGCCCCTTTCCTCCCTTCATCCCCTCCAACTAATCCAGAATAGGACAGCAAGACTTATCCTTGGCCTCAAGCCCAGGCACCGCATCTCTCCTGCTCTAAATTGTCAACACTGGCTCCCGGTCACCGCAAGGACGATCCACTGCATCACCCACAAGGCCATCTAGCGCCTGGGACCTCTTTACATACCGATTTCCCTTTGTAGATACCTCCCGACCAGATTCCTTCGGTCATCTGTCTCCAACTCTCTACAGGTTAAATGTTTCTCTAAGCAGAGTAGGAGGTAGATTCCTTTCTGCGGCTGGTTCCTCCCTCTGGAATGGCCTTATTTCACCCCTCCGCCTTGAGCCAGATCTTCTAAAGTTCTGGAAATTCCTCAAGACTTTCCTTTTCTCCTCTTCCTTCCCTCTCCCCCTCCTGTGCTAACTCTCCCCCTGCAGCTACGACTGGGAACTGGTCCCTTCAGAGTCATACAGGGGCCAGACCATCCCCCACCAGTCCCACCTGCATCCTTTGCCAGAACTTTCACTCAGGCTCCCTTTCCCAGACTGACCCAACTTAGTCCAACCTGCCCACCACACTCTTCCTCCCCCTTACCCCACTTTTTCCCCTGGCACTTGCATTCTTGCCCCCCCAGCACTTTCATGCCCCCTCCCTGGGGGTGCCCCACTCCTGCACATCCCCCTCTACTCCCTGACCCCCTGCGCATACCACCTTCTCAAGCACTTGCACAGGATGATTGTCACAAGGCCAATATAAAAGGTTTTCTTTTGTTGTTATTCCACTGCCACCCCCCCTCCCCACCTCCATTTTGTCTTGTGGCGCCTGGAAACACTTGTGTATTGGCGCTATACAAATGTCCAATAAATAAATAAATGAAATATACAAACTCTGATAAATGGAGGGATGGCAGGCAAGAGAACACTGCAATTGAGAATAGCCAAACTGAAACTGCTACTGGCATGAACCTCGACACAGGTGCAGGGTCACCCCCTCACCTTGGGTGGAACCAAAATACGTATTGGGAGTCTATGGACATGGCCTGAAACATAATGGCCTTATGTTATATATGAGAGAGAGAGAGTGGAAAAAGAGAGAAAAAGAGAAAGAGAGAAAAAGAGAGAAAAAGAGAGAAAAAGAGAGAAAAAGAGAGAAAAAGAGAAAAAGAGAGAAAAAGAGAGAAAAAGAGAGGGAAAGAGAGGGAAAGAGAGGGAAAGAGAGGGAAAGAGAGGGAAAGAGAGGGAAAGAGAAAGAGAGAAACAGAGAAAGAGTGAAAGAAAAAGAGAAAGAAATAGAGAAAGAGAAAAAGGGAAAGAGGGAAAGAGTAAAAAAAAGAAAGAAAGAGAAAGAGAAAGAGAGAGAAAGAGAGAAAGAGAGAAAGAGAAAAAGGGAAAGCGACAAAGGGAAAGAGGAAAAGAGAAAGAGAGAAAGAGAGAGAGAAAGAGAGAAAGAGAGAGAAAGAGAAAGAAAAAGAGAAAGAAAAAGAGAAAGAAAAAGAGAAAGAAAAAGAGAGAGAGAAAGAGAAAGAAAGAAAGAGAAAGAAAGAGAAAGAAAGAGAGAGAGAAAAAGGGAAAGCGAGAAAGGGAAAGAGTGAAAGGGAAAGAGTGAAAGAGAAAGAAAGAAAGAAAGAAAGAAAGAAAGAAAGAAAGAAAGAAAGAAAGAAAGAAAGAAAGAAAGAAAGAAAGAAAGAAAGAAAGAAAGAGAGAAAGAAAGAAAAAGAGAAAGAAAAAGAGAAAGAAAAAGAGAAAGAGAAAGAAAAAGAGAGAGAGAGAGAGAGAGAGATTATATTTTTGCCCTCCAGCTCGATATTGCACGGAGCAGGCAATTTACATAATTTATGTTATGTTAACATATGTAATTTGGTAATAAAATAGCACCAGCAGATGAGAGAACTTGAAGGTATAAATCAACTCATACATAGAGAGGGCGCTAGAGAGCCATCCAAGATGGCCGCCTCCTAGAGAGCTCCGTGTGGCTCTCCATTAATCCTGCGACATCCTCACCTCTGCGGCATCCGATTCACCCAAATTTGCTACCGGGTGCGCTCGGGAGGCGCCACTGTTCACCCCGAGCCCATCATCCTCTCCAACGGCGGAGCGCCGGCCGAGATCCGGCCCGGGCGCCAAGGCCCGCGGACCACGCCAACAGCAGGCCGAGAGCAGGCCGAGAGGGGGAGGAGCTGTCCGGGCACGAAACACAGAAGAAAGCGGTGTGCCACCCGGCGCCCAGAGTGAGCAGCGACCCGCTGGGTCAGAGAACGAGGCCACACCAAGAAACGGGCGGACGTGCGCACGACAGCGCCAAGAGACACACGGTCTCCGTCCCCGCAGCGGCCTGGCAGAAAATCCCGCAAGGAGCGCGAAGGACTACGCTACCCACGCCAGGCACGCAGGTAGGATCCCCATTCGGCGCGCAAGGTCGGCCTTCCCGACCCACCAGGCAGCATAAACCCCGGCGCTTTCACCAGACACTGAGAAAAGCTCAGGGGGCGCAACGTCGAACCCCTCACAGACTGCCGGCGCCCACCAGCAACGGCCACGCATGGCCTAACCGGCACATTGGCAACACAAAACAAAAGGGAGTCCCCCACCCCAAAACGGCAGACAACATCTGAAGAATATTCCCGCTGCCCCTTCATCCCAACACCGCACAAGCCCCATCACCTGGCGACGACTCCCCACTCCAAGTTCTAGCCGGCGGTAGCAGGAGCGCCCGCCTAAAGCGACGGAGGTCACCCCCGCCACCAGACGCCACGAGTCCTCCTCCAAAATCGGGTACTCCAAACACGCGCAACACCAGCCATATAACCTATGAGAACCTGGCCCCACACTCAACTGCTTCCAGTTTGACAAAGGCGGACATCGTAGGCCAATCTCACAAAACAGCGTAATACCCGCCAAAACCACGACGAAGGCATCGGACTCGTCACAAACGCACTCAACGCAGAAACAAGAGCGTAATGGGGAAAACAGATAAAACCCAAAAGAAGCTGAACTTCGAAGCAAGCCATAACAATAAACCTCCCAACGACGGGAGCAGAGCAGCGTCCCCAACGCCCGCTACTTCCAGGTCGGACGAGCAGATACCAAGCTTCGACATTAGGGAAATCCTGATGGACCTCAAGGCGGGAATTGGCGACCTAGGCAGCAAACTCGACAATCTCTCGTCTAAAGTGGACCAACTCCAACACAGACTCGACAAGCACGCCGACAGGCTAGACACCGTAGAACAACGGGTCTCCGACCTGGACGACGGCACGTCGGCCCTGACCACGCGAATCTCCACCCTGGAAACCCAAATGAAGGCAGTCTGCGCCAAAAACGAAGACTTAGAAGGGCGCTCAAGAAGAAATAACATCAGAATTATAGGAGTTAGGGAGAAACAACTTCAAGGGAAAATGGAGGACCACGTTGAATTGATCTGCACGACGCTCTTCGGGAAAGAACTCCTCTCCCAGCTGTTTGTAGTCGAACGTGCCCACAGAATCCCAAATTCAAGACCAATCCCAGGCGCAAACCCACGGCCAATTATCGCAAAACTGTTAAACTACAAAGATCGCGATGCGATACTCAAAGCAGCCAGGGAAAAAGGGAACCTCCAGTACGACGGAGATCCGATTCAGTTCTTCCCAGACTTCTCTCCCAGCGTACAGACACAGACGCTCCTTTACCACCGTAAAGAGGAGACTGCAGGACAACCAAATACTTTACTCAATGCTATACCCGGCTAAGCTTCGCATTCAACATGATGGGAAAGCACTTTTCTTCCACACACCTGATGATGCCGACGACTACCTGGACCGTGCTGGCTGCAGACCTGCTCCAAACAATCCCAGGCCGCAGCGCGAAAACCAAAGGCGCAGAGAACCACCATAACTAATCGTCCCGGGCAGCTAAGAGAGATGAACTCGTACCTCCAGCGCATCCACGCAAGCCTTTACCGCAGAGAGACACTCTTAGTTCGCAGGAGAGCCACCCCTGACCCTCGGGAGGCACCTAGTGCCCCAAGCACAGCAACCCTCACTGTTTGTTGATGAAAGGGGAACATTGCGGGTCTGTTGGGGGTTGCCCGCGTGAGGGAGGGAAGTTAAGTACACCACACCACCTCCAGTTGAGGTGTGCATCCTCACAATGGTTCAACAGTGAGGAGCGTTCAGGTTCCGCGCCATCTCCCCCACACCCCCCAACTGCACCAACGCCAGCACAACGCCCAGCCTCCGAACCCCCCGACTCCATCCAATCCGTCAGATCAGCCCTAGCTGCAATACCAGCAACCATGAGACATAAACGTCGAAGCAACATAGACCCTAATCTATTCCATTCAATGTCATAACCTGGAACATAAGAGGAGGCAATGTCCCATCGAAGACCAGGAAAATCCTCCAATACCTCAGAAGACACGAAGTGGACATAGCCATGATTCAAGAAACACACTTGCTCCCAGGGAAGGACCGACTGTGGGCCAAGAGTTGGGGATGCCACAGGTACTTCTCCTCTTACTCGTCATATTCCAGAGGGGTCGCAATTCTTATACACAAGAGGATCGGCTTCCGCCTTATCCACATATCCAAAGACTCCGAAGGGAGGGCAATCCTCGTAAGTGGCATCATAGAAGGTCAGAAAATCACCCTCGTCAACTCCTACGCACCAAACGTAGACGGCCCCGACAACTTTAGCTGGGTGCTATCCCATCTCTCGTCTCGAGACCCCGCAGCCATAATCTGGGGTGGGGACATGAACACAGTACTGGACCCGGTGAAGGACAGATCCCACGCTAGCCCACATCCTCTGTCCAAAGCCTGCCTCCAAATAAAAGAAATATGCAAAGCATTCGACCTGAAAGATTCCTGGAGAGCATCTAATGGAGAGCTGCGAGATTACACATTCTACTCCGCGCCGCACAACTCGAGCTCCAGAATCGACTACCTTTTCACTTCAAGGAACGGCCCATGGACCAGCGGCTCATGCGATATCCTACCAAGAACTCTTTCGGACCACTCCCCGGTAACTCTCGTCCTCAACCCAGCTAACCCCAAACCTCCCCTACTGAGGTGGCGCTTCAAAACAGGCTCCATGCGAGACGAGGTCTTCGCCTCGGAACTGAAAGAGGAGATCTCAATGTTTCTAGAAGCCAACACAGGGTCAGTTTCCTCAGCCAGCACGCTCTGGGAAACTCTAAAGTGCTACACCAGAGGGGTCTGCCATGCCAAAGAAAACGGCATCCTGAAGCTCATACGACGGGAGCTGGCAACCAGCGAGAAGAAGCTAAAACAGCTAGAACTCCAAAGCACCAACACAAACAACCCAACAAGCTCAGTCGCTCTGAGAGAAGAGCTACAAAAATTCAGGAACGCTGCCGATCGCGAAGTGAAATTCCTAAACCGCGACAGATTGGTCAGGCAATACGGTGAAGGGCAAAAAACGGGCGCTCTTCTAGCAAACCTGGTCAGAGCCGACAATAAACTACCCCCGATAGAAGGGATCAGGACCAAACAGGGACAAATAGCCCACACCGACGAAGACATGGCAGAAGAATTCAGGCTTTTTTATCAAGATCTCTACAGCACTAGACACAACGGAGACCCGACCGCCGCAAGGGAATACCTAGAAGACACTGAACTGTACTGGGTTGAACAGCCCCTGCGAGAACCACTAAACGAGCTAATCACACAAGAGGAGATTACTGCTGCCATAAAAGCCCTCCCGAACTCAAAAGCTCCTGGCCCTGACGGCTTAACCGGGGAATTTTACAAAGCCTTTGCACCCACCATCGCCCCCCTTCTGGCAGCAGTGTACGAAGAGTCGTTGGATAAGGGATCCCTCCCCAACTCCACCCGCGAAGCCAACATCATCCTCCTGCACAAACCAGGCAAACCATCAGAGGACTGTGCATCATACAGACCCATCTCCCTCCTCAACCTTGACAACAAGATACTAGCGAAGGTGCTTACCAACAGGCTCCTTCCACTGATGCCCACCCTGGTACTGGCAGACCAGGCGGGTTTCATACCGGGCCGTAATACAACCTTTGGCATCAGGAGGCTGTTTAGCGTCATCGAGGCACTCGATCCTTCAAGTCAAGCAATCGCAGTCCTCCTAGACGCCGAGAAGGCATTTGATTCAGTGGAATGGCCGTTCATGTTCACTGTACTCACCAGAATGGGGCTGGGCGCTCGCTTCATCAAACTTGTCTCTTTATTGTACAACAAACCACGCTCCAACATCATCGTAGGCACGGCAAAATCTGCTCCCATAGAGCTCCAACGGGGTACCAGACAGGGCTGCCCGCTCTCGGCACTCATCTTCGCCCTGGTAATGGAACCGCTGGCCTCCAACCTAAGGGAGCATAGACAACGAAGAGGGCTCGTGATTGGACCACACAAGCTCATAACATCCCTCTACGCAGACGACGTGGCACTGTTTATCCGAGATCCCGAAGAAAATCTAAACCCGGTCATGAGGGAAGTAATCAAGTTTGGAACAGCCTCCGGCCTGAAAGTCAATCCAGAAAAGTCCATTATATTCCCGTTGACCCCTGCTACCAAACCATTCATCGATGACTTCCAGCTCACATGGAAAATGTCCAAAGTCCGATACCTGGGGGTCCAAATGTCCCTGAATTACCACGAGGTGTTCCGTGACAACTACGAAGAGGTAGTTAAGTCTCTCCAGGATAAAGTGACGCGGTGGAAGTCCTTACCACTAACGCTCTGGGGGAGAGCTTCCCTAGTTAAGATGGTGATTCTGCCAAAATTGCTGTACCTATTCACCCACATCCCGATACTGCTACCCCAAACTTTCCTGAAAAAACTGAAGAGTATGGACCTTGAGCTGCTCTGGGCAGGCAAACCAGCCAGAGTGGCACACGCAACACTGACACTCCCAGTGACGAGCGGTGGACTTGCCCTCCCAGACCTGGAGAAGTACTTCTGGGCAGCACAGGCACAATTCCTCAGCCATTGGTACACCACCCATACAATCAGGCCTCACGTGCAAGTGGAGCGAGCCCTGGCTTCACCAAACTTGTTAACAGCAGTCGTCTTCAGCCAAATTCCCGTTCCCAACCACACCATGAATGCAATGCTCGCAACGTACAAAGTCTGGAAGAGACTAGCTCAAAAATACGGGGTACAATCACGATACTCTCCACTATTACCCGTAAAGTTTATCCCAGGGGTTCCACTGACATCTGAGAAAGTATTTCACCAGTGGGTTGACAAACTACAAATAAAGACCCTGGGAGACCTCTTCACGGAGGACGGCTTCATAACACCACAACAAGCAAAATTGAAAGGCGGCAACACCGCACTTGACGTATTTCTATACTTCAGGACCAGGTACACTTTACAAGCTCTCATGCCAGACTTCCCCCAGCAACCCCCAACCTGGCAACTACTACACAATGTCATACAGGCACAAGGCGAGGGCAGGCTGGTGTCGCAAATCTACAAATCCATCATCACGGATACGACACCTAACCTTACTCAGGCAAAGACCAGATGGGAGAAGTCCCTGCACCAAACTATTCCAGACGAGGACTGGACCTACATCCTGAAACAAACACAGAAAATAGCTCTCAATTCTCGCCTCAAGCTAATTCATTTCAACTTCCTCCACCAGACCTATCACACACCAGCAAAAGCTAACAGACACCACCCTGAGGCGGCTGCGAACTGCGAGAGATGTGGGACGCAACCAGCAGACTTCGTCCACCTCGCATGGGAATGCCCCGAAATAACACCCTTCTGGACCCGAGTCTTAGAGACGACAGCAGCAATAGTGGGCGAAGAGATACAACAGAGCCAAACTGCAGCACTGCTAGGCTTGACAAATTCACTTTCCGCCCCGGCAAGGAAACTGGCAGGACTCCTGCTGACACTAGCCCGCAGGAGGGTGGCCATGGCCTGGGGTCGAGGCCCACCTCCAACAATCCCCGCCTGGCGAAGGGACATTCTTTACTGCCAGGATGTGGAAACGGACTTTATTAAATCCCTACCCTTACATGCCCGCCCACCTGACATCTGGGGACCACTAGTACAATTCCTGCTAAATGAAGCTGAGGAGACACCTGACATTCGAGCAGACACCTCTGGCGCAGGAACAAGCCAGCCGTAAAGACACAAAGCTAGCAGCATCGTCCACATGTCTCAAGTAACCAGAACAAGGCAGCACATCTATAGGAGTCACAAGACTGAGCGGGAGAGCAGGGGGTGGGGAGAGGGAGGGGGGAGGCGGGACATGGCGCAGAGTTAAATCCACCCTAATGTGGGTGTGTAGTTGTTTTGTTTTTCAAAAAAAACCAAAAATAAAGGTTTTAAAAAAAATAAATCAACTCATACATAGCATGAAATGTGAACGGTTTATGCAGCAAGATTCAGCGTGGAACAGTAGAACAATTCCTCACTCTATTTCGCCCAGACCTTGTGCTCCTTCAAGAAAAGCACTGAGTTGGCACACACCAAGTTCCTGGGAAAAGGGCAGCACCAGGTGTCGAGACATGTAGGTTTTTTCAGAGGTTCCCATGGGATGGCAGTGGACGGTGCAAATATCACTCTTGTTGCATACTCGAGAGAGATGCCAGAGGATGGTATATGGGATACATTACTCACCACAATCGTATTTCGGGTGCTTGCATCTGCTTAGGATTCACATGCTCTGCATAGTTCGACATCTAGTGGTAGTCACGGAGTAGTACAAGATTTGTTTTCGAAACACTAAAACAGACATCAACAGGGTGTGTTAGTAATACTGCTCCTAGTGTGATGTGTACTGTACCCATGAGCCTTCACGCGTCGAGGTCCCTCAGATTGTTTGTTTACGACATGAGGTTGCATGAAGTTTAGCCTGTGTACAGATGTGATAAAGCAGAAACAGTCATAACGCAGAACAACATCTATGCGCCTTCTACTCCAGTAGGGGAGGAAGGGCGGGCGCATGTGAATCTAAGCTGATACAAGTGCCAGAAATACGATTACGGTTATTAATGTAACCTTTTTGGAGCTTTTGGATCTGCTTAGATCACATGCTCTGCATAGATTAGCGAGCAGTATCTGGAGAAGTAGGTGGGACGTTAGAAGGTACAGCGGCAAAGAGATGTTTTAGGACAGCTTGTCCCACCTGTGAATCTGCTTTAGAGTGTGTGTCAATGCAATAATGCTGTGTGAACTTATGGATGGAACTCCACGTAGCAGTTTTGTAAATTGTGTCTAGAGGGACGTTTGCAATGACAGAAAAGGCAGCTCCAGTACCACTGGTGGAGTGAGCCCTGGGGGTAAAAACTAAGACTTTCTTGGATAGAGAATAGCAGAGCTGTATGCATTTGACTATCCAACTGGAGATGGCGTTCTTTGATACATGATCACCCTCCCTTCCAGGTGCTATGGAAACAAAGAGTTGGTCTGTTTTCCTTAGACGTTTAGTTTTGTTCACATAGTGCAAGACCACCCTCTGTACATCAAGTGTATGGAGGTTTCTTTCTGATGAGTCAGATGGATTTTGAAAGAAGGTAGGAAGTTCTATGGATTGATTAACATGGAACTTTGAAATGAATTTAGATGAGAACATAGGATTTGTTCTAAGGACAACCATGTCCTTGTGTATTATGAAGAAAGGGTCTTGTACGGACAAAGCCTGTAGCTCACTCACTCGTCTTGGTACGACGTTCATTCATCCCCCGTTTTTTTCGCAAAAATGTTTTGCCGAAAAAAACATCAAAATATATGGGGTATGGGGGAGGGCATATAAGGGGTGGGGTGGTGTGTAGGGATAAATAATAGGGGAGGAGGGATTTGGACCCCCTCCCCCAAAAAAAAAATATTTGATGATTTTTCTGGACAAAAAGTGCTGCGAAAAAACGTGCAAAGAATGAACAGAGAACCCTTGTTTTAGCTACTAGGAATGCTGCTTTGTAAGTCAGAAGTTTTAGGCTGGCCTTGTGCATAGGCTTAAAGGGTGGACCCATGAGCTTGGAGAGCACAACATCAAGATCCCAACCCGGTGAAGAGTTGGAAATTGGGGGTGGGCATAGCCTCTTTACCCCTTCCATGAATGCTTTAATGACAGGAACTTTCCACCAGGACACCTTGTTTTGTGAAGTGTTGTAAGCTGAAAAGGCCGCCAGGTAATCTTTGATGGAGTTGAATACAAGGCCGGAGTCTAGTAGGTAAAGCATGTAATGTAGAATGTTGGCTGGGGCAATTCTGTTGGGTTTAGTGTGTGTGACGTGCACCAGATAACAAATCTCTTCCTCTTATTGAAATAGCAGTGTCTGGTGTTGGGTTTTCGTGCCTCTTAGGATATCCATACATCTTTGTGGAAGATTCAAGTGCCAAATTGTATGATTTCAGGAGGCAAGCTGCCAAGTTCATAGATTGAGGGCGCGGATGGAGTGATGCTCCCTTGTGTTGTGTTAGCATGTTGTACGGGCACAGGAGCTTGATTGGATCGCACATCGCCAGTTTGAGCAGATGTGGAAACTAAAGTTGTCTCGCCCACAAAGGAGCAACCAGGATTAGAGTTAGTTGTTCATGGTGCATCTTGTGCACTATTTTGCTCAGGAGTGGTGTCGGGGGGGAAAAGCGAAGGCAAATTTCCCTGACCAGTTCAACCACAGGGTGCTCCCCCTTGGACCATGGTTGGGGAAACCTGGACGTGAAGCCTGGGTATAGTGCGTTTAGGCTTGTGGCAAAAAGTCTAATGGGGGGGGGGCATTGTGAGAATATTCGGTCTAGGATGTCTGTCGAGTTAGCATTCATGTTCTTCTGGTAGAGATATCTGCTTTTGTCTGCTAGAGAATTGAGTTCCCCTGGAACATGCTGAGAGGCTAGGAACATTTCCTGCTCGAGTGCCCACTTCCATATTTTCTGGGATAGCTTGGACAGACTTTGAGAGTGTGTGCCTCCTTGCTTGTTCAGGTAGAACATGGCAGTGGTGCTATCTGTGAGGACCTGCACTGTATGACCTGTAAGATGTTGCTGAAAGGCCTGAAAAGACTTGAGAACCGCCAAGAGTTCTAGGAAGCTGATATGACTTTGGGAAGTAGCATGTGTCCACTTGCCATGAGCTGTGTGGTGAAGGAAGTGAGGCCCCCCATCTGGCGAGTGAGGCGTCTGTAGTTAGGATCGCCTGTACTAATGGAACGCAGAAGGGTTTTCCTGTTAGCAGATTGTCCCTGGACAACCAGCAAAGAGACTGTACTAGGGTTAGCGAAACAACCACTAGATCGTCCCACTGACCGCTTGCCTGAGGCCATTGTTTTTCTACCCATTCCTGCATTGAGTGCAAGTACACGTGTGGAACCACGTGAATGCATAAGGCCATAATCCCGAGCAAGCGCATTGCTTTGTGTACAGTTATCTGGCAACAGACCTTGTAGTGAGGTACTTGTAACAGCATGTTTTGTACTCTCTCGTTTGAGGAGAAAGACAGCTTTTTAGAATAGCCCCTAGAATTTTTGTTTGGCTGGCGGCCAGGCCTGATTTCTTTTCGTTGATGGAGAAGCCCAGCTTGAAAAGAAGGTCTATAATCTTGAATATTTCGTTTGCAAATTTGAGGATATTCCCCAGTAATTAGCCAGTCATCCAGATAGGGGTATACTGGGATGGACTTTCTGCGCAGGTGTGCTGCCACTACTGCAAGTACCTTTGTGAATACTCTTGGTGCTCAGGTGATGCCAAAGGGGAATACCTTGAACTGGTAGTGAACTTCCGCTTTCTTGAAACGCATATATTTTCTGTGCGCAGGGAGCATTGAAATATGAAAGTATGCATCTATCATATCCAATGTCGCCATGTAGTCCCCCTGTTTTAGGAGTGGGATTACTTCTTGGAGCGTGGTCATGCTAAACATTTGGAGCTTGACAAATTTGTTCACAGGGCGCAAGTGTAGTACTCGGTGGATGGAAAGGTCTTTCTTTGGCACAAGGAAGTATGCGGAATAAATACCCTTGTTTACCTGATTTGCTGGAAAGATCTCTATGGCGTCCTTCGCCAGGAGCGCCTTTACTTCTTCCAACAATTTGCATTTTTGTTCTGTTGAAATTTTCTCTTGGCGGCCAGAATGGTGGTTTTTGTACCAGCTCAATACAATACCCGCCTGACATGGTGGACAACACCCACTTATCTAACGTTAACCCCTCCTATGCATGGGTGAAGTGTGAAATTCTGCCTCCTACTGGAGTAACATGGGAAGGTACCTGTACCGGTGCATCATTGTTTGGGAAGGGTGGAGCCCCTCCCAGTTGAGGTTCTGTCTCATCCTCTGCCCCTTTTATTTCCACTTTGAAAGCTGGAAGATGAACTTTGTCCTTGGCATGGGCCCCACGATGAGGACAGTCCGCCTTGAGAATAGCCTGAGGAACGTTGAGCACCCTGACTTTGAAACCTTCTAGGGTTTGAAGAGCCCCATTGAACATTGGGATTGTTTGTTAGCTAGCCAAGTGATTTGAGAGTGTCATATTCCTCCTTAGCACTCTTAAGGGCGTCTTCACCGGCCTTCCCGAACAGTACGTTAGGCTCCACCGGCATGTTTATGAGGGTGGTCCGAGTTTCCAACTTAAACCCTGATGGTCTGAGCTAAGCGTGTCGCTTGACGATGGTGCCCTCTGCTATAATGCGACCCACATTATCTGCTGCATCAAGGTTATTTTTCAGGATGCAGTTTAATATCGACTTGCCGTCTGCAATAGTATTTAACAATTGAGACTTCAGGGGTTCCGGGACAGCTTCGATTTGGCGTTCCAGGTCATCCCATTTGTGGCACCCATAATTAGCTAGAAGGGTAGTGTTGTTGGCGATTCTGGTTTTGTATGCCGCTGAAGAGGTGACTTTTCTACCGAAAGTATAGATTTTCTTGCTTTCTTTGACGATGACGCGGCCGACACCAGGCGAGTGCCTGTCCTCTTTCTGGTAGTGGTGACCACTAATGAATCAGGTTTAAACTGACCCCTAATATACAGAGGGTCAGTTAGGGCCGGACTGAACAGTTTTTCTATTCTGGGGTTGACTGCCCTTTTTTGACTAGGTGCAAGTAGGGAGGGCGTCTTTGTACAGACTGCAGGAGCAGAATAAAATGGGTGGCAGACTTTCTGTTTCCAAAAATGTCTGACAACTTGTGCTTCCTGAGTGTTGATGTTAAAGTGTTGTGCAGCCTTTAGTAGCAGTTCATTGTATTGTAGTGTAGTTGGTTATCAACGGGAGAATCTGGTCCAGTGGTCTGGCAAGTGGATTATGTAAATATTGTTGTCATAGAATTAGTCACCTTGAGACTCCGGGTCTTGTGACCATGCAGGATCGTCATAGTACATGCCCTCTTGGTAGGTCATAGCCGGAGTGCCTAGAGCAAGCTGTGGCTCAAGAGGAAACTTGCTGGCAGGGGGCTGGTGTGCTGTGGCCCCTGGCTGTGAGGCATCTGTAAGGGATGATAGTTGGTCTGGGTATCTGTCCATTAAGTCCACAATACATGACATCCTCCTTAAAATCGTATTAAACTGTTCAGGAGTGTAATTCATGAAGGTGGGAAAAATAACATGATAGGGGTGGACTGGGAGGGAGTTTGGTTTTTGTGGGGCATAGCCCCTGAGAGAGAGTTAACAGGGGTGAGGGGTAGATCTACAGCCTGTGTGCTCTTGGAGGCCAAAGGCGTCAACATATTAGCTTTTTGCATCTTCAGCGTTTGCTTGGGGGATGCTGATGCGCCTTTCACCACCTGTTTTCCGGTGCGCAAAAGGAGGGCCTTTCTGTGTGCGGTGTCCGAACCAACCTTGGGGTCCGGTTTCGGAGGCCTGTCATGGGACGAAAGTGTACACAATGGCCCAGAGGACAGGGAAGAAACTCAGGCTTTCTCCGTGGACACCACATGGGCTTCTGCGCTCGACGGTATTGTCGAAAGTCAGCCGTGGCGTATGTTTTTAGTGTTCTCGGACCACATGGTGTCTTTTCCATCACAGAACGCCGGCCAGCTCATTGGAGCCAGGGGGCCCACACTTGGGGTTCCGACGAACCTTGCTCTCCTTTGGCATTACTAAGAACCATGATACTACCCTCGCTGCAGTCTTCCGTTACATCGATGGAGGCCTCGGCCTGCATCACGTGATCGGCCCAGCATTTGGCACGCTGATCCTTTAGCGTTTTCAGTAGAAAAAGTTTGCAAGATTTGCAAACTTTTTTGGGGTGATTCCTCGGGAGACAGCAATTGCACACTCGGTGTGTGTCCTTCCTCAGGAATATTCAGTGGCAGGTAGGGCAACATTTAAAGGGAGTTTTGGCCATTATTTATTAAAAGGGCAGATTGGTGAGAAAAAGGGGAAGGGGATGGCAGAATATACATTCTCTAAAGAGGTCACTATGACGAACCTCCCCCACCTCTCTACCTACTATAAGGGCTGAAGCCCAAGAGGCCTGTGTAGGCTGCATCTGGTCGTCGATCAGTCAAGTAGTCGACAATGAGGTTGGTCGTTGAGCTGTCTGTTGGCCGTTCAGCGAAAGAAAATAATAAGGAAAGAAAAAAAAGAGTCTACTAGTAAACTTTCAACTAATTAAAGGCATCAGCCTGGAAGATAACTCCACATTTGCGACCGACTTCGATGGCAGAAAAAAACTATCTGAGGGACCTCGATGCGTGAAGGACCATGGGCACAGTACATGTCACTTTAGGGATAGTATTACTAACACGCCCTGTCGACGTCCGTTTTCGAGTTTCGAAAACAAATCTTGTAATACTCAGTGACTACCACTAGATGTCGGACTATACAGAACATGTGATCTAAGAAGATCCACAAGCCCCAGTAATTACTATTATGTGAAACTGTATGAGATGAGATTATATTGTTAATTGAGCGAATTGTAAGAGTTTTTATTAATTATTGTATAATAGACATGTTTCTATTTATTTATATTTTATTAACTTGACTGAAAAGTTCCTTTTGTAACTATATCACACTAATAAATAATAATAATGTATTGCTATCTGGAAAACTATGGGGAGAACTAGCAACTATCCCAAATTTATGCAAACCTCCCAACCCCTCAAACTAGGCTTTGATCTTTTGCATGGCATTCAGAGTGGACTCTCAAATCACGCAATGGAACTAGTACTCCTGGGGTGGGGATTTCAATGATGTTCTGGACCCCAAAACAGACAGGTCACAAAACACGGACAGCTGGGGTAATGGCCCAACCAGTCAGAAGACTTTTACAAAAGCAATGGGGTGGAGGAAGGCCTGGACGGTTCTTCAACCAGATGAAAGGTTTCTCATTTTACGCTGGGGTCCACTTTTCACTGTCAAGACTTGACTACTTCCTTGTTGCATGCACTGAATGATACAGTATTAGAGAGGCTAGGTAATTTCAGAGGAGAACTGCAGATGACTCAACTCTCCTCAAACTCTGTGGAAGAGAGGGAAAAGGCGTCTCAACTCATTCTATTTGGGCATTGCAGAAACACAGGAATCGCTGGAGAAAGAGATCGATGACTAATTCCAATACCATATTGACTCCGTCAACAGCCCTGTGACCCTGTCTGAAGGGTTTTAAGACTGTAATTATGGGTAAAGGGAGAGATATTCCCTCTACAAGATGCAAAGAAAATACACAAGCTGGAGCAGTTGGAAAAAGCCATTATAAGAATTAAGAGACATGTGTGGCTAATGGTACCAGAATTACACAGAAGGAAGGAAAGACCCAGAAGACAGACTCTTTCCCTGTTTACACCCCCAGACTCCTGAACCTCCTCTCCATCAACGCAATACTCGCCCCTTCGCTTCTAATTTTCAGGAAGAAGCTCAATACCCACCTCTTAAAGGAATGGCTCCTCCCCAACACCTAGGTCCATGCACACTCTCCATCTAACCTGAGAATGGGCAATCTGCTCCGCTATTTCTTCCCGTAGTTGCATGTAGATCCCTTATTGCCAAATTGTTCGCCCTCCACCTTCCCTCTCATTAGCTACACACTTGCTTGTATCTATGCTTCCCTCACAGTGCACTTCTCCCTGTGGCCTTTAAGCTGAAGCTAAGACTGCTCTCAATAAATACCACAATAATACTACTACTACTACTACTACTACTACTAATAATAATAATGATGATGATAGAGCTGCTGAAAACAAGAGAACAGGACATGGTAAAGTGATGGGCATGGTGAAACATGCATACTGAGGGATGAGAAGAAGAGCGATGAGATAGGGGAGGGTTGGGGAGAGAAATATGGCGGAATGCTGGCCTGGTTGGAGAAAAGAGAGAAGGGTTCCTGTTGGATTAGGGAACTGAACTCCAGATGGTTAAAGTATGTAAATGAAACAAGCAACTGGCTGGGGCCTTTGCTAGGTTTTACCAACAACTATATAAGAAAGTAGATGAAGGGCATGAGACCGGAAGGGTTGAATTTCTTAAAGACATCCACCTTCCCTTTCTGAATGTTACTTAAATAGCAGACTTAGAAATGGTTAGAAAAGGAAACAACACAACTGCAACTGGGGTAAAACTGTGGGCCCCAATTGAACTGTGGAACAAGTTGGGGTGGGAGTAATAAACCCAAACATGCACATTTGTTTCTGCCAGTAGAGAAAGGGGGACAATTCCAAGGATCAAAGATCAGTGACTGTCTGGGTGGATTTTCACAATCAGCCCTGTGGACAGATTCTGAGAGGCCACCCTATTCTGGTGAATAGGAAAAGATACTAGAGCCTAGCCAAACTGGCAAGGTAGTGTGATTTAGCAGTACGGCGTAGACTTCGGAAAGTGTGGGGTGGTGAAGGGTTCAGTTAAGCAAACACAGATCACTCTTAGTAATTCAATTTAGGCAGAATGTATAAAAATACAGCAATGGGAATCCAGCAGGGAGTGCAGACAAGATGGCATCGTAAAGCCCAAAGCTCCAGAGGTCCCCCCTGCCTAGATTGAGGCAAGAGTGCCTCCTCAGAAGCAGCTATAACACCGGGGAGAGGTCTGAAGAGCGGTAGAGAACAACTACAAAGGTGGAGATAGGCCAAGGCAAGCAGGCCTAGAGTGCTCCCCATGAACCGAGGCTGCCACCGCCCCTGTTTGGAGTGAAGCCCCAGAGGCGAAGGGCTGGGACCCTAGAGGCAGACTGGGTTACGTGCCAGCCAATGTGACTCATGAAACAGAACAGGCGGAGGGAGCATACAATCAGAGCCTGGCACCAAAGATAGTGCTCCGGAGCCAAGATAGGGGCGAGCACGGGGAGAATCCTGACCCCGCTGGAGAGGCAGGCCCCATCCTGCCTTCAACGACCTTGCTGAGGCCTGAGGTCCCGGGGCATCTGTCCTCGCCAGATGGGGCAGGCCTCGAGATCTTACCCTTCATCCTCGTGCGGCAGAGTGGATGGGGTGGACTCCAGACTAGGAGACATACGGGGCGCCCAAGCGGTGCCGAGAAAAGGCCAGACGAGAAGAACCACCACCACAAGATGGGGCGATTCCTTGGCCCAGGCCCAGTCTTCTCCTTCCTCCCCTAACAGAGATCACGATCACTGGAACCCAAAAATTAGGAAGCTCTAAGGGAACATCACCATCCAGCCAAGAAAATATACAAGCGAACACCTGACAGGAATGGCAGAAACACATGGGGGGAGGGAAGGCTCAGAAGGATCTTCACGACCCAGATTGCCCCCACAATGGGCCTCATTATAAGTTTGCCAGTCTGGAAACAACGGTACCGGTAAGTTTGCCTGTACCGTTGTTTCCGGACCGGCAAACTACGAGTTCTGCAAGCAGTGCCTTTCAGCCCGCCACGTCTGACCAGGCGGGACGGAACGGCACCCGCGCACAGAGATCGACAGATGCACCGGCACCATTCATGAATGGTGCCGGTGCAGCCGTCCTCCCCATTCCCATTGAGTCTAATGGGACTCAAGTGGGAATGGGGAGTAATATTTTCCAGTGCACGGAAATGGGCAATTACCGGATCTGCCAGGGCTGTAATGCCCCAGTAATTGGCCATTTCTGGGCAGCGGAAAATTCATGACTCCGGCGGCGGCCATGCCAGTATTTACCAGCACGGCTACCGCCAGGGGTCATAATGAGCCCCCCTGTCTTAAGGCACAAGACCCCGGAATAAGAAGGCCATACCTCTAGGTCTGGGGGAGGGTACGCTGGACCCCCAAGACCTTGCAAGCAAAGAAGATGCAAGATAGCAGGAGAAGGAGCGAAGCCGCAAGTGAGAGAGGTGATGGGGGGAGCAGGGTTCACAGTCATGACAGGGGGCTGGTGGCTTCGGTGTCATTGGAGTGACAATAGCGAAGATGATCAAACAGGGAGGCAAAGGGGCACCAACGAAAACAGACATCTCTGTATCTTATAAGAAATAAAGGCCATGATATCTCACATCTGATCTCTTTTGTTGCTCAAGGGAAGAGTCACTAAGGTAAAAGCCATAGAATTTCCACCTTCTCTCCTCATTTCCAGTGTTATGCCGACAACACTCAGCTTTCCTATAAGCTTCCCTCCTCTTCCTCCTCTCCTTCCTCTCTCATTCCAGACTGTCTGACTGCTATTCAGGCATGGTGTGCTACTAATGATGTCTGCCTTAACGCTAGTAATACTGAGATCCTTCTCATTAGGACCCCTACTACCTTCTTCCCTCCTAACACACTGGCCCCCCTCGTAGGGCTCTCTCACCGTACCCTTGTGTGTGCAAAAAACATGGGTGTCATCTTTGACTTCTCTCTCTCTTTCTCACCTCATATCTCTAACCTTGCCAAGAAGACACCTCATAGATATATCATCCCGGCATACTACAGATGAGATGACTAATATGCTCCTGGATGTCTTGGAAGAAGCGACAAACTCCCTTGAAAGCTAGGAAAGTGACCAGTGGTATTCCCAATGCCTGGCTTTCAGAAGAAAAAGACCCTAAGTGTGATTAAAAGGAAAGATTTCTATTACTGGAAATCCTCCCAGGCAGTGGCTGATAAACACAGGTATTTACAGTCTGCAAAGAAGTATAAAGAAGAGAAAATCAAGACGAAGAAAGCCACTTATGACTTACGGCTTGATGAGGCTCAATATGAGTCGAAGGACATTTTTTAAAATTCTTAATGAACTAGAGAAGCTGAAGATTAAAACTACCATTAATAGAGCAAACGCGTTAAATGTGCCGACAAGCAATACTAATGAGTCGGGAACAAGTCTGGAAGATAAGTCCAAGGACCTTTTGGGGATCCCTCTTTTTAATTTCAGAAGCATTTCAGAAGCCGAGTTAAGATCTTTTCTAAATAAACGTAATCCTTCGACATGTAAAGGAGACATCTTTCCAGCCACAGCCATTAAGGCAAGCTCCGAAGTATTGATCAGCTCAATCACGAAAATCGTAAATGCCTCCTTGAAGGAAGGTTCTTTCCCCACATGCCTGAAAGGTGCATGGATCACCCCTCTCTTAAAAAAACTGGTTCTTGATTCTACAATACAAACAAATTATAGGCCCATAACTAATTCTCCTTTCCGCCTAAAAATATTGGACAGGGTGGCAATTATACCATCTTGAATAACTGGCAATCAGGTTTTCGGCCAGATTTTAGCACTGAATCAGCCCTCCTGGATCTAAAGTAAAATATGATGGAAAGGATAAATGAAGGACATACCATGTTGCTGATGGCATTGGATTTGTCAGCCTCTTTTGATTAGTGGACCATTCTTTACTCCTAAAAAGATTCCAAGAAGTAGCTAATTTTAGTGACCAGGCTTTGGCCAGGATGCAATCCTTTTTGGGTAATAGAACTATGCGGTCTGCAGTAATGCAGCAGAATCCAAGCCAGTAACTCTGATCTGTGGAGTGCCATAGGGCGCCTGCCTGTTACCATTTATGTACAATATTTTTACAATGCCATTATTGCAGTTGCTGGAGGAGAAGAAGATCCGTTTCTCAAACTATGCGGATGATACCCAATGTCTCCTCTCATTGACAGGGGAGTATCTAGAAGATGCTTGAGTGGTTAATGAGACCTATAACCTTATCCAGGACTGGATTTGTATGAGTGGCTTGGCACTTAATCACAATAAAACCAAACTCATGGTTATAGCCTCTAGCCCCAGACTGAAAAAGCTTAGTGCAGAATATACAAGTTTCCTCATCGCATTTTGTGAAATAGAGACCAACATAAAATAAAGACACTGGGTGTCATTTTTGACCAAACCCTAGCCATAAAGGCTCAGTTGAGTAGCCTTGTCCCTTCAGTGGCTTATTACATTTGACTCCTTTGACATATTCGCCCTTATCTGTCCCGAAAAAGCTGTGAGACAGTGGCCAGAGCAATTATTTGCTCCAAAATTGACTACTGTGGCAGCCTAATGGTGGGGATTGCGAAGGGAGAGATGTCCAGACAGCAAGTAGTTCAAAATAGTACGGTCAGAGCCATCAGGGGACTTAACCAATGTTAACATGTCTCTGAAGCCAGGAGAAGTCTCGACTGGCTACCTATAGAGGCTAGGATTCAGTTTCGCCTACTCACCATCACTTATAAATGTTTGGCAGGACAATGTCCAGCCTATGTAGCAGACAGATTTAGCAAGAAGAAAGAGCTCTAACGATTCTAAATTGTTAGAGCTGCCAAGATCGAATTTGTCCATGGTCAAAAGAAATGCATTCTGGGTGGCAGCATCTGTGAGCTAGAATGCTATGCATGTCGATCTCAGAAGATGTGCGTCATTGAGGAGTTTTAAGAAAAAACAAAAAACGTGTCGGTTTAGATAAGCTTCCCGCAGTAGACCCGATAGTCATCTCTAGACCTCTGTTTGTATTGTCTTTTCCACCTTTGTTTGGGACTCTAGTCCTGTGCGCCCATTCGTCTCCGGGCCATTTCTGGTAGTGCTTACATACATGAATAAAGTAAAGTAAGTAAAGAATCAGCTTCACCTCCTCAGAAGAATTCCCCCAGAAACTCAATGTCTTCAGAGCCCAGGTTCTCTCACGGCTTAATTACTTCAACAGCCTCTTCCTTAATCTGCCCCTGTCCTCACTACGCCCTTTTCAACTAATCCCGAATAGGACTGCAAGACTTATCCTTGGCCTCAAGCCCAGGGCCCGGATCGCTCCACTCTAAAATCTCTCCACTGGCTCCTGGTGGCTGCACGGATCAAATTCAAGACACTCTGCATCATCCATAAGGCTTTCTGGGGCCTGAGACCTCGCTACATTCGACTCTCTCACCCTGAATACCTCCTGGCTAGAGTCCTTCGATCCTCTAGCACCAACTCTCTGCAGATCAAACGTGTCTCTAAGCAGTGTGTGGGGGAGGGGTAGATCTCCCTCTTTGGCAGGAGCCTCCCTCGGGAACAGCCTTCCTGCCCCTCTCTGTCTTGAGACAGATCTTCTTAAGTTCCGGAAGCTACTCAAGACTTTCCTTTTCTCCTCCTCCTTCCCTCTCCCTTCCCCTGCTAGTCTCCTGCCGCTATGCCTGGATGCCTATGTTCCTTATGAGACTCCCCGGCGGGTCTGGCCTTCATTTTGTCCAGTCTTCCCCTCTCACCCTTCCTACCAGCACTTGCCCACGGACACCCGTCCCCAACTAGCCTTCTTAGGCTGGTCAACCTCCCCCCTCACCCTTACCCCTTAGCCCTTGCACCCCCTGGCACCTGTCCTCCTGGGGACCCCTTAGCACTTGCCAAGCCCTTGGGCCCTCTCCCTCAAGCTATTTTCTCTCCTTCAGCATCTCCCTACCCCATCCCTTGTCCTCACCTGCCCCCTCCCCTGCACTTCTTGATACTGCACTTGCACGATCCGAATGTCACAAAGCCTAGTAGGACCATGATTGTTGTTTCTACTCTATCCCCGCCGCTTCTTTTGTATTGTGGCGCCTGGAATCACTTTTGTATAGGCACAATACAAATGCTGCATGAATAAAAAAAATTTAAAAAACAAATCAAGCATCGCTAGACATCATGGAGTCAAGCTTCGATACCCCGTCTTAAGGATCTGGAGTGTAGGGACAGAGATTTCATCCTCAAGCTCGAAGATATGGAGGCCAGAGAGAGGAGGAAAAATATTCAAATATGGGGCATACCACAGTGTTTTCCACATCTTGCAATAATTCCCCTTCAAAGTAGGGAAGTTATCACCTTGCTCTATGGAGAGGAAGTGCCAAAGCAGGTGCGGTTCCACTGCATTTACCGGAAGGGAGGCCCAGGTGACGGTCCCTGGTCTGTTCTGGTCCAATGCCACAAGTATAATGACAGGCTGGTGATTCTAACAAAGGCTAGACAGAGAAATCCTATCATGTACGAAGAGCCGAAGCTCCAGATTTTACAAGACCTTTCATGGGGAATATTGAACCATCAGAGAGCCTTCAAGTCACTCACAACCTGGTTGAATGAGAAGGACGTCCATTACAGATGGGGTTTCCCCTTTTCTCTGTCTTTTGAACATAATGGGAGCTCTTATAAGCTGACAGAGGATTCTGAGCTCTACCAGCTATTAGAAGAGTTAACAAGAAAAACTGTTACCGACGACTGAGGAAAAGGAGAAACACAAAATATTTCTTACGACGTTCACAGAGAAGGGACCAGCAGCTCCTGTGAATTCAGGAAAGTGGCAGAAACCTCTCTCACAAAAACAGAAATGTTCTAAAATGTTGCCCACAGAAATTCGACAATGACTTCACTGCGCATTCGAGGCATTTCAAAATGCTGACTTACTGCTTCTGCAGCCCTTGCATGCCCCTGTAGAGGTCCGCACTTTGCGATCGCAAAGCCACAGGCATCTGCGCTCTGTGGCTTTTCCGCAATCCCACTTATTACTCAGTGATTAAAGATCATGGCACCCCGGTCCCCCTAAGCATCCGGATCTCATGTTTCTGTACAATGCGGGCACATAAACCAAAGTTTGCGCCGAGTTGGCAGGGTGTTATCCTTATGTTCAATGGGGCCAGACAAAATGTTTCCCGTCTTGATTTTATGTACAATGTAGTCGGTCATAACAAAGTATTGAAGCCACGGCTGTTATTTTTATGTACAATGCGGTCTGGCAAATTGCAGCACTCATTGAATTTATTTACAATCTGCTTGATTAAAATAATGTATTTATTTCTTGTTGTGTTTGTATGATCTGTGGTCACCTTTCTCCTAATCACCCCAACTATGTGATATGTTGCTATTCTAAAAAATAACTAATTTTCTATTATTCTTTTGGTCATCAAACTCGCATAACCCATCATTTCAATTTTTGCATATGCACATAAATATTCTTTTACTATTTTGGGGAGTGCGGACATGACAAAAACAAACATTAAAAAAGAATTCCCTTCAGCACGTCTTATGCAGATACTCTATTTCAACATTTGCTGCAGACGGTACGTTTCGTACTTATTTCTAGATAAATGTTAAAACATTAATGATTAGATTTAAATGTAATGTTTCTACTGACGTCAAGTGATTTTTTGAATAACTGTCTTCAACACATACGGAATCTATGCCATCACTGCGTCACAGTGAATGGCGTCGGCAATTTTATATGCAACATTTTCGGCTTTGCAGTGATAACAGATTCACAAAAACCAGGTGTTATGGAGAATTCTCTGTAAGGCTAATTTCCCAAACCTAGTCAGTCCCCCAGCAGCTTTGCTGGATTTTTGGGGTTTATTTTTTTCTCTCCTGCTAAGAGTGAGATTCTTTTGCTCCCACTCTTAGACATGATTTGAGGTGTTCCTTTAACTTTCCATGTGTTTTATGGGCTATGGGGTCTTTTACTCCATGGGGTCTCATGTGTTTTTTTGATGTGGGTTACACAGCACCCTCCGTGCCATAACCCAAGGGTGTCGTAGCGACCCCCCAACATAGACTCCATACCCTGGGACTGACTACTGTCTCCCAGGGCATGTAAAGTCACCATTGGCTTTGCTAGTCCCAAATTATGAACAGAAACCAGTACAAACCATCATATTGTGGACGTACTGGTCGGAGCAATTCGATTGCCCCGGGGTCTGTTGTTCGAGGGGGCACGTCTCCGTCCCCCCTGATCGAGTTTTGGCTGGTGGCAGTGAATACTACTTTTTCTATTCGACTGCGAATATATCTCTATGGGATTTTCCCATTGTTCGAGGCTACCAACTTTAATTATTTAATTCTTATAGCCTCGAACATACCGCCGGTTTATTTATTTAATATTAATTCGCTGGTTTGTATTTTTTGCCAGAACTCGATTCTAAAATGGCGTTTGTGTTCTCTTCTGTGGCTCCAACCCAAGTCGAGCCCTTTGTTCCACTTTTTGGCGGGCTTCTCCACAGAAGCCTCCAAAAGTGGTGCCACTCTGTCTGGGTACCACAGGGGGTGTGGGAGGGGGTTTAGGCACCCTGGACTGAGTTACCTTGGTAACTCAAGTCGCACTCTTGTGTGATTGGCCCAAGTGGTGAGACGGCCGGCTCACCACTTAGCCTGTTTGATTGACAGCTAGGCTGAGTGAATGGGGGTGTGCTGCATAAAAGCAGGGCTTTGGGGACTGGAACTTCAGAAGTCGCCACAGGACCTAAGAATCCGAGGAGGGAGAAGCTGAGCCGGCCTGCAACGACGACACCACCGGTGGAGCCCTGCTGAACCGTCTCACCACTTTTCCCAACGACAGAGGAGATCTCCAGCCCGGAGAGTCTTCTTCCTTTGACTGGTGGGGATAACCAGTCTACCTTCTTTTCGCCTTCCTGGAGCATCTCGTGGCCGCCTTGCCTGTGCCAAGCACCCCGGCAACCGGGATACCACGTTTTCACCACTACCGCGAACCGAAAGAGTAATACCTTTGTACCGCAGAACTCCGCGGCTGGTTTCTTCCCTGGCAGTGCAACGACCTTCATCCTTCCTCCACGACAAGATCTTCTCTTCCTCTGGACGACGCTGCGACTTGCACCCGCTGCCAGGAACAACTGCCCCCACTGGAGGATCCTCTCCATTTAAGGTACCGTGTTCCGCCTGGCTTCCCTTGCAACCGTTTGAACGGGGTGTATTAAATCCTCGTCTCTCATACCTGGGTTAGCCTGAGACACCTTAGCTAACTTTTCTGCACTGAACTAAACCTTTTTCAAACTACCTCCACAAACTTCGAAGACTCTGTGTAACTGTCTGATCTTGGGCATCTTCCGCCCGGTTCCCTTGAAAGTGGGCCTCGCGCCTAAACTTCCTTGCTCACCAGTAGACTGTGCCTTCCTAAACTTGCTGTGTTTCTTTAAAAAGTGTTTAGTGTGTATGCTTCCATAATTCTGCTTTTCCCTCCCTTTTTATTTAACTTGTTAGAGTGCCATCGAACGTTAAGCGCTCACCTCTGTCTGGAAATAAGTGGTGTTAACTAAGACTTGTCCAACAAGTAATCAGGGATGTACATATCATAATAGTGATTGTGTTTTGAACTTATTTTACCAATTTAGTGCTAGTGTGTTTTATAAGAGTGTGTTACATAAATAAGTATATACTTTTACACCCAAGCTCTGGTCAGTGTTTGCTTGTGCTACCGTATTTCTGTACCTATTTTGTATGCTCTGTATACTGCCTAACTCTTCTTGAGGGAAGTCTGACTGCTCAGCCACAGCTACCAAGTGAATCTGTGTGGTACAGACTGCTACCAAGTGGGTTTACTGCCAAACACATGTAGTCTTAAATCTTTTGCAGTGGTCCCTAAGGCAACTGCTCAGGTTTCTGCCGAACACCAGGAGCTGAGAATTGATAAGTCAACAGATGCACCCCGTCAAACAACAAGACTTTCAATGACTGGGTGGACATATGATCCTGTAATAGAAGGAAGGGTGTGAGGGGTCAGAACTGTGAGGCGGTCCAGGCTGGGATGTTTTGGCAACATACGCCATTTTATTAATATTAGGTTGAATGAACGTCTCACTATCCCTATCCTGACTAGGATTTCCCTCCCTAAAATAAAACAAGGAAACACTCTAACAAAGGATATCTGTCCCTCACATTTAAACATACAATAACTAAACAAGGAAATACATGGCAGTTCAAAACAAATAATGATGGAATTCATTAAGTAACCAAAGTCTCTGTTCAGAACCTGGGCGAACTTCCCTTCCGCAGGTTTTAAACATGATTCTGCTTCACAGTTCAAGAAAAGAACACAAGGAAATCCTGATTCGCAACCAAGTTCCAACATAGTCTGATGTAAATTCAACTTGTCAACAGAAAGTTCCAACACATGGATTATATGATTCTTCTTCTCTGAACAGGTTTTCAGTTCCTCAATAGCAAAAATATTTATATTGGTCAGGATGAATTACCACTTAAACAACTATATGAAATTTAACTTCTCCACTACAGCCTTGCTTGGCTTTTCCACCAGTACTACTAAAAAAACTATGTCTTTGTTAGGACGACCTTGACCTACTTCCTTGCCAGGCCTACAAACTCCAAAGATTTTCCATTCGGGTATACTCCCATGCCCGAACAGCTTTTCACAAGAACAGTGCTTTTTATATTCAATGTCAAATGACAAGAGATAATACCAGCGTCACAGCATTCAACAAATGACAGCTTCAAGACTCTCAACCCCTTTTCAGTGAAGACAAGATTCACAATGATTCTGTTCAACACTTTTCTGTAACTGATGTTCCTGTACTTCTGGACAGTTCTACCCAGAAGGGTATAGTCTATTCGCCACTCTTTTCCCCACTTCACAAACAACCAAAGACTAATATGCGAAACAATGGGGGGTTCTGAGAGTCCCTCTACCGGCACAAACAAGGCCCATTGACCTTTTCTTGGGTGCACATAATTTCACATTGGGGAGACATTGATTGTCACTCACGTGATGGGAGGCGCATTGCGCATTGATTCCGATTTAAACCCTTGCAGAACGACGGCCCAGTTTTTCTGTACTGGAGATTTTCCGCCAAGCGTCTCTGCCTAGCAGGTATACACACGCTGCCGCGTTTCGTTTTACCTTAGTTTACGTGGATTGAGTCGCTTCTACCTCTCCATAAGTGTACATTTAATTATAATGTCATTCCTGTGACCCGCTTTTAAATGAGCCCCTCCATCTTCCCTAGGGTTCTCGTTATGAGCTTTCCCCTATGGACGCTTTGGAGAAATATAGGAAGTATTAGATTTTCTTTGGTATTACGTGCCGTCGGCACTTGCCAGTTTGAAAGGACTTTTAGCACACCAGCAGTCAGGGTAAGTGAGTGGGATGCCATCCACCCTTCGCATAGTCTTAATGTTCCCTGTCATTAGTATGATGTGTGCTTTACTTGATCTTTTTTGCAGATTTGCAGTGTAGTTTGACACTGCTCGCCACATCCGATGAAGCAGGCCTGACAGGCCTATTGCCACAAGGTTTACCATTAGTCTTTACACTTCTTGCATGGATGCTCTCACAGTCTAGACATTGGGTGCTCTTTAGTTAACTTGGAGCATGTCCTCATTGCAGGACCATATTAGCGACACTGGAAGTTAATGCACGAACATACATTATATAACCACTGGGGTGCTGGTGATTTCCTATGATATATCTGACTGTTCTCTATGGTTAGTGTACATTATTTGACGTGTTGCCGATTTGTAATGGGTCTGTTTGAATTTTAATTTACAGTACGTATTGCTCTTGAAGAAGGGGTCTGAGCCCCGAAACGCGTCAAGCATAAGGAACAAGTTACTTACCTGTAACTGTTGTTCTCCAGCATGGGTCTGGCATGGATTCACATGCTCATGAATATTCCCCGTCGTCAGGCTGGGAATCCTCGGTAAAGAAAAAACCAGTATCAGTTTCGTTTCTGATCTGTCTTTCGTAGTAATAACCAATCACTGGTCTCTGCGTCATACTGACCACAGCCAATGACTGCCCTCCACCTAAGCACCGCCTCTGGCAGCCATCTTCAGATTTGGAAGCACGTGAAGTGGCAGTATGACCAAGTGAAGAGCCGCAGAGGGGTAGGCGGGAGGGTTCGCATGTGAATCCATGCCAGACCCATGCTGGAGAACAACAGTTACAGGTAAGTAACTTGTTCCTTCTCCAGCATGGGGTCTGGCATGGATTCACATGCTCATGAATAAAGAATACATAGCAGTACACACATGCACAACCACGGGAGGTGGCAAAGGCTCAACATTAAGCATTACATCAAACTCAACATTAAGCATCTTACCTCCTCACCAGGCTCACCTCAGGCGAACAGGTTGCGCAGCACTGCTTGGCCGACCCTGGACTCCTCCCTGGAATCCCGGTCGACGCAGTAGAATTTCGTGAAGGTGTGCGTCGACCTCCACGTAGCAGCCCTGCATATGTCCAGCAGGGGCACACCAGAAAGGAACGCCGTGGTAGCTGCGATCGCTCTGGTGGAATGGGCTCTCGGACGGCCAGGCAGCGGTCGGTTTGCCAACCGATGACAGTACATGATACAGCCGGAGAGCCATCTGGAAATTGAAGCCTTCGAGAGAGCCTTCCCCTGATTGACAGGTCCAAAGTTCACAAAGAGTTGTGACGTCTTCCGAAAACCCTTTGTGCGGTCCACGTAGAACTTCAGCGCTCTAGCTACATCCAGCGAGTGCAAAGTCCTCTCAGCCGGCGACGAAGGCGACGGGAAGAACACAGGTAACACCAAGGGTTCGTTGAGATGGAAGTCCGACGGTACCTTGGGCATGAAGGAGGGGTGCGTCCTGAGCACTACCCTCGTGTCGTGGAAAGTCAAGTACGGGGCCTTGCAGGAAAGGGCCTGGATCTCTCCCACTCGTCGTGCGGAGGTGATGGCCACAAGAAAAGCTGTTTTCCACGATAGAAACTTCAACGGGGCCGAGTGCAGAGGCTCGAACGGAGGTCCCATGAGCTTGGTCAGCACCACGTTGAGCTCCCACGCCGGGGCCGGAGCCTTCACCGGCGGGAACGATCTGAACAGTCCCTTCATGAACTCTTTCACCAGACGATGAGACCACAAGGACGTCCGCCCCGTGGTTCTGGTGTATCGGGAGATCGCAGCAAGATGAATCTTGATGGACGCGTGTGCCAGACCAGCTTTGGCCAGCGTCAGCAGGTACGGCAGTACTTGGGGGGCCGTAACCCGTAGAGGGTTAATCTTCTGTGCGTGGCACCAGACAGAGAACCTCTTCCATTTGTGTCCGTAGCATTTAAGAGTCGAGGACGCCCTGGCCTTTGCAAGAACCTCTCTGCAATCGGCCGGTATGTCGTATCCTCCAAACTCTAGCGCTGCAGGAGCCAGGCCTGCAAGTTCAGCGACTTCGGGTCGTGGTGGAGGATGGCGCCTCCTTCCCTGGAGAGTAGATCCGCATCCGCCGGCAGCTTGATCGGCGGGGACGCTGACAAGTCCAGAAGGTCCGGGAACCATATCTGCCTCGGCCACGCAGGTGCGACGAGGATCATCCTGCACCGTGACCTCTTGAGCTGGTTGACGAGCCGGATTAGCAGAGGCAAGGGAGGGAACGCGTAGAGGAACAGGCCCTCCCAGGGGAACGAGAAAGCATCGCCCATGCTCCTCGTCTGGGGAAACCTGCTGGCGAACCTCCGGCACTTGGTGTTCGTCGCCGTCGCGAACAGGTCGATCTGGGGTGTGCCCCACCGTCGGAAGAGGCGATCCACCAGATCCTGCCGTAGTTCCCACTCGTGGCACGAGCGCAGCTCCCTGCTGAGTGAGTCGGCGATGGTGTTTTTTATCCCTGCCAGATGAAACGGCACCAGAAAAATCCCTTGGGCAACGGCCCAATGCCACAGGTCCTGCGCCTCCTTGGACAGCGCTGGGGACCTGGTTCCGCCCTGTTTCCTGATGTAAAACATGGTGGTGGTGTTGTCGGTGAAGATCCTCACCACCTTGCCCTTGAGGGACGGAAGGAAGGACCTGAGGGCCCAAAACACTGCACGGAGCTCCAGGACGTTGATATGCAGGGACTTCTCCGTCGGGAGCCAGAGTCCCCTTGCGTGCAGATTTTCGGTGTGCGCTCCCCACCCTTCCAGGGAGGCATCCGTGGTCACGGTCTCCTGGTGGGCTGGGGTCTGGAAGTCCATGCCCGCCGTCAAATGCGCGCGGGTGCCCCACCACCGTATCGCTCGTCGGAAACTCTCGTCGAGCTTGATCCTTTCCTCGAAGCTGCCCGTCGTCTGGATCCAGCGCGCATCCAGGAATTCTTGCAACGGGCGCATCCGGAGCCTGCACATGGGAATGAGGTAGATGCAGGAAGACATCATCCCGAGGAGGGACTTGATGGACCTCACTTTGGCCGCGTCGGCCACCAACATCCGTTGCACCTTGCCCAAGATGGTCCTGGTCCTCTCCTCCGACGGGGAGGCCAGAAGGGACACTGTGTCGAGCCTGGCTCCCAGAAACAGTGCGACTTGCGCGGGCACCAGGTGGGATTTGGCGTAGTTCACGGAGAATCCCAGGTCCGTGAGGAGTTGGACGGTCCTTGCCGTGTGGACCACGGCGAGCTCCCTCGTCTTGGCGCGGATGAGCCAGTCGTCCAGGTAGGGGTAGACGTGAATCCCCTCGCGGCGCAGCTGCGCCGCCACCGGTGCAAGGCACTTGGTGAATACCCTGGGTGCCGACCGTAGTCCGAAGGGAAGGGCTTTGAACTGGTAATGACGCCCTTGGACCACGAATCTGAGGAATTTGCGGTGCCCCTTTAGGATGGGAATGTGGAAGTAGGCATCCTCCAAATCCAACGACGATAGGAAGTCTCCTTCCTCCAGCTGACCCAGGACGTGCTGGAGGGTGACCATCCGGAACTTCTGCGCCTTGATGAACTTGTTCAGACGTCGCAGGTCCAGGATGGGGCGCCATCCTCCCGTCTTCTTCCTCACGAGGAAGTATCTCGAGTAGACTCCGGAGCCCCGAAGCCTCTTTGGGACGAGTTCGATGGCGCCTTTTCTGAGCATCGCCTTTACCTCCAGGAGAAGTTGAGGGACGTGAAGTTCTTTCCTGGCCACGGGGGGGGACGCGCGGGCACCTTCTTTGAAACTCGAGCGCGTGGCCTCGGGCCAGGGCGTCCAGCACCCAACGGTCGGTGGAGATGGACTCCCACACGCTGACGAAGCCCGCCAGCCGGCCTCCCACCGGGGTGCTTCGGTGGGGGCCCGACCCCACGGCCGGTTCAATCCTGCTTGGGCGCGGCCTTGCCGCCTTGACCTCCTTGGCGACGACGGCGGGGTCCGCTAGACTTGCCTCGTCCTCTGTAGGCCTCTTGCGACGACGAGCGGGCCGCTTGACGGTAGGAAGCGAAACCGCCGCCGGAACCTTTGGAGGCGCCCTTGCCTCCGCCGCTCCGAAAGGGCGTCCGTCGTTGCAGGACTCCAAGGGCCCGGGCCGTCTCAGTATCCGCCTTGATGGCCTGAAGGGAATCGTCCACTGTCTTCCCAAACAGGTTGTTCCCGTCGAAGGGCATGTCCAGGACTCTGGTCTGGACGTCCTGCCGGAAATCCGTAGCTTTGAGCCATCCACGACGTCGAAGGCAAACGCCGTTGCCCAGCTGGCGGAACCCGGTGTCGGCGATGTCCGTCGCCACGGTGATGGCGTGGTCCGAGGCCACCTCACCTTCCTGCAGCATCTCAAGGGCCTCCGCCCTCTTGTCGTCCGGCAGAAAATCCAGCAGGGGAGCTATCTTGTACCAGAGCTCCCTGTCATAGCGGGCCACGATAGCCAAGGCGTTGGCCGCTTTAATCGTCGTCGCTGCCGACGAGATGACTCTACGTCCCATAGCATCCAATTTCTTTCCCTCGCCGTCCGGCGGGGAAGTCGATGTGGAGGCCGCACCCCCCCCCGCTTTCTTCCTGGCTGCCGCGGAGACGACGGAGTCCGGGGTAGGCTGCGCCCGGAGGCACAGGGGGGCCGTGTCCGGGACCCGGTACTTTTTCTCGTACCGGTCTCTTCTAGCTGGCGTCGTGGAAGGGTTCTTGAGGAGGGAAAGGCCCTCATCCCAAATGTCGTCCAACAGAGGCACTGAGAGGACCGTCTTCCTCTTGGCCTCGCGCCGCTGATAAAGGAAGCCTTCCTTTTTCTTCTCCTCAGGGCAGAGTTGGAAAAGCTCGGAAGCCCTGGAGATCATGGAGTGGAAAGATCCGATCTCGTCGGGCGGAGAAGCCCTGGTGGGAGGCGACGACGGAAAATCCTCGTCGTATGCCTCGTCGTCCGTACCCGTCGCTGCCGTGTCAGTCCCCGTATCATCCCCTCGGGTGGACGGGGAGGAGGGCTGGACGGGGCGCGACGGTTGAAAAGGAGGTGGTGGATGGATCCTTCTTTTCTTGGTAGGGGGAACACCAGAAGGTCCCGGTTCTGGATCCCCCGACGGGAGAGGTTCCTCCGTCGGTAACGGTAGCCTCGTCCTTATCTCGGAGCATAAGGACTGTATGGCCAACAAAATGGCCGCCGAGTTGTCTTGCGGTGCTGGCAGAGGGGAATCCGACGGGCGGGCAGGGGCCCCGTCGGTATCCTCGACGATGTCGTCGTCGTCACCTGCGTCGGGGTCCATTCCGACGGGCTGGCCTTCTTCCACGCCTAGGCCGTGGCTTAAGACCTCGATCAGCTCCTCTTCTGAGGTTGAGGCCGAATCTCCGACGACGCCCTGCCCCCCCTTCTTCTTCCCCACGGAGGGTTTCACGGGGGTCCTATCGATGGGCACAAAGGAAGACTCCCTCCGAGGAGGCAGGGAGATTCTGGGCCCTGAGGTCGCCACCACTGGTGCAGCCACCACAGGCTGAGCCAGGGCCGCCGCGACCGTTTCGATAGAGGGCTTGGTCGGATGGATCAAGGCCTTCACCACCTTAGGTGCGCTCACCGCCTTATCCTTGAGGGAGGGGGCACTGCCACGCTCCTCCTCTGCCTTAGAGCTCGACCGGGGCCTCTCCAGGAGCTTCGCCGGGTGCTCGGCCTTCCTCTTACCCGACCCAGAGCGTTGGCTCGTGGTTGATGGTGCCGGGGAGGGTGCGCCCTGCCTGGTGCCCGTAGAGCCCGAACGTTCGGCGCTCCCGGTGCCGCCGGACTCGCGGTGCTTGGTCTTATGTTGGGCCCCCGTCGCCGGGGCGCCCTCAAAGGTCTTAGAAGACCGCTCCGATTTCTTCTTCTTCTCGCCAGACGGGCTCTTACCCTCCAGCCAGTTGGCGAGACGTTGATGGCGGTCCTTCATGGTCCGTTCTGACATGTTGCCGCAAAACGCACAGTCCTTCTCCACGTGCGTCTTGTCCTCATGAAGGCAGTAAAGGCAGAAAGAGTGTTCGTCCTCCTTGAAGACGTTCTGCAGCTGGCATCCAGGGCAGACCCTGAACAGCTTTCCGGGCGTCGAGCTTCCCTTCTCCTGGGCCATCTCCGAGACCGGGCCTGAGAAGCTTCTGGATTCCTCCGAAGTGTAGCTCGACGAAATCTTCACCCTTGAGGGGCACAGATGAATCCGACACGGGTCCCCGTTGATCGGATGTAGGATCGGTGGAGCTTGAGGCTCTTTGACCGAAAGAATCGAAGTTTTTTTGTGAAAAAAGCGCGAAAAATAGCACTAACGCTCGAGAGCAATAGCACGAGGATCCCAACACATGAACGTGCGGTAAAAATCTGAAGATGGCTGCCAGAGGCGGTGCTTAGGTGGAGGGCAGTCATTGGCTGTGGTCAGTATGACGCAGAGACCAGTGATTGGTTATTACTACGAAAGACAGATCAGAAACGAAACTGATACTGGTTTTTTCTTTACCGAGGATTCCTAGCCTGACGACGGGGAATATTCATGAGCATGTGAATCCATGCCAGACCCCATGCTGGAGAATTGGAATTGTATGGCATCTACATGAATCATCCACTTTGAAGCTGTCAGGGGCAGAGCCAAGACAAAACAAAACATGCAGACAAAACACGTAAACAGTGCTAAGGGAGGCAAATATGTATGTGTTTTACACCATGGGTCATGTGCAAACAGTATGCATTCAGTAAAATCAATCAAGAGAAAGATGTTGCCCTACAGGAGACTGCTTTGTCCTCTCTGTAGGCTAATGGCACATCAGGACCACTTTGCCTAGCATGCTTTGCGCATGGGCAACCAATTAGGAGGCAGATTGAGCGTGGCCCGCATTAGCGAGCATGCGCGAACACTCAAGCACGGGGCTTGTGCTCGAGGATCACAAGGAGGAGGACGTGCTTGGAAGAGCTACTGCGAAAAACACGTGCGAAGGGCCCCGCCCCACCTGATCAAGAATCCGGCCCCTCGCCAGCCTACAGATAAGTGTGGGACGCGTTGTGAAGGGAGTGGGGAAGCGCAACACAGAGAACCAGGAAAGACTGCAGAGGGAGCTGGGGGAGCGCAGGGGGCACATTGTCTCAGCCCATACCGGTCGCCCCTGCGCCGGCACCACTAGATAAGTAGTGGCACATGGGGCATCATTTTTAACCGCATTGTTGTGCCTGCCTCCACACTCCGGAGGACATTAGACTAGGGCTGAACCACGTGTAATAATGCATTGTAGCGGCCATAGAAGGAACGTAGCGCAGACAACGCGGAAGCCAGGGAAAATACCTAATGCTGCAAGCCATATGCGGCGAAGTTCGCGCTGGCATTAGTGAACAACGTGTTTGCTAGAGACAAGTACAATGCGAGAAACAGCTTGTGGGAATCCACGTTATTAGTCTTGGTGTTAAGAGTGAATGAGTGTGTGAACGCGGCATGAAGAGCGAATGACCGTGTGAGTGCACAACAAGGAATAACACAGTATTCTTTCTTTGTAGCTTGAATCCTGCCTGCACAATCTTCAAGACGCAGCACAAGACTGACAGCTTGCGACTGGTGACACCAAGGACCACGTTACCGGACTGGACAATTAACAGAGCTAAGTGTTGCATACTGTGCTTGTATAAAGTGTTTACGCCTATGTCTGTGATTTACAACACAATGAAGGGTTTCTTGGAGGGTGCAACTAAGGAACAATTTGCCAATTCGCAAGCAGTACAGAAGCTATTATATCAGGCATACGATGAAGGTGTGCAGCAGTTGAACCTCTCCCAATTTCCCCAAAGCTGCCCACAACCTCTACCTAACCCTTTTTCCAGTTTCCCTCATTACCCCTACCTATCCAATCAACAAGACCCTAACCCTCTTTCCCTGCTCTGGTCGCGACAACCTGCGTAAGCTCTGACTTGCAGGTATCAAGACCAGTGTGGGGGTGGTTGGTTAAATCCACTCCTGCGCCAGGCATCAGTGTGCCCTTGACAGAAGCTCTGCTTTATTCATTGAATTACATTAGACCAGTGTGCTTCAGTTACATCTTGTTGTTTTGAACTTTATTGGTCAATTTGTATTAAGATTGCAGCTGTGTCATGATCTCTGCTTCCAAAAGGTCAGGGTTTTCCCAACTCCCTTGGAAGCAGATCCATAACCCAGGTTCCGAGTGCCAACCAGTCCCAATTGGGACCTTTTGGACCCAGTCCTGGCGCCAGTGGCACCAGGCTCATAAATATGCCCAGTCCCAGCGCTGGAAGCGCCGGGCTCATAATGCTTGGGTGGACTTACCTGCAGCAGACCATGCTGCTTACTTGCCTGCCAGTTGAGCCTCTGATCCTCTTCTGTTTGGAACTACTTTTCCTGTTGGGTGGGGCTGGAGCCACTCCCTAGATTTAGAACACTGGAACTCTTCTGGAAGGCAGGAACTCTTTTCTTACCAGGAACTCTTTTCTTACTTAGGCGTGGCTGTGGAAGGAGACACCTAAGCACTACAGGAGGCTATTTAAACCACACCCGGTGGATGAATCTTGCTTTGCGTTATTCTGCACCCTCTGCAGCAGGACGCTCATCGTGTCTTCTGCATCCAGTCCTGGGCCTAAGGAAAAAGGCTTACCATCCTGAATCCAGTCTTCAGCAACACCTATAAAGACAAGAAAGAACAGGTTAGCATTCCGGCATCTGAAAGGCAAAGGCTTACCTACTCTTCGTGCGCTCCGGAGGTCTTCACACTGCATTCCGGCATCTGAAAGGCAAAAGCTTACCAACTCTTCGCACGCTCCGGAGGCCTTCGGCGCTGCATCCGCATCTGAAAGACAAAACAAGGTGCGTTTAAAGACATTGGGGAACTTTAATACTCACGTGCCATTACTCCTTTCCACATCTAATCCAGTGGGTATTCCGGCACCCTGCAGCCGCTCCGAACTCGTACCTGCAAAATAAAAAGACAGTTAGAGCGCATCGTGAAGCAGGCATCAAGCGCTTACTCACGTGCTTCCAGGCGCTTCTATTCATCACACGGGCTCCATCTTCAACTCACTTCAGCCCGTCATCCGCCATCGCCGGAACCCTGCAAAACAAGAGACATCATTACTAAAGACTTTAAAAAGACATTTGAATGACTCGAAACTTACCGTTCGTGCAGTAAACGACGGACAGCAGTCCTCTGAAGTCAAGAGGCCTGCGCTACCTATCCAGTGAAGAAACTGGCTACAGCAGCCTGCCCCGAGGCAGATGGAGAGCTCGGCATTCACTTACCTAAGACATCCTACTCTACACGTCAGGCATACAGTGCACAGAGGTCCAGCCCAAAGAGCCAACCGGGTGCTACACATCACCTTTGAAGATACGGTAGTCGCCCAGTCAAGACCGGCGCCTCTGCGAGAATCAGGTGAGCGTTACAAGCTGTAGTTTGCAGCATTCAGTGTGCAGGAGAGTTCATACTTTGAACTTTTTTCCTTTTATCTTTCCCCCTTCTTTATGCCCTAATGAAGGGAATGACATGCTCACCGTAATAGCATTTCTGATGATTTTATCTGCTTAGACTCACATGCTGTGCATATGGTCCGACATCCAGTGGTAACGCAGAGTATTGCATCTTGTCTTTCGAGGATCAAAAGGGGACGCCAAGTTAGGCGTGTCTAACACTATCCCCAACGTGACGTGCAGTGTACCCAAAAGCCGAGGTCCCTCCGATTGCATGTATTCTGCCATGAGGGAGCCCAAGGACTATCGTGAGTGAATACATAAAAGAGAGAAAGTAGTAAGACATCTATGTTCCTTCCACCCGAGCGGGGAGGAAGGGTGGGCGCATGTGAATCTAAGCAGATACAATCATCAGAAATGCTATTACGGTGAGTAATGCATGTCTTCTGATGCTTGTTAATCTGCTTAGAATCACAAGCTTTGCATAGACTAGCGAGCAGTACCTGGAGTCGGAGGTGGGTTGTGAGACGGAACAGTAGTGAAAAGATACTTAGTACAGCTTGTCCCATCTGAGAATCAGACCTAGAATGAGTGTCTAGGCAAAAGTGTTTTGTAAAGGTGTGTACAGAACTCCAGGTTGCCACTTTGCAAATGGACTCCAGAGGAACATTTGCAATGAATGCTATGGAAGCCCCAGTGCCCCGAGTAGAATGTGCTCTAGGCTTGAAGGGCAGTTCTCTCTTAGCAAGAGTGTAACAAAGTGTGATGCATTTGACTATCCACCTTGAGATTGCTGACTTGGAGACAGGATCCCCTTCTCTGCCAGCCGCCACTGAAACAAACAATTCTTTCCAGGTAGAACATCACTGCCCTGCGCACATCTAATGTGTGTAGGCTTCTTTCGCCCATGTTAGAGGGGTTCTGGAAGAAAGTGGGCAGTTCTATTGACTGGTTCACGTGGAAAATGGAAATAAATGTAGGTGTAAGTCGAGGGTGAGTGCGCAGAACCACCTTATCTCTGTGAACAGTAACGAAAGGGTCTAGTACCGAAAGGGTCTGTAGTTCACTAACTCTTCTTATAGAAGTGATAGCCACTAGGAAGGATGTCTTATAGGTAAGGTGTTTATGACTTGCCTTGTGCATAGGCTCAAAGGGGGACCCCATGAGTCCAATCAAAACCACATTTAAGTCCCATCCGGGAGCTGGGTTTGAAATGGGAGGATGAATCCTCTTAACCCCTTCCATGAAAGCCTTGATGACTGGTATTTTCCACCACAACATCTTTTGTTGCGAAGTAGTGTAGGCTGAGAGACCAGCTAAGTGCACCTTCAGGGAATTAAAAACCAGGCCTGAATCTAGTAAGTGAGTCAGGTACAATATAATGAGAGTAGGAGAGCAGTCAATGGGATTGACGTCCTTGCCATTATTACACCAGATAAAGAAGCGTTTCCATTTACTGGAAAAGCTATATTGGGTGTTGGGTTGCCTCACTTCCCTGAGTATGTCCATGCATGTCTGAGGGAGTTGAAGGTGTCCGAACTCTATGACCTCAGGAGCCAGGCCGTTAAGTTCAGAGTTTGCGGGCATGGGTGCAGCATTTCCCCCATGTCATGAGATAACATGTTGTACGGCAGGCAGGGCAGCTTCACAGGAGGGGAGAGGGACATCTCCATCAGATGAGAGAACCAGGGTTGGTGGGCTCACATGGGGGCCACCAATATCATGGTGAATGGTTCCTGGTGCATCTTGTGCACAATCTTGTTGAGTAAGGGAGTCGGGGGGGGGGGGGGGGAGCGTAAACAAATCTCCCTGCCCATGCTATCCAGAGCCCGTTCCCCTTGGAGCGGTTCTGTGGGTACCTGGAGGCATAATCTTGGCATTGAGCATTCTCCAGAGTTGCGAACAAGGCAATCTCTGGGAAGCCCCATTCTTCGAAAACATTATAGATGATGTCTTTGTGTAGTCGCAATTCATACTCTACAGACAGTGGGAAATCTCTGCTGAGCACGTCTGCCAGAAGATTGAGTTCCCCTGCAACGTGTTGGGACAACAGAAATATCCTGTGTTTGAGAGCCCATATCCAAATGTTTTGGGACAGTTTGGATAGCCCTGGAGAGTGTGTGCCTCCTTGTTTGTTCAGGTAGTACATGGCTGTGGTGCTGTCTGTCAAGATCAAGACTGTCTTCACCTGTAACTGTGTTTGAAAGGCTTTCTGTGCTTTGAATACCGCTAATAGCTCCAACAGATTTATGTGGTTGGATGCTACTTGGGGACGACACGCCGTGAGCCATCTGCTGAAGCAGGTGAGCCCCCCACCACGTGAGAGACGCGTCGGTCGTGAGAGTGGCTAGTACTGCAGGGGTGGTGAAGGTCTTCCCCTTGAAGAGGTTTTCCCTCGACCACCACTGCAGAGAGAAAATGAGGGCTGGCGAGAAAACTACCAGATCTTCCCATTTGCCCGCTGGCTTCAAGACCGGCTACATAATGAGGAATCTGAAACAGCATGTTTTGAACCCTCTCGTTGGAGAGGAAGACAAGGCCGCCACTAGAAACTGTTTGAATTGCCTGGGGTCTAGACGGGATTTCTTCTTGTTGATGGAGAAAGCCAGACTGAATAAGAGGTCTATTGTCTTTTGCTTGTTCAATGGCATGTTTCATAGGACTCCCCTGTTATGAGCCAGCCGTCGAGGTAACGGTAAACCGGGACGGATAGTCTGCGCAAGTGTGCTGCTGTTACTGCCAGTACCTTTGTAAACATTGTTAAGGGACTTCAATTCAGCACTCCAACTAAGTCAATGCCTGGTCTGGGATGCCCAAGGGAAGCCCTCATTTATATATTTTTATGACAAGTTATAATCTGGATGATAAACCCTTATATAACACCCCTCTCTTTGAATCCCCCTGACCTCACTGAGCCAAGAAGTAGGTTTGTTTTGCAAATTAACAGATTTATAGAAAAATTAAACAAGATATATATATCCCACTTTTATAATAAATTAATATTTGATATCACACTTAAGAATATGACAGTGATCAACAATGGATAATATTACAATTGTACGCTTATTTAATTACTTAGGAGTTGGTATAGAGAGGATAAGGCAGCTGAGAATGCTTTTATGGATTCAAGGAAATGCAATGGTGGAAAAGAGTGCAGCACAGAAATAACTGAGATGGTTTCAACAAGAGATAATATGATCACTTTTCTTTTGACAATTCACCCCCCCCCCCCTATGCAATATAAGGAGATGGAAGGAGAACACACAATTTTCAGGAATACAAATACAATGCAATACAAATTTCAGTTCTCCCCTAGCAAGCTTAGAGCAACCGGTATGCTTTGAAAACATGCAGAAATATTTTGAATGGGATTTGCAAAGAAGTGAAAACTATGCTGAAATGATTTTAATTCCCTATGTGAGATCAGGGTAGGTGACAGCTACTTGAATTAGTTCAGGTTAACACTAGCAATGATTCATGAGGGATTATCAGGTTGAAAATGAATTTCAGCAATGCAAGCAAGAGCAGCTATATTTTTACAGGTGTAGAAATGAGTCAAATTGCAATTCGCTGCACTTTTTCTGAGTGCGTCGAGCGCGATTACGGAAAAAACTATAAGGATGCTTGCTGGAAAGCTTAGATTCTTAGCTTTAACATGAAAGTTAAATCTTGGTCCTAGCACATACGGTTCCAAAGATACGGATGATTTAGTGGAGGTATATTTTCAGAAGTAAAATTAAAGTTTCAGAATGACAGCTGCGCTGGGGAAGGTTTTGGATCAACAGGATGGACACACAATTCTATGATGCAGTTCTAAATAGGTTAAAATAGGTTAAAATAGTTTGAATTAGATTATTTTAAACTAAGAGCTTGGTTTTGCACAGTTCTGGCTGGGTACTCACCTAATTTTGGAAGGAATGGGCCTCGTCACAGATCTGGTCAACATGTTTAGCTGCGGTTCTCTCTGCTCTGCTGGTCTGGATCTCTGGTTCCGGCAAAAGTTCTTGTCACTGCACAGCGGTCTGGTCTCTGGTTCTCTCTGGATACAGCACTGCTTTCTGGGTTCTGGCACAGGGTTCTAGCCAGAATCAAACAGCACAGCCCGGCTGTTGAAGAGTGGAGTTAGGTTGCAAAAGATTTGGAGGCCTGCTGAAAAAGGATTCAGCTGGTGGTTCAGGCCCTCTGCTACAGGTTCTGGAGTCTGGATTCTAAGTTCTGGTTCTGGAGTCTTCTGGATATTGTCTGGTCCGGCAAAATGCTTCGCAAGAAATCAGTTTGAAGTTGAAAGTGAATGTCCCTACCAGGGTCCCAGTGGCTCCTTTTATGTCTTTAGAAAATGGGTGTGTGCGTGGGCATAACTAAGCCTGCCCCTCACAACTTATCATTAGCCAAGCTCTCCTCTCTCCCTTGATTAGGGGAAGGAAATGGAGTGTCATTGTGATGAGTTAGGTTTATGGGTCAGAGGATCCCCCCCTTGTCAATTTGCACACAAATCTTTTTTTGATCCAAATACATATTTATCTATGTACAATTTTTCTAATATTATATGTCCAGTTAACATTTTCTGTAGCACCAAATCATCCGATCCCTGTCTTTGTAAGATGTCGTGTCCACTTCTGACAGAATTCTGCCCTCTTCATCAAGAACACAACCTCTAAACCTTTCCAGAATTTACACACACATGCGCAAGGAGTATGGACATCAGATGATAAAGTGTCAGATTTTTAACAGACAGACATTTGGAGTAATACCTTTTTTTCCGCTACTACCCCACAGAACATACCACCAAGTCCTAACACCTCTTAAAACGTGCACAGAAAAATCACAAGAATAAATGATATTATTATATAATTTTGACAATTTCGTACTATGAATTAGCCATCTTTTTAAAATTATGCTCTGGCCCAGATGGGTGTGGTTTAAGTTCCAAAGCACATGGGGGGATTTCTGTCTGTTCCCGCCTCCAGCTCAGGTGGCTCCCAGAAGCACTGCTCCTCCCAGTTTCTTCCAAGAGGAAGCCATTTACGACCCCCCCCCCCCTAATTTAACATTTGCCTGAGCCAAGGAAAGCTCATTGTTCTGTTTCTTGCAGCCCCAGGTACCCCACCCCTACTTCAATCAGAGAGGTGTGATCTCCTTTTGGTGGTGCAGCAGAAGGGAGGCCAGGCCTGGGAATGCAGTTGCTGGGCAAGTTTCCACTGCTGTCGGGGGTAGTTGTCAGGCAAAATTCAATCTCTTCAAGCCATGCTTCAGCTAAATGTCACTTTTGTTCCAATTTTCTTCATTCAAATCAAACTTACAATTTTTACACATGCAGCTAGAACGCTGATTCTAAGTTCAAAACTATGACATTTAAACAGTTGCAACCTATGTGACACTCAAAAAGTAGGTCATTCATTTATTTTAAACATTTCGATTTTCATGGTTTTAAGTCCAATTTCACTTAAACTGCTGACATCCACCGCTCAGCCAGTTTTGTTATGAACATTATTTTAGGCTCTTCATCTTTCCAGATTTTGTATGCACACAAGACTACATTCTGCCAAATGTCTGCTGGTGTTCAGTGAGATTTTTGAATATCTTGCAATGTTTAAAATAGGCATTTTTAGCTTGCATTTCAGAGAAGCAAAGGTGATTTCAAGGCGCTTTTTGATCTAACAGGCACTGCTGTTTTTCCTTTGGCACCACGTTTCACTCATGGCGCTTCTGGCCCATCACGCTCGCAATGGTGGGTGGCAGGTTAGGCGACCATTTTGGTGTGCGCAAAACTGCTCGGTTTTCCTGGATTCTGGCGCAAATGGGGGCTTTTTGCCATCTTGGATTTTCTAAGCCCACAGCACCAAATGTTGTATCATAATAGTTCAAACGTGGGTCAAGACACCTGACAACACCCTCGGTGCCGAGGAAATGCCGAATGGGAGTACTTTCAACTGATAGTGCTCGTCCTCTATCATGAACCTTAGGTATTTTCTGTGCGCTGGCAACATTGAAATATGAAAGTATGCATCTTTCATGCCCAGTGTTGCCATGTAATCCCCCTGTTTCAACAGCGGGATTACTTCCTGTAAAGTGGCCATACAAAACATTTGAGGTTTGACAGACTTGTTAGCTGGGGGCGCAACTCTAGCACAGGGCGCATGGTGCAATCCTTTTTGGGTACAAGGAAGTACACTGAATAAATACCTTCCTTTACCTGTAGAATAGGGACAACTCCTATGCCGTCCTTTCCTAGAAGGGTCTCCACCTCTTGCAGTAGGATCCGCAAGTGGTCCAGCATCCGGCGTCTTGATTTTGGTGGTCTGAATTGGGGTGGTTGGGCAAATTCTATGCAGTACCCGTTGGTGACCGTCTTGAGTACCCACTGGTCTGTTGTTATCCTCTCCCATGCAGTGAGGAAAGATGATATACGCCCCCACTGACTGGGGTGGCGTGATAGGGGACTTGGATCCGAAGGTCATTTCTGACCAGAGCCCAGGGCGCATGTGGGGTTGGAACCTCGTCCTCTACCTTTCCCAGGTCGCTGTCCTCTTGGGCCCGAATTCCAGTTGTTTCCTGCATTATACTGGCTCTGGGGAAAACGAGATTGCCCACGAAAGGACCGGCAGGAGCCACTTCCTCTCCGAGGAGAGGGTTTCTGGGTAATCTGTTGAAGGGACTTGAGTGTTTCATGTTCTTTCTTGGCTATTTCCAGTGCATCGTCCACTGCCTTGCCAAACAGGTTGGTCTCCTCAATGGGTTTGTATATAAGGGTTGCTTGGGTCTGTATGGTAGGACAGGTCCAAGAGACCCCCCTCCCCCGCAGTCCCCTCCTTGTGATGTCCATGACTCGGTCTGGGGACCCCCTGCCACCAGGGCCCAGGTGGTGGGTGGACCACTGGCCGACACATGGACCAAACGTACTGTATTAGGTCAGGTCCTGGAAACCATTTTGAAAACCAGAACGTCATCTTAAGACATCATTCCTCGTGCACTACAGCACAGCCCCCACCTACAGAGAGTCCTCGCCTGTCCCTGTTGCCTCCGCTCCCTGGCAGATCCGCTGAAAGCCCGTTCCCACGAACAGTCGGACATGAGCTAGTGTTAGAGCAAACACTGTATCTTTCACCTTCCGCAGTGCATCATTATCCTCAGCGTGACCCGGGTAGCGGGGCTGGCTGGAAAATAACTGTAGATTGTCCTCGATGAAACAAAAGCCTCAATATCATACCAAGAAACTGATTTTTATATATATATATACACATATATATATATATATACACATATATATATATACACATATATACACATTGCATTACAATATCCCTTCTGCAAGACCCCCTTATTGTCAAAAACCTACAAACACTGTAAGAATAGAAGAATGTGTTATTGTATGACATGGTCACGATACCCAAGCCCCCTCAGTTATGTGCAAACACTCAGTGCCCCTGGCCTCCTACTATGTGCTCTTCTAGGGGTAATGTAAAGAGAGTGATACCAAGTCCTTATGCCATGACTACCCTGATACTGCTAGAGTGCAAAGGAAAACAAGCGCGACAGTATTGCAAACTCATGTAAATTGCTTAAAGAGATACATAGGATGCCATCAAATGTGAATGTATGAGTTTTAACGTGTATTACTGCTGTCACCCATACTGGTTTGTTGCTCCTGCGTGCTCCACCAACCCTAATGCTACCTCACATATCGTTTTTACCATATAATGTAAGAGCTGCTACTTTTGCAAATACTTACCCTGTAGTGATTAATACAAATGTTGGTATAGTTAACTTGTTTTGAAATGACTATGTAATGGTGCAAAGAATATAGACGTGTAACCCTTTAGAAAACCAATAAGCATTATACATTATACGAATCCCTTAGTTTTCCAAATAATTTGCAGCATACGAGAAGAATATCATCGTGGGCATATCCAAGGTCACTTCCCCTCCCTTTCCATTGAAGCCTGCCAGAGAAAGCAAAGGCCCGAGCTACACCGCCTCACCTCCCCCAATTCAGCTGGAGCCGCTTCAAGCATTCATGTTCCCCCGCAGCTCACATGGCCACGACCAGCCACCTGAATTATTTACAGCCCAGCATTAAAACCCGGCCATAACCAAAGGCCAGAGGTGCCCCCTCATAGGTCCCACGACCCACCTGGTCACCCCAGATTAATGACGCTTGTAAAATAAGACACCAACATTGTGCAAAAGCATCTGTCATTACTTCTAACGAGACCTAAAGCTCGGACAGCTTACCCCGTGCCCCGAGACCCGACCCCATGGCCGATAATACCTAGTCGACAGAGAAACAGTAACCATGTATTGATGTATCGTCAAAGTATTCCACCTAATGTGCATTCCTCCTGTGTTGTATTAACCTGTAGAATAACCTATTGTAGGATTTACAGGACAACTGACATTGCAGCATTGAATGAATGGGGTGTGCCTGGCCATTAGGGTAGAAAGCCAAGAAAGACGTCCATCAATGACACTGACCACGCCACCCAATCCCCATGTACATGTGCCCCCTATAGTGTGTAGGTGCCTATGACACTCTTTGTAAATATAAACGCCTGTCTTTGCGATTGTAAGACAGAGTGCTCTCGAAGTTTGCAGAGTTCTTTGCATGCCCTATTTGACTTACATAAAGCTTCCATTAAGCTCACCCGCACTTGGTCATAGCCATTATTCCCTCTCATTGCGGGGAGGGTCGTGCTATTTGGGGACGCTCGCCTTCAGGTCTCCGGCTTGAAACCGGAGTTCCTCAGCCATGCATGTCGCTTCAGCAAGGTACCTTGTGCCAGGCTTCTACCCGCTGTCTCTGCAGCGTCCAGAGTGTTCTTGAGCACATTCTGGTCGTCTTGCTTGCCTTCCGAAACGATGGCGAGCAACTTGTTCCATGTAGGTTCTGGCACTTCCTTAAGACCTTCTTGCAGAAGGTTCCACTGGACGTCTGCATAGCTGGCCAATAGTGTGGCATTATTAGCTATTTGTGTGGAAAAGGCAGCAGCAGTTGTGACTCTCTTTCCCAGTGCATATAGTCTCTTGGACTCCTTATCGGGTGGTGCCTCTCCTGTAGTAAGGGGAACACCAGCACGTTTTCTGGTAGTGGTAACCACTGGAGTGGCATGTCCATTGATGTAGGCAGGGTCAGTCGGAGAAGGACAAATTAAATTCTCCACCCTAGGGTTCACCGCCCTGTTTTGGGCTGGCGTCAACAAGGAAGGTGCCAAACTCCTCTTAATAGAGTTCAACAAAGGGATGGTCTGGCTGGCTGGACGTTTTTCTTTGAGTATATCCTCCAAAAAATCATAATCTGGTAAAGCTTCTTGAGTGGCGATCGGAAAACGGTCGGCTGCTTTTTTCAAGATGGTGTTAAATGCCATTTGATCGTCCACTGGGGAGGGTTGGCTGGCCGGAGTGGAGGGGGGGGACTATGCAAAGGGCATATGGGTCCTGGGTGGGAGAAGGGGATGTCCAAGGTTGAGCATTAACCTGACAGCTGTCTTCCCAATTGTCTATCTGGTCATCCACATAGTAGTTTTCGAGAAAGGTGGCATCCTCATCCTGATCATATGTATCCATAACATCATCATCATCTGTGAGGACATAGGTATACTCCTCATGTGGATCTTCCAAGGTCCTTTGAAACTTGGAGACAGGCGTAAAGGAAAGGTCTTCTTGAGGTCTCTTGGGAGCAAGCTTCTCAGAACAAGAGACATTTTTCTAATCTGTCCATATATTCCTCAAATTTCTCCCTGGTCCATGAAGATGAACCAGAGGGATCCAGGGGAGGAAAGGGTTCATCTTCTTCCCTGTGATGTTGAGATTTGTCCCCTAATTTACTTGACAAAAGGCACAGGACTCTCAGTGTAGTCCTTGCAGGGTTCAGGGCGCTGTGGCGTGTCTTTCGGCACGTCTCTAGGCCGTTCTCTGTGCTTCGCCGCCTCCTTTGAACGTTCCTTCAGTCTAACTGCCGAGGCAATCCTTGCAATGTTCTCGCCAAAGCTGGGGGAATCTGTTCGATCTACCGGGTGAACCGGAGGCGGAGCAGTGGATTTTGGTGCAACCGGGTGAACCGGAGGCTGAGCGGTGTATTGCGGCACCACCGGGGCCTTAAGCAGCGTCTGCGCGTCCTCCTGGAGCGCTTCAAAGGCCGTGTGTTTTTGAGTGTTAGCACCCTATAATTTGGATTGCCCAGTCGCAGGCCACAGCTGCAGTTGCTGGGAAGGCTGCTGATCATGCCAACTGGAGGATCCCGTCGAAGTTTTTGATGGTTCCGTTGGCACATTAGTATAATTCAACAGCGCCGCCGAAGCAGAACCTTGGGTTGTGTGTTTGGTGTTATGATCGTGTGAGCCCCTGACGCCGGGTGTTTTCCCCATAGCGTGGCTCACGTCAGGCCTGCTGGAGTTGGGGACGGGCATCGCAGACCGATAGTTCGCCATTAAGTCATTGGCTTCCGAGACAGAGGCCTGGTCATTGCAAGTCCCCCTCCAACCCCCATCACTTTCAGCGGTTGCGGCGGCGGGGGAAGAACATTCGGCCTGAGACATGCCGTAGGCTGCCCATCGCTTCAAGCGGCGCTCCTTAAGCATCTTAAGGCGCAGGAGTCTACAGGCCATGCAACCCGCTTCTTTGTGGTCGAGGGGAAGACAATTGTTGCACCGAGAGTGCTAGTCTTTCCGAGGATATTTGGCCCTAAACGAGGGAAAAAATCTAAATGGCGTCTTTTGCATAGCGAAAGACAGGTACAGCGATGACAAAACCCAGGGAGCAGAGAGGGTGAAAGGGGATAGGCATAAATTAAGTTTCTTCAAGTTCGTATGTGCGTGTCTTCCCAACATGCCAATTATTCTATTTTTCAAATACTGTGCGGCTATCCCGTTCTCTTTTAAATACTATTGCAACCTAGTATATATTACTGTACTATCTAGCCTCACAATGTTCCATTCCTTAGATTCAAAATCCCACATGTCTACTCGTAATATTAGATCTTTAGTTGTAGCATAATTGCTCACCATTGTTGTGTTCTATAAACCTTGAGCGAGGAAAACAAATGCTCGCCGTGTTCCGCTCATTTTACTAAGGGCTTACCTCAAAAGTCCTTTCTTCAGTCATACATGCGGTCTGATCCAAGTCGCCGCGTCTACTGCCGTGTGACCAAGTAAAGTTGGTTTCCAGTTACTATGGTAACTGCTATAGTCCTTTTACTATTGCTAGTGTGGGCGCCATGTTTTGGGCTAAGTTCAGGCTGCTGTTGCAAATCTAGCTTGCTTTCCCATACTAACACATACATTGGGTCTTGTGACTCGAAGTTTGGTTAAACTTGCTCTCATAAGGATTTGAATGTAATATTCTGTGTTACGCAACTGTCAGAACTTTCAACAATTTAGAATACTTTATTAAGTGTGTACTTTTGCAAAGTTCATTTTCACTCGCTCCCAAATAAAAGGGAAAAAGTATGACATTCTGTTTTTTACAGCTGTCAGGACATTCATCCATTGTTGGACAATCTATTAAATGTGTGTTTCCAAATATTTATACTTACACTTCCAATGTTATCATGGTCGAAATGTACATGCAAGCTAGAGGGTTTCAATTGTACTGGTCCCTCCAATTAGCTTGTGTTTTCCACTTGTACTCAAATGCAACTCTGACCAATTAAACGAATTGTGACTTGTTGGAATTTACAATTGATGGAAAGTGTTTAGTTAAACCATATGTGGTGTTGAGTTTTTACTCAAGTGTTTATTAATGTCCTCAGGTAGTTTACAGAAATGAAGACATCTCGTTATCTGAATTTAGACTCCTCTCTACCGTTCTGAATTTGCAGATCAATTTGGCTTATTCATGCCTCCATTTTTGTTCTTGGTTGCCTCCCCATGGTCCCAATGTTACTTTCTTAAGACCTAGAAACCAGATTTTTTTTTGTCACACCACTGGTGATTCTTCTGCCAATGTTGAGCTAGTGGCAGATTTATATCTGGACTCCCAATTGATGACATGTACTCCCGTATCCTGACCCCGAGTTCTCTTGTAGTACTACCTATGTACACTTGTTCACATTGGCATTTTATTGCATAGACCACATATTTAGATCAACAATTAATATACTTAATGATTTTATGCTTAATCCCGTTTGAGTCTTCAAAAGTTACTGTCTTGTCCAATGCGTATTTGCACATGGAACATGTTCGACTTTTCCTGAACCCTTTGGGTAATGTTGGTATCCATGTCACTGGGGTAGTAATTCTGTCCTCTTGAAGGAATGATGGACTCAGAATTGTCTTAAGTGTTCTTGCCCGCTTGAAAATGAATGAAAGGGATTCTTCAATATAATCCTTAATGTGGGGATCCAATTTGAGTAGATACCAGTTCCTTTTCAAAGGTTTGCGCAGTATTGAGTTGTTTGCACAATAGGTTGTTATAAATCTCACCTTGTCCATATTTGATTCTGTCTTCTCTCTTTGAGTCAAAGTATATTCTCTGGTCAATTTAGTTGCTTTCTCTCGTGCTAGTTTAATGTTTTTTCTGCTATATCCTCTTGATTCAAATTGGGTTGATAACAGGACACATTCTTGGTCAAAAGTACTTTGTTCTGTACAGTTTTTCCTTGCTCTAACAAATTCTCCTCTGGGAATATTTCTGATCACGGGGTGATGGTGACAACTTGTGGTGTATAACGTTGAATTCACTGCCGTTACTTTTCTGTATGTTCTTATCATCAATTTATTATCGTATATATAGATAGTAGATCTAGAAAATTCACTCTTTTGGCACCATGAGTTCCTGTAAATTCAATCCCATATGTATGAAATTTGCTCTTGACATTAATTGTTGCAGTTCTTCTCCAGTTCCTTGCCAAAATAACAGAACCTTGTCGATGTATCTGATCCATAAAATTACTTTTGATTCAAAGGCTTTATCTGTGTATATATGTTTGTCTTCAAACATAGACCTAGTTAGAGTTGCTAATGCAGGTGCAAACTTCACACCCATGGCGACACCTCTGGTTTGCTTAAAAAACTCTTGATTAACCAAAAATACATTGTTTTGCAATGTCAATAGAAGCATTCCTTTCAACATTTTGACTGAATGGTAGTTGGATGCAGAGTCTTGTTGAAACACATATTCTACAGTTTCAAATGCTGTTTTGTGTTTTATGGATGTGTACAACACTTTGACGTCCCAAGTTACCAAAAGATACCTCGAGTTCCATTTTACTTGTGATATTCTATCAATTGATGATGTTGTGTCACAAGTACAGTAATATATACTAGGTTGCAATTGCATTTAAAAGAGAACGGGATAGTTGCACAGTATTTGAAAAATAGAATAATTGGCATGTTAGGAAGACACGCACATATGAACATGAAGTAACTTAATTTTTTGCCATTCGGGAATACACACTTACAACATGTCTATTTCACAGGTTGGGATTGAACCCATGACTTCCATGCTTCACAAAGACTATTTAAGCATTATGACACAGAAATTTGGTAAGAACAAATCATGCTTGTTCTATTTTGAAACATACAGTATGCAAGATGCTAAAGAGACCAATACTGACGTTTATTACTTTTTGTTTTTTTTTGGTTTTTTTGTCCACTGTTTTCTTTGCATGTTCGCCCAATATATCCCTCCCTTTCCCCCTCCCCTCATGTCTGTGATTATTGAATATTATCTGGAGAATTTATATGAAACCGAAATGGTTATTGCTAATACAAATGAAACATACATTTTGTATAAATGCATTGTTGGTGCATTTTGGAATTTTGGTGTTTTGAAATACTATGTCTTTGGTTTGTTTCATCCTTTAGATCCATACAAGTATGGTCTAAACTTTTTCAAAGACCACACAATGGCAAAACATTCACTTTCTATGGTTGACCACCTTGTTTCAGGTTCCTTCAGCTTCTTACTGATGAAGCAGATGGGGTGTTCCCTGCCTTTCTCATTCAGCTGACTCGGAACTGCACCTATACCTGTATTGGAAGCATCTGTCTGTACAATAAAGGATTGGATGTGGTCAGGAGCTCTTAAGACTGGAGCTTCACAAAGGGCTTGTTTAAGTCCTTAAAATGCCTTCGTGCACTCCTCATTCAACCTGACCTTCTTTGGAAATTTGGTTGAGGAGATCACATTTAAGGGAGAAGCTATGGTCCCATAGTTCACAATGAAGTTCCTATAGTAACCAGTGAGGCCTAGAAAGGCCCTCACTTGGGTTTGGGTAGTAGGGGTGGGCCAGTCTTGTACAGCCTGTACTTTGCTAGGCTATGGCCTTATTTCGCTTCTTTCTACCTCATGTCCAAGGTAGACCACTTTACTCTGACCAATTTGACATGTACTTGCCTTTATGGTCAGATTGGCCTGCTCAAGACCATGGAATACATATCCTAGGTGGTCGTCAACATGTTATTTCCAAGTAGGGCTGAACACTGCAATGTCATCCAAGTATGCCATGCAGATGTCCCCCATCCCATTCAGTACCTAATTCACCATCCTTTGGAATGTAGCAAGTGCATTTTTTAATCCAAAAGGCATAATCTTAAACTGGTAGAGGCCTGCTGGGGTTGAAAATGCAGTTTTCTCGTTGGCATGGTCTGTCAGAGCTATTTGCCAATAGCCTGAGGTTAGGTCAAATGTACTGAGGTACATGGCTGAACCAAGATTGTCCACCCGCTCATCTGTCCTAGGTAAAGAATGGGCATCAGTTGTGGTGACTGCATTAAGGGCTCTATAGCCCACACAGAATCTCAGTTCTTTTGATCCTGCCTTTGGTACTAGCACAACTGGACTAGACCAAGGACTTGCAGATGGCTCCATTACCCCGAGATTAAGCACCTTGTTTCTTTGTTTGTTTATTATTTGTATTGCGCACCAGACCCTGGGATATCAGGCCACAGAAGTTACAAGAACGTACACAGCTTAGGTTACAGAGATACATTACATAAGGCAGAGCAGATATGGACAAAAAGGCACAGAAGATAATTACAATTTTTAAAACAGAGGCGCACAAGTAGGATGTGCTATGTTACAGTTTGGTAGCAGCAACATGCGGACTGTCTAAGTGGAGAGGGCGGCCAGGCCTTACTGATCTGATGACTTGAGCCAGTTAACAATGTTAGATCTCAAGTTCTGGTATGGTTGATCTTCTCGGAGTGAGGGAGTCAGGGAGTTCCATAACTGGGCCGCTTTGACAGGAAAGCTGCTGTCTCCAACCTCAGATAGTTTGAATTTGGGAATGTAAAGGCAGTTGGAGTTAACTAGTCTAGAAGGTCTGGTGGATGTCCGTCTGGAATCTTTCAGCGAGATAGCTGGGAGCGGCATTGTTCAATGATTTATGGATGAGCAACGCAGTTTTTAGCTGGATTTTATCATTAGTCGAAAGCCAGTTGTTTTGTCGCCTAATCTCAGATATATGAGCTCTTCTAGCTACTCCGAGGGCCGCTCTAAGGGCATTATTTTGGAGAGTTTGGATTCTCCTGATGATAGATTTATTAGAGCCTATATAAAGGGCGTTGCAATAATCCAACCTGGACAGAATGAGGGCTCTGGCCAGGATGATGCTGCTATTGTTGGAGACAAAGGTTTTAGCATACAAGTGTAAGCGGTAGTGGAGGCCTGTGCATTCACTTGTTTGGAAAAGAAGAGAGTGGAATCGAGGTAGAAACCTAGAGTTTTTACCTCGTTGGCCACTTTGATGAGGTTACTGTCAATTATAAAGGAGGAATATTCATGGCCTAGTTTTCTGAGTTTGGTAGGGGTGCCAAGGATGATATTTCATCTTGTTGACCTCTTCCTTTATGTGGGTCCTTACATGGTCTGACATTCTGTAACCTCTGCTTTAAACAGGTAGTCAGTCACCAGTGAGAATCTCATGCTGGTCCCAAGGGGCCAAGCCTGGTGATAGTGAAAACAGAGGGGAAAACTGATTTAACAGACATTTGCACTCCTCCTGTTGGTCCAGTGTCAGATCAGAAGAGAGAATCACTCCTATCTTTCCATCTAAAGGTTGTCCCCTGAGGACGTCAGGTAGAGGCTCCTTCTCCTCCTCCTCATCATTATCCTGATCAGAGGCTAGAAGCAAAGACCCCAGGTCTGGTCTAGGGACATATGCCTTTAGTCGGTTGGTGTGAAAGACCCTGGGGGCCGCCTCAGGATTGCCTAAGTCCACCAAATAATTGACCTCTCCAAATTATCCCACAACCTTGAAGGGTCCAATCCATGTGTCCTGCAAGGCCCTCTGCCTTGTGAGTACCATAACTAGAACTAGCTGGTCTTGAGTAAACTCAACCATGCTGGTCTCCTGGTCATGCCAATGCTTCACCAGAGCCTGACCTGCTTTCAAGTTTTCTGAAGCTTCTGTCATCATTTGTGTCATTCTCCTTTGGAGACCTAACACATAGTCAGTGACTCTCACTGGCTTGTAGGAAGGAGCACTCTCCAAACCTAGGGCCAATGGACCAATGGACCTCTAACCGGATGACCACAGAGAAGCTCAAATGGACTGAATCCAACCCCCTCCTGAGGGACTTCTCTGTGAGCAAAGAGAAGGCATGGCAGTAGAAGGTCCCACTTTATTCTAAGGGGTTCTTCTAAAGCACCTATCATGCTCTTCATAGCTCTATTAACCTCTCTAACAACCCATTCGTCTGGGGATGGAAGGCTGTTGAGAAATTGTAGGGCACTCCACAGTTTTTCCACATGGCCTGCATGTAGTGGGACATAAAATGTTATCCCGTGTCAGAGATAACCTCCTTAGGAAAACCTACTCTGGTAAAAATACCAAGCAGGGCCTTAGCAACTGCCTGAGCAGTAACAGTCCTCTTAGGTATAGCTTCAGGATACCTGGTAGCATGGTCTACCACAACCAAAATAAATTGGTTGCCTGAAGATGTGGGAGGGAGGAAGGAGTTTTCCCAAATCTAGCTATCAAAGCTAGTTTCACATTTTTATACTCCAATCTTTCAAGTTCCCCCACCTCCATTAGAGCATCAGTTGCAGCCTAGGGGGGCCTAGACAAAAGCCAAGGAATCAACTGATTCCCTGTGAAACCGTGAATCCCATAGTTATATTCAAAAGCACTCAACCAATCCAAAATATCAAGTTTCACCTCATACATACTCACAGCTTCCTTAGGCATGAAAGGTCTCTTAGGACTGGAAGACCTAGAAGACTCTGGGATAGAAACATTTTAAAGAGACAATTTCTTCATTTCAAGAGCATGTTGTAATTACCTTTCCCTTAGTTTGAGATCTTGATATTTGGCTTCAGCTTGGACTTGTAATCTTCTGAACTCTAACTCAAGTCTTATCAAGAGAGACACATTCTGGACTCAGTACTGGACCTAGTAGGTTCCCTGTGGCTAAATGTTGAGGCCTAAGAGCTGGTTGAGGTAAAGAGGGACTCTCTTCCTGAGACTCCTCTAACTCTTCTGACTCTTCAACAATATTAGAGTTAGACTCAATCATTATCATCCTCGTTTTCCACATTTTCTGGTATAGTAGGTGTGACAGACCTACTACCCAGACTTTGATTATCTAACAATCTTAGTTAATGTTTCTTTCCTTTAACAGGGAGAGACCTGACTTTATACATTTCTTTCAGTTGATCTACTGTTAAAATTATCAGGGCTTCCTGTCTGAAGATATCCATATCTGGCATGTTACAATTGCTTTTCTGCTGGAGCTTAGCCTTGGGAAGGTTTTTAGTTGAACAAGAGTAACGCAAACTCTCAATGTAACAACTCTACAATATATCCCACTGCTAACACCAGTGTTAGGCAAGGTTTGAATGCAGTACCCTCTGGGAACAATACAAGCAACTATGACTACATGTGTAGGCAGCCCAACCTTTGGTATAAGCTTGTACTACAAAGTTTTGGTAGCAGGTTGAGCAGCCAGGCTTATCTCAAGAGGGGAAATGTGAGCAGTAGAGGAGTTACAAAAGGATTCACAGTTAGAGGTATTCAAATAAACTCTTACACTCAAGGTGTCTTGCATTAACAGTGAATAATGTATTTATCAGTCAGTTATAAAGCCTTCTTCAGAAGGGAGCAATAGAATAGTAACACACACATATACTTCAGTACTGTACACCGAGTTTCTGAATCAGACAATACCCCTTTGGGATGGCCCACAGACACAACCTACACCTACAGGTGACTTCAGTAACAAGGGTGCTGAGGACATTAATATCTTACTGTTGGCATTCAGAACACTCTTAAAAAGTTGGTAAAGGGCAAAGGTTATTAGAACACAAGAAATTACAAATATTCATAAGCAGCGCAGATACTTTGATAGCACTTAGAAGAGTCAATCAATTCAAATAGGCTAAGCCAAAGTCAATGGGAAAGTCTTTGTATAGGATGCAGCACGTCAGTTAAGCAAATGGAAAAGTCTTTGCACAGGTTCTTAGGAGTCCTTGATAAAAAGAAGAATCACGTGTAGGGCCACAAGCTGATTAGACTTGTGAGTTGAATTTACAAGCACTTCCACAGTGAGAGGTAAGTTCTCTTAGACATGTTTTACAGTACCTTGGTAAAGCAGAAAAGATGCAGCTGAAGACCTCTGTTCCTGTGCAGCTCTGCAGATCACACTGTTCTGGGCCTCAGTCGTGGGAACAAGAGGGAGGATGTCGGGGGACTACTGAACTGCACTGGCACGGTCAAAACTGGCAACCAGCAAACTTTACTTTCAGTGGCTGCTTCGCGTTTCAGGTCCTTGCGGTACAGCAAATAGCAATAAGCGTGCAGTTCCTGGCTGTCAAGGTGGGCATTCCACACATCTGAGGTCCCGCACTGGACCTAGGGGGGTCAGGCCTGGTCACTCCTGCTTTGTGGGAGTCCGGAGGATCTTCCAAAAGCTTTAGGCCTGCTTACAAACGACAACACACAGTCCGTCTCCCTGGCTGTACGGTTTCCTGCAGCAATTCTGAGGAAATTCAACCAGCTCCGAGATGGGTGTCCAGGTGGCTTACTTAGGAGTTGATTGGTCCCACCAACTCAAAGAGAGAAGTTGTCCTTGCAGGGCTTCTCTGTCGATGCAAACTTGGCAAATAGTCACTGCAGCAGGGCTTCACCAGGTATACCAACGGTCCAGGAGTTGCAGCAGGTGTCCTCTTCAAGCTCTTCTTCTATTCCTACGTCCAGTGGTTAACTCTGTCTTCCAAGCCAAAAGACTCGCCTTTTATTCAGTTCTCTCCCATTCATTCCAGCCTAGCTGTCACTCACCCAGCTGTTAGGGAGAATTCTCTTATAAGGCTAATTTCCCAAACCTAGCGAGTTCCCCAGCAGCGTTGCTGGATTTTGTGGGGTTTTTTTTTTCTCCTGCTAAGAGTGAGACTCTTTTCCCCCCACTCTTAGGCATGATTTGAGGTATGTCTGACTTTTTGTGTGCTAATGGGCTATGTTTTTTTTTTTACTCCATAGGGTATAATCTGTTTTTTGTGTATGTGTTACACAGCACCCTCAGTGCAGTAACACAGGGGTGTCATAGTGACCCCTAAACATAGACTCCATACCCTAGGACTGTAAAGTCACCATTGACTTTACTAGTCCTAAATTGCGAAAAAGAACCAGTACAAAACCATCATATTGTGGAAGTACTGGAAGGGGTAAATTATATTGCCCCTTGGTCTGTTTTCAAGGGGGCACTGTCCAGTCCCCCCTTGTCTAGTTTTTGGCTGGTGGCAGTGGTTACCACGCAAAATATTCCACCGGAATATTTCCAATGGGATTTTCCCATTGATTTTAAACGCACCACTTTTTGGTGCAATGTTAAAGATACCGCCGGTTTATTTATTTAATATTAAATTCACGGTTGGGTCTTTTCGCCAGAACTCTTTTCTAAAATGGCGTTCGTGTCCGTCTCTGTAACTCTGACGAAGGTCGAGCCCTTTGTTCCACTTTTTGGCAGGCTTCTCCACAGAAGCCCTAAAAATGGTGCCACTCTGTCTGGGTTCCACAGGATGTGTGGGAGGGGAATTGGCACCCTGGACTGTGTTGCCTTAGCAACTCAAGTCGCACTCTATTCTGATTGGCCCAGTGCTGAGCCGCCCGGCTCACCACTTAGCATGTGTGAGTGACAGCTAGGCTGTTGAATGGGGGTTTTTCTGCATAAAAGCAGGGTCTTTGGGACTGGAACTTCAGAAGTCGCCACAGGACTTAAGAACCCGAAGAGGGAAAAAGTTGAGCCATCTGCAACAACGACATCACCGCTGGAGCCCTGCTGCAACAAACTCACCACTTTCCCAACGACAAGAGAAGATGATCTGCTGGACGAGTCTTCTTCCTCTGAGCTGGTGGGACCAACCAGTTCGCCCCTTTCGCCTTCCAAAGACGTCTCTCGGTCGAATCGCCCGTGCCAAGCACCCCAGCAGCCGGATAGCCAAGCTTCACCACTTTGACGGCGAATAAAAGGAACGCACCTTTCACCGACGAACTCCGTGGCTGGTTGGTTTCATCCCTGTGCAGTGCATCGACTCCACGTTTCCTCCTCGACGAGATCCTCTCTTCCCCTGTTCGAAACAACGAACTGCAACCACTTCCAGGAACAACTGCCACCACTGGAGCTTCCTCTCTCTTTAAGGTACTGTGTCCTGCCTGGCCTCCCTTTCTTCGGTTTGCCCAAGGTGACCCTTAAATCCTTGGCTTTCCAACTGGGTTTGCCCCAGACCTTCTAACTTTATCTTCTTGAATCACCCCAACCTCTTTTGAACATTCTGCAAAGACTTTTAGTGCATTTTAAACCATGTGATCCTGGGCACATTTCGCTTTGCTCCATTTAAAGTGGGCCTGGCCTATGAACTTTGGCTCTACAGTGTATACTGCCTTTACTCCCTTGCTTTGAACTTCTAAAAGTGTTGGGAACTGTTTTATTTCTATGCTCTGCCTTTTTCTCTCCCTTTAAATTAACTATTGGAGTGCCATCTAGGTTATGCGCTCACATCTGTTTTAACAAATCGTGGCGTTTTAACTCTGACTTGTCTAATAGTTATCAAGGGAGATGTGTATACTTTACCTGACTGTGTTTTAACTTGCTTTTGATTAAGAGTTCTAGTATATTGCCTAAAGTGTGTTTTAAATAAATAATAATATACTTTTTATACAAAGCTCTTTGTTTGCTCTACTGTGTTTTTAGCCCTATTGTGTATACTCTATATACTGCCCTACTCTTCTTGAGAGAAGTCTGACTGCTCAGCCACAGCTACCAGGTAAATCTGGGTGGTGCAGACTGCTACCAATGGGGTTTACTGCTTACTCCTATAGTCTTAATCTTTTTGCAGTGGTCCCCGAGTGAACTGCACAGGATTTTGCCTAACACCAGCAGGTTGGCTGTCCTTGCCGGACAATCAGTCAGCCAATCACTACAGAGTGCATTTGGGTCTCCTAGGAGACTAAGCACAGGGAGTTCAGGCACCTCCCTCACTTCCTGCCTACCCCAGACACTCTGGAGCCCGAGGTGGGTTTCTCTCAGAAACAGAGTCAAAGGCGAAATGAACAAAGCGACCAAACCTTGTTTGGCGCGCAGAGAAACTCTCTAGAAGGACCTTTCAACAAAGACCTGGTGAAAAAAGAAGACCGGGCACCATTTTAGCAAAGATGGCTGGACGCCATCTTGAAAAAGATGGCTCCCGCGGTTAACTTTACCGGGTCCGTGAACGGTTGCGGTTAATGCAAACTAAGGTAGAGCAAAACAAAACCACTGCCACCAGCCAGTCAATCGAGGAAAGGGTAACATAAAATATGTTATATGAGCATTGAGACACAGCGGATACTAGGTAACCCCCCCAGCACTCTATTGTAAAATAGGGTGTACTGGGTCTAGCAAGTACAATGCTAAGTAAAGTCAATTACACTTTAATGCTCTGGGAAACGTAGTTGATCCCAGAGAAGGTATTTAAACCTTGGGAGATCTGGAAGACTTCCCTGTGGCACTGCACTGAAGGTGTTTTCTGACACAATTGTAAGAGATGAGGCCTATGGAGTTGGTTAGACTCCATAACCAAAAAGAAACAGTGTATAAAATCACATTAAAATACATGAGAGAGTGGGAAAAAGGGTCACACAGTCTCCAGGTTAAAAAAAATAAAGTCCTCAAAATTCAGCAAAGTTGCATTTTTGAGAATTCTCCCCAACACCTGGCTCCTCACATACTGCAGATAAGTAACGCAAAGGCGGAGGGGAGAAATCAGAGTTTAAAAAACTATGCGCAGCGCAAGGACAGGAGGGGAAGCGGAGCACCTGGGTGATACGCAGTGCATAGAGGGGCACACGCAGGGGGCATAGCCCACATAGACCATGTCCCCTGCTCAAAAACAAGCTTAGTGCTCCGTGCTTGCCATGCCAGCTGCGAGATTACTTTAGACACCCCGTCAGCTTGCTTTCACCGGCGGACATGTTCCACATGCAAATTAGCCACGTGAGTCCATTCTAGAACCGCACACAGTAGCCACGTGCAGCGAACGATTAGCTGCACATTAGACTGCCTGTAATCAGCCACATGTGGCAAACGTTTAGCTGCACATTAGGCTGCCTGTAATCAGCCACGTGTGGTGAACCATGCTTGGGCTGCACGTTTGACTGCTAGTGATTAGCCACGTGCAGCTGATCGGTAGCTGCATGAGCAGTACTAACGCTATAGTCGTGTTGTTGCATGTACCCTGCACTAGTCTGCCTTGGGGGTGTCACCAGTTTTATTAGTTGCATGAACAATGGTTTGCTTTGGGCGATACGTGTAAGTGGAACACAGATCACTAATCCCAGCTCTCTTTGCAGGACTGGAACTGCTCCAGACACCGACACAGAGTGCGCAGGCAGGAGGCCAGCACTCACAGCCTGAGCTAAGTGCTTTTCTGGTTATCTTGTATACTGCTGTCGTGTGGGGAATACGCATTGTGGGTCTGTGTGTGTGCATGTGTATTTAAAATGTTATTGAACTTCTCCTGTGTCCCATTACCTATCCACCTCCCTTCTCCTTGCCCTCTTTCTGGTTACCCTCAACAACTGTTCTTGTCCAACCTTCGAGATCCTAACCTTCTTTCCCTGCTGGGGTCTCAGGGGCTTGTTTAAGCTTAGTCTTGCAGGCACCAAGACTGCAGTGGGGGTGGTTGGTTCGTGCCACTCCTGCGCCTGGTAGCGAAAGCTGTGACAATTCTGGATTAGCTGGAGGGGTCGTAGAGAAGAAGAGGGTAGATTAAGAAAAAGGCTATTGCAGTAGTCTAGCATACAGCGAACCAGCGCTCTAGAGACATTGAGCTTCTGGGGGAAAGTGGGACTTCTTGGCAAGGTCCAGAATGTGAGGGATGAAGGAAAGAGGAGTCGAAGATGACTCCAAGGTTTCAGGCCTCAGATGAAGTAGAAGGGGGAGAGATAGTCCAGGTACTCTGCTGGACTCTGGTTCCACTGATGATAATCTGCTCTCCATTCCTGTGGTCGATTTCCCCTCCATGTAGTCTCTGGGTGCACACGCCAACCTTGGTGCTTTCTCTCTTGGTGCAACTTCAGCTGAAATTGTTTGTACCCCGGCATGGGGTCGTTTGAATCTAACTCTCCATGGGGTCCTTTAGTTCTCAAACCACCCTGGTCTTTTTCTGGTTTTTACCCCACCGTGGGGTAGTTTGGTTCTCACCCCACTTTGGGGTAATCTGGATCCCAACCCACTCTGGGGCTGTTTGGCTCTCAGCCCACTCAGTGTTGTCTTGATCTCTCCCCACTTTGAGGTTGTCTGCTTCTTACCCCGCTCTGGTATCATTTGTGGCCTTGCTGCCTCCCCACCTACCTGAGCACCCACATACCTCTTTCCTACAGGCAGCACTCCTCGGGTCGGGTGTACTGGGAAGGTGGCAAAGCCTTGGTCGGTTTGCTACCCTCATCTGTGTTGGAGTGGGTGCTCCCTTCCCGCCAGCTAATGGTAGAATCTTGGCAGCGGCTCCGCGTCTCACTGGCGTTTGGCAGCTCTAGCTCCCTCCACTGGACCTCTAGGTTTCGATATTCTTGCTCCATGCTCTGGCAGCTTTTCTGAGCCTTCACCGTGGTTCAAAGCAACACAATGGGTGTGTGTTCTCCTACCCAGGCCAAACCTCCCAGGAGCATTCTCTTGTGTGGCCCTGCTGGTCTCTCTCTTCACTTCCAGCAATGTGGATGGGCTCTCCTCTTTGGCAGCCAGGGGTCTCTCTCTTCCAGCAAAGATAGTTCTGAGGCAACACGCTGGTCTACATTGAGCAGCAGAGGTTTAGTATCCAGTCCCGGTACTGTGCTTAGACGCTGGAGTTCAAGATTAGGCGCAATATAAGAAACCAATTTAATTCTTTAGCTCTTGCCCGGATTGAGGATGGTGCCAGTGTAGGGTCAGAAACCACACCAGCCATTGGCACATGCCATGATAAATCATGTCAAATGCCAATTCCCATATAACCAACAAACTTACTGCACTCTTGGGATAAGGGGGGTTTACATATCCCTATGTAGTGATTGCCTGTCCTCTAAGAGGGGTCACCCTCAGTGGGATGCAATTTTCCCTGTCCCATAGGGTGTGTAAAGTTTATCAGGCTCACCTCCCTAGGCCCAAAAGGGGTGGCTCTCCTTAGGGGAGAGGAGAGGAATTCCATGGAATTGTTACAAGTTCTACTTTATATTTATGGTCTCCTATGTTTTGTAATCTTTTCAATGCAATCTCAGTAAATTAACCAATCCCTGCGTCGTGGCATCTGGAAATTATTATACCCATCTATAACAAAAAAGAGATCAATCGATACCAAAATCCTATCACCCAATCTCCCTTTTGGATGCCACTTCAAATATTTAGCGGAGTCTCATAAGAGGATACTAATTGGACTGGGCATTCGCCCTTAAAATCTTGGGGGATACAAGAGGTTTAAGGAAGGACTTGGAGCATCAAATCAAATACTAAACTTCTTGATGGTGACCTCAAAGTATACGATCTTAAAGGAAGGTAGCATTTATTTGGCTTTTAAGTATCTGTCAACAGCCTTGGACTTTCTGGACAGACACCAGTTATGGTCATTCCAGAAGCGCTGCTAAAGCTCATAGTCCTTCTACATACTGATACAGAGTCTGTAGTTAAACATAAAAGGGGAGATTGTATACCACCATTTGGGACCCATTGGGGGCTGCATCAGAGGTATGTTTTGGTTCCCATCTTATTCAATCTATATACAAAGGCACTATAAACTGCTCTGGAGTAATCCACGCCTGAAGTCCCAAGGCTGGGAGCAAGAAGGCTGCCACTATTGGCATATGCCAACAGAGTCTTGCTTCTTGCACATACACAGAGAGACTTGCAAAAGTTGTTAGATGAGTATGCATGGTTTATGGATCGCAGGAAATTAGGAATAAATGTGGGCTAGTCATTGGTATTGATAATGGGTAAATCATGTTATGCTTCTAAAGAGTTTTTGGTGAACAGATCTCCCTTATGCAGGGCTAAGATCTGGGGGTCTGAACTCGCCTCTAAACTAAAGGTATAGAAAATAAGTTTGTCGAGCGCCATTGACCATTCCGCACAGCACACCCTCTTACTGGAAACCCTTTTTGCTGTGTAGTGCGCCTTACAAATATTGAATAAATAAATAAAATAAAGCTAGTTCTGTGACCGACTGGTTACATACATCTGTGAAACTGGTGCTCCACCCAGAAGCTGATCCCCCAAACTCCTTGACATTCGATCTTACCACTCTGCTGATTTATACTAGCTACGCTGAAAGGGGAAATGGCAGCAAACTAGAACTTTCCACCTAATTTGCCCAGATCTCTACCTGCTACTTGATCCACTCTGCTTAGTCTTTTACTTCCTTTCCTCTTACATAATGAATACACAAAGCTAACTGGCGGTTTCTGCACACTAGTGATCAACAGTTCGATCCAGTCTGTAAATCTACAGACCTATTGCAATGACGTACACCGTTAGCCTGCAGAGCTTGCTTTGCTCCATGATTATGATTGCATTATACATTAGCACCTTCCAGAGTCTTTATTATATCTATTTATTTGGGTCTATTCATGCTGCTAACCTTTTACATTTTGCACACACTCATCCAGGGCTCGGAAAATCTACTCGCCACTCACATAGGAGGGCAGGTATCATTTGCAGGGAATGTTTGACAATTTTAGTTGACATTAACTTTGCTTGCGTTAAATGTCAAAAAAAGGTTTCAATGTGCATGGCCAGCCTCTGGGTAGCAACAGTGTGCCAAACAAAGTGGGTTTGTAGTGACGTGCACCACTTTACTGAAAGCGCATTCCCATTTTTTGTCAACCATTGATGTGGGTCAAGTGCATTTCTCTTAGGTCAAATAGTTAAACTAAGTTACTCGAACTGCAGGTTTTATGGAATTGTAAAGAAGTTGCAAGCCTTGAGTAATGTCTTACTTCAGTGGTTCACAGAAATGCTATATTTTTGTTCATTTTATGTCCTGAGCACAAATAACTTCTAGAGACTTTAAGCATATTAGTACAGCATTGCTAATCAAATGGGCCTGTTTGATAATCGAGAACATTTTAATTAGCACACTCTGCTAATCAATTTTTCAAAACTAATGTATGCCTTGCTATGGGTTGATGGGTGTTTTTATTGTGTATTTACTGATGTGATCTAATTTTGCATTTATGAATGAGAATGCATTATGATTATTCAATAATCAAAATAAAGGTTATGTTTGAACATACACTATCAACATATGTACATTCAGCTAAGGGTGCTCTCGCTAAAGAGCACCAGACTTTACTTTTCACACAGTTAGTTCAGTTTGACGGAAAATTAAAATATAGTACAGCAAGCAAGGAAGACAAAGGTAAGTACGAAAACCAGCTGGGGAACAGATAAGTAATTCAAAGAGCCAAAAACACAATAAACAGCCTTCTAAGAATAAGCCCTATGCTAATAAAATTATTTCCCTTGCTAAAGGGGTTGGGACTGTAAGGAAGGCATAGTATCAAGGTAAGACAAACACAAGTGACCACAGTTCAAGGGTGTTTATTGAACTTTGAGAGAGGTGTTATAAACGCCTATCTAAACCTAAATCTAAGATGGGAGCAAGCTATGACCATCAAATAATAAAGAATACTGTCCTAGTGGAGTTGTGCCAAACAAAAAAAGGGCCTCTAATATAAAAACCTATTGCCATTTCTTACTACTAGCTACAAACAGTGTGGGGTTACAATTCATTAAAATGAAAGAAGTGTTCACAAAATGATAATCGGGATACTTGGGCCTGTGACCTCCCTTCCCCACAGTTTCAGCACAGGGTAAGGCGGTTCACTCTGGGCAAAGTGCACGCTCTGGCATCTGCGGTAAGAAGATACAATGGCAGTGCCAATATCAGGGCCTTCTGTGCTCAAGTTTCTTTTCCATCAAAGTCTCTTGTTTCAGGGGGCCTGATGTGCGAAATGAAAACATAGAAAGTTCCTTTCTTCTTGTAAATAAACAATTTTGTATGTTTCTTCCTAGATTCCCCCACCCCCTCAGTCAGGTTCAAATCCCCTTTTCTTGTTATTCCAAAAGGATTCCTTCTCGGGTGACTCGCGGTTCACCCGGATCCCCCTCTGTCGTGTTCAGATCCGTCTTCACGTGCAACTAGTCTCCCTCAGCCGGGTTTGGACCAATTGTAAGTTCCACTTTATACTTATCGAAGACTTTCGATTGTGCACAGGTTTTTGTTGGCCCCATTGCAGGACCACTCGGATTCAAAGTCTTTCTGACAACGTATTTCTCATTTAGTTCGATACCCAACAGAGACCTTCAAATGAGCGCCCCCAGACAACGGACCACTGTGTATTTGGTATATGATTAAGGTTTCAACAGTTCATGCACTCCTTAAGGTTCCAATTGTTTGCGCTTCTTAACACATGCGCTTCAAACACAGTTCTTTGTAGAATTCTTCATACAATGTTGCCGCTTGCAACCTTGGTTCAAACATAGGGTAATTTTGTATCAGTTTCTCCGACTCACCAGCTGTGCTGCTTTTACTGGCGCGGCTTTCTTGCAGGATCCAAGGACAGTACCACAGCGGCAATAGCACTCCCAGCCTGGGTTATCGACACAGGAGTGCCCCGGATACCTTTGATGCACAGCGTAGGTCTGCTAGCTTCCGTTCCTTGTCTTGGGCTTTTTACTTTCCAAGGCTTGTGTAGATAGCGGTTTCTAGAGGTGAAAGGTACTTCCCTTCTTGCAACCCTCTCCGGTCTCGCTGCCTTTCTCTTCGTGTTAAATTGCCACCTTGGAACTGCTGCTTCCTTGTGTGCTTTTCCTCGGTCAGAGTGTGCTTTCATGCTTCGCCTTTTATCCATGTGGGGAAGTGTGATGGGAGTCAGGTGTGTGCAATGATTAGTAATTGCCGGTCTTTGCATGACTAAGGTGATGGGACATGTCGGATATACAGCTCTGATGTTAGTCTGTTGTTGCTCACGATGAACTGTCCGTGAGAAAGTGGTTGTGTCAGAAAGGGGGTTGAAATTCCCGGTATCCTACCTAGTAGGATGGGGAAAAGGAGTTACAGGAAAGGGGATACCGCGTCTCACCCTTCAGTGTCCCATTTCCACTCCCCGAAAACCCCCAAATCCAGGTGATCCTCCCACACTGGTCGACCCCAAGGAATTGGTTCCAATAGCGATGGCCGTGTCCTGGCCACCTGGATGACAAATCCCCGGCAACTAGTGAGGAGACACCTTCAGGATTCTTACAGCAACAAGCGCCTAAGAGTCACACAGATCACCCTTTGCAGGTAGTTAAGAGTCTTAAGAAGGCTGAACAAGTGTGGCAAATCCAATATGTAGGTCTGATTGTCCCAAACACTGAAGAACAAAGTAAGCTAGGTTCTTAGGAGCTCCTCTGACAATCCCGCCACCTTAGAGGAAGCACAGTGGGATCCGAGGCCATAACTCCACTGATCATTACCAGGAAAGGGAAAACTAGGATTAGGGTTTTGCGCCAATTAGAACACTATGGAGATAGGGGGTGTTGTAGGGTAGAAACAGGCATGTTAACTTGCTCACTCTACTCACATGCTTTCAGAAACTAGTTCTGAGGCTTCTGAATCCGCTGGTATAACTTATTCATATCTTGGTTCCTTTAGAGGGTGTCCAGGGGTTGCTGGTGCACAGGTCACTAAGCTTCAGGATTTAGGTTCACCTAGTCGGCTTGTTCTACGCACTGGTGAGATGGTCCCTGGCACTAGACAGCTGGGTGGCCCTGGCACGCTGAAGAAAGGGCCACCACAATGCTGACAACCTTGGAGGATCCCCGGGACACAATCCAGGTGGGAGACATCTATGACCACCGCAATCTGATGATGGAAGATGACCCTTGTGGAAGAAACAAATAAGATGGCTCTGAAGACCCACCCTTGTGCTGGAGTGTTGCAACTGCAGGGGAAGGACTATTGTTTTACTAGTCGAGGATCTGAGGATTCCCAAGTCCTAATTCGGGAGGGCAACCAAATCAGTGGGACACTTCTGTTAGATTCCAAGGGCAGGATCCTCAAACAAGTTCACACTCTCAGCTGTGCCCACTTTACGTTTGTCTGCGTTTCACCGGTTTGGAGGAGACTGGGTTTCACTGCATTGGGCTCTCTCCTCCAGCCAGGTGCAGTCTGCAGCTTCACATGTGCTAAGTTGATCATTGGTGATTCTGGGAGATGTATCTAGCCTGGAGGAGCTCACCTTTGGCACGACAACTTGGTTGCTCTGGGCATGCATGGTCGCAAAGAGAATGAGGTCCTGGAAGTCAAGCAGCTCCTTCAATATTGATGAATGGGTGGATGAGCTGCTCACAATATCAACCTATAAGAAAGCGATCTACAAGAATGCTGGTGACATTGATAAGTTTGAGGACATCTGGAGTAGTTTCCTTGAAGTCTACGGTTAATATACATCCTTTATTTGGGCCACTGAGTTACTGTAATTGCTTATATTTCATTGCTAACTTGTTTTTATTTTCTGGTTTGTATTGTTGCATACAACCTTATTATTTGGTCAGTAGATCTGTACATATTATTGAATTTTGGTTCTCTTTCTTTATTCTATCTTCTTTTTCTTTCTCTTTCTCTCCCTTACTTTGGGATCTTTTGTGACTATTGTTGGGTATTTTACTTTTGTTGTTAAGCATTTGTTAAGCTCAATTGGATTCATTGTTTTTGTTTACCTTTAACTGTTTAATGAATTATAGTATTCTGTATGTTTTATTGAAATGAATAAAAATTTGCTAACCGGATAATTGGTGGTTGCAGCCTCGCAGCTGGGATGCTTTTCCACGCGTCGTTCTGGTGTGGCAGTGGTTATTTCTGAATGTTGAAGTCCTGAAATGAAGAAAAAACGACTCCAGCCAGACAAGCGGCAGGTAGGCAAGGAGGGAGAAACAGTGGCACCAACGGTTTTGCAGTACAGTGCACGCTGCGGGGGATCAGAAGCTGAGATCTCCACGCCCTTCCACGCCCACCCCCCCCACCCCCCCCCCCCCCCAACTACCTCTTTTGCACGTTTGGGCTACCATCTGCTCTGGTATACGCTCTGGTAGGATGCCTACCTGAGGTTAAGGCGGCCCCCGCTCGCCCCCCTTGCCAGGGTGAAGACCCTGAATATGTCTAACAGATGGCCCAAAAGCCGGCAAACATTAAAAAACCAGATTCGGCCAAAATGACCGAATCCAAATGAGCTACACCACCAAATTACCGAAAATAGATACTACTAAATGTCCTACGGACTAAATGTTCATAGGACATTTTGTAGTATCTATTTAGTGGTGTAGGTCCCCCCCCAAACACCCTGCTCACTATACTATAGAGTATACTATAGAGTATCGTGAGCAGGGGACACCCTCACAGCTGACCAACCAAAAAAAAGGACCCTGTGGCGCCGGTTCCCGATCACGGAAGTGAAAGGGAACTGGCGTTGCAGGGACCAGCAAGACTGAAGGAAAGGTAGTTTAGTTTAGTTTAGTTTATTATTTGTAGGGCGCGCCAGGCCCTGGAGCATCAGGGCGCACAAGACAAGAATATGCTCAGCTTTGTTACAGGTACAATTACATAAACATAATACATTCTGCCATAAATAAAATATATACAGGTACATGTGCATGGTCATAATGCAGTATACAATAAGCAAGAATGAGCAGGGCTGGAGCAAGGTCGAGACAGGAGGTGATCAAATACAGGAATATTCACAATGTGGAGGTGATATACAGTGGAATAGGTACAGTAATATACAATGGAGTAAAATACAGAAAGTGGTATCAGAGCTGGGGCATGCAGGTGGAAAGCTAGTAGGGACAGTCAGGTCAAGCAGGTCGGTTTAGTTAGATGTCATTAGCTCTCAGCCACTTGGTCAGGTAAGTAGGGGGGCAGGCGTGGGTGGGCTGGGGGGTTAGGGTTTCTTTAGGTTTGGAGTTGTTTTACCTTGAATGACCGAATGGGAAATGTACGAACAATTTTGCATCACATACATTTCTCATCCGGTCATTTTTGTCGCGGTTATTTCTGCTTCGGTAAGACAACCCCAATTCTTCAAACCCACCTACACGAGAGGAGTAATGGCCTGTCTAGGGCCAGGGACTGGTTTGAAACCGTCCAAACCAAAACAGAGGGCACATGACTATGCTCAGAATGAGCCCATGTGTGCATATTGCCCATTTTTGGCCTGCCTCATGGTTTTCCAAGACAAAGGAATGGCCCAAAAACAAAAAAACACTAAGTAGGACTTAAACAAATACATACGTAACACAATAGATATAAATAAGGTACATTAGACTGCTAATGAAGTCATTTGGTTTGGACCCTTGGTAAAGCCAAAACTCAATTGGTGCAGTCACCACTCTACTCCAATAGTGGCCAAAACAGGGTGCTTAAAAAGTAACCATGTCCTAAGAGCCGTGAGGGCTAACATGGGGAAAAATACTTTAAAAGGGTTGCAATGGTGAGGGGACTTCAATTGATGTCCATCTGACCACGAAAATAGGTCAGAGAACCTAAAAAATAAATAAAGTGGAACAAAAAAATGTTGGGGTCACATAAAAAGGAAAGAGCCACAAACAAAATCGAATACTGCCTAACTCTCACTATTTTCAACTGGCAATCCCAAAGAGTAACGCACTAGAGATGCTAACTTGCGATGTAAAACAGTTGGAACTATAAATAGACCCAAAATGAACATCTAACTACGAGTATTTTCTCAATTGGTTATACGGATGAATCGATTTTTCCATTTTTTTTTACATCAAGATGAAACTAACAGATATTTTTTAACAACTATACAATATGAAACAGAAGAGTCTATTGGTAATGTCATATATTCATTCAACCTTGTTTCAAAATCTATGCCATTTAGTCATGTTTGAAAACTATTTTGGGTGGCACGGAGGAGGCATTTCATTTGAAGTTACTTCCATGATGCAATGCATTATTCATAAATTGAGAGTTATTTGCCACAACTAACCAGAAGAACAAGTTACGTACCCCTCCCACGTATTCCTCATCTTTTGATCATTATCCATCCAGCTTCAGCTGCTTCGGAAAAAATCTCGACAGGGGGCGCTGTGCAGTAGCGTCAATTACTATTTTCCTCAAGGGCCTCCGTCCGACTGTCAATGTTATCCGCAGTATATGCAGCACGTGCTGCGCGCCTTGGCTTCAGTTGTTTTTCCATGTTTAGAGGAATTACTAGTACCTCCTTAGAAGACTCTCAGAGAGCGTAGAGTGTAAAACACATAAATTCTGCAGTGGGGTAGGTTGTGAGGGACGATGAGGAATATGTGGGAGGAACATCCAATCGAAAGAACGTTACCAGGGGTAAGTAACTTGTTCTTCCAATCGATTGTGTCCTCACACGTATTCCTCATCTTTGATAGCATCCCAAAGCAGTAAAAGCCTTGGAGGTGGGAAAGAATTTAGATTTGTCCTTAGCAGTTATCATGGACAGAGTAAAAACAGCTTTCCCAAAAGATTCCTCTTGAATAAGTGTCCAGGGAGTAATGTTTTACAAAGGTGTGTATGGTAGACCAAGTGGCTACCGCACAAATGTATTTAATTGGTACTCCTCTCTAAAGAGAGAAAGTAGTAGTCATGCTCTGGTTGCGTGAGCTCTTAGCTACTCTGGGGGATCTTTACCAGCCAATCTATAGCACTCTTGGATAGCCAGAATAATCCATCTGGATAGTCTGTTTTGTTATTGCTAAACCCAATTTATGACCTGTGTATCCAATAAATAACTGGTCATCCTGGCGAGTTCTTGACATTCGCAGATATAAAAACCGAGAGCCCTCTTAGGGTCCAGTCTATGTAACCTCTCGTCCTCCTTTCCATGATGAGGAGATGGAATAGAAAGTTGGTAAAACTATCTTTTGGGACAAACTGAATTCATGCTATTTTTGGCAGAAACAAAGGTTTTACTTTACGAATCACCTTATCCTTATAGAAGGCCGGGTATGGAGGTTTACAAGACGGTGCTTGCAATTCGCTCACTCTGTGGGCTGATGGGATTGCGACTAGCAAAACAGTTTTTAGTGTTAATATTCTTAAAGGACATGAAAGCATGGGTGCAAAAGTGATGCATATTAACAATTTTAATACACAATCTAAATCCCAAACAGGGACCTGAAAGTGAGTAGGAGGAACCACATTAGTGAGTCCTTTAAGAAACTGAATGATTAAAGGGACTTTATGAGGTTTCTTCTGATGAGTGCTTGAAAATCAAAAGCGCTGCCGGATAACCCTTTATTGTTGTGATCTGGAGCCCCAGATTTGCTAAGTGAAGTAGAAAAGATAACACTTTAGGTGTATCGCACTGAAACAGATCCACATTCTTATCCCTACACCAGCTGCTGAACTTGTTCCAATGACAGCGGTATAAGGATTTTTTTGCTGGCCTTCTGGCCGAAAGCAAAGTCTCCATTACCTCGTCCGGGAGGTCCCAATCCGTGTACCATAGCCTCTCGGAAACCATGTATGAAGGCTTTTTTGACCTCTGGATGGAGAACCCGGCCCTGCTCTCGCAAGAGAAGGTCCTCTCTTTGTGGAAGACTTATCGGAGGGCAGATGGACCTGTCCAGAAGGTCCAGGTACGACGTCCTCCTGGTGCGATCCGGGGGGATTAGGATCATGGATTTCCTGAACTTTCTCAACCTCCTGATCATGTGAGGAATGATGGGGACTGGAGGAAACACGTACAGGAGTGGAAACTCACAGTTCACCACGACACGTCTCCTAGAGCTACTCTTGGGGGAAATTCCCTGGAGCAGAACAGTTCGCACTTCCTGTTGACACTGGTCGCAGACAGAACCACTTGAGGGGTTTCCCAAAGAGTGAAGATCTCTTGAAAGACTTCCTGAGCTAGTTCCCACTCGTGGGAGACTGTGCGCTGTCTGCTCAGAGCATCCGCAGCCGTGTTCTCCTCTCCGCCTAGGTGAACTGCCAATAGAGAGATTCCTTCTTGTATTGCCCATAACCAGAGCTGCATTGCCTCTCTGAACAGTGGTAGTGACCCTACACCTCCTCACTTGTTGAGGCAGTACATGGCCACTGTGTTGTCCATCATTATCAAGACATTCCTTCCCCGTATAGAAGGCAGAAAAGCCTTCAGCACTACTCTAATGGCTCTCAGCTCGTGCAGTTTGGACTCTGATGGGAGACCAACGACCGCGGATTGTCAGATCATTGGCATGTGCTCCCCACCACATGAGTAAGGCGTCCGTCACTACTGTTATCTCCGGCCATGGTTGCCAAAAAGGTTCTCCTTCAGAATGTTTTCCTTGCAGGCCCACCACAGCCGATCCTGTGCGACCCCGTTTGGAACCTGAAGTAGGTCTGACATCTTTCCTGAGAATTAGGCCCATTGAGCCGTGAGAGCCTATAGCAGGGATCTCATTCTCAGACGAGCCTGTGGCACCAGAAAAATGCAGGATGCCATTAGGCCAAGCAACCTAAAAAAAAAACAAGAAGGCCAGAAGACACTGGGCACGCTGAAATATGGTAACCATCTGCAGAATGTGATGAGCCCTCACCTGGGGTGGCAAGGCTTTTCCTGAGAAGGCATCCAGGACTGCTCCTATAAATTGGAAGATGATTGTGAGATGTATCATGTTTGACTTCTTGTAATTGAGGGAGAAGCCCATTTTGTGGAGAAAATGGCAAGTCACGTCAAGATGTTCCAGGGTCTGTTCGGGAGAATGAGCCCTGATCAGCCAATGGTCCAGGTAGGGGTAGACGTGAATCCCCCTCTCCTAAGACTTGCAGCCACCACCGCCATCAACTTGGTGTATAACCTCGGGGGGAGATCAGTTCAAATGACAGAACTCAAAATTGATAATGAGAACCACCAACTGCGAGGGTCTCAATCCTCTATCATTTTTAGGGATTAGAAAATACGGGGAGTACCAACCCTGGTTCCTCTCCGCCACAGGTACAGGTTCTATTGCACCTTTCTCTAGCAAGGTCAACATTTCCTGCATAAGGAAAGACCTGGAATCTTCAATGAAATGTTCCACGGTGGATGATCTTGATACCTTTTTAGAAAAGGAAGGCAGTAATCCTGGGCTACTGTTTCCAGTGCCCAAGCATCTGAAGTAATGTCTTGCTATTCTTTCAGATGCTACGAGAGCGTGCCTCCCATTGGGGTCTTGTGGATTAAGGCCTCAGAAAGAAGATTTCTCTTGTGTTGCCTTCAATGGCTTCCGAAAAAGTCTTGGAAGTAGGCTTTGAGGCCAATGACGTCGAAGTCTTGAACATAGGCGTTGATGGCTTCGATATGGGTGTCGAAGGTACCGAAGTCGAGGGCGTCAATGGAACTGATCCTGTTTGAGAAGGGCTGGACTATCGACTTGGCGAGGTCCTCAACACTTTTTCATTCTTTTGAGGCCTTGAAGACTCTCAATGATCGTCAGGTTTACATCCTGGACGCGAGAGTGCATAGGGTTTTGCCTTATACTTCCCTTTGTCGTCTTTTTGCAGGATGACCAGGTCATGGTCCTTCGTCCGTTCTTTCGAGGGAGTAGGGGCTTCTCTCACAAGATTTTCATCATTTCCCTGCCATTTAGCTGGGGAGTCGGATTTTGTTGGACATGTGATTCTCTTGGGTGAGGAGTCACTCGAGTTAGAAGGAGACAGGACGTCTTTTCTTTGAGGAAGATGAATGATGCAAACAAATTCTCGATCGAGATTTCTTTAATCTTTTTCAGCGAGGATAATCTCTCGACTCATCAGAAGTACGTCTTTTTGGAACAGAAGAATTCTACCCACTGCCAATTTACCTCTAAGCTCTCTCAGAGCCTTGTCAGTCATCGCACTCCATCGTACAATGCTCTGTGCCGAGGCACCACAGGCAAACACGGTGGGCGTCGGCAATGGACATCTTTGACCCACAATTCTGACATTTCTTAAAATCCTCTTGGGCATTGATGGAGTCTACAGTGAAGACATGACGCGTTCTTAAAAGAACCGAAGCGCCCCGTAATTTCTCACGAAGTGAAAGATGCGTCGCAAAAACAGAACTGAAGCCAACGGGGGCGCTGCGCACGCTTCATATACTGCAGATGACGTCGACAGTCTGACAGAGGCCCTCGAGGGACATCGAGTCATCGACGCTACCGCACAGCGCCCTTTGCCGAGAATTATTTTTCCGAAGCAGCTGAAGCTGGAAGGATAATTAACGAAAGATGGAGAATACATGGGAGGACACAATCCATTCGAAAGGTCCCTTCTGAGGCCAGCACATGCTGCTCAGTCACACTCATGGAAGGATCCTGGTCTGTGATGATCACTGGCCAGTTAAACGACAATGATAAGTGCCACACAAGCAACGTTTTAAAAATCAAATACTTACACGGCAAAATATTTTTATATCGATTCTTCCCTTTGTTCTCTGGCCGCTGACCCTCCTTTCGGCTGTAGAGTAGTTTGCATTCTTGCTGCTGTAATGTCTAAATACAAATGGAAACAATTTCAGTTTCATAGATAAAAAGGAAAACGTAGCACATTGTTTAAAAGAGCAGACATTTTATTGTTACATTCAAAACATTAGAATTACTCTATCTCGTAATATATCAGTATACAGTTAATAAAGTTCTGCAAAACTATCGATGCCAGTTATTGCAACAATGAGTGATTGTTTGGGCACAGGGAATATGGTCAATAACCCAAATAACCCACAGGGGTATGTCGATTAGTTCTAAAGAAGCACTTTAAGAGGCAAACTGCAGATGTGTAAATAATGCACATTTTAATGCCTATGAAAGGTGATGGGATGCACAAGGAGGATTAAGGTGATTCATGCATCCACAGAACAGCCAGAACATGAGCATCTACATCAGTGTAAAGTTCCAGACTCAGGCATGGAACAATGTATCCTGACGCAGACACTCTTGAGGGGAGTGCCTAGTGATTAGCCTGCTCACTCACTCCTTGGATACAGACTAGATTGGCACATTGTTGAAATGGAGACAAATAAAAAAAAAGATTGGTGTCATGAAGTAATTGATTTATTTGAAAACGTGCAAAGTGCAAACTAAGGCCTGACGGCGTCTAGGCGCATACGTCACATAGGTCTTCCCACTGCTGCCTAATTCCCCACCTAGTCCTAACATGAGACAGGCCTTTGGACCAAACAGGCATGTATTCCAGAACTTGAACAAAACGAATGACAGGAGCCCTGTACTCTAGCTCTTAAGGGCACTCATGCAATCATAATCCATGAAGTGACTTTGAATAAACTGTTTACAATGAATGGATATAAAAGTGTAGTAGATGCTAGTCCTCCCTTTTAACGCCTCCCATTAGCAAGGTAGTACACAGCTTCTTCTCGGAATGCTTGGTGATACCCCCATACACTGTGTCCAGCTGATCATGGATCAAAATAGCTGGGAACTATTTACTTAGAAGTGCCTGTTTTTGTTGAAACAAACAGCTGCTACTAGCGTCACACAAACATGCCTAGATCACATTAAAAGAATGTGTATAAAGGAGATTTCTGACAAATCTAGAAGGCACATTAAATCATGGATCATATGTAATCAACAGAAAGGCATAGCTTGCTTCTCACGTGGAAGTTAGATTTGCAGCATGCTATGTATTCACTCCTAGTTCCCAAAAGGTAGTAGCTACGATTATTGGCTCATAATGGATCCATAGGAGCCGCTTAACAGTTTCTTAATAGAGGCTTTCCTTCTGTAAATATATAAGGCAAAATTGATGATCTTCCAATTCAGGAGATATAAAATGAGGTAATTTCTACATACAGCAAATGCTGAAGGCCCGTGAGGCGCCGGGTGACACTGAGGAAGTGAAACTAAAATTATTCTGTTAGTTGTACAAGATGGCCAGGGGTGTAACGGTACACCGGTATACCGGTATAATTACCATGCATCTCCTCATTTAATCACAATAACCTTGACCTTGTCCATACCGGTTTACTGTGTGCTCAGCATCAAAGCACAGTTTTGTTTGTTTAAAGTGGTTTCAGTTCGCTCATTTTAACACGTGGGAGACAGGGGCAAGGCGGCAAAGCAGATCTGTATACGCAGACAGTGGAAGTTCTGACCACTTATTATTTTGTTTACATTGCCTGCAGCTGCCTGGCATCTTCCAGTAAGCTGGCACCCCCACTGAGCAAGGCAGATAAGCTGGTGTCAAAGTCGCGAAGCTGTAGTCACGAGGCTCCAGTGAAACATGCATTGAAAGCTCCAGTGAAAGCTGCATGGCTTGGGCCCTCTAGTAATGTGCTGCTATCTTCCATACAAAAATAAACACATTCTGCGTGAAAAAAAAGCCTCCCATGTGCAATGCGGAAAGGGTTGTTGTCCCAGCATGGGTCTGGCATGGATTCACATGCTCATGAATATTCCCCGTCGTCAGGCTGGGAATCCTCGGTAAAGAAAAAACCAGTATCAGTTTTGTTTCTGATCTGTCTTTCGTAGTAGTAACCAATCACTGGTCTCTGCGTCATACTGACCACAGCCAATGACTGCCCTCTACCTAAGCACCGCCTCTGGCAGCCATCTTCAGATTTGGAAGCACGTGAAGTGGCAGTATGACCAAGTGAAGAGCCGCAGAGGGGTAGGCGGGAGGGTTCGCATGTGAATCCATGCCAGACCCAGGCTGGAGAACAACAGTTACAGGTAAGTAACTTGTTCCTTCTCCAGCATGGGGTCTGGCATGGATTCACATGCTCATGAATAAAGAATACATAGCAGTACACACATGCACAACCACGGGAGGTGGCAAAGTCTCAACATTAAGCATTACATCAAACTCAACATTAAGCATCTTACCTCCTCACCAGGCTCACCTCAGGCGAACAGGTTGCGCAGCACTGCTTGGCCGACCCTGGACTCCTCCCTGGAATCCCGATCGACGCAGTAGAATTTCGTGAAGGTGTGCGTCGACCTCCACGTAGCAGCCCTACATATGTCCAGCAGGGGCACACCAGAAAGGAACGCCGTGGTAGCTGCGATCGCTCTGGTGGAATGGGCTCTCGGACGGCCAGGCAGCGGTCGGTTTGCCAACCGATGACAGTACATGATACAGCCGGAGAGCCATCTGGAAATGGAAGCCTTCGAGAGAGCCTTCCCCTGATTGACAGGTCCAAAGTTCACAAAGAGTTGTGACGTCTTCCGAAAACACTTTGTGCGGTCCACGTAGAACTTCAGCGCTCTAGCCACATCCAGCGAGTGCAAAGTCCTCTCAGCCGGCGACGAAGGCGACGGGAAGAACACAGGCAACACCAAGGGTTCGTTGAGATGGAAGTCCGACGGTACCTTGGGCATGAAGGAGGGGTGCGTCCTGAGCACTACCCTCGTGTCGTGAAAAGTCAAGTACGGGGCCTTGCAGGAAAGGGCCTGGATCTCTCCCACCCGTCGTGCGGAGGTGATGGCCACAAGAAACGCTGTTTTCCATGACAGAAACTTCAACGGGGCCGAGTGCAGAGGCTCGAACGGAGGTCCCATGAGCTTGGTCAGCACCACTTTGAGCTCCCACGCCGGGGCCGGAGCCTTCACCGGCGGGAACGATCTGAACAGTCCCTTCATGAACTCTTTCACCAGACGATGAGACCACAAGGACGTCCGCCCCGTGGTTCTGGTGTATCGGGAGATCGCAGCAAGATGGATCTTGATGGACGCGTGTGCCAGTCCAGCTTTGGCCAGCGTCAGCAGGTACGGCAGTATCCGGGGAGCCGTAATCCGTAGAGGGTTAATCTTCTGTGCGTGGCACCAGACAGAGAACCTCTTCCATTTGTGTCCATAGCATTTAAGAGTCGAGGACGCCCTGGCCTTTGCAAGAACCTCTCTGCCGTCGGCCGGTATGTCGTATCCTCCAAACTCTAGCGCTGCAGGAGCCAGGCCTGCAAGTTCAGCGATTTCGGGTCGTGGTGGAGGATGGCGCCTCCTTCCCTGGAGAGCAGATCCGCGTCCACGGGCAGCTTGATTGGCGGGGACGTTGACAAGTCCAGAAGGTCCGGGAACCATATCTGCCTCGGCCACGCAGGTGCGACGAGGATCATCCTGCACCGTGACCTCTTGAGCTGGTTGACGAGCCGGATTAGCAGTGGCAAAGGAGGGAACGCGTAGAGGAACAGGCCCTCCCAGGGGAACGAGAAAGCATCGCCCATGCCCCTCGCCTGGGGAAACCTGCTGGCGAACCTCCGGCACTTGGAGTTCGTCGCCGTCGCGAACAGGTCGATCTGGGGTGTGCCCCACCGTCGGAAGAGGCGATCCACTAGATCCTGCCGTAGTTCCCACTTGTGGCACGAGTGCAGCTCCCTGCTGAGTGAGTCTGCGATGGTGTTTTTTATCCCTGCCAGATGAAACGGCACCAGAAACATTCTTTGGGCGACGGCCCAATGCCACAGGTCCTGCACCTCCTTGGACAGTGCTGGGGACCTGGTTCCGCCCTGTTTCCTGATGTAAAACATGGTGGTGGTGTTGTCGGTGAAGATCCTCACCACCTTGCCCTTGAGGGACGGAAGGAAGGACCTGAGGGCCCAGAACACTGCACGGAGCTCCAGGACGTTGATATGGAGGGACTTCTCCGTCGGGAGCCAAAGGCCTCTCGCGTGCAGATTTTCGGTGTGCACTCCCCACCCTTCCAGGGAGGCATCCGTGGTCACTGTCTCCTGGTGGTCTGGGGTCTGGAAGTCCATGCCCGCCGTCAGATGCGCGCGGGTGCCCCACCACCAGACCGCTTGGCGGAAACTCTCGTCGAGTGTGATCCTCTCCCCGAAGCCGCCCGTCGTTTGGATCCAGCGCGCGTCCAGGAACTCCTGCAACGGGCGCATCCGGAGCCTGCACATGGGAATGAGGTAGATGCAAGAAGACATCATTCCGAGGAGGGACTTGATGGTCCTCACCTTGGCCGCGTCGGAAGCCAACATCCGCTGTACCTTGCCCAGGATGGACCTGGTCCTTTCCTCCGACGGGGAGGCCAGAAGGGACACTGTGTTGAGCTTCGCTCCCAGAAACAGTGCGTTTTGCGTGGGTACCAGGTGGGACTTGGCGTAGTTCACGGAGAATCCCAGGTCCGTGAGAAGTTGGACGGTCCTTGCCGTGTGCTCCACGGCGAGCTCCCTCGTCTTGGCTCGGATGAGCCAGTCGTCCAGGTAGGGGTAGACGTGGATCCCCTCGCGGCGCAGCTGCGCCGCCACCGGTGCAAGGCACTTGGTGAATACCCTGGGTGCCGACCGTAGTCCGAAGGGGAGGGCTTTGAACTGGTAGTGACGCCCTTGGACCACAAACCTAAGGAATTTTCGGTGCCCCTTTAGGATGGGAATATGGAAGTAGGCATCCTCCAAATCCAACGACGACAGGAAGTCTCCTTCCTCCAGCTGACCCAGGACGTGCTGGAGGGTGACCATCCGGAACTTCTGCGCCTTGATGAATTTGTTCAGACATCGCAGGTCTAGGATGGGGCGCCATCCTCCCGTCGTCTTCTTCACGAGGAAGTATCTCGAGTAAACTCCGGAGCCCCGAAGCCTCTTTGGGACGAGTTCGATGGCGCCCTTCCTGAGCATCGCCCTTACCTCCAGGAGAAGCTGAGGGACGTGAAGCTCTTTCCTGGCCACGGGGGGGACGCTTGGGCACCTTCTTTGAAACTCGAGCGCGTGGCCCCGGGCTAAGGCGTCCAGCACCCAACGGTCGGTGGAGATGGACTCCCACACGCTGACGAAGCTCGCCAGCCAGCCTCCCACCGGGGTGCATCGGTGGGGGCCCGACCCCACGGTCGGTTCAATCCTGTTTCGACGAGGCTTTGCCGCCTTGACCTCCTTGGCGACGACGGCGGGGTCCGCCAGACTTGCCTCGTCCTCTGTAGGCCTCCTGAGACGACGAGCGGGCCGCTTGACGGTAGGTGGAGAAACCGCCGCCGGAACCTTTGGAGGCGCCCTCGCCTCCGCTGCTCCGAAAGGGCGTCCGTCGTTGCTGCAGAACCCCAAGGGCCCGGGCTGTCTCAGTGCCCACTTTAATGGCCTGAAGGGAATCGTCCACTGTTTTCCCAAACAGGTTGTTCCCATCGAACGGCATGTCCAGGACTCTGGTCTGTACGTCTTGACGGAAGTCCGTAGCCTTGAGCCATCCACGCCGCCTAAGGCACACGCCGTTGCCCAACTGGCGAAACCCAGTGTCGGCGATGTCCGTCGCAATAGTGATGGCGTGGTCCGACGCCACCTCACCTTCCTGTAGGATCTCCAGGGCATCCGCCCTCTTGTCGTACGGCAGGAAGTCCAGCAGGGGAGCCAGTTTGTACCATAGCTCCCTGTCGTAGCGGGCCACGATAGCCAAGGCGTTGGCCGCTTTAATCGTCGTTGCTGCAGACGAGATGACCCTGCGTCCCATAGTGTCCAATTTCTTTCCCTCGCCGTCCGGTGGGGAAGTCGATGTGGAGGACGCACCCCCCCCCCGCTTTCTTCCTGGCCGCCGCGGAGACGACGGAGTCCGAGGTAGGCTGCGCCCGGAGGCACAGGGGGGCCGCGTCCGGGACCCGGTACTTCTTCTCGTACCGGTCTCTTCTAGCTGGCGTAGTGGAAGGGTTCTTGAGGAGGGCGAGGCCCTCATCCCAAATGTCGTCCAGTAGAGGCACCGCGAGGACCGTCTTCCTCTTGGCCTCGCGCCGTTGATAAAGGAATCCTTCCTTTTTCTTCTCCTCAGGGCAGAGTTGGAAAAGCTCGGATGCCCTGGCGATCATGGAGTGGAACGAACCAATCTCGTCGGGCGGAGAAGCCCTGGTGGGAGGTGACGACGGTAGATCCTCGTCGTATACCTCGTCGTCCGTACCCGTCGCTGCCGTGTCAGTCCCCGTATCATCCCCTCGGGTGGACGGGGAGGAGGGCTGGACGGTGCGCGACGGCTGAAAAGGAGGTGGAGGGTGAATCCTTCTTTTCTTGGGTGGGGGAACACCAGAAGGTCCCGGTTCAGGATCCCCCGACGGGAGAGGTTCCTCCGTCGGCAACGGTAGTCTCGTCCTTATCTCTGAGCATAAGGACTGTATAGCCAACAAAATGGCCGCCGAGTTGTCTTGCGGCGCTGGCAGAGGGGAATCCGACGGGCGATCAGGGGCCCCGTCGGCACCCTCGACGATGTCGTCGTCACCTGCGTCGGGATCCATCCCGACGGGCCGGTCTTCTTCCACGCCAAGGCCGTGGCTTAAGACCTCGATCAGCTCTTCCTCCGAGGTTGAAGCCGAATCTACGACGACGCCCTGCCCCTCCTTTTTCTTCCCCGCCGGGGATTTCACGGGGGTCCTATCGATGGGCACAAAAGAGGACTCCCTCCGAGGTGGCAGGGAGACTCTGAGCCCCGAGGTCGCCACCACTGGTGTAGCCTCCACAGGCTGAGCCAGGGTCGCCGCGACAGTATCGATAGAGGGCTTGGCCGGATGGATTAAGGCCTTCACCACCTTAGGTGCGCTCACCGCCTTATCCTTGAGGGGGGGGACACTGCCTCGCTCCCCCTCCGATGGGGCCTTCGAGCTCGACCGGGGCCTCTCCAGGAGCTTTGCCGGGTGCTCGCCCTTCCTCTTACCCGACCCAGAGCGTTGGCTCGTGGCTGAAGGTGCCGGGGAGGGTGCGCCCTGCCTGGCGCCCGTAGAGCCCGACCGTTCGGCGCTCCCGGTGCCAGCGGACTCGCGGTGCTTGGCCTTGTGTTGGACCCCCGTCGCCGGGGCGTCCTCAAAGGTCTTAGAAGACCGCTCGGATTTCTTCCTCTTCTTCTCGCCTGACGGGCTCTTCCCTTCCAGCCAGTTGGCGAGACGTTGATGGCGGTCCTTCATGGTCCGCTCCGACATATTGCCGCAAAACGCACAGTCCTTCTCCACGTGCGTCTTGTCCTCATGTAAGCAGTAGAGACAAAAGGAGTATTCGTCCTCCTTAAAGACGTTCTGCAGCTGGCATCCAGGGCAGACCCTGAACAGCTTTCCGGGCGTCGAGCTTCCCTTCTCCTGGGCCATGTCCGGGCCCGAGAAGCTTCTGGAGTCCTCCAAAGGCGTAGCTCGACGAAATCTTCACCCTTGAGGGGCGCAGACGAATCCGACACGGGTCCCCGTTGATCGGATGGAGAGTCGGTGGAGCTTGAGGCTCTTTTGACCGAAAAAACAAAGTTTTTGAGCAAAAAACGTGAAAAAATAGCACTAACGCTCGAGAGCAATAGCACGAGGATCCCAACACATGAACGTGCGGTAAAAATCTGAAGATGGCTGCCAGAGGCGGTGCTTAGGTAGAGGGCAGTCATTGGCTGTGGTCAGTATGACGCAGAGACCAGTGATTGGTTACTACTACGAAAGACAGATCAGAAATGAAACTGATACTGGTTTTTTCTTTACCGAGGATTCCCAGCCTGACGACGGGGAATATTCATGAGCATGTGAATCCATGCCAGACCCCATGCTGGAGAACAGTAGGTACTTGAGAAGTTGAATGTTACATACATATATTTTGTTCTGCAATCCTTTTGCAGTATGTTAAAAGGTATTGTGGCAAAGCGCTGTAGAGCTGAAATGGTGGATTATGGACCTGCTGAATAAATGGGTCATTTTTAGTTTTGGCTATTAGGTGGCACTAAAAGTGCTGCCTATAAGCCAAAACTATTGTCACGGGAAGCGCAGACAGGAGAGAGATGGGATGCAAGGAGGAACACACATTCTGTGGGTATTGCTTGAATATTAAGAAAACCATGGCCATGGTAGGCCCTCTAGCCATTCCCACTGACTATTTTCACCTTCCTCCCCAAAGCCCATGCCCCTGGGATCGCAAAGTCTAGTTATGTGCTTTCTGATCATCATTCTGAAAAGCAATGGCATAATTACAGCTATAAACCAGCCCTTCATGTATTAAAACTGTCTTAACCAAGTGTACCATCAGCCACTTGATGTGTTAGCAGTATGTGTGTCCTTGCAGCTGTCCCTTGCACTTAATTCCTGTTCCAACAAACATTAAAAAACCCAAAGGTTGTTTCTCTTGTATAGGCATTAAATAAGCACTTATAAGGCACTTCCGTTATATATGCCCAGGTACTAACATCATTTTCAGCTGTTGCCTTTTTATGGCCAGGTAGGAATATTATGGCAATGCCTGAATAATACAGAGATCATGTCTACACAAAAGCCAAAAGTGTTGGCTTTGTTAATGCTTGTTATTAGTAGACAACATCAGAATCGAGCCTGACAAGCCGATGTAATTTGGGAGAAGCTCATTAAGTCCTTTTTTACATTCTGGGAAATTTGCTTTTTCCATTATAAATACTGGGCGACAAGCTCCATAATGCAAAGAAAAAACATGAATCGATGAGTAGCTATCAAATTAACATGGCGCTTTTTGGCATATATTTGCCAATGCAAAACAAATACATGCTCTTACTCAGCTTTTAGTCCCTCATTCAAGCTTTTTTCCCCAACACAGCTCTTCTTGGTTAAACAGTCTTTGTAAATTCCTTATTAAAATGCTTTTGAAAAACATATGCTGCTATTGCATAAATGATATGATATGATAGTTTATTTATATAGCGCCTATACACAATGTGTTTCAAAGTGCTTCAAGGCAAGGGAGGGAACAAGGGAAAATACAAGGACATTCTTACAAGCCATGATCAGTAAGTATGTGACATTAACTATCATACTTGGCCTGATGACATTTCAGATAGTGCTTGGGGGGTTGGGGGGGGGCATTAAGGGGAGGGAGGAGGAGACAGATGATGTTGCTATCATTCTAGGTCCAGGGACAATAAGAGACAACGGAGAAAGGGAGAGGAGAGAACAGAGAGTAAGCAGTCAAAGAGTGGAGAAGCAAGAGGGGAGGGCGAATACAATTGCAGAAGTTCGTAGTAACACATAATGTTGCAAGCCAGGATACAAGATGAAGATGTGAACAGGATGCTTCGGGACCACCATGAGTACAAGATGCAAAGGAAGTCCAGCATGAGGGTTGAGAAAGGGTGACGCACTGTCAATCAATGAAGTCCATAAAAGTAAAATCCAGCATTGGCCACAAGAAGGTGATGGTGAAACCAGAATGGATCAGGACAGACTCCTGCAGATGTAGGCTAGAGGGGACAGACCTCTAAGCTACAGGCAAAAGCTATTAGTGGGGCTTTCAAACATGATGAATGTGTGATCTTGGGCACATAAAGTAGTTTATTGAGCTCACACTTCCCTATATACTTGAGGACGGTCATACCAAAAACTCTTTAGCTTAGTATAGTCAATCAAAAAATACAAGAAGCAAATAACGTAATATTTTTTTACACTGGTTATTTTCTTCTCTAGATGCAAAAATAAAATGCACTGCCAGCACTGCGTTGTGATCCCATCCCATAAATTTAAATGTTCTTAAACATTCACAGGTTTTACCTGTGGGTGTTCTCTTGTGCTGCTGAGTCCGTAATGTTAGGCTGTGGTCAGTATAAAAATAATTAAAACATTGCCTTTATATCCTCACCTGAAAACCCTTTTGATTACTCAATGTTTGCAGAGTAAACAGGAGTTTCTGCAAGATTCGCCATAGTAGAATCTGCACTCTGAGCTGTTCAGTGTATGCCACTGATATGTACTCTGCTTCCAGCGGGATTCCCAAAAACCAGGGCACAATATAACAATCAGTTAAATGCCCAAATTAATTTACTTCTCTCTTCAGAGACTTGGAAATACATAAGGCACACATAATTATTGCCTTGCAAAGTGGCAGCAGCAATGGCAACCGTCTGCATTTCTCTGAAATTTCTGAAGTGCTGCTAAGCCTACAGCCTACTTTTGCGGCATGCAGACCATTTTAAAAGAGAAGTAAGCGATTGCACGAGGTCCTTCCAGAACCATTTTAGTAAATAGAGTATGTCCCATTTTCACAGGGGCTGAGGGGGTGACGGAGCATGCACCAAAGATTTTAAATGTTTGTACGCATTCACACTTTCTCTGGCCCCACTTTTGAGAAGACAGACTAATTACAGGGAATTATCCATTTAACAAATGTTTTAATTTGGGTACCTGCAGATCTGTTTGAAGATGCATGATTGCCCATTTCAAAATGTTATTTGGGGAGCCCCATTCCTACATCTGGGAAAAGCAGCCTGCCTATGTTAACAATATGTTTTTTGGGTACACACAGTTTCAGGTGGTGCCTTTTTGTACCTTTGAAGCACATACCTGATCACAAAAGCAATACATTGTAAGGAATGAGAAGGAACTAGTTCATGAGGTATGTGTGATATGTAAATTATTATGGATTATATAAATTACATTTTAGATTGTAACAGATTCTAATGCATACTACAATGGGTGAAGTCCCTGGTTTTATCAATGAATTTGAATAATAATCCCAAAATGTATCACTGCCCCACAACACCCACTAGCTGAAAGCAGGGTAAAAATGGTCTGTTATTATTGATCACCTTTTGGAGCGATTTATGTTTGGCCACCAAATATACATTTGAAGTGACACAGCCTCAACCTGTGCCTTATTTTGTGGTGTGTAGATTATCAAGGGAAGTTACCTGTCGTCTGCATTTCCGAACAAAGAAAAGTAGCCTAGTTGTGGAGCTGAAACCCTAAATGACCACTTAAACAATGCTATAAACTTTCTTTTAAAGATTAAAGGGGCCCCCAAAGACTTGGGTGCGGGGGGTCTACTTCAATAGAATGGGATGAAGTTCCGGCCTACCTATACCCTCGCCCAGACATTTGTCCAGCGTGGGCACAGAGCTTCGTTTCCCTGGTGATATGTAGTCAGTGTTCACTATGCACTCAGTGCGGCCAAAGTGTTCTCAGTAAATGAAGAAGGGAGTTTGTCTTTTAGGACTGTTAATTGGGAACACCAAAGTGCCCACTTTTGTCACTTCTACTTAAACACATTTATAAACAAAGACGACTTCTTGTTTGTAGTGTAAGTCTGTTAAGAAAAGTAAACATTGTGTCAAAGTATTATTTAAGGTTACTTTAATATGCTCACTATACCGCGATAACCGTGGTATACCGTTACTTGGCAAGAAGGTTATCATACCGTCCAAAAATCCATACCGTGACACCCTGGCCACCCAAGGGTTCTTGTCAATGGCCACCTAATGGGTGCTTGTGATTTTGTCATTGATGCTCAACAGCAGCTGGACCTAACCAAAGCAACTTACAAATGGATGCCAGATCATCATGGGGAAGGTGGAAAGAAATGAGGGGCACAGAGCCAGGCGTATGGAACACTTTCACACTTGCCCATTCTACGCCAGTCTCACGCCCCTTTTAATTGGAACTTGTGAGCTCATGTTCCCATTTTCTTGACCATGGTTGAGTTGGCTCTTCTTTCCAATGTAAACGCTCGTTGATTCCTGCTTTAGTGAAACTGAACCTCTAGATTTGAATGTGCTGTATTTTGCTTTGCAGCTTGTGTTTGCTTCTCCAATAGCTCAAGAGGTGTTGCACTTCACTGCATGTTCAATTGTAACTGAATATGGCCAATGTCTTAAAACTTCTCAGCTAAAGTGTGCTTTAAGCACACACATTCTTTGGGGATTCGAACACATTTGTGCAAGGTAAATACAGTCCAATTCAACTATTAACTTGAGTGGCTCATTGTTATCGCTATAAAAGATATTTGCAGACAAATGACATAATTTGAAAGGGAACATAACAATGTAAATATTTGACAACACAGGCATGCTATTCAGTGAAGGTATGAAGCACCTCTCAGAGCATTATTGATGGGTTGAATTGTTTATTATTTTATTTTTATTTCGGAGGCCAGAGGAGAGAATGCATTTGGAATGCAAGTCCCCGGGCTCAGCTTTGAAGTACTTCTGCTGAGCACTCCTTCAAACCTTTTCCTGCATAAGACACAAGTGCCTGAAGTCCTCATTGGTGGCACATTAACAAGGGGGGTCCTGGGAGTCCCCCTGCCAGACATTAGTCCTAGTTACAAGAGACTTACCCAGAGTTTTTAGCTCACTATCTTTCACAGAGAAGAAATATCCCAAACATATCAGTCTTTGTCCTGCCCTGTGGCAGTCCAGCACCGAAATGCTAGGCAATTCTCCTCTGAACAAGAGTACCAACAGAAACCCCACACACGTGTTTCGGTCTGGTTGGACATCATCAGCAGGGTGGATCTGTGCCTCTCTAAGAATAGTGAGCAAGGGGTCCACGTCTGGATTCCCCTAGTAACTTAGGGTGAGACTCAAAGTTACTTAAATATGCAAATTAACAAGGGGGGTCCTGGGAGTCCCTCTGTCAGACATTAGTCCTGGTAACGAGAGACTTACCCAGAGTCTTTAGCTCACCATCTTTCACAGAGAAGAAATATCCCAAACATATCAGTCTTTGTCCTGCCCTGGGGCAGTCCAGCTCCGAAATGCTAGGCAATTCTCCTCTGAACAAGAGTACCAACAGAAACCTCTCGTAACCAGGACTAATGTCTGGCAGAGAGACTGCCAGGACCCCCCCTTGTCAATTTGCTCATTGGTGGCACTACAGCCAGGCTTACCCTGATCTGACCTTCCTCTCAAGTTGAAACTAACGATTTTCAATCCTGCCACTCGATGACATGCCAGCCATGGACCAGTGTCTTAATCAATGTTGGATCACCAGTAAAGTCATCACCATGATTAGTTCCTTTGGTTACACAAGTAAATCAGTAAACAGATTAAACTCCAGTGGCCGTTCCTACTAGTTCTAAGGGAGGGAAAACATGTACTTAATGCTCCCTACAAAGCACCTTCAGAATCTGGAAAAACAAAAGGATGTTACAATGTGTCAATTCACACGAGCCGTTCACAACAGAATGAGGTGAAACAGGCAAAAGTTCAAATTAATACAGGTATGAAACCAATACTACAATTTCCAAGGCACAAGTTACTTACCTGAAACAAGTGTTCATGGGTCTGCCATGGATTCACATGCTCATGAATATTCCCAATCGTCAGGCTGTCAATGACTGGCCTCTCCCTAAGCCCCTCCTCTGGCAACCATCTTCAGATTTGGTAAGCACGTAAAGTGGCATAAGACCAAAAAGAGCCGCAGAGGGGTAGGAGGGAGGGTTCGCATGTGAAAACATGCCAGGCACATGCTGGAGAACAATAGTTACAGGTAAGCAACTTCCTTCTCCAGCATGGGGTCTGACATGGATTCACATGCTCATGAATAAAGAATAAATAGCAGTATAACATTACACAACCACTGGAGGTGGTAAGGCTCAACAGAAGAAATTACTCTTACCTCCGAGACAGGCTCACCTTCAAGCAAACAGGTTGTGTAGCACTTCTTGGCTGACCCTGGACTCCTCTCTGGAATCCCTGTTGACGCAGTAGAATCTTGTGAAGATGTGCATGGACCACGTAGCAGCCCTGCAGATGTCCAGCAGGGGCACACCAGACAGGAACGCTGTTGTCACAGCGATCGTTCTGGTGGAATGGGCTCTCCGATGGATGGGCAGTGGCCGGTTTGCCAACCGATGACAGTGCGTGATGCAGCCGGAGAGCCACCTTGAGATGGAACCTTGGACAAGGCCCTCCCCCATGGTTAACACAACCAAAGTTCACAAACAGCTGAGACATCTTCCGTAAACTCTTTGCGCGTGGCACGTAGAACTTCAGAACAGGAGCGACCTCCAGCCACTGCAAAGTCCTCTCAGCCGGCGACAAAGGTTTTGGAAAAAACACAGGCAACACCAAGGCTTGCTGAGGTGGAATTCCGACTGACCCTTTGGCATGAAGGAGGGGTGCATCCGTAGCACCACCCTAGATCTGTGAAAAGTTTGCAGGATAGGGCATGGATCTCACCCACCCTCCTGGCAGAGGTGATGGACACAAGGAAAGCCGTTTTCCATGAGAGGAACTTGAGAGGGGCTTGATGCAAAGGCTCGAAGGGGGCCCCAATGAGACTCGTCAGCACCACGTTGAGTTCCCACACCGGGGCAGGAGCCTTCACCGGCGGTAACGATCGAAACACTCCTTTGAGGAACTCCTTGACTAGACAGTGTGACCAAAGGGAAGATCGTCCTAGAGACCTGGTGTAGCGGGAGAAAGCCGCCAGATGCACCTTGATAGAGGCGTGCACCAGCCCCGCCTTGGCCAAAGACAACAAGTATGGAAGAATCTGCAAGACCATGACCCTGAGAGGGTTGATCTTCTGCGACCAGCACCACGTACCGTAACCCTTCCACTTGTGCCCTTAGCACTTAAGAGTCAACAACGCTCTGGCCTTGGCATGGACCTTCCAGCAGTCCGTCGGCAATTCGTATCGTCTCAACTCCAGGGCTGCAGGATTCAAGCCCTCAGGTTCAGCAATCCTGGGTCGTGATGCAGGATCGCGCCTCCCTCTCTGGTGAGCAGGTCCACGACTGGCAGCTTGACCGGAGGCTACAATGACAGGCTGAGAAGGTACCAAACCTGCCTCGGCCACGCCGGGGCGACAAGTATCATCCTGCATCGGCACTGTTTCAGTTGATTGATGACACGCAGCAGGAGAGGCAACAGAGGGAATGCATATAGGAACAGACCCTCCCACGGGAAAGAGAACGCGTCCCCCATGCTCATCGGTTGGTGGAACCTGCTGTCAGATTTCTGGCATTTGAAGTACGCCGCTGTCGCAAACAGATCGATCTGGGGCCTGCGCCACTTCAGGAAGATGCGGTCCACCTGATCCTGCCGAAGTTCCCACTCGTAGCAGGAGCGCAACCCCCTGCTTAGGGAGTCAGCAATGGTGTTCTTGACTCCCGCCAGGTGAAAGGGGATGAGGAACATTTCGTGGTGGAGCGCCCAGTGCCACAATTCCTGTGCCTCTCTAGTGTGTGCTGGTGATCAGGTGCCTCCCTGCTCCTGATGTAGAACATCATGGTGGTGTTGTCTGTGAAGATCCTCACCACTTTGCCTTTCAGGGACGGAAGAAATGACTTTAGGGCCCAGAACACTCCCTCATGTCCAGGATATTGATGTGGAGATCCCTCACCTCCGGCAGCCACAGGTCTCTGGCATGCAGATGTCTGGTGTGGGGGCTCCCCAGCCCTCCAGGGAAGCATCCGTTGTGACCGTCTCCTGGTATGGGGTGTTTTCAAACTCCAGGCGGCTTTGGATTGGACGCCCCACCACCTTATCACCCGACGGAACTCCTCGTTGAGAGGGATCTTATCTGCAAAGCTTCTGGACACTTGTATCCAGTGAGCGTCCAGGAACTCCTGAAGAGGTTGCATACATAACCTGCAGAACCGGATATTGTTAAATGCACGACAACATCATGCCGAGCAGCAACTTGATGGTCTGCACTGGCGGACTTCAGTGACAACAGCGTGCCACCTTCACTCGTATGGCTGCTACCCTCTCCCCCGAGGGCGATGCCAGACAGGAGACCGTGTCGAGCCTGGCTCCCAGGAACAGAGCATTCTGCGATGGAATCAAGCAGGACTTTGGATAATTCACAGAGAACCCCAAATCCGTCATCAGCTATACAGTCTTTTTTCCATGTGTCCGACGGCTATTTCTCTCGGCCCGGATGAGCGAGTCCTCGAGGTACGGGTTCACGTGTATCCCCTGTAGACGAAGATGGGCCCCCACTGGTGCCAGGCACTTCATAAACACCCTGGGCGCTGACTTCAGGCTGAAGAGGAAGGTGCTGAATAGGTAGTGTCTTCCTTGTCCGACGAAGCGTAGGAACTTCCGATGCTTCCTGTGGATGGGGACGAAGAAGTATGCACCTTCCAGTTCCAGAGACATCAAGAAGTGTCCTTCCTCCAGTTGGCCAAGCATGTGCTGCAACGCGACCATCCTGATTTTTGGGAATTGAGGTACTTGTTGAGACGCCAGAGGTCTAAAATGGACATCCAGCACACGATCTTCTTTTTGACTTCGTACTGAAGTCATCTTGGAACCAGCTCTATTGCCCCTTTTCCTAGCATGGGCCGCAATTCTTGCAAGAGCTGAGGGATGTGCTGCTCCTGCAGGGTTACAGGAAGGATCCACAGACACTTACTGAAACTCTAGGGTATGTCTGTGGGCGAAAGCATCCATTACTCATTTGTCGGTAGAGATCTTCTTCCACTCGCTGACGAATCTCGCCAGCCGGCCTCCCAGCGGGTTGCGTGGGTGGGGGCCTGACGTCTAGGCCGGTTCAGTCTTGCTTCAGCGCCTGTGCTTCACCTTGGGGGCGACAGCAGCGCTGGCCACCTTCGTCGAAAGTCTTGGAACGGCCCATGTATGCCTCCTGGGTCGTGGAATGGGAGGGCTGTTGGTACGATGAGGAGCCTCCACCGAAACCCTTTGTGGACTTGGTGGACTTTCCGCCGGAGGCCGAAGGGGAGGGCCTTGAATTGGTAGTGTCTTCATTGTACCACGAAGTGTAGGAACTTCCGATAACAAAGACTTGTCGACCTTCTTCCCGAAGAGGTTGTCCCCGTTGAACTGCATATCCAACACCTCGGTTTGACCTCCTTACGGAAGTTTGTGACTGTTAAGCAGAAACCTGTGCAGTTCCATTAGGGACCACTGCAAAAGATTTAAGACTACAGGTGTTGGCAGTAAACCCACTTGGTAGCAGTCCGTACCACCCAGATTTACCTGGTAGCTGTGGCTGAGCAGTCAGACTTCCCTCAAGAAGAGTTAGGCAGTATGCAAAGTATACTCAATAGGCACTCAGATACAATAATACAAGCAAACACTGACCAGAGCTTTGGTATCAAAGTATATAATTATTTATTTAAGAACATACAGTTGAAACACTCCAGCACTCTTATTGTAAAATATTCTAAACACAGTTACTATTATGATATATACACCCCTTTTTCCCTATTAGAAAATCACAGTCAAACACCACTTATTTTCATACAGAGGTGAGCGCTTAACTAGATTGCACTCTGATACGTTTGTGAAAAAGGGAGGGGAAAAAGACAGAATATGAAGAGGTACACCACTCTACGATTCCAGAACACTGTTAGCAAGGCAGAGAGCAAAAAGTCACTGGTGAGCCAAAGTCCAAAGGCTGGGCCCACTCTTAGAGAGAGCAGAGCACAAATGCGCCCAAGATCACACAGTTACACTAGGCTTAGAAAGTCTTGCAGAGGGTTCAGAAAAGAGTTTAGAGAGGCTTAGAAAAGTTTAGCCAAGGTGTCCCAGGCTAACCCAGGTTCGAAAGCCGGGGGCTAAATCTACCCCGTACATTCAGTAGCAAGGGAAGCCAGGCGGGACACGGTACCTTAAGTGGGAAGGATCCTCCAGCAGTGGCAGTTGTTCCTGGTAGTGGGTGCAAGTTGTGTCGTCGTCCAGGGGAAGAGAAGATCTCGATTTGGAGGAAAGATGAAGGTCGTTGCACTACCAGGGCAGAAACCAGCCGCAGAGTTTTCCGGTTAAAGGTGGTGCCTTTGTCTCGCGGTCGTGGTAAAACGTGGTATCCCGGTTGCCGGGGTGCTTGGCACGGGCAAGGCGGCCAAGAGATACGTCGGGAAAGCGAAAAGACGGTGAAACTGTTTATCCCCACCAGTTAAAGGAAGAAGACTCTCCGGCGGGAGATCTCCTAATTCGTTGGGAAAAAGTGGTGAGACGGTCCAGCAGGGCTCCACCGGTAGTGGGGTCGTGGCAGGTCAGCTCAGCTTCTCCCTCATCGGATTCTTAAGTCCTGTGGCGACTTCTGAAGTTCCCCAAAGCCCTGCTTTTATGCAGCAAACCCCCATTCACTCAGCCTAGCTGTCACTCAAACATGCTAAGTGGTGAGCCGGCCGGCTCACCACTTGGGCCAATCAGGACGGAGTGTGACTTGTGTTGCCTAGGCAACTCAGTCCAGGGTGCCTAAATTCTCCTCCACCCCTCCTAAGTACTCTTCTGTGGAGAAGCCTGCCAAAAAGTGGAACAAAGGGCTCGACTTGGGTTGGAGTCACAGAAGAGAACACAAATGCCATTTTAGAATCAAGTTTTGGCAAAAAATACCAACCGGAGAATTAATATTAATTAAATAAACCAGCGGTATGTTCGAGGCTAATGTACATAATTAAATAAAGATAGTAGCCTAAAACAATGGGAAATCCCATAGGAAAATATTTGCGGTTGAATATAAAAAGTAGTATCCACTGCCACCAGCCAAAACTCGATCAGGGGGGATGGAGACGTGCCCCCTCGACTAACAGACCCTGGGGCAATCGAATTGCCCCAGCTAGTACGTCCACAATATGATGGTTTGTACTGGTTCTGCTCAGAATTTAAGACTAGTAAAGTCAATGGTGACTTTACATGCCCTGGGAGACAGTAGTCAGTCCCAGGGTACGGAGTCTATACTAGGGGGTCACTATGACACCCCTGTGTTACTGCACTGAGGGTGCGGTATAACACATATTACAAAAAAACATGAAACCCTATGGAGTAAAAGACCCCATAGCCCATTAAACACTTCTAGATCCAAAGAAACCCACTCAAATCATGTCCAAGAGTGAGGGTAAAAGAGTCTCACTCTTGGCAGGAGAAAAAAATAAACCCCAAAAATCCAGCAAAGCTGCTGGGGGACTCACTAGGTTAGGAAATTCAGCCTAAACAGAGAATTCTCCCTAACACTCGCCCCCCCCAGACTAAGGGACAGGAGGATTTAATCCACTCCTGGATGAACCTCATACCTCTAGTCGATGACATACATCCTAGAGAGTCCATCAGCATTTTGATGGTGACACCCTGACCTGTGCTCAATGGTGAAAACAAACCCTTGCAGGCAGATTGACCATCTCAATAGTTTTGGATTTTCTCCCTTCATTTGCATTAACCATCTCAAGGGTTGGTGGTCAGTCTGAATGACAAAAGTAGAACCATAGAAGTATGGCCTAAACTTCTTCAGTGCCCACACAATAGCAAAGCATTCTCTTTCGATTGCTGCCCACCTTGTCTCAGGATCCTTCAGCTTACGGCTGATGAAGCAAATGGGGTGCTCCCTACCCTTCTCATCCAGTTGGCTTAGAACTGCACCTATACCTACATTGGAAGCATCAGTTTGTACAATGAAAGTTTGGTGGTAGTCAGGAGCTCTCAATACTGGAGCTTGGCAAACAGCTTTCTTCAGTTTTTGAAAGGCCTGATTGCATTCCTCATTCCATTTGACCTTTTTAGGGAATTTTGGAGAGGAGATTACATTCAGTGGAGAAGCTATGGTCCCATAGTTCTCAATGAAATTCCTGTAATACCCAGTGAGACCTAGGAAGGCTCTCACTTGGGTTTGAGTAGTAGGTGTTGTCCAATTTTACACAGCTTCAATCTTGCTTAGCAAAGGCCTTATTTCTCCACCTCCTACCTCATGCCCAAGGTAGACCACCTTACTTTGACCTATCTGGCATTTACTTGCCTTGATAGTCAAATTGGCCTGTCCAAGAGCCTGCAAAACATGTCCTAGGTGGTTCACATGATCTTCCCAGGAATGGCTGAAGACTGCAATGTCATCCAAGTATGCCATGCAGAGGTCCTCCATCCCAGCCAGAACTTGGTTTACCATCCTTTGGAAGGTAGCAGGTGCATTTTTTAATCCAAAAGGCATGACCTTAAACTGGTACAAGCCAACTGGGGTGGAAAATGCAGTTTTCTCCTTGGCATGGTCTGTCAAGGCTATTTGCCAATAGGCTGACGTAAGGTCAAATGTGCCGAGGTACTTGGCTGCACCAAGTTTATCCACCAACTCATCTGTCCTTGTTAAAGGGTGGGCATCAGTCTTGGTGACTGCATTAAGAGCTCTATAGTCCACACAGAACCTCAAGTCTTTGGATCCGGCCTTTGGTACCAACACAACTCGGCTAGACCATGGACTAGTAGAGGGTTCTATTACCCCGAGATCAAGCATCTTCTTGACCTCCCCCTTGATATGGGTTCTCACATTTTCTGACATTCGGTATCCTCTGCTTTTGACTGGCAGACAGTCACCAGTGAGTATCTCGTGCTGTCCCCAAGGGGTCAAGCCTGGTGAGAGTGAGAACAGGGAGGCAAACTGATTTAACATAGATTTTCACTCCTCTTGTTGCTCAGGTGTCAGATCTGAAGAGAGATTGACTCCTTCAATGTTTTCATCTAAAGGTACACCCCTGAGGAGATCAGGGAGAGACTCACTCTCTTCTTCCTCTGCTGCTGAAGCTAGAAGCAAGGCTCCTACTTCAGGTCTGGAGATGTACGCTTTCAGTCGGTTGGTGTGGAAGACTCTAGGAGCTTCCCTGGGTCTGCCCAAATCCACCAGATAGTTGACCTCTCCAAGTTTTCGCACAACTTTGAAGGGTCCGATCCATTTGTCTTGCAAGGCCTTCTGCCTTGTTGGGAGCATAACGAGAACTAGCTGGTCTTGAGTGAACTCAACCATGTTAGCCTTTTGATCATGCCAATGCTTGACCAAAGCTTGTCCAGCTTTCAGGTTATCACTAGCTTCTGCCATCATGTGTGACATTCTCCTTCGGAGACCTATCACATAGTCAGTCACTCTGACTGGCTTGAGGGGAGGAGCGCCTTCCAACCCCTCCTTAATCGGGGCCAATGGACCTCTGACGGGATGGCCATAGAGAAGTTCAAAGGGAGAATAACCTACTCCCTCCCGAGGGACTTCTCTATAAGCAAAGAGAAGGCATGGCAGTAGAAGATCCCACTTTCTTTTCAGGGGTTCCTCTAAAGCACCTATCATGCTCTTCATGGTTCTGTTAAATCTTTCCACCAGCCCATTGGTTTGGGGGTGGTAGGCGGTTGAGAATTTGTAAGTAACTCCACAGGTTTTCCACATGGCTTTCATGTAGTGGGACATAAAGTTTGACCCCCTGTCGGATATCACTTCCTTAGGAAACCCAACCCTGGTAAAAATGCCAGGGAGGGCCTTAGCCACAGCAGGAGCTGTAACAGTTCTCATAGGTATTGCCTCAGGGTATCTAGTAGCATGGTCTACTACAACAAGGATAAACCTGTTGCCTGAGGAAGTAGGGGGATCAAGGGGACCAACAATGTCAATCCCTACCCTCTCAAATGGGACTCCCACAACTGGGAGAGGCACTAATGGTGCCACGTTCTTGGCGCCAACCTTACCAGAAGTTTGGCAGGTATGGCAGCTCTTGCAGAATTTATCTACTTCGGACCCCATTTTTGGCCAGTAGAAGTAGAGTGAGAGCCTTTCCTTGGTCTTCTTGAAACTCAAGTGACCAGCCAAAGGAATCTCGTGGGCTAAGTGCAAGAACTGTTGTCTGTTTTCTTGAGGTACTACAAGGCGTTTGTAGTCTCCAGGCTCAGACTCAGTTGGTTCACTGTAGAAGAGGCCATCTTCCCAGTGCAACCTATACTTCCCAGGCTCTTGCCCATCAGCCTGAGCAGCTGCCTGTTGGCGGAGGCCCTCCAGAGTTGGACATTCTCTTTGTCCCTTACGGAAAGCTGCCCTGCTGGGTCCACCTTCTGCCAGTAAAGACTGCAGCTCAGGATGGTCCTCAGGGTCTAGATCTCCAATAAGTTTTTGGCCTCCCACTAGCTCTTCTTCAGAGTCTAGTTCAATCATACAGGGTTGTACCTCCCTCTCAGCCTCAGCTGGAGGGGGAGTTACAGATGTAACTGTTGGAAGCACTGGAGTGCTTGCTGCTGACTTCTTCCTAGGAGTCTTGGGTTGCCCCTTTGCTCCTGATCTGGTAGTTACTGCAGTGAGTTGCTCCAGTGGTAAAGGAGTGATCTCTGTCATCATCTCCTGAGATAACCCTCGTAGGGTTTTCTCTCTTGCAGGTTTCGTGAGCTCCTGTAACCTTTTACTAGGTGGTCTGGGGGTATGTGACACAACTCCAAGAGCTTTTAGGTCATTACCCAACAGAACCCTACCTGGCACTTCACATTGTACACTGACAGGTATTTTTACAGCCATGTCATTACACTGTATGAGAACTGGTAACTGGGGACACATCTGCACAGGTACTCCAGCTAACTTGGTGAGGCATTTGGGTGCCTTAGCAACATCCTCTGCCTTGAAAAATGATTCATCCACCACAGTTATGCTGGCCCCAGTGTCTCTAATGGCAGGAGTCTCCTGACCATTCACCTGGACACTGTCTTTATAATACTCTTTAGTATTATCTGGGATAGAATTATACACATCTAAATTCTTTTGTTCCCACAACCCCAGAGAGACTAAAGAAACACTGGCTGGGACTCCAATGGGTTCATCAGCCAGCAGTAGAAAGTTTCCACTTGCCATTGGGACTTCCTCTTCTGGAGCGAAGGCTAAGGAGGCAAGTTGGATCCCTGAAGGTTTACCCTTGCACCTGGGATCTCCTTTCACATGGTCAGTAGAGCCACAAACAAAGCATTTACCAAATGCCTTCTGGAATGGAGGCTTGTTCTGACCTCCCTTTGGTTTGGTACCAGAGGAGACACTATTCTGCTGTGGTTTTCCTGGTGGCTTACCCTTCTGATTTTGTTTGGGGCCCTCTTTGGAATTTGCAGTATTAGAATTCTCTTTGGAGTCCTTTTTAGGCTGTTTTCCCTCATCCTTTTTCTGATTTACCCCAGATTCCTTGTGAGTGGCCCTGTTGGCAACCCACAAGTCAGCAGCCTTAGCTAGCTTTCGGGAATCTAATTCCCTTGAATCAGCCAAGTGCTGTCTGAGCTCAGGAGAGCAGGCATCATAAATTGACTCCAACATGAAAAGATTCTTCATACCTTCATAAGTGTTCTCCTTGTAACCCTTAATCCATCCCTCTAAGTTTTTCAACCCTTCACTCACCCAGGTAGCCCAAGGGGTACCATCATGCTTTTTGAGGGTTCTAAACCTCTTACGATACTGGGAAGGGGTCTTCCCAAACCTAGCTATTAGAGCTAGTTTTACACATTCATACTCTTTCCTATCCTCCTCCCCCAACTCCATTATCACATCAGTTGCAACAGGGGGAAGTCTAGAGAACAACCAGGTGAGTAAGTCATTTCCTGTGATGTTCTGGAGCCCATGATTATATTCAAACATAGACAACCAATCCAACACATCCAACTTAGGCTCATACATACCAACCAATTCCTTTGGCATCCGGGGTCTTCTAGGACTGGAACTTCTAGAGGAGCCAGAGAGAGAAGCGTTTTCGACAGATAATTTCTTCATTTCTAGCTCATGTTTGAGCTCCATTTCCCTTAGCCTTAGTTCTTGATTCATTTCCTGATGTCTCTGTTCAGCCAGAGTATTCAGTTTCTTGAACTCTAGTTCAAGTTTCATTTTCTCTAATTCTAGATATTGAGGACTTAGTGTGGGACTTGGTAAAGGCCCAGTAGGTATAGCAGGTAGAGCAGACAGAGGCCTAGGGGGGGGGACAGTCACAGCAGCCTCACCCTCCTCTTCTGACTCTTCCTCAAGATTATCAACATTTGGATCAATATCAATTTCTATACTGTTATCTACATTTTCTGGCATGATAGGTTCCTCAGACCCATCATCCAGACTTTGGTTAGCTAACAACCTTTCTATTAACTCCATTTTCTTGCCTTTAGTCAGGAGGTTCTTATGCTTACATAATACTCTTAAACAATCAGCAGTTTTTGTAGCAAGGGACTCTCGACTATAAGTTTCCATAGTTGATATGTTAGAAAGATTACTTTTTCAGTGCTAAGCTTTTGTGGTTAGTTGCACTAAGGTATCTTAAAGCACTCTAAAGTGTATACTCAATACAAATCCCACCGCTGTACACCAGTGTTAGGCAGAAACCTGTGCAGTTCCCTTAGGGACCACTGCAAAAGACTTAAGACTACAGGTGTTGGCAGTAAACCCACTTGGTAGCAGTCCGTACCACCCAGATTTACCTGGTAGCTGTGGCTGAGCAGTCAGACTTCCCTCAAGAAGAGTTAGGCAGTATGCAAAGTATACTCAATAGGCACTCAGATACAATAATACAAGCAAACACTGACCAGAGCGTTGGTATCAAAGTATATAATTATTTATTTAAGAACACACAGTTGAAACACTCCAGCACTCTTATTGTAAAATATTCTAAACACAGTTACTATTATGATATATACACCCCTTTTTCCCTATTAGAAAATCACAGTCAAACACCACTTATTTTCATACAGAGGTGAGCGCTTAACTAGATTGCACTCTAATAAGTTTGTGAAAAAGGGAGGGAAAAAGACAGAATATGAAGAGGTACACCACTCTACGATTCCAGAACACTGTTAGCAAGGCAGAGAGCAAAAAGTCAATGGTGAGCCAAAGTCCAAAGGCTGGGCCCACTCTTAGAGAGAGCAGAGCACAAATGCGCCCAAGATCACACAGTTACACTAGGCTTAGAAAGTCTTGCAGAGGGTTCAGAAAAGAGTTTAGAGAGGTTTAGAAAAGTTTAGCCAAGGTTTCCCAGGCTAACCCAGGTTCGAAAGCCGGGGGCTAAATCTACCCCGTACAGTCGGTAGCAAGGGAAGCCAGGCGGGACACGGTACCTTAAGTGGGAAGGATCCTCCAGCGGTGGCAGTTGTTCCTGGTAGTGGGTGCAAGTTGCGTCGCCGTCCAGGGGAAGAGAAGATCTCGACTTGGAGGAAAGATGGAGGTTGTTGCACTACCAGGGCAGAAACCAGCCGCAGAGTTTTCCGGTTAAAGGTGGTACCTTTGTCTCGCGGTCGTGGTAACACGTGGTATCCCGGTTGCCGGGGTGCTTGGCACGGGCAAGGCGGCCACGAGATACGTCGGGAAAGCGAAAAAACAGTGAAACTGGTTATCCCCACCAGTTAAAGGAAGAAGACTCTCCGGCGGGATATCTCCTCTGTCTTTGGGAAAAAGTAGTTAGACAGTCCAGCAGGGCTCCACCGGTAGTGGGGTCGTGGCAGGTCGACTCAGCTTCTCCCTCGTCGGATTCTTAGGTCCTGTGGCGACTTCTGAAGTTCCAGTCCCCAAAGCCCTGCTTTTTTTTTGCAGCAAACCCCCATTCACTCAGCCTAGCTGTCACTCAAACATGCTAAGTGGTGAGCCCACTTGGGCCAATCAGGACGGAGTGCGACTTGAGTTGCCTAGGCAACTCAGTCCAGGGTGCCTAAATTCCCCTCCACCCCTCCTAAGTACCCCAGACATAGTGGCACCACTTTGGAGGGCTTCTGTGGAGAAGCCTGCCAAAAAGTGGAACAAAGGGCTCGACTTGGGTTGGAGTCACAGAAGAGAACACAAACGCCATTTTAGAATCAAGTTTTGGCAAAAAAATACCAACCGGAGAATTAATATTAATTAAATAATCCGGCGGTATGTTCGAGGCTACCGTAAATAATTAAATAAAGATAGTAGCCTAAAACAATGGGAAATCCCATAGGAAAATATTTGCGGTTGAATATAAAAAGTAGTATTCACTGCCACCAGCCAAAACTCGATCAGGGGGGACGGAGACGTGCCCCCTCGACTAACAGACCCTGGGGCAATCGAATTGCCCCAGCCAGTACGTCCACAATATGATGGTTTGTACTGGTTCTGCTCAGAATTTAAGACTAGTAAAGTCAATGGTGACTTTACATGCCCTGGGAGACAGTAGTCAGTCCCAGGGTACGTAGTCTATACTGGGGGGTCACTATGACACCCCTGTGTTACTGCACTGAGGGTGCGGTATAACATATATCACAAAAACACATGAAACCCTATGGAGTAAAAGACCCCATAGCCCATTAAACACTTCTAGATCCAAAGAAACTCACTCAAATCATGTCCAAGAGTGAGGGTAAAAGAGTCTCACTCTTGGCAGGAGAAAAAAATAAACCCCAAAAATCCAGCAAAGCTGCTGGGGGACTCACTAGGTTAGGAAATTCAGCCTAAACAGAGAATTCTCCCTAACAGTGGCCTTCAGCCAGCCTCGACAATGGAGGAAGACATTGTTTCCCCATCTGTTGGAAGTCTGTGTCGGGTATGTCCAGGGCCACTGTGATAGCATGGTCCAACACCGCCTCCCCATCCTGGAGTGGGAGATCGCCTCCACCCGTTTGTCATCGGGTAGAAACTCCAGAATTGGGGCCAGCTTGTACCACAGTTCCCTTCGGGATCGCCAGTACATTGGCCACTTTGATGGTCGATGTCACGGAGTAGATGACCCTTCTCCCCATGGTGTCCAGCTTCTTCCCCTTGCTGTGCGGACAAGCCGATGACTATTGATTAGACGACGACTTCCTTGCAGCCGCAGACACCACTGAGTCTGGTGACGGTTGCGACCATAGGCACTTGGGTGCCGACTCCAGCACCCTGTACTTTTTCTCCAGCCTATCCCTCTTGGCCGAGGCCATGGCCTGGTTTCTTCAACAATGCCAGGCCTTCCTCCCAAACATTGTCCAGGAGGGGCACCGCCATGATGGTTTTCCTTTTGGCATCGCCGCGCCTCTGGTAAAGGAAATTTTCCCTTTTGGCAACCTCAGGCGTTAGATGAAACAGTTCGGACGCCCTGATGACATAGCATTAAACACCACCACATCATCCGGTGGGGGAGCCCTCGGCTGAGGCGATCTGCCTGCCATGACAATGTCGTCGTCATCGCTGTGTCCGTCCCCGTGTCTGGGTCCCCCACGGGGGAAGGCACGTGGCGCGGGTGTGGAGGTTGATGCAACAGCATTGGGTGGCTCTTCCTCTTCTTCGCCGGGGGCTCGTCCGGGGTCACTGGAGCCGGGGTAGGAGGCATCCTCTTCTGAATTTCTGACACCAATGTGTGCAGGGTCGAAGGGATGTCCAGCGATACGTCTCTCTGCCAGGTTGGAGTGGTAGGCCTACTAGGCCCTGCATCCTTGTCAGCATTTCCGCCGCCGTCGTCGTCGTCATCCTCGTCCTCATGGACTGTGTGAATGGACCCATGTTCTTTCTCGTCCTAAGAAGAAACATCCATGTCTTGGAGTATGGCCTTTCCTGGGGCCTCGTTGCCCCACCCACCACCCCCTTTTTGACATCCTGAGGGGTCGGATTTGGGCTTAGTGACGGCATCCTTTTTTCCAGTGTCCTCTCAACTGCCCCAACCGAGGCTTCCTGCCTTGGGGGTAGGGAGAGACTGTTTGTCATCAGGGCTACCTGCACAGGGTCAGCCCCTTTGGCCTTCGTAAGAGCGACCGCCACCATCTTGATCGCCAACGATTTGTCTTGTGCCGCCAGGGCCTTCTTTGGCAGGTTGCTTGGCCTCGTCTTTGGCCCCCACAGATCGGGCGCCCTCAAAGGACTTAGAAGCCCGCTCCTCAGACCGCCCGGTCCTGGGTGCGGCATGCCCCTACTTGGGGCACGGGGGAGAGGACTTGGAGCTAAGCCACGCCCCCAGCCTACTGTGACGATCTTTTCATTGTTCTCTTGGTGAACCCGAGGCAGATCTCCTTCTCTGTGGTACGGATGGAGACAGTAGATGCACTGAAGGTGTTTGTCCTCCGCAAATACATTCCGCAGTCTGCAGCTCGAGCAGAGCTTGAAAAGGGAGCTTCCCTCTTTCTTCCCTTCCGACATGGTCCGGAGTGCGGAGTAGGCCTGATGGCCTTCTGCAAACTTCAACCAAACTCGATGATCCTTGAGGACCTCTGAAATTCACTGACAAACGGATCCCCGCTTGTCAGCCGATGAAGAGAAAAAGCACAAAGGCTCCGTTTGACAAAAATATGACTTTTTGTCGAAAAAGCATGAAAACGTAGAAAAGCTCACAGAGCAAAACTCGAGGACTCACAACACTTAAAGTGCAGTAAAAATCGGAAGATGGCTGCCAGAGGAGGGGTTTAGGGAGAGGACTGTCATTGGCGGGGGGCAGTAAGACCCAGGGTACAGTGATTGGTTTAGAGAAGAAATACAGTTTGTAAGTGAAAGTGAAACAGTTTTTTCTTTTGCCAAGGATTCCCGGCCTGGCGACAGGGAATATTCATGAGCAGGTGAATCCATGCCAGACCCCATGCTGGAGAATGTACACATTCCCAGAGCACAAAATATTTAAATCCAGTTTTTACTTCAACATTTTATTAATTTTACAAAATAACCAACAAGTAACTAATACAAGCATTCATGTAATATCAGAGTTACAATTCCTTTCTGAACAATGAATGAATACACTAACAATTTTTTGACATTTAAATTTTTTATTATCACAACAACAAGTACAGGAGCGGAAACACTAATGGTGAACAATGAATCATATAAAAAGTCAATTAAAGGCAAAACATATTAAACAGCTCATCAGTAACTAACTGGATACATCATACCGAAAAGAGAAAGCAAAGGAAAAAGAAAGAGAAAAAAGAGGGAAAGAAGAAATACCAAAAGCCAGTACTGAAATCAACATTCACAACAAATCATACAGCAGACATAGGAACTCTTCAAGTCCATGGCAGAAAGATACAGGCGAGTAAACATAATATCAAGTATCCTCAGTAGGGATGTACAGTTCAAAGTTAACCATACACATCAAGAAAATAGCTCCAAATGTCCCAAAATTTGTCTAGTTCATTTTTTTGTTTGTAAATGGCTTTTTTATACGTTGAAACTGTAAGAAGTTCTTCCACCCAATCATCAATATTAAAGGAAGAATTTGATTTCGAGGACCTCAGTACAAACTTCTTAGCAACCATGCATGCACGCAGCAGCCAAACTTTCTTACCAAAGTCAATGTCCTCCAGCTGAGAAACATCACCCAGAATGAGCAGAGAGGCATTCATCGGAATGGCAATTTGCAAAACTAAGCTCAATCTTTCACAGACCTTTTCCCAGAACTGCTTTGTCTTGAGACAAGACCATAGCAGGTGACCAAGAGAGCCTCTCAAACATTTACACTTCCAGCAGAGATCGTCATCCAGAAGTCCCCTCCTAAACAATTTCACCGGCGTCCAGAATGCCCTAAACAGTAGCTTTTTTTGTGATGCATGGATGCCCCAGTCCAAGTTTACCAGACGAGTGTTCCCACAGCATCTCCGCCAACAGTTCATGTCGACCTCCTCTCCCAGGTCCCCTGCCCAAACTGCCGGTAATCCTGCATCCCCTTTCCGAGTAGCCTTCATGATTCCATACATGGTGGCAGCAGGATGGGATGCACCAGAGCAGACAACTAAAGCTGTCCAAGCTGCACTTTGAGCTTCCAGTTGCGACACCTCAACACATGCTGAAATTAGAAGTTTCAATTTTTGATATTCTGAACAGTTCGTCATATCATATTTCTGGCCAAGTTGGGCGTATGGGATCCAATTACCCTCCATAAACAAATCCTTAAAGTATTTAACACCAGCCAGAAACCATTCTGCCCAGAAGAGAGTCTTACCCTGATACTTCAAAGCTGGGTTGTTCCATAGGGAGGCATCTGGATGCAAGTAGGGATCACTACCCATACAATTTGATAGCGCACACCAACAGTCTTGCAAGAACGAGGTTAGTGCACTAGAGTTTCTCAACTTACATCTTAAGTTAACAGAGCTCCTGGGTCTAGCTGAGAAACTGCCCCACCCTCCCACAAGATTAGATCAGACCGTACCGACTGCTCATGGGAATACCCAACAACCCTGCACAAGTGGCGAGTGGTGAACAATAGATGATAGTCTAGAAAGTTAGGCAAATTCATCCCCCCTGTATGTAATGATAGTTGAATTTTCCAAATCGCAAGTCTTGGAGGTTTCCTGTCCCAAAGAAAGCTTTGTATAATTCTATTGATTTCTTTGAAAATGTTTCCTGGAATCATAACAGTGAGCAAACTTAGGATGTAGTTTATCCGAGGCGGCAGGTTCATTTTAATACAGTTAATTCTCCCCCAGGTTGACAACTTCAAAAGACTCCATCTATCCAAATCTGATTTGATAATCAGAAGGAGCCATGCAAAGTTCAATGTTGGCAGTTTCATAATATCAGCACCAAGCCACACACCAAGATATTTCAATTTCTCAGCACACCAGCGAAAATGAAAATGAGCACATGCATGCCGCACACACAAGGCATTGATGGGCAGAATCTCAGACTTACTCCAGTTAACTTTATAACCTGAAACCATAGAAAAGGAATGAACATCTCGCATCAGCAGGGTTCTGAAGAGCAAGCAATAAGTCATCCGCATACAGCCGGACCAGATTATCCCGGTCATTTCCAATTATCGGAGAGGAGCTTTGAGCTGAGGTTTGAGCAGTCTGCGGCAGTCTTTCTACCATCTCGTTTGTGGGAGGACCCACTTATACTCAGCAGACACCGCAGAGCGGTGAGCGGAGCTTTGAGCTGAGGTTTGAGCAGTCTGCGGCAGTCTTTCTACCATCTCGTTTGTGGGAGGACCCACTTATACTCAGCAGACACCGCAGAGCGGTGAGCGGAGCTTTGAGCTGAGGTTTGAGCAGTGTGCGGCAGTCCGCGGCTGCTCCCGGATGAAGCCCGCCATCGGAGCCTCGATTGGGGCGCCTACCCTTCCCCAAACACCGTCGGAATCACCATCACCATCGGAATCGCTGTCACCGTCGGAATCAGCCTTGGAAGTGCGAAGGCTTAGAAGTAACTACAAGGCTCCTGAAGTTCATCTACAGAAGCGTCCAACCAAAAAAGTAAAGGAGACAAAGACTAGTGTAATCACACCCTTTACCGCAACCAATTCTGCAACCAAATCGTCAAAAACGCGGTTTGATTTTGAAAACCCGTTTGACATTTCTAGGCGCTCACCTTTTCTGTCCCCGACAAATCTACATGCGGAGCATGCGGAGACTAGGATCTCCTTAAACCACTTTAATTTCCAAGCTACCAACAAATCTGCATTCGCACCGGCATCGCTAACCAAGGACCGGACTATGCCTCCCAACTTGCCCGTCTCACCTGTGCCGCGGATCGATGAGCTGGAGGAATGCCTCTCCCCCACGGATGCTTCTGCGCCTCGTTCGCCGGGACGGCATACTGCGGTAGTGATCCTCTCCTCCCCCTGCTCTGCGATTTCCATACAGCCTCACCGCCGTACCCTTGGGTCGGCGAGAGGAGCAGCGGCCGCGACTGTCGGAGGACGGCCGGCCCCTGCCCCTGTGCTGTCCGAGCCAGCTGAGGCCCGAGGAGACACTCCTTTGACAGGTGGACTCTCGCAGGTCGGAGGACTGGTTCCGACCCATGAACTAGCTGAGGGGTGTGGTGGGCGGGTTTCGCAGGGGAAGGAAGATCCCCCCCCTCACGGGACCGAACCCAACCCCTCACACCAGCTACAAGCAGCAGAGGACAAGAAAGCAAGCTCTCCGGATCACCGCAAAGGCGAGTCTGCCGTGAACGCAATAAACGTGACCCCAGCAATCACGTTGGTACTGGCACAAATCCACGCAGCAATGAGCCCCACCACGGACTCACCACAACAGAACAACGATGGTCGGCAGACCGTAAACAAAACAACGCACTGCAACCTACAAATAGGGAAGTCTCAAATCTTAGAGTTAGACCGCGCAGGAAACACTGAAACAAATGTTCCAAGTCTGCAATCCCCCATAGATCATTCCTCTGTTACCACAAACAACCCTTTTGCACCCTCTTCTAAACAACAATATGCGGGAAAAGACCTATTTGACTCTACAGTATCAGAGCTCTCTATATTACAGAATACCCAAACACAGAAAAACCAAAAGTCAAAAAAACCGACTCCTCTGGATAAAGCCCTCAAACCTTCGCGCCACAAATCGTTGAAGGAATCTAGGTCTTGCTTACAAAACTCTCAAACATCAAAATACAAAAAAAAAGGTGCAACAAAAAAACTCCTCCCGCATCCGCTTCTATCAGTCGCTCTTAAAGACTTTTTCAAAAAACAATGTAAAAGAAAGTTGGACCAGGACCAAGAACTATCGGATGCGGAAATTCTGGAGGCTATCCAAGACCTAACCCCAGTGCCCAAAGTAAGGAAAGTGACTGAAAATGCAAAAAAGACCCCCCGGCTACCAACCTATGGCAAATCTACACCGGAAAGAAGCGCTAACCCCAATAGCGCCTCAACACCTATGGACGACCAAAATCCGCCCACGGCAAACCCACCTGGTGAGACTATGGAAAATCAGTCCCCAGTTAAAATCACCGCACCAGGGCTGTCTAAAACAAACCCAAAACAAAAAAACGCAAATACAAGCTGAGATCATCAATAAACCCATTTCACCCACAGAACAAGAAATAAACGGCCGCGCACAACCACGAGCCACTGAGTGCACACCAAAAGAAAACTCACCTACCAAAACAAAGTCGGCACTGCCATCACTCCCTAGACAGTATAGCGTTCCTGGCCACCCACCGAAGAGTCAACCGGAATCTGCCCAACCTTCAATCCAACCAAAAAACTTGAACAGATCGATCCAGACAGACGAAAGCTCTGTATTTACATCACCACCATCACCATGTACAATAAGAGATCGATCACCACCTAAAAATAGGAGGTTAAGTGAAGTATCTACACCAAGCACCAAGGAATCACTTTCAAAAAAACCCGACCTAACCACTATTATGTCGGCTATAACAATAGCATTAGCACCCTTTGGGAAACTCTATGAGAACATCAGTGACTCCCTAAAAGCTCATATCACAATTACAGCAATGATGCATACCAAGCTGATCTTTGTCGAAGGCTTCATTACAGCCCTGGAACAAAGGAACAAGACAGACAGTTACACTTGGGACCAGAAACTTGCTTCACTCGATGAACAACTAACTCCTTAAAATCTACTACTCTAGCAAAAACAACTATGGCTGACAAAGAAACCCAGTCAACGCCACCATCTCCACCTATAGAATTGGCTCCGGTGTTCTTAAAAACAACTGACAAGAATTCTCGCCCGCCGACTAAAGCACCTAAACCTATGCCACCAAGTGACACTTTCCAAAATCGGTGGCCGCCACGAGAAACCATCCTGTGCTGAAACTCGCTATAGGCGCCCAAGAAGATTCTTCCAACTCAGAAACAGTGTCAGCGCTTGATCTAGTGCTGGCTTCAAGGAAAACCACTAAAAAAAGAAAACAACAAAAAACGACGGATGAAAACCAAGATTTTAGATACCAGAGCGAAAATAACGACAACGCAGAGCCACACGATACCCCCTCTCCCAGGACCACGGAGGACTTCTTGATTCGAAGCTCCATGATTGACCTAACACAGCACTGGGACACAATCGAAAGCTCAGAACCACAAGTTGAAAATGCTACCAATTCCAAAATTGGAGCACCAAAGGTCCCTCCCAGTTCTAAGAACGTCAAAACCAAGGAACTATCCCTAAATCATAAAACTGAGAATAAGGATAGAACAACGACATCGCAGCTCTCTGGAACTATTCAACCACATCTGAAAAAGATACCAGGTCGCCTGGCAACTCCTCCCGAGCAGATCGACTCTAGGCAACGAAAATCGTCACCAACAAACCAGAAAGAGACTCTCTTAAGACCAAAAGTTACTACAACAAGAGCTACCCGCCTATTCAAAATAGAACAAAAAATCACGGAGGAATACTACATGATTCCAAATAGAAGAACAGTGCTTAAGATTTTAAAACAAGTACCCACGCTACAGGCCTTAAATTCAAATGATTTCACCTTAATCGAGCCGTACCACAGGTTCAAGCAAGCAAAAGCGTATCTTCATATCAGGAGCTCGACACTTCGTGAAATTCCTCAGGGCGTCTACAAAGAGTTAGAACAGTTGGGCTTTATACTCAACGAGATCCCAATTCAGAACACAACTAGCAACCACGAAGAAAACCGTAAGACCTCGGACATCAAAAAATATAGATTCAAATCACGAACGGAGGACTTATATGGATCTTCCAGAAGGAGGAAAACTTCATCTCAATCGAGAGAAACCATCCAAAACTTCACCAGATCAGCCTGGGAACGAACAAACGTACCAGACAAACCGAAATATGGTCCTTCCAGAAATAGGAGAACCCCAACAAGAAGAGAGCATAGAAATCACAATGACAAAGGGAAACACCAAACTCCCGACACCCTTCGATATCCAGACCATCGATCCTCACCGGAATACGCTGTTGAAAGCAGAAAAAAAACATTAGACCTGCCCACTACTACCTCAGACGTCGTGCCAAAAAAGGGCAGCTGGTCATGGATACGGGATGCCCTAACACCGGGTATCAAAAGATAGCAGCAAACAGGGGGTGCCAGTCCACCGACCCCCCTGTCGCGTCCAAAACGAGAAGCACTCGAAAAACCGCTTCTCTCCATCGCCTCATGGAACACCAAGCGCCATATGCACCTAACTGAACTTGACAGCTACAACCTGGGAGTACACGACATCCTCTGCCTCCAGGAAACCTGGCTGTTGGACAAACCAGCACTGGATGGTTACAACAGAGATCTCTCCGGCCTACAAAGGCCCACTGCGTCGCCCGTTATCCGGCCTATTAACAGCTACCCGCATAGGCTCAGGCATCCATATCATCAAGAAAATAGAAGCAACCTATGGATTCTTGGCTGTCCTTGCCGCATGGACGGACGAAACCGCAGTGGAAAGAAAACCTTCTCGAGAACCCCTCGCTATCATCAATGCCTATTGGAACCCTCAAAAAACAACACCAGAAAATTTCTGCGATGAAGCTGCCAACATCATTGATGAAATCAGAATTAAACATCAAACCCCAAACATTCTTATATGTGGGGACCTAAATGCAAACTGTGTAGCCCAAGCCGCGCCAAAGGCAAAAGCTTCTCCCTACACTCTGGCGGAGTCAAGGGGAAAACTATGGCTAGCATTAATGACCTCCAGGAACCTCCACAACGCAGCCAACGTTATGAGCGACCAAATGCTGATACCTATGTGGGAACGCGATAGCTCATCAGCCACCCTCTATTACATTTTTGTCTCTGAAAAGGTCTACCAGCGCATAACCTCTTTCGAAATAATTAGAACAAAGACTAGCGACCACAACTTACTGAACCTCAAATGTAACACCAGTGTGCGCAACCATCTATTCTACAAACCATCGATCAGGACAAATTCCCAGGCTACCCGTTTGTGTATGTCCTCCAAAGACATCAAAACTCTGACTGATAACTACAAAAGCTTAACTTCTCATATTGAAGTGAAAGACGCATTCTTCAGAGACAGCTACATTCCTCTGCTCCTTCCCTTCAAAAAACCACGGAAGCTCACCAATGATCTAAGGTCTGACCATAACCATGTGTATAATGCTACCCTGGTAACCAAACGCAGATCCTTAAGGAAACTAAAGAAAGAAGCAGCGGCATCGAACGCAGCAACCCTGTGGGAATCTTACCATACTGAGAGGAGAAAATACCAACAATGGCTGAGAAAGGTAAGATGTGACCTCTACCAATCAGATGCAGAGAGTATGCTCAAGGCTATAGCCACCAAAAAATCTCGGGACTTCTGGTCTATGGTCAACCAAACAAACTGCCATCCCAAAACCCAAATGATTAACTCTGTCACTGAAGAAAACTGGGTCAAACACTTCTCAGAACTCTTTGACTCACCTCTAACGTCTATCGACCCTCCAACGAGACCGCTAGAGGGAAAATGGGTGGACCTCTCAGACGAAGACGAGATAAAAAAAGTCATCAAAAGGCTGAAACTATCAAGAGCCCCTGGACCGGACGGGTTAGCAAACTCTGATTTAAAAGAATACCCCGACGACTGGTCAGCGGTATTGGGTCTGATCTTTAAAGACTGCAAAAACCGAAGGACACTACCTGATTCCTGGACTCAGGCAGTTATCGTCCCCATTTTCAAGAAGGGCATCAGAGAGGACCCCTCCAACTATCGACCTATAGCCCTGCTGGATGTCATAGGTAAGGTCTTCGCCACAATCCTCCTGAGCTACTTTCAGAAATGGGCACGGCTTTCTCCCTCTACTGACCCACTACAAACTGGATTCCAGAAAAACGCTAGCACTGCAGCCAATATAATGATCTTGAGTATCATTAAAGACAAAGTCTTGTCGGGCGCACCAAGAGTTTTCCTTGCATTCGTCGACCTATCTAAGGCGTTCGACAGAGTTGACAGGCCTAAACTATGGAATAAACTAAAGACATGGAACTGCCCTGATGAAATCCTGGCTCCCATAATCGCCCTCCACTCGAACACCAGCGTGTCTGTCCGTCTGAACAAGCAAGGTCTACTATCTGATCATATACCTTCCCACCGTGGAGTGAAACAGGGCTGCCCACTGGCGCCCGCTCTTTTCATATCGTTCCTAGGTGACTTTAAAGATTCTCAAGATACGATCAGGTAATTTCCTCCCAAAGTCAGCAACGCAAGGGTCAATCGACTTCTATATGCTGACGACCTGATACTCCTCGACCATACACAGGTCGGACTCCAGCGCCAACTGGACAACCTCGCACAGTACACCAAGGACAATAATGTGGAGATAAACGAATCAAAAACTAAAATCTTGATCATGCAGAAAAAGAGAAATAGGAAGAAAGAAAGCCTGCAGTGGTTCCTCTTCAAGTCAAAAATTGAAGTCGTCTCGCCGTTTAAATATCTTGGGGTCAAAATTGACAGTTCTAAGAACGCATCTAGTATGCAACAATCTTTATGGACAAAGACTAAACACCTAACAGCCCAGCTCAGAGCAGTTGATAGGAAATATGGCAAATTTAGCCTGTTACCTGCAATCCAGTTCTATAAGGTACCTGGTATACGGCATGGATGCAACCCCTTCAATCCCGTCCACTCTCTGGCCAAAATTGGAAGGCTTTATCTGGCGAACAGTACTTGGTCTTCCAAAATCCACATCGTCTGCTGCAATAAGGCGAGAACTTGGCCTGCTCTCCTTGACTGCAATAGTGGCCCAAAGTACAATGCAACTATTTAGAAAGATTCGACACCCGGAGAGCCTCCAAATATACCGCATGATTAACGAAGAAATCACGAAAGGAAACAACCAGATGCTAAAACACTGGGTTGAAATTCAACAACAAACATTGCAGGAGATCGCGTGTTCAGAAGAAGATCTACTCCAAAATCCTTTAAGAATCAAATCGAAAATGGAATGTATCTGAGGAGTGGGCCCTATAAGATTGGATAAACACAAACGAAAAAGCAGTATCAAACAAACGGCTAAGCCATCTGCCACCTGCTCCTAACAAGCTTAGAGAACCTATGGAGTACTGCACAAAGTACCCTTGTAAATTGTTAATGAAAACTCTACTAAAAGCTCGTCTCAACTTACTACCCACCCAGGAAATTTTAGCTATCAAAGCAGCATCTAAGGACAAAACTTGTCGACTCTGCAAAAATTCAGAAACAATAGAAACTACAAGACTGATGGCCTGCCCGGCGATTGCACAAGAAAGGGACGCCTTCTTTGGCCCTCTACGCATTTCGTAGACGATGAAGATACGTGGTGGAACCGTCTAATCACAGGAGCTCGTACTAGATGGTTAATTCCGACGGCTAAACTTCTAATCATCGCCATGGAAAAGACCAACCTCCATTGATGCCAACGCGAATTTGTATCCATTAGCTAGAAGGCGTCCCAGATCTCCCCGCACAGTCTAGACGACCAAAGAGTCCATCTACTTCGTAATGATGAAAAAAAACCGCTTTGTAAAAATCTAAAAAGATTATACACAAATAAAAATAAAAAAAATAAAAAAATTATCGGTTGAAGGCCCACGTCCGCCCGCAAGCCAACCGCAAGCAGCTCCATAGATAGAATGAACAGGAGAGGTGACAGTGGGCATCCCTGTCTTGTACGAGGATGAAGTGCAAAAGGTTCCGAAATTAGACCATTCGTCAACACCCTTGCCATAGGGTTATTATACAATAGCTGAACCCAAACTATGAACGCTTGCCCAATGTTCATTCTCCGCAGGCATGCAATTAGAAAGTTCCACTCCACACGATCAAATGCCTTTTCAGTGTCCAGCGAGATGACTGCACTAGCAACAGAGTGATTATGCCCCTTTTCGAAGGTCAACAGCAGATGCCTCATATTATCAGACACCGCACTTCCAGAGACAAAACCAACCTGGTTCTCGTGTATAAGAGCCAGAATGACCTTCTCCAGTCGCACTGACGGGATTTTAGCCAGTATCTTGCAGTCACAATTTATCAGACTGATTGGCCGATAGTTCTCACATCTGGTAGCAGATCTGTCTTTTTTCTTCAACACCGTAATCAACGCATGTCTCATAGTTCCCGGCAGCGTACCGGACTCAAAGGCATCATTGAAAACTTCGCACAAGAGCTGTAGTGCAGAATCAGGGAGGACTTCATAAAACTCATTAGGTAGATCATCAGCGCCAGGCGATTTGCCCATAGACAGCTTCGAAATCGCCAGACGAATATCATCCACGTCCACACTCCCTTCAAGGACGGCTACCTCCTCAGGTGTCAGGCGACAGGAAATATGGGAATCAAGGAAGGACTCAATCTCCAGAGCCCCACAGGTCAGTTCAGATTCATAGAGTCTTTCATAGATATCACAGAATAAGTTGTTTATACCTCTCTGTTGCATTTCTAGGTTATTATCCTGGTCTCTGACAGCCGTGATAAAGCGGTCACTTTCAGTGATCTTTAGTCTATATGCCAATAGTCTTCTTGCCTTCTCACCATTCTCAAAGTAATTAATCTTTTGTCGAAAAAGTGCATGTTCAACCACTAACACAATTTAAGAATCCTATGATACAGGATTGTACTATAATAAATGTAATAGGGGGCGTGGCTTGGGAGCCATGTAACAGGACGTACATCCACTGTAGCTCCTGCAGATCGACATCGATCCGACTTGAAAGCAGATTAAATGCGATCGTGGAACAACAGTAATCACACTACATGGCTTTTGAAGTTGTGAAGCACGACTGGAGGAACTTTGGGCTGGCCCTACAATGTGATTCCAAGAGATAACGGCAGAGAAAGATTGAGACTGACCAAAAGTGCAGTCCTAAAATGGCAGATGGCGAGGAACAAAGAGACTAGACAAATGCAAACACAGAGCCTCAGGCCAAGACTGCAACAAAGGTGGCGGTGTGAGTGTTAGCACCGCAGTGCAGTGAGGCTGCAGAGGCTTTCCTGATGCGGCACAACGAAATACTATAGCTCCGTGTCAGAGCGTACACCCTAGGAGCCCCGAAGTGTAAACAGAGGCAACCGGACGAAGGTTGAGACCACAAGTCCGAAAGAGGAAGCTGTGGCGTGCGCAAGAATGAGACCGGCTAGGTAGAGCTGCCGGTGGAACACATGAGACGCTCTCCTGGAACTGGGCCATGAAACCGCAGTAAAGTGCTTCATTGTTGTATACGAGGACGCGCCCGTGATCTCAACCCCTACAGTGCGTCCAGTAGCAGAGACAACACCAAAGGGCAGCAGACACACCCAAGCCTGACAGCTGATGTGAGCGAGGACAGGAGTGTCGGCTAAGTCAAAGGAGCAACAAAGACTTCGGCAGATCAGCTGTGGGCAGTTGCAACATTGTGGCAAGCGCGGGACTTTGGGAAACGAGCTGAGCAAGTGTACGGGCTGAAATTGATACCCGTAAGAAAAGAGACACTCGCTTGTGACAAGGGTACAGTGGATTAGCACTACACAGGCAAGCAGGCCAACCATAGGATTGTAGGCAGACAATAAAAGACACTGCAGGCTCACGGGGGACACAGTTAATACACAGAAGGATGTGGCAAGCCTGAAGCCACATTAGGGTGAAATCCAGGAACGCAAGATTTACACATATTCGCAACCCTTGAGAGGAGACCACCAGAACAAGTAACTCCCACAGTGGGAGGCATTAACTACGGCGTGGACTTCAGCGCATGTAAGCAACTGGAATGTGCCCTAGACTATAGCTAAAGGAAGAAGTGAGCATGGCAACACAGACTCTCGTGACTCGGGAACGAGGAGCCAAGGCCAGACAATACTGCAATAAGAGCCCAGCGTCATAGGAAGAATAAAGTGGTGCAAGAGGACCACACTGGCAGGGCACCACGACAGAGCTACTGGCCCCGGCCCACACACAGAGGCAAAAATCAGAAGCACAGGATTGTGACCAACAGACGAAATAGTGCTACCAAACACTTGCCAGGCCGTGAGAAGGTAGGCCTCAAGCACAAGATGATGGAGCCCTGAGAAAGTGAGACTAGGGGATGGCACGAGACTGATACAAGGCGGGGGACGCAGGAATTAAGCCCCAATAAGAAATGCACAGATAGATAGCTGTGCTGCATGAGGAGACAGCCAAGAGAGGCACACTCCCCATAAACAAAAGACAGTGGCAAACTAGGAGGAGGGTGAAGAAATGAGGAGAACACCCCTGGTGATGAGAGCAAGAAACGGCATACAGCCAGAATAGCCGCTGCACCATAACAAGACCCATTTAGCCTCGCAAAAGGCTATTAGACAGCAGAGCCAGCAACAGACTCGTCTCACCCTGCCGAATGGCACCACAGTCCTGGAAGGACTAAACACATTCCAATAGCTGGCAAGTCCTATTGCCTGGAGAGGAGCGGCGCACAAGGGACACACGAGAAAGGAGTCTAGGAGAGACTAATCTAAGGCCCAAGCATAGAACTGGAGTAGTGCGAGGACCCCCACTAAACAGTTAAGAATTCGTGGGCCCGGGGCACGGCCAACGGCCGAATGAGGAGCATGTAGGGTCCTGCGAGCTCCTGTGCCACCGTGTGAATCCTGACAAAATCCTGCTGTGTTACCACCGGAGGCGAGAGTAACTCGGATCGCAAATGCAGTTGAGACGCCCGGGAACTGAATGGTTCATTTTACGAAGCTGAATTGAAAGAGAAACAGCTTTGAGTGCAATCGAAAAGTTCTGGTGAGAAGAAGTGTGCCCAAGATGGCCCCTGTGGTGCACTAACAGGCGAGAGGGCGGACCGATGGATGCTTGGATGCAGAGAGGTCTCATATTAACCCTCGGAGGTGAATGAGGATGCTGGAGGGTTCTTTTTTGAGCGGGGGCTGCCACGGTGTTGGGAGTACGGGAGTGCGGCAGCAAGCACAGCAGAGCCTCCTTGCCTGGGGACCTGTTGCGCACCCAGGCGGGAGGAGAGAGACAGCGGCGAGGAGGGGCCGCAGGGAGCGGACAGGTGGACGGGCTCCCCCCTGGCCCGGGGGTAGAGACTGGTGTCCCGGTCTGACAGAGGAGCACGAGTGCCGCAGGTGTGCCGGAGGCAGAGCGGGGAGTGGAGCCAGGCAGGGAGGCGTACGGCGGAGCCTCGGTGCAGGGAGGGGTCGGAGCTGTGCCTGGAGGACGCTGCGTGCAGTGGGAGCTGCCGCTGGGCTTTGAAGCTGAAGCGGCATTGAGGTGCGCCCTTCTCTCCCTCCCCTGCAAGGTAAGGGAGAATCCCGGTGCGCAGAGTGGCGGAGAGTGGTCGTTGGGTCTGGACTTGGCAAGGAGACCCCGATTGATGGCCCAGGAGAGCAGGCCCCCTCCTGAGTAGAGAGGTAACGTGCGGCAGAAGACTGAAGGCGAAGCAGGGGTGGGGGCTGCTGACGCTCCGGAGTCTGGAGAGCCTTGGAAGGCAGGAGGAGGAGAAAGGGGACTGTGGGGCGCCTTCCGTGTGGTGGGCCGAGGTGAGGAATTGCCTGGAGCCTTAAGTGGCCTTAAATAGTGGCCCGGGAACCTGGGGGGAGGAGGACCCCCCTATAGGACTAAGGGGACCTGGAGTGAATGGCCCGGCTCGGTGTAGTTTCCTGCCAGCAGACACAGGGCTAGGCAGGAAGCGGGCGGAACTGAAATTGGGAAAACTAATTGTATGGACACCTGAAGCACAAGTGGTGAGTTTGTATCTGAGGAGTGGGCCCTATAAGCCCCGTCTGACATGGGCAAAAGTCAGCAGCGGATGGACAAATACACAAATGTGAAGGATGGGGCGCATAGACAGGGTGGCCCGGACCGGCAAACGGGGGAGAGACCCTCGGGAGGGATGGAGCGTACAGTGACGCTGGACTCCCTTATGGAGGCGATACAGGCCTCTAGAACTTCTCTCCAGGAAAGCATCAATGAAGTGGATGTCTCCTTGGTGCGGGCGGACCTCTGCAAAGTATGTGAGAGGGCTACAGAAGTGGAGCAAAGGGTCAGCACGGTGGAGGACGACATTCAGACGTTTAAGAATCAAGTGGCAGGCTTGGTGGGGGCGACCCGAGTGTTGGAGGCCAGGGCAGAGGATGCGGAGGGTCGCTCCAGGCGTTGGAACATCCGCCTGGTCGGAATATCGGAAAGAGAGGAGGGCCCTAGCGCGGAGTTGTTTGTGGAGAACCTGATCCTGAAAGTGTTGGGGATCAAAGGACTATCCAATCTCTTCATGGTGGAGAGGGCCCAAAGGGTCCCTGGGTGACCACTGCCGCCAGGGGCCCCACCGAGGGTGATGGTGGCCAAGATTATGAATTTCCAGGATCAGGATGCCATCCTCCAGAACGCCCGTATAGTGGGGGTCTACGAAATAGGGAGTGCGAGGTTAGCAGATTTTTTCCGGACTTTACTTTGGAGGTGCGGGAACTCAACTTTAAGTATATGATATTCTTCCCGGCGAAGTTGAAGGTACTGTCCAGAGGGAAGGCGTGGTTCTTTACATCCCCAAAGGAGGTTTGGGACTGGTTGGACGCGGGCCCTCAAAAGACAGACCCCCAGTTGGAGGGTTCTGGACAGGCGGTACACTCAGTCACAGTGGACCGCAAATAAGGTGAAATGGGGGAGCACATAAGCTGGTATTGCAGAAGCGATATACTTGGGAGTGTAGGGGGAGTGAGATGAGGGGCTATGGTGCTGGTGGGGTAGCACGGGAGGGTTGATGGAACACCCCCGCTTACACAACGCTATTGGCTACTAACCCCGGGGGAGAGGAGCACGGGGTGTTAGGTGACCCAATGGGTCTACAGTTCAGGAGAGAGAGATTGGAGGATTGGAGTTCAGGAGGGTTGGTTTATGACCGGGAGATGGGGGAAGGGGGGAGGGGAGGGGAGAGGTGGTGGGGCGTGGAGGAGTTGTGGGGTAGAGCACCAGGCTGGGGACAGGTCTGAGAAGGGAGGGTCAGGGCAGGGGGAGTGGAAGGAAGGTATGGCACAGCAGCAAAAAGATACGGAAGATGGAGGGGGCCGGAACGGGGTATGGGTATTGGAGGTGCTGGAAGAGGAGAAGGGATAACCTGAGGAAGACACCAAATGCCTAGATGGGTAGGCTGGGAAGTCTGAAAATTGGGACGTAGAATGTTCGGGGTCTGGGGAGCTACCAGAAGAGGCAGAGAGTAGGTGAGTTCTTTAAGAGGCAGAGGATACAAGTGGCGCTGATACAGGAGACACATGCAAGTGCCGAAGTGCTGGGGAAGCTGGGGAAAATGTGGGGGGGCAAGTAATCGGTACAACATATTCAACCCAAGCCAGGGGAGTGCTCATCTGGGTGGCGAGGGGGACACCTTTGAAGGTGGACGCAGGACTAAAAGATGAGGTAGGCAGAACGGTGCTAGTGCAGGCTTCCTGGGAGGGCAAGATCATTTGTTTGGTTCATTCATATGCGCCCAACGTGGATGATAAGGACCATTTCCCCTCGGTGCTTCGCATGATGGGGGCATGTAGGGGAGAAATGATGATATGGGGCGGAGACTTTAATTGTCATCTGGATGAACGGCTAGATGGGGCTGGGGGTGCCTAAGAAGCATATGGTGGGGTCGCTTCACAGGATAATGCAGGAGATGGATCTGGTGGAGGTCTGGAGGGAGAAGCATGGGGAGGAGCGGGGCTATTCTTTATTATTCCGGGGTACATGGCTCGTGTCTGGATTACATTGTAACTGGAAGGGAGTATTGCCGACATTTTGGGGAGGTGACGTACTTGGGCCCAGTCTTGTCGGACCACTCCCCCCTTGGTGGCTCATGCGAGGCCCCCGCGGCAACTATGGTGCCTTCATCAGGAGGCACTTCTGGATGGGGACTTTGTTGGCGAACTTAGGGAAGGGATTAGGGGGTACTTCAAATAGAATGAGGGTTTGGTGGATTCTAAGGGAGTGTTGTGGGAAGCCTTTAAGGCGACTAGAAGAGGGAAGTGCCTGTCTATGATGGTAGGGATGCATAAGCGCCTCCAAGATACACTACAACGTTTAGAGGCCCAGGTGGCGAAATTAGAGGGGGAAGCAGCAGGGGGGGCGGAAGTGGGGGGGAAGTACTTGCGCAGAAGCTGGAGCATTATCAGAGAACCCTGGTAGAATTGTCGAGTTTTGATAATAGTCGGCAGGATGTTAGATTGCATGGGGAAGGGGATAAGGCGGGTAAGTTGTTGGCTTGGTTGATTGGTAGGGAACACCCGAACCGGGTTATAACTCAGCTTAAGACGAGTGCGTGTGAGGTAGTCGGGACCCAGAAAGAGATTAACGACACTTTCGTGGCATTCTACAGGGAGCTATATACGAGTGAGGAAGGGTATGTGGAGGTTGAAGGTGAGGACCTCATTGAGTCGTTGAGGCTTCCGAAACTGGGGGAGGACATGAGGCAGGGATTGGATACTCTGATAGGGGAGGGGGATATTAGATGGGCGATCCGTACAATGAAGAGAGGCACTGCGCCGGGTAGTGACGGGCTTCCGGTAGAGGTTTATTCAATGTTTGCGGACCTACTGGTGCCGCAGCTCCAGAGGGTATATGAGGAGGCATTTCAGAATGGCTGTCTCCCGGAGTCAATGAGGGAGGCAGTCATTACGGTGATCCTGAAGGAGGGGAAGGACCCGAGGGAGTGCGCGGCGTACCGTCCCATTTCCCTGCTGAATGTTGAAGGGAAAATCTTGGGAAAGATCGTAGCGGCAGGCTGGCTCGGGTGGTGCTGAGCTTGATCCATCAGGATTAGTGCGGGTTTGTTGGGGGAAGGAGCACATCAGGCAATCTTTCCCATCTACACCATATTATGGACCTAGAATAGCCTTGTTTGACGCTATGAAGGCTTTCGACTCCCTGGAGTTGAGGTGGCTGTTCCGGGAGTACGGGTATGGGGAGAACATATGTATGTGGTTGGCGCTCCTCTATAAGAAACCGTTGGCAATGGTGAGGACGAACGACTGGGTGTCGGCAACATGGGAGTTGTGGAGGGGGACGCGGCAAGGGTGTGTGGCTTCCCCGATATTATTCACCCTGGCCCTAGAGCCCCTGGCGGTGTTCCTAAGGCAGGAAATGTTTGGAGGCTGGTATCGAGGTGGGGGGGGGGGTCAGAAACACACATTGTCCCTTTATGCGGATGACTTGTTATATATGGTGGATCCCGAGGTGTACCTCCCAGAGTTTCTGGAGATATTGCGAAACTTACGATCTATGTCGGGTTTCTGGATTAATTCGGAAAAGTCGGTGCTATTTCCACTAGGGGGATTAAGAGACCGCCACTGGGGGAAGTTCCCGGGGCTGAGCATACGATGGGATATTGAGTTATTTCATTATCTGGGGATCCGGGTATTCCATGAGATGGAGGACAAGTTTGTACATAACACAGGGAGGGCTCTGGCTAGGATAAAAGATTATGCTCCGTTTTGGAAGGTTCTTCCCCTCTCTTTGATGGGTAGGGTGGCACTATGCAAAATGGTGATTTTACCGCTGTTGTTGTATTTTTTTGTCAATATACCGTATGTGGCCAAAAGAGTTTTCTTTAAGATGTTGTACGTCAAGATTAGGGAGCTACTCTCATTACCTATAGTGTACCCCAGCAGCTTTGCTGGATTTGAAGGGTTTGTTTTCTTCTCCTGCTACGAGTGAGACTCTTTTTCCCACTCTTAGGCATTTTTGCTATGTGTGTTCTAGGCTATTTTTTTGTTTAATGTCTATGGGGTTTCTCTCACCTCCATAGGAACCATCTTTATTCACGTGTTACACAGCACCCTCCGTGCAGTGACACAGGGGTGTCGTAGTGACCCCCAAACATAGACTCCATACCCTGGGACTGACTACTGTCTCCCAGGGCATGTAAAGTCCCCATTGACTTTACTAGTCAATTTTTGTGAACTAAACCAGTACAACCCATTTTACTATGGAAGTACTGGGAAGGGTTAAAAGTTTTTCCCTTATGTTTATTTTTGAGAGGGTACCGTACAGTCATTCTCTCAAAAGTTTCTGGCTGGAGGCAGTGGTTACTACCGTAAATATTCAACCGCGAATATTTTCCTATGGGATTTTCCCATTGTTCGAGGCTACCACATTTCTGACAGCCTCTAACATACCTCCGGTGTATTTTAATATTAACTTTACTCAGGTAGGTTTTATTTGCCAGAACTTTAATATAACTTCTTTCTCGTGTCTTTCTCTAAACTCCTAACCCAGGTCGGGGATCCTTTGTTCGTCCTTTTGGCGGGCTTCTGCCGAGAAGCCCTCCTTTCGGCGCCACTGAGTCTGGGGTGGGTCCATTGTGTGGGAGGGGGGAGTAGGACCCCTGGACAGGGTTGCCTCAGCAACCCATGTTGCACTCTATCCTGATAGGCTGGAGGGTCTCCCGCCAAGATGATCACTCCACTGTGTGAGTGACAGCTAGGCTGTATGAATGGGCATCTTTTTTCATAAAAGCAGGGTGCAGAGGACTGGAAGAGCAAGACGTCGCCACTGGAACTAAGAAGCCGAAGAGGAGTGAAGCCAAAGACATCTGCAACGACTGAACCCCCGGTGAAGCCCTGATGCAGCGTCTCACCACTTTTCTCCACAGGTCGAGAGAAGATCTTCATCTGCAAGAGACTTCTTCCCTTGAGCTGGTGGGGCCAACCAGTTTGCCAATCGCCTTCCCGGACCTGCCTTGGTCGAATCGTCAGTAGCCCGTACTCGGAGACCGGATAGCCAGGCACCAGTCCACCCGGACCGCGATTTATTGGAGCGTACCGTTTATTCGCCGGGCAGCACCGTGGCTGGTTTCATCCCTGGGTAGTGCAGTAACTCGAACCTTCCTCCACGACGAGAGCCTCTCTTTCTCTGCTGGATCGCCCGAACTGCAGGAACTACCAGGAACAACTGCCACTGCAGGAGCCACTTCTTCATTTATAAGGTAAATTGATCCGCCAGGCCGCCCTTTCTGCGTGGTAGTGCAGAAGGTGTTTTAAATCCTTTACCTACCTGTTGGGTTGGCCGCCCCTCTCATTTAACATTGTCTTTCACCTTCTGCATCCACCTTTTCAAATCGTTAACCAAAGACTTGACTGCAGCTATAAGAACATTTTGCCCACTGACTCTGGCACAGGCCTACTGACTCTGGCTAAATTTGTTAGAACTGCATTCTCTAGATTGCTTCTCAACTAGAAATGTGTTGGTGCACCTACTTCTTATAACCACCCTTTCCTTCCCACTTTCAAACCTTGTGAAATGCCATTTTGCTCAGTTTCCATTTATTTATTTTCTATACTGATGCACTGCCTTGCTTAATCTGGTTCACAAACTTATGGAAAGTGTTGCTAGGGTGTGTAAGAAGATATTTCTGTATAACTTGTGCTTTCCCTCCATTGTGAGAAATTCCTAGAGTGCCATTTGTGTTTGGTTTACACTGTGCCGTTTTGCTCAGTTTTCACTCTTGCTCAAACTTGTCTACAATTTACCTAGGGAGTTGTGTATACTTTCTTTGACCAAATTTAACTTGCTTTAAGAACTGTGATAGATGTGTTTAACTAGAAGTGTATAAAATAAATATATATTCTTTTACTACAAAGCTTTGGTCAGTGTTTCCTTGTTCCATAGTACTGCAGGCCTATTGTGTAAACCCTGAATACTGCTCATCTCCCTCTTGAGAGAAGTCCGACTGCTCAGCCACAGCTACCAACTAAATCTTTGTCGTACAGACTGATACCAATGGGGATTTATTGCTCTCACCTGTAGTCCTAATCTTCTGTAGTGCTCCCTAAGGGAACTGCACAGGATTCTGCCTAACATACGGGGAGACGGAGGGTGTCCCTAGATATATTGCAGAGACCTAGAGAGGAAGGTGGGCTGGGCCTCCTGGACTATGAGAAATACTTTGTGGCGGCACAATTGCAGTCGGTCCTGACATGGGACCAGCAGGGGAGGGGGAACCTCAGGGGATTGATAGATCTGCCATTGCACTGCAGACCGGTGGAATTGCTCTGGCACCCACTGGGCGATAGGGATAGAACAGTAGTGTTTGAGGCAGTGAGGGAGACGTGAAAGAAATATATGGGTGGAGAGGGGATTGGAGGGCGTTACGAAGCTGAGCTCCCATGGGGTGTGGATCAGAAGCTTCGCCAGTCCATTGGGAGGTTTGGAATACAGAGGCTTTGGGGGAAGGGATGTCAGAAGGTGGGGGAGCTTTTTGAAGATGGGAAGCTGCTTACCTGTAAGGAATGGTATCCTAAGTATGCACTACCACAGGGGTTTTTCCTAGCATATGGGGCGGTGGTTCGTAGGTTAGCGGAAGTATGGGTGGGAATTCCGGAGAAGCCGGACTCGTGTCCAGTGCTTCGAGTATTGCTGGATGGGGAGGGGGGTAGAGCGCGTATTTCGCAGAATTATAATGCCCTGCGGGTGGGAAACTCAGGGGGTGAGTTAAAGGTGTGTTTTGGGTTCGTTTCTGGGGCTGTTTAAAAATGAAAATAAAGAGTGTTTAAAAAAAAAAAAAGAATGTGTGGGCCCGCAAGGCCGTTAGTTAGAACTGCAGCCTCGTACGTGGAGGCCTACACATTAAGGAACAAACATATACAGCAAGCAGCTCCACAAGGAGCTCCGTACATGAGAAGTCAAGACCGCGGGCCAAAATCAGAACTAAATACTGCTGATAGTACGCAATCCTGAGCTGAGGACGAGCTGAACCGAGGAAATACAGAGCAATGGCTCTCAAAGGAGGCAAAGGAAAAGGCAAGCAGCCAACAATGGATATTTTTACCAAAACACAACAGACCCAGGACATGCCCACACAAGCAATGACCACCAAGCTGGAAGGCTCGACTTTGCCGAGGAGTGACCACCTGATCCTAGCAGCCATAACAGAACTGAAATCCTCATGGGGGGCCACAATGGCAGACTTGAAAGCGGCACTGGAAACGAAGATCGATGCAGTAGGGGATAGAGAGGTCAACCTACTTAGGCAAGATGTAAGAGCGCTGGCAGAACGAACGAGTGGCCTTGAGAGAGCCGTGAAAATCAAAGCAGAGGTCAGCACTACCAACGCTAAGGAGGTTCATATATTGAAACAACAAGTGGCCAACCTGGAGAACCGAGCTGAAGAAGCCGAAGGGCGAGCAAGATGCAATAATATACGCGTGGTAGGCCTGCCGGAAGGAGAAGGCGGCCTGGATCCTACGGACTATGTGGAAAATATGCTCATCCAGGAAATAGGGGCCGGCAAGCTCTTCCAGGGATTGCAATTGAACGAGCGCACAGGGCCCTAGCGAAGAGGCCCCAACCTGGAGCCCAACCCCACACAATCATAGCGAAGATATTGAATTACAGAGACAGGGAAAAGATCCTGGAATTCTTCCGGAAACAATAACACGGGCATCGGCAATGGTCACTGCATACCCGGATTATACTATGATGGTACAGAGACAACAGTACAGCTATGTGGCGGTGAAAAGAAGATTGCGGACAAAAATAAGGATTTACACAAAGGCAAAGCACACTTCTTCGACACCCCGGAGGAGGCGAGACACTGGCTGGACGCCCAGTCTGCAGACGGTCAAGAAGGAAAAGGACAGGATAAGTGACCCGGCGCCATGTTTGAAATTGTAGGGTGCGGGTGAAGTGCTAATGGACAGATCAGAAATAGGGGCAAGGAGTGCGTTAGAAAAGTGCTGAATTAATCAACTATTATGCTTAATAGGTGGACTAGTTGGACTGGACTGGAATATAGAAAAGTAAAAGGAAGCCATGAGCTACAAATGCGCTGCGAAAGAAGGCCAATATGGGAGACACCGGATGTAGACAAACTACCCCCAGTAGGTAGAGTAGTTGAAGCGCCAGTAGGGCGACATCTCCCTGCTGTGCCCAGAGTACAGGCGAGAGCCAGGAAAAGTGCTAGATGCAGGGGTGCCTGAGATCCAGGGATGGAGCTGGGCAACAGTTGGGGGGAGAGGGGGACGGAGGGATTTGGGAACTAAGTTGGGGTCGGGTAGGGAGGGGGGAGGGAGGAAGGTTGGGGAAGTTGCAGTGTTGATAGTTAGGGGAAGTTTAAGTTGGGGAACGAGCTTACAAGCAATTGCAAATGCACTCTGGGTAGAGACATGGAAGATACCGAAAGGGGGCGGGAAGAGGCTAGAATATGGGGGACCTTTAATTTCTTGGAATGTCAGGGGGCTCAAAAGCTACCTATAAAGAAATAAAGTCATAATGTACTTGAGAAGACAGAAAATAGATATAGCCCTCCTCCAAGAGACGCATCTCACAAAAGAAAAATTAGAGGTGATCCACAAAAAATGGAAGGGGACCGTCATTGGGCAACATACTCGGCATATGCCAGGGGGGTGATTACATGGGTAGCCCCGCATGTCCCATTTCAATTATTACAGTCCACAGTTGACGGGAGGATGATGGCGATACGGGGGTTGGTGGAAAATAAAGACATTTGCATAATAAACACATGCCCCGAATCAGGGCACAGTGACATACTTCAAGACCCTATTGTAATGCTCACCTGGCTCCCACGGAGGCGCTGGTCTGGTCAGGGTTGCTGTGGCATCTTCAAGCGTGATGCGCAGAATTCGGACCACCGATTGAACAGGACCCCCAAATCTTGCTTGTCGGGCCCGTAGGATTATCCTTCTGCAGATGAGAAAGGGGATTAACTGTCTGCCGAATAGTGCGCTTGCTCCCCCCTTCCCTCTTTCGTTCTTCTCTGATTCCTCCAAAACCCCCGGTTTAAGCTCACCTTATGGTTTGGAAGGATGAACTCTCCATCCTGCTTCTGGTGCAGGGGCGCGCGTTCGTCCAGTTACTTCACTGGTTTTCAGAATGGCGCTGGCACATCCACTTGACTTATCTGAGCAATACGCCGTAAGTATGAAGATGCAAGTGTGAGCCTCCTTTAATGTTGTCTTTTCTGGCCTTTATTTCAGGTGCAGAACAAAGGCGATGCGTTGAGGGGTTAAATTGCCGGTGGTAAAATCAGGTGAGTTAGTGATGAGGGCGACCCCTCTAAATGTCTTTATAATTCCCCAGTAATGTCTTTTGTCATTTCCCCATAGGGGCCGGGGTGCGGTACCTGCCAAAGATGCGGCGCCGACCCGAGATGTGGAATGATTCACCAAGAAAAGCCGGTAAGTAATATGGCTGAAAATTCGGCTTTCCGCTTGTGTTCCCTTGCTCACCTTTTGTCTCTTCTTCTCTCCCCTAGGTGCAGAGATGTGGCGACCGGTGCTGAGAGCCGCGATGGAGCCGGACGGCGTCTCGGGAACAGGTGAGTGAAGCGCGGCACTGCAGCGAGCAACGCGGTGCTTTTAAATGGAAGTCTTCCTTCAGGAATGCTGGCGTGAAGATTCCGGATGCAGGTAAGAAGGTTGAATAAGTTCTTGGTTTTCACCTTTCTCTTCTCTTATTCCCTTACAGGTGTTCCAGGTTCGAGGCGGGCGTGGCTGGAGTCCAGGTGCAGGAGCAGACACAGTGAGCGTTCAGCTGCTGGGATGCAGAACAACGCGAAGCACGTGTGGCTGTCCGGGCGTGGCTTAAATAGCTTAGGAAGAAGTTCCAGGTGAGTATTCTTCCACAGCCCCACCCAAGTAACAAAATAGTTCCATCAGAAAAATAGTTCCTCCTAAGCCTCATTTGGCTTGGTTCTTCATGCAGCCTGGTCTGCTTCAGGTAAGTGCACCAAACACTTCCCCTTATGAGCCTGGCGCTTATGGCGCCAGGACTGATGTCCAACATGAGCCTGGCGCCAACGGCGCCAGGACAGAGTCCAAAGAGCCCCTATAAAGGGCCGCTGGGCTTTTACCCGGGGGCGTGATGCCTGCTCCCTGGGGTGCTGGGCCTGGCCTGGTGCTCCGGGGGTAAGCATCATGACACCTATACAATAAATGGAACTTGTATATGGGGGGGGGGAGTCGTCCCTGCAGCCAAGGCCCTACCTGCTCTGTTGACAGATTTCCAACTAGAAGAGACATGGAGGGCGCACCAACCACAGGATAGACAATATTCACATTACTCTGGATTGGAGCGTACCGTTTATTCGCCGGGCAGCACCGTGGCTGGTTTCATCCCTGGGTAGTGCAGTAACTCGAACCTTCCTCCACGACGAGAGCCTCTCTTTCTCTGCTGGATCGCCCGAACTGCAGGAACTACCAGGAACAACTGCCACTGCAGGAGCCACTTCTTCATTTATAAGGTAAATTGTTCCGCCAGGCCGCCCTTTCTGCGTGGTAGTGCAGAAGGTGTTTTAAATCCTTTACCTACCTGTTGGGTTGGCCGCCCCTCTCATTTAACATTGTCTTTCACCTTCTGCATCCACCTTTTCAAATCGTTAACCAAAGACTTGACTGCAGCTATAAGAACATTTTGCCCACTGACTCTGGCACAGGCCTACTGACTCTGGCTAAATTTGTTAGAACTGCATTCTCTAGATTGCTTCTCAACTAGAAATGTGTTGGTGCACCTACTTCTTATAACCACCCTTTCCTTCCCACTTTTAAACCTTGTGAAATGCCATTTTGCTCAGTTTCCATTTATTTATTTTCTATACTGATGCACTGCCTTGCTTAATCTGGTTCACAAACTTATGGAAAGTGTTGCTAGGGTGTGTAAGAAGATATTTCTGTATAACTTGTGCTTTCCCTCCATTGTGAGAAATTCCTAGAGTGCCATTTGTGTTTGGTTTACACTGTGCCGTTTTGCTCAGTTTTCACTCTTGCTCAAACTTGTCTACAATTTACCTAGGGAGTTGTGTATACTTTCTTTGACCAAATTTAACTTGCTTTAAGAACTGTGATAGATGTGTTTAACTAGAAGTGTATAAAATAAATATATATTCTTTTACTACAAAGCTTTGGTCAGTGTTTCCTTGTTCCATAGTACTGCAGGCCTATTGTGTAAACCCTGAATACTGCTCATCTCCCTCTTGAGAGAAGTCCGACTGCTCAGCCACAGCTACCAACTAAATCTTTGTCGTACAGACTGATACCAATGGGGATTTATTGCTCTCACCTGTAGTCCTAATCTTCTGTAGTGCTCCCTAAGGGAACTGCACAGGATTCTGCCTAACATACGGGGAGACGGAGGGTGTCCCTAGATATATTGCAGAGACCTAGAGAGGAAGGTGGGCTGGGCCTCCTGGACTATGAGAAATACTTTGTGGCGGCACAATTGCAGTCGGTCCTGACATGGGACCAGCAGGGGAGGGGGAACCTCAGGGGATTGATAGATCTGCCATTGCACTGCAGACCGGTGGAATTGCTCTGGCACCCACTGGGCGATAGGGATAGAACAGTAGTGTTTGAGGCAGTGAGGGAGACGTGAAAGAAATATATGGGTGGAGAGGGGATTGGAGGGCGTTACGAAGCTGAGCTCCCATGGGGTGTGGATCAGAAGCTTCGCCAGTCCATTGGGAGGTTTGGAATACAGAGGCTTTGGGGGAAGGGATGTCAGAAGGTGGGGGAGCTTTTTGAAGATGGGAAGCTGCTTACCTGTAAGGAATGGTATCCTAAGTATGCACTACCACAGGGGTTTTTCCTAGCATATGGGGCGGTGGTTCGTAGGTTAGCGGAAGTATGGGTGGGAATTCCGGAGAAGCCGGACTCGTGTCCAGTGCTTCGAGTATTGCTGGATGGGGAGGGGGGTAGAGCGCGTATTTCGCAGAATTATAATGCCCTGCGGGTGGGAAACTCAGGGGGTGAGTTAAAGGTGTGTTTTGGGTTCGTTTCTGGGGCTGTTTAAAAATGAAAATAAAGAGTGTTTAAAAAAAAAAAAAAGAATGTGTGGGCCCGCAAGGCCGTTAGTTAGAACTGCAGCCTCGTACGTGGAGGCCTACACATTAAGGAACAAACATATACAGCAAGCAGCTCCACAAGGAGCTCCGTACATGAGAAGTCAAGACCGCGGGCCAAAATCAGAACTAAATACTGCTGATAGTACGCAATCCTGAGCTGAGGACGAGCTGAACCGAGGAAATACAGAGCAATGGCTCTCAAAGGAGGCAAAGGAAAAGGCAAGCAGCCAACAATGGATATTTTTACCAAAACACAACAGACCCAGGACATGCCCACACAAGCAATGACCACCAAGCTGGAAGGCTCGACTTTGCCGAGGAGTGACCACCTGATCCTAGCAGCCATAACAGAACTGAAATCCTCATGGGGGGCCACAATGGCAGACTTGAAAGCGGCACTGGAAACGAAGATCGATGCAGTAGGGGATAGAGAGGTCAACCTACTTAGGCAAGATGTAAGAGCGCTGGCAGAACGAACGAGTGGCCTTGAGAGAGCCGTGAAAATCAAAGCAGAGGTCAGCACTACCAACGCTAAGGAGGTTCATATATTGAAACAACAAGTGGCCAACCTGGAGAACCGAGCTGAAGAAGCCGAAGGGCGAGCAAGATGCAATAATATACGCGTGGTAGGCCTGCCGGAAGGAGAAGGCGGCCTGGATCCTACGGACTATGTGGAAAATATGCTCATCCAGGAAATAGGGGCCGGCAAGCTCTTCCAGGGATTGCAATTGAACGAGCGCACAGGGCCCTAGCGAAGAGGCCCCAACCTGGAGCCCAACCCCACACAATCATAGCGAAGATATTGAATTACAGAGACAGGGAAAAGATCCTGGAATTCTTCCGGAAACAATAACACGGGCATCGGCAATGGTCACTGCATACCCGGATTATACTATGATGGTACAGAGACAACAGTACAGCTATGTGGCGGTGAAAAGAAGATTGCGGACAAAAATAAGGATTTACACAAAGGCAAAGCACACTTCTTCGACACCCCGGAGGAGGCGAGACACTGGCTGGACGCCCAGTCTGCAGACGGTCAAGAAGGAAAAGGACAGGATAAGTGACCCGGCGCCATGTTTGAAATTGTAGGGTGCGGGTGAAGTGCTAATGGACAGATCAGAAATAGGGGCAAGGAGTGCGTTAGAAAAGTGCTGAATTAATCAACTATTATGCTTAATAGGTGGACTAGTTGGACTGGACTGGAATATAGAAAAGTAAAAGGAAGCCATGAGCTACAAATGCGCTGCGAAAGAAGGCCAATATGGGAGACACCGGATGTAGACAAACTACCCCCAGTAGGTAGAGTAGTTGAAGCGCCAGTAGGGCGACATCTCCCTGCTGTGCCCAGAGTACAGGCGAGAGCCAGGAAAAGTGCTAGATGCAGGGGTGCCTGAGATCCAGGGATGGAGCTGGGCAACAGTTGGGGGGAGAGGGGGACGGAGGGATTTGGGAACTAAGTTGGGGTCGGGTAGGGAGGGGGGAGGGAGGAAGGTTGGGGAAGTTGCAGTGTTGATAGTTAGGGGAAGTTTAAGTTGGGGAACGAGCTTACAAGCAATTGCAAATGCACTCTGGGTAGAGACATGGAAGATACCGAAAGGGGGCGGGAAGAGGCTAGAATATGGGGGACCTTTAATTTCTTGGAATGTCAGGGGGCTCAAAAGCTACCTATAAAGAAATAAAGTCATAATGTACTTGAGAAGACAGAAAATAGATATAGCCCTCCTCCAAGAGACGCATCTCACAAAAGAAAAATTAGAGGTGATCCACAAAAAATGGAAGGGGACCGTCATTGGGCAACATACTCGGCATATGCCAGGGGGGTGATTACATGGGTAGCCCCGCATGTCCCATTTCAATTATTACAGTCCACAGTTGACGGGAGGATGATGGCGAAACGGGGGTTGGTGGAAAATAAAGACATTTGCATAATAAACACATGCCCCGAATCAGGGCACAGTGACATACTTCAAGACCCTATTGTAATGCTCACCTGGCTCCCACGGAGGCGCTGGTCTGGTCAGGGTTGCTGTGGCATCTTCAAGCGTGATGCGCAGAATTCGGACCACCGATTGAACAGGACCCCCAAATCTTGCTTGTCGGGCCCGTAGGATTATCCTTCTGCAGATGAGAAAGGGGATTAACTGTCTGCCGAATAGTGCGCTTGCTCCCCCCTTCCCTCTTTCGTTCTTCTCTGATTCCTCCAAAACCCCCGGTTTAAGCTCACCTTATGGTTTGGAAGGATGAACTCTCCATCCTGCTTCTGGTGCAGGGGCGCGCGTTCGTCCAGTTACTTCACTGGTTTTCAGAATGGCGCTGGCACATCCACTTGACTTATCTGAGCAATACGCCGTAAGTATGAAGATGCAAGTGTGAGCCTCCTTTAATGTTGTCTTTTCTGGCCTTTATTTCAGGTGCAGAACAAAGGCGATGCGTTGAGGGGTTAAATTGCCGGTGGTAAAATCAGGTGAGTTAGTGATGAGGGCGACCCCTCTAAATGTCTTTATAATTCCCCAGTAATGTCTTTTGTCATTTCCCCATAGGGGCCGGGGTGCGGTACCTGCCAAAGATGCGGCGCCGACCCGAGATGTGGAATGATTCACCAAGAAAAGCCGGTAAGTAATATGGCTGAAAATTCGGCTTTCCGCTTGTGTTCCCTTGCTCACCTTTTGTCTCTTCTTCTCTCCCCTAGGTGCAGAGATGTGGCGACCGGTGCTGAGAGCCGCGATGGAGCCGGACGGCGTCTCGGGAACAGGTGAGTGAAGCGCGGCACTGCAGCGAGCAACGCGGTGCTTTTAAATGGAAGTCTTCCTTCAGGAATGCTGGCGTGAAGATTCCGGATGCAGGTAAGAAGGTTGAATAAGTTCTTGGTTTTCACCTTTCTCTTCTCTTATTCCCTTACAGGTGTTCCAGGTTCGAGGCGGGCGTGGCTGGAGTCCAGGTGCAGGAGCAGACACGGTGAGCGTTCAGCTGCTGGGATGCAGAACAACGCGAAGCACGTGTGGCTGTCCGGGCGTGGCTTAAATAGCTTAGGAAGAAGTTCCAGGTGAGTATTCTTCCACAGCCCCACCCAAGTAACAAAATAGTTCCATCAGAAAAATAGTTCCTCCTAAGCCTCATTTGGCTTGGTTCTTCATGCAGCCTGGTCTGCTTCAGGTAAGTGCACCAAACACTTCCCCTTATGAGCCTGGCGCTTATGGCGCCAGGACTGATGTCCAACATGAGCCTGGCGCCAACGGCGCCAGGACAGAGTCCAAAGAGCCCCTATAAAGGGCCGCTGGGCTTTTACCCGGGGGCGTGATGCCTGCTCCCTGGGGTGCTGGGCCTGGCCTGGTGCTCCGGGGGTAAGCATCATGACACCTATACAATAAATGGAACTTGTATATGGGGGGGGGGGAGTCGTCCCTGCAGCCAAGGCCCTACCTGCTCTGTTGACAGATTTCCAACTAGAAGAGACATGGAGGGCGCACCAACCACAGGATAGACAATATTCACATTACTCTGCCCCACAAAACTTGTATACAAGATTAGACTACATGTTCGCAACACAGGAAATGATAGCAGAAGTAGTACAGACAGAATACAAGGCAAGGGGTCCTATCAGACCATTCGCCACTGGTCCTAATATGGCAATACCGACCCCCAAGAGCCAAGATACCAACTTGGCGACTCAGAGCTGAAGCACTAAAGGATACGAGGTTTAGGGAAGACCTGAGATAAGAGATTGTAAGGTATTTTGAGACTAATACTGGGAGCGTGAAGTCAGCCGGTACACTATAGGAAGCCTTCAAGGTAGTAGTGAGAGGGATAGCGATAGCTAAAACCAAAGGGCTGCAGGGGGGCATACTAAGAGATCTGTAGCAGGCAGAAACCAAACTAGAGATAACCTTCAGCAAGGGAGGGAGCACGAAAGTAGATGCCAAAACTATAAGCCAACTGCAACAGGAATGTGCACAACACTGGGAGAGACTATGGAACTATAAAAAGTATGTAGAAAGTCAACACGCGGGAGGAGACAAACCGGGAAGGATGCTGGCATGGTGATACAAAAGGGAGACCCCCAGACCCATGATCAGGGCAATAATAGGGGAAGAGGGGCAGGTAGCAGACACCCAAGAGGGTATTAATCAGGAGTTCCTAGAATATTACCGGAAATTATATGAGGACAACGAAGAGAGCGACAGCCGGGAAAAAATGGACACACTGGAGGACATAGGCTTGCCAAGAATAAGCGAGGCGGAGCAAGAGGACCTAGATGCCCCAATCACACTAGGAGAGCTAGAAGAGGTGGTAGTGCAGCTACCCACTAGTAAGACTCTAGGGGCTGATGGGCTCCCCAGTGAATTTTATAAAATGTACAAAAGCGAGGTACTTCTCCCGCTGCTAACAATGCTAAATGAAGCATACTAGACAGGAAGGCTACCAGAGTCCCTAAGAGAAGCAATTATTATTCCACTCCTCAAACCCAACAAGCCAGGTAAGGATTGCGGATCATTCAAACCGCTATCGATGTTGAATCAAGATAGCAAAATACTCACAGCGGAATTGGCAAACAGAATGAAACGGATCATTAATAAACTAATACACCCAGATCAAACAGGATACGTCCCACGCAGGAATATATCTGACAACCTTAGACGACTTCACCGGGTTATAGAATACACAAAAGACGACTCGGGTGAAATGGCCATTGTAACACTAGATGCAATTAAGACCTTTGACTCACTCAAATGGCCCTGGTTGATTGCAGCTCTGACAAACTATGGGATAGGACCAGGGTACCTCCAATGGGTTAAACTACTGTATAGTGCACGGGTAGCCAGAGTAAAAACAAGAGCTATCATCTCTGGAAGCTGGCAGCTGAGCAGGGGCACTAGACAGGGATGCCCGTGGTCCCCAATGCTTTACATTCTAGCACTGGAGCCCCTGGCAATATGCCTGTGACAGCAGTACGAGGTAATAGGAATCAGAACATAAGGGGTGCCACACTTAATTTCACTATATGTAGATGACATGCAGCTATATTTAAGATACCCTGAGGAAAATCTCCAATATATTTTGGAGGTGATGGAGAGATTTGCGCTGTTATCCGGAATAGCAGTGAATGCCAGGAAATAATGCATATTCCCACTAGGGAGTTATGTAGGAATCCCACACAACCAATTACCGGTCTTTCAAATACCATGGGAACCAAATACATTCAGATACCTGGGAATAGATATTTATCACACGGTAGAAGCGGAACATCGGCACAACACCGACAAAGCGGTACAGAAAATTGAAAACAGTATGCGGTTCTGGTCCAAGCGCCCCTTGGCAATGATGGGAAGAGGGGCGCTGATGAAGATTGTGGTATTACCGAGATTATTACATTATTTCGGGAACATACCATACCTGATACCGGGCGATTTTTTTATGAAGCTACAGAGCATATGCAGAGGATTTTTATGGCATGGGACTAGGAATAGAATTGCCCTTTGGAAGTTGCAGAATACACATGATAAAGGGGGGGATAAAACTGCCAAACTACGAGATCTACTATCTAGCTAGTCAACTACAATATGTGGCCAAATGGTTATCAGAAGACCCCACCACAGAATCGAGACTGTTGAGATCAGAATGTGCCCCGTTTTTCCTTAAAGAGATGATATGGCTGCCCAAATCAGAGTTGAAAGAGCGCTCAAAGATGCTGGTGTTGGGATGGGAAGTATGCATGTCAGGCTATGGAGAACCCAACTCTGTGTTCGCCACAGATACCGTTGGTCGCACTGGCAGGAGGGGATGAGCAACTAATAAAGACAATTAGGAGGCACTGGGAACCGGTGGGTATTGCAACGCAAGGCTACAACAAATACAGCTATATATAACCCACAGAGAAAGCAGGAATGATCCACATGATTTGGGCATGCCCAGAAATTGGGAAATTCTGGGAAGAAGTAGCTCACCGGCTAGATGAAAAGGGGATCAAAATAAATGTCGAATCAGCGTGGGCATGTTTGATAGGAGGATTCCCTAGGCCACGCCAGCAAAAAAATGTGAGTAAATTAAAAGACTTGGCATACATACTTGCCAAGCATAGAATTGCCATGGGATGGAAGGCATGCAATAGACCTAGGATAGAAGTCTGGTGGAGAGACGTCCAAAAATGGACCGAAGCTGAAACAGCAGTATGGAAGGAAACGGGCTGAAAAGGAGGGGTGGAGGAAGCAGAATCCCTGACGGCTTGGAAGTACTTAGTAGCCACATTATACGGGCCCACCCAGGACTCTGATGAGGGCATAAGAAAAGGAACCCCTGAAGAAGGAACAGATGCAAATGAGGAAGCAGAGTAGGCTCGGATGGGGGGGGAGGGAGCGGATAGGCAGCAGACATGAATATAAATGCAATTGATGGAACATAACGATATGTACTGTAAGTCTGCTGTGTATTGTTCTGTTGTAATAAAATTAATAAAACTGTTAAAAAAAAATAATAACTAATATGGCACAATCCCCACTTACATACATTGTGCTTGGACATAATACCCACGGACATAATACCCACAGAACACATTGAGTGGGGCGACAAAATTGAAAAAAAAGAAAGGGCAAAGAAAAATAAAAAAAGTAATACATTAAAAGCACACGGGTTTCACAGGGCATTCAAATGGTTCAGAAGGAGGAGCATTTGGGACTAGAGGAGGAAAACATAACTGTAGGAGTGGCTCAGGGGCTATGTCCAATCCGGCCACGACCATTAGCCACACTGTGGATATAGTAATACATTCAATACTAGCACTAAAAATTGTGCTTCTGAATACCAGATCACTAATTAAGCATGCCTTGGAAGTTGCTACTTACATTATGGAGTGCAATATTGACGTCTGTACACTCATTGAAACCAGATGCTATGACGCAGCAGGTCCCTCGTTGGGGCTAGCTATCCCAGAGGGGTATCGCATGCTGCGGCAAAACAGAAGGGAAGGAAGAGGCAGGAGGGTGGGTGGGGTTGCCTTAATCTTTAAATAAAATCTGGAAATTTGTGAGGTAGACCGTCAAGTCATTGTTCGTACAGAATTGAAGCACGTTAAAATTGGTATTAATGCAGAAACCACAATTAATATGCTTTTGATACATAGATACCTTTGCTAGGGTCAGATTTCCCTATTCAACTGAGTAATCTTTCATTACCCTTCCTTAAACCCAACACTAAATTTGTAGTTCTGGATGACTTCAATTAATGGTTGGGGTTGTAATACGGATACATTAGCTACTGTGTTGGAAGACTCAAATTTTGAGAGAACAGGAAACTCCACATGAACAGAATAGTGACATTCCATTGAAAGATGCTGCCTGGTGTGCATCAATCCAGGATGTCATGATGGGCAAACTGGATAGGTTCAAGAAAGATATTGAAAATAAAAAGACAAATCTAAATATGCCAATCAGTGTATGTGAATTGGAGACACCTGTACAGAGAGTCTCCCTGCATCAGTTTAACTTCTCCCCCATATCAGAAACGGAACTGGCGAACATCATTGATCATCTTAAAACTACAAGATTTAAGGGTGATCCTTGCACAGCAAAGATCATAAAATCATGTTCTCCCATCTTAATCAACTCCCTGAGCAAATTTGTAAATGCCTCCTTTATAGAAAACCATGTCCTTTTGGGGATTAAAAAGGCTTGGATAACCCCTCTACTGAAGAAACCAGGATTATGTCCCAAAATGGCTACGAACTACCGGCCTGTTACGAATACACCATTCCTTCTAAAAATCTTGGATCGCGGGTCATATGTTCGAATTGCGGTCCACTTGAATAGACATTTGATCCTAAATAAATATCAATCTGGTTTTAGACAGGGTCACGGGACAGAAACAGCGCTTCTGGAATTGAAATCCTAGTTACTTGACTCCATGGACAAAGGCCAGGCCTTGCTTCTCATGTTATTAGATTTATCTGTGATTTTGGACCTGGTTGATCATTCCATTCTAATCACCAGGCTGAAGGAAGTGGTACATTTTTCAGATAGCGCTGCACAGTGGTTCACCTCCTTTCGGAGTGATAGTGCAGAGTGTATAGTGGAAAGGTGGAGGCGATCCCAGCTATACTGGCTTATGGTGTCCCCAGGGGCTAGGGCCCCCTCCCTCTATAATATTTTTACAGTGCCTTTCTTTGATCTCTTAGAACAGAACGGTATTGCTTTTGCAAACTACGCAAATGACACTCAATGCGACATACCTCTTACAGGATTACATGAAGAGGATGAACATACCATAAATAAGGTAAATGGCCTTAAAAAAACCTGGATGCTGCAGAATGGATTAGCATTAAATAAAGAAAAAACAGAATTTACGGTAGTTGGTACTCAGAAAAAGATTCTTAAAAGTTAAGACCAGCTTATGAATGCTTTTCTATCGCAGATTGCAACATTGCTACTAAAATGAAAGTGAAAACTCTAGGCATAGTACTTGACCAGAATCTAAATATGAAAACGCAATTTAGTAGTCTGGTCTCCTCCTCGGCCTACTATATAACGGTGTTAGCCCACCTCTGGCCCTTTATTTCTCGGAAGAATGCTGAGATAATTGTAAGGGCCCTTGTAGGGTCAAAGATTGATTATTGTAGCAGTCTTCTGATTGGCATTTCAAAATTTGAATGTAACCATCTTCAGGTGATTGAGAACAGCGTCAGAGTGGTTAAGTGCCTTAAATGGAGAGATCACGTTTCGGAGTCAAGACAGAGTTTGCATTTGTTGCCGGTGGAATCAAGGTTACAGTATTGCTTGCTTTTCGTCACTCACAAATGTCGTGTTGTACCTATGCCAGCTTACTTGAAGGAGTTGCTGACTGAGAAATATAATGCGAGATCTCTTAGATCTAATAACACACATCAACTGAAGATACCTACCTGTAACTCCAGTAAGGCAATGAAAGGGTAATTTGTTAAAGCTGCACCAAGGGCTTGGAATGCCCTTCCGCTTCACCTAAGAGGAACAAAATCAACAGCAGTATTCAGGAAACAATTTAAAACGCTATTCTTTTAAGTTCTCTTTTTCATGTATCTAAACATTCAGGTCCTTTCCTGGTCTAGGTTCGTTTTATAACTTTGATTTATTTGTACTTGGTTGTCTCCCGAGTGTGTGTCCTTAAGCCTCTGGGTCCCTTGGTTGCATGTTATAAATGCCATAAACTAAAGCAAAGTGAAAAAATAAAATGTACACATACCCTCCCCCCACCAGACTTCCTACACTAATCTACTTCACACGCAAATGATTAAATACCTACCCACCATAGAGGCTGTTAAAAGGTGACCAGAGTTCTGAGTAATCATCCTCTATTTAGTTTTTAAACAAGACCTTCTCAAAGTCAGATAAAACTTGCACATCACTCACCCAACTCTAGACTTGCATTTTTTTAAAATGTTTTCCACAATTTTAATATTTGTTTTACAGCCATTACTAGCACTTTGTCATCCATTGACCATATTGCCTGGCAATCTTACACCGTCCTCCATTAGCTAGTAAAAGGACTTGAAAAGGCATCCTAGGAAAGGTCACTGATAATACTGTAGTCATTCTGTCCAATACAACCCCCAAAAATTCCTTCGCCCTAGAACAATCCCACAACATATGCAAAAGAGTACCCCTCTCCTTACCACAACCTCAGCAAACAGCATTTTCAATGAAGCCCAAACCATGGATACGCACCGCAGTCCAGTACAGACATTTCAAAACTCTCTGATGTGCAAGTCTCAAATTCAGATCCAACTTACTCCAAAACCTACTCGTCCTATCTGCCCCCATTCCTTATCCAAAATTTCACAACCCAGGTACTCTTCCCAAATCCCCTTCAATTCTTTCCAGGAATGATCAATGAGAGGATCCACGGGCATTAGCTTAACATATGTTGATACCATACGTGCTGATGTAGCAAATGTAGCACACCCTGCCGGTTCATCCTGTATTGACATAACATGCCTAGTCTCTGTAAGAAAAGAGCCTCAAGTCCATTAAATCTAACTCTCTCTACTGCTCAGACCCTATAACCGTTGCAGTTCCTCAAAAGGTACCATTTGTCCATTCCGCAGCACATCCCCTATCTCATGTATTCCCCTTGAAACGCACCTATGCTAATACAATGTCCTATTAGCAGTTTGAAGAACAGGATTCTGCCAGACGGAGGCTTTATAAGGAAGATAGACACTACCTTCAACACTAGATAGCCACCAATTAAGAATTTCTCTAGTCACAGTAGTCGTGGACAACTACTCAACCACATTCAGTATCTTCGTCATTGGGTAAATATTGCTCAATTTATGAGGTTTAAAGGTTCCCCTCTCAATTGATAACCAAAAAGGTTCATAGAGATTTGCAGGGGATATATAATGTGCAGCTTTCTTCAGTATGAAACATCTGTAATATTTATCCATATCAGGGTAACCAAACCGCCTCTCCTGTACACTACGTAATAGAATGAACATCAGGATTTATTTTTTATTTCCATCCCATTTTATGTGAACCTCAATGGTATGTACTGTATAATATAAAGAACTTTTGGTAACAGAGTCATCTATATTGCATTGACTTTAGCCCAGATTCCCACTTTATGTCCTTCTTCAAAGTCTCTGCTAGCCTATTTAGGTTGAGTTGTACAATTATCTTCAGATCACTGATCAAGTAAATCCCTAAATACTTCACATGTGAATCTGACCACTTACAGTTAAAAGCTGCAAAATGCCCTCTCATACAGGCCGCTAAAAGTGGGAAAACCTCTCCTTTGTCCCAGTTAACTTTGTGGCCCGGAATTTCGCCTACCTTCTGAAAAGCATTCTTCAAAATTGCACTTCCTTCTTCTGGGTTAGAAAATGTAACCACCATGTCATCTGCGTAAGAGAGAACCTTGACCTCAACTTCCCCAAACTTTAATCCTCTTATTCTTTGTTCATCCTGGATATGAACCGCCAAAGGTTCTAATACATTATTGGACAAAAAGGGCGACAGATGGCAACACTGCCTTGTACCCTGTGTAAGAGCAAACATGTCCGATAATTATTCACCCAAATTGTAGCCCTCACTGCATCATGTAGACAACAAACCGCCTTAAGAAAATTAGTGCCAAAACCATTCTTTCTCATGGTAAATTTCCAAAATTCACAGTTGACTGTCAAAAGCCTTCTCTGCATCGATGAATATCAACACAGTATCCAGAGTCTGTTTGGCAAAGACCCATTATATCAATAATGGTCCTTATATTATCATACCCAAACCTACCCCTCATAACTCCAACCTGAGATGCATGAATTAGACTCCCAATACATTGATCCAGCCTATTCGCTAAAATTTTAGCAAATATTTTCACATCGACCTTAAGTAGTGATAATTTCCAAATCTTTTGTGGTCTCTTCCCGGCTTTGGCATCAAAGTGATCATGGCCTCTTGCATAGAAGGACATCCTCTCCCATCCTTAAACAACTCACCTAGAATGGGTACTAGAGTTGATCCAAATGTTTTGTAAAACTCTAGAGGCATGCAATCTAAACCTGGAGACTTTCCAACATTAAGCTGCTCAATTGCTAACAGATTTTCCTCAAGCATTATTTGTTCTTCCAAACCAGCACATTCTTCTCGACTCAACAAAGAAATTTCAATAGACCCATAAAAGTCATCAGAGTCGGAAACAAATGGAAATATGTCTTCCGTATATATTGATGCATAAAATGACCGGAAACTCTTACATGTCAACATTTTTCACTTTCACTATCAATTGTCCATGTTCATCCTCTATTCCCTGAATATACGACTTTTCACTCATCCTCTTCAATCTGTTATCTAACAATCTGCCACTCTTGTCCCCATTTTACCAGTACATTTGTTTCATGAACAAATAGAATTTTCCGCCACTGAGCTAGTTTTATTAGCTAAGGTTTCCTGGGCTCGATTCATTCTTAGACGATCTGTAACATTCACAGTTTGTGCATACTTTTGCTGCAAACCAGATAGCTCTGTTTGGAGAGATTTCAATTCTATCAGATCTCTTTTCCTAACATACCGGTACAAGGTCCTATTAATTAGTTCACCTCTTACAGCTGCCTTGAAACTATGCCACACAATCATGGAGTTTGCAGACCCTATATTATCCTTAGAAAAAAACCTCAATGAAAGTTTGGATACCTGACGCTACATCAATTTCCATAAAAATCCCTGTTTTGAGCCGCCACTTTACAAACGTAGACCTCTCTCGACCAAAATCCAAACAAAGGTCTACTAAGGTATGATCTGAAATCTCCCTTTCCCTAATGCCTACACCCAAAGACCTGTCTAATAACTTATTGGATATTAAAATGTAGTCTAATGTTGAGAATTAATCATGAACTGGGGGATAGAACTTGTACTACTTAATGGATGCATGTAAAGCCCTCCATACATCCACTAAGTGAAAACTATGAAGAAAAGGGCTACATTCCTTGCATACTCTTAATCTGCATTTGCCAGTATGATCCATTTTATGGTCAAAAACGCAGTGAAAATCACCCCCCAAAATGAGTGACTCTTCACGCAGTAACTGCGTTATTACCTTAAAAAAGACCTTACCCTTGAGCAAGGACCATACACAAATCCCACAGTCAGGGCCCTTGCATTATAATTCAAATCCACAAAAATCATCTGGCCTTCACCATCCATAGCTACTCTATCAACCATGACATTCATACCTTTCCTAAATAGGATGCTAACTCCTCCCGACCTTGTTGAGAAGCAATTCGACAATTTACGTGGGTATCTTTCACAAGTCAAAAATGTCCTGTCCTCATTAGTCAAATGCGTTTCTTGTAAAAAGACGGTCTGCTCTCGCTTGTCATATCCTAGCCATCACCTTCCTCCTCTTCCACAGGCAATTAAGCCCTTTAACATTCCATTTCACAAGCATCAGTTCAGTCATTCATCCCAAGTCAAAAGCTAGTTTCCTACAACCATACAGCTCTATAAATGTCCCAATTTGCTAGTCTTCTTAACCAGCTTTTATTTTTAGTTGATAGGATTCCACCGCCATACAACATATGAAATACAACTGCCTAATAATTTTCAGACTAATTCTGCAAATACCTTTAAAAAAATGTACCAAAACATAGTTGTTGGTAGAGACTGTGGGGGGGGAGGGGTGTGGACCAAGATGGTCACGTGCTGAGGGTGCTCTGTCTTCCCCTGTTCCCCCAGACAGGCCTACTGGTGAGAGAATGGGGGGGGGGGGAATCAGACACCAGCCCCTGATGGGAAGCTAAAGGAGATGCCGTTTGGTGTCACGCAGACCAGTGCTTTGTGGATCTGCTTCTGGCCCCGATCAGAGTGGGAACCCGCGCTTCTGTGTTTCTGGCCTGTGACGGGCCCATGGATAGTGGTAGTCATTGAGGACGCTGTGCCACAGCTTGGCAGCACCTAGGCCTGGTGTTGGAGGAGACAGCGGAGGGCTACCAACCTTCGGCGAAGCCACCAAAGTGTATCGTGGACGGATTTGGCCATGTCAGGAGCAGCGGGGCTCGTGGCTGGCATGAGCACGTACGGAGGGGCACGAGCTGAGACCATTCCATCTAAAGTGGGAGACCGCAGTGGCAGGCCTCCAGACATTCCCTGTCGAGGAGGACAAGTTCCCTGTCAAGGAGAGCATGGTGGCCCTGGTGCCCTGCAAGCATTTATATCCGCTTACAGCGGTTGTCTGCCCCTACCTTTGCCTGGGCGCTGATTCTGGGCTGCCGACATCTCCCCCGCTGCTGGCGGCGACGCTCCGGCACAGGACACGTTCCCACACCTGAGGTTCCCCCTGTCTGGGGAGTGCTGGATCCGGGGTGCATGGGAGGCACCTACCAACATCCTCTTTGTGTACTTGGGAGCCTAGAGTTGCAGCCACATCCTTGGGGGTCCATAGGCCATGGAGTCTGGCTTGGTAGGGGAGGGGTTGTGGGTCTGCTGAACGAGCCTCAGCCTGGAGCCAGGGCTAGAGTAATTGCAAAGTCCAGTTTGGAGACAGAGGGAGAAACATGCAGCGCGAGTGGGCCCCTGTTGGCGGGGACTAGGAGCGCAATGGGCCCTTGGAGTTTGGTGGGAAGGCCCACAGGCCCTGGCTGGTGAAACTTTGGCAGACCTGGCAAAGAAGTACTGGCAGCAGTGACTATGTGGATGGTTGGGTAGGGATTCCCCCCCCCCCAGCGCAGTTTTCATTTTGCCACAGTGGCCCAGTAATATCCAGAAGGGGGCCTGTGAGGCTGGTTACGGCTGTGGTGGACATTTTCCTTAGGAGCAGTCTGTGGGTATGTGTGTGGCACTGCTCCTCAGCCCCTGGTGTGATTGTGATGGTTGACACACTGTCGGCTAGGTTCGGAGGAGGCACAGGGGCCCTGGAACAATTTTGCAGGCTTGAGGCGATGGAGAAGGAAGGGATGGACATGCCCTTAAAGGTGAAGGCAGGAGGTGAACCATTGGTCTCGTCTACAAAGGATGAAATGAAGGACATTTTGCAGGAAATACGAGCTGTTAGTCCGCTTTCTATCTCTCATTAGACAGAGCCCGGCATTTAACTATGGTGAGCTATTGTGGCTCTCTGAAGGCTCAGCAGCGCTTGTTGCTTATGCGTGTGCCCCTGATTCATTTTGTGGAGATTTGGAGTCGCTGTACCTAGATGGCGAGTGTTTGGCAATAATATTGTCCTTCTGTGGTTATACTGAATGGGGTGACATCAGACTAGTGTGCTGTCGGGAGACTTCATCATTCTAATTTTCGTCTCTGTGTTGTTCAAAGCATTTTTACTTTAAGTGGTACGAGTAACCGTATGACCGGTTGTTAAGGGATTTACAATAGTGTCCCGGCTGATACGTTGCAAGTTACGGGTCATCGCAATAGTAGAATCGCTTATCTGAAACCTGTTGAATCGATACACTTGGATTGGGCGAGTTATTTTTTACCTGTGTTCCAACATCCTGTGGGCTACATGATATAGTGAATAGCGCTATCACGAGTTACTTGTTTGTATTTTGGAACGATACACACCTAATTTGACGTGTTTTTCATTACTTTCTGGGCAGGATATTTTTCTGTTTTGAGAACATTGTCCATCGATAGCTTCATATCCAACGTGTGTTCCGAGAACAGGATTGGCTCCTAATCTCTAAATGGACTAGTGCAGATTATTTCAGGTGTGTATCCTTATGCCTCTAATTATTCCGAGTTTAAATGAGAATTCCGACACTGGAGTATTTTATGACCAATGTTGTATTTTGTTTTTCTACCCTTCTGATTTTCTGTAGGACTTGATGACTGGTTACATTTTTCTTTTCTATTTTTTTATCCCACCATAATACGCCAATGGTGTGCAGGGAAGCTCCCTTTTTTATGGGCTTTATCTGCATGAACTGGTAACACATGCATGCTTGTGGCAAGTTACGTTGGGGTGCCTTTTACCTACACTATGAGGGTCACTATACCATGATTCTTTACCTGATCTTTTCTTGATTGTGCAGTCACATCCATCTGGCTCTTGTTGGTGGATGGTTGTTTCTTGTATATGTATAAGGTTTGAATTTGGTAGCATCACCGGAATAGGCATGTTTTTCATTTGAAGATAATTGAATGTTAACCTAATCTAGGAGATACACAAGATTGATATGGTTGTATTTGTTCTGTCTTTTCCAGTCCGTACTGCTTTTGAAGGGGTGTATACCCCGAAACGCGTCAGCTCTTTTCGGACTGATAATTACCCTGGAAACATTGATGCTATTAAACTTTGTTTAATTTGCTGTAATAGATTCTTTTTCCTTCAAATTGTGTATCAACTGGTGTTCAGACTGTAGAAACAGATTTAACTTGATTATTGAATATTGGCTAACCTCTCAGCATTGTATAGTGTTCAGGGGACGGGACAGTCCCATCTATGGACCTTTTTTTACTTTAGTATTACGTTGTGATTCTGTGCCAGGATCATAATTACTCCCCTGCACCTCTAGTCTTTTGAACATTGTGTTCTGAATGTATATTTACGCTCTTGGTAAATAGGTGTGCACTTACCTCTCCTAGGTTTTTTTCAGAGGTAGATGGACAGGTGGAGATGTCTGCTGAGGGAATAGCAGAGAGTTTTGTAAGGTTCTACGTAGGTTTGTACGGCACAGGAGGGGAGTCGGACCAGGGAGTGATAGAGGAGTATTTGCAGGATATAGCTCTTCCCTGGATGTTCAGAGAGGAGGTACAGGCCACGGTGGCTCCGGTGGCCCATGACTAGGTCATTTTTGCGATTCAAATGTTGCAGATTGGGAAAGCCCCTGGGGATGATGGTTTTACACCAGGGTTTTATACATATTTTGCTGGTTGCCTCTTGCCTAACCTAGTTAAGCTGTTTAACCATATATTGGAGATGAAATGGGACCCTGAGTCGCTTAGACGTGCTTTGATATCGGTGATCCCTAAAGGGGGAAGGGACCCTAGGTCCTGCAGGTGATATCACCCCAATATCCCTGCTCAATGTGGACGCAAAGATTTATTTTTTGTAAATTTCTTTTTTATTAGGTTTTGACAAGGTCACACATTAATGAAACTTAAACACATGAGGGGAAGACCCTCTATCAATACAGTTATGTTATGTTATGTTACTTTGCATTTATATAGCGCCTTATGTACCATTGGTATGGTCTGAAGGCGCTGGTAGGTTGAACGCCCTCGGGAACCGAAGTTCAAGTCAGTAGAGAGAGTCAAAGGTGCTTGTGAGCAACGGATGTGTGCAGCGGGTGTGGCATTCGTGTAATAGCTGCTTCATAGCGGTAGGTGTGGTGGTTGAGAAATCAGGGGTATGTGTTCGTTCTGGCAGGTTTGAGGAGAACGCCTGGCTGGGGGTGGGGGGGACCAGCAGTGGAGTATGAGGCAGATGTAGACAACATGTCCTAATACCCGCCCTGTTGCCCCATCCACCCACATCCCTACCTTTTGCAACTGAACTCCCAATTTTGGCAGATTAAAGATTGAACTGTAAATTTGTGTGAAATTCCTTAACCGATTGCGCTGCAACGATGTCGTCCTTGCCCTCATGGGGTTTTTGGCGTACCTCCCCTGTTTATGCACATTGGGAGGCCGGGTTGGTTCCTCCATTCTCAACACCTGTCCCCTTTCCCTTCACCGAAACATGTTATGAACTGTATCCATTTGGATTCCACGGTGGAGCTACCTACGTGGAATGGAGCAGAAATCTTTTCCAAGAGATATGTGTCTTTGGCTGTACTAGACCACTCCTGTAATGTGGGGAGGAGCCCCCTTTTCCAGTGTCTGGCACGGCATGCGCTTGCCACCAATAGAAGAAAATGCACCAGGGGTGATGGCGTGTCCCACTTATAATCACACTTCTCCAACCCTATGTTTTCCCCCCCAGCATCCCTGATCCACCCCAGGACCTCAGTCCAAAACACCTGTACCCTGGGGCACTCGCACCAAATGTGCCAGTAATAAGCTCCTGCTCCACAACCATGCCAGCAGTGGGGATCCACGGTCGGGAACATTCTGGACAGGCGCATCGGATCGAATTGCCATCTGTGAAGCAGTTTTATCGCACACAACTTGTACTGGCACGAGATGGAGGTCTTCAATGCTCGCCTACACATTTGATGCCACAGGTTGTCTCCCATTTCCATCCCAAAGTCTCTCTCCCATCGTGTGCGGAGCCCTCTAGTGGCCCCCTCCAGGGGGTTCCAGCAGTGGCCCATAGAGGCGGGAGATAAGGCCTTTCATGTCTGCGTACCCATCTAAAATCTTGGTGATATCCCTCTGGATGCGCTCCTTCCATTTTCCAGACATGAATATCCCATTAAGCCTGAGGTATAGTAACACTGACGAACTGCCAATACCAAATGCTTCCTCAAGCTTTAGAATGCTTAGAAATTCCCTCACCCTAGTGAGTCCTCCCTCAAACCAGGGCGGATAGCGCTCAACCTCTGGTATTTCATCCCTAATCGGTGGTGCTCAGATGTGACTCATGGATGAGGGGCAGGTGGTGATCCCCTCTTCCATTCCCCCCATAGCCTGGACCTCCCAAAGAACTCCCAGGATCGGATGATCTCTAATGTGTCTCGGGAGTCTTGGTCCTCAGCGCTGTTCCCCTACTCTCCAGGGGGGCCTCCTCTTCGGAATAGTACTGTCTGACTGTCCAATCACAATGGACTTTGGGGGTCTCTTGGGGACTGCGTAGCTCTTGGGTGTGGGTGCGGTTGCACCTGTGTCTCTAGGAGCTCCCGGTGTACAATTCCAATCCAATAGCTCACTGGGAAGCACAACTTTCACCCCTTGGACCCGGGTAGGTGCTTTGTGCTTTGATGGTGTCCCTCTCTCTTCCCCAATCATCTGTTAGGCCTCGCCCCGGACAGCTGTGAAGTTCCCGTCGGCCCTTCCCCCGACCGTACCTCCACGTCATGGACCGGCTTCTCCTCTCTCAACTTCCGCGGCGTCTCACCTTCTCCTCCTCCTTAAATGCTCTTCCTGCCTTGCACAAGGTCCGGCCACCGGCTGCAGGCCCTCCAAAAGTCAGTTATCCCCTGGGGCGGCCTTCGACGGAAAGGCCATGGACTTCCCGGCAGTTCCTGATCCGTGACACCGGGTCCCCACAGCTGAGGGCGGGGGTACACCCTGGCTTGATTTCACTCTCCCGGGAGCCCGAAACACTGGCGCGTAGTTCTCTGCACAACGAGAGCACCAGTCGGCTCTGGCCCCACTATGTATTGCGCATTTTCTGTCGCTCTCTGGGGTCCGGGTGCCACACACCAGGCAGCCAGTCCACGGAAGCTCCACGGACGATCAAGGAGCCACCGGAATCCAGTAGGGAGTCTCTGGTTGCCGGTCCTGCCTTTGGAGGGTGGGGCGGACGGGCCCTCTCTGTCCCAGACAGGGGGGATCTGCAGCCTCTCGGTGCCCCTGGAGTTGAGGGTCACCGCTGTCCTCCGTAGCTCATCCTTAACTCGGGCTGGGTGGGATCGGTGCCCATAACACCCCCCAAGGCCAAGGGTGTCCTAGGGTGACTCTGGGCAATACACTCTCGGCCGGGGGGGGGGGAACAGGATTACACAGGCCCAATGGCTTGAAGTGGAGCAACGTCCTCACATGTCCATCTCAGTACAAGCCCCCTAGCGGTCTCCGCAAAGATCTTTTCAATGGTGCTAGCCCCTAGGCTCGAAGACTTAATGCCGCAATTGGTTCATGGAGATTAGGTGGATTTCCTTAAGGGCAGACAGGGGGCTGATGACTTGCGTAAGACTCTGCACCTGATGAACGTGGCCCAAGGTAAAGGGGGTAAGCCTGACACTTTTGGTCTTGGATGCAGAGAAGGCCTTTGCTCTGGTGGAGTGGGCCTTCCTGTATGGTGTTATGGGAAAGTATGGGTTTGGTGACAATATGTTGGGGAATTTGTAATTTGTGCATTGTACTCTACCCCTGCTGCAAGGATGTCGGTCAATGATCAGTACTCAAGAGCTTTCCCGTTGCAGCGGGGGACTAGACAAGGTTGTCTGCTTTTGCCTCTCCTGTTTGCATGATCGATGGAGCTGTTGGCTGAGCGACTTTGGGCTACCCCCAAGGCAGGGAAGGATTCGGGTGGGAGGGTTGGGGCTTTATGCCAATGATGTGTTGCTTCATGTTTACAACCCGCATGCCTCAGTCCCCGCCACTCTGGAGGTGCTAGGTCAATTTGGAGTTTTGTCTGGGTTCAAGGTTAACAGGGCCAAGTCTGTTATGTTCCCTTCTGCGACTATGGCGCAAGAGATTTAAGAGTGCTGGAACAACTGGGGATGGAGGTGTGCTTAGAGCTACTGTGTTATTGGGGGTGGTGATCAGCTGTAAACTAGGGGATTTATGTGAGGCCAACTACCCCACCCCCTTGCTAGGAACTCTGTATAGGGATATGTCAGAATGGGAGAAACTCTTGGATGAAACATCTTAACGCACTGGAAATGAACTTCCTCCCTAGGATCCTATATCTCTTTCAGATGCTCCCTATATGTGTTCCTGGAGGTATTGTTCAGGGAGGCCAAAGAACGTAGGCTGAGGTTTTTGTGGCCTACAATACCTTGGTTCTCCCCAAGGAGAGGGGGGGGGGGGGTATGGGATTTCCAGATCTTTTAGGGGACTACAGGGCAGCATAGTTGCAGGTATTGGTCCCTCACAGGAGGAATGGGACAGGCAGTGGGTTTTTCTTGAGAATCTCCACATGAGGCTGGCCACCGTTGAGGAATGGTTGTGGGTTCCTAGGGGGAAGATTCCACTGAGGAATCGAAAGCATCACATCCTGAGGGTTATTTGAGACCTTTCATGCCTGGGGTGGCTATGCGGCAGATCACTTCCTGTCCATCCCCAATGAGTCACTTGTGGGCCCCTGGCATAAGGGAAGAGATTCCTGATTTGCCTGGATATCCAGCATGGTTTGATGGGGGTTAGGCCAGGGTGGGGCAACTGTGGCGAAGGGGTATGTTTATATCTATACAGGAGCTAGAGGAGGAGCTCCATATAGGGGAGTTGTTTTTTCTAAACATACGCCTTAAAGGGGTACTCATGGCTGGGAAATGGAAACCGAAGCTACTGAGGGAGTTTAGTCCGGTGGAGAGGATATTGGACTCTTTTATGGATATGAAGGGGTTGATCTCCGCTTTGTATGGTGCTTTTGTGGTTGCTTTGAGAAGAGGGACAGATGGTCTTCGGGGCAGATGGCAAAGGGACCCGAGGATAGAGATAGGGGACAGACTCTGGTTGCTGATGTGTTGAAAGGCGTTTAAAATGTCAGTTTCCTGCCAGTATAAGTTACATGTTATTAAGCTCCTTAATCAGTGGCAATATAGTCTGCCTATCCAAAATGTATGCTGGGGGTCAGCCCTCTCTGCTGGCATGGTTGTGGAGTATGGGTCACATACTGGCACATGTGGTGGGCATGTGAGAGAGTGCAGGTGATTTGGGCAGAGGTCTTGGAGTGGATACAGGAAGTGGAGGGGGTAGATCGCCCCTTGGAGACCATGCTGGTGGTGTTTGGTTTGGAAAAGAGGGAGGATGAATATAGGGGTCTACCTATAATCGTTCATTTTCTGTAACTGGCGGCCAGAACTTGTTTGGCATGTCATTGAAAGGGGGAAGGACTGCAGGAACATGCAGAATGGGTGGCCAAGGATATGTATTGGATGGAAAAGATTACGGCTGCTCTTCACAGGGGTGGTGCTCGGATGGAAATGGGGTGGATGGGTTTTTAGTGTAAATATATGGGAGTGTGGGCTGCTTTTGTCTACCAGGCATTTTGCTGTGTTGGCAGGCCAATGGGTGGCCTCCCCACACGGAGGACTTTCCTGGGATTATCTGTCACGCTGCCTGGAGAGAGGAACAGTAGCTAGTAGGGTGTTGTTGCTGTTCTTATTTTCATTCACCAGATGTCGGGTGAAGTCTTGAGGTTAGTTTAGCCGCATGGTGGAAGCAGGGTGGGTGAAGGAAAATGTTGTGATTTTTGCTATTGTGGCCCTTTTTCAGGCCCGATATGTCATTTTAGTGTACCTCTGCAATTTGAAAAATCCAATAAAATGTGAAGTTTAAAAAAAAAACATGGTTGTTAAGCTGCTTGAACGAGTCATTATGAGCTACAACCATTGTCTTGCTTGTTTCTGGTCCTTTATTTTTTACATCCACGCAGAGCGATGCAGCATATCTGCTCCACAGTTTTGTTTCATCCACCTGACTGGAAACAATGCAGCAAGAATAGCACTTGCGGAAGCCACAGCAACAATGGCTTAGCGAGGTTATGTTGCATTATTACACCAGGAGATTCACATGCAGTTAGTCTCTATAAACAACGGCCTGAAACACTCTCAAACTGTGATTGTGAAAAGAGACTGAATAAAAGTTGAACTACGATAAGAACAAAAGACAGAATCTGTTCTTTCCTCTAAAGCGATGGCGGTTAATAAAAACTGAATTAAGAATAAAATAAGAACTGAGGGATCAAATAACTACGGTAAGAGACCATAGTCATGGCAAAACCAATCAGTACTTTGGGTATTGGACTGAGAAACCGCTACTCAATACTACTATTTTGATACTGAATTGTATTTTGGATCCTTGAAGATTAAAAGACATTTATGGAATAGTGAACGGAGAATAAAAATACTGAAGAAGTCAAGAACTAGCATGAAACGTGCAAAGAACCAGCAATATTTTCAAGATATGCAGTGTCAGAACAATTCGACCTTTAATTGCTTGCCACATCTCCATCTCACGAAATGGAACAGTGCAGTAGTGTCTGGAGTCAGAGACTCAATCACCTCATAGAGGAAATCAAATGATGTCCTTAGCACCAGCATTTAAGGATTTGCAAAGGTCATAGTCTACATCACAGGCTTCAAATAAATTGTATAAACAAAGCTAGTGTTTTGTACCAAGATCACTTGATACAAAGAAACTCTTACTCCTCACATCCCAATCAAACTCAATATTCTGACTTCTTCTCTTATACCCTAATTTCCAACACTGCACCCTAGCCCGGACTACGAGCAACTTGAAGCTCATTTTCCTATTATGGCTCTCAGGTCTGAACTGACTGCATATATCCTACATGTTTCCATCACTCCAAACCATTCTAAATGGAAGACTGTCCACACACAATGGGCTTCAGAGCAAATGTGCACCTTAGCAACTTTACCATGGTCAATTAAAATATTTAAGAGAATATGAAGAAACACAAAAGTCAAGATATTTAAATTAAGTGTTTGCTTGGAAGGGAGAAATAGGTTATACACGAGGATGCTACATTTAGAGAACCTACTCTTGGTATTCTTTGTCAGATGCAATTGTGTTCAAGGTGACACGGCAGGTGGACCGCCAAAGCAAAAAGGCGCTGTGAAGCGTACCCTCTCGCTAAAGTTGCAGCAAGTCCGCCTTACACAGATCGTCCATATTCGCAATGGAGCTCAGGAGGAATGCAAGGAGATGAAGATCTACCTCTAGGTAATTTGGGGAACAGGTTGTTCTGGACCCAGTGAGGCAGTGGCCCCAGTGAGGCTAGTGTGTGCTCATTGGGAGGCTATGTGATATTGGCTTTCAATAATTTTGGGATTTTAATTGGTAGCAAACTTCTCCTTTCTGGAATGACTCTCGAGCTTGTGCTGGTCAAATGTAAAAGAAACTGATTTTGCGGGAGTGGGGTGTTTGAGGACTTCCTCCCCATCTACCGCCACCAAGCACATGGGAATCAAACCTTGCCTTTTGCTGTTGCCCACACTGCACACCCACGTGTTTTATTTTGGCTCTTTGTATCAGCCTTCAGTATTGTCTACATGGATAACCTAGCTATTGATTGTTTTTGTGCATTACTTGCCATAGTGTACCGTGACTTCCTGTCTGGCGAGCTGCCATGTGTGACAAACCAAAAAATGAAGTATTTCGACTCTGAATAGACAATTGCAGATCTGATCATCAAATAATATAATCTGGAATTGTATGCCAAGCAAGATCCAAAAGAAATGCCTTTGCATAGAATTAAGCAGATTTTCAAAGTGTTCCAAGTCTTTAGCAACAAAATAGAAAAAAACATTTTCTGGAACTTGATCCACAAATAAACACTCCTTGTCTTAGTTTCAAATGTGGTGCATCACTTCAGGCGAACATTTAATGGTGACTTGCTTCAAGAAATGGCCTTATTGTCCATTACTCTGGGAAGCTAATTCACACACCTCGCGCCCGTGTTGCTGCAGTCCCACTTAATGGACCTTGATCCAAATTCAGTTGATTAAACAGCAACCCTGCAGATAGGCCCTTTTAATAGAAACCTTCCTACACTGCTTCTCTTTTCAAATCCCCCTGCTTTGTCTGCCCCCCACCTCCTCAGTAATTCCCTGTTCCTCTCCTGTTCCACCCCCTCTGCCCTCTACCATTCCCCTCTCTCCCTCAGCACACTTACCTTACTCCCAGCGCATCCCTCTGCATCTTCGACTTCCGCTTGAGGTAAGCTTGGCAGCCTGTTGTGCATCAGACTTTGTCCACAATCTAGGGGGGCGCTGTTGAGCAGCCTGAAAATAGCCGCCTAGCCACAGAGCTCCGTGAGGCGAGAACCTTCATCCGCCTGCATCAACGGTCTCCTCCACCACCATCGACAGAAAACTTGCCGGGCTGCTGCCCAAACTCTGCTGCCTGTCCTGTTTGAGCCCCGGGCTGGGGCAAGCTTCGGGAGACCCGCCACGGCCTGTTGCAGTTGCGGCCCAGCCGCGCGGCTGATCCCCGGTGCCACAGCTCCCCTGGAGACCTTCCTGGCTAGATTGCCCGCCCGAATCCTTCAGCAGGTGCCGGCACGCCTACCCACTTGCTGGCCCCTGGCGGTCCGTGGCTGTGTCCTGCGGGAGCCGGGGAGTGGGTCATCCCCTTGCTGGGGGCCGCGATCCCTCCCGCCTCTGGCCGGGCATTGCGGAGGGGGCCGCCTTCGGCTGCCTGACATCTGGACCGCCTCCTACTGCCGTGTTGTGGTGCTGTGGTTTGGCCTGCCGAGGCCCCTGCGAGACTGCCGCGGCCTCCGTGCAGCCTGCCAGCTGATTCCTGTAAGCCGTGACAGCGTTGGGACCCTGGGTGCTGCGGTACGTGGCCCGCGAGCTGGACGCGGCCCTTGGCGCACTAGATCCACCATGCACGAAGAACAGGTGTGGAGCAGGGGGCGACGCTGAACCCCCCCCACCCGTGGCGTCTGAACGGGTGCTCTCACACAGCGGCCACACACAGCGGGTGGCCCCTCCAGCTGACCATGCTTGCCCCCATTCCTAAGCACTACTTGAGGCCCCAACCACTGCTCCGGGCTGTGTATCGGGGCCCAGCTACTCCCTCTTCGATTGCCTGAAATCTGCAACGCATTGGCCACGGACATTTCATTTGGTGGCCTTTCTGAAGCCTCTCAGCCCGCGCCCTGGTGGCATAAAACTTCGGGCTCACTGGACCCCCACTGTCACTGTCCATGCCCCACTTTGCCTGCTGGAGGCACCGCGGTGACAGCGCCTCTTCACCGCTGCAGTACTGGACAGTCTGGCACCCCACTTGCACGGCGGCACAACAATCGCCCGACTGCCCCGCAAAACGATCCTCCATTGGCCGGATGCCCCCGATGCTGAGGACTGCGTTGCCCATCACCTACCAGCACATTGACGTGGCCTCCCCACTGAGACCCGCTTGCAACTTCATCGCCAACTGACCTTGATAGCAATACTGGGCTGTCCCCTACCCCGGGCTCCTTCACTGGGCACTGAACTTGGCACTGCACACCTACGCCCTACACACCCTCGGGTCCGTGCCGGCGGGCCCCCCTACTCGAAACTGTGATGCCCACTAGATCCAGAGGGGCCATCAGGGTGGACACCATGGACAAGTTTGCACGAGCCACTCCACGCGCGCAGGCTGAGCCTGCTGCTCCCGCTTTGGAGGACCCAGATCTCACCACGATGATGGAGTCTATGGCCAAGAACTTCGCATCTTTCCACGAAAAGCTAGACGACATTAATGCTAATGTGGCATCCCTCAAATCGCGGGTTGACCAGGCAGGAACCAGAATCACAGAGGCAGAGAACCGTATTGGGGCGAACGAAGACAGCCTACACTTGCTGCAGGATACGGTGGCCACCTTGACCCGAGATATGAAAGCTGTGAAGGCGAAATGTGATGATCTTGAATCTCGCTGCCGCAGGAACAATCTCCGTATTATCAGGGTTCCGAAGAACGCCCTTAAGGGGTGTATGGAACTGGCGGTTGAGTCTCTTCTTAAAGACCTCCTGGGCGACCACACTTCACGGTAGAGTGAGCTCACCGGGCCCTATCACCACGCCCCAAGCCCGGGGAATTCCCCAGGCCCATAATCGCCAGGGTCCTCAATTACAGGGATAGGGATCTCATCCTCCGCCTGGCTCGCGAGAAAGGGGACCTCAGCCTTGACTCACATACCATTCGTATATTTCCTGACTTTTCTGTAGGGGTTCAACAAGAGCAGCGTCAGTTTCTAGGAGTCAAGAAACTACTGCGAGAGCGCAATGTCCCATATGCAATCCTCTTCCCGGCCCGGCTCAAGATTACCTTCAGAGAACAACTGTACTTTTTCACAGTCCCAGAGGAAGCTGTGAAATTTATAGAGTCCCAGATACCACCCCACAACGCAAATGAAGACCTTGCTGCAAATGACTGAACCCACCTCAGCCAGTGAGCATGTAGCCTATTCATTATTGTTTCTTCTTCAATGTGCTGATGGTTACAACACTCCACTGTCTCAACCATGTATACACATCCACACTCCGGAATAACCACACCTGGCGAGTGCTCCGAGTGGGGTCGTCTACTATTCCCCCCCCCGGTCCCGGTAGGTCTGGCCTCAGCCACCTACGTGAGACCTCGCCCTTACTCCACTGTCCCCACTCTCTAGCGCCTATCCCACCCAGGAGGTGGGCACTTCACCCTCTATCCAGGCAGCCGGGTGTGGAACAATGTGATGTTTATGCGTTCTAATGTTTATTATACCCCTTGATACTCTACACTATCCGTGTTTGTCTTAGTTCCGCCTGACGGCAGCAGCGCACCCCACTGCGATTGCAAGGTTTAAGTTTATTGCATTGATGTTGGGGCCTGGCCCCGGTTGGCCCACTAGCTGACTGGTCCCCCGTTGGGAATCCACCGCTGACTCAGTTATTGGGGGATTATGGTTTGGAAGGGAGGGGGGGTGGACAGGCACATCACCTAGGAGGATGGGGTGGTGCGGGTGGGGGAGGGTATGAGTTGGGAATTGTTATTGGAAACGGCAGAGGTGACTTTACATGCTACACTACATCAGAGCACAAGCAGTGTGGTGGCTCACATGGTGCATATGTTCAGCGAAAACGGTGCTGGGATGTGCCTTAGACCCCTAGAATGCCTACCATACTAATGTCCTGGAACATATGGGGCTTGAGCAACTACACTAAAGCCTGTAAAGTCGTGGCCTACGCCAACAGACATGGATGCAAAATCCTGTTGCTGCAGGAGACGCACACTATGGGCCCCCTCAAGAAGTGTATGGCACCATCCCATCCTGGGGCCCCAATAGATATTTCACTTTATACTCTACGCGGGCCAGGGGGGGTCCTGACGATGATTCATAAGTCACTCAAGTTTGTACTACACAGAAGTTACTTCGACGTGGAGGGGAGGTATGTCATACTACATTGTACAATATCCAATAGGGAGTACCTTCTGGTGAACACCTTCGGCCCTAATGTGGACTCACCCAATTTTATAGATCTGGAGCGTCCATCCTGCTGGGCTACGTGGGCGTACAGATTATTTGGGGGGGGGATATGAATTTTATATTAGACACTGCCCTAGACAGGACTGGCACAGCCCCTAGGCCACTGTGCGGTGCATCACGTAGACTATTGGCCCACTGCACAACCCTGGATATTCGAGATGTATGGAGGACTCTGCACCCTCAGGCACGGGAATATACCTACTACTCCTCAGTGCATGACAGTTCCTCTAGAATAGACATGTTTCTATTGTCCAGCGGGATGCTGGGTAGAGTGGTAGACACATGTATACTTGCCCGCATGCTCTCGGATCATGCCCCGGTCCCGCTTTCCTTGGCCATGGTTGTTCCCTCGCCTACCATCAACACGTGGCGGTTTAAGTCGGCTGCACTTCAGGATATTGTATTTAAAGCTGACATCCTGGCCGACATCCAGTCCTACTTCGAGCATAATACACAACCAATCCACCACCATGGGAATCCGATGGGACGCCTTTAAGGCCTTTATCCTCTGGCCATCTCTAGGGAGGCGGGGACCCTTAAAACTATCAGAGTAGCCCTCAGCGGCACGGAAGCTAGACTACACGACCTAGAGCGGGCGCACCCGGCATCAGTTGACCTTGCTGTCCTCTCCCAGATTATCGAAGAATTGAAGCTATTTAATGACCTGGCCACAAGGGAGGTCCAGTACGTTAGCCGCCCTCAGGAAGCCCGGAAGTATGGAGAGGGCGATAGACCCGGCAAAACACTAGCCTCCTTGACAAGGGGAGAGTGGGGCCAGGCCCAGATCGCTGTTGTTAAGGACAACGGGGGGAAATGCAATGGTCCGACCAACAGATACAAGACGTCTTCATAGACTTCTACATGGATTTATACTCCCAACACCCCGAACATTGCGACTCACATACGAGAAATCTCCTCAAGCAAATTCCCACAACCTGCGTCTCCCCTGCAACTAGGGACCAATTGGACTCTCCAGTTCTGTTGGATGAAATTGTCGAGGCCATATCCAGTCTCCCTAAAGTTAAGGCACCGGGCCCTGATGGGCTTACAGCCAAATTTTATCAAGAGCATGTAGCCCTGCTGGCCCCTAGACTGCTTGAGGTATAGGACGAGGCACTTCGGCTGGGAACTCTTCCTCCCACTCTACGCGAGGCGGCCATCTCCATACTACTCAAACCTGGCAAGCCCAACGATGAATGTGGATCGTATAGGCCCCTCTCGCTGATGAACCTAGATACCAACATTTTCGCTTAAGTCATTGCCAACCACTTTCTTCCAGTCATGACATATATGGTTCACGACGATCAATCAGGGTTTGTACCCGGGAGATCCACATCCCACATTAGAAGACTCCTTAATGTAATGTCCCGAATAGACCAAAGCGCTAATGCGGTGGCGGTCACACTTGATGCCCAGAAGGCGTTTGACATGGCGTCCTGGAAATATATGTGGTTGGTGCTGGAAACCATGGGCATCGGACCCAACATGATTGGATAAATTAAATTACTTTACACATCACCGGTTCCAGAGTCCGAGTTAACTCCCTGACGTCTGGCCTAATCCCACCCGCCAGGGTTTCCCATTCTCCCCGATTCTTTTCGCCCTGGCGATAGAGCCAATGGCGGACCATGTTAGGTCACGCCACTCACACAAAGGGATACGGCTGAAAGATGTCCCCGAAATCTTCTCACTCTATGCTGATGACGTACTGCTGTTTGTTTGAGACCCTACCAATCTCCTCGATATGATACTGCGATACAATACCCGCATAGGTATTTACTCTGGATTTACCATACATTACACTAAATCCGAGCTATTCCCCCTCACCAGATCCACTCCACAGCCTGCGACCAATACCCGCTGCGCTGGTCGCCTGACGGGTTCAAGTACTTAGAGGTCCAGGTATCCCTGACTAAAGAGACGCTACTAGCTGATAACTATTTGGCAGCGGCTCAACAAGCTAAAGCCAAAATGGAGCATTGGCGCTCCCTTCCATTATCTTTGGCCGGTAGACTCCCACTTGTCAAGATGATACTACTCCCCAAGCTGCTGTATATATTTTGCAATGTCCCCATTTGGCCCGGGAAAAAATACTTTGCGGGACTGCACAAAGCCTGTGCGCAGTTCGTATGGCACTCCAGGGTGGTACGGAAAAAATGGTCTGACATGACACCCCCATATGATAAAGGGGGGTTCACTGCCCCCGACATGATGCGTTATTGGATCGCAGCTCAGGCACAATTTGCCTCTTACTGGTACCCTGGCCCACGCCCTCGCCCCCATGTTAAATTGGAAGCATTGGCGGCTGCGAGCGTCAATGTCATGTCACTGATATTACACCGGCAATACGAGCCGGATTCCCCCATTGATCCGTTTCACGCCACTGTACAGGCCTGGAGGCGATTACTGCAGGCCCGGGCCGACCACCACCCGTACTATAAGTGGCTCCCCGCCTGGCGATTCCCCGGGCTGGAACCTACACATGACCAGGCCCTGGAGCATCATTGGGAGGCCCTGGGATACCGCGCCCTAACAGACTTTTACCCAAAGGGGTAATTCATTACGCCACAGACTTGGAGACCTGGCCATACTGGCTCGGCTCTAGAATTTTTGCAATATTATAGACTCCGTGCGGCCTTCCGTGCCGCCTGGCCTGACTTCCCCAAGGAGCCCCTGGAGTCCCCCGGGATCGCTTACATTGCCAACGCGGGTGGCGCCCGTGGGGTGATCTCCTCACTGTATAAGATACTACTACTGGCTGCCCCACCCCAACGCTCTAGGGTCCGGGAGAACTGGGCGACTGAACTGGAACTGGAACTCACGGATCACATGTGGGGAAAGATGTGTTCACACACTAGCAGAGTTTCCCTTAATGTTCGCTATCGCACCATACAATACAAGCTGCTTAACAGGTTGTACTATACTCCATACAAGACCTCCAGGTTTGTTCGAACCAACTCGCAGACGTGTTCCCGCTGTAAAGCGGAGGACGCCTGCCATCTTCATAAGTTCTGGGGGTGCCCGGGGCTTGCAGAATTCTGGGGTAAGATCCTGGAGACACTGACTGAGATCTGCAACACTCCTATTGACCCACACCCAATGGGAGTTCTGTTTGGAGTGTGGTCAACTGATGGGGCTAAATCCATGGCCAAATGTTTGAATGTGGGCTGTACTGTGGCTAAAAAATGTATTCTGCAGAATTGGAAGAGCTCCTCTCCCCCCTCATTCCAGAAATGGTTAAACCTACCCTACTTACTTGGTCCCGCAATTGTGAGGAGGAGTTCAAGCCACGATCCCAGTGCGTTCTCGCCCCAAAAACATTTGGACTGCCTTCAACAGTTACCTCTGTGGCTTAGACGAAGACTCCTCTGGGGCAGAGGGGGGTGGGGGAGTCCCCCCAAGCCCCGCATTGATGCCTTGCACTATCTTGATATACTGTGATGCCACTACTTTGTATTTTTCTTTACTCCATTTCTGCTGCGGTACAACTGTTCTGATACATGTATAATGTGAATATGGCTTCCCATTCTGATGTATGTGTTTGCTGTTTGCCGCTGCCAACAAAAATAAAAATCTTCTGTGCCTCGTGTTATCCCTGCGCAACCCACAGACCAGACTCCTTTAACTGGCACTACCTTTAATTTGGCTCTATATCGAAACGTACAATTTTGTTGAACTGAATCGTCCAAGGGGCTAACGGATCTAGTGTGCGATCATGTCCCTATTTAAACTAGAGTAAAAAACAATTCAAATCCATTTTTCTTTTCATCGTGTCCACCTCAACATGTAATAAGATTGACAGATTGGCTTTGTCAGAACAAGAGCTAAACTTAAATGCAATATGTTTACTAGAAGTCACAAGTTAATTCTAGACTCTAAAGGATACCTTTCCTTCAAACTTCTGGTTAACACCAATGGGTAGGGATCATTAGGGTCAACCTCTTAGATCTTTTGAAGGAGCGAGCTTCCCAATAACCCATTCCTCCCTAATTTCCAAGTAGCATTTAAGTGTTCTAATATCCTATTTTGGCCAGTTTCTGCCATAATGTGGTACCCGCTTTGATGATAACAGGAAAAGTGTTGCTTTATTCGGTGATGTCAATAGCCCTTTCTCTTCTAGAGGGAAGGGATAATGCCTGTGGTTTGGCTAATTAGACAGCATCCATTAATACATCTGACATTTGCCTAGTTGCTATGATGTTGGGTGTAATGTGAGAATCCTGAGGGTTTTCCCACTGATAAACCTCTTGGATCCTCTGCGCAGGAGGCCAAGGAAAGGCTCTTGCTATTGGATCCCAACCCTGGGGGCAGAGAAGCTAGGGAGGATTCACCTGGGTGGAGGGTCTTTGTGGAGTGGGATACCCTTGGGTGAGACATGGTATCCCCCTTTTCCTGTTGACAATAAACCAGACCTTCCCCAACATGTATAGGCTGTTATAAGCCAGTTCCCCTTATTTCTTAACAACTGACACTTGACAGTACTGAGAAGAAGCAGCAACTAAGAGCAATGAAGACTATGCTCTTTTACCACTCTGGTACTGGGACGAGAAAGATGCCTGCTAAAATGAGTGAAGGTCAGGCATGTCCCTTTGATTGTAGTCCAGCAGGGCTAACTGAGTGTTCACACCTGCAGCCTTTCAAGGGGTTGCAGGTGTATAAAAGGAGACCTTCCCAGTGGTAGAGAGAGCTTTTCGGAGATTGACTGAGGGAGCAACTGTGAGAGCAACAGGAAAAGCAGCAAGGAGGCTGGTGAAAGCAGCAGGTGCGGGACGCTGAGGCGCTGGGGACCAAGGAGAGGCTGGGGAGCTAGGCCTACCTGGAGCTGGCTGACCACGGTGAGGGGAGCTGTGCAGGAAGACAGACCCTTTTCTCGCTGCTTAAGGTGCTCATTCCCCTGTACAAGAGAACCACTACAGGAGTGCTGCAATGCTTTTGACTAAAACATGGGGCCTGTGTGCAGTGCATTTTGGGTGCGCCCAGAGCCATAATTGGACATTTGCTCCAGGCCTTAGTGGAAGCTGCACTTGATGTGAACTCTTCTCTTATTATTCCACTGGTAAACATGTTTTCAGCGCTGCCTACTGATTATGTTATTTTGTATTGCTCCAAGGACAAGTTGGAGAGAAGGTGATAGAATGAGCCTGTGCTGGCTGGTATCTGATAACGTTGTTATGGAATTTGCTAAAGCCGGAGAGAAGTTATGCAGTTGTTTTTGCTGCTTTCTTGAGAAATGGAAGAGAAATATATCCGTGCACTCTGTGAAAAGCAAAACAAGTGTCTGAAGGGCAGGAGCTGGAGCCCTAACCCCAAAACCAGACGGCTGTGTGATTAGCTCTGCAACAAGGCTGTGTGCAAAAGGCTGAGTGATCCGCACTGCATTAAGAACTGGTAAAACGACCAGTGAGTTTCTAATGAATGGGAAACCCGGTGTGCTAGTGTGTGAACTCTGTTATACGTTGAATACTTTGCATCGGAGTGGTCGCATGCCTTGAATAAGAAACTTTTGAAAGTCTCTGATCCCTTTGTCAATTACTGAAGAACGGGCAAAAGCGGAGAATGCTTTGTGTCGGAGTGGTCGAGTGTGGCAAGAAACACGTTTTTGAAGGTGCTCGAGCATTGGGCAATTCAATTAAAGGGAAATAAACACTCATTGAACAACAGCTAAAACAGAAAGAAATAATAAGCAAAACTCATGATTATTGAATACCGAACTGAATCAAAAACTTGTTACCTATCAGAAGTAAGACATTGTGAATCCAGACAAGGACCAGAACCTCCCATCCAAACAATTTATGGTATATCAAAAGAGTGGAATGAAAATAACTAATGAAAAACCAAAACCACAGCAGGTTGAGTTCTCAATTGAATGTGACTTTAAGGAACCTACAAATAAAAGGTGATGCCACTTATTTACAGTGGAACTTTAAACATTATAAAGAGTACTGATGTCCACTTGTGTGAAAGCTACAAAATAAAAAGGAACTAATATTTGAAACTTGAACTTTGGAACTTTAACAACAATATCTTGCTTTTTGAACTGCATTACTGAAAACTTCTTCATGATGCCTTCACAATTCCTGTAATTTTTGTTTAGCATGTGACGGGTTTAATGTAAATGAACTGTGCCGCAGAGACTGCTCAATTAATATTCTCAGAACTACTTCTAAATCAAGTGTTTAGCAGCACCGTCTTAAAAGCCGACCAGATGCCTGACCAGCTAGAGGCAGAGGAAAGATCTGGGTTTGCAACCCGCTTCCCACCTTTTTAAAAAATAGTTGTGTCCTTTTTGCCTCCATTTAGCATGCTCACTTTCTCTTGCTGCCCCCCTTCCCTGCACCCTCTTCCGTGTTCCTGCCCCACAAGGCCTGTGATTGGGCCTTGCAGCCCGCTGCATCCCCAGTGAGGGTCTCTCTCGTCCTGCCTGCCTGAGCCAACTTTTGCTTCCAGCTCGAGGCAGAGGTAAGATCTGGGTGTGCAACCCGCTTCAGACCTTTTGAAAAATGTTGTTGGCCCTTTTTGCCTCCATTTCACAATAGCATGCACACTTTCTCCTACTGCCCTCTTCCTTACACCAGGCCTTCAGATAAGGGTCGCACAAGGCCTTTTTACGCATGAAAATCTTGTAAATATGACAGCTTTATTATTTTCCTAAGTAGATTTACGCAAGGGTTTAGAGCAGAGGACAGTGCTAAGGACAGGTTACTTCACAGAAACCAGAACGGTTTTCTACATGGATGTAATTGCAAGCCATGGAGAAAAGCCTCTGAAACAGAGTTTTTTCTCTGCAGTCTTTCAAAAAAGAAACCGCAAACCGTTCAGCTTCTGCTCTGTTGTATGTAGATGCTCATGGAGCAAACAGATGCATTATGCATATTTATTTTCCGAGCATTTTAGGATTATATAATTAAGAAGGAAAACTAAGCTGCAATTGAGAGTTCATCTTTTTTAACAAAATATGCTTTTTATTCCAGTGAAAGCAAACCAGTATTGCACAATTTTATTTTCAGCGTTCCTGTACTGTATGCATCATGCGGAGGCAGATCATTTTTACACTTATAATTTAATTTACCTTTTAATTATAAAAACAATGTATAATGGTGAGTATGCACAGTCTAGTTTACATCCATTCAACCTTGCAGTCAATAGGTTACACATTACTATAAATGGTCAGTGGGAGCAAAGTCTTTACTCAAGGGTGAGTGATTGTCATTACACCAATCACTGGTGTTATACCCTCTCAAATCTTCAAGACTACAATTAATCCAAAACCTGACTCTCCAGGAAACCTGACTCTCTAATTAAAATAAAAACTTAGCAAAACCTGTCACTGTGATGATCCAGATCGGTAATTAACTTTATGCAGCGCTTCATGCATGGTTCGTCCAACACTAGGCACTGTGAATATTATACCTCAGTCAAAACTCAGTTTACCGACCTCTGAAGGATGTTAACCAATAACATAGCTCAGCTGCGATCTGCTTGTGATCTGTAGGTTGCAGGTTCGAATCCCGGCAAGGCCAACTAAGCCATTCATCCTTTTGAGGTCCATACAAGAGTACCAACTTCGGTTTGGTGATAATTGGGATAAATATGTTCTATGCACAGCGCTTTGCCGAAAGTGCTATATAAATAACAAATTGACCATGAAATTAGGTATAGAATTTTAGCATGAAGTCCTTGCCTCTCTGCACTGTTGTATCATAACATTAGCATACCATTAGGTAGTAATAGTTCCAGGAAACGAGGACTTTCATTAAACATCAAAAAGAGAATTCTGCTATCGAACCTCAAAACAATCAATACAATTCATGTTTCATTTACTATGTAACTGGCAAGGTTTTTGTGTTTTCAACATTTAAATATATACAGGGGAGATCAAACGGCCAGACCTCAAGAGAAATGCTGGAAGGTGTATTCTGTCACAATGCAGAAAACTGCTGCATGGCAATGATTTCCATACAGTTTTTGCATACGTCGGCTGGATGTCGCATATACATTTCACTCTCTTGAAATCACATTTACTCCCAAAGTCAAAAAATAGAGTAAAATACTCCCACCTCAAAATCGTATCTGAGGCACTGCCTACACCCTCTTACATGTTCCCGACTCCATCCCACCCCACGAGCTCCGTAATTGGGCCTTGCAGGCCTACTTCAGTCCTAGCACCCAGGGCAGCCTCCCTGTCTGGGCAGCCCTTGGCTAAGTGCTGCAAGGCAAAGGGAACCTGAAGAAGCAGCTCCATCCGTGTTTCGCCTTTGTTTGCCTGTGAAGCCAGCCATTAACCAGCAGTGACCTTTTAAGGTAAGCGTGGTCTGGGTGAGGAGTGCAGCAATTACTGTATTCCAATAACCCATCCACTCTTGTTACCTACATAACATATCATACGAAGGTTAGCCAGTAAGCAAGTAGCTTCCAATAACTCGGGGAATGAAAATGGCGATGTGAGAATATAGAACCTTTCTGGTATAACGCTGTTACATTGCCAGGCTTTTATTCACTGAGTCTTTAGCCAAAGGTTTTCAGCTGAAAAAACGAATTGAAAAATATGGGGTGCAGGTGGGTAAAGGGATATAAGAGGTAGAGTGGCTGGAACAGGCACTAGATAATAGCTAAGGGGGATTTGGAGGGGGAACCCACAAATATATATTTTTTAAGTTCAATGAGTTGACTGAACATTTTCAGCAAAAAACTTGGCAAAAAAAAAAAAACCTGGCTATGTAAGAACATAGAACCGGTTTGCTTTACTGTTGTGTCTCCAATTTAGGCTTTTCTCCCACTTACCAGGTATCCCAAACCTAGGTACCTTGCATTAATTGCTGTATCCCCAATTTAGGTGCTGTTCTACAATGGCTGATTCCTACTCCTCCTATTCCAGCGCCCCACACCCCATCCCCCCCAGCCCGCAGCACTGTCTTCCAATTCTTTTTTTTTAAAATTCTTTATTGTTTTACAACGTTTAACCAACAACAAACATAACAATGACTCTGGATATTGTTTGTGGAGTCGCTCTACAATGTCGTCTATCATGGCACGCTCCAGTGGCCATGCTACCCAGCTCTGTGGCCTCCCATCACCTCCAGCCCGAGATCTGTATCCGTTGTCCTCCTCCTCGCCGTGGGCGCTCTTCTCGTAAGCCACATCTACAATTAATGTTTATCCGCTCTGCTAGGGCATCTGTGCTACTCTCTTCCCTCAGTCCGAATAAGTCTTGTATCAGGGAGTTCCATGCCGGTAACTTAAGCCCACCATCCCCCTACCCCCGCTTCAGCGCCCTTGTCCACACTGCCGTTTCTGCTATCAACCACTTCCTCAGGTCCGCCCACCACGCGTCTATACTTGGGCCCGCTCCAGAGTTCAACGCCATTGCAATTCGGCGCTTTGCCAGGATGCATATCAGGTCCTCAGCAGATAAGACTCTGGTGTCCATGCTTGCATGCAGATTCTACCCTCTCTTTGATTCCCTTCCAAAAGATCTTTATCAATGGGCAGGTCCAAAACATGTGCAGAATGTCAGCTTCCTCTGCTGTGCACCATGGGCAGTTCCGGGGTTCCCCACCACCCATCGTAGACATTCTCCTGTGTGTGAAGTATGCTCTATGCAAGAGATAAAGCTGTGCTTGTCTAGATCTTGCGTTCCCAGACACTTTCTTAGGGTACCGGAGGACCCTGGACCGTTTCTGGTCGGTGAAAGGCCTCTGGAGTTCCCTTTCCCAACGTTCCCTCGTTTGCAGTCCCCACTCATTATTGGTTTTCAGTAGCTGTTCATATAATCTGGAGACCGTAATTGTCTGGACAATGCTGTTGTGTAGTATGAACGACTGTGTATTGCCTGCTCCTCCATCAAGGTTTGGAATTCCACCTATTGTCCTTCTTTCCACAAGACTCCAATTTGCGCTACACCCTTGGCTTCCCAATGGGTCCGGTACGTTGCTAGGGTCCCAGTGCCCATGCCAGCAAATCCTGTGAGGGGGATCTGCACGGCATAGGGGTCTTGTTCCCCCTGAATTTTCCATGCTTTTTTCCACAGGGTCAGTCCTAGTTTGACCATATTGGGAACGGTTCTAGTCAAGGACCCGTCTATCCATATCACTTCTCTCAGATAATACTGTTTCAATGCATGTTGTAAGAGCAACAAGTCGATTGATGTTTCATCCTTCAGCCATCGGACCACAAATTGCAGTTGTCCTGCTATGTAGTATCGTTGAAAGTCTGGCAGTCTAATGCCTCCCTCTTCATAATCTCTTTGCAGTTTTCAGGGAAATCCTGCTCCTCCCCCAACCTCACAGGAATTCCTGTGCCATTGTGTTGAGATGTGTGAAGAATGCCCTGGGTATGTCATGTGGGATGTTTGTAAAGTAGTACAGTATGTGTGGCAATACCATCATCTTCAACAGGGCCACTCTCCCCATCATTCCCAACGGCAGTGTCTTCCAGAAGGCCATGGCTTTTTGTGTCTTGTCGAGGGCTAATCATGTGTTGAATTTTTGTGTCTCTGATGTCTTGATGCACCTCCATCCCCAAATAGCGTAACAAGCTCGGCGCCCATGGCAAGTCCCAGATCTGGCAGTTGGTTCGGACGGATCCATCTCAAATCAGCCAGAGGGAATAGGGAGGACTTATCCTTGTTAATAGCTATTACTGGTAGTCTGGTGTAGGCCCCTATAGCTTCTAGTAGGCACAGCAGGTTCTCCTGTGGATTTCCCACAAAGAGGAGCATGTCGTCTGCGTATAGTGAGGTCTGGTGTATAACACCATCTACGTCTATCCCTGTGTCCCTATATTCGGCCCTGAGTGAGACCGCCAGCGGCTAGAGGGCCAATATGTACAACATCGGTGACAGTGGGCACCCCTGTTTCGTGCCTCTGTAAATCCTCCAAACCTTCGAGATGTGCCACCCGGGTTTCACTCTTGCCCTGTGTTCTTTATAAAGCAGCCTAATCCAGCAGAGGAACCCTTCCCCAATCCCAAAGTGGGCGAGAACACTTAGCAGCCACACCCAATTCACAGAATCAAAGGCTTTATCAGCGTCCAGTGACGCTATGATGCATTCGCTCCACCTGTTATTCGTCTGGTCCACCAGATGGTGGAGTCTCCTCAGATTACACATTGTGTTCCATCCCGGGACATAGTCCGTTTGGTCCGGATGGACCAGCGTGGGTATCACCCGTTTTAGCTGATTGGCGAGCGCTGCCGCCAGGATTTTGGAGTCTTGGTTAATCAGGGAGATCGGCCTATAGGAGGCACAATCTAGAGGCGATTTCCCTGGTTTAAGGATAGGTATTATGACCGATTCTGATATACTGTCCGGCAACTGCCCATTCTCGTACGCCTCCAGTTCCTCCACCAGTTAACTTCAGTAGACTGATCTTGGCCAAAGCGTCGGCTATATCGCCCGCTTCCACTGCTGGGTTGGGGGGTGTACAGTCGCTCATAGAATTGTGAGATATTTCATTAATCCCCTCTTGGGTCCTGACCTTTTCCCCTACTTCGTCTCTTATTGCATTAATAGGGTCTCTTCTACTCTCTTGCCTGGTAAGCCAAGCCACAAGCCTGCCGGGCTTATCCCCCTCCACATGTAATCTCTGTATGTACTTCCCGTAGTCCAGTCTCCCCAGTCTCAACGTTATAAGTTCCCCTGGTTCCTCTCCTGTTATAGCTGCTCGACGTTCAGCTAGCTCTATCTGCCTTTCTACTTCCGCCCTCTAAGTCCTCCCGTCTTCCCTATCGCCACCCCCCTAATCACCACTATAAAGGCATCCCAGATCGTACCATTGCTCTCTATACTCCCCATACTGTGCTCTAAGTAATCATCTACCGTATCTTGCAGATATTCTTGGAACTGGCCCTCCATCAATGCCTCTGCCATCAACTGCCATGTTGGTATGGGGGCCTTCCTACAAGTATGTGTCCATGTTGCTAGTAATGGTGCCTGATCTGATAGTGTTCGTGCTTTGATGTCTATCCCTGTGAACTCCCCTAGAGATTCAGTGCCCGTGAATAAATAGTCTATGCGTGTGAAAATCCTGTGGGAGGCGCTATAATGTGTGTAACCCCTCCATGTACCTTCCTCCAGACGTCCGCCAAATGCAGTAGGTCCAGGATAATTTGTAAAGCCTTGGCTGGCGGTGCTGGTTTCCTATGCTTGTCATCCGATCTGTCCAAGAGGGGGCCAGGGTGCAGTTGAGTCGCCTGCCAAGATGAACATCTCCCCTCTGTGGGCTAGTCTGGGTGCTATCTTCACGAAGAATTCTGTTGCGTCGTTGTTCGGGGCATAGGTATTTATGAAGCGTATTTCTTTGTTCTCCAACATTCCGTGCACTATCACAAGTCTGCCATGCAGGTCGCTCTCACACTTCATCAGCTGGAATGGAACCCCAGGGGCGATCCATATCAGCACACCCCTAGCGTAGTTGGAGTACATTGAGCTATACATTTGGCCACCCCATTTCTTAGCTACTTCGGATTGTTTCTCTGACAACCGGGGAGTATCTTGCAACATCGCGATTTTCACTTTCATCCTGTTCAGCCAGGCATGCACTCTGAGTCTCTTAACATAAGCGTTGAGGCCCCTGACATCCTAGGTTGCAGTGATTATTTCTTCCTGATCCATTTGTCCGGTGTGTCATGTGGCCCGGCCCCTCCCATGGCCATGTGCAGATCCATTTGTCTGATGTTTGTTACTCCGGCCCTGGTCCGCACTGCCATCCCCTCTTTTTGTGTTTCCCTGGTAATGGCTTTCTGATCTTTGAAGTGAAGTTCATGATCTTTGCAATCATTGAACTTGGGAGGGGGGGGGGCTCCCAGTTGGGGCTTCCTGGTTAGGGCCCTTTGGGCTCTCTCCACTGCAAACCCTTGAGACAATGTCCCTGCTACGATCTCCTGCAACAGCAGATTCTAGACGTAGTTCGTGGGGTCTTTTCCCTCTTCTACTTCTTAGAGTCCAACGATACAGATGTTATTCCTTCGGGTCCTCCCTTCTGCATCTTCCGCCCAGTGTTCAAGGATCGTCACCCGTTGCAATATGTCTTACATGTGAGTCTGGGTGGCTGCCATGTTGGTGGTATTCTGCTGGACCTGCTGTTCTGCCGTAGTCACTCGATCTGCCAGATTCCTTACATCTTGTCGGAGGAGGCTCATAGCCACCATGACTGTATCCAGCTTGTTTTCAAGGGATGCCTTCAGGGCCGCTATAGCTTCCAATATTAGGCCCCCGCTTTCGCCTCCTACTTGCTGTACAGAACTAGTCAAAGCCATATTTGCGTCTGGTGTGGTCGGTTGGTTTTTGTCAGACTTTTTTGTAAAAGATTTGATGCTGGTTTGTTTGCCTCTTCCTCCCTTTGAACTACTGGGCATTCTTCTCTTTTAAGCGTTATGCTTCGTCTGGCCTCTATGTCGCCCTCAAATGGTAGGTCTCTGGGCTGTTCTTCAGTGTGCACGTTGGTTTGTATTGGCAGTTGTCTCTCTCCGGTGGCCTGATGACCCTTCACGGTTATGTTTGTAGCATTTTTTATGCTGTTAGTTACGGTTGCGAGGGACCACTCCTTCCCGCTTTCCTTTTTTTGTCTTCTTTCCTGGGGCTGGAGGGTCAGTTCACTTGCTCTCATATGAAGCACCTTTCTCTGAGTTGCGCCGATGTTAGGCCTACATTTGTGGGCCAGCGTGGGAGACCGAAGTCCGCAGGATGTTGCGTGGCATTGGTCGGTAGCTTAGGCAGCGCCACCTGCCTTACTATTAGTGCCGGCAACTTTTCAGAATTGGCCCTCCCGGGTGTTAGGTCCTCTGTATGTCTCACTCAGTTCAGGGCTGGTACGCGGGCATGCCCAGCTGGGTATGGTCGGCAATCTTCACCCTCTCGCTCCGATCCTTTCTACCTTGGTCAGCAGGTCGGTTGTGCCCTCCCACATCGACCGATCTTTCCTGGTCGTTGCTGTGTGCTTTGCAGCCCTTTGCGGTGCACTCTCCTTCCCCACTCTGCTGGGGGGGTCCACTCTGTGCTGTGCTCGACTCAGTCGCCTGCGCCGTAGGATATTCTGCGCTGTGACCACGCATGTGGGCTTGTGAAGTGTCTAGTACTCCTAAATTATTCCTTGTGCTGGTAAGCAAGCCCGGGACTCTGTTTTGCACTCAGGTGCGTCCCAACAAACTTAAATCTGTGTCGCCATGCGCCTCTGCACTGTGGCCTCCCATGTCGAATGCTTATATTGAGGGTTTTACAGTGTTATCGCCCCCTCTCCCAGAGCTCCTGTCGCTATCCTGTGCTTGGTGACTGTATTCCCTCTCCGTCATAGGGACCCGCCACTGCACTGGGTCCCTTTCGGTGTCTTCCTTCGCAGCCGGGCGCTGCGACTGCCCCAGCGCAGCGAAGGCACTGTCTATATGTGTCAGTGTTTTGTTACCCTGCAGGCAAGCGGGCCAGAACCGCTTATGAGCTGGCCACGACTCTTGCTGAGTCCATCCGGACTCTGCATGGTGTGGGGAGTTTGCGGCTCCTTGCAATGCTCCCTCCTCCTTCTCCACTCTTCCTGGTCGCCTTCTCCGTGGGATGTCTCACATGGCTACCGCGCCTGTGGGCTGGTGAGATATCTCGCCCTCCGATATGATGCCCTGAGGCTTGAGCCCGTGGACCTGCCCGAAGTTCAATGTTGCCCAAAGATGCTTCCCACGTGCAGCCTGGCGAACCCAAATCCTTGTAACCATGCGCGTCCTCGTCAGTGTAGACTGGTAGTGGATGTTGGCCTCCCACGTCAAGGGCTTGTGTATGAGAAGGTTATTTTGAAAGTTCTGCGATGCTATGCATCTCCCTCCTCCCGGGGGCTTTCATCGCTCACCTGCCCTGACGATGTTGAGCTTACTCCGTTGCGGGGCTCCACTGCTGCACTGGGCCGCTCTGGTGTCCGCACTGCCCACCGCGCAAAGATGTGGCCTCCCATGCAGCGTGGCTCTCCCAAGGCCCAGTCCCCGTGTTGCAAGGCGGGCGGCTGGGATCGGTTACAGCCTCACCTCGGCTCCGGCCCGGCCTCTGTGCTTGGTATGGGAAGTGGGTGTTGTGTTAGCCCTTGTGTGTCCAGCGGTGCCTCCCCGGGAGGTCTGAGCAGGCTGTGGGTGCTCCCCGCCTAGGGAGATGAGGTCCTGGAGGTCCACGTGCGTTCACCGCACTGCTGGTTTCAGGGCCGCTCGGGGCATCCATCCAGGCGCCAGGATGTTCGCCCCGCTGCTTCAGTGAGTCTGTTATCAGCTGCTTCCTGAGTCCAGGACTGGCGGGGCTCACAGCTCACAATCCATTTTAAACAGTGTCCTGCATAGGAAGTTCCCTTTTGTAATGGAAGTCCTTGTCCCCTAAGGGTGGAGTCACTTGCCCAGACCCCTATGGAGGGTCTTCAGAGCAGACTCTGGGGAGAATAGACAAATACTCCAGATTATAAAAGAACTATGATTTGATTATGTTACAACTGAATATGCAGCCAGAGTACACTGGGTTTAGGAGCATGCTCACAAAGTCTGCAAGTTTTACTTTGCTTGGATGTGACCACAGATATTTAAGTATATGCCGGTCCAATATGTTATTCTGAATTAAAAGGTGTCCTTAAAGTTGAAGACAGCTTAGGCGTTTCATTTGTAAGGCAGGCCCATTCTCAGACATAAATCAAATATCTGAACCCATTTGATTTAAAGTACATAACTATCACTCTATGCCACAGTAAAATCTAAAGCAATAGTAATCCTTTTTTATTGGCAAAATGGTATTGTTCTTCAATCTTGGGAAGAACTTTCATGTTCGTGTTTTTTTGAATCTTTTTTTTTGAAGAAGCACATATGTTATTGCTTGTGTCATGTCTTAAGGTCAGACTTTCACCTGTGAGATAGTCATTAAACAGCTCTGTAACATACCAAAGGATGAACCCGTGTTTTTAATTAGTCTCACTGAGAGTTGTATAGCAGTAGCAGCTTTTATTTCCAGGGTTACGATAGAGCTTTAGTTCCCATCTAAAGCATGATTTTAAAGTTACCTGCATTAAACACTGGAACAAGAAACCCCGCAAGAATAACTCATTGTTGCAGTCTAGACATACCCTTTTCTGCTATTTCAGTAGGTCTTTTAGCTTGACTGTTTATGAGAAGTTTATAAAAGTGGACTCCTAAATAGGGAAACATTTGGACAAGCTTGCTGCAGATGGGATTCTATTTGATACATGAAGGTATGTTTTTCTTCTAAGAGATTACTTTATCTTTATTACTATTAGCCATGATAGGTGGAAAATATGAGCAACTGACTTTGCAAATCTACAAGGTCTCAGAAGCATTGTGTCCTTTGCATGCACCAGAATAGTGCAGTCCATCAGACAAATATGATTCCAGTTGGAGAAATGAAGTGAGTTAAGGTTCTTGCAAGTTGGGTATATACTGAACAGAAACCCATGTTTTTAAGAGTGTCAAAATTCTGCTAAATGTCACCATGTTCAAATTTCCAACATGGCTTTCAATATAAATATTGCAATACATCTGGCACAATCTGATTTCCCCCAGTTTATATCTTATGCTACCTTAGTGCTCTAAGCAACCCTCATCAACAGTTTTTCAGCCCATCTGCGATTTTGCAGAAGGGGAACATCCATATGTAATTCAATCTGGTACTGCTACCGTAGTGAGCAGTCAAGCTCAAAATGCAAAGCCACATCCACATTGCATGGAAACTCAGTAGGCATGTTTTGGCCTTGTTGGGCCTCATCAGTGAGATAATAATGAAACTTGGATTCCCATGTAGCAGAAAGCAAAGGACCCGCCCCAGGGAGAACAAAGCAAAAGGACCCACATCTTCGAATGCCTCTTCCATACAGGGAGACACACTATCACCAAAACAAGATGGGTAGAAGATTTTGAATTAATCATTACTGATGGCTGTGCTCTAAGCAGAGCAATACCTGTAGATAGGATGGATACAAAGCGCTCCAGGCATCACACGTCCAAGTGGCATTTGTCACATTATGCAGGTCTGGTATGCAGAGATGTGGGCCCTTGGCCTGCTGTGTCAAAAGCCACAGCAGGCCCAGGACCCACACCAGTCAGGAAACGACTAAGATTCCACAAACACCTAATTGAGATGTTCAGGCACTAAAAGCAAACATTTTTCAACAAGATCGTAACATTCTATTCTGTAGTCGATTTACATTCTCTATTTTAGCACCTGGAAAAAGTAACTTATATTCACTCATCCCCTCCAAAAGTAGTGACAGAATGCAATCATCAAAAAAGCTTGACCAATGGTCAATAAAATTCACATTCTAAATGGCAAGTGTTTCTTTCAAGAGAGTGGTGTTTAAAATGCATTTAACTGGCAATAACAAGAACATTTATTGTATGGAAATACTTCAATTACCTCAAACTCTTCCCAGAAGCCTTGCTTCACTTTGTCGGTTGTCTCTGCTAGTTTACTTAGTTCCTTCACACGACTTTCGATTTCCGCAGCATTGATACGAGTTGTGTTCAGAGGCTAAACGAGACGGATGACATTGTACTTTAAGTCAGCAAATCAGAAATAAGAGAATTAAACAGTTCTCCTATACACAGTAGTGGTTGGGTTTCAACTTTGAGGAGAAATTGCACTATTTCCCTACCAAGGAAATGGAAGTTAAGCTTCAAGCACAAGTCTGCAAGCATTTATTTCTCCGTTTATTTTAATGATACTTTGAGTATCCTAATTACAAATAAACATTGTAGTTAAACGTGTCAGAGTAAAAATATAGAAAGACTTCATCTTGCAATGTGACAAGAAACAAAATTTTAGAGACATAGTATAAACTACACCACTGAATATAAAATAGCTGCATATTAATATCTGTAAAGAACAGGTTTCATGAAATGGCCGCCCTGCATGTGAAAGATGCACGCTCAGTGTTCAGAGTTTCTTTCGTTATGCTCGTCATAACCAGAAAGGAGGACGTTTTAGAGGTTAAACACAAGAGGCAGCGACAAACAGTCTATGTTTCCTCTTAGTAGATTCCTACACAGGAGCTTTTCTAGGTATCACTTATATGGCAATTCATTATGTTAGGATATAACGATAGACCTAATAAATGACAAGCTTCTTCAATGTGAGAAAGATATATGTTAGCATATACAAAGGTTTCTTGAAACACATTTTTCATATATCTTTATTGATTTTATAAACATTCAATAACGAACCAAACAATGTAAATCAAGAGCCTGAATCCCACCTGCCCGTTATAAACCCTATTTCAATAGCAACTGGCGAACACTGAAAACATTTTCAATAGTGGCATACAATACCTAGCACACATTGATATTGAAATCAAATAATGTAAACCAGGCATCTATATAAAAGGAAGTACCAAAGGTTAAAGAATAAACAAAGGTCATGAACTAAGGGCATCAAAGTTAATACAATACATGCAGGGGGGCAGGTGATCAGGTGGGTAATTAACAGAGAGAAGGTAGGTATCCCCAATAGATAGGAACGGGTCAGTACCCTCTCACGACGGCTTGGCTGTACTGAGGTCATTATGTGCTGTAGAACATTTAATGTTATGTTATTGTAACTTATAGAGCGCACAATCACACAAAAGTATCCTGGCGCTAGAGAAGAGAGGAGAAAACCACTATAGACCAATCACTGTAGACTAAAACAGAAAAGTCTTGAGAGCCCTTCTAAAAGCCAGATGATTTGGCAGACTTTATTGTCAATGGTGGGTCGTTCCAAATTGGAGCAGCAGCGACTGAAAAGGCCCATCCACCAATACACGAACGGTGGAAAGTGGGCACACATAACAAACCCGCTGTGGCAGAGCGCAAATTGCGGGCTGGCATATATCGGATACATTTGTCCTGCAGGTATTCAGCACCAATTCATTGCAGGCCCGATGGACAATGCACAATGACTTAAACTTGATACGCTGCCCACCGGTAGCCAGTGGAGAGCGTGCAGTACCGGGGTGATGTGAGCCCCATAAGGTGACCCAGTCGCTGCCCGGGCGGCCAGATTTTGAAAACACTGCAGCCGGTGGATCAAACCCTTGGGCTGCGCCAGTTACAAGGAGTTATAGTAATCCAACTGGCTGAGCACCATGGCTGCAACCACCGGTTGCCAGTATCAAGGGGAGCACCTTTATTAGTGTTTGTAGCTCAAAATGACCTGCTTTGCACACTGCAGAGATTTGATCATCATGGAGAGGGATGCCGAACAAATCACTCCCAAGTTCTTCACCTTAGTCACTGGGACCGGAAAAGGGCAAAGAGAAGAGGGCCAGAAAGAAGACACCCAGAGTGAAGAATCAGAAGCGGCACCTACCACCATAACCTCCGTCTTGTCTCATTCAACTTCAGCCAGTCTCGGCTCATTCACTCTCCAACTGTCGTCAGGCACTGATGAAGGCGCAACAAGATCTAGACGGATCAAGATCTGAGTGTCAATAGCAGAAGCATAGCACCTGATGCAGAGGGAGCGGATTAGTCAAATCGGAGACCAGATGTAGATGTTGAAGAGAATGGGGGACAAGGCGGATCCCTGAGGAACCCTGCAGGTAAGGTAGCAGGAACCAGAGAGAAACGGCAGAAGGGAAAGCACCTGGGTACGATCGGACAGGAATGAGGAGAACCAGGCTGGCACCTGGCCAGAGATACCAATTTGGGCCAGGCACGTCAGTAGGGTGGGGTGGTCAACGGTGTCAAAAGCCGCTGACAGATCTAAAAGAATCAGGGCATCTAACCCCCCCCCTTGCATCAGCCAGCCTGCCCATATCATCCTGCACCGAGACCAGGACGCTCTCTGTACCCCGACCCGGCCTAAACCCTGATTGGGCTGGGTCCAGAAGTTTAGAAGATTCCAAAAAAAGAGGATAAAAGTGGTGATACTAAAGACAACAAAAAGCTTCAAAGAAAAAGGAAGAAGAGAAATAGGCCAAAAGTTAGACAGAAGAGAAGGGTCCAGCTAAGGCTTTTTCAGAAGGGGCATCACCGTAGCAGTCTTAAATTCTGCTGGGTTGACCACCAACTGACAAGAAGTGTTAATAGCCAAAGTGAATTCCATTAGCAAGTCTTGGGAGAGGTCTTTCATAACGGCCAATGGCACTACATCTACAGGCGAACCAGACTTAATGTGCTGTATGGCCTCCAGTACCTCTTCCTCAAACAAAAGTGGGAAGAAAGGCCATTCTTTCATCACAGTCATATCACCTGAACCGACAAGCTCCCTCTCCACCGCAAGGACCGAGGCGGACGCTTGAATAGGAGCGTGGATCGCCTCCATTTTGGACATGAAAAAGTTTGTTGCAACGATCCTAAGAGGAATTAACTGTAGCAGTGTATTTCTCAGAAGATGACAGCGATTTGACCACCTCAAAAAGGGCTTCTGGCTGACATAGTGCAGTTTCAGTCTTCTGAGCAAGATAGGATTTCTTAGCAACGATGATAGCTAAGAAGTACGCTGCTGAGCAAGACTTACACTGAGCTCTAAAGTTAGGATTATACGTAATGTGGCACTTGCGTTCGGCGTTTCTAAATTCAAGACGTGCAGCTTTTAATTTCTAAGAAACCAAACCAGGCAGGTTAGCCGAGCGCCAACTGTGCTGCCACACGCGAGGCGGAGGGTTCTTTAATAGAGCCTGTCCTGCTTGAAATGTACAAATCACCAAATAGTGGTCAGACCATAGTACCAGTTCTATCGATTGTACCACCAGAAAGGATTCCTCGGGCATACCTGGTCTAGAGTATTGCCCATCCTGTGAGTGGGACCGCCCACAATTTGATGAATATCAAGATTAGTCATACTAGTCAAAATCAGATCAAGCACTGGGGCTCTAGGGGAATTACATTTTACATTAAAATCACCAACTATAACAAAATAAGTGTATTTCAGATGGAGCTCGGCCACTAAATCAGCAAAAAGTTCAAGAAAGCCAACATAAGTACCTGGAGGGCGATAAACAATGAAGAAGTGACAAGTGAAAGAAGGAGAAATAACACACCTCACCAATAAAGCCTCCATGGTAAGAGCATGAGAGCTACTGAGCTGTGTAACTATAAAATCTGATAACAGCCACCCCACCACCAACTTGGGGCGGGGGGGCGATCAGAATGAATAATTCTATATTAATCTGGTATTGCCTGCACCAGAGCCGGGGCAGAGCCTTCCTGAAGCCACGCCTCTGTAAGAAAAAGCAGAGCATGGTGGCGATCTCCCAAGAGAAGGTGCATGTCCGCCGGATGAGCCGGCAGATATTTCGTCTTTAAGAGAAACAACACCACATCAGCAGGATTCTGAGCCTGTAGAGCTGGCTGGTGTGAGACATATGGTCCGCCCACTGCAGGAACAGGTGTAACCCCCCCATCCGGCGGATTTAAATAAATCTTTCATCCACTAGTCAAAGGCAGGAGCCACTTTATCTTTCCAGTGCTGGAAATCAGGTGTTTCAGTAGCACCAAACCCAGAGAAAACCACTTAGTCATCAATTCCTCCTTCTTCTGAGAAGGTATTACCCCCATTAGGCACATTTTAGTAGACAGGTCAAGATCCAGCATAGCCAGAACAGTCACTAATGGTTCTTTTATATACCACAAGATATCAGCATACAAAGACAGCACTTGACAAACTCCAGCAAGAAATATACTCCAGACAAAAAAGGAGTTACTCAGCCTAAATCAGCATGTGAATGAGGGACAGGCAGCCAGGAGTGGAACTTAAGTAAAACCTTTATTCAGGATACAGGAATTCAAAAAGGAACAAAAAGTTCAAGAATGCTTCTTCTTTTTCTTGGAATATGGCTTTTCTTGGAATGTGGCTTCTCGACCTTGCAGCTAGTCCTCGTAAGCCCACAGCATCTCAGGCACAGCTCTCTCTCTCTCTCTCTCTCTCTCTCGAAGTCCTAGAAGAGAATGGCAAAGAGACACCCAGTCCATCATTTGTTTTTACCTTATATAGGGGTTGGAGGCTAGGTAGCCAATCAGCACGGACTTGGCTTGGTTCTCTATAAATATCCCTGAAAAACCCCGCCCCCTTTCTCTTGGTTTGAAGGAGGGTTGCCTGCCCGGCACGCCAAGTCCGGGTCCCCGCGAGGAACCCCCGTCTTGAAGAGGTCTGGCACCCTCGAGGTTTCTGTGACGCTTTCTGAAGGTGAGTGTTGGCATTGAACTCGGAAGCGGGTCTCTGCCTTCCATGTCACTGGGTACGGCCTCGACCGTGTTGTGAAAGGAACCGCGTGGGAAGCCGGCTTCTGCCTGTGAAGGCGTTCGGCTTGCCAAGGTCCATGCTGCACTCGGAGCGAACCCCGCCACGGTAAGCCAGCGGTTGTCCGGGAAGGACGGCCCAATCGCCTCCGTTCTGGTTTTTCTGTTCGCTGGAACAAACTCTTTCCACGTATCCTATACTCATGTAAGCGGTGTCAGCCGTAGTCCTTTCGTCCACGTCTCTCTTAATGTTGTCTTCCGGGGTCCCAAGACTGTTAATTATCTGGACTGTGCTCTCCCGACCTCGTAGCTTGGCTGGTTGGTACCCCCTCTCAGGTGGTCTTCCTTCGACCGGGTGCTCTCTCTCATGTGGTCCCTCCTCTCGCCTCTTCCCTTTCATGCCGTCCACATCCCTCCGATCACACAGCACAAACAGCAGAGGTGACAAAGGGCAATCCCACCAAGTGCTAGTAGACAGAATTGAAGGCTTTTTGGCATCTTAACTGGCAATGGCATAATCAGCAGCGATGTCGGTCCCCTAATCCAAGGCCAGAAAAAGCCTTTGTACATTCAGATTAGCAACCCTAGCCAGTACAAAGCCAGGCTGCCTGATCCTCCATCAACAGGTTGTCGACCACGCCAGAAAGTTTACCAGACAGAATGCTGCTAAAGATGTCATTTTGTAAAGGAAAGCGTGCAGGAGAGAAGTCACATTTCGTATCATATTTACAATGCTTCAGCAACAATATTATTGCTGAGGGAAGTGTACCTTCCAACATCACCTCCTCAAAGACCTTATGGATGCATGGGGCGAGTAAAAAAGCACTGGTCACACAAAACACAACAGTGTGTCCCATCAGGACCCAGAATCTTTTCTGTCAAAGTTGTGTATGACTCACAATAAATCGGTTAAACAGTGTGCCACAACGCTCTCTGTCAGAATCAGAGTCTCCTAATAGTTCAATCCAATTGAAAAACTCCAACATCTTATCTCTAGCCATCCTAATTTGCTGCATGTTAAGTGTCTTATAAAACTCTTTAAAGACATTGTTAATGTGCAAAGGGTCACTAGTGCCACATACAGTTTCAACATGAGATATGTTTTCATGGTCCTGAGACCGACCCGTTTCCGTCGGGACAGACAACTGGATTGGCAGCTACCCTGGAGACTGGGCTTACGACAAACGCATCGCATTAGTCACGGTACTACATTACCCAGAACACCATGGTGTTCAGCAATGCATGACATTTGCAGGCGACACAACGGCATCACAGATGCAGTTTCTGGTCTCTACACACAGGCATTAGAGGCTGTCCTATTTTTATTGGCATTTGCATCTGATACAGTGGATACACAGTGGCGAATTACGCATGCACAACAACTTACAGTATATTGCAATAAGCCAACACATTTTTTGAAGAAAGGGAAATGGAAAAAGGAGGTGGGGGGAGTGAAGAAGGGTCAGAACAGGGAAAGAGAAGAAAAAAAGGAAGAGAAAAGCAAAAACCTGATACCCAACCAGTTGAGCAAATAATATTAAAAGTTCCACTTAGTTCCCAACAAAAAAAGAAATCAGTACAGCCTATTACTTTAAGGAATAGAAAGTATATCCAATTGCAATTTACCCAGCAGGAGGGATGTACAACCCATTCCGCAGGTGACCAATGAGAAAGAAACTAGCGTGCAAAAGTCCTGTCAGATCTGTGAGGTAGCTCACAGTGGTTTGTCAGAGGGATAAAGGACAGAATTAACCAGTGCCTTCCAGGCTTCAAAAGTGATCCCTACGTCTCTACCATGTACATGTATAGAGTGTTCCCAAGTTGTAGTTTCGGCTACACACCAGTGTTGCATTTCCTTCAGCCATAATTCAAATTGCGGGCCTCTAGTTGATTTTCAAATCATAGTTATGCACCTCTTGCCTAACATACAGGATAAATCCATAAACCTAGAAATATGTTTGTGCTTACTTGTTCTCGAGTGCAAATCTAATATGCATTCCTGCGGGGTCCACTTATATCTACTAATCCCTGCACCCTCACAAGTATGTTTAATCCTAGTCCAAAACCTTTGCACCAACTCACATTCCCAAAGCATGTGCATTAAGTGGGCATTCTCTTGACCGCACCGGGGGTAGTTAAATGGTGCATCGCTCTTGAACTTAGCAACCCTAGCCGGGGGCATATATGTGCGATGGAGCAAATGGACTTGGATCAGTTTAAATCTCTCACTGCGCAACATATTTGTGATATAGCTGAACACCCACATCCACTGCTTATCGGTTATATCCGCACCCAAGTCTCTCTCCCACTTCATCTTAAGCTTCGTAAAGTCAATATTTGTATTGTCAATAGGGCTTTGTATAGTCTAGACACCAGATTCCGGTCATTGTCCAGATCATACATGAGTGCCAGCAGCGCATTCTGCTGTGTTTCTGCAGGCCAGTCTGGCCAGGTACATTTAGCAAATTTGGTAATTCTGAATTATCTTGGAAACTACCCTCTCGGGAGACACTCCTTCTGTATAAGGTCCCAAAGTTCTCTGTAGGTTCCGTTTTCATACATGTCTCCCCAGGTTGCAATGCCTGACTCCTCCCAACATCGTGCTGCCTTCAGCTCCTCTGGGTCCCACCGTGTGCTAACCTGGATGGGGGCATAAGGTGAATAGGGGTGCTTGAGCTTCAGTATTTTTTGAGTCCTCAACCAGACCTGTCTTCCCACTTCTAGTAGTAGTGGGCACGTTACGCGCTTGCACCCCAGATGCCATAGTGCTTCCTTTAATCGTATAGGGTTTATCAGGGTATTAACCAAACCGTGTTCCGTCGTAGCTTCCTCTGACAACCATTTGGTAACGAAGCTAAGGTGGGCCGCCAGGTAGTAATATTCCAGTCTTGATAGTTGGATTCCACCCTGCTCAAAGGGGGGTGACAGAATGGGGATTGATAGTTTGTCTCTCTTCGGACTCAATAAAAATGCTCTCAATATGCTCTCAAATTCTCGAAAGAAAGAGGTTGCAGTGTAAAAGGTGACGTTCATAAATCCATAGAGACATCAAGGTAAAATTATAATTTTTGCGATTGCCACTCTACCCATAAGCAAGAGAGGCAGTCGGGACCAAAAGACCATTGATCTCTTGATGCCCTCCACCGCTATCAATGTGTTTAAGGTGTGTGTCTGTTCTGGGGTATGTGCAACCTGCATGCCTAAATACCAAAAGGAATCATGTTCCCACTGCAGGCCCCAGTCAAGGTCAGAAGTCAGCTCAGTGTCATTCAGCCCAGCTAGGGGGAATAAGCATGAAATGCGTTTGTTGAAGGTAATCCCTAATAGCCCTGCAAAGCCGTCTAGTGTTTCTAGCAATATGAGTAGATTATGGTGCGGCTGGCAAAGGTATAGCAGTACATTATCAGTGTACAAAGAGATAAGTTATTCTTTTTATTAGTACGCTTCCTTAGAGTGCGCTTCCGGTATTCCTTTTCAGAATTTTAAATCAAACAAAGAAACATCTTTGATCGATTATACACATCTTTGTTTTTTTATTTCCTTTCAAACAGAATTATTTTCTTCAAATAAGTATATCCATTCAGTCTCTCAACACGTGTTTCTCCACGTTTAACGCACATGGTTCATCAGGAGAGTTTTCTGTTTACAAAACAAAACAAGACAAAAAACACATTTTTTTCTCCTTAGCTATATAAACTACAATGTATTGTTTGTATACAACAAATTTGGTGGTCGAGGCAAGCCACCAATATACATTTATCATACTCACCAATTATTTCAATTTTTTCTTTCCCTTTAGTTTAATAAACAATTGTCCTTTCTTAACTTCCAGACCAATTTTATGGGATTCCTATGAAAACCAGGAGTAAATAAAAATGTTTAGGCTAGGGTTAAAGTTTAGGTAATCCCTATCTTTTCGGTGACATACAGTATCCCTTAGTTTACTCTCCTCACCTTATTTATCCCGGTACGATTGCCTTCAGTCCTTCTCAATCCATGTTACAATGAAAAGTGTTTTGAGTCCTCTTGTTTGCACTTGCGGGCCCGCTACGCGTGACATCATCACACCGCGCAACACGATGACGTCATGCGTTACGTTGTGTAATGATGTCACGTGTTTCCTACACGATCGGAGATCATCTTGTTGGTCGAAAAAACTATGTTTTTTACTTAATTTCAAACAAACTAATTCAAGATCTTAGCACTTTATCACAGGTGAATTCCAATTTTACTTTTCACCATATCTGCAATTATTATAGATTTAAATAAACATTCACAGAATTTCAAAAAACAAAAAAAAAAACAAATCATTACAACCAATAATTCATTTCATTATCTGAATTTAGTCCTGTATTGCAAGTATCCAGAATACAAATCCATTTCGCTTCCCTTCTTCTCAATTGTAATTCTCTGTTGCCTCCTCTTTCCAAGCTTTCAATTTTTTCTATGCCCAAAAACTTGATACCCTTAATATCCGTTGCTTTATGTTCTTGGTCAAAATGGGTTGCCATGGGATATCTTGTGTCCTTATTTTTGATGGCTCTAATATGTTCTTGTAATCTAATTTTCAATACTCTAATAGTACTTCCCACATATTTTTTATTGCATATACATGTGATTGTATAAATCACATATTTAGTGTTACAATTGATAAATTGCTTCAATTTGTGAATTTTTCCATTTGGTAGCCTTATCTCTTTTACACCATTTTCCATTTGGTCACAGATTCCACAACTCCCACACTTATGGGTTCCTGTTGGTGCTGGTACTTGTAAAAATTGACTTAGCACTTCGATTTTTTCTTCTTTCATGTGACTTGGACTGATTTTTTGCTTTATTGTCGGTGCCCTTCTGTAAATTATCCTAGGTTTTGCTTCTATGTACTCTTTCAACATTTCATCGCTTTGCAAAATGTTCCAATGTTTTGTCAATGATTTTTTCAAAAGGTGAGCTTCACTATTAAAGGTCGTTATGACGTCTACCTTTTTTTCATTTTTCTTCACCATTCTTAATTTGTCTTTTAGTAATTCAGTTTTAGGTACTTTTTCTGCTTTATAGATAGCTTTGTCTACATCTTGATCTTTGTAACCTCTCTGGATGAATTTTTCTTTAAGCAATTTGACATGATCCTCGTATTTTTCTTTTGAACTACAGTTACGTTTTGTTCTCAGAATTTCACCATATGGTATATTTTTAATTATGTGCTTGGCGTGATTGCTTTCAGCATGTAGAACTTTATTGACTGAAGTTGGCTTTATATATAAATCTGTTAGGATCTTTTCCCCATCTGTGTAAATTAGCAAATCCAAAAATTCAATTTTCTCAGAGCTTATTTTTTCAGTGAATTTGATATTATATTCATTCACATTTAGATATCTAATGTAATCAAAAAGTTCTTTTTTGTCTCCATTCCATATCATAAGAATATCATCGATATATCTTCCCCAATAGGTTATGTATCCATTAGTAAATGCTGTATGTTGCCATGCATGATTGATTTCAAAATGTCCCATAAATAAATTAGCATATGACGGTGCAAACTTGGCCCCCATTGCTGTGCCTCGTTCTTGTCTATAGATTTGTTTGTTGAACAAAAAGATGTTGTTTGTTAAAGCAAAATTCAACATTTCTAAAATCATTAAATTTTGTTGAAAGAACGAAATTGATCTTGTTTTCAAAAAGAACTCTGTTGTTTCAAGCCCTTTCAGATGTTCAATACTAGTGTATAATGATACCACGTCCATGGTTACAAAAAGAAAATTTTCTTCCCAAGGTATTTCTTCTAGCTGTTGGATGACATGTTTACTGTCTCTCAAGTATGATGACAAATTGGTTGTGAGAGGTTGAAGATGTAGATCTATATATTGGGAAACTCTTTCTGTTAATGAACCTATACCATTGATAATTGGTCTACATGTTGGAAATTGTTCAAATGTTTTATGAATTTTTGGCAAAAAGTATATAATTGGCATAATTGGATGAGTGTTATTCAGATAGTGATATTCAGCTTCAGAGAGTAAGCCGATTTCTTCCCAATTTTTTATCATACTGTGCCATTCCGACTGTAAGTCCATCATTGGATTCTTCTATAGCGGACAGTAGCAATTCCTATCATTCAGTTGTCTGTTACCTTCTTTAATATAGTCTTTTCTTTGCATCAGAACAATATTGCCTCCTTTATCTGCACTCTTAATTATCCATTGTGCATTTTTTGATAGAGACTCAATAGCCATCGATTCTTTTCGTGAAAGATTGTGTTTCATTTTTGTTTGTTTATTTTTGAGATAGTTGTGTCTTAGATCTGCACTCACCATTTTTTGAAAGACATCAATTGCGTTGTTTTCTGCCATTTTTGGAATGAACTTGGATTTTAGTTTTAAATTTGATTCTTCTGATAGACAAGGATCAATGTTTTGTTCATCTAGGAACATTTCTGTCGTATAATTATCTTCTGTAAGATTCATAATATTTATTGTCTTTTCCACAATTTCTACTGACAATGGTGAAATATCCTGAATCATCTTCTTTTGTTTCTCAAATATTGACTCGGCAAAGTATTTTTTCAATTTTAATTTTCTGCAAAATTTGAATAGATCTACATTAGTGTGGAAGTAATCTGCTTTGTTTGATGGACTAAAATTTAGTCCTTTATTTAGTACTTTTTTAGTTGTTAAATCGACTTCTTGTCCAGTTAGATTCATGACTAAATTTACTTCATCCTCTTGTCTTGAGATCTGGTTTGCATTCCCCCTTGTCCGCTTCCTTTGCTTTTGCGTTCCTCCTCTTTTTCCTCTCTTGTTTTTGATACGTTGATCAATATACCTTTGTTTATGCCAGGTCTTATGTCCCTTGTGTTGATGGTACTTTGTTGATAATTCCATTTCGTGATCGACTTGTGCCTTCGAAATTCTGCTAAAAAATCGAATTCTCGTGTTTTACCTGATGTACTTGGTTCTATTTCTCTTTCTACTTCACTAACCGTTTCTGTATCAGAAGATTGAGTAGTTGAAGATGGTATGTTCACATTTTTTGCCTTAGAATAAGATTTAGAGATGGGAGTAGTTCTTCCTTTAATGTCATACTTTCTCTGATATGTGTATACTCTTCCAATTTTATAATCAATTTCGTCTCTTAGAAATGCTTTTTGTTTTTTGGATTTCAATTCCTCAGTGAATTTATTTAAATAATCATCTAATATTTGATAATTTTTAAACGTTATCTCAGGTAAGTTTAATTTCTCAATTGCTTCTTTTAATATCTTAATTTCTTCCAATGCTTTCTCATGGGCTATCGCTGAGTGATTAATTATTCTGACCATCATATCTTTAGAAGTTTTTGTGAGGAGAGCCTCCCAATTTTTCAAATCTTCTATGTCTTCATCTTCGAAGGAAGGGAAAATACATATTCTTAGTCCTCGTGGAATTCTTTCCATATCCATATACATTCTCAAAGTTTTCATTTCCCACCACTTGGCTAACTCTTTTTTCGAAACCATTTCCAATCTTTCAAATAAATTTCTCAATGACGTCGATGTCTGAGATGAACGTACATCTCCAGGTGTCTGTCTGTGTCTCAAGAAAAGTTCTTCAGCTTCTGCCTCTCTTTTTTCGAATATATCCGACATCTTTACTTTTTTTATCCTTTTTTTAATTTGTTCTAATTTACTCTTGGGTTCAATTAATTCTATGCTCGAAGTCTGCCTATTGGAAAGCCTATGAACAAGATTTTTGTATAAAATGTTTGCAGTCCTTTGCGGCTTTGGTTTCCTAAATTGGCGATTTCTAACTGTGCAGTAATAAATGATTTGTTTGTTACCTGGATGCTGCACCTGTTGAAGTGTATATTGCGGCTGCTGCAATATAGAACAAACTATTCTTTTTATTAGTACGCTTCCTTAGAGTGCGCTTCCGGTATTCCTTTTCAGAATTTTAAATCAAACAAAGAAACATCTTTGATCGATTATACACCTCTTTGTTTTTTTATTTCCTTTCAAACAGAATTATTTTCTTCAAATAAGTATATCCATTCAGTCTCTCAACACGTGTTTCTCCACGTTTAACGCACGTGGTTCATCAGGAGAGTTTTCTGTTTACAAAACAAAACAAGACAAAAAACACATTTTTTTCTCCTTAGCTATATAAACTACAATGTATTGTTTGTATACAACAAATTTGGTGGTCGAGGCAAGCCACCAATATACATTTATCATACTCACCAATTATTTCAATTTTTTCTTTCCCTTTAGTTTAATAAACAATTGACCTTTCTTAACTTCCAGACCAATTTTATGGGATTCCTATGAAAACCAGGAGTAAATAAAAATTTTTAGGCTAGGGTATCGTTTAGGTAATCCCTATCTTTTCGGTGACATACAGTATCCCTTAGTTTACTCTCCTCACCTTATTTATCCCGGTACGATTGCCTTCAGTCCTTCTCAATCCATGTTACAATGAAAAGTGTTTTGAGTCCTCTTGTTTGTACTTGCGGGCCCGCTACGCGTGACATCATCACACCGCGCAACGCGATGACGTCATGCGTTATGTTGCGTAATGATGTCACGTGTTTCCTACACGATCGGAGATCATCTTGTTGGTCGAAAAAACTATGTTTTTTACTTAATTTCAAACAAACTAATTCAAGATCTTAGCACTTTATCACAGGTGAATTCCAATTTTACTTTTCACCATATCTGCAATTATTATAGATTTAAATAAACATTCACAGAATTTCAAAAAACAAAAAAAAAACAAATCATTACAACCAATAATTCATTTCATTATCTGAATTTAGTCCTGTATTGCAAGTATCCAGAATACAAATCCATTTTGCTTCCCTTCTTCTCAATTGTAATTCTCTGTTGCCTCCTCTTTCCAAGCTTTCAATTTTTTCTATGCCCAAAAACTTGATACCCTTAATATCCGTTGCTTTATGTTCTTGGTCAAAATGGGTTGCCATGGGATATCTTGTGTCCTTTTTTTTGATGGCTCTAATATGTTCTTGTAATCTAATTTTCAATACTCTAATAGTACTTCCCACATATTTTTTATTGCATATACATGTGATTGTATTAATCACATATTTATAGTGTTACAATTGATAAATTGCTTCAATTTGTGAATTTTTCCATTTGGTAGCCTTATCTCTTTTACGCCATTTTCCATTTGGTCACAGATTCCACAACTCCCACACTTATGGGTTCCTGTTGGTGCTGGTACTTGTAAAAATTGACTTAGCACTTCGATTTTTTCTTCTTTCATGTGACATGGACTGATTTTTTGCTTTATTGTCGGTGCCCTTCTGTAAAGTGTGAGCTTCACTATTAAAGGTCGTTATGACGTCTACCTTTTTTCATTTTTCTTCACCATTCTTAATTTGTCTTTTAGTAATTCAGTTCTAGGTACTTTTTCTGCTTTATAGATAGCTTTGTCTACATCTTGATCTTTGTAACCTCTCTGGATGAATTTTTCTTTAAGCAATTTGACATGATCCTCATATTTTTCTTTTGAACTACAGTTACGTTTTGTTCTCAGAATTTCACCATTCAGCCCAGCTAGGGGGAATAAGCATGAAATGTGTTTGTTGAAGGTAATCCCTAGTAGCCCTGCAAAGCCGTCTAGTGTTTCTAGCAATATGAGTAGATTATGGTGCGGCTGGCAAAGGTATAGCAGTACATTATCAGTGTACAAAGAGATAAGTGTGTGGTGTCCCCTATATGTATCCCAGCCTCATGATACTCCTGTCTGAGATATGCTGCTATGGGTTCTAATGCAAGTATGTAAAGCATCGGGGAGAGTGGCCATCCCTGCTGGGATCCTCTCTGTATGTCCCACTGCCTCGATATGTATCGCTCCGTCCTTACCCAAGCGGTGGGGGAAGCATAAAGTATTTTAACACATCTCAAAGAATGTTCCAAACCCAAAACCCCTTAGCGCAGCCTCTATCCGCTCCCAATACACTGAATCAAAGGCTTTAACCGCATTTAATGATGCTACCAAGTATTGCTCTGTGCGCCCTTTCGTGTGATCAATTATATGTTGTAACCTGCGTAGATTTAAAGTGGTGCTGCGACCTGGCACATACCCTGTCTGGTCTGGGTGTATTAGCGCTGCTATGCACCGATGAAGCTGCGAGGCGAGCACAGTAGTTAATAGTTTAACGTCACAGTTAAGCATGGCTAAAGGTCTGTATGAATCACATACATCTGCTGGTTTCCCAGGCTTAAGGATGGGGACTAGCCATGTTTCACGCATCGTGATCGGGAGTTCGCCTGCTTCTAAGGTCTCCTCAAAGACCTTTAGTAGCGTCAGGGCCACCTGGGATTGATAGGTTTTATAAAATTAGTCTGGAAGTCCATCACCCCCCGGCGTTTTGCCCATAGCTGATGTAGAAATCGCTTCCAGGTCCTGTAAGGTACAGGGCTGATCTAGGAGGTCGCGCTGACTGGTGGTGAGGTGCGGGAGTTTAATTTGCATGAAAACCTCTGCTATATCATCAGGCAAAGCATGGGTATTATGGCTGTATAGTGTAGCCTAATAGGTGGCGAATATATCATTAACCACCGTCTGTGCTCTCCAGGGTTCCCTGCATTCATCTCGTAAAAGTGTGATTGGGGTTTTGGGGTGTTCCTTACGGCACAACCAAGCAAGTAGCTTCCCAGATTTGTCCACTTCTACGTGAGTGAGTGAGTGAGTGAGTGAGTGAGTGAGTGAGTGAGTGAGTGAGTGAGTGAGTGAGTGAGTGAGTGAGTGAGTGAGTGAGTGAGTGAGTGAGTGCCGTACTGGTGACACAGTGAAACCTTGACAGTCTTTTCCAAGTGGCCCGGTAGTTAGATCGGGCCTCTTTAAGGGTTCGCCCAGCAGATGGCATGTGTGGTTGTAATGACTCTAGCTCCCTAACACTAGCCTCTAAGATCTCCAACTCCGCTCTTAGTGGTCTGCGGATGCTCCCAGCCCAACAAGAATTTCACCTCTAGTGACCACTTTCAGTGTTTCCCAAAATGTCCCCCACCTCTCAACACTGCCAATGTTTTCTTTGAAAAAGAGTTCTAATTCATATCGGAGTTGTTCTTGAAAGGCTAGGTCTAGCAGTGCGTCTGTGAGCATGCACCACGTCGGGACAGGAGTGCAAGGTAACTCCCGATTCCACGCGACAATAAGCAGAGTGATCTGATATGACGCGGCCCATCTATTTGGCACTCAAAAATTCTTGCAGTTGGTCAGTTCACACAAAGATGTAGTCTAGCCTAGTATCAAGGCCAGGCCGTGTGGTGAGGAGTAAAAAGAATATTCTCTTGAATCCGAGTGAAGCTCTCTCCGAACATCGAACTGAGCCAGGTTAGTTAGGGCATTATTCAGTGCCGCTCTGGCCGGGGGCGCACTGTAGTGGTATAGACCGGTCACGTGTCGGATCACAAACACAATTAAATTCCCCAACCCAAATGAAGCAGGCGTCTCTGTAGGGGGGTCATGCGTGCGCACAGCATTTGAATGTGCGCAGGTATAACGTGGTTCGGAAAATAAAAGTGGATTATGACCAGTTCTGCATTGTCTAAGTAGCCTTTGAGGATCAGATATCGACCTTCCATATTCCTTTCGGAGCTGAAATGGGACCGTACCATCCACCCATATGAGGAATTCCCTGGCATATTTGGAGTATGGGACCCATGCACTCAGCCTCCCCAACATTCATCTACTTTTTGCAGTTTTGTAGCCGTCAAATGGGATTCCTGTAATAAGGCTATTGAAATCTTCTTACGCTCTAAGTATTATTTAATCCTGTTCCTACTTATGTATGTACCAAGGCCCCTTACATTCCACGTCACAATCTTAATCGGCGCCATGGTCTACACATTTCTCTTCCACAACAGTACCTCGGAGCATATTGTCTCGAGTCCCATCTGAGCAAGGCAACTTAACTGGCTCTACACCTATCATGTGTGCCATGTGTGTATCTTCATTTGGTGCATTATGCAGCAGCCAATATCGTGTGACTCTCGGATTCTTGTAATAAATCAAGTAATAGGCAGAAACAGTTAGCGTTGATTGGGTACAAAAAACTAAACAAACAACAAACCCCAGAACATGGGGAAGGAACTTGGCCCAACAGATTTAATCCATTCGGGCCTACTGGTGCCTGTGTCTTTCAACAAGCGCCAGCCTGAAAGTTCGACAAATGTCGCATGTCGACTGTCCAGAAGGATTGGGGTCATGTCCATTAGAGGTCAGTGGGCTCGGTCACCAGCTCCAGCAAATTAGCAACAGTATCCACGGCAGCTAGTGGGGTGCACTGTAGATCTCTTCGAGGCAGCTTGCCTAATTCCGAATTAATAGTGTATTCGCACTGTGAGCACAGTGTTAACCAAATCACGCTTTTTTCCAGCATGGTCCGTTTAGGAATTACATCACTGTGTCGGTCGACGTTGCCTATCTTTTGCAGTTATTGTGGGGGCTTCGGATCTATCAGTGCATTTTGCAGGGTCGTCATATGTATCTAAGTTGTTATGTTCCAGCCTTATCGTCACAGCTTCCAAGCTGTCAAAAAGACGGGACCTTGTGTCAAGTATAACCTTTAATATTGCTGGGTATGTAAGCATATATTTGATCCCTTTTTGACGCAGCCTGGCCGTGACTGAAATTAATTTATTACATTGTTGCTGCACCATGGGTGTATAGTCTGGGTATACTGTTACATTCGAGCCACCACGTTGTATTACTCTGCCATTTCTTGAGAAGTTCAGAAGCACCTCTCGGTCCCTGAAACTCAATATTTTGGCTATTATGGGGCGTGGGTGGGATCCGGGTGTTGGAATCTTTTGCAGCGACCGATGAGCTCTCTCGACAACAAATCCCTGTGACAACTCGCCTGGGCAGACATCCTGCAAGTATAGGCTCTCTATATAGGACATCGGGTCTCTGCCTTCAGCATCCTCTGGTATGCCCAGGACTCGAACATTATTTCTGCTAGAGTGGCCTTCTGTGTCTTCAGCTCTCTGTTCTAGGAAACGGTTGTTGGACTCAAGGGTTTTCAACTCAGTGGCTAATTCTTCAGTGGTGGCAGTCGTACTTTTCAAGAGTTCTTCAGTTTTCCTGACTCACTCTGCTAAGGATCTCACATCCTGGTGTAAGAGTTGCACATCTATTTTGACCTTGTCAATTTTGTGCTCCAAAGAAGATTGTCATGCTGCAACTGCTGCCAGAACTTTATCCTCTTGTGGCTCTGCGTGGATTCCGCTTTCTGCTGGGTTCTTTCCAACCCCAGATGTGGTTGATGTCTGCGCCTTCCCAAGACTTGCAAAGGAATCCATTATCATGGCGTTCTGTTTATTTTTTGTTGAGGGCATAACATGGTTTCTGGTGGGCTAAGTGTATGATGCTGTCGGTGTACCACCAGAGAAGCTGCTTCGTGGCGTGTGCTTGATCCCAACTCCTTATTTCATTGGACCTTGCTAACTACCTGAGAATACGATATAGTCTGGACTGTTTTATTCCCACTAAAATGTTTGTAGCCGGTTTGCTGCTAGTTATTAGTAACAGTGCCACCACTCGGTTGTCGTCTTCGTATCAGCGTCACCCAGGGTCTAGAGTGCTCCCATTTGAATTTGTTCAGGTTGTGCAGGTAGGGCAGCCCCCAGTGTTGTGACAGACTTTGCAGCACTCACTATGGTGTGGTCTATAACAAAGTTTGCTGCAATACTTCGCAGTGTTATGAAGCTCCCAGGTTTCTGCTTTTGCAAGCACGTATCAGGATATAGAAGCACTTATAAGAAAGAATCTTGCTGACATACCGCGCTAAGTCTGGAATAATGCATACGCAACTTGTCCAATTCACTGCCAAGCGAATCTAGATCTTGGGCAGCAGACTCGTACCTCACTAGGTAGCTCAGGACCCCTTTCAGGGTTAGGACACTGATTCTTAGTGCTCTTCTTGGAGATGGTGCTTGTTGCAACGATGGTGATTCTCTGTGGAGGCCTGTCACCAATATAATTGTAAGCTCAGGAGGAGCAACTACCAGGTGCTTCAGTGTGTCCTCGTAAGGTGGACGTTTTGTTAGGAGTGTGAGCCTTGTCTGGAGGGGGGGGGCAGACTTGACGCTATGTGCGCAGCGGTTGTATCTCTCTGTGGTGCGCTCATTGCAGTTTGTTTATGCCACCTCGCTTCCTCGCCTCTCTCTTTCAGATTGGGAACAGGCTGCCCTATGCCAATCAATGTAATTGCCACCTGTGGTTGGGTCAGTGGGGCTGCCAAGCCTGGATCTGGCTTTGCTAGTGTAAGCGACCTTACTGAAAGAGGGGATGGCGCATTTGCTGCAATTTTGCCATAGTGGGGATCTTAATGCTGCTTTTGCTAGGTGTCTGTTCCACTACACTGCTTAGCAGACTCTGCATGTTGCTATCGTGAGGTCAGTCACCATGGGTCCTTGCTCGTATAGAACGACCCGCTCCTGGCCGGCATGCTGCACCCGCCGGAGCTTCAGTGCTCGTCCCCCAGTATTCGATGGGGGTATGATTCTTAGCTCGGTTGCGGGGTGCTCCTCCTACTCCCTGCTCAGTTATAGGTATTCAAGACTTCTGTGACACCGCATGAGATCAGCGGAGTGCCGCGCTGGATAAAGGCACAACCATCAGCACACCAGGGTCAGTTGGGGATCTTGCGTTATCTTCAAGCACATTCGCCGTAGGGTCTCCGGTTCTTGTGCACCGCAGGCACTCACTGGCTATGGAAGGTGTGCCAAAGAGACGGATCTTGTCTTCCACTCTGCGGCGTATGTGTCCGGTTCACTGATGGCCTCCTTTCTGGCAGTGTACATTCACACCCGTTCCTCAGAATGGGCTGTGCTCGTCTACCGTCATTTTATTTTTTCACCAGCGCGTAGTATGCGGTCTGTAGTTCCATAGTCCTTGCTGTCCTTCAGCCATGAATAAACACCCAAAGCTAGGCATAGAATGTCGCTCCCAGGGAAGACACTTGCTTGCCTCAAAAGGAAGAACTAAAAGGCAATAAAACGCCATGTAAAAGGATCATTAGCCATACAAGTGCCGGAGCTCAGCCCAAACACAGCCTTACAGCATGAGCTCCAGGCCATGCCCCATGCCAGCACTCCTAGAACACTCACAGTGGGCTTTGTTATTGGTGCGTTTTCTCTTCGTCTCATATGGTCTCGATCGCTGCTACATTATACAGTATGTCCCTCTTATGTATGTGATTTCTGCTGAACCCTTGAACTGCGCTGTTTGCCTGGATTCTGTGTCAATATTTCAACAATGCTTTTCTGGATGAACTCACCCTATTGGAACTATTTTCAGTGATACTTCAAGAACTGTCCTGGATTCAGACTGCCTTTTGTGGATTTGTGTGTTCTCTGGTGAACTGTTAGACACGCCCTTGATCCTCCCGGGTATAGCTTCCCAGAGCGCCCTCGTGCCGTTGGGCATTGTTGACCGGAGCCCCATACTTCCAGATTATTGTTGCATCATACTTCAAGAACTTTGGTATTTTTGGATGAACATAAATGGAGATAATTCTATCATACGTCACACATACCTCTATGCACGCTTATCAGGTATCCTTCGGAGGAAGGAGAGCTAAGGGGCAACGCATTTGTCTTGGAAGCAAGAGAATGCAGCGTAATAAGGTCCGAATCCTGATCCCAGGGTTTGAAACCACTAGCTGGTATTAAGTGTGTTACAAATGAACAATAACATAAAAAAGAACCTTGGGGTGAAAATAAGTACCGATGATTTATGTGTATCAGTGTCCAGCACATATACTTACAAACCTTATGTTTATCTTTACCGCTCTCTGATCAAGCTTCTTATGCCTTTTCATCGGGGGGGGGGGGAAGAGGGAGAGAGGGAGGAATAGGGAGAGAGGGAGCAAGAGGGGGAGAGGGAGCAAGAGGGAGGAAGAGGGAGAGGGAGAGAGGGGGAGGGAAGGAGCAAGAGGAAGGGAGAAAGAGGAAGGGAGAAAGAGGAAGGGAGAAAGAGGAAGGGAGAAAGAGGAAGGGAGAAAGAGGAAGGGAGAAAGAGGAAGGGAGAAAGAGGAAGGGAGAAAGAGGAAGGGAGAAAGAGGAAGGGAGAAAGAGGAAGGGAGAAAGAGAGGGAGCAAGAAGGAGGGAGCAAGAGGGAGGGAGCAAGAGGGAGGGAACAATAGGAAGGAAGGAAGGAAGGGAGGGAGGGAACAAAAGGAAGGAAGGAAGGAAGGAAGGAAGGAAGGAAGGAAGGAAGGAAGGAAGGAAGGAAGGAAGGAAGGAAGGAAGGAAGGAAGGAAGGAAGGAAGGAAGGAAGGAAGGAAGGAAGGAAGGAAGGAAGGAAGGAAGGAAGGAAGGAAGGAAGAGAGGGAGAGGGATGGTTCGGAGGAGGGGGGAAGAGAAGGGAAGTGAGGGGGAGAGAAGGAGTTTGAAACAGAGGGAGGTAGGTAGAGGGGGGAAGAGATGGAGGGAGAGAGGAGGAGCGAGGGGATCAAGCAGGAGGGAAGGAAACGGAGTGAGGGAGAGAGCGAGATGGAGGCTGAATGTGAGTGAGCGCTCAAGTGCATGAGAGTGCGTTGGACTGCACCAATTCCCACATGCATCAAATACAGGGGAGGGGTCAACAAGCAAACAGTTTAAAACACTCTGCACCATGCATCCTATGCAAGCGGGTCATATTAGTGCATCCTTGAAAAAGATCAATATGAGAGCCCATTTGCTCAGGATGATGTTCCCTCCAATATCGCTTAAATCATATTCCATCATGCTACACCTAGAAGCCAGCCACTCATTTTGGAGCTGTCAAAAGTCATGTCTAAGTGCAATTGAAATGACCCCCTTCTCACTGCCACCCAAGGACTGAGTCCATTTGTTCATCAAAAGAGCAGACACATTTTTTAAATATTGAGGATCATCAATATTTGGAGCAGAAGATCTCAATATAAACACTTTGGTAACCGTAGTCTCAAGTATTAACCAACCATCAAAGTGCTGTTACACAGGGTTCGAAATTAAAATTGGATAAGCGGGAGCGAAAATCAGCTCCTGGGTATCCCTCATTAACCAGTGACCAGGAGCTTCCACTGAGGAACGAGGAGTTCGTACAGACCGTTCCACAAAGCTATCTTCCAAATAAGATTTATTACCCATCATGCTTTAAATGTCGTATAGATGTGTCCTAATGTTTATTTATCGATTGTCCCAAGAACTCAAAGTTAAATTCACATAACTTTGATTGTTTGGGGGAGCGTGGCCTAACAGCCATGGAGTAGGCAGTTCTTCCCGTGAGCTCCTATACATCCGACATTGATCCTGATGCGCAAGACGAAAAAGACGGCTCGAATGCAGGCAAAACACACATTCTGTTGGCTGTCTCCATGACCACCAGTCTGGATTCAGGGCTGCCAGAAGCACGGAAACTGCTCTCCTAAACATCCGTGAAGATCTGCTCACCAACCTGCCTCTACTCTCCGCCCTCTGCAACTAATCCAGAACAGGACTGCAAAACTTGTCCTTGGCCTCAAGCCCTGGGATCGTATCTCTCCAGCTCTGAAATCTCTTCACTGGCTCCCAGTGGATCCAAGGATTAAATTCAAAACCCTCTGCATTTTCCGCAACGCTTTCTGGGGCCTGGGTCCAAAATACCTTCAGCTATCCCTCCGCAAATACCTCCCCTCTCGAGCTCTTCGCTCCTCTACCTCTAACTCACTCAGGGTCAGTCGTTTTTCTAAGAAACGAGCTGGGGGTAGATCTCTGTCTTCGGCTGGGGCCTTCCTCTGGAACAGCCTCCCTGCCACTCTAAAACTTGAGGAGAACCATCTCCGGTTCCGGAAGCACCTCAAGACAGTCCTCTTTTCTTCTGCCTTCGCTCCCCCTCTCCCCTGCTGATCTGTTCTCTCTTGGCACCGTGCACCTGGCCACCCTCTGTCTTTTGGGCCCAGGTACCTGCTCATACTGTCACCCTCCCGCACTGCCTCCGGGCCACCCATTGCACTGGGGTCTGTTTCTGTACCCATACAGCCCCCCCTTTTTCTTCCTGCACTTATCGGGCCTACCCTGTCTGCTGCCTTAAACCTAGCACTTGCAAATTGCTGGCTGCATTACCACTGTTTGTTGCCTTTATTATTTATTGATTGTTATTTATCTGTTTCTCCTCTGCTTCGCACTTTCCACCTCCCCCCTCTCCCATGCACTTGCGAGTTCTCAATGTCACTGGGTCTAGTAAGATCGCTGTTTTGTTCTCCCCTGTTCCCCTCCCTTGTCGCGCTCTGAAACACTTGTGTACGAGCGCGATAGAAATAAAATATCAATCAAAATCAATCAATCAATCATGCAGCTTTTGGAATGCAATGGGCGCAGAATGAGCATCCAACAAAATGAAATGGACAAGCAAGTCGTCAGTAATGGCCCTATAAGTGCAGAGCCGCGACCCGACAAGGACAGCATCAAGATGGCAGATGCCAGGGAACAAAGGAACTCGCCAATGCACCCGACGGAGCGAAGATAAAGCTTAACGCACGGCGCAAGGTGCCGGAGTCAAGCCGGAGGACTCAAATACATCACGGGTACGTGATTGGTCTGCCACAAGCTAACACTAAGAGGATACAATGTTGCAAGCCTCTGTGTAAGTCCCGGCACTGTGGACCGCCAGGAGATAAGGGAGCGGGCAGACGTCAGCTGCGAGGAGAAGTCCTGTGTGTGTACAAGCCAGTGGGAGAAGAGGAATCTGCTCTGCATGAGCGGGGGCCCGAGTGAGCGGGCGACTGCAGAAAGAGCAGACCTCTGGCACTGAGGAACACTGCCGCAGTGCATGTAACGCTGTGGAACCAAACGAACGTTTGGACAGTCAATACGCGGCCGAGTAGGGCGGACGGAGCACACTGGAATCGATGCAAGCAGCAAAGGGCTGCACTAAGTGATCGCCTCTGGCACCGGGAACGGCAAGGGCAGAGTGCGCACACGGCTGGGTCCGTAGAGCCGCACACGTTGCAATAACAATGAACTAAAGAAAGGCAGGAGAAGCGCCGCAGGCAAGAGGCGGACTGTGCCCAGGGAGGGGGGAGCCCAGACACAACTCGGCACGTGAGGGCTTGAGAGATACTAGAACAAACGAAATGGATGTGATAACAGTGCGTTAGAGGAAGGCACTGCATAACATTAAGAGAAATGCAGATCTGATTGGAAATGAGGAATGGATCAGTTGAGCACCCGAAGGAGTGGAACTGCCAAATAATATCAGCGCTGTGGAAATGTGGAGGGAAGGCTTGGTCCCCGAGTAAGGAACAAGTTACTTACCTGTAACTGTTGTTCTCCAGCATGGGTCTGGCATGGATTCACATGCTCATGAATATTCCCCGTCATCAGGCTGGGAATCCTCGGTAAAGAAAAATCAGTATCAGTTTCGTTTCTGATCTGTCTTTCGTAGTAGTAACCAATCACTGATCTCTGCGTCATACTGACCACAGCCAATGACTGCCATCTCCCTAAGCCCCGCCTCTGGCAGCCATCTTCAGATTTGGTAGCACGTGAAGTAGCAGTATGACCAAGTGAAGAGCCGCAGAGGGGTAGGCGGGAGGGCTCGCATGTGAATCCATGCCAGACCCAGGCTGGAGAACAACAGTTACAGGTAAGTAACTTGTTCCTTCTCCAGCATGGGGTCTGGCATGGATTCACATGCTCATGAATAAAAGAATATATAGCAGTACACACATGCACAACCACGGGAGGTGGCAACAGGCTCAACATTAAGCAATACAACAACTCAACATTAAGCATCTCTTACCTTCTCACCAGGCTCACCTTAGGCGAACAGGTTGCGCAGCACTGCTTGGCCGACCCTGGACTCCTCCCTGGAATCCCGGTCGACGCAGTAAAATTTCGTGAAGGTGTGCGTCAACCTCCACGTAGCAGCCCTGCAGATGTCCAGCAGGGGCACACCAGATAGGAACGCCGTGGTAGCTGAGATCGCTCTGGTGGAATGGGCTCTCGGACGGCCGGGCAGCTGTCGGTTTGCCAACCGATGACAGTACATGATACAGCCGGAGAGCCATCTGGAAATGGAAGCCTTTGAGAGAGCCTTCCCCTGATTGACAGGTCCAAAGTTCACAAAAAGTTGTGACATCTTCCGAAAACTCTTCGTGCAGTCCACGTAGAACTTCAGCACTTTAGCCACGTCTAGCGAGTGCAAAGTCCTTTCAGCCGGCGACGAAGGCGACAGGAAGAAAACAGGCAACACCAAGGTTTTGTTGATGTGGAAGTCCAACGGCACCTTGGGCATGAAGGAGGGGTGCGTCCTGAGCACTACCGTCGTGTCGTGAAAAGTAAAGTACGGGGGCTTGCAGGAAAGGGCCTGGATCTCTCCCACCCGTCATGCTGAGGTGATGGCCACAAGAAACGCTGTTTTCCACGACAAGAACTTCAACGGAGCTGAGTGCAGAGGCTTGAACGGAGGTCCCATGAGCTTGGTCAGCACCACGTTGAGCTCCCACGCCGGGGCCGGAGCCTTCACCGGCGGGAACAATCTGAGCAGTCCCTTCATGAATTCTTTCACCAGACGATGAGACCACAAAGACGTCCGTCTCGTGGTTCTGGTGTATCGGGAGATCGCAGCAAGATGAATCTTGATGGAAGCGTGCGCCAGTCCAGCCTTGGCCAGCGTCAATAGGTACGGCAGTACTTGAGGAGCCGTAATCCGTAGAGGGTTAATCTTCTGTGCGTGGCACCAGACAGAGAACCTCTTCCATTTGTGTCCGTAGCATTTAAGAGTTGAGGACGCCCTGGCCTTTGCAAGAACCTCTCTGCAGTCGGACGGTATGTCGTAACCTCCAAACTCTAACGCTGCAGGAGCCAGGCCTGCAAGTTCAGCGACTTCGGGTCGTGATGGAGGATGGTGCCTCCTTCCCTGGAGAGAAGATCCGCGTCCACTGGCAGCTTGATTGACGGGGACGCTGACAAGTCCAGAAGGTCCTGGAACCATATCTGCCTCGGCCACGCAGGTGCGACGAGGATCATCCTGCACCGTGACCTCTTGAGCTGGTTGATGAGCCGGATCAGCAACGGCAATGGAGGGAATGCGTATAGAAACAGGCCCTCCCAGAGGAACGAGAAAGCATCATCCTGGCCGCGTCCGCAACCAGCATCCGCTGCACCTTGCCCAAGATGGCCCTCGTCCTTTCCTCCGACGAAGAGGCCAGAAGCACCACTGTGTCGAGTTTCGCTCCCAGAAACAGTGCGTCTTGCGCGGGCACCAGATGGGACTTGGCATAGTTTATGGAGAATCCCAGGTCTGTGAGTAGTTGGACGTCCTCGCCGTGTGCTCCGCGGCGAGCTCCCTTGTCTTTGCTCGGATGAGCCAGTCCAGGTAGGGGTAGACGTGGATCCCCTCCAGGAGCAGCCACGCCGCCACCGGTGCGAGGCACTTGGTGAACACCCTGGTTGCCGACCTTAATCCGAAGGGAAGGGCTCTGAACTGGTAGTGACTCCCTTGGACCACGAATCTGAGAAACTTTCGGTGTCCCTTTAGGATGGGGATATGGAAGTAAGCATCCTCCAAATCCAACGATGACAGAAAATCGCCCTCCTCCAGCTGACCCAGGACGTGCTGGAGGGTGACCATCCGGAACTTCTTTGCCTTGATGAATTTGTTCAGTCGTCTTAAGTCCAGGATGGGACGCCATCCTCTTGTCTTCTTCTTCACGAGGAAGTATCTTGAGTAAACTCCAGAGCCCCGAAGCCTCTTTGGGACGAGCTCGATGGCGCCTTTCTTGAGCATCGCCTTTACCTCCAAGAGAAGTTGAGGGACGTGATGTTCCTTCCTGGCCACGGGGGGGACGCGCGGGCACCTCTTTAGAAACTCGAGCGCGTGACCCTGGGCCAGGGCGTCCAGCACCCAACGGCCGGTGGAGATGGACTCCCACACGCTGACGAAGTTTGCCAGCCGGCCTCCCACCGGGATGCTTCGGTGGGGGTCCAACCCCACGGCCGGTTCAGTCCTGCTTCGACGAGGCTTTGCCGCCTTGTCCTCCCTGGCGACGACAGCGGGGTCCACCCGACTTGCCTCGTCCCCTGTAGGCTTCCTGTGACGACGAACGGGCCGCTTGACGGTAGGTGGAATATCCGCCGCCGGAACCTTTGGAGGCACCCTGCTTGCCTCCGGTGCTCCGAAAGGGCGGCCGTCGTTGCTGGAGAACACCAAGAGCCCGGGCCGTCTCCGTGTCCGTCTTGATGGCTTGTAGGGAATCGTCCACTGTTTTCCCAAACAGGTTGCTCCCGTCGAACGGCATGTCCAAAACTCTGGTCTGCACGTCCTGCCGGAAGTCTGTTGCCTTGAGCCATCCATGCCGTCTAAGGCACACGCCGTTGCCCAACTGGCGAAACCCAGTGTCGGCGATGTCCGTCGCTATCGTAATGGCGTGGTCCGACGCTACTTCTCCTTCCTGCAAGATCTCTAGGGCCTCCGCCCTCTTGTCGTCCGGTAGGAAGTCCAGCAGGGGGGCGATCTTGTACCACAACTCCCTGTCGTAGCGGGCTACGATAGCCAAGGCGTTGGCAGCCTTAATAGTCGTCGCTGCCGATCAGATGACTCTGCGTCCCATCGTGTCCAATTTCTTTCCCTCGCCGTCCGGGGGGGGGGGTTTGACGTAGAGGTCGAACCGCCCCCGCTTTCTTCCTGGCCGCCGCGGAGACGACCGAGTCCGGGGTCGGCTGTGCCCGAAGGCACAAGGGGGCCGCGTGCCGCGTCCGGGACCCGGTACTTCTTCTCGTACCGATCCCTTCTCGCAGGCGTTGTGGATGGGTTCTTGAGGAGGGCGAGACCCTCATCCCAGATATCTTCCAGTAGAGGTACAGCGAGGACCGTCTTCCTCTTGGTCTCGCGCCGTTGATAAAGGAAACCTGCCTTCTTCTTCTCTTCCGGGCAGAGCTGGAAAAGCTCGGATGCCCTGGCGATCATGGCATGAAACGATCCAATCTCGTCGGGCGGGGAAGCCCGGGGAGGAGGTGACGACGGAAGATCCTTGTCGTAAACTTCGTCGTCTGTACCTGTCGCGGCCGTGTCCGTCCCCGTATCATCCCCCACGGGTCGTGGACGGGGAGGAGGAGGAGGGCTGAGCAGGGCGCGATGGTTGAAAAGGAGGTGGAGGATGAATCCTTCTTCTCTTAGGAGGAGGGCTCCCAGAAGGGCCTGGCTCCGGGTCCCCCGTCGGGAGTGGTTCCTCCGTTGGTGGTAACGGCAATCTTGTCCTTATCTCCGAGCATAGGACTGTATAGCCAACCAAATGGCCGCCGAGTTGTCTTGCGGAACCGGTTGAGGGGATTCCGACGGGCGGTCACGAACCTCGTCGGCACCCTCGACGTTCTCGTCGTCTCCTTCGTCGGGGTCCCTCCCGACGGGCTGGTCTTCTTCCACGCCAATGCCGTGGTTTAAGACTTCGATCAGCTCCTCTTCAGAGGTTGAGGCCGAATCCACGATGGCCTCCTGCCCCCCCTTTTTCTTCTCCGTCGGAGGTTTCACGGGGGTCCCGTCGATGGGCTTGAAAGCGGACTCCCTCCGCGGTGGCAGGGAGACTCTGGGCCCCGAGGTCACCTCCACTGGTGTAGCCTCCACAGGCTGAGCCAGGGCCGCCGCGACTGTCTCGATAGAGGCCTTGGCAGGGTGGATCAAGGCTTTCACCACCTTAGGTGCGCTCACCGCCTTCTCCTTGGGGTGAGGGTCACCGCCTCGCTCCCCCTCCGATGGGGCCTTCAAGCTCGACCGGGGCCCCTCCAGCAGCTTTGCCGGGTGCTCGGACTTCCTCTTACCCAAGCCAGAGCGTTGGCTCGTGGTTGATGACGCCGGGGAGGTTGCGCCCTGCCTGGCAACCGAAGAGGCCGACCGTTCGGCGCTCCCGGTGCCTGCGGACTCGCAGTGCTTGGCCTTCTGTTGGGCCCCCGTCGCCGGGGCACCCTCAAAGGTCTTAGAAGACCGCTCGGACTTCTTCTTTTTCTCGCCTGACGGGCTCTTCCCTTCCAGCCAGTTGGCGAGACGCAGATGGCGGTCCTTCATGGTCCGCTCCGACATGTTGCCGCAAAACGCACAGTCCTTCTCCACGTGCGTCTTGTCCTCATGCAAGCAGTAGAGGCAAAGGGAGTGTTTGTCCTCCTTGAAAACATTCTGAAGCTGGCATCCAGGGCAGACCCTGAACAGCTTTCCGGGCGTCGAGCTTCCCTTCTCCTGGGCCATGTCCGAGATGGGCCTGAGAAACTTCTGGAGTCCTCCAAAAGCGTGGCTCGACGAAATCTTCACCCTTGAGGGGCGTAGAAGAATCCGAAACGGGTCTCCGTTGATCGGATAAAGAAACGGTGGAGCTTGAGCCTCTTTTGACCGAAAAAAGAGAGAATTTTCCTATGAAAAAGCACAAAAACGCACTAAAGCTCGAGAGCAATAGCACGAGGATCCCAACACTTGAACGTGCGGTAAAAATCTGAAGATGGCTGCCAGAGGCAGGGCTTAGGGAGATGGCAGTCATTGCCTGTGGCCAGTATGACGCAGAGATCAGTGATTGGTTACTACTACGAAAGACAGATCAGAAACGAAACTGATACTGATTTTCCTTTACCGAGGATTCCCAGCCTGACGACGGGGAATATTCATGAGCATGTGAATCCATGCCAGACCCCATGCTGGAGAAATAAATAAATGAACAACAAAATGGCAGATGCATTTAGTCAAGGATTCGATGTGAACAGTGACTGATACAAGAGAGGTGGTCGTGGGACAGCGCGGGAGGCGCAGGAACAATTGTTGAGTGAATACATTGTATCAGTGTTGCACAACGGGACTTATACTGAAAGTGCCGCCAGCCGAGACAGACCCCTGGGCATCATGCCGTTTTAACATCAAGAGTGGCCACCAGTCTGGCTCTCCATGGACATATGCCGGATGCTGATGCGATAAGGTAAACAGCAGTGAGCATTGGCAAATAGGTAACATTGGACGCGTTATAAGCCGGAGTTGCAAGGTGTGACATACCGGCATTATAGTGGAACCTGGCCTGGCTTGGACAGTTGCCAAAGGACAATACAACAAGATATAAGGAATTAGGCAAGTCAAACGCAGACGCCCTAGAAATGTTTCCCGTACTTGGACACAAGCACTGAACTCTCCAGAGATCTGAATCGCTGTGGTAGTGGCAGACAAGGCGAGCTTGCTGATCCCCAGGACTACGTTGAGAGAACATTATTAATATTAAGCAGAGGGGAGACGTGGGAGGACACAGCCCACTTCAAACAAGACTTCACGTGCCATTGCTTTACGCAGCCTACTGGAGAGGGTGCACCAGAGCCTGACTGACTTGGGGGAGCTGCGACAACACTCAACAGTTGGAACCATACACACAGGAAGGATTGCACGATGTCAGTGAAAGGATTGAGAGCCAAGAGTAAACAACCCACAATTGAGACAGACTCCCTCGACCCCGGTACAAAGCGCGGTGGCGGCCTCCGCGGACAGCGCCACAGACGGAGATAACCACCAGGTCCTGGCAGCCATTACAGAACTAAGTGCAAAATGGGGTACAGCTATGGCGGGTCTACGGACGGCACTGGAAAACAAAATAGATGCTGTAGTAATAGAAGTCACCCTGCTGAGACAAGATGTCAGGGCGCTGGCGTAAAGGACAAGCAGCCTGGAAAGCGCGGTGAAGACCAACACGGAGGTCAGCGCAAACAATGCAAAGGAGGTCCATGTGTTAAAACAGCAGGTTGCCAACCTCGAAAATCGAATGGAAGAAGCGGAAGGAAGGGCAAGAAGGAATAACATACGGGTGGTCGGCCTGCTGGAGGAAGAAGAAGGCCAAGACCCCACGAACTATGTGGAGAACATGATCCTACAAGACATAGGGACAGACAAGCTTTCGCAGGGGTTCACAGTTGAGCGCGCATATAGGGGCCCTGATGAGAAAACCATGGCCTGGGGCCCCGCCGCACCCGATAATTGCAAATATCCTGAATTATAAAGACAGGGAGAAGATCTTGGAGTATTTTCATAAGGGCGGAACGATAGAGAGAGCATCCACCAACATCACGACATACCCTGACTACACGATGCTGGTGCAGAGGCAGAGGTACAGCTACGTGGCGGTCAAGAGGAGGCTACGCACAGCTGGAATCTAGTATATGCTTCTGTACCCTGCGAAGCTAAAGGTCTTGCACAAAGGAAGAGCGCTTTTCTTCGACCCCCCAGAGGAAGCAGTGTCGTGGTTGGACTTGCAGGGCTGTCCGAAGCAGGAGGCGGAGAAGGACCGCCAGGACCATGACAAGTGAGGAGTCTGTATCACGAACGTGGAGGGATAAGTGGGGGGAGGGTCCTGGTATGGGGGGGAGAAAAGGGATATTTGATTGATTTTTGATGACCTTTGGACTTTAAGACTTTGATGGACTGGAATATAGTGAATACAATGCATAAGTGAGCTGGATAATACTAGTATGGCGTATAATAGCGCACATGAAACTAAGAGCATTAAGCGTAACAACTTGAAACGAATAGGAGCAGCAAGAGCGCGGTTGCCTACCCCCGAGAACTAGTAGAAAGGCAGCCAATAGAGCGACCTCACCCTGCTGAGTCGCGAGTACGGGTTTCACCAGAAAGGGCTGGATGCAGGGGTGCCCTAGATCCAGGGATAGAGCTGGGCAACAGTTAGGGAGGGTGGTGTTGGGGATGGGAAGGGAGGCAGGAGGGAGCTGGGAAAGGATGTTTGGACTTTTTGTAGTTGTAAGAAGTTTGAACTGGGGAATGAGCCTAGACAGATTGAGACGGAAGTGGGATCTGGACTGCACCGGTGGGAGGGGAAAGAGGACTCTAAGAAGCCGTAGGGGATCTTAAAATAATCACGTGGAATGTCAGGGGACTCAACAGTTATCTGAAAAGAGATAAGTTCATGTTGTACCTGCGCAGGCAAAAGATAGACATTACACTGTTGCAAGAGACACATCTTACACAAGGAAAAGATTGAGATGGTTGCGAAGAAATGGAAAGGGGTTGTGGTGGGCTCGACATATTCTGCGTATGCTAGCGGAGTGTTCATCTGGGTTGCGCCACATGTCCCGTTCCAACTATTACAAGAAATGGTGGAAAAGGATGGGAGGATGGTCATACTGAGGGGATTAGTGGAGAATAAGGAGATACGCATAGTATATACATATGCCCCCAATCAGAGCGTGGCAGCGTATTTCCAACCTTAGTATGTGTATGGGTAGTGCAGTGATCTGGGGTGGGGATTTCAACTGTGTACTGAATCCCAGGGTAGATAGATCAGATGGCAAAATGGATAGACCCGCCCCAGCGGCTAAAGTACTGCAGACACTGCTAGACGACTTTGGTCTGGCAGATGTGTGGAGAACGAAATACCCCCGAGAAAGACAATATTCGCACTATTCCGCCCTGCAGAAGCTACATACAAGGTTGGACTATATCTTTGCTGCGCCGGAGGTAACAACAGAGATTACTCAGGTAGAATATAAAGCAAGGGTCCTCTCAGACCACTCGCCCCTAGTCCTCGGGTGGCAATATCACCCCCCGAGAGCACGGATTCCGACATGGCGCCTCCGAGCAGAGGCGCTCAAGGACCCTGTGTTTAGGGAGGACATAAGGGAGGAGATCACAAACTACTTTGAGACGAATACGGGTAGCGTTGAATCTGAGAGTACATTATGGGAGGCCTTCAAGGTAGTGATGCGAGGGGTGGCCATAGCAAAATCAAAAGGCCTGCAGGGTGGAGTTTTGGCTGACCTACAAAGAACGGAAAAGGAACTAGAAAAGGCATTACAGAGAGGAAGTGTAGACATCGAGCTGGTACTTAAGCTACAGCAGACATGTGCGGAACAATGGGAAGGACTGTGCAACCTCAACTACAAAAAATATATAGAGAGACAGCATGCGGGAGGGGATAAAACAGGACAGCTTTTGGCATGGTTATACAAGAGCGAAACTCCCAGACCCACGATCAGAACGATAATGAGAGAAGATGGTAGTGTAATGGACACCAAAGAGGGAGTTAATCAGGAGTTTGTGGATTATTATAAGTTGCTATATGGGGATGAAGAGAGAAGTAGCCATGGGGAGATAACGGAAACATTGGAAGACATAGGACTGCCTATGATAAGTGTTGAGGAAAGAGAGGAGCTTGATGCACCGATTACTCTGGAGGAGTTAGAAGAAGTGGTGAGACAGCTGCCTACTAGTAAGACTCCGGGAGCGGACGGGTTCCCAAGTGAATTTTATAAAGTATTTGGGAAGGAAGTGCTCCCCCCAATGTTAGAAATGCTAAATGAAGCGTTCGAGGTGGGACGTTTGCCGGAGTCACTTAGAGAGGCGATTATAATACAGCTTCCTAAACCCAACAAGCATGGGCATAGATGTGGCTCATACAGACCTTTGTCAATGTTGAACCAAGAAAGCAAGATACTGACGGCTGTCTTGGCAAACAGATTGCGAAGAGTTATCGGCAAACTCATACACCCCGATCAGACGGGCTATGTCCAGAATAGGAATATAACTCATAATCATAGACGACTTCAACGGGTTGTTGAATGGGGAAGTAACAATGAGGGAGAGATGGCGATTGTGTCCTTGGACGCAGTAAAGGCGTTTGATTCGGTCAAGTGGCCGTGGCTGCTGGCGGCCCTAGCGGGGTACGGGATGGGACCTGGATACATAAAATGGGCGAAGATGTTATATAGTGAACCGCTGACTAGAGTTAGAACAGGATCAGTGATATCTGAGAGATGGCAAATCAGCAGAGGCACCAGACAGGGGTGTCCATGGTCCCCAATGCTTCATGTACTAGCCCTGGAGCCTCTAGCAATATATCTTAGACTACAATACAATACTATAGGTATCGAGGTGGGGGGGAACCACACTTGATCTCCTTATATGCAGATGATTTGTTGCTGTACCTAAGACACCCAGAGGAATCTCCAGTACATCCTTGAGGTGATGGAAAGATATGCGGGGCTGTCTGGGATAGCGGTGAATCCTCAACAGTCTAGTATTTTCCCGTTAGGCAGCTATAAGAGAAACCCTATGAGACAGTTACCGGTGTTACAAATACCATGGGCGATTAATACGTTCCGGTACCTTGGGATAGACGTGTACCATACGGTTGAAGAGGAACATAGGCACAATAACGAGGTGGCCATTGTGAAAATTGAGAGGTGTATGAAATTTCGGGTGAAGTTGCCCTTGGTAATGATGGGACGAAGTGCAATGCTGAAGATGGTGATCCTACCTACGCTCCAGCATTACTTTGGGAACATCCCATACATGAGACCTAAGAAGTTTTTTGTTAAACTGAACAGCATGTGTAGGGATTTCCTGTGGCATGGTACCCGGAATAGAGTAGCGCTAGGGAAGCTGCAGAACTTTTATGAAAAGGGAGGAATAAAACTGCCTAATTATGAAGTTTATTATGTAGCAAGTCAGCTGCAATATGTTGCTAAATGGCTCTCAGATGAAGCGCCCCCCGAATCCAGGTTGTTCAGACATGATTGCGCCCCATTTTACTTAAAAGAGATGATCTGGCTGTCCAAGGCAGAAATGAGAGAGCGCCCTAGGATGATGGTGCTTGGGTGGAATATGTGGCGCCGGGCATGCCGGATGATGGAGAACCCATTCCCATGCTCCCCGCAGATACCACTAGTTGCACTAGTCGGGGAAGATAAGCAGCTGAGGATGACAATCAGAAACCACTGGGAATTTGTGGGGCTGGTAACGTTAGGAGACATCTGGCGAGAGGGGATTATTACAGATTTTGAAATGCTGGGGGAGGAAGCAGGGTTACACACGGGCCAGTATATCACATATCACAGATTGGTGCAGAGAATCAGGGAAACATGGCCTGAAACAGTACTGGAAGAAGAACCAGATGCTATCATAGATGCAATATATGATATATCAGAGGGGGGCATGAGATCTCCAGATTGTACGAGATAGTGATGTCTAAGGTGGGGAAGGATCTAACACAATTGAAACTGGATTGGGAAGCGGATGAAGGAGCCCCGATTGAGGAGGGGATGTGGGAACGTGCCCTGGGGTATCACAAAAAGGTATCAAGAAATGCAAGGCTGAAACAGATACAACTGTATATTATGCACAGGGCCTATATGACACCTCATAGGATATCCAGGTTTGAAAATGCTGGACGACAAGCATGTCCCAAATGTGACGAAGAAAAGGCTGACATGGTACACATGTTCTGGTCATGCCCAGTAATTGAGCGTTTCTGGGGTGAAGTAGCGCAGAAATTAGCCGAAAAGGGGGTCAAGATCATTATAGACACAGCCTGGGCCTGCTTGCTGGGGGGTTCCACAGATCGCAGAAACTTAAGCATGTTGGTAAATTAAAAGATCTGGCATATGTGCTCGCAAAGAGAAGGATTGCCATGGGATGGAAGACATGTCACAGGCCACGGGTGGAGGTGTGGTGGAAAGAGTTGCAGAAATGGGCGGAGGCAGAAACCATGGTATGGCAAGAGGAAAGCAATGTAGGGGGAGAGGAGGAGGCAGGGACCCTGATGGCATGGAAATCATTAATAGCGGAATTGTTTGGAACAATACAAGACCTGACAGAATCCACAGAAAGTGAGTCCCCACCGCATGCAGCAGATACAGAGGGCATGGAATAAACAGGCTCATAAAGGAGGGCGGGAGGGGGGGGAGCAGTGACCGGAATTGTGCAATGGACAATTGAACTGTTGATATATGCACTGCGTGTTTGGTTTGTATTTTTGTTTGGTTGAATAAAATCAATAAAAAACTGTTTTTTTAAAAAAAGTTTGTTTGTTTAGCATCAGACAAAAGTAGTACTAAATAGCCCAGCTCCCCTCAATTTAGAACCCTGTTGATTATGCGGTTCATTCATAGTTTATTCATAGTGAGCAGTACCCCATGAACCAGATAGCCACCCCTCATGCAGGTGAGGAAAATACGGAAGAGAACATTTACCCTTCCATCCGCAAGCTGCTTAACATGCTCACTCCTCACAAAACGGGTTTGCAGAGCAACTGAATTTGTTTCCTGCAGACAGAAGCGTTGCTGGGTGGGGTTAGAGGCTATAGCCCCTGGTCTTTCCGTTGTAGCCCCGGATAGAATCTCAGGGTCTACAACCAAAAGGCTAGCTAGCCCTGGGTCCCGACATTAGTGTAGCCCCAGATATTTTCCAGACCTAGCAACACCCCTGCCTGCAGATAGGAACCCACACTGTCTTTTGCCCATCCCATGTATGCCACGCAAATTCCCAGATACTAATTTTGCATCCTCACATTTGATAGGAGTCAGCTAAATGTGCGACTTTACGTCAGTAGCAGAAAGACAAACATGCAAATTGGACACCTTAAACTATTTAACAAGAAGCCCCTGCACTTGTGTTTCTGTATACGAACAGGAGACACAGCAATGGGTTTTCAAAGGCTCAGAAGAGCAGTGATAACGGCCACCAGGGGGCGCACGGATGATCAGCACCTCCGTGTGAGCTCCGCTCCCAACGGTTCTTGAAGCAGACTGAGCCCCCACTTCTCGATCCCCGCCACCCCCGTGGACAAAAAGTGGTGTCGAGCCATAGGAAGGTGCACGAAGCCCCCCCCCCCCCACCCCGCAGAATTTTATTTGAAGAAAAACAATATGGTCTTCGGGCAGGAATTACTTTCTAAAGGCAGCGGCACGCGCGGCCAAACTGAAAGTGAAACTTCACCCGGCATACGTCCCTCCGGAGAGACCCTCTACAAAGTCGGCGGCTGGGACGGACAGGTTTCTCTTCGTACAGTTGAATTCCAATGCCTGCGATCCGCCTGCACAATGTCTGAGGCGCTTATGTGATACAACAAAGGCATGCCGCAAAGGAACAGCAAAGCTACATGAAAGCCACGCAGGCTTCCGAGAACGCTGTCCCGACCACCTCCCTTGAGTAAATTGCCAAAGACCCTGCTAGCCGAGGGCTCCCACCAGACAAACAGCAACAGTCCTTCAGGCCCCGTGCAGCAGTGCAATTATATAAGTCGGACCCTTCCCACCACTCTGAAACACACCAAAACTCATCTGGAAAGTGAACCGGCACCGCTGCGAACTTAAAAAGACCCAGGCATCACAGCCCCTGCTGAAATCCTGCACCTACCGGGACGAGTTAAAGGGGGATAACGATACGTCCACGAGCCCGTCAGCCCCCTTGGACACAGCCGGTCCATACTAAGCCGCACAAACTTATACCCTGGCCGAGAACCGCAGCAAGGCCCTGAATGCACCACTGCGATCAGCGGAGGCACGACCAAGCACCCTGATCAGATACGGTCCGCGGACAGACCCGGGGACACACACCAAGACAAAGCACGATATTTGATCATTCTAATAGAGCACACCAGTGACTCTTCTGAATTCAAAGACACACCAGAGCTCAATAACTACGAGACACGGTCAAGACTGCATCCCTGTAATCATTCTGAAGCCCTTCAGGAGCGGAAACACTGGAGTCTCACAGAACCGCCAGCACCGACCAATGAAAACAACAACTTAAGTACATCACAGGGCTCAAAGGGCAATCCTTGATAAAGGACCAAAGTCCAACGACTCTTGCACAGTTAAAGTCCACTCCATTGCACGACACCACTAAGGTCCCCATAGAGGAATGGGCCCCCGGACCCAGGGCGTATGCCCTCCTCTGGACCTGCCAGTGACTCCGTCCAGTGGCAAGAAACACTTTATGGGAATGCTGGATCTCCGATAAGGCTACCCTGGAACAACGCCTACCTATTTACAACCACAAAAGAAAGGCAAACGTCCGGCGAACAATACTGTTTCCCCCTCTTTACTCCATGTGCACTAAGGGGTTGGCCCTCTCAGAAAACAGAGAGGTGTGTGCCTCCCTTGGGCCAACACATTAATGACAGAAAACAGAAGGAGGAAGCCTCCGGGCACAAAAGGAAAGTAACTGTACGTCACAGACAGACCAATGTTGCGGACCAACCGCCCGGATAACCATACATCAACCAAGCCCAGCGAGAAGAAACATCTGACACCCTACAGCTGCAGCTAAAGGAACTAAAAGCGCATGGGCACACGCCAAAAACTTGCTAAATACCGGTATTCCCCACTCCACTCCGAAATGGATCCCCAATTGAGCCCGATTATGGCAACATCAGGAACAGAAGCCGCCGCAACAAAGGCCGATGTGGCGGCCCTTCTGACTGAAATGAAGAGCATGAGAGCAGACATCGGGGGTAAGATCGGCAGGATCACAAACAGAATTGATAAACTTAAGGAGAGGCTCGAAGGGGTAGAGACTAACCAAACCTCATTAGATACGCTTGAATCCCAAATAGACCAAAGGCTCACAGACATCGAAACAAGAGAAGAATATCGCCTGAAAAGCGACGATTTGGAAAATTGTGAAAGGCCTAACAACCTAAGAATCTTTGGGATACCAGCAAGAGAGGGGGAAACAGAACACGACTTGAAAAGATCCCTCCATGCAATTCTAAAAATATAATTCGAGGACGACACGTTAGACGAGACCAAGATAGACCGCATAGATAGGGCGGGGGGGACCCCCAGCAGCCCAAAGACGATGCTTGTGAGATTCCACAATTACTCAGACAGAGCGAGAATTCAGGAGAAGGCCAAGAACACACCCCAAATAGTCCATGACACAGCTAACGTGACGATCTTCCAGGACGTATCCTCGCTCACTCTACCCATGCCGAGAAAATGCATTCCCCTGACCAAATGGCTTAAAGAAAAGGGAATCCGATATCGGTGGGGAGACCCCTACTCCCTCACGTTCGAACACGAAGGAAGTACCGTTAGGCTACGAACAGAAAAGGACATCCAGAACTGCATTGCGGACCTGGTAGGCAACCTAACCAACAAACAGAATCCGGAAGAAAGACCCAGTGAGGATCGACAATGGAGGCTATAGGGACCCAGACGTAGGAAAATCCCAGGATCCAGGAAATATAGGAGGATGAATGCCTCACCAGGAGTAGAGCAATGATGGTAGCGCATGTCGACCAGCTCGAGTCGAGAGAAGCACCACTCCAGAGAACATTGAAGTTTCAAACAGGAGGGACCCCCCGAGGATGCTGGGGGCCTGGACGCGACTCCAGCTGAAGGACATTTCAGGGCAATGTAATTGATGGCGATACTTAGGAAGGGGCTTAACCTTGAGGTCTCCAAGATATGGAGCGATTAGGAGGGGAGAGCCATCTTATTGGTGGGCAGAATTCACAACATCACCCTTACCTTAACGACACTAGACTCCCCCAATGCTGGTCAGACCTGCTTTCTGAAACGCACTGTCCCAAAGATGATGCTCGAGGAAGCCGGACATGTCATTCTAGTGGGGGACTTTAATCTATGGGCAGACCCCACTATGGACAGACAGGCAGGCAACCCAGATACCGGCCCCCCACCAGACAGAGACCGAGCAGAAGTGGTCGAAATTATGCAAATATATGCTTTGCAAGATGCATGGTGGAACTTACACCCCGATGACAAAGGGTTCACTTTTTATTCAGCCCCACACCTAACATACACTAGGATTGATTACCTGTATTTAACAAAGGATATCTTCGAGGTCATAAACTTGGCCGATATAATCCCAATCTCATGGTCAGACCATGATTTAGTAATGGTCGGTATTGGACTTGACACCCTACCAACCAAAAACACGAAATGGCCATGTAATGAGTCTCTAGGGAAAGACCCAATCTTTTGCACGGAAACGACCCGTGAAATCGAAGATTACTTCAAAATAAACAACACGGGAGACGTCTCAAAGGGAACGGTATAGGAGGCATGCAAGGCAATGTGGAGGGGTGTCTTAATTAGGGAGGGGGCAGAGAAAAAGAGGGAAAGGGCTATAAGAGAGAAAAGGCTGAGGAATGAAATCACAGCTGGATGCAGCAGCATGGAATAATGAGACTGACAGGGATGCAAAAGTTGCAGAAGCAATGCAGAAAAGGGAAGAATTAAGACGTCTAGAGGAAGGCCTAGTGGTGCGCAAACTTCAGTTTCTCAAGCAGAAGCATTATGAAAAGGGCGACAAGGCTGACGCCTTATTGGCGGCCAGTCTACGGGGACAACGGACGGAAAGGTCGGTCAAAGCCATTAAGAAGGAAGATGGGACACAGATATCGGATCCGGAGGCAATCTCAGAGGTGTTTGCAAAATTCTCTATACATCAGAAATAGGACTCAGGGGGAGGCTAACCAATACTTGCAGGGAATAAATATGCCCAAACTCCCCAGAGACACGGCAGAAGGGATAGAGTCACCGATTACGACAGAGGAGATTCAACGTGCAATCAAAAGGCTTACACTGGAGAAAGCACCGGGAAATGACAGCTACACAGCGGGATTCTATAAAACCTTCATAACCCCCCCCTCCTCTCCTTCATGGTAGAATTATTTAACGACATCTTACAAACTGGACTGGCCCCTGAATCCTTTTCCCAGGCTTTGGCCTCTGTGATCCCAAAAGAAGAAAAAGACCCCAAACATTGCGGTTCCTATCGTCCTATATCTCTTCTTAACATAGATGAAAAGATATACACCAGAGTGCTGGCTGCCAGGTTGGAAACCCACATGCTCTCCATGATTCACTCAGACCAAGTAGGATTTATATTAGGACGACAGGGGGCGGACACAATGCGAAAAACACTCCACCTCATTCATGATTCACAGAGAATGACAGACAACCCGGCACTCTTGTCTGTTTTAAAAAGGTTTTTATTATTTTTAAAACAAACAAACAATACAAACCAAACTGGCAGCGTTATTTGAAAACAAAACACATGAACATCAATTAGTCAAGACCACTGCTCCCCCAATCCCTCCCCCCTCAAGAGCTTGCTTGTTCTTCTCATTCCGTATCTGCTGCGTGTGGCAGGGTATCACCTTCTTCTGAGACTGCAGAATCCGTTATTGTACCAAACAGTCCTGCTATTAATACTCTCCATGCTAGCAGGGTACTCACTTCTTCCCCACACTTGCTACATGCCTCCTGCCATACCACCGTTTCAGCCTCCGCCCATTTTTGCAAATCCCGCCACCATACCTCCACCCGTGGCTTATGGCACTGCTTCCAGCCCATGGCAATCTTACGTTTTGCGAGCACATATGCCAAGTCCTTTAATTTCCCAACATGTTTAAGTTTCTGTGGTCTGGGAAACCCTCCCAACAGGCAGGCCCAGGCCGTATCTATAGTGAGCGTGACCCCTTTGTCCACTAGTTTTTGCGCCACTTCTCCCCAGAAACTCTCAATCACTGGGCAAGATCAAAACATGTGTGTCATATCAGCATCTTCCTTATCGCATTTTGGGCACGCTTGTCGTCCCGCATTTACAAACTTCGTCATGTAAGCTCTGTGCGTTATGTACAACTGTATTTGTTGTAATCTGGCATTTCTGGACACCTTCTTGTGGTATCCCATAGCACGCTCTCACATCCCATCTTCCATCTGTGCTCCCACCTCTGTTTCCCAATCCAGCCTCAAATGCGTCAATTTCTTCACCATCTCAAACAATCTAGAGATCTCATGCCCTCCTTCTGATATGTCATATATTGTCCCCATAGTGGCATCTGGCTCCTCCGCCAGTACAGTCTCAGGCCAGATTTTACGAATATTTTGCACCAGCCTTAGATACGTGACATACTGGCCCCTATGGAAGCCCGCCTCTTCCCCTAGTCCTTCAAAATCCTTAATGGCCTCCTCTTGCCAGACATCCCCCAATGTAACCAGCCCGACCGACTCCCAATAGGTCCTGATTATCATCCTTAGTTCTTTGTCTTCCCCTGCCAAGGCCACCAGCGGCACCTGCGGGGAACACGGGTACGGGTCCTCCATCATTCGACATACTCTACGCCACATCTTCCACCTAAGCAACATCATACCCGGGCGCTCCTTCATTTCTGACCTAGGCAACCAAATAATTTCCTTCAGGTAAAACGGAGTGCAGTCCTGTCCAAACAGCCTAAATTCGGGAGTTACCTCATCAGAGAGCCATTTGACCACATATTGCAACTGGCTAGCCACATAATAGGCCTCAAAATTAGGCAGCTTAATACCTCCTTTTTCATAAAAATTCTGCAACTTCCATAGCGCCAATCTATTCTGAGTGCCATGCCATAGGAAGTCTCTGCACATACTATTCAGCTTTGCAAAAAACTTCTTAGGTATCATGTACGGAATATTGCTGAAAAAATGTAAGAGCCTAGGTAGGACCACCATTTTGAGCATCGCCCCCCGTCCCATCATCGCCAATGGCAACTTCTCCCAAAACTTCATACTTATACGGATTTTTCCCACAGCTACCTCGGTGTTATGTAAATGTTCCTCCTCTACCGTGTGATACACATCTATTGGTAGCGGAAGGAGCCAACCGCCCATGGTATCGACAACACTGGCAACCGCTCCGGAGGGGTTCCTCTGTAGCTACCCAATGGGAACATGCTCGATTTTTGGGGGTTCACCGCTATGCCCGACAGTTCTGCATACCTTTCCATTTCCTCCAGAATATATTGAGGATTTTCCTCCGGATATTTCAGATATAATAGCAAATCGTCAGCATACAGGGATATTGGGTGTTTCTCTCCCTCTACCTCAATGCCTATCATGTCATATTGTTGTCGAAGGTACACTGCCAGGGGCTCCAGGGCCAGAATATATAACATCGGGGACCAGGGGCACCCTTGTCTGGTGCCTCTGCTAAGTTGCCACCTCTCGGATATCACCGCTCCTGTACGGACCCTAGCCAGCGGCTCACTGTACAGCAACTTCGCCCACCTAACATAGCCCGGGCCCATCCCGTATTCCCTCAGGGCCTCCAGCAACTATGGCCACCTCACTGAGTCGAAAGCTTTGACTGCATCTAGGGACACAACCGCCATTTCACCCTCGCTCTTGCTCGCCCCTTCAATCACCCGGTGGAGTCGCCTATGGTTGAGGGTTATATTTCTGTTGGGGACTTAACCTGTCTGGTCTGGATGTATCAATTTACTAATAACTCTACGCAACCTAGTGGCCTGGACCGCTGTCAATATCTTGCCGTCCTGGTTCAGCATTGACAAGGGCCTATAGGAGCCGCAGCTATGGCCTGGTTTGTTGGGTTTAGGGAGCGGTATTATTATCGCTTCTCTAAGCGATTCCGGCAGCCGGCCCACCTCAAACTATTCATTGAGCATCTCTAGCATGGGGGGGTACCTCCTCTCTATATGCTTTATAAAATTCGCTAGGGAGTCCGTCCGCACCCAGGGTCTTACTGGTGGGCAGCTGCTTCACCACCTCCTCCAGTTCCTCTAAAGTAATCGGTGCATCCAGCTCCTCCCTTTCTTCTGCACAAATCTTAGGTAATCCCATATCTCTTAAAGTTTCTCTCATCTCCTCTCGGTTGCCCCCCCCCCTTTGTCCTCATATAGTGACCTGTAATAGTCTAAGAATGCCTCATTGACTCCTTCTTGGGTGTACGTTACCTCTCCATCCTCTCTGGTTATCGTCCTAATCGCGGGCCTTGGGGTTTCGCTCTTGTATAACCACGCCAAGAGACGGCCCGTTTTATCCCCACCTGCATGCTGTCTCTCAACATACTTCTTATAGTTAAGGTTGCAGAGCCTTTCCCAAAGTTCCACACACCGCTGCTGTAGTTTAAGTATTAGCTCTGCATCCCCCCCTCCCCTATTGAGTTCCCGTTCCAGTTCATCCTCAGCTTCCCCTAACTCCATTAGGACCCCACCCTGCAGGCCCTTTGATTTAGCAATGGCAGCACCCCGCAATACCACCTTAAAGGCTTCCCAGAGCGTGCCCGCCGAATCCACACTGCCAGCGTTCTTCTCGAAATAATGTGTGATCTCATCCCTGATATCCTCTCTAAAGACCGGATCCTTGAGCGCCTCAGCCCAGAGGCGCCACGTCGGTATCCGCGCTCTGGGGCGGCAGTACTGCCAACCCAGGAACAGAGGCGAGTGGTCCGACAGGACCCTCGCTTTGTAGTCTATTTGGGTGGTCTCTATCACCACATCTGGCGTGGCAAAAAAATAATCAAGTCTCGTATGCAGTTGTTGCGGGGCTGAGTAATGCGACTACTGTTCCTCATTAGGATGTTTCAGCCTCCAAACATCTGCCAGCCCGAAGTCGTCGAGCAGTGTCTGCAATGCCCTGGCCGCTGGGGTGGGCCTATCAATCTTATCATCAGACCTGTCTACCCTGGGGTTCAGCACGCAATTGAAATCCCCTCCCCAAATAACCGCCCCACCCACACACACACCCAGGTTGGTACACAGAGTCCTAAAATATGTCGCCGTATTTTGATTGGGGCCATACGTATTTACAATGCACACCTCCCTATTCTCCACCAGTGCCTTCAATATGACCATCCTCCCCTCCATATCCACCACCTCTTGTGTAAGTTGGAGCCGAACGTGCGGTGTCACCCAGACCAACACTCCCCTAGCATAGGCAGAATACGGAGAGCCCACTACAGTATCTCTCCACTTCTTCCCCATCAGTTCCAACTTTTGCCGAGTCAGATGCGTCTCTTGCAACAGTGCAATATCAATCTTCTGTCTTTTCAAATACATCATGACCTTGTTCCTCTTTAGGTAACTATTGAGTCCCCTGACATTCCACGTTACGATCTTAAGATCCCCCATAGCTCATAAGTATCCTCCCCCTTCCGTGCAGCAAATCCCACCTGCCCACGCGATACAGATACAGCCCTCTGGCTTTTTCTTGTAGCCTCTTGTACAAACTCAAACTCCCCATAACTATACACACCCCAAACCCCCCACTTCCCTCCCCACCCTCTAGCCATCCCTTCCGCAACACCACACCCCCCAAATGCTGCCCAGCGCCATCCTCGGAACTCAGGCACCCCCACATCTAGCCCTGCAAGCACCAAACAATGCCCAGAGCTCAGTAGGGTGAAGTCGCCCTAATGGCCACTTAACTAAAGTTACTAAGTGGGGTAAAGAGATCCGCTCTGCAAGGCTCCCCTAAATACAGCAATAGTCACAGTGCTCATAATATCTTGTGCAACAGTCTGACCTTCTCTGCCTAAGGCCACGCAAATGACTATAATCAAGTCCCAGAGGTCTAATTCCGCGCCATCTTGTAGCACCCTCCTCGTGCACTACTTAACTCCTCCATCTCCTCTTCCCGTCCGAACGTCAGGCTCCTGGGGACATCCCTGCGCGTCGAGCCATCCCATGGCGTCCTCCGGAGTCTCAAAAAACAAAGTTTTGTGTTTATGAAAAACTTTCAATTTCGCCGGATACAGCAACATGTATTTATGGCCCGCCTCTCTCAATCTCCGCTTTACCGTACCAAAGTTCATGCGGCTACGCTGCACAGTCAGGGTATAGTCCGGGTAGGCCGTTATGTTTGCCGCTCCTCGTGTAATCGTTCCACCCTTGCAGAAGTGTTCTAGTATCCTCTCCCGGTCCCGGTAATTAAGGATTTTGGTAATTACTGGCCTAGGCAGGTTTCCCGGCGGCGGCCTCCTTGTTAGAGCTCTATGCGCACGTTCCACCACGAATCCTTGAGATAAGGCTCCTCCGGGTATCTCCTGCAACAGCATAGATTTGATGAACTCCGTAGGATCGTGGCCCTCCGATCCTTCTGGCAGGCCCACGATGCGAATGTTGTTCCGTCAGGCGTGTCCTTCTGCCTCCTCTGCCCTGCTCTCCAAGTTGCCCACTCTCTGCACCAGGGCATGCAATTCGCCTTATGGGAGGCACAATCCGCAGTGTTCGGGCTCACTTCTTTCTCGAGGGTCTCAGTGCGCTCCGCCAAGGACCTGACGTCCTGCCGGAGTAAATTCACCTCCTCCTAGCACTCTAGTCTGTTGATGCCGAAAAAGCATTCAACAGAGTGGAGTGGAGATTCTAGAAGCAGTCCTAGTCAAGATCGGAATAGGCCCAACCCTCCCTAGAGGGATCAAAGCAGGATACACATCTCTCAAAGCCTCTGTAATGGTAAACTCTGAATACTCAAGGTGGTTTGATCTGAGCAGAGGAACGAGACATGGCTGCCCACTCTCTGCAATCCTGTTCGCCATTTCAGTAGAGCCCCTTGCCCAAATCCTAAGAGCGGATCCCCAAGTCGAAGGTCTCCAGATCGCTGGCGGAGAAAACAAAATAGCTCTCTATGCAGATGACATCCTACTTCACGTTAAAAACCTGCTTACGACCATACCTAGGGCTATACTACTGATTGAGAAATATGGCGCCCTTTCGGGCTTCAAAATTAACAGGTCAAAATAAATGTTATTCCCATTGAAGGAGCTCACCCCCGAATACACCTCCACCCTCTCCGCACTCGGAGTGGTACTGGAGAGTAACGCCCTCAGGTACTTGGGTATAAACCTGACCAAAAAACTAGAGAATACTTATGAGGCAAAGTTTCCCCAACTCTTGGTGGGCTTCCATAGAGACCTAGCGAAATGGCAAAAACTCACGATCTCCTGGATGGGTAGACTCAATGCGATCAAGATGATCTGCCTTCGAAGGTTCCTATACCCATTTCAAATGCTCCCCATAAAACTCCCAGACACGTTTTTCAAAGAAGTGAAAAGAGCCATCATTAAATTCTTGTGGCTAGGGAAAAAACCAAGGATATTTGTATGACATTCTCACCTTGCCTTAAGAAAAAGGTGGCGTGAGCCTCCCCGACCTCCAGCGGTATTCTAAGGCGGTCCAACTGAGGATACTACTCCCCCACCTGAGAGGGAGTAAAGAACTACAATGGGTACACTTAGACAACCACAACCTGACCCCGGTTATGCTGTGGAATGGCTGTGGGTCCCCAGACACAAACTCACATGCAGACTCCGGACCCACCCGATACTGGGCACAATATGGGATATCTGTAGAGAAGGCGCAGACATGAAAGGGGTCACATCATGGACCTCCCCATTAAGCCACATTTGATCCCCGGGTATACGGGAAGAAATTCATGACCATCCTAGATTCCAATTGTGGTACGATGCAGGTTTGGAGAGGGTCGGACAATTGTGGAGAAACAAGAAATACATCACGATCACTGAGCTTGAAGAAGCACTAGAGATCCACCCACTATCTGTCTTTCTCTTCCTGCAACTAAAGGGCACTATCATGAGGAAAGAATGGGCTGATAAAATCCAGCGAGATCTTACCCCCTTTGAAAAACTTTTGGATACAATGTCTGGAACCAGTGGCACCATATCCGGCATGTATAAAGCATTACTGGAGGTGGGGAGGGGCTCGACCGACAACCTAAAACATAGATGGCAAAGGGACCTGGGCATAGAGCTAGACCCAGAGGATTGGAATAGCATCTGTAGGGGAGCGTCCCAGGTATCAATAGAAGCGCAATACGAACTCCACACTGTTAAGCTCCTCCACAGGTGGCAATATGACCCTCAGACTATCTAAAATGTTTCAGACAAGGAGCCCACTGTGTTGGCGCCAGTGCGGGGAGAGGGCGGATTATTGGCATATGTGGTGGGGGTGTCCCCGTGCTCGGACATACTGGGAAGAAGTCCTTAGTTGGATCAAAAGGGTGGACGGGATCTCCAGAGAAACCACCCCGCTCCTGGTTCTGTTTGGTCTCGAGCAGTCTGAGGGAGAGATAACTAGACTAAAAGGTATAGCAGCCATGCTGCTGCTGGCAGCAAGGGCATGCTTAGTCACGAAGTGGAAAGTGGATATTCTCCCCAGCCTTTGAGAGTGGGTGGGACTAATATATACACAATGGAGCGAATTACTGCCACCCTCCACGGAAAAGCAGCCCAGAATGAGATGTGGAGAAATTTTGTAGGGTAATACTTGGCTGAATCCTCTCCGGACACTGAGTCACAGGAACACTAACAAAACATTCGTAGTTTGCTCCTAATACTTCCTAATGTGAAAGATGCCCCTGGGCGGCCCAAGCCACTGAAGCCATTGACTTTATCGTTACCAAAATTGAATGAAAATTTATGAAAATGCGGTATATCTGTCCTCAGCAACAACCAAGTACACTTGTAAAATGTATAACTCCCTGTTGAAACTCTGCTTGGAGGGGTTGGTGGAGGGAAGAGGAGGGATGAAAACGAACCAGTTGGAAAGTTAAGTTATATGTTTAAAGTTTAATGTCAGAGGGAAACATTATGAGAATCGGAAATGTAAACAAGATTGCAAATGCCTCAATTGTAAATGTAATCCAACTATTCTGTTTCGTTGAAAATTTAATAAAACCAGAATATGAAAAAAAAGAAGCAGTGATGGGAGGGTTTCAGTACCACTACTGGTGTACACTCTAGGGAAGCCAATCTTAGTAGACTTGCAAAGGTTAAACACAAAAGTCGAACAAAACTCTCAGTTGGTAGGAAGTCTGAGTATTAATGCTTAGACTAAGGGGATCAAGAGCTTTGTGCAAAGTACGGTTGCTTTTTTATTGTTAATTATAGTTAATACAACGTTTTACACAGCCATTAAAAGGAAAGCAAATACTTTGTCACATTATTATATCATGCAAATATATAACTTTACAAAACAAACAGCACCATTTCCTTATTAATACACATTCCATCCTCATACAATTCACAGATCATAATTATTCCAATACAATCACAAATATCCTATAAAATCAATTACATTATTGCAATTTCTCATCAACCACCTTCCATACACTAGTAACTGCTACCATATGGGATGTTCAGTATCCTGAAACACATAGTAACCAAAAGTATTAATTCCTAATACTCGTCAGATCATCTACATACTTTCCATAATGGCTAGCAAATGTCCTTTTCATGGAACAGCATCTCATAAGAACATGTCTCTCTATTTCCAAATTTTCCCGGTTTCTTCATACTCTACACAACCGTTCAATTTTAGGAATACCCGACCAGGACCCACGTACTGATAAAATAATCAACTTATTAAATCCATCAGCATAAAGATTCTCCTTAATACCGGGGAGGGAAATTGATATAGATAACTGAGGCCTTCAGTATATAAAATGCATCTTGCTAAACATAACTAGAGATTTCAGTTTCCCCACATGTTCATGGCACATTGCCCCGTCCCATCCTCTTGCTTTTTTAAATAAATTTAATAATCCTTCATCCCATTTAGGAAGCCAGGCTATACATTAAAAAACAAAATCATTATCAACCTTAAATTCATACAGAGGGCGGCAACGGTCAGAATCAATTGCTTTCTTGAGGATATAGAGAATTTAATTATCCTCGGCTCAAAAATATTTTAATAGATAGATTTTCTTGATTTATCTTCCTCATTACACTCGAGTTGTACAGGCCTAGCTCTAGTCTCATCGCCTCTATAGGTGTAGAATTTGTCAGGCCTAACAATTTCATCTGTATAAGCCCTTCCAGTTTATTTATCCAATCATCTGAATTTTCATGGGCATATCGGTCGAGTTACCACCTTTTGGTTATATAACTGGATAATACCTAGCAGACTGTAACCCGCCGTCCTCTGCATAAATGGTTTAACCAGATTGTCGCCATCGCATTTATCCTTCTTCTCCAAGTTAATTCAAGTTCACTAGATCTACTACCCATAACGTAACACAAATACACATATGTATTGGCGTTCCCAATGTTATCACCAGAGACATGTATCACTTTCTTATCCTCTTGCTTTTCCAAATCGCATGAATTTAGTTCTTTCCATATTCACTATCAGGTTATTATTTTTGGCATACTCTAGTATCGCCTCAGTACTGGGCTTAATGCCAATAAATGTCATGTCAAATCCTACCCCATCATCAGCATATGCTAACCACACAATATGCTGACCACCTAGTATACGAGGGTAATTATGAACTCTTGCTACCGCCTGGCCTAGATTAGAAAGCAATAGGTTGAACAGTATGGGGGCCAACACACACCCCTGCTCCACTACCTTGCTGATGTTAACTAAACACGAAAATTCCCCCATACTCTTGGGCCTTATCCTCGCTCATGTCATAATGTAGTATCCTCACTGCATGAGTTTAACCCACAGTTTTTCACATTAAATTGAATCAAAAGCAGCGGAAAATTGATAAATAATGGTTACCAGATATTATTGCCTGCCGTATCAGTGAATTCAAAATAAATATGTTATAGCTGGTAGAGTCCCCAAACCTAAAACCTGTGTGAAAAATACTCAAGACTTTTTCTTGTATCTATCGGTTAATCTCGCTTAAAATTAATGTGGCATACATTTTACTCATTACATCTGTCAACGACAGTAATTTATAGTTACCCGGGTCTTGACGATCACCTTTCCTGAAAACAGGTATTATATGAGAAATCTTCCAGTATGCAGGTATATTTGCAGTTGCATTAGCACTGAATAGGTCATAAGTAACATTAGCCCACCTCCAACAAGGCTCTAGATTGTTTCAGGCTCTTGATTATCATAACAATACTTTCAGCATCAAATTCCACTTCTAAGCACCCAGGTATCTGTCTAGGGCCAATCACTGCCCCGAATTACACAGATATAAAATCACAACATGTATCTCCATTAATTATATTAATCAGGGAGGTCGATGTATCAGCAGTCATAATTCTAAAGGGATGGCAGAGTTTTTTTGTGTCTCCAGAATTGAATATAGCGTACATATCCTGCCAATCGTTATTCTAGAAAGAGGCCCTATATCTTTTTAGCCAATTTCTATATTAATTTTTAACCTTCCTAAGGGACACTTTTCTCTCTAAATTAGAATTACTTTGTCTAATACGCCTAATTGCCTTAACTGTAATTTCCTGCACCTGATGTTTTTTTTTTCCACAAAACATTTTATTACATTTTTCCCAGCATGAGCACACAACAACATCAACAATGCATTATTTACCAACATATCATCACAGTTCAAGCCCTCTGCCAGTGCCAGCCCCCCACCCCCAAGAATGACAGTGGGTCAGGTTGTCCATGTCTCTGTGCTTCCCCCCTACCCCTCAGGATGCTTCGAGGCCAGGGACCCTCCACCCTATTTTCTAATTTAATAGTTTGCTCCACCCTGGAGCCATCACGTAAGAGGTCTCCTAGTGAGAGTGGGGAACTTTTTAGTGTAATGCATGAATGGTGCCCATACATTCAGAAAATTGTTCAGGAGTCCCGAGCGGATTGCTGTGACCTTCTCCGCTACAACGATCTCCCAGCATTTCGACCATCGAGAGGCCGTCTGCTTTTTTCCAAAGCCGCGCCATTGTAATTGTCGCAGCCAGGAGAAGGTGCGTGCATAGGCGAGGGACGTGTCCCGAGTGTGGAAATCCCCCTCCCCCTGTTTCGCCCAAGAGTATTACCCCAGGGTCGCACGGAATGGCAAGCCCAGTGGTTGCTTTGATGTGACCAATCACCTCCCTCTAGTATCCATCTGCTTTCGGGCAGGTCCATATCATATGATATAATGTACCCCGCAAATGTTTGAGATGCATTGTGTGCTTTTATGTAGTCTAGTGCAAAATGTCCCCCATTCCTCCATATCCAGCTCCCGGCCCAGGTCTCTCTCCCAGTCGAGCATGTATCTTTCTTTTTTAGATGGGTCAGTTCTATCCAGGGGCCGATAAAGGACTGAGATTCTTCCTTTAGAGGTTGGAGATAGTAGTTATAGTTAAAAATCTGTTAGGTCTCTAGTCCCCTTTTCCCTGACCACCTTGTGCGTCATCCAATGCCGGAGCTGGGCATAGTGGAACCTTTCAGATTCTCCCACCCCAAACATTTCCTTGCATCTCTCAAACATTATGGGAGAGCCGTCTTCCAGAAAATCTGCGACTTTCTGTAATCCCCCCCTCCTTCCATGGCCCGAAGCCGAGCGGTGGGTTTTGTGGCGTGAATTCAGGGTTGTTCCAAATGGGCCTAAGTGGGCCTGGTGTTCCCCGGATGCCCATTTCCGCACTGCAGCTTTCCCCCCCCCCCCCCCCCAGACGAATTCCTGCATTTTCCTATGCAGGGAGAGCAGTTTGTTCTTTGGAAAGTGGACCAGGAGCGCTGCGCAGTGATACAACAACCTGGGGATTTAGTTCATTTTTGTCTGCAATCCGCCCGAACCAGGAGATTTCCTGGTTCTCCCAGTGCTTTAGATCTCTCTGGAGGTCGCTAAATCGCTGCGGGAAATTGCTTAAGTATAGGCGGGAGGGATCTCCAGTGATCTGTACCCCAGGTATCCAATCACCTCTTTAGCCCAGGGAATTGGCATCAGAGGACCAAGGTCCACTTTTTGCTGCTTGGGGAAATTGATTGTTAATGCTGAAGATTTATCTAGGTTAACCCTGAACCCGCAAACCACCCCAACGTCTTCAATTTCCTACCAGAGAGACCCAAGGGAAGCGCCCAGGTCCGTCGCGGTCACCAGGACATCGTCCACATATAGAACGATTTTATATTCATGGCGTCCCACCTTAAGCCCCTTTATCCCAGGGTTCTGCTGAATTCTGGCCGCATAGGGCTCAATGGATAAGGCAAAAACCAGAGGCGAAAGGGGGCACCCCTGCCATGTACCCCTGGTTATATTTATCATTTCAGATCTGGTACCATTAACCCAGAGTTGCGTGGTGGGATTCTGGTAGTTAGTCATCACCCATTTTGTAAAGTTTGGACCAAAACAAAAGTGCTCCAACACTTTTCAAATATAACCCCAGTCCACCCGGTCAAAGGCCTAGTGTGCAACTAATGATATTATGGCCATACCCTCTCCCCTCCTATGGGCACTTTCAATGAGGTTTATCGTGCGCCTCATGTGTCCCCCTCCCGGGCATAAATCCCGTCTGATCCCAAGCTATCACATCCGGGAGAGTCGCTTTCAGCCTACCCGCCTGTACCAGTAAAATATTTTCCCATCGTTGGTCATTAGGGTTATTGGCCGGTAGGAAGAGGCCTGCTCGGGGTCTTTCCATGGTTTATGGATAAGAACTGTGAGCGACTCTGCCAAAGTCTTCTTGACAGAACCAGTGGCTAGAAAGGAGTTAAATAGGACCGTCAGGAGCAGGGCCAGTGTGTTCGCGTACCCTTTATAAAATGTTGCCGTTAAGCCACCTGGGCCCGGTGCAGTGCTCTTTAAGGATTTGATGGCTTCGACTGTTTCTTCAAGTGTAATAGGGGATTCTAAAGATTCCGGGTGAGCTTTATTTTGAGGGTGGGTCGGAAATACCTGGGCAGGCCAGCGAGAGATGTGGGCTGCCCATCATTATTGCCTTATGGTAGTTCACCAGTTCCTCCATTTTGTCTGCCTCTGTGTACCAGGCTCTACCGTCAGCTCCCATAAGCCTCAGGATATTGTTCCTGCGGTGTACTTTCTTTAGTTTATATGCAAGGGCCTGGTTCGCTTTATTCCCTTTGCTAGAGTAAAATTGTTTTGTAAAGGAGAGCGACTTGGCTGTGCGGTCCGCCCAATGCATTTCCAGCGCAATTTTAGCTTTTTTTAAGGCCCTTTACGTTTTCCTTGAACTACGGGATTTCAGCTTGGCCTCCCAGAACTTCACCCTATCCTCAAGTTTGGTTGCAGCATTATTTGAAACCCGCCTCTGTTCCGCCCCAGCACTGATAAGAGAACCTATAACCACTGACTTGATGGCGTCCCAGATTACATATATAGTTGTGTCAGTGGTCGTGTTGTCCCTAAAATAATACGTTATTGTTTCACCAATTTCCCTTCTGATGCTGCCATCCAACAAAATGGAGTCGCAAAATTTCCACTGCCATTGAAGAGGATGCCTCTGGCCCGTTATGCTGAGATTTGCAGAGACTGGGGAATGGTCCGACATCATACGGGTGTGTATCTCTATTTTGTCTAGGCAGGGGTACAGGACACTGGAGACTAATAAGATGTCTATTCTTGAAAATCCTCTATGCGCACAGGAGTAGTGGGTGTAGTCCCCGAATTCCCCGTTAGCCAACCTCCATGCCTCCACTATTTCTATTTCCCTAAGGAGCTTTGCTTTGGATAATGCTTGCGGAAAATCCGAATTGGTGGGGGGTAGGCTTTTGCCCACCTGAGGGTTGGGTACCAGGTTAAAATCTCCACCTATGAGAAGGAATCCTTCTTTAAATGCTAAGATACTCGGGATCAGGTCCGTGACAAACATATTCTGGGCAGTGTTAGGGCAGTAGACTGCCACAATGATGATGGGCTGCTCCACAAATAGTCCCTTCAGTAAGAGGAATCTGCCCCCGGGTTGTCTTCTAACTGTAATTTTTGTTAGGGGGATCCTGTCACTCAATAGGATTGCTACTCCTCGTTCTTTCTGCCCGGATGAGGCAAAGAATGCTTTACTATACCTTCTGAATCTGATTCAGTTCGGTTTTTGTCAGACTGCAGTAGGCGGGTCTCCTGAAGGAGAACTATGTCACCTGATAGTTGCCCCAGCCTGTGCTCCACTGACCTGGGATTCCTTGGAGAATTAAGGCCCTGGACATTCCAAGTGGGGACTAACATTTCATTTTTGTCAGCCATCCCCAAGAGGATCCATGGTAAATTTGGGGATAGATATGCCTTTTCTAGTTCCCGCGTGAATTGGGTGTGTGGCAGCGTGCTGGCTACATGGCTGTCCTCAACTGATGTGTTGTGTGGCTATCAGAGATGGCGGAAAAAGTGAGTCCGCTCTTCCAGTGCTTCTTACTTCTCCCCCTTATCCCCCCTCCCCCAAAACCTAGTAGGAAAGGGTCCATCCTACTTAACAGGGTAACTGGTGGTGCTCCAGCACCTATCAAATGGCCAACTGGGCCCAACGTGTGAACTGTGGTGTATCATTGCAACTCAACAGTGGGTTATAGGGTAGACTGTGCCAAGGGTTTCCCGAAGTCTCATTTTGCAGCTGCCACCGGGATGCCTCCACTTCCGCCCCAACCCCGGCAGACACCTTTCTTCCCCACCTGGCATCTGTTCCAGGCTGGCGCTTGTGAAGAGACATGAATTTCCAGATGAGGTCCACCAACCTTCCTTAAACTTGGTCCGCGGATCCTGCGCCTCCTACTGACTCTTGACCAAGATGTCCCCGTCTGCTTTCTGGGGGTGTCTCGGGCCATCCCCTCTGATTCCGACTCTCCACTTCCCCCGCCAATGCCCACATATTTTTCCGCTTCCTTTAGGGAGTGGATCGGTTGCAGTACTCCCTCCCAGGTGAATTTCACAGATGTTGGGAAGCCCCAGCGGTACGGGATCTTTCTTTCACGCAGCCATTCCGTCAACACCATAAGAGCTTTCTGCTTCTGGAGAGTTGAGTTTGCTAAATCCTGATAGAGTAGGATCGTGGAGCCCTGAAAAGTAATTTGGTGAACTGATCTAGCTTCTCGCATAATCTCTTCTTTAATGAGATAAAAATGCACTCTGGTGACAACGTCTGGCGGAGATGAGGATGCTTGCCTCAGGACCGTTCTGTGAACTCGGTGCAATTCCAATGGAGAGTCGTCAGGGAGTGTTATTATAAATCTAAACTAGTCCGACACGTAGCTCTTCAGGACTGCATCTGGAATTGAGGATGGGAACCCCCCCCACGTAGGCGGGTGTTGTTTCGCTGTAACCTGTTTTCTGTATCCTCCTGCTTTGCTTCCAGCGATTCACATCTCGCCTCGAGTGCTGCTAATCTGGCCTGCCCCTTCTCCCATTCGAATTTCTGGTCGCAAAGTTCGTTCTCAATTTCAGCAGCTCGGGTCTCGACCGCCACAGCCCGCTTGTCGAGGGAGTTGATCTTCTGCGTAACCTCCTCGGTTCCTTTTTGAATCTCTCTTGTTAGGGCGGCCAATAGATCTTTCAAGTCTGACTTGGTGGCTGATTGTGCTGGGTCTAGACTCTGCGTCCTAGGGTTAGAACTAGGCGCTAATTCTCATGGCGGGTCCCCCTTCTTCGGTTTCTCTGTGGCTGCACCGCTCATTAATGTTGTAATGTCCGCTTGCTTGGATGCCTTCCTGCTTTTCGCCATTTTGTTTGCGCTCGTTTTAACCTCGTTGGGGGTGGTGTCGCCCCGCGGAGCGGCACCTTGGGTCCCAGACCTAAGTCCGGGACATACAACGAGGTTACAGTAGAGGTTAATTAGGATCGCGATGGAGCAAAATAGGTTAATTAGGATCAAGATGGAGCAAAATAAAATCAGCATATGAATAGATTGGCAATAGGAAACCACAATACAAACAACCATTAGACTAGACGTGCATATGCAGAGCATGCATCTAAACATAACAGTGGTAATTTATTTCCTCATTCAAACCGTTGGGTACCAAACTGCAAAGTTGGTCGATCCAGAATGTTTCTCTACGATTCAATCGAAAGCTAAGATCTTCGTGAGGATAGTTTCTCGTTAAGACTTCCAACACCAAAAACTTAATCTGTGGGCTATTCAACGCTCCTTTGTATCTATGCAACACAATTAAGGTAACCTTACCTTTGGTCTCCCTTTCATTCTTTCTGCGTTGCTTTTTCAATCCACTCATTATTTCCTTTTTTTACCCTTTTTTTCTATATTCTGCTCTGTCCATTGGATTGTCCACCAACTGGTATGTGTATGTTTTTGTTACTCTTCATGATGTACATGTAATGGCAATACTATTATTGGTGCATTTTGTTTCTTTATGTGTTTTTTTTACTTGCTTTTTTGTCTGTAACCACATAGACTTGCCCTGAAGAAGGAAATCTTTCCGAAATGCATTGGCTATAGTCTTTGTATATATATATGTGTTGCAGCAACCTTCCTCTCACTAAGCTTTTTATTAGTGACAGTTTGATTTTGTGGATAAACTTATATTTTGGAAAACCAACAGAATCACTCCATGCAGTCATCATTTCTTTGACTTTTTTAAACTTTGAAATACCTGTGGATACAAGAAGGTTTTTGAACTTAATAACCTGACGCCCCAATCGGGGCCATTTTGAGAGCGGCTGTGTGACCCTGTATTTACACATGGTCTCTTGCCTTTGTTGTATATTTAAGTCCGGGTGTCTCCAGACTTGTCGCAGCCAGCTCCTGTTGAACGTCAATGAACATTATTTTTCATTTATACTTTGAATTTAAGAATATTTTTTCAATCGGTGTTGCCCACTAACTTCTCTGTTTTTTATATTGAATACTACCCCTCAACTTGGAGGAATATCATCGTACAATATTGCCATCCTCAACCTCAATCTGCACAATTCGAATTAAAATCACCACCTATCATTATCCACTCTGAATCATCGCTCATACAGTTAACATATTATACATTTTTGCTTAAATTTCCTCTGTCTGCATACCCCCAGGCAGATCATATACATTAAATACTAGTCATTTCATTTTAGCATCCAGCTCTATTTCAACCACTGATTAATTTGACTCAGCCACTTTGCGTCTTTAGATTTCATAGTATTGCGACAGACAATTATCAAGCCACCATAGGGCGACCCTTAGGCCCTTGATTGGCTTTAGTACAATATCACTAATGGCTATCAACCAGATCTCCTGTAACCAGCCAAGTTTCTTGAAGTGGAGAACTATCTGCCGTTGTTAATAAATTAATCGATACCAGCTCAGCTACAAATAGGTGCATATGTCTTCTTGTATTCCAGGATTGTATACAGCAGGTTCACAGGCCCTTTGTAGATACTGAAGGTAAGAATGATAAAAGACAATTCCTATGATGTATGCTCACGTCTCCTTATTGGGGCAGAGGTCTGCAGATTTTCCCTGAACCTTCAGACTGAGTCTTCATACCAGTTTTCTTCTTTAGAAGATTGGGATCATTTGTTATCTTGGTGATCAAAATTGTATCCCCATTTAAGTAGTAAGTCTGCATGAGATTTTATTAACTTCACTAACTCTGTCTAGTCACAATGACAGGAGGATAGCTCTGTGGCAACGCACGGGTCTTGGAAGCAAGACCACGCTGAGCAAACATGTTCGAATCACAGATGTGCACTTGAAAGATTAAAAAAAAACGAGCACGTTATAAATAACCTGCAATTCCACAATTCAATTAATCTAGCGCCTATATACGGAACAAGTTACTTACCTGTAACTGTTGTTCTCCAGCATGGGCCTGGCATGGATTCACATGCTCATGAATATTCCCCGTCGTCAGGCTGGGAATCCTCGGTAAAGAAAAAATCAGTATCAGTTTAGTTTCTGATCTGACTTTCGTAGTAGTAACCAATCACTGATCTCTGCGTCATACTGACCACAGCCAATGACTGCCCTCGACCTAAGCCCCGCCTCTGGCAGCCATCTTCAGATTTGGTAGCACGTGAAGTGGCAGTATGACCAAGTGAAGAGCTGCAGAGGGGTAGGCGGGAGGGTTCGCATGTGAATCCATGCCAGACCCATGCTGGAGAACAACAGTTACAGTTAAGTAACTTGTTCCTTCTCCAGCATGGGGTCTGGCATGGATTCACATGCTCATGAATAAAGAATACATAGCAGTACACACATGCACAACCACAGGAGGTGGCAAAGGCTCAACATTAAACATTACATCAAACTCAACATTAAGCAAATCTTACCTCCTCACCAGGCTCACCTTAGGCGAACAGGTTGCGCAGCACTGCTTGGCCGACCCTGGACTCCTCCCTGGAATCCCGATCGACGCAGTAGAATTTCATGAAGGTGTGCGTCGACCTCCAAGTAGCAGCCCTGCAGATGTCCAGCAAGGGCACACCAGATAGGAACGCCGTGGTAGCTGCGATCGATCTGGTGGAATGGGCTCTCGGACGGCCAGGCATCGGTCGGTTTGCCAACCGATGACAGTACATGATACAGCCGGAGAGCCATCTGGAAATGGAAGCCTTCGAGAGAGCCTTCCCCTGATTGACAGGTCCAAAGTTCACAAAGAGTTGTGACGTCTTCCGAAAACACTTTGTGCGGTCCACGTAGAACTTCAGCGCTCTAGCCACATCCAGCGAGTGCAAAGTCCTTTCAGCCGGCGACGGGAAGAAAACAGGCAACACCAAGGGTTCGTTGAGGTGGAAGTCCGACGGCACCTTGGGCATGAAGGAGGGGTGCGTCCTGAGCACTACCCTCGTGTCATGAAAAGTCAAGTACGGGGCCTTGCAGGAAAGGGCCTGGATCTCTCCCACCCGTCGTGCGGAGGTGATGGCCACGAGAAACGCTGTTTTCCACGACAAGAACTTCAACGGAGCCGAGTGCAGAGGCTCGAACGGAGGTCCCATGAGCTTGGTCAGCACTACGTTGAGCTCTCACGCCGGGAACAATCTGAACAGTCCCTTCATGAACTCTTTCACCAGACGATGAGACCACAAAGACGTCCGCCCCGTGGTTCTGGTGTATCGGGAGATCGCAGCAAGATGAATCTTGATGGACGCGTGCGCCAGTCCAGCCTTGGCCAGCGTCAGTACTTGGGGAGCCGTAATCCGTAGAGGGTTAATCTTCTGTGCGTGGCACCAGACAGAGAACCTCTTCCATTTGTGTCCGTAGCATTTAAGAGTTGAGGACGCCCTAGCCTTTGCAAGAACCTCTCTGCAGTCGGCCGGTATGTCGTATCCTCCAAACTCTAACGCTGCAGGAGCCAGGCCTGCAAGTTCAGCGACTTCGGGTCGTGATGGAGGATGGCGCCTCCTTCCCTGTAGAGAAGATCTGCGTCCACTGGCAGCTTGATTGACGGGGACGCTGACAAGTCCAGAAGGTCCTGGAACCATATCTGCCTCGGCCACGCAGGTGCAACGAGGATCATCCTGCACCGTGACCTCTTGAGCTGGTTGATGAGCCGGATCAGCAATGGCAATGGAGGGAACGCGTATAGAAACAGGCCCTCCCAGGGGAACGAGAAAGCATCGCCCATGCTCCTCGGCTGGGGAAACCTGCTGGCGAACCTCCGGCACTTGGAGTTGGTCGCCATCGCGAACAGATCGATTTGGGGTGTGCCCCACCGTCGGAAGAGGCGGTCCACTAGATCCTGTCGTAGTTCCCACTCGTGGCACGAGCGCAGCTCCCTGCTGAGTGAGTCGGCGATGGTGTTTTTTATCCCTGCCAGATGAAACGGCACCAGAAACATCCCTTGGGCGACGGCCCAATGCCACAGATCCTGCGCCTCCCTGGACAGGGCTGGGGACCTGGTTCCGCCCCGTTTCCTGATGTAGAACATGGTGGTGGTGTTGTCGGTGAAGATCCTCACCACCTTGCCCTTGAGGGACGGAAGGAAGGACCTGAAGGCCCAAAACACTGCACGGAGCTCCAGGATGTTGATATGGAGGGACTTCTCCGTCGGGAGCCAAAGGCCTCTCCCGTGCCGATTTTCGGTGTGCGCTCCCCACCCTTCCAGGGAGGCATCCGTGGTCACTGTCTCAAGGTGGCCAGGGGTCTGGAAGTCCATGCCTGCCGTCAGATGCGCGCGGGTGCCCCACCACCGGATCGCTCGTCGGAAACTCTCGTCGAGTGTGATCCTCTCCTCGAAGCTGCCCGTCGTCTGGATCCAGCGCGCGTCCAGGAACTCCTGCAACGGGCGCATCCAGAGCCTGCACAGGGGGATGAGGTAAATGCAAGAAGACATCATTCCGAGGAGGGACTTGATGGACCTCACTCTGGCCGCGTCTGCAACCAGCATCCGCTGCACCTTGCCCAAAATGGCCCTCGTCCTTTCCTCCGACGGATAGGCCAGAAGCGACACTGTGTCGAGCTTCGCTCCCAGAAACAGTGCGTCTTGCGCGGGCACCAGGTGGGACTTAGTAGTTTATGGAGAATCCCAGGTCCGTGAGAAGTTGGACGGTCCTTGCCATGTGCTCCACGGCGAGCTCCTTCGTCTTCGCTCGGATGAGCCAGTCGTCCAGGTAGGGGTAGACGTGGATCCCCTCTCGGCGCAGCTGCGCCGCCACCGGTGCGAGGCACTTGGTGAACACCCTGGGTGCCGACCTCAGTCCGAAGGGAAGGGCTCTGAACTGATAGTGACGCCCTTGGACCACGAACCTGAGAAACTTTCGGTGTCCCTTTAGGATGGGAATATGGAAGTAGGCATCCTCCAAATCCAACGACGACAGGAAATCGCCCTCCTCTAGCTGACCCAGGACGTGTTGGAGGGTGACTATCCGGAACTTCTGTTCCTTGATGAATTTGTTCAGTCGTCGTAGGTCCAGGATGGGAAGCCATCCTCCCGTCTTCTTCTTCACAAGCAAGTATCTTTAGTAAACTCTGGAGCCCCGAAGCCTCTTTGGGACGAGCTTGATGGCGCCCTTCCTGAGCATCGCCTTTACCTCCAAGAGAAGTTGAGGGACGTGATGTTCTTTCCTGGCCACAGGGGGGACACGCGGGCTCCTCTTTAGAAACTCGAGCGCGTGACCCTGGGCTAGGGCATCCAGCACCCAACGGTCGGTGGAGATGGACTCCCACACGCTGACGAAGCTCGACAGCCGGCCTCCCACCGGGGTGCTTCGTTGGGGGCCCGACCCCACGGCCAGTTCAGTCCTGCTTCGACGAGGCTTTGCCGCCTTGACCTCCTTGGCGACGACGGCGGGGTCCGCCTGACTTGCCTCGTCCCCTGTAAGCTTCCTGTGACGACGAACGGGCCACTTGACGGTAGGTGGAAAATCCACCGCCAGAACCTTTGGAGGCACCCTGTTTGCCTCCGCCGCTCCGAAAGGGCGGCCGCCGTTGCTGGAGAACCCCAAGAGCCCGGGCCGTCTCCGTGTCTGCCTTGATGGCTTGAAGGGAATCGTCCACTGTTTTCCCAAACAGGTTGTTTCTGTCGAACGGCATGTCCAAGACTCTGGTCTGCACGTCCTGACGGAAGTCAGTAGCCTTGAGCCATCCACGCCGCCTAAGGCACACGCTGTTGCCCAACTGGCGAAATCCAGTGTCAGCGATGTCCGTCGCAATCGTAATGGCGTGGTCCGACGCCACCTCTCCTTCCTGCAAGATCTCTAGGGCATCCGCCCTCTTGTCGTCCGGTAGGAAGTCCAGCAGGGGGGCCAGTTTGTACCACAACTCCCTGTCGTAGCGGGCTACGATAGCCAAGGCATTGGCCGCCTTAATCGTCGTCGCTGCAGAAGAGATGACCCTGCGTCCCATCGTACCCCTTTCCCTCGCCGTCCGGCGGGGAGGTCGACGTAGAGGCCGCGCCCCCCCCCGCTTTCTTCCTGGCCGCCGTGGAGACGACCGAGTCCGGGGTCGGCTGTGCCCGAAGGCACAAGGGGGCCGCGTCCGGGACCCGGTACTTCTTCTCGTACCGATCCCTTCTAGCCGGCGTCGTGGATGGGTTCTTGAGGAGGGCGAGGCCCTCATCCCAAATATCGTCCAGTAGAGGTACGGAGAGGACCGTCTTCCTCTTGGCCTTGCGCCGTTGATAAAGGAAACCTTCTTCTCCTCCGGGCAGAGCTGGAAAAGCTCAGATGCCCTGGCGATCATGGAGTGAAACGATCCAATCTCGTCGGGCGGGGAAGCCCGGGTGGGAGGGGACGACGGCAGATCCTCGTCGTCCGTACCCGTCGCGGCCGTGTAAGTCCCTGTATCATCCCCATGAGTCGTGGACGGGGAGGAGGGCTGAACAGGGCGCGATGGCTGAAAAGGAGGTGGAGGATGAATCCTTCTTCTCTTAGGGGGAGGGCTCCCAGAAGGACCTGGCTCCGGGTCCCCCGTCGGGAGCGGTTCCTCCGCTGGTGGTAACGGCAGTCTCGTCCTTCTCTCCGAGCATAAGGACTGTATAGCCAACAAAATGTCTGCCGGGTTGTCTTGCGGCACTGGTTGAGGGGATTCCGACGGGCGGTCAGGGGCCCCGTCGGCACCCTCAATGTTATCGTCGTCTCCCACGTGGGGGTCCCTCCCAACGGCTGGTCTTCTTCCAGGCCAACGCCGTGGCTTAAGACTTCGATCAGCTCTTCCTCAGAGGTTGAGGCCGAATCCACGACGACCTCCTGCCCCCCCTTTTTCTTCTCCGTCGGAGGTTTCACGGGGGTCCTGTCGATGGGCATAAAAGAGGACTCCCTCCGCGGTGGCAGGGAGACTCTGAACCCCGAGGTCGCCACCACTGGTGTAGCCTCCACAGGCTGAGCCAGGGCCGCCGCGACTGTCTCGATAGAGGCCTTGGCCGGATGGATTAAGGCTTTCACCACCTTAGGTGCGCTCACCGCCTTCTCCTTGGGGGGAGGGTCACTGCCTCGCTCTCCCTCCGATGGGGCCTTCGAGCTCGACCGGGGCCTCTCCAGGAGCTTCGCCGGGTGCTCGGCCTTCCTCTTACCCGAACCAGAGCGTTGGCTCGTGGTTGATGGTGCCGGGGAGGATGCGCCCTTCCTGGTGCCCGTAGAGCCCGACCGTTCGGCGCTCCCGGTGCCAGCGGGCTCGCGGTGCTTGGCCTTGTTTTGGACCCCCGTCGCCGGGGCGTCCTCAAAGGTCTTAGAAGACCGCTCAGATTTCTTCTTCTTCTTCTCACCTGACGGGCTCTTCCCTTCCAGCAAGCCAGTTGGCGAGACGTTGATGGCGGTCCTTCATGGTCCGCTCCGACATATTGCCGCAAAACGCACAGTCCTTCTCCACGTGCGTCTTGTCCTCATGTAGGCAGTACAGACAAAAGGAGTGTTCGTCCTCAAAGACATTCTGAAGCTGGCATCCAGGGCAGACCCTGAACAGCTTTCCGGGCGTCGAGCTTCCCTTCTCCTGGGCCATGTCCGAGATGGGCCTGAGAAACTTCTGGAGTCCTCCAAAAGCGTGGCTCGACGAAATCTTCACCCTTGAGGGGCGTAGACGAATCCGACACGGGTCCCCGTTGATCGGATGAAGAAACGGTGGAGCTTGAGGCTCTTTCGACCGAAAAATCGAAGTTTTTGAGAATAAAACGTGAAAGAAATAGCACTAACGCTCGAGAGCAATAGCACGAGGATCCCAACACTTGAACGTGTGGTAAAAATCTGAAGATGGCTGCCAGAGGCGGGGCTTAGGTAGAGGGCAGTCATTGGCTGTGGTCAGTATGACGCGGAGATCAGTGATTGGTTACTACTACGAAAGACAGATCAGAAACGAAACTGATACTGGTTTTTTCTTTACCGAGGATTCCCAGCCTGACGACAGGGAATATTCATGAGCATGTGAATCCATGCCAGACCCCATGCTGGAGAACTATGGGTTATATGCAAATAAAAAATTAAATAGTCAGAAGGTGTGGTTCCTCAAGTTGGTCCACATTTTTAAAATCAGCACTGTTAATACTCCTAGTGCTGGTATATGATCAATAATTTGTAGAAAACATGATCAGTTTAAACGGCCCTCGTTCATTAGGGAAAAGACTAGAAACTGGACCTATTTCCAAATCTCTCGGCCACATCCTTTGCTCTCTTGTCTCTTCCACTGTTGGTTCTTATTGAGGAAACAGGCATATTAGATTTCCCTTGCCTAGTACTATTTCCATCTTCGATCACAGACACTTCAGTCTCAAAGCTTTCCAGCTCCTCGCAAATTTCTTCCTCTTCTGAACAAGGGCAATCAGAGGAATTCCTAGATACGCTAGTCAGACAAGCTTCTTTTCTAATAAGCAAACTTGTCAAGTTTCCTAATTTGCTTCTCTCCGTCTTGTGCTGTCTATTAGCTCTTTTATTTGCCTTTTTTGTTTTTAGGTTAGAGTCTTGAGGTGATGTTTCCGCTTCAGGTTATTCTCTATGCATCGCTGACTGAGTCTTTTGCATACCATTCTCCCTCACTTCTCATTTCTTTGCCCTTTTTAATTTTCTACGTTCTTTACGTGCAAGAATCGTTTCATATACTTGCTCTGTTTGTGGCAGAGAAGGTTCTGCATTTGTTTGTTAACATGATCACACGCATCACCAGAAATTCAGCCGGCATCAAATGGCTCAGTATTACCCCCACTATTATTTTCCTGTACAACGCACACTCATTTCTCAAAGAGAGTACTTTCTATTATGCACGTATGACTTTAAACCTCACAATCAAAATAATTACACAATTTGAGTAGAGTCTTTAGTGCAAAATTCAATACTTCCCTTTCAACAGAGTCACCGCTTTGATTACTAGTATTGATGTTGTCTTCCTGCCCAATCACAAATAGTTAGGGAGTAGCAGACAGACTACCTTCTAAGAGAGGATCTTTTCTATAAGACTGACCAAAGGCAGTAGTTAAGGACTTTGTACGTCACGTTGGATGACCCCAGCCCAGATGGCGCCTGTGCCCAGGGCCATGGCCAGGTCGACCAGGATCCCAATCACCAGGACCCAGACCTGTGAATGACAACGGCACATGGCACACCCTGCCACATGACCTTGATGCTGACAACATCTTTCTCGACGCGCCTACCGCCTCCCAGCCCAGAGACTCGTCGCCTATAGATGACCAAATGATGTTTAACACCCTCCTGAAGAAGGCTGCTGACTACTTCCAGATTATCACACAAAGACTCCCCTGATTTAGACTTCATGGAAGATATTCTTAAGGAAAAGACTCTTGTCAGCCAAGCCATCCCCTTGCTGAACTCCAATGGGGCCTTACTCGCACCCGCCTGTTAGCAGTGGTCGCAGAGGGTAGACTGGTCACCCAGAATATCCTCAAGAACACTCTGGACTCTGCCGAAACTGCAGGGCGTACCTTTGCCCAGGGAACCATGCTGAAATGTCACGCCGGGTTAAAAAACTCAGGGGTCAAGCTAGAGAATTGTTAATCAGAGAGCCTGTAGAGGAGGCCAACCTATTTGGGAAAGCGGTTGACGAACCCTGGAAACGGCTAAAAAGGAGCACGAGACCCTCAAGTCACTCAGTCAGATCTCAGCTAAGGCCTTTGTCCAACGCAGCAACTTCAACGCCCGCCGGTCCTTTAGTGGGTAGTCCTTCTCCCGGTCTTCCCATGCACAATATGGCTCGGCAGGATCCAATTGGGCTTCGGACAAGGTTCCTACTGCAACTTCCAATCCCAACAGAGGTTTTTGTCAGGGAAAGGGCAGGGACAGAAACTCTGCTTCCAGTGGCTTCCCTGCCTCTGCCTCCAAGTGACTCATCGGTACGTGTCCCCTCCCACACTTCCCTGGTCAAGGGACGTCCAACATCATTTGCCCATGCATGGGTGGAAATCAGATAAATGGGTACTCAAGACCGTCGCCCATGGGTACTGCATCGAGTTCCTCTGGCCACCCTGCTACCATCCACCCAGAAGCAGAAGCCTGTCATCAGACCATCTGCACATCCTGTTGGAAGAGGTTAAGGTCCTCCTGGAAAAGGGTGCCATTGAGGTCGCCCCTCATCTCCAGATCAACAAGTGTATTTATTCAGTGTATTTCCTTGTACCCAAAAATGATGCAACCATGCGCCCTGTTTTAGATCTGCATCCTGCAAACAAGTATGTCAAACCACAAAAGTTCAGGATGACAACTCTTCAGGAAGCAATCCTGCTACTTAGGCAGGAGGAATCACATGGCCACACACTGGACATGAAAGATGCATTCTTTCTTATTTCAATGTTGCCATCACACAGAAAGTACCCCAGGTTCATGATAGAGGACACACACTATCGGTTCTCCCCTTTGGCATTGACCCAGCCCCAAGGGAGTTTACAAAAGGTACTGTTGGTGGCGGCAGCTCGCTTTCACAGGCAATTCATCCCTGTGTATCGCTACCTCGACGAATGGCTCATAACAGGGGACTTGTACGGAACATGCCTGGAGAATACCTAGAGGACAGTAGATCCTCAATTCAACCTAGGATTCTCTATCAACGAGATGAAATCAAGTCTGGTCCCCAGCCAAGTCAAAACAGTGCCTCAGGCCCTGATTTGGACAGAAGACAGGTTTGTCTTCCCCTCCAATGAGAGGGTTCAAAACATGCTGTTCCAGATCTCTCACTATGTAGCCGGTCGCTGGGTAACCGTTCGCAAGGCCATGTGGCTACTAGGGTTGATGGCTTCCTGCATCTTCCTCATTCCTCATGATTGTCTGTGTATGCGCCCCATGCAGGAGTGGCTCTCGAGCCAATGCGGTCAGACCAGTGGCCAGTAGGATGATCTAGTCGTCGTCTCGACAGCCCTTGTTCAGTCCTGCAGTTGTGGTAAAGGGAAAACCTTCTGCAGGGGAAAACCTTTACCACTCCCACAGTAGAAGCCACTCTCACCTCAGACGCATCCTTGTCGGGGTGGGGGGCTCATCTCCTTCCATAGACAGCGCACGGCGTGTGGTCCCTATGAGTAGCATCCAATCACATCAACTTGTTGGTACTGCTTGCAGTGTTCAAAGCCCTGAAAGCCTTCCAGGCACACCTTCAGAGGAAAACAGTCCTGGATCTTACAGACTGTACCACTGCCATGTACCACCTGAACAAACTGGGGGCGCTCGCTCTCTAGGGCTATCCAGATTGTCCCAGAACATCTGGAAGTGGGCACTCAAACACATGTTCCTCCTCTCGCAACATGTTCCAGCGTAACTCAATCTTCTGACAGATGTGCTCCGCAGAGACTTACCCCTACCTGCAAAGCACGAGTGGCAAGAGCGCATTTTACTCAACATCTTTGCAGAATGGGGGTTCCCATAGATTGACTTGTTTGCCACTCTGGAGAATGCCCAATGCCCAGATTATGCCTCCAGGTACCCACAGAATCGATAACATGGTCCGGCAGATTTACCTACGCTTTCGCCCTCCACGCCCCAGATTCCCCTTCTCAACAGAATAGTGCACAAGATGCACCAACAATAAATCACGATGATCCTGGTGGCTCCAATGTGGGCCCGACAACCTTTTTTCTCTCATCTCATGGAAATGTCAGCCTCCCCTCCCAGGAAGCTGCCATGCCCGTACAACATGCTGTCTCAAGACTAGGGAGATACACTGCACCCATGCCTCCAGACACTCAATTTAGCAGCTAGGCTCCTGAAGTAAGAGTTTGGGCACCTTCAACTCCCTTAGTGATGCATGGACATACTCAGAGAAGCACCAAAACCCAACACCAGACACTGCGACTCCAACAAGTGGAAGCACTTTGTTATCTGGTGCAATACTAAAGATGTCAAACCCATTGACTGCTCCCCTAAAGATATTGTCCTTTATCTAGCACACCTTTTAGACTCAAGACTGGTTTTCAATTCCCTAAAGGTCCACCTGATCACTCTCTGTGTACACCACATCCCAGACCAAGATTTCATGTTGAAAGATTCCTGTCATTAAGGCCTTCGTGGAAGGGGTGTAGAGACTTCATCCCCTTAATTCCAACCCAACTCCCGGATGGGACTTGAACGTTGTCCTTACAAGATTAATGGGGCCTCCTTTTGCGTCCATGCACAAGGCTAGCCTTAAGGCCCTCACCTATAAAACTGCCTTCCTAGTGGCCATTACTTCAATAAGGAGATCCCTTTCAGTTCAAGATCCCTTCATGACTATTCACAAAGACAAGGTGGTTTTGCGCACACACCCACGTGTTGTGCCTAAATCTATCTACAAGTTCCATGTTAATCAATCAAACTTCCCACTTTTATCCAAAACCCCACTAACATGGCAGAAGGAAGCCTCCACACACTGGATGTAAGGAGGGCAGTAATTTACTACCCTGAAAAGACAAAGCCACTAAGAAAGACGAACCAATTATTTGCCTCTGTGGCAGCTGGTAGAGAAGGCGACCCCGTCTCTAAATCAGCAATTTCTAAGTGGATTGTAAACTACATCACACTGTGTTACGCTCTTGACTCAAGAGATCTACCCTTTACACCTAGAGCTCACTTTACTCGAGGAACAGGGGCCACCATGGCATTAATTGCAAATGTTCCTCTAGAATCCATTTGCAAAGCAGCAACCTGGAGTTCTTCTCACACTTTCACCCAACACCACTGCTTAAATACACACTCTAAGTCTGATTCTCAGGTGGGACACGGAGCCAGCATGTAACTCTAAGCAGATTCACAAGCATCAGAAGACCTACATTACTAAATCGTATTTCTGATGGTTGTATCTGCTTAGATTCACATGCGCCCACCCTTCGTCTCCTCTTGGAGTAGAAGGAACATAGACATTTTACACCATCTTTCTTCTGTACTCACTCATGCATTCTGCAAGGCTTCCTAATGACAGAAAAAATACAACCAGTGGGACCTCGACACATGAGGGATTTTGGGTGCAATTCACACCACGTTAGGGATAGTGTTACAGTCACACCCATGTCGGCATCCCTTTTCAAGCTTCAAAAAAAAATGCAATACTCTGTGATTACCACTAGATGTCGGACTATATGCACGGCATGTGAATCTAAACAGATACAACAATAACGGTGAGTAATGCATGGCATATACAATTAAAGTTAATTGTCCAACTGGGACCCCACCAAGCTTTGAATGAACACAGTTAAAAGGTAAATATTACCACAATTTCCTAAAGTAGGGGAAAAGGGTGTTAAAACAATGTATCACAGGCCTTATGAAAGTGTAAGGAAACGCCAGTCAGTGCATTAATACTGAACTTAATGAGTTCCAACCCAAATCTTGTATCAAGTGGCCAACCCAATTACAGGTGGATAAACACATTTTGGGTACGTTAAGGACGTTTTAAGCAGGTCAGTCCAACTCCTCCCATTGAGAATAAGTTGGATCGATTCAAAAGGCAAGTGTGGTTGATAGTGACACTTTTCATAATGTCACAAAGATCGGTTAAATGCATAGGGAAGGGGGGACAACTACAAATCCTGGCTGATTAAGGGTGAGGGCCAGACAGGTTTCCTATAGTCATATTGCACCACCAAATATAAGTCAAGGATAGATACAGGATAGGACTTAACGTCCAATGTTAGTGAATAAGGACATGGGAACACAAATATGGACCCCCATCAGGACAGACAGTGCCCTTAGGGAAGTCTAAGACATCTGCTCTCACTGATGATTGTAGTGTTGGAAGACCAGGCTTTGCAAGAGCAGAGTGTTCTTCCTTTGACAACTTGGACAGCTGGGTCCCACAGCTCTGGTATCTGTCAGCAACCTTATAGCTTCGAAGACCAGCAGTATGGGCTCCGGATAAAGATGATGATGAACATCTACATCCGATCCCACAACGATGGAAGACCCCTGGATGGCCAGAGATAAGATGCAGGCAAAGTGGCCCCAGAGGAGGGTCAGCATGTGCGAAGACGAAGGACCACAGAAGTAAGGCTGGCCTCTGTGGCAGACAGCAGCTATGTCCAGGGCCCATAATGAGAGTGCACTGCGCGTTTCTTCTTTGGATGGTGTATGCAAGTTAGAGGCTTGTGACTCATCAAAGTTGCACAACTCTGGACTGGGTAGACCCACCAGTTCAAGGGAGGATACACAGTGGAGGTTCTACACTGTTGCCGAAAGTGCAGAGCTTCGCCAGGCGGTAAATGGCTTAGACAATGCTTGTACCAGCAGTTGTCTTCCAGAGTCTTCTGAAGTCTCTTGTGCATTGGGTTATTGTGTCAGTGGTCAAATAAAGGAATGGTTCCAGCTTCTCTTGTGATGTGTACAATCCTCGACTGAGGGACTCGCACCCACCTATCTGGAGGCCAGAACAATCAAACTCTGTACCGCTGTCCAACCATGGACGGCCAGATGAAGTACAGTAACAACCTCACTCGTGGTTTGGGATGTGTATTAGGGTTGTATGCAGCGCATTACCCAGCCCAAACCATTTTCACACACACAAACGCTAATTCCCAGACTCTGACCTGAGCACATGAAGACAATTACCATATATGGCATTTTCCTACCCGTACCCAGGAGTAGGATTGCCAAACGAACAGTGAACAAGGTCACCGCGAAAATAACACGGCAAGCCATTTGGAACACTGCAGGGAACCGAAGGCTGCAATGCAGTAAAAAGTACAAGAGCACGCCTAAAAAGAGTAAAATGAGCACGCCTAAAAAGAGTAAAATGAAGCTACCACTGCCACCAGTCTGGCTGGGCTTCACTGTGTACAGGAAAAGGCCCATACAGCCAAAATCAGTGGAAACCGTAGTTCCCCAGCGATCCTATCCATATTAGAGGTGGTGTTACACTGTTAACTTAAATGGAGGACAGGGTCCCTCGCCATTGGTAATATAACTGCATACCAAAGACCCATGACAGTTACAAGTTTTAAGGGTGGGGACTAACTGGTGCAAACCCTGGACGTAAACAGAGGGAGAGACCTGCATATGGAACAAGCCACTGAATATACAGCATTGTTATAGCAGCCCACAGTGTGTACAGATCACAGAGATCCATTATAACAAATTGATGGAATGGCTAGATGAGTGTTGAAAGAGGACAACAGTAATCAGCATATACAACACTCTATAGCATAAGAGTTAACACAGCAGACTAGGATCAACAACGTCCATGCACACATTGAACCCGGAGTCAATCCTAAATCAGAAAACCACACCTATATCTCCTAGACCTTAAGAATGTCCACAGTCACTGCACTGTCATAACGTCTCGACATAGGACAGACTTGACAAGGGGTCACTAAAGAAATGGCAGGTGTCCCCAAGTCACACTTCTGGCTGCGAAGAAAAGTATATTGTATTTTGTCATCACGCAGAACTTTCTTTGCTATCTCAAACATTTGTCCCATGTTCTGTGACCTAAATCTTTAGTCTGGATCCATTATAAAGTTCCACATTACTGACAGTAGGCACATTTTACCCTGGCATCAGAGTAGCGAAATTATGCGGACACAGAGTGGAGCGACAGGCACTTCAAGGGAGTTCTGTGCTACCTATCAACCACCACACCTATAAAGGTTCACTACTTCTGGAAAAAGGATGGCATAAATCCCTCTATGAAAAGGTATCCATGCCCCACTCTCTCAGTCCCAAAAGTGGTATGTTATTGTGGCAGGACCAGTCTTAGAGGTTGGTGCATTTCTATTGCATCTGGCATTGAGTTCCTTCAGGGCACTGAGACGGGTAATGACACGCACATCGCTTTTGACAGTAGCCATCCTTCATTCAACATCAATTATGCATTCAAATAACATATCAATTTCCTGGCTTCTGAGTGCCACATTGTACGCTATGCAATCCATTTAAATAGATAATTGCTGGTTGCTTTCCAGTATAAGATGTTCAAATGGCATTGGAAGGTTTCTAAGAATCACAGGTAGGAGCACCAGCCGAGTTCAGGCTGCCACCGTCTGCAGAGGCCATATTCGAAGTCAGAGAAGGCCTGGTGGGGCAACATGGTTTCAACGGCTTATGTTGCCTTGTCATTAGTAAGTTAGACTCATGTCAGCAAATTGTACAAACCATGCGCTTCAGATGTGCCCAGAAGTGCACCCTATGGAGTAGCAATAATGCAAGAATTCTAGGTAATGTGAACTGTATTACAGAACAAAGAAGCAAAAAAACCTGTAAGGCCACTATTTAGGTCCAATGTGTAAATATGTGGAGAAACTGTCTAGCCTTAATCAGCCTTAATCTATGGTTGCATAGATTCACCCGAAACACCAAATATCAAAGGCAACATGGGTGCCGATGATGGCAGGCTGCTACTGAGGGAGACAGTAGCTGTAAAGGCATCATGATGAAGGACACAGACAACAGATTCAGATTTAATTAAGATTTAAAAAAAAAAAAAACACTTATTAACTTAAATGTCAGGATGGAAAAAGGCCTAACTTGCCCTAATCTAAGGTAGGATTTCCCTACATAAAGAAAACCAAGGAACTAGACGTCTAAGTCAAGAAGTTCAACTGAAGAATCTGTCTGTGTCCAAAACCTATACTTATCCTCACAACTAATTATATACAATGTGAAAGGACATCAGCAAACAAAAGAAACCAGTGTTTAACCCAAAGTTCCGAGCTACTTCCAGCTTGCAGCATCTTGTCAACCCCTTCCCCAAGTGTAAAACCGTTTCATAAAAAAAGTCTCAAAATAATCCTCCGTAGACTGAAAGGGAAATAGTCTGAATCAGGACCCGGGGTTCCCTTCCGCAAATTTAAGTCAGTTCACAACAGAAGCACTGCGGGATTCCCTTCCCCAAGTTCCAAATAGTTCACAACATAGGCACTACTTTTCTTGAGTGTTTCAATTAGACTGACTTAGTTGTATCCCATTCAATGTTCAACGGATTTCTATTCTACTCTTGTTTAGTTTTCATTTCAATTTTAGTTGGCTCAAAGATTCACAAGTTCTGGTTTTACCTTCCGTTGGTTGATGTGCTTTCAATCCGGTATTCAGAAAAAAAACATCCACTTTATTTTGATTCAGTTCGATGTTTAAAAAGGATTATGTATTTTATAAAGTTGAGCGATAGAGTTCTTCTTGTTTACACCATTGAAAACTCTATTTCTCAGACTGGAACCTTTCACACCAGCTCCTTCTCTTTTCTCAAGGAGAACAGCCCTTTTAATACTTTACGTGATTGTCACTTTAATGAACAGTTCAGACGGAGAGTTTAGAAAACGTGTTCTGCTCCTTTCAGACCAGACGACCACTCTGCTACAATGTATACTTTCACAATCACTGCTTCCTTCTCAGCACTTGCGGTCAGTTTCGCACTGGGTTTCCTGGTCTCAAACTCACCGGCTTCCTCTGCAGGCTCCCCACATATATCGCTGGACTTGCTTCTACTTAATTGCCTCCATGGTTCCCACCTCTGCCCCTGAGACACTCCTGCGCTCTTGCAGCGCCATGGGAGAACAAGCACTTTGCCTCTTGGTAAGAAGGTCGGCCCTTCAGCATGCCACCTTCTCTTGTGAAGTTGCGGCAGAGAACTCCTGTTCTCACGCCATCCTTGTTCAGACCGCCAGCTTCTGCAGTACCTGTTATTCCGATCCTTGTCACACGGCAGCTCTGCATACAATGGCTCCCAGCAGTGTCTCGCCTTTCACTCCCTCTCTGTGCTCTTTTGGCTTCACACCTTTTATACGGTTGTATGTGATTTTACTGACCACAATTACAGAGTTGTATACTTCAATGCCGTCAAAACACCAGAAAACACTGAATTATTTTTTATTTGGGTGTGGGGGGGGTTCTGCCCCAATCCCCATGATTTTAAACCCTTATAACATCACCCCAATCCCATCCCGACCCATTTAAACCCCTTACCCACTATCCTTCATATATGCATTTTATAATGTCAGTGTGTTTCTGTGATATAGTCTGTTCTATTATGTACAACTCTTTAATGTTTGCGATAAATTGACTGGGTACCTTTTTATACACCTGTGGTTTGTGAATGAGCTGCAGGTGTGATGCCTCTCTTTCAATTGCCTGACTATAGTTCAGACATGTCTCACTAATAAATTGGGCTTTGTAGTGATATTCTTCTGAGGCTCTCTTCCTCGTCTCAGTACCAGAGTGGTGTAGTTGCATGTTGGTGTGTATGCCTCCTTGTAGTCTCTTCCTCGTCCTAGTACTAGAATGGCATGAGACAAAATAAGGGAAGTTTGTTTACAATAACCCATAAAGGTTGGAGATGGATTGGGTGGGTTGTTATTAGGAAAAAGGGGATACAATGTCTCGCCCAAGGGCCCCCCACTCCCAGTCCCCAAGAACCCTCCACCCAGGTGATCCTGCCTCGCTGGTCCACCCCCATGGTCAGGATCCAAAAGCAATGGCCTTTCCAGGGCCACCTGCACAGAGGACACAAGGGGAATAGGAGCGAGAATACCCTCAGGTTTCTCACACAGCCCAGCAGATGATCCCAGCCAGTAAGCCGGCAGCAGAGATACACCAGTGCACAACAGTGAGCCCTACACAACTACAGCTGCGCAACACAAATCAGAGACTAGCCCAACAACTAGCACTGAGGACAAACTGGTGTCAATACCAGAGCTTCAGACTGTCGCAGGCACAGCGTTGGCAAATCACATCTATGCAGTTAATTCAATATATGTGCAGTCAGGCCATGCCTAGATCTATCCAGTGTATGATGGTAATAAGTAACCCTCTGCTTTTACATAAACTCCATAATAAAGCCAACCATCCACAAAGCTTTGCATCTGTATCATACAAATGCTCACCTTGGGAAAAATAACACAACAAGAAAATAAGATTAGTTGAGTGCTGGTTCCAATCTGTACAGTTTAAACATAGCATTTCACGGGGGTGCTGTTGCGCACCTCAGAAATGGCCGCCTGAGTGGAGAGCTCCGGCTCAAAATAAATCCTGCCAGAGCCAACGCTGACGAACGGGTAATTTAAGACACTGCTGCGGAAGATCCAAAGGACAAGCCCTGAGAAGACAGGACACATTCGCCACGGGACAACAGAGAAATCCTGCCTGGCGTCTGCGGTGGCTGGGAGGCTGAGACGCGGCAGCCTGACGGCTCTGGGTGTCATCTACGCTGGGCCGAGGAGTTCAGCACTGCAAGCAGGCCGAGTGGGGAGTGGGGCAACACAACCGTAGCAGGGCGCTACGGAGCACACACAACATACGGTGTTGCTGCCCCCTAGAAGTTGAAACACTAACAGCCATCCACTCAAAAGTGGGGGGAGGCTATGGGAGCCACAGCCGACAGCTGCAAACCTACGATCCTTGAGGCGGCATCTGAGAGAGAGGTCCTGTGGCTCGGGCTGGCGGCGGCGCTGCGCTCCAACTGGGGGCACAACTGGAGGCGCGGCAGATGTCCTGGACGGCCGCACGCGTGACCACCCCGGAAGACCTGGCACACCTCAACAGCGACTGTGCTGCGGAGAGGAGGCCCACGGGGGAAGCGGACATCACCCCCTCCCCCCCCGGCCAAGTAAGTGGAACGCAGCGGGGGAGCCCCTTGTCAAAGCGGATATATCCTGGGGCACTGCTCGGCACAGAATTGCAGAGGGGGACAGCTGGGAAGATCCTGGGCTGCAGCAATAACCAGGGGCCAACAGAGAACCTAAGCCCCCTGGGGAATCGGGGAAGAACTGCATATACACTGCTGGCGCAGCTCAGATACAGACTCATGAGCTGAATACAGCTGTCTGCCAACGCTACACATCCACCAAAGGGAAGGGGGATCAGGGTCCCCCCCCCCTGTATAGTGGATCAGCAGCTGGCCTTGCGGCCCCAACCAACGCGCCTCAGGGAGTCGCAGGAGTCCCTTTGTGGCGGCCCTGAGGGGGTGGCGGCTCACCAGGGGGGACCAACCCCTATTCGGCCTGCAATACACCCTGTGCCGGGTGGGGATACAAGGGCAGCAACACCACCACCCTCCTGCATTTACCTAACTCTCTTACTAGTCAACAGCATATTGGACATAAATATGTGGGAGAGCACAATCCACCCTTAAAGCGACAGCTGTGACATATGGGCTGCACCGATAAAAAGGGCGCAGGAGGGAAAAAGACTGGCCCAATGGACTCCTTTGCCAGCCCCCAGCCGCATGCTGCAGCCCGGGGACGCCACAAACATCCGATAGCCAGGAGACGGACCCTTTAGACCGCTTGGCAACAATAGTACAAAACAGATTCCTGGCGGTTAACGTTAAACTGGACGACATTGTGGTGACAATCGGATCCTTGAAAGCGTGGGTGGAAAAGAAGAGTATGCGCATTAGGGAAGCAGAGAACAGAATAAGTACGAATGAAGACACAATCTGGCAGCATGGGCGTTATATAGCCCAACTCAAAGCAGAACTACGCAAAACCCAGAGCAAGTGCGAAGATCTTGAATCTAGATCGCGGAGAAATAACATTGAGATTAGTTGGGGTCTCGGAAACATTTGGCAAGGGCTCCATGGAGAGAGAGGTGGAAAATTTGCTGAGAACTGTCCTGGTGATGGAATCCCTCTCCGACCACTTTCGCTTTGAGAGAGCTCACCGCACCCTTGCAACCCCTCCGACACCAGGGGCTCCGCACCACACCATAATAGCACGTCTCCTCAATTATAGGGACAGGGACACAATACTCTGATTATCTAGAGAAAAGGGGTCGCTGCAAAACGAGGAAAATAGAATACACATATATCCAGACTTTTCAGCAAACATACAAATACAGAGAAGGTCCTATGAGTTGGTCAAGAAACAGCTACAGATGCGCAACGTGCCCTACGCCCTAATCTTCTCTGCCAAAATGAGAATCCAACATGGAGGAAGAGCCCACTTCTTCGAGAACCCTGCGGAAGCCATGGCGTATGTGGAGGCCTCCATCCTGCTTCCTTCCAGGGACTGGGGGGAGATCAAAATGCAAGACCAAGGCCAGGTGAGGGGAGAAGGGACCCTGCAGACTGAATACCATTCCTGCAGCGTGACAATGGTTAAGAAACATTAACAAGTTGGACTGGACCAAAGCTCATTGTTTATCGCGCCGTGAAGCCTCCGACGAGGGTAGCCAGATATCTACAATGGCGGTCCCTCAGGAAAGGTCCACAAGCTCAGAAAAATGCCCAAGCGGCAAGTTATGAGTGTTATTGGGCAGCATCGTCAAGTTTGGGGAGATGATGCGGGGGGGGTCAGGGCACCAGAGAATGGCTAGCTATGTTGAGCTATATGGGGAAGGGGGGAGGGGGAATGGGAAGAAGTTTACAAGTTGGGCCTGCGGAGGGTGGAGCGGGGCAAGTCAGGTTTTTGGTTTAAAAGTGATGTGGTCTTGCAGATGCGGTTGCTGTTCCTGCCATGCGAATACGGGAACTACTGGACACGGTGGTTGGTAATAGTACACATATGTGCAGTGCCACAGACAGGTTGAGAATACCACTATTATCCTGGAATGTGCAAGGGCTAAACAACCCGATAAAGGCCAGGAAGTTCGGGAACTATGTTACCAGGCATAGCCCTCAGATCGTGATGCTACAAGAAACGCATGCACTGAGAGCTGTAAATATGAATATACTCTCCAAATGGGGGAAGCTATGATATTACACGGACTACTCGTCTCAATCCAGGGGAGTTATCATTCTCATACACCCCTCACTGGGGTTCCAGACTAAAGGGCACAAGATAGACCCACTAGGAAGATATGTTCTTGTTTGGTGGGGAAGTAGCGGGTAAACAAATAACACTGGTTAACACATATGGGCCAAACATTGATGACCCAGACTTTTACTTAAATATATATGAAACCCTCAATAAGCTTGACTTGTCGACCATAATATGGGAGGGGATTTCAACATGGCACTTGACCCCACATTGGACAGATCCAGCACAAAAATGAGGACACCCACCAGAATGGCACTAACATTGGGTCACCTACTCACACAAATGGCATTGATGGACACATGGCGCACATTACACCCTGACGCCAAACGATATACCTATTACTCTTCTGTCCACGACAGTGAATCACGCATAGATTACTTATGTCTCAGGGCCTCTCGGAGGCGCTGCAGAGCTGTGAAATCCTGCCCCGCACACTGTCTGATCATTCCCCTGTGCTACTGGAGCTTAGGCTTAGAAACATCCCCAGACCAGAATTTGGTGGAGTCGCTGCGTGTTGAAATAGTTTAGTTTTTCACTAAGAATGTTGGGACGGTAGAACAGGTCTCCACGATTTGGGAGGCCTTCAAGGTTTGGGCTAGGGAGCACTTATTTCGAAGTCCACTGGCCTCCTAAAGGAAGTAAGAAGAGAGCTTGAGGGGGTTGAAAATACATTAAACAACCTAGAACCTAGAGGAAACCTACAGCCGCACACATGATAGGGACACCCTTGCTGAAATTCACAAACACATATGAGACTTCGACGACCTGGCCGCCAGAGAAATAAGATATCTAGCAGCCCCTGCCAGCGCACGCAGATATGGGGAGGGGAACAAGGTGGGTAGAACATTGGCTAACCTAATTAAACATGAGAGGCAACCACACACGATTACTAGTATACAAACGGCACAGAATGAGGTTGTGACGAGCGAGGAGGGGATAAATGGGGAATGTATCAAATTTTACCAAACACTATATGCAAACAGAGACAGGAAAACAAGCACTGAGAAAAAGGCCTATTTGGCGACATTGGAGCTCCCAAAGATTTTGCTTGAAAATAAAATGGCTCTAGATCAGCCGATCACTGCGGAAGAAATTAACGAGGCGATTACGAACCTCTCGGCAGGTAAGGCACCGGGCTCTGATGGGCTAGGGGCCGAATTCTATAAGTAGTTCCGTGCAGAACTAGTTCCCATAATGGTGAAAACCTGTGAGGAAGCGCTAGAAGGAAACGTACTGCCCCCAACAATGAGAGAAGCCATAATAACGGTTCTACCCAAACCCCGACGCCCACCATGCGATATGTCATCATACAGGCCCCTCTCGCTCATTAATGCTGATGCTAAGATATTCACCAAGGTATTGGCGAATCAAATGTTACCCCTAGTTTCCATGCTGGTTCACCCCGACCAGAATGGATTTATCCCCCAAAGGTCTGCTGCTCTAAACCTTCGCAGATTGTTTGGTGTAATGGCACAGATAGATCCAAGCAGAAGTGCAGTTGCAGTGGCCCTTGACGCCGAGAAGGCGTTCGACTCCGTCTCATGGGTCTATCTCCTCATGGTACTGGAAACATTTGGGGTGGGACCTGGCTTCATCAGATTTGTACGATTGCTGTACACTGCTCCCGGGGCCAGAGTGTGCACCAACAGAACCATCTCCGAGTTATTCCAACTGGTTAGAGCCACGCGGCAGGGGTGTCCGTTCTCGCCCATATTATTTGCCTTAACAATAGAACCCATGGCAGCGGCCGTCAGACTGAGGCATGGAGACAAGGGAATAAACATGAAAGGCTCCACCCAGCTAATCTCACTATATGCGGATGATACGCTCCTATACGTCCGTGAACATGAGAAAAACATAGTGCCTATAATGGCTGACATACAGGAGTTCGCTGAATATTCGTGATACACCATAAATAATGCTAAATCGGAAATATTCCTGCTCACTCCCTCTACTAAATGCCCAGCCGTCACCTGTGGACTTAAATGGTCTGAACAACACATTAGATACCTTGGGGTGTTAGTATCCAGAAACAGACACACTCTGTACACTGACAATCATGATCAGGCACTACAAACACTAAATACTAAGCTACAGATCTGGAAACACCTCCCTATATCCCTACATGGCAGGATAGCACTCTTTAAAATGATAGCCCTCCCTAAGCTACTATATTTTTTCGTAAACCTGCCTATATGGCCTGGCAGGGACTTCTTCACCAAATTACGGTCAATGGTAGTGACCTTCCTCTGGAATGGGAAAACGGCCAGAATAGGGTGGGAAAAATGACAGAGCATTACTGCACCGGAGGTATAGCTGCCCCGGACTTCGAGCTCTACTATCTGGTCGCCCAGGCACAGTTCGCGAAGTATTGGTACGAGGAGGCTGACGGAGCGCCACACACGTGGGTAGAAACACACACCACATCCCCGACAGACATAAAGTCAGTCACATTCAACGCACGACACAAAGACACATGCGAATATGATTCAGTTAGCTGTACGGTCCGGGCCTGGGGTGCAATATTTAAAAGGTTGAAGCTGGAGACACCTCATAACCCAGAGGTCCCTTTCCGGGCATCCCCCCGACATTCGATACAAGTATACAGGAGGCCTGGGATCCCAACGGGGAGATGAGGGTGGCTGATATGTTTATAAATGGTAAATTTGCAACCCCGGGGGACTTCACGAGAGCATTGGGTGGCGGGCCACTCAAAACACTACAATATTATAGGATCAGAGCTGCGTTCCAGAAAAGATGGCTGCTTTTCCCCGATGAACCCCCCCCCCACATACCTGTGCACAACTCATTACCACAAAGGGGGGCTGGTATCTCTAAATTGTATATGTCAGTACAAACCCATACGCCTACAATGAACCCGGTTAAAGACAAACGGGAAACAGACTTGCAGATGCCCATCCCGGAGGATAAACGGAATAGATATTGTGCACTTACGAAAAAAGATTCACTAAATGCTGGGTTGCGCCTGATCCAATTCAAAATCCTAAATAGACTACACTACACACTGGCTAAAATGGCCAAATTTGTAACGGATTGCACTGGTGAGTGCCCCAAATGCGGGTCCCCACGGCTGGGCTCCTTCCATATGTACTGGAAGTGTCCAGCACTGGTTGGATTCTGGGGAAAGGTGGCCGAGATGCTGACGGAAATCACACAGATACCCCCACAGCTGACTCCCCAAAAATATTTATTCGGAGACATTGGCAAGTGCTCAGAGAAAATAAGAAGACTATTCAACATCTCATGTGCGGTGGCTAAGAAGTGTATCCTACAAGCCTGGAAAAGTTCTACGCCACCAAGCATGACTACTTTCCTTCGAGAACTCACTTATATAAATGAATGCGAGAAACAATATGTGTTGACCCAACCCGGTGCAAGTCAACCAAAGGACATATGGGGTCCCTTCCGCATGTATTTGTGTGAAATGCTCTCAGATGATGAAACTTCCATGTAACAGTATATGTAAGAGATTTATCGTGTTGATGACTTGCCTATATTATGGGAATGAAGCTGCTGTAACTGTTGAGACCACTGTTCATAAAAAGAGTTTAAAAAAAAACATTGCATTTCGCAAACAATACCTGTTTAAGCTGCAGTACTGTTCCCAGCGTTTCCACCATAGGATTCTTCTTGTAATGTTCCACCAAATCCGTCAGGGAGTCAAATTTCTCTCCACCGCCCACATCGTATTTTAGATCCTTCACAAGTAAATATAATTTAAAATCATTTTAGAAGACACATTTAATGTTCATTTTATTTATTTAACAAGACAGTGATAATCAATTATAATGGCCCAGGTTTCATTTATTATCCCTATTTCCAGCTTTTTATGTTATGTAAAGCAGTATTCGTAAATTGCAACATATAAAATGTTCCATGTGGCACAGGCTACATTCACAGAGGTGTACGTTTGCTTTGCCACGGGTGAGTTACCGTCAGGCAACTCACACCATGGAAAGCTGACGGCACAGCCTTAAATCATTATTTTTTGTAATCCAAAGAATGTAGACGTTCGATATGCAGCTGTCACACCGCTTTACCAACTGGATAAACAGCCTACAACGCTGCAGAATCACAAGTGGCGTTTCCGAACTGGTGCAACTCCACATGATGATCCGGTCTGATTTTCCTTACTTGCTGACCCGCCTTGTCATGCAACACAGGCAACCCTAACATGCCAAAAGAGTTCACCAAGTCACCCCATCAAAGTTTGAAGTACCGCCACAAATTCACTCAAAGCACCGAGGTAGAGCCTATGGTCGAAACACGTATTGGCTGAACAGGTGAACACACGTTTATTGAAATTTGCTTAAACACAAATGAGTATAGTACAAACTCATGTGACCCTAGATTTGACAGCAGAATTGCTTAATTTAGTCAACATGTGCATTCATGATCACATTGTCAACATTCCTTTGTTTTTGGAGACCTGCATAACCAAACAATTTGCATGATTTGGTTACAATGCTTTGATTCATGGTTTATGTTATAATTCCAACTCATTTTTTAGAAGAATCCTGATGATATTATGTTTAGCACATTACTATTCACCGTGAGCTGCTTGAATAGAAACATATCCAATTCTTCATTCTGACTTATTGAGTGAGGCACCTAGCGAGACATTGTGCTCGTCTGATATTACCTTCAGGCAAGACTTATCAGGGGGAGGGGCAGGTGTGCTATATATCACAGCACCTTAGAGCAGAGTGCAAAGTTTGCATTCGCCACCGCAAGGAACAATTGATTATTGGAGAGTAAGAAATGGTGTAAGACATGGTGTGCTGTGTGTATGTGTAGAATTGATTTGACGAGTGGCTTTATGGCTGGTTAGTAGCTTCCACCTTGAAATTTTACTCCTGCCTTTCGCTTAGGAGTGGGTCTGACTTTGAGGCCTTCTGTAATGTCTGGGTGCCAGTATTAGTGTGAATGTGCTGAAACAATGCACAAGAGAAAACTGTGAATACCCCCTTACTCACTGCCTAGGGAACAACTGACCAAGTTCTACATGGATAAAAACTAGATGGACTACACTTAAATTAGGGTGGGGCTTGGACCGTGGCTCTTTTGGCAACAATGATGTATGCAGTTCTGCTTGCAAGTTCTTGAAAGGGTCTAGGAACTTTATGGGAACGATTTTACAGGTGTAGGAGGATGGATCCATCTGTGGATGCATGTCTAATGGGAGGTAGCTGCATAATCCAGCCTCCTTTCCATTTTGTACAGGAGGGTTACATCTCATCTGAAAGGAGGGCAGCAGGATAAGCTTTGATTTTATGGGTTGTAGAGCCAGCGTACCAGGTGGGGGAGTGGGGGTGGGGGGCGCATGCTGGATTGTTATGAGCAGCTGGACAACAATACACATAGCAAAACAACTGAATTAGTTTGATATAATCAATTGCCCAGAGGGATAATTGTTTGCTTTGTTTGAATTTGAGAGCTAAATCTATTTATATTCAAGAAATTAACATATTACTCACCTGTGGTAACATTATTTCTAAGGAATACAATTTCACTTCCCCCAGATTATTCTTCATTTAAAATAGCTACAAGTGCAGTCTGGATCCAGAAATATTTAAAAAGGCAAAGGGCAGGCATGGCTGCGACTCCATGACCAACTCTGTCATAGCGTCATGTGTGCCAAGTGTTTCATAGCTTACCTATATGGGAAATTCTGCTTTAATCTAACAGTATTTTTGTATCTTAATTCTGCTTAAGAGTTACGTGAATTGCATAGTTCTCCATCTATTGGTTTGGCCATTGTATTGCACTTTTGTTTACTAAGCTTTAATGTAGGCATTGACAGGGGTGGATCAGTACTAGGATACATTGCTGACATGTACATGCTTCCTACAATGCTACTTTCTAGTGTATACTCTCCTACTTTTTTATTTTTTATCTGTACTATTTAAAAACCTTGTATGAGAAATATAGAACATAACTATAGTGGAAAGCCATATCTACCGACATTCCTATATGAAATATAAATATTCACATGCAGATATGTATATGAGATGCATACCACACAGGTGAGAGTTAAAATAAAAAAGTAAAGTTGAAAAATGTGCTGTCTCCACCTGTGGGGAGGGTGGGTTAGAAGGATGTGTCTAAATAGGTAACAATAATGTGGCAGGTATGTAATGTTTTCTTTTTGCAGCTTGTGTTTTAGATTCAACTGCTTTGTATAGATTAGCAAGCACTACTTACTCTTGCTGCGGGGAGTGAGAATGGCACAACATCAAATCATTCTCATTGCACTTCTATTTTAATATAATCTTGCTCTGTGAAGCTATGCACTGAGCTCCAAGTTGCACCTTTGCACAGGCAATTTAAATGAACATATTTACAAGTAAGGCATGTGTAGTACCTGTTGATTTAGAGGAATGGATTTTAGGCTGGTCTTCTAGCAGTTTGTTTGCTACTATGTCTCATTCTTAAATGTTTTGCATTATTTACAACTGCTTGATGGACTATCCCTTTTGTGGGACACTGTTCATGTACCATATAACGGCTCTGCACAGGTATAATGTATGTATGAAGGCCTCGTTGTACAGTAGAGTGTGGTTCTTTGAAAAAGAATTAGAACTCAATAGCTTGTTTGACATGAAATTTGGAAGTACATTTTGGTGAAAACATTGGATGTGTTCCAATGTCTACCTCATCCTTGTGAATTATGAGGATAGCCCCCCCGTCCCAATAGGGCCTGTAATTCACTTACATATTGTAGCCACCAGAAAAGCCAATTTGAAAATATCACATACTGTGGTGAAACAGAAGAAGGACTCAGACTACCTGGGGTCATAGTAAAAGATGTTTCATTTAAATAAAAAAGTAAAACGCCTAACTAGCCCTATTGTTATGAGGGAGGTTCCCTACCTAGGGTGCACACATCAGGTCCAAAGTAAAAACCTTCTGTCTGAATCCTAACCGCTAGCTGGCTCTAACACTTTAGAAAACACCCAACTAAAAAGGAAAGGGGAAGCTTGCACAATAGCATTGGTGTGGGCTTTTGCCTGACCCAGCTTGGAGTAGACTTGCTCCAAGCCTCAAAGTTCCTTTAGTACACAATGGTATAGCCTCCACAATCCCCAGATAGAGTCTCTTGGTAGAAATTCTAATTATCCTCTGCAAGGATTTCACTATCCCCCTTAATAAAGCAACAATTTCTTCTTATCCTTTTCTTAGGTTATATTTCAAATGTCCAAATACCTTCAGTATTACTTGAAAGGACACTTCTCTGTCTCCCACCTACATAGCACTGCGACTCCCCAAAGTCTGTTTCTCTGGTAGGTGTCTTTGTTTCACAATTGTAATACTTAACTTAGGGCATCTGCTCACTCGGGTATTTTGCACATTCCTGTGACCTCATGCACTTTACTAGATTTGCTGCAGAGTATTCCCCCTCTTTTCACATTCTTCCCAGTAGGACGTTTATCTGTCGGTGTTTACTATCGTGGTCGGCTATTCCAGCCTTGGCATACAACATTTGTATCTCTTTCACTCTGTTTTAGTGAGGCTGATTGCCCTTTAGCATCTCTTACTTTCTCGGATTTCTGGTGGCTCTTCCAGCCATGGCATGCAATTTTCGTACCTTTTCCAGCCTTTTTCCATGGGTCGGTCTCTGCGCCGCTCCCCCCAGACTTACGTACGGTTGTCGACTTCAGCCCTCTTCACAGCAGTAGTTCTTAACGCTCACTGGCATCCTTGTGTTGGGAGCATTTGCCGCCTCCTAGTCTCTTGTCTCTTCGGCAAACATTCTAGCCTCTTGGAGCTCAGAGATCTGGGCTCCACTCTCTCTCCTGGTCTCAGCGTCGGTTGTGGGGTGCCAAGCCCACCACTGCTTACCAGTGGTCACACCACCAGGGAAGATGGTTCTCTTCCCATCTTCACTTCTGCCCTGACCGGAGCCACTTTCTTGGTCACGTTGCCTGCCTCGCAGCCTCTAGCTAGCGTGTCGTGCTGCCGGCGCACAGGCACTGGCTCAGCGGCTTGGTGTCGATCAGGCCCCCCAGGACGGCGCCTCCACAGAGGATTGCCTCTGCGTAGCAAGGACTCTCTTCCCTCCGTAGAAGTTGCTCTCCCATTCACAGCTGATACTGCTCTTTTTTACGTCATTACAACAAACAAAATTGAGTCTGTCTTCTTTGATCATGGCCTTCAGATGTGGTTCAACTTTACCAGAAGCCAATAGCGCGACAGGTTATTCTTGTTTATAGGTGTAACAGAAGATGCCAAGGTCCTCCTATGTGCAGAAAGGGTTGTTTGGATAAGGAGTTTCATCATCAAATGGGAGTCCTTGTCCCCAAGAGGGGAGTCACACTCAGTGAGCTCCCACTTACCAGACCGCCTAGGGAGGGTCTTGCATAGCGGGCTCACCTCCCTAGCCTGAATTGTCCAGATTTGTCACAATACACAAATCAAAACACATTGACATAAACGGCATTCGGTCCAACAAGAAATACAGATAGAATCTGATCATACCGAAAGAAGCAGAATATTCTATCTCATCTAAAAAATCTTAAAATAAAAGTTGAAATCTGAACGCAAAATCAATTCATCAACCTCAATGTAACTTTTTCAAAAAATCAACAAAAGAAATTAAAAAAAAAAAAAACCCGATTGGATTTCCCTCTATGAACAAATCTCTGTGTGATTATTTAATTACATGAACCATTAAGAGAGTCTGGTCATCTATTAATCTCTCTTGAAACCTTCAAAGGCGCATAGTTTGAAAAGATGTTGCTTTATGGTTCTCGCTCGAAATTACATAGTCTGTACATCCTACTTTCATACGCAACCCCATACCAAGCACCTTTGCAACCGAACAGTGGCTAAAGCCCAAACTAACATTTGAGGATTAAACAGTTCAGAAATATACTGAGGTTTCACCGCAAGTTCAATTCATTCAAAGGTTTAGGATTATACTGATTTAGATTTCCTAAACCCATATCAAAACAAAGACTGGACATATAGCATTTAACCACCATGAGGGGAGTTTAACCATTCATTAGCAATGCAATCAGCAATATCAAAAAAGGAATCCCTAGAAATACCAATCATTTTCAATAGAAACTATTAATTTGCTGCAAGGCAAAGCTTCCCTGTCTTTTTTAAATTCTCCCACATTATCTATTTTAGAGTAGTCCCCATTTGCACCCTTCAATGCACAACAATTTTAACAGTGCATTCGTAATACTCTTGTCCAACTGTTTAACACCATCTCAAAGCAAATACACTCAACAGCAACAGATTTCCTTAAACAGACTACCTTATTTAGAAGAACACTCAATTCAATTCATCAGTGCCATGCTCACAAGAAAGCATACGTACCATACATTAAAATAAGGGCTAGTTTTGACTCATCCAGTTTTATAAACAGGTTCCATGTTTTGCTGCAAACAATGTTGTGAAAACATTATTTACTGTAAACATATCCTTTTTTCACACTTTTAAATGGGCTACATAATTGAATTTATTAAAAATGAAACCCAACACATGTATAGCAGATATTGAAGCGCAGTGGGGATTGTAACGATACTTGTGGTACTCCACAGTTGGTGTCCTGCGGAGCGGATTTGAGCGGATTTGAAGGGTTTTATCCAGACAGTTTCCGTTCTATCAGTTAGGAATTACTCAATCCAGAGCAGGGCTAGGTCGGTTATTCCTATTTCTTCTAGTCTCTTGATGAAGATGTTGTGGCAGACTGTCGAACGCTGTAGAGAGGTCGAGTAGTATCAGGGCAAAGTTTGTGTCAGAGTCCGCGTTGTCTTTAGGTCATTCCAGATAGACAGGAATGTCATCTCTGTCCCTCTCGCGGGTCTTGTGCCTTGTCCAGCAGCTGGTGTTTTTCTGCGTGTTCCTGTGTTAGTTAATAGCAGTTTTGCTGGGTAGGGTATGTTTGAAATAGGTCTGTAGTTAGCAAGATCTTCCACATCGCCTGCCGTGTCCTTGAGGAGTGGTTTGATGTGTGCCGATTTGAACAATCGCAGTACTTTCCCTGTTGCGAGTGATAGGTTAAAGAGGTTTCTGTAGTATTCCAATGGTGTGCCCTGTGTGGGGATTGATTTGTAGATGTCTGGAGGGCAGGGACACATGGGGGAGCCTGCTTTATTGCTGTCTTATCAGCTTGGCAAATGTCTCTACTGATACTAGTGGGAAGCTTTGGGGTTTGTTCTGTGGTTCTACGGTTGGCAGGGTGGGTTGTGTGTTTTGGTTGACTGGCCTGCTTTGTATGATTCGATGAATGTTGCAGATTTTATTCTTGAAATGGTTCGCAAGGTCGTTGCATGGTTTCTGCGAAGGTACCAGAATGTTGTTGCAGCCCGGTGGGTTTCTCATCTCGTTTATGATGTTGAACAGTTCTTTTTGGGTGTTGGTAGCTTTGGTGATTCGGTTGTGGTAGTATTTATTTTTTTGGCCTTTTGAATTTCCTTTTTGTAACATCGGATTTGTCATTGATATTGTGATTTACTTGCCTGGTCGTATTCTTCCCTGCATTCTAGTTCAAGCTTCTTCTTTTTCTTTTTCATGGCATGGAGAAGGGGAGTAAACCATTTTGCCATTGCTCTCTTTCATGATGGGGTGAAAGGTTTTTCATGGGAGATGCTGTCTATTGTTTTGGCGATCCAGTTTAGTGGTTGGTAGTTTTGTGAGTTCAAGTTGTTCTATTAAGTTGCTACCTTTGATGGTCTTCCAGTTTCTTTTTTCGATATTCAGAGGTTTTCTTGGGCTATTTGGCTGCTTTAGTTGGTAGCATGATCACAAATTGAACAATGAGGTGGCCAGAGTATCTGTATTGGTGGTGCAGTGGTCAGAAGACTGGCTAAGATTGCATCAAGCGTGTGCCCCACTGTGTGTGTTGTTCCTTTAACGAACTGGTGTAGTTTCATTGTCTGGAGTTGCTCAATTAGCGATTTTTGTGAGTTTGTGTTTTCCTCTTCAAACCAAATACTGAAGTCCCTGGGGATTATCAGTTGTATGTTTAGTGGTGCGTCTATTTTTTCTTTCTTGTTTACCTGTCTTGTTTACCTTTCAGAACTTCAAGTTGTCAGTTAGGCAGCTGTGGAGTGTGATTTGGTAGTTTTTGTCTAACCATGTTTCTGTGATGAATAGGATGCCAATATTGCCGTCAAACAAGAGGTCGTAGATTTCTGTGGCATGTTTGGACATTGATCTTGCGTTGATTAGGTTGCAGTGTGTTAGGCAGAATCCTGTGCGGTTCCCTTAGGGAGCACTACACAAGATTAGGACTACAGGTGAGAGCAATAAATCCCCTTTGGTATCAGTCTGTACCACAAAGATTTAGTTTGTAGCTGTGGCTAAGCAGTCAGACTTATCTCAAGAGGGAGATGAGCAGTATTCAGGGATTACACAATAGGCCTACAGTACCATGGCACAAGGAAACGCTGACCAAAGCATTGTATTAAAAAGTAGTTATATATTTATTTTATACACTTCTAATAAAATGGTGGTGGACTGGTGCCTGACAATCCGGCCTCCGAGTACAGGGTACGGGAGATTCGACCAAGTCAGGTCCGGGAAGGCGATTGGCCAACTGGTTGGCCCCACCAGCTCAAGGGGAGAAGGCTCTTGGAGATGAAGATCTCCTCTCGTCGTGTGGAGAAAAGTGGTGAGACGCTGCAGCAGGGCTTCACCAGTGGTTCAGTCGTTGCTGATGTCTTTGGCTTCTCTCCTCTTTGGCTTCTTAGTTCCAGTGGCGACGTCTTGCTCTTCCAGTCCTCAGGACTCTGCTTTTATACAAAAAGATCCCCATTCATACAGCCTAGCTGTCACTCACACAGTGGAGTGGTCATCTTGGCGGGAGACCCTCCAGCCTATCAGGATAGAGTGCGACATGGGTTGCTGAGGCAACCCTGTCCAGGGGTCCTACTCCACCTCCCACACAATGGACCCACCCCAGACTCGGTGGCGCCGAAAGGAGGGCTTCTCGGCAGAAGCCCGCCAAAAGGACGAACAAAGGATCCCCGACCTGGGTTAAGAGTTTAGAGGAAGACACGAGAAAGAAGTTATATTACAGTTCTGACAATAAAAACCTACCGGAGTAAAGTTAATATTAAAATACACCAGCGGTGTTAGAGGCTGTCAGAAGAAGTGGTAGCCTCGAACAATGGGAAAATCCCATAGGGAAACATTTGCGGTCGAATATTTACAGTAGTAACCACTGCCACCAGCCAGAAACTTTTGAGAGAGGGACTGTACGGTAACCCCTCGAAAATGAACCTAAGGGAAAAACTATTAACCCTTCCAGTACTTCCATAGTAAGATGGGCTGTACTGGTTAAGTTCATAAAAAATGGCTAGTAAAGTCAATGGGGACTTTACATGCCCTGGGAGACAGTAGTCAGTCCCAGGGTATGGAGTCTATGTTTGGGGGTCGCTACGACACCCCTGTGTCACTGCACTGAGGGTGCTGTGTAACACATGTGAATAAAGATGGTTCCTATGGGGGTGAGAAAATCCCAGAGACATTAAACACAAAAATAGCCTAGAACACACATAGCAAAAAAGCCTAAGAGTGGGAAAAAGAGCCTCACTCTCAGCAGGTAAAAAGAAACAAACCCTTCAAATCTGCTGGGGGTCTCTATAGGTAAGGGAAATTTAGCCATAGAATGAGAATTCTCCCTAACACAGTGGATTTTCTTTTGGCATGGTTTGGTTTGTTTTTTAATATTAGTTTTGTCTCATAACTGTCCCGTTGGTCTGCTCCCATGTTGCTCTCAGGGTGTGATGGTTCTTCAGTAAGGTCTGTTTCATCGTTGATTAGGGCTGCTTATTTGCGTATTGGGCTCCCGATTTCTTTGAGTTCCTCTTCTAAATTTTGTTGTAGTTCATGGAGATGTCCCTGCATTTTAAGGTAAAACGGTTTAACCTGATATGTGGGGTGGTTACCGGATAGAGGTGGGAAGTCTATCGGGTGACGAATGTCTGGGGAGCCCTTACCCTACCACTAGATTTTCCGAGTAAAGTTGGGGAAGTCCCAGTCTTGATAGGATTCTAGACTTATTGTAGGGGTGTCTATGTTTCAGAGTATAGCAGTTAATGAAGGGAAAAGGCCTAACTTTCGAAGTACAGCAGTTAATGAAGCACACCTAGATGTGAGTGTTCTGGAAAGTGGGAGAAAAGGCCTGTGTTTCAAAAGCAGCAGTTCAGGAAAACACACTTATGTTTGAGTTTCATCAAAAGATGTCCAACGTTCTACTATGGACAGATTAGCGCGGTCTGCTATGTGTAGTAGAGAACGGTTGTTAGTGGTGAGGAGATCAATAAATGTAGTATAAAGGTTTTAGGCGAATGCAAATTGTGGGGTAGTTGAGTGAGGAACAGTGATGTTATGGTCTACCTTGGTGATCAGTTGCTGCTGGTTGGCGGCTACTGGCTTCTTGCGTCCCATTCTGACACCGGCAGACACGATCTGGAGCTGCTTCTTCGGGAGCTGCCCTTTGCCTCTGGGCCCTTAGCCAAAGGCTACCCGGGCAAGAGGCAGCCCTCGGTGTGCGCCTATTGAGGGTCTTCCTGGCCAATCAGTGGGGGAGGGAGAGCGTGTACAAGGGGAAACAACAGGAAATGCAGATGGCAGGCAATAAAGGTGCACTTGAGGGAGCTACATTTATACAATTATGCCGTAAATGAGAGCGGATGAAAGGGGAGATAGACACCACTTAAGCCAGTAACTATGGTCGCAATGTGGCTTTGCTAAAAATCACTGCGAGGGCTCAGCACCCTCACCTATCAATGTTCCCACATCACCAATTTATACCACAAAAGAGCCTCATCTACTTGATCAAATGTATTAGAAAGATTTACAAAACAAGCACATAGTGCTATTTTCTTTAGAAGTTATGTGATAGGGTGCCAGTAAATTGTCTGCTCTACTAGCTGTTTTAGTGAAACCCGTTTGATTAAATGGCACAATCTTTCTTTAACCTTTTGCTTGAGGAACATTTTGGCATCTGGACTCTAAAGGGCAGTCATGCTAGAATGATTATTTGGAACAGTCCTATTTCCACTTTTATAGAATGGGATCATAATACTGCCCTTTCAGCTATATCAAATTGATGTATTACTGCAAGTAAAAGTGGTTTAAAAAGATCTAAAGCTCTTCACACAAATATAGGTTTCTTCTAAGAGTGTCCATTGTCATCCCATAAGGCCCTGACACCCCACCTAGGCCCTTTCATTTTAATTATCAGGCCTCTAAAATTTCCTTGCTCTATCATATCCTGATCATCATACAAATAATTATCTAGAGCACTTTGAAAATAATCAATATATTGGTATAGGTTGTCAAGGTAACGGTTTCATTTATTTATTCACACTTCTTGACATTACCTTTTCATTTGACCCTAGGCCAGGGGTCTCGAACTGCAGGCCTCGAGGGCTGAAATCCTGCAGAGGTTTCAGGATATTTCATTAATATTCATGAGAATAAATGTGCATACATTTAGAATTGTATGCACATTTATCTCATGTATATTAATCGGGATTTTAACCCTCCAGGCCTGGAGTTGGACCCCTTGCCTAAGTGCAACTGAAAAGGTAATGTCAGGACTTTCTGAGGGACTCTCAAAAATTCTTTGCAATTACCTTTAACCGGTGCTGAAATCAACCTATTGCACTTTTTTCTTCATAACTATTGTTTTAGAGATAAATACAGATTTACACTGTTATCTTTTTATTCTTAAACTACCATCGCTTCCTTAATTTCTGTGCATTTGCCCAATTCCGTAATTTAGGTATTAACACTTATGTTTTACCTGTGCATTATACTATTATTATTATTATTTATTCAGATTTGTAGAGTGCACGTCAGCCCAGGGGCATCGTGGCGCTTGTTACAGTCATATCTTAGTTACACATAATACAATACAAATAATACAATATTAACAAAGAATACATTATTTACAGTGGAAAATGTGGTATTAGCACAAAAGGCAATGCAGTATATTTACATGGATTCGCAGGGGTCACATTATTGTGCAAGGAAAGAGGTCTTCAGTTTCCTACGAAAAATCAGGAGTGAGTTTCCTGCTCTAATGTCTGCAGGAAGAGTGTTCCAGGTCTTGGGTGCAATGTAGGGGAAGCTTAGGCCACCGGCTTTGGCTTTTTTGATGCGTGGGATGCAGAGTAGGTTGGTGTATTGCGTCCTGGTGGGACGGGCGGAGGAGGGTTTGGAGATGGTCTCTGATAGATAGGACGGGACGGAGAGAGAGAGGCATTTGTGGGTGAGGGTGAGGATTTTGAGGGTGATCCTTTCTTTAACCGGGAGCCATTGGGCTGCATGTCTGGCATGGGAGATATGCTCTCTTCTTGGGATGCTGAGAGCGGCCCGGAGAGCATTGTTCTGTGTGACTTGGAGTTTGTTTAGGTTTTTTGCTGATGTGCCCGCTAGGAGGGCATTGCAATAGTCCAGTTTGGCTCCAATGGTTGCTCTGGCTATGGAGAGGCAGTTGGGTTTGGAGAGGTAAGGCTTGATGGCGTTAATGAGTTTAGTGGTATGCACAGATGAGGAGGTGATTGCGCTGACTTGTCTATTCATAGATAGAGGGGAGTCTATGTACACTCCCAGTGTCTTTACCGCTGTGGAGACGGGGATGATGGAGTTGTCAATGGAGAAGTTAGCGTACAGTATGTCCAGTTTGTTTAGGGTGCTCTGTTGACCTAATATCATGATTTCCGTGGAACCATATCCATGGAACCATATCCTCTCTACTTCAAGGTTCCTTAGGGCAAATACGATTTTTCATATATTTATAAGCAACTTGTAACAAAACATCTCATCCTTATTTATAGTTAAAATATATAAATAATTGAAGTGTATAAATCCAAATTTACAGAATACAGAATATTCAGGGTTTTTACTTGACCAGCACATTCTCAAAGCATTCTTCAATGCTGCATTTTTTAAAAAAAATGTTGTACTATTCAGAAGAGAAAATACAAAACATTTTAATGGTAACTTGCCAAAATAGGTGTGAATCTAGAGAACTTAAATAGGGATAGGGCTTCATAGGAATTAGTAACTAGTCCAGAATGGGAAACTATTTATTCTTCACAGAAGTACAATTTGTAAAGCCATCATTCGAAGCCTGCTCATTAACAATACACAGATTATTTTGTTTAAAGATTTCATATAAAAAAGAGCCTCATATTTCCTGCATAGTTAGGCTATATACACTTCACCCTACGTTTCCATGTCCGCATAGCATATATTAACCACTGTATTTAAATTCTATGCAATTAAAATCAAATCTTTTGGAAACAAATCTCAGTGTTTCCGATATAGATGAAACAGCTAAAAAATGTTTATTAAAATATCGCTTCCTTCTAAATAATCCCTAAACAACCTAATTAGTAATATATACACTGTCTGCCTTGCATGTTGTGATTTCCCCAATGTGCTGGCCGGGCTGTCTTTGAATCACTGGTTCCCACCTAACCCACAGGGGCCAGATCCTTTTCTCCTTGGAAGGCATCAAGCTTTCCCAATAGCGCAAAGGGAACTTTCAGCCGGCCCCAAATTGTTTTTTTTGGGATGAAAACCAGTCACGGGCAGCTGATGCACTCAATTCTGACAGTTGAATGAGTCACTAGAAACTCAACTAATAATAAAATGACATCGAAAGGGCTTTAGCTAGTGTTACCGCATAGTCCCATAAGCCACCATATCAAACCAGACATGGCTTATATTTATTTATTACTCAAACTGCAACCAGGCCCAGGGGAACATTTACATATCATTTGAATCGGAGTTGCACACGATAAAAAGGAAGTCTCTGGATGTTGAAACTTTGGGTGCACACAGGAAGTTTTCAGGAATGCATATTGTCCTCAGTAACTATCATGTTGTCAAACTAAAGGACAGCTGTTTGATTCGTCAGTAGACAGTCTCAGCAGAGTTACTTTTTCCACTATACTGAGGCAGAATAACCAACGCCATGTTGTGTTACAAAATCAAAAGGGTGTATTTGGGATTCCTTACCTGCGCAGATGGCATTCTGCCACAGCCTTGCAGAAAACACTGCTTTTCTTCTGGGGAAAATAATTCCCACTAATTAGATTGATGTGGGTCTTTCATAGGATCCATATTATCTGGGGCATGCACTCTCAGAAGGTTTTAAAAAGCATCATCTTTTACTCGTATATAGTAGTTTAACTGAGTACTAGTCTTTCTTGATTAATGTTTCACCTTCTAAACCTTTTCTTATACTCTTAAAAAAAATGCATTAAAATTAATCATATTGTTATTACAAAGTTTAGATATTTCTACTCTTGCTTTCTTCTTAATGCTTTTAAATATTCCCTTGTTTTTACTTTTCACAACATTGGTCCCGAATTTGGATGGTTTACAATGTTTTCCATTTAAAAACATTTTCAATAGATTTCCTAATGTTTCAACATCTACTATATATCCATCAATTGCTTTCAGGACATTTTCTTGGTCTATTCTCTTTGGAATTCTATATTCACACAAGACCTACATTCTACAGGTGCGCTTCAACTTGATGTGATTTACTTTACAACTCCATTCATTCTTTTACATTAAATATTGACGGTGGCATTTCAAACCCCCACTATCCACTAGATGACAAGGATTTAAGAACTTCTCTGGTTCATCCAAAAATGTTCTTTCCCTAACCAATATTGACTCAATCCCTTTTTCATACATTCTATCAAATTTAAACCTATTTCACAATATTTTTGCACCCATCAGTATTTTAAGTAAATTAGTCAAGATTAAGTAAATTAGTCAAGAGGGTTACTTCATTATCTGACCCATCTAAAGTCTCTTCTAAAAATGTAAAAACTAACAGGAGGATCTGATGTAGATTTTCTAACAACTATGCAAGGGGCTACATCTTTCAATTTCCTCATCATTGTAATTGGTTGTTTCCACTAGTCTTGAGCGTAGACTGGTATTTCTGTTATAATTGAAACTGCAGTGCCCTCTGTTGGCAGGGATCGGGGGGGGAGGTATTAAGAGACCCTGCATTAACACAATAATATGCGAAATGTAGATGCTTACACTTAGTGCGCGCATATAAACCATGCCCAAAAAAAGTATAGATTTCTCAATATTGTCTACCGCCCTCTTCGTATTATGCAAGTATTCTGTAACACTGGCAATTCATTCAGGGATTTCCCTTTATACCCAGCTAAGGGGAACAAGCACCATTTGTGTGCATTAATCAGGATGCTGGATAATTCTGCGTACCTCTCAAGTACGTTGAAAATATACTGCAGGGTGGTTTCAGGTTGCTGTAAGTATAGCAACATATCATCAGCATATAACAAAATCTGTTTATCAGTGCTCGTCACTACTATACCTGCCTCCCAGTATTCTTTTCTGAGGTATGCCACTAATGGTTCCAAGGCCAGAATAAATAACATAGGTGATCATGGGCAACCCTGCCTCGTGCCTTTCTCCAACAGCCATTGGTCCGAGATGTGGGCACCCGTCCTAACCCTCGCTATTGGGCTGCTGAATAGCAGCCGCACCCATCTTATGTACATGGGTCCCATGCCGAACCTCCGTAAAACCACCAGCAACCATGGCCATCTGACCGAGTCAAATGCCTTGCCCGCATCCAATGAGGCCACCGAATATGGCTCTGAACTGTGTTGGGTATGATTTGGTGAAACCTCCTCAAGTTGCATGTGATATCCCTGTCTGGGATATATCCCGTTTGGTCTGTATGTATTAGCTTAGCTATCGCTGGCTTAAGCATGTTGGCCATTAGGGCCATATGTATTTTCCCGTCCTGATTGAGCAGCGACAGAGGTCTATATGATCTGCAGTCTGTGGCTGACTTGTTGGGCTTAAATAATGGAATAATAACTGACTCTCGCAACAACCTCGGCAGCGTGCCAATTTCTAGTGCCTCGGTCAGCATTGCTATTAACGGGGGCACTAGGTCAGCTACGAATTCCTTATAAAATTCACTGGGTAGTCCATCTGTTCCCAGTGCTTTAACTGTCGGCAGCCATCTAATAGTGGATTGTAGATCTTCCTTAGTTATGGGGGCTTCCAGCTGGCTTGATGCCTCTACATCTAGTTGCTGGTGATCTATCTGTGCCAAGGCTTCATCTACGTCTGAGACTTGTGTTGCTAATGTCCCTGGGTATAATACCTTGTAGTATTCCTGAAAGCGCTTATTTATGCTTTCCTGCGTCCTATAGATCTCCCCGTTATCCCAAGTGATCTTGCTTATCATTTCCCATTTATTTTCACTTTTGCATAGCCAGGCCAATAGACATCCCGGCTTGTCCCCCTCAGAGCGATGCCTTTCTTCATATTACCTGTAGTTCAGCATGCCTAGTCTTTCCCAATGCTCTAAACATTCCTTCTGCAATCGGGTGACCTTGCGGGCTTGGTCCTTAGTCAACTTTTCTGCATTATCTAATGCTTCTAATTTAGTTTCAGTTTCCTGTAGATCCCTTTCAATTGCAACCTGCATTCCTCTTGCCCTAGCTATCGCCATCCCTCCGATCACTACTTTAAAGGCTTCCCATAGCATGCTTGCGGATTCAACACTCCCTGTATTGTTCTTTAAATAATCATTCACCCCCTCTCTTAGGTGCTCCCGGAACAGCAGGTCCTTCAGGGATTCGCTTCTAAAGCTCCAAGTCGGGATGCATGCCCTAGGAGGTGAGCTCTGCCATGAGACCACATGGGGACATGCTCCGATAACACCCGTGCTTTGTATTCAGCGGTCTTAAAATCGCCCATAGTCTCTTCCCCCGTGAAGACATAGTCTAGTCTAGTGTGTAAAATTTTGGGGCAGTGTAATGGGAATAACCTTGTGCCAGCGGGTGTAGGGTCCTCCATATGTCGGCCAAATTGAATCCTTGTAGCAGTGCATTTAAGGCTTTAGCCGCCGGGTTAGGGTGTGTCAATTTGTAATCAGACCTATCCAGTTCCAGGCATAGCGTACAGTTAAAATATCCTCCCCATACTAATGTCTCATCTCTGTATGTGCCAATATGTGGATATAATGAACCAAAATAGGTTGCCGTATCATGATTTTGTGTGTAAGTGTTGATTATGCTCATACTATTTTGTTCCACGAGTCACTGCACTACTATCATCCCCCGCCCCCACTTCTGCAAAGGTGTTAAGGACCTTAAACGGCACCGTCAGTGCAATCCATATTAAAACCCCTCTCGCATATGTAGAATACAATGAACCCACAGTTGTCCCCCTCCATTTTCGAGCTAGGACAGTTAATTTCTCCGCTGTAAGATGCGTCTTCTGCAAACGCGCAATATCTATTTTTGGCGCCGTAAAGAAGTCATTATCCTATGTCTTTTAATATAACTATTTAGGCCCCTGACGTTCCAGGAGGCCATTATAAGTTCCCCCATCATGAATTTGCATCCACGCTTGTCTCAACAGTTCAATGTGCTACACCAACATTTATTGTGTGTTTCCAAAGGCTAACTCCCAACTAACTACCCCAACTCCCCTACCCTACCCTACCCTACCCTCGCCCCCGCAACAATTGCCCAGCTCAATACCGTTTGCTCAGGCATTCCTGCTCCTCACCCCTACCCCAGTCGCCTGTACTGGTCTCTGGGTGCAGCAGGAGGATACGTTCACTCTTAGGTGAAGAACACTCCCCCCCTCACCCACCTGGGCGCTCCTGGATGGGAACTCCTCCGTTGGCTCCTGCTGTCCTCCAAGTATTATGCCCAATTTCCACAAATCAAGCCTTTTCTCGTTGCAGGCAGTCAGCAGTGTCTGGCAATGTCTGGCAATGCTCTTACTATGTATCCGTAGTTTGTCAGCCTGTGCCTTCCTTCCCTCAATGTCCGGGTTGCCCTCTCCAGTCGGCATATTCTCTGTGTCCATCCATTTGTGGGCTTCTTCTGGGGTGTCAAGGAAAATGGCCCTCCCTCTGCTTATTATTTTTAGCCGTGCTGGGTACAGCAGCATGTATTTGAGAGTTTGACGCTCACAGCCTTCTTTTCACCGAAGTAAAGCTCCTCTGCATAGTGGTATGCGGTAATATTGGCCGATGCTCGATGTATCGTGCCACCTTTCCAGAAGTCTTCCAGTATCTTTTTCCCTGTCTTTGTAGTTTAAAAGCCGGGCTACAATGGGCCGTGGTGGGGCCCACGGTGGCAGTTTCCTCATCACGGATCTATGCACTCTTTCCATCATGAAGCCCTGGGTGAGGTGGTCTGGCGCAATTTCTTGTAATAACATGGTCTCTATGAAGTTGGTGGGGTTTGCTCCTTTCTCTCCTTCCAGGAGTCGAATGATTCCATTTTTTTATCTGGCCCTGCCCTCTGCATCTTCCACTGTACCTTCCAGGTTCTTTACTTGTTGTTGCAATACAGATACATCTCTTGAGGTGTCTTTAAGGCTAGCAGTATTGACTGTGGCTTCCTTCTCTAGCACCCCAGTTTGCTCCACGAGTGCACAGACATCTTGTCTCAGGAGTTTCACATCCGTGCTGATTGCATCCATTTTGGATTCTAATGATATCTTCAATGCTGCAATAGCGTCCAGTACTTGCTGATCTCCATTCGCTTGGATGTGCTCTACTTGTGGATCTGACTTTGCTTGCGTGGTGGTTTCTGCTGCATTCGTAGCCTTAGTAAAACTGTCCAGTGTGGGTTGCTTGGATTTGCCTTTCTGCATTTTCAATGCCATGGCTAAAGTCCCCAGTGTTGGCTCTTCCGCCACCGCTTAGTTCTGCACTTGCCGTTGTCTGGACTATGGCTTGTCCACTATTGTTGAACAGGAGTTGTTTGTGTCTTCCAGCGTCGCAATATTGTCCCCACTCTGCTCAGTCGGTGTGCGATACTCCATCACATATTTTCTGGCCTGCTTGGTGTATCGGTTTGGGAGGTGGGTTGTTACTCCACTGTTGTTGCTGACTAAAAAACAGATGCCGCCTGCAGCTCGTCCTCAAGAGTTTAGCCACCGTCTGCATACCCGCTATGTACTTGTGCCTGTACAGGCGTTTTAAATCCTGTGTCTTGCCGGTACCTTGTACCGTTGCTTGCATATCTGATCTGCCGCCTGATATGTTTATTCAAGCCTCGGTCGCTCTACCCTGGTCCCTGTGGCTGCCGCCTGCGGTGTCCACTGGCCATTCAGGTGCGCTGTCTCGTATGTCCTTCTCCCGTGGCTGGCATCCACGCAACAGCACCAACCCTTTGCAGTACCAGGTCAGCCCACCGTCGTGGGTCGTTCATGGATCCTAATACTGCCTTGCGCTCTCTGAAAGTAGCCAGCGCCAAAGAGCGGGGTGCGCCGGTAGCATATGCCTCCTTCTTACACCAGTAATGTCTATTGTGGGCAGGGTTGTGTTCACGCCCCAATATGCCCGCTTCAACCGGCCGTCGTACGTGCCACTCCTAGCGTTCGTGACCTGTGCACCACGTCTGTGTATGGGGAGCCGGGTGCCACTCCTGGTATCAATCGCCCACTGGCTGATGTGTGCTTCGGGATTCGGTAGCCACCATCTTGTTTGTTTTTGCAGTGTCTTAGAACTATGCAGGCTGGTGGTTTCCCATGTGCCCATGACGCGGCCGGCCCATCTCCACATATATAATTAATGTATATTAAGGTCCTTTCTTTGCATTCCAGCGGGTGATTATTTGATCCCAAACATCACTCCGTACCTGTAAGGATGTGGATTGAACTGAGATGCGGTGCACCCGGCAGCGTTTCCCCTCTCCTTGCTCCGCTATTGATAATGCTGGCATGGATATGGCGCTCCGTCCATGCAACGTCTCTCCCATTCCCTGCTCTGTTCACTGGGACTGCACCCACGGCTGCACACCCAGGTGTTTACAGGGGATATGGGGTCTCTCCCGGTACGGCCGCCCTCCGGCCTCTGCCCGTCCCCGCCTAGCCCTCACTCTGTGCCGAAATCTGGTTCCTCGGCTGCTCCGCTGCAAGGCACCATGTCCCTCAGGTTCCGGCCACCCCTCGTCCTCCCTCGCCTCAAACGTGTTTCTGCGTTGCGACGGTCCTCTTGTCCTCACACTGTGGACCCGCGTCACTCTGCAATGCTTAGTCAAGCCTCTTGCCGGCCGACCGTCCATGCCGGCTGTAGTTGGTTCCTGCTCCAACATCCAATTTCCGCGCACGGAGACCCGCGGCTGAGAGGGTCAAGAGCTGCTGCAGGCACCGGACCTCCAGTGCCTTAGTGTGCTTAGGGTATTCGCTCTGTGACTGGCCTATGTAGGCTCCTTGTTGCTCTGCTTGCTTATGTCTGCAGCGCATTCTGCGGTCCCTTTGTGCCTTTCACCACCCATGACAGTCTCCTCAAATTGCGGGCTCGAAGTTCTTCCATCCCTCGGTATGCAGAACTGCTCCATGTGGGCCACTTCATTTGTGTTTCCACCTGCTCGTCTTGCACAGAGCCCAATTAGACCGGGGGGGAGGGGTTTAAGCCTCTGAGTTCACCGCTCACCAACCAAACCCTTCTCCATTTCCCTTTGTCCTCAAGGGCACCCTACGTCTCTTCATATGGCCGCCTTTTTATCTCACCGCTGCTGGTGGGTCTTAAACTCTGCAAGACTGTGCTTAGCAATCCACTCCCCGTCAATTCTCTGCTTGTTACACCATGTACCAGCTCACTTCATGCATCCATACTTACGTTTGCAGGGGATTTAGCGTGCTATCAGAGTTTCAGGCAGGATTGTTTCGGATCTCCAGGAGCTGAAGGAAAACGTGTCCTTACAGCATGACTGCTAGCCACGCCCTCCAGGGTGGAAAAAATTATAGTCTAAAGCGTAGAATCCTTGGGTACGGATAGTGCCATACAGAATGAGAAGACTGTGTGGGTCAGCCTGATCTTAAGCCTCCCCCTGTGCCAGTCCCCGGACCTAGTAGGTGATGCCATAATGATAGAGTAGCATTTTCTTACATAGTAACGAATTGCAAACTCAACCTTGGTTCCCTGGAGATGAGCCCAGTAGACCCCACGTGATGAAAGACGGACAGATGGGGCTGGTGCCAATAGCCTGGCATCTCCTATTGAGCATGCTGACCATGTAGAAGGTCTCACCAACCAGCCATGAGGGTTTCTACTGTATATGTTTGTGTCACTGATGACTATTTGTTTCTTTTCCATTCTGCTTGTACCATTTTTCGGCAGAACATTCTTTAGCAGCAGAGTTCTTTCCTGGCATACCTATTTTTTGTGTGATTAAAACTTGTTATCTTTGCAAGAATATCTTGGCCTTTTTTCCCTAGCGGGTTGTATATTTTTTGGCAGGGTCGCAAAATCCACTAGGAGTGATCATTTATCAGATATCATTTAATACATACTTTCTGAGACTCACTAGTCATGGTTATTTTCCATTCATTAACCTATAGCCTGGAAGAGTGCAATATCTGTGAGACAGGCATGGTATCAAGAGAGACACAGACTCAAGTGTTATAGTTTGAACATTTGTATTTACTATAATGCTGGGGTTGGTGTAATACCCAACTGGCCCTAACCCTAAAGGGATGGTTCCCTCAACTGATGTTTCTAAGGGCCATCGATGTCAGAAAGTCCAAAACCAAAATCTGTCTATGTCTAAACCTATGCATGCCCTCACTCTGAGAAAATGTGGTAGGAAGTGTCTTTAAAGAAAAATAGTGATTCAAAAAGAAATATTCATCAAGGTTGGTTTCAGGAGGTAGTCTCACCAGGTGTGGGTCTGTCACTATCATCAAAGTACAGCACAGTCAAAAAGAGGTTGTTCGTTAAGTCTTCTCCAAAACATTCTTGCACTCTGTTCAAACAACTCCCAATGTCTTTAGATCCTGGGGATTCCCTTCCCCAAGCTTCAATCCTTTCAAGTTTCAGACAAAAAACAATATAACAAAGTTTCTCTCAGGCTTCTCAGGGTTCCCTTCCCAAACGTATGCCTTCTTGTTTCACTTAATAAGTATTCACCTTTGTTAGGCCTCTTAGGTTCCCTTCCCCAAGCTTAGGCCCCTTCAGTTTCGAACACAAAATTCAACTTGTCAGGATGTTCCTTTTACTTATTTACAGTTCCTTTCATACACAAACTTCCCATGGGGTAAAAGCAGACACTTTCAAAAACGGTAGGTTCTTTGCTCCTCCTAAGAGCGACAACCCTGATCTTTGGCCACTCTGTATTTTCTATACTTGCTTTTCTTCTATCCTTTCAGGGACTTCCTGCACCCATGTGTTATCTTCTGCTTTGCTGTGCACAATTGACCTTCTTTGGCTTTCTCTTCTTTCACCTTGTCGCGCCTCTGGCACCATCTTTTGATTCACTTTCTCTTCACTGTGCCTCCTGCACATTTACTTCTGTGGGGTACATTTACCCACCAGCAGAATTCCCCTCCATCACCAATCTGCACTTCAGCAGTTACCAGCAGCATGGCGGCGCTGGCTTCTTTGAGCGCCATTCCCTTGCATCAAAACTACGTTTGCAGCTACAGAAATGATGGCTGCGCTGTCTTTGCCAAGCAACTATTGGGCAAGATGGAACAGGGAATACACCGAGAAAGGCTATCAGTGTGTTTCCTTATGCGCACCAAAGAAGAGAATTGAAAAGCAGCGCTGCTTGCTCAAAACTTTCAAATGAAAAAGGAAATATTTTGCATTAAAATGATGGAGCCTGATGCCCTTTTTCATCTGTTCGACAATACACAGTTCTGATCCTGTGAGACCCAGCTATGCCCAGCCATATTCGGGTTGTGCTCCAGAAAAAGAAAGCATTTCTCACTGGATGACAGGCTGCATCAGGCAAAATCTGTGAAATCACAAACAACTTTACTCCCAGCCATACGGGGGGGGGGGGGGAGGCTTCACGTTGCAACAAAATATCACAGCTGAAATCTTCAAAAGAAGCCCTAGTCCTCTGTGCCTATGTCAGTATCAGTGGACAGATTGCTGTGTAAGAGAAACTGACTAGGGCTGCAAACAATGTTTTGAATCTAGATGGAAGAGAAAACTGCATTGGGAGGTGACAGAAAAGGGAAAATTCTCCACGTGTAAAAAGGGTTGCTTTTGCAAACAAGAAAAATGTCTGTTTTAAAAGTGTAATGTTGAATAAGGCCCTGTCCTTGCCTAGAAATTAAGGGGGGTTTTGTTTGAAAACATATATGGGATGTTTTATTTCAACAGACTTAAGTCAATAAATAAGTGCATTCACTGTGGAAGCCACATAACAGGTTTTCCTGCTTGCTTGCTGGGAACAGGATTTGCCTTCCCCCAAGGGGACCAGCCCGATTGAAACTATGAATGGACCAAGAGGAAGCATTTCACACGCTCGTCAGACTTTGTGACTGGGCTTGAGCCTGTTACAATAGATTCCAGGACACTTAGGTGTGAAATTGCAAGTAACACCTCCCCTCAACTTCAACTGGGGGGCTTCACAACCAAATCCAGAGCAGCCTTGGAGATTATGCCCTTATTTGGGAGACAATGCTGGCCATCTGGCACAAAAGACTATTTAGTGATTAATAAACTTTAACAATGTTATTTCTGATATTGGACAAAGCAGTAATGTGAGAGTTTTACAGTTTAAATGCAACTTGTGTGGCTTTAAATTAAGACGTGGTAGCCTTTACTAGCATGTTGGGGACGGAAATGACGGAATATTGTATATTCTGAGGAACGAGTATATGGTGCCACTGTGAAATTCAATACTAACATGCCTTCGGACAATATGTACACATGTGTAAACCTAGAGAATTGTAAGTGAAATATTTCCCACTGAAAATCACGAAAGATTATTAGAAGAATGAAACAATGTCGTACAAACCTGGGAATTGGACTGCCATGCTCTGTCTGCAATAGGTCATTTGCCCATGTGATTTGCAAAAGTACCACAACTGTGAAAATGTGCAATTTATGGAACAACTGATTTTTGGCAAAAATGACGGGGATGGCTCGGTACCTCATAAAAACAAACCCCCATAAAACATAAAACTCAGTCCCCTCTGCCAGCCCAATCTGCTTTCAGGGAGGGGGCGACAGGACATAGGCTGACCTATCCGATTCGTAGTGGTAGGTCTAGCTTAGTTCTGCCCCACAATAAATCCTGTGATGTCACCCGCCTTATAAAGGGGGAAGCTCACAAAGGACACACACTCTTCTGAATTTTCCAGCTGCTGCGTATCGAGACATTTCATATTCATCCTGCTGATTCCAGATCCACTGCCACGCCAGAGCATAGCTCACCCTAACCAGGCAGAACCACCCTTCAGAACTAAACCCCCACACCAAAATCCCACTAACTCAGGGAGAAAGGGGGAAAAGCTGTGGAACCCTTTTGGAGAGTATCCTATGACCAGACTGGCTTTTTCCCCCCATTACCTGCATGCTGCTGTGCCGTGACCAGACAGGCCCAGCTGTTTTCTGCTAGGAGAGTCCCGCCATGGTGCCGTGACCAGATCCTTTGACTCAAGAAACCCGGTTGGCTGTCCCACATCCCAAACTCCAGCGCTGATTGTGAGAATCTCCCCATCTCATAAAACCACATAGCCTACCCTATCTTGATACCCGGTCTTGGTTCCACCTTCTAAGTAATCCCATCCATACCCTGATAACTTGTTTAAGATAGTCTGAATCCTCTGTGTATCCTGTTTCTTAATTGCATGTGTTGGCGCCATTCTTTCCCATCCCTTCAGTCCATTGCATAAGTCCTTCGTCATATTTGGAGTAAATTAATTCATTTCCACATAAAGAGACACGCGGCGTGAAGGGGGTTAAGACGGCCGCTTAACCTGTTTCATGGCCAGCATTATCTTCTTGATAATCTAGTTACAAAGATATAGTTGTAGTAGCCCTTGTCCTTACTTTCCAAACCGATTTTTTCTGTCAACTGCTTTTATTTTCCCAAAACCCAATTTCCTTTCACATTGAAAATCACATCCAGTTATTCAGCTAGCGTTCCTCTTTCACTTTCCTATTATACCTGTGATGTGCATCTATCACCCAGCCTAAAAACTGCACTCCGATTGTCTATTTCACCCGTTTATTTTCCAAACCGTTTTGACAGTATGAATGGAGATAGGTTGCAGTAGCGTCGGAGGTGGCTGTGTTAGGCGGTGCGGCTTGACGCTTTGGGCAGTGTAGGGAGCCTTACTCTATCCACGCCTCATGACCAGCTCACCGAGCAGGAAGTGCTGCGGAGGTCCACGAGGATTGTCTGCGTAGCGTATTGATCCAGCACTGGTGACCGCTGTGAAGAACCCGACGTTGTGCTTCTGCTCTGTGGTCTTCCTGGGACTCCACGCCCACTGGCTTCTCCATGCTCCTGGCGGCTGTTCTCGTCTGCAGGCTGTCGGCAGACATTCGGGTGCCGTGGGAGCTCCTGATAGCCGGTACCAAGCTCGGGCCGGCCCAGTGCCTGATAGGCGGGTAATGTGTTTCCTTCCTCTTACTCTTGTAACCTGCTATGGTTGTTTATGACTCGGCCCCTTGCTGCATTTCCCCCATCATTCAGCTATGCATAACACAAGGCTACAATCCAAGCTTTGTATGGACAGGGTCACAGTCTGCTCTTTAGAAGCGGACTCAATATCTACTCCACTACTACCCTATGCCCAGAAAATCATGGGGAGAATAGAGAATTTCCCATTAATCACTGCACCTTGTACACCTTGCTCACCGCAGGAACATCAGGGGAGAAGCAGCCGCTTTTCAGAGGTCTTGGCGCTCTGCGCAACAAGAAGGCAGATGCTGCAGAAGGAACAGCGCCTTCTCTCCGAACTCCTTTGTAACAACTTAAAGCTTAGCACTGTTACTAAGAGTGGCACTGAGGTGCCATGCCCCTCCGTCACTTCGCCTGTGTATGAACAGCCCTTTTCACCAGAGTCTCTGCAAGAACACGGTGAGAATAAAGGGGTACCTGTTGAAAAGAGCGATAAGGGATTTTTTACCCCATAGACCAACCAGAGCTGGGCGCCCTATAAAGATCAGTTGATACAAGACTTGGGGTCTCGATTAAGCTTCGAGGATTTCCGGCGTTGGGTGTTATTGGTGGGTCAAAATTTCCTCAAGCTCCCTCGGTCTACTCCACAGACACTAGACATCCCAGATGTGAAAAGAAGTGAAAGGTCCTCCCAAACTTTACTTGTTCAATATGGGATTCACAAAGCTTGTCATATAACCCCTACGGTACCCAATAACCCGCTTCCAGTATTGCAAGACAAATTAGTAGCTCCTGATGTTTATGCTGATGTGGAAGCGTCATTGGAGGGGTCCTTATCTTCTGCCAAGTGTGTCATATCATCATCTACTTATCAGAAGGACTTAAGACTTAATAAATCAACAATGCCAAAAATTACAGACACCAACCTTAGGAGTTTCGTTCTGGATAACAGAAACTTTATTATAACCAACGTGGGGAGACCGGACCATTTTGAATCTAAGGAGGCACTAAAAAACAAAATTCTTGTGTGGCTTAATCGAAAAGTGGCCCCTAATTGTATTCGACCACATGATTTTAGGGTCTTCCCAAGAGTTCAAATTGAGAACTGGTGCAGCCTTGACAATACTGACTGCATTGTGGTGGGGTACGGATTTAGCAGTCTCTCCCAGTTTTTGCATAGATTAACCAATCTGAATCTAGTATCACCGCACTGTAAAATGAATATTGTCTTGAAATAATTTGATCAAGAAGACTTTACTTACTTTTCCCTAGAATTATTATTTTTTGCTCTTAGGTGCTCATTCATGTTTCATGTACTATGTTATTTTTTATTGTCTCTTGTATGCGCCATCATGCCTGCGGGTCTTTTGAGCGCGATATAAATAAATAAATGTTAATGTAAAAAAAATGTTAAGAGGAAAATGCAATTTTCCAAAGTGTGATTTTGGCTGCACTGTGTTCTTAATTTCAAGTTCATTTTTGAACTGTATGCCCCTTTGTTGATACCTTGCCTTGTAGTTGTAGTTGCTAGTTGTTGATACTGTATCACTTATTTACCTCATTTATTCAACCGCACACATAAATTGATTTAATAATTCTGAGTGTCATTTATGCAATTTCAAAGGTTTACAAACCCGATTTTTCTTCCCACTTCGTGAGGGAAGGTCGGATTTTAATTCAGTTTGCTACCTAGTATCCCCGACTCCTTACTGCTCCTTTCTATCCACTCAAAACTCAATTGCAGTTTGGGGGAGCATTGCAGGGAGAAATCGTAACTCAGGTGCTATCTACCCGAACAGTAACATTGCTCCTATTCATCTGTGCTTTGGATATGTTCTAGTAGACGGTCAACCAAGTGTATTTCATCAGTTTACATTGTAATTATCACCCCATTGGTGATAGCGGCCCAATATTAAAATTGTGTGATTTTCTACATCCTAGGCTAAGGGCAAGTGTCCTGGTCTTGAGTGTGACGCCCGATTAAAATCCTTAACAGCTTGGGGGCTCGTGCCGCGGATTGGGTAAGTGTTGCCACCCATGGCAGTTTAACACAGCAGGCTCACCTTCAAGGTAGTGAACTTTGTGTGGCTAGAAAGCGGTGTTACGCAGTAAAAAGCGCCCCCCCAAACATAGACTCTAAGTACCAGGCCTGTGTATAAAATTAAAGCTAAATCAACCCCAAAATAGACAAAAAGGAACAGAAAACAGATTACTCTTATATGAATGCATTAATAAAACAAGAACACTCTCCAAAATTACATCAGTAGAGATAAATATGTCCAGGGAGCACCTTCTGCACACATTATTTGTCAGAGGGGAACGGCAGCAGCAAGATGAGGCGGTCTGGCTAGAAGAGATGATGCAATAGGTCACCGCCATGGACATGGATACATGGCAGGACGGTGGCATATTACATCAAGCTTTGAGCGAGTTGTACATGACTCGAAAATTAAAGAGGAGCATATTAAGATAAAAATTGTCAGAATCACAGCCTACACGTATCTCCATATGGCAGTGATGCAGGCCAAACATGAAGAAAACAGAACCCTTGCACAAAACCAATCTAAACTCTTAACTCAAATCCAGACAGAGCTAAAATTAGTGGAACACAAATTGCACAAGAGCCAAGATTCTGAGGTCCAAGTTGAGAATTGCATCAAACAGTTAAAAGAGGACTTGGCTCTACAACAGAAAAATAATGCAGACCAAGAGGCCCAATTAAATGCCTTAAGAGTGGAGTGTCAAGAAAAGGTTGAATCTTTGGAAGAAAGTCAACTGAAATTAAAACAAGTGTGATACAATAATGGCAGCTTAGAGCAAATGGCCACTTTACAGAATCAGATAAAAAAATTGGAAGAAGAGGAAGAGGACATTAATCAATCATGAAAGAAATCCACTCTCAATCAGAATTTTATGAAGAGCGCCAGAAATTAGGTGCCATTACACAATAAAGGGATCACCTGGCTGAACAAAGGGGTTCTCTGTATCAGGAGAAAGAGGCCCTATACCAGGAAATGTGCAATTTAAAAACCAATCTGGAGAGAAGGGGGTCAGACCTCCAGGGACTGACTGGCATAAAAGAAGAATGTGATAAATTAATGGGATATAGGAGACAAATGGAATTCGAGTTAGAGCACGCCATAGAGGATCTAAATGTGCAGAAAAAGGAGGTTCACCTAGTGCAACAGAAATTGTCTCAGTGTCCCCAGACCATACAGGTAGCGCAAAGAGACAATGAGGCCCTATGTGAGGAGAACAATGGACTCGACAAGCAGGTGGCAGCTCAAGAGCGGGTCATCGAGGCCAGTCAATCCCTGATACCGGAGCAAAAAGCTCAGACCTTTGCCTAATATCAAGAGGTAGAGGCTGAGAAGGAGAAACTAGGGAGGTTGGAGAAAGACTATGCCAGGCTAAACCCAAACTTGAGGGACCCTGAACAAGTAGTGAGGGACAGGGCTACCCCTGACCCCAGTGGGATGCCCTCTGTGCTAAGGGACTCAGACACATTTAATGCTTTGTGCACTGCTTACTAGAAATCTACTGGTTCACATGAGCCAGAAGCAATGAGGACTTCAAATTAAATGGGTCTAGCATGATGGAGCCGAAAGGTCAGCTCCCCTCAGAAATTGATGACGGGCGTCCCTGTATGGATATCAAACTATAAGGGCTGATGTCTTTGACCAGGAAGCCTCCTATGAGGAGAAAGTCAGGGACTTAGATCTACAAAAGCACTATCTCCAAAGGGCCAATTTGGTTTGAGTTGCATGAAAAAACAGCATGAAATAAGGCCCCAAAAGAGCATTGTCATGATCTCTGCTTCCAAAAGATCAGGACTTGCCCGACTCCCTTGGAAGCAGACCCATAACCCCGGTTCCGAGTGCCAGCCAGTCCCAATTGGGACCTTTTGGACCCTGTCTTGGCGCCAGTGGCACCAGGCTCATAAAGATGCCCAGTCCCAGCGCTGGAAGCGCCGGGCTCATAATGCTTGGGTGGACTTACCTGCAGCAGACCATGCTGCTTACTTACCTGCCAGTTGAACCCCTGATCCTCTTCTGTTTGGGACTACTTTTCCTGTTGGGTGGGGCAGGAGCCACTCCCTAGGTTCAGAACACTGGAACTCTTCTGGAAAGCAGGAACTCTTTTCTTATCTAGGCGTGGCTGTGGAAGGAGACACCTAAGCACTACAGGAGGCTATTTAAACCACACCCGATGGATGAATCTTGCTTTGCGTTATTCTGCATTCTCTGCAGCAGAACGCTCATCGTGTCTTCTGCTTCTGATCCTGGGCCTAAGGGAAAAAAGGCTTACCATCCTGGAATCCAGTCTTCAGCAGCACCTGTAAAGACAAAGAAAGAACAGGTTAGCACTACAGTCTTCAGTGGCAGCACATCTCTTACCTGGTCTATCGGCTGTCACCAACGCCTCGCGCTGCATTCCGGCATCTGAAAGACAAAGGCTTACCTACTCTTCGCATGCTCCGGAGGTCTTCGCACTGCATTCCGGCATCTGAAAGACAAAAGCTTACCAGCTCTTTGCACGCTCCGGAGGCCTTCGGCGCTGCATCCCGCATCTGAAAGACAAAAGAAGGTGCGTTTAAAGACATTGGGCAACTTTATTACTCACGTGCCATACCTCCTTCCCACGCCGAATCCAGTGGGTATTCCAGCACCCTTCCTTCTCAAAAGCTCCGAACTTGTACCTGCAAGATAAAAGGGACAGTTAGTGCACATCGTGAAGCAGGCTACAAGCGCTTACTTACGTGCTTCCAGGCGCTTCTATTCCTCACGCGGGTTCGATCCTCAACTCTCATCAGCCCGCCATCCTCCATCGCCGGAACTCTGCAAAACAAGAGATATCATTACAAAAGACTTTTAAGACATTTGAAGTGCCCAGAACTTACCGTTCGTGCAGTTAACGACGGACAGCAGTCCTCTGAGGTCAAGAGGCCTGCACCCTTATCCAGTGAAGAAACTGGTTACGGCACCCTGCCCCGAGGCAGATGGAGAGCTCGGCGTTCACTTACCTAAGGTGAGGGCGTTAACCTTTGGGGTTCTACAGGAGAAGAGAAAGGGAAGAGGAGAGAGGCACCCAATAACCCCAGTTCATTAATCCCATATTTTCTATCTGCAGACATCTTACTCTTCGAGTCAGACATACAGTGCACAGAGGTCCAGCCCAAAGACCCAACCGTGTGTTACACATCACCTTTGAAGATACGGCATTCACCCAGTCAAGACCGGCGCCTCTGCGGGAATCAGGTGAGCGTTACAAGCATTCAGCGCAGTGGGAGGGATCTGCTGCCAACCCTGGAAGCAGGGAGGAGTGAGTAGACTACTCCCCTGTGCGCCACAGATCATGAGGGGACCTCAAACAGTAGCGTCTCCGAGTCTGACGGCGAGTGGACTCGGGTAACGCGGCAAAAGAAGGCAAATAAACAGGGGAGAGTTATAGTGAAAGACCCCATCAGGCAGATCAAGGCCATAAGGAATTTCATAATACCGTACCACAAAAACACAAGATATTCTGTTTGGAAGAATTTGGAATTCTATGAACAAATCATGGACACTTTTCACCTTAAAGATAGCCGGGATTGCATAGATTATGCCAAATGGACGTTCTCTCCGGAGTACTCCAGCTTCCGTGCTGGCCTGGAAGACCAAAACCATTCAAGATGGTCTACCTACAAGGCGGCCCATCTTGAAGCACTTTTCCGCCCACAGAAACCCCCAAGAGGCTCCCAAAGCGGCCTATAATTTGCAATGCTGAGAAGATCAGGCCCCACGAGAATTTGTGCAGGAGCAAAAAACTCGCCTTTGCAGAAACTACCAGGAGGGTGTGCACAGATAGTAGAGAGTTTATAACTACCTACTTTCATGCGCTCCCAAAATACATCATGACCCAGCTGGTGAGGGATTTTCATGATAAAAGGACCCTGGACTGGGTAATAGAGCAGGCTACCCAGATGTATGAGGCCCAAAACCTGCAGAAAATAAAAAATAAGGCAAAACAACCCAAACCAACCAACACCCCTGCTGCTGCAAAGGTGGCAGAGGTGAAGGTTGCCCCCATTTTGGACCTAGAAATGGGGGGGCCTAAAAATGCACATACCCAAAACCAGCAAAATCAGAGGAAAAAAGAAGGCCTTCTAATCAATCAACAACAGGTGGCAGTCAGGGAGGTAATCCCACCAATGGGACCCCTAACTCTCCTGATGATAGAAGTCCCATATACAAGGGCAATCAGCCTATCTTGGGGTATGTACAGACTCCCCTAGCCCAAGGAGGACAGTTATCCCCCAAATTCTGGGTTAAGTTTCTTTCCCCGATATCTACAAAACCCCAACCTGCAGGAGAACCCTACTTTCTTTCTTTCAGTCCAGACCACCCAATCTGAGAGAGGGGAGGCCAAGAGCGGAGGGTTACCAAAATCGCCAATACTCGGGGTACTCCAAGAGAAGGGCTAGTTACCCTTCCCGTGAACCACCTAGATATGAACAGAGACCCCTGTACCAGGCGGAATGGGCGTCCCAACTGGAGCGCCAGGTCCAGAACCTCACGCAGGATTTGAGTCGCATGTTGAGGGCTCAGCGGAACCCTCAGATGAACATTGCGGCTCAGAACCCCTCAAACCAAGGGTCTGGCACCCCAGAACAATGACAGGGAGAGAACCCCGATAATTCACCAGTTCCAGAGGAGGCGGCACAGGGGGAAGAGGGGTGTGAAGCCCTAGAGGAAGCTTCCTTCATCACATGTGAAAAGCCCCTAGACACCCCGGAACCAGAACTAAAATCTCTTGCCCCCGAGAATCTGCAACCCAGGGAACAGAGCGTGGGTAGGAGAAATAAAGAATCAAAAAGGCCCATTTTGTGGAGGAAGTTATTGTCCTCCAGTTTGAAGGGGAATAATCCTTCGAGGATTCTGGGGAAAAAATATTCTCCTTCAGGGACAAGGGAATTCCTCCCAAAGAAATATGGGTCCCAAGAGATCTGAATGAAGACTGTGTGGGTGTGGGGACTGATCCAGTCTCACCCATACCCGAACCCAGAATTGCCATCCTGAGAGAAAAATATTAAAGGAGGGATCCGCCCCACAAACTGGTCCTAGTGACTGCCTCCAGGTAAGAGGTGGCATCACAGAGCTATGGGAAAAAGGGGATTCCGAAATCCCATCTATTTCAGGATGTCAAATATTTATTACAGATCCCCAGACTCCCAAATTGTTCAAAACTCCACCGTGTCAGAGTCCAAAATAAAGAAATTGACCACCACATTCGAAGTGGGCTTTCCAAGTGGCTGTTGGGCTGTCGTTGGGCTGCCGACTGAAGACTGGAAAGAACTCCTGTGTTACTTGTGCCGTCTGTAAGAGGAATCACAGGCGTGCCGCAACATGGATATTGACATTGGTTACTGCGGACTTTGCAACACAAGTAACTAAGCAACAGGACTTTATCTGCTGTTTGTTCTTTATTGTGCCACCGTTTAGTTGACTTAATTATCTGAGTCCACCCCCTCCTCTCTCTTTTTCTCTCTTCACAGTCCTCCAGGCTTTTCTTGTCCCCGCCTTCCACCCGCTGCTCTCTCCGCCGAGCCAAGCCTCACTTCCAATATCTAGTGGGTGCGCGTGCATTCGAGCGCGCGCATTCGAAGTGGGCTTTCCAAGTGGCTGTTGGGCTGTTTGGATGTGTGGAGGTTTGGGAGTGTGAGTTAGTAAGCACAATATTTCTTTTTCTTTCTTATATGTGCAATTACTATACTGTCACAGAAACAGAAACAGGGAAAAATCTGGTAAAAATGTAAAAACAGCTTCGGTTGAGTGCTCTAATTCTCCTTTTCCTACTTATTTTTTCTTCAGACTTGCGTGACCACATACAGGTACCTCTAGATACTCGCTTTTCACATAGGAGTGCATTATAACGCACGTAAAGTAAAATTAATATTGTGGTACCATTTGGAGTGATACATAATTATGGTAAAAAACCTACGTAGTGGGAAACGGTATTTGACTAGTTCACCAGGTACCACAAGCGAGGGAAATGCATCAGAGGATGAGTACTATGAGGAGCTAGTGAATCAAACAAAAAAAAAAGGTCGTAATATGGGTAGTCCTACTGCTGATATTGTACTACCTGCGCATGTGAACTCACAAGTCGGTATTGATTTAGTTGTTCCCAAATCACAAAGTGGCATAGCAAAGACAGATGATTCAAGGGTAATACCGTCTACTTCAAAGATTAAATGTCCTGAGCTCTTAGATGCCATCACCTATCCAAAGAACTTGATTTGTAACATACCAATCAATGACAACTCGCTTCTAGGTGCGGTTGGCGATGTATCAGAATTACATAGCCGTACGAGATTGTCTAACAGGCCATCTACATCCGCAGCGAGTTCTCATGGCTTTAGGGACCAAGTTCACTTTCATGCTGCAATTGCAGCAAATTTGAAAGAGCTCAAAGATAACATGAAAAGGGATGAGAATACATTAAAAAAAACAATGCATAAGGCTAGCTCCCCCGCTTACGAGTCTGGAAACAATCACGATGAACTTAGCTATGCCCAATCGCCTGTATTGGGTAGGGACCTAAATCAGCAAAAGGGAAGAAACGAACCAACACGTCCTCTGAATTCATCTCTCCCATTGTTTTCACTTGAGGATACTCTGGTTGATTTAAACAATCAAGAGCTACAGAATTTTCCGGTTTTAGCGAGAATTCTGAACTTACTTAACAAAGGCCATGAGTATACTCATGGATCAATACACGGTTGAGTACAGCTAATGCTGAAATCATGAACACACTATGTAGAATTGAAGGGTTCATGATGTCCCAGGAGAAATGTAACAACTTCTGGGCATCTCAATTGTTTTTTGTAAAGCAGATGGGGTACAAGGAAGCTAGGACAACTTTTTCTACCCATTGTGATCAATCATCTCAAACGGAAACGATAACAGATCTAAATGTTAACTGTGTAAGGAAGCAACAACCATCTGGTGCTACACAAAGGTCACTTGCTGTTCCCGAGTATCTTGAGACCGCTAAACTCCAACACAATCGCATATTGGTCCTAGAAAACATAGTGGCAGCAAAACTAGTACCTCCAGAGTTATTGAAAAAAGATGGTAGAATCTCACAGACAATAGTAGAACAACAACCTGAGCGACCTGATAGTCCCTCTGTATTGACAGATTTGATTGATCTCAATATGGTGAATCAAGCACCAACGGGGGATCAGACATTCATCAACGTGGAACAATGTGATTCTCAACAATCCACGTTCTTCATGTCTAGGAAGGCAAAAAAGGCTTTTGCAAGAACTCAGAAACGAAAGGGAATGGCTACCACCCCAATAATGCCCATAGGCAACCAAACAAAATAGAAATCTAAAAAAAGCAAAAAACACAAAAACATGCAGCCCTAGTTCCACTAACATTTGTCTTGGTCAAAGGCAATTAGATGATATGGGCATCGAGGTAAAAGAATTGAACAAAGAAAGCCAGTTATATTTGGAAGTGAATAAAATCCAGGCTGATGTTAAAACACCTCCTCTGACTCAGGCACCCGAAAAGTCGCATGATGTAAGATCTGGTCCAAAAGAGTCTGACATGGGTGGGTTGCATGACAACTCTCCGCTGCTAATACAAACCCAACTGCAAAGATTCTTTGAGAAAATGGACAAGAAAATTACTTCTATGTCTGTCCATGTTCCGAATGAATCAAAGGGTATAGGAGAGAAGGATGTGGACAACATAAATACTAATGAGAGGTGTGCCCAAGAAATAAATGATGAAGGCAGCTCCTTGCCGATTTTGGAGAAAGATGTTCTACCTATGAGAGGGCCCCCAGAGACACTCCACATACCACCGGCAAAAAACGAGAAAAGAGGCAACGAGGCAGAAAAGTTGGTAAGTGATGTGCCTCTAAAAGATATACCTTTAGAAATTAAATCAGTGATGGGATGGTGGGTAGATAAAGCGGTGATTGACAATCCCAGCTTAAATCGAGCTGCAGTAATGAAGATCTTCTGTCAAATTCCGGCCCTTGGCAATTTGGAATCAAATGATATCGACTGGATAAAATTAACGTTTTCATGCAACCATCGAATGATTTGTAAGCTTCAATCCCCCATAATTGCTTCCCTGATATGGACTCATTACAGGGATTTGGAGTTTCTGGGTTACAAGTTATTAGACTTTCATTCAATGGAGGATGCGATCAATTTTATTGACCATCAAGAAATAGAAACACAGCAAAATACAAAAAATGAGTATAATGATAGCCAAATCACAATGTTGCATGCAAAGGTAAATTCACAAGGAGAGTCTGTTGAACCAATTTTAAAAAGCTTAGCATGGCTAGAACCACTGATGAAATCAATCCTCAAAGAGAACCCTGGGGATGAAAAATCATAAAACAATTCTTTTATAGTAAAATCATGGAATTGCTGCGGGTTCAAGAATTTAAAGGCGTGGTTTAGGATGTTAGATTGTCAGAAACGTCCGGCAATGACTATCCTACAAGAAACCATGGCCATCTTGGACATTCCTATGGAGGGTTTTGCATGTTTCTTTAGTCATGTCCAAATGGGCCAAGTAGGGCGACCAAAGGGGGGCCTTGCCATTTATGTCTCCTTGGCGTATGATGTGGAAATAAGGCAGTTATATTCTACCGAGGAGATGTTGGCAATTGTCTTAATGTCAAGCAGTGTCCAGAATGCTCCGTTGTTGATAATAGCTTTATATTGGAACTCGAATGGCTTACATATTGATGGTATTCTCGAAAGATTGAATGCTATATTGGTGGAGGTGGTGGATGAAATGCCTAATGCTGAAATCATTGTGGGTGGGGACTTCAACTCCACACTCATGCAAAAATATTTACAAGATGAAGCTCATACTGATCAGTGTGCACATTTGTCGTGTGAGAGGGACAGCTGTGGATAGATTTCTTTGAGGAATAGGATATGCAACTTATTCCTTTTGCAAGCAATGGGCCAACATTGACTTGGAGTAGAGCGCCATATAACTCCATCATTGATTATATTGTCACCTCAAAAACACTACCGTTGATAGCTTCGCCTTGTATAATAGAAAAATCTGCCCTGAGTGACCACGCTAGTTTGGAATGTACTTTGAGGTGTAAATTTGGTATTTATCCTGTGTATAAACCATTGTTGTTACCTGAAATCGACAGACAGATGCTATCCATAAGATGGAATTTGAAAACATGTAGGCTACTGAGCGGCTTAGTTAGTCGTGATATGTTAAAATTCAACCCCAATCTGTTGTCAATGGCAGAATGTAGATCCTTAGATCATATGAATGAGAATATGACTCGTAACCACCTCGCTCAAATAGCTAGTGTGAACAAACAGGAATTACCTATTGAATTAGTTGGTGGATTTAACTATGAGATAGCGAGAAGAAAAAGAGAAAAATGTTGAAATTAGGGCGTTGGTAAGGGATTACACCTATTCTACCGACCAAGTAATGCATAAGAAAAAATCAATTTTGACTAAATACAAAAATGACATTAGGATTATTAAATTCAATGCCTATTTGAAAAAAAAACAAAAAATAATTAATCTCTTGATAGGCAGGAAAACACGTGAAATCTGGGGAATTTTAAGAGATCCAATGGAAAGAATCCAGGACGAGAAATGCTCCGCAGTGAGTGGTGAAGCGTGGACTGAGTTTATGGTAACAAATATGCATTGCCTGAAAAGTTTAGGTCACTCAAGTATGTTGCAAAGGTAGAAGAATTACCTGATAGTTGTCCATGGGATGTGGAAACAATCGAGTCAGTGATTATGAATTTAAAGTTCTCAAAAGCTGCTGGTCCAGATGGAATTCCCCCCTGTTTGTTGAAGGATGATCCAAAATTTTGGGCAGCTCACCTAATGCGCTGCTTTGACACCATCTTTAAAACAAAAAAAATACCAATCTCCTGGTCATCTGCTTTAGTTATCCCCCTGCATAAAAAGGGAGGAACAGCCGATCCAACAAACTTTAGACCAATTGCCTTGATAGATATTCCTGCAAAGGTTTTTGCTGGTCTAATTCTTAGAGAACTGAATGTATCTATATCGGCTTTACGCATTTTCTCACGCTTTCAAACGGGATTCAGAAAGTGCATGGGAACACAACTGAATGCAACCATTCTTGCGCACTTACTAAAGAGTTCAAGACAAGATTTAAATGGTCCGATATACATGGCATTTGTGGACCTTTCCTCAGCGTTTGATTGTGTGATTAGATAAATCCTGTGGGCAAAGATGCACAAATGTCAGATACCAGTGCACATAATAACAATGATTGCCATGCTCCATACCAATACCAGTTACAGTGTAAGAATCGATCGTACTGGTCGGTTGACGGATCCAATAAGTACCTTCATTGGGGTGAAACAAGGGTGCAACCTGGCGGCTACTCTTTTCAATTTGTATTTAGCCGACATAGATAAGCTGTGGGAACACTCCAATACCTTTGCTGTAAAACTGGGATTTTTTTTGTATAAACTGGTTGGCATTTGCCGACGACGTCATCTTATTGGACTGCACGCCATTTGGACTACAAAACAAAATACATCTGTTCACTGGCTATTGTGAAAAACAATCTGGCAGTCAACCCTGGCAAATCAAACAATGATGTTTTCTAATAAAAGGAAAACAGTTTCATTTAAATGGCTAATTAATGAAAATATGATTCCTCGCTCAATGGGGTTGATTTATTTGGAATATAATCTTACTAATTCTGATTCAGTGGCAAAATGGCAAATGGCAATATCAATTACAGCATTGCCATTAATTGCACTAATGGAAATCATCCACCGTAAGCTTTGTAGATTTTCCCTTATACCATTAATAGAGTTTTACCTGCTTAAGGTAGAGGCAATCATATTGTATGGATTAGATTTATGTACTCTAGCGATTGGCCACATTTTAAACTCCTTGCAGGGAATGATTTGGAAAAAAGTACTACATCTACCTAACTCTATGCCAAATCCTATGATAATTCATGAATTGGGACTTACATCTCTTGCGTCAAAAATGTTATGGCGTAGATTAGCAAACTTTGCAAAAATTCTCCAGCCTATGGAAAACTCGCTATATAAGGACTTGGCAGCCATGATTATGAGGGGTAAACCAATCTCTCTACAGAAGTCTTACAAGGAGATACAACACGCTTTAGATTTGATTGCGCAGAGTACAACAGACCTGGTTACCTTGCCACAAATTGTAAAACTAAAATTAAATATATATTATTGGGCTAATATATCCGATTTAATCGGGCAACACAAAATGTTTTAAGAATACTCAAAATTTAGACATAACCAAAACCATTGCTTTTATACATTAGGCAGGTACCCAGTAATCTGGTAAGAGTAACGTACATGCGATTCAAATTTAATCTATTGTTAACCAAAGACCGCATGAAATTCTGGAAAATTAACAACAATGAGCAGTACAATATGAATTGTAGATTTTGTGTGACCGGTGTAAATGAATCCCTGAAACATCTGTTACTATACTGTGTATCTTTTGAGGAACATAGACAGAAATATCTGGGAAAATATATACCCGGTACTATGGGTGTTGCCCTAGAAACGCTATGGGTTCAATGTATGTGGGGAAACAGGATAGCACTTATACTTGCATTGGTTAAATGTTTACAAATTATTGACAACACACTTGATCTAGCTATAGCATTGAGGTAAAGAGTTAGAGAAAAGTTTAACTTCTGCAAAATTGCTGAATAAGTGGAATCGAGCTCAATAACAAGACTGCGTCCTCAGTTCAAAGCTCAACGCCAAGATCTGAAGAGATTGGATCTTTTAGTTTTTGCTTTTATTAAGTTTGTAGAAAGAATATTTTTAACTATAGTACAATTTTTGCAAAACACCGTAAAAAACTTTTTTTGTATGTATATGTTGAAATGTATATTTTCTGTTTTGATTATAAATTATATGTTGTAAAGATGTTTCATCAAAAACAACAATAAAAAAAAAAATTTTAAAAAGAAATTGACCACCCAACTTGGCCAAAATGCCCATTATCTTTGCCCACTTGCGGAGAAGGAGGGGAGATTCTATGCCCCCGTTCGAGTGCAAGGGGAATGTGCGATTTCAGCACTGGTGGAAACTGGATCTCAAGCCACTCTTCTGTCAAAAAGGGCATTTGAACAGTTAAATTCAGGAAGGGGGGGAGAGACACCAGATCCCTCTCACCCCTCTTCCTGTGCAACTCCAGAACTTCGACAGGAATGAAATTCCTGTCGAGGGGACTGTGGATTTGGAAATAAAAATTGGGCAACATAAGGTGAAACACCCGGTCATAGTCTTGACTCCAGAAGGAACCCCCTGTCTATTAGGGAATGACATCCTTGGCAGGCTGTCTCCCTTAATAGACTGTGTGAACAGGGTCCTATAAACCGGCCAATACAATTAAAACAGAGTGTCAACCATGTTAGTTTAAATGGCACATGCCACGTGGTCGAACAGAAATCTCATCATATTGAGTTTCATTTCCAGAATAATCAAATACCCGACTTTACAGTGATTTCTGTAGGACAACAAACTGGTAATGGGAACTCCTCTCCATTCCTGAAAATCAACCTTCCTTAGTTTTAAGTAGCATTCCACACTGGAAGGAAATACTTTGAAATGTTATACTGATTCACAATCTGAAAATCCCAATTATATAGTCAAAAGTGATGAGAAATCAGCTCAAAGTTTAACTGACATTCAGATAATTAGAGAACAATTGTTCCTCCCGATTCAGTTAAATGAAGGGAAGGAGTCTGTCCTCCAGATTGCGTGACTAACGGAAAGAGCTTCATCAGCGAAGCCATGTTCAGAAAGCTCAAAAAATATCCAGCCATTCCTACATTTAAATTGATTGATGAGTGGGAAATGGGCCTGGAAACTCCCAATTCCAAAAATCTCCTGCCTAGCAGGTGTATGCTCAAAATTTCTAAAGGTGACAAAAGCATAGAACATAATTGTTAGGTCGTGCAAGATGTCCCTGCTGCATTCTATTTAGGCAGTGACATTCTCAATCGGTTTGCAATTAATTTGGAGCTGATAAATTACAAGGCCTGGTCCCGAATAGGGGGCAATCCCATGGGCTTTGATGATTCAGAAAAAGCATTTTGGTCAGCCAAATTGCTGCCGTATGCGGGTAAAGTTCAAAGTGGAGAGGTCGTCACCATCCCAGGACGGACCTGACAATTCTGGTTGTATACGAATTGTTCGTTTTACAACTGTTCGAATGACAATTGACCTTTTCACAATTGACCGAATTGTGAAGGTCAATTGTTCCATATCTGTGGGGGGAAACCCCCCACAGCCCCCCCCATCGCATATATGGGATACATTACTCACCGTAATCGTATTTCTGATGCTTGTATCTGCTTAGATTCACATGCTGTGCATAGGCCGACATCTAGTGGAAGCTGCAGAGTATTACAGTTTGTTTTTCGAAACTCGAAAATGGGCGTCGACACAGGCGTGCCAGTAATCCTATCCCTAGTGTGACGTCCACTGTACCCAAGATCCCTCACGCGTCTAGGATCCTCAGATTGTATTTTTTCTGACATGAGGAAGCATGAGGAGTAGCGTGAGTACAGATAATCCAAGCAGATAGACAGAAAGGTAAGACTACAAGCAATCATGCGCCTTCTCTCGGAGGGGAGGAAGGGTGGGTCGCATGTGAATCTAAGCAGATACAAGCATCAGAAATACGATTACGGTGAGTAATGTATCCCTTCTGAGGCTTGTGGAATCTGCTTAGATCACATGCTGTGCATAGATTAGCGAGCAGTACCCGAAGAAGGAGGTGGGATGTGAGAAGGGTCATGAGCAAACAGGTGTCTTAGAACCGCTTGTCCCACTTGTGTATCTGTCTTGGAATGAGTGTCAATGCAGTAATGCTGAGTAAAAGTGTGAATAGAGCTCCAAGTAGCTGCTTTGCAAATGGTGTCGAGGGGAACATTTGCAATGAAAGCCAGAGTGGCCCCAATGCCTCTAGTAGAATGGGCCCCTGGCGTAAAAGGCAGAGTTTTTTCAGAAAGAGAGTAACACAGCTGTATACAGTTGATAATCCACTTCGAGATCGCGCCCTTAGAGACGCGATCCCCCTCTCTGCCTGTAGCTACGGAGACAAACAGTTGATCTGTTTTCCTTAGCGGTCTGGTTTTATTCACATAGTAGAGGACCGCCCTACGCACATCAAGGGTGTGTAGTTTCACCTCAGCTGAGCTTTGCGGGTTCTGGAAGAAAGCCGGAAGCTCGATGGACTGGTTTACATGGAATTTAGATATATATTTAGGTGAGAACCTAGGGTGTGTGCGTAAAACCAGTTTGTCTTTGTGGATAGTAAAGAAAGGATCCTGCACTGACAGAGCCTGAATTTCACTGACCCTTCTTATAGAGGTAATGGCTACTAAGAAGGCCGTTTTATAAGTCAGGTGTTTGAGACTACTTTTATGCATGGGTTCGAAAGGGGGGCCCATGAGCTTAGCTAGCACCACATTGAGGTCCCATCCTGGCGGTGGGTTCGAAATAGGAGGGTGAAGTCTCTTTACTCCTTCCATGAAGGCTTTAACTACTGGTACTTTCCACCACAATACTTTGTTATGGGATGTGGTGTAAGCCGAGAGGGCTGCCAGGTGTACTTTCAGAGAGTTAAAAACCAAACCTGCGTCCAGCAGGTGGAGCATGTATGTTACTACGTTGGAAGGAGTGCAATCAACTGGGTTGATTTGTTTATTCTGGCACCAAATAACGAATCTCTTCCACTTGTCAAAATAACAGTGCCTTGTGTTTGGTTTCCTGGATTCTTTTAGGATGTCCATACACCTCTGTGGTAAATTGAGATGCCCAAACTCTATGACCTCAGGAGCCATGCTGCCAGGTTCATTGAGTTGGGTTCCTGGTGCACTGTTTGGCCTTGTTGCTGGGACAGTAGGTTGTACCAGGCTGGGAGTTTGATGGGCTCGCACACCGCCATCCTGCGTAGGTGTGGAAACCATGGTTGTCTCGCCCACATGGGAGCAACTAGGATGAGCGTCATCGATTCCTTGTTCATCTTGTACACCACCTTCCTGATGAGAGGAGTTGGTGGAAAAGCGTACGCAAACATCCCTGACCAGTTCATCCACAGGGCGTTCCCTTGGGAGTCTGGCTGGGGGAACCTGGATGCAAATCCTGGGCATTGTTTGTTTTCGCTTGTGGCGAATAGGTCTATAGTGGGGAAACCCCACTGAGAGAAGAGATCTTCTACGATATCTCTGTGAAGGATCCATTCGTGTTCCTCTGGGAGGGAGTCTCTGCTTAGGGCATCCGCTAGGGAATTGAGCTCCCCTGGAACATGTTGTGATGACAGGAAGATGTTCCGTCTGAGTGCCCATATCCAGATTTTCTGGGCAAGCTTGGATAGATTTGGCGAACGAGTCCCTCCTTGTTTGTTCAGATAGAACATGGCTGTCGTGCTGTCCGTCCGGATCTGCACTGACAAGTTTAGCAGATGGGGCTCGAACGCCCGAAGCGCTCGGAATACTGCCAGAAGCTCTAGCAGGTTGATGTGGTTCTTGGCTACTGAGTGAGACCAGAGACCCTCAGCTGTGTGGTGGAGATGGTGAGCTCCCCACCCAGTCAGGCATGCATCTGTAGTCACCACTGCCTGTACTTCGGGATCGTAAAAGGGTTTTCCCCTTGCGAGATTCTCTCTTGTCCACCAGTGTAAGCTCTGTACGAGTGTTGGCGAAACGACCACTAGATCGTCCCACTGACCACTTGCCTGAGACCACTGTTTCGCCAACCATTCCTGCATGGGACGCATGCGCAGACGCGCGTGGGGGACCAGGTAAATGCATGACGCCATCATGCCCAGTAACCGCATTGCTTTGCGTACCGTTATTTGTTGACCTGACTGATAATGTGGAATTTGCAGTAGTATATTCCGAATTCTCTCTTCCGAAGGGAAGGTCAACCCTTTCTGAGAATCTAGGATTGCTCCTAGGAACTGTTTTGAGGTGCTTGGCACCAGACTTGACTTCTTCTCGTTGATAGAGAAGCCTAATTCGTGGAGGAGGTCGATAGCCCTCTAAATGTTTGACCTGCAAATTCCTGGGGTTTCCCCCGTTATGAGCCAGTCGTCCAGATAAGGGTACACTGGGATTGCCTCCCTGCGTAGGTGTGCAGCTGCCACCGCCAGTACCTTGGTGAATACCCTTGGTGCTGAAGCTATCCCGAAGGGCAGTACCTTGAATTGGTAGTGGCGACTGTCCACCTTGAAGCGCAAGTATTTTCTGTGGGCTGGGAGCATGGAAATATGAAAATAAGCATCTTTCATATCCAAGGTTGCCATGTAATCCCCCTTTTTTAGGAGGGGGATTACCTCTTGTAGCGTGGTCATACGGAATTTTTGGGGCTTGACATACTTGTTGGCAGGCCGTAAGTCCAATACTGGGCGCATTGTTAAATCTTTCTTTGGCACAAGGAAGTAAGTTGAATAGATACCCTTGTTTACCTGGTGTCCTGGGACGAGTTCTATTGCGTCCTTTTCTAGCAGAATGGCGATCTCCTCGAGAAGGATCTTCTGATGTTCTAAGGAGTGTACTCTTTGTCGTGGAGGGTGGTTCCGGGGACGCTGCAGTAATTCTATACAATATCCTGTGGACACTGTTGACAGCACCCATCTGTCTGAGGTGATCCCTTCCCAAGCCTGGGTGAAGTTGGAAATGCGTCCCCCCTACTGGGGTTGCATGAGAAGGGACCCTGAACTGAGCGTCACTGCTTTGGTGGAGGCGTGCCACCTCCCTTGTTGGGGCTGCCTCTGCCTCTTCCACGACCTCTCTTGTTACCCCTGCCGTAACTCTGGGTAGACTGCTGGTTGTTGTTCCATTGTGTACCCTGTCCTTGGGCATAGTTGCCTCTTTGTGAATTTTGGCCGCGTGGGCGCCGAAAATTACTGTTCCCCCTCTGGTTAGGGGGTTTGTTGGTAAACTGGACAAGGGATTTGAGAGTCTCGTACTCGTCCTTGGCATTCTTAAGTGCGTCTTCGACCGCTTTCCCAAACAATAGATCGGGTTCCACCGGCTTGTCTATTAATGAAGCCTGGGTTTCTGTTTTGAACCCCGACTGCCGTAACCACGCATGTCTCTTGATAACAGTACCTTCTGCTATCAATCTTCCTGCGTTGTCCGCGGCGTCGAAAGTTGCTTTTAATATGCAACCAGACACGGCTCTCCCTTCTGCCGAGATCCGAGCCAACTGGCCCTTTAACGGTTCAGGAGCAGAGGCTATGAGCGCCGCGACCTCTTCCCATTGATGGCAGTTGTAACTTGCCAACAGGGTGGTGGAGTTTGCAATCCTTGCTTGGTAGGCGGACGTTGAGGCTACCTTCCTGCCAAACCCGTACAGTCTTTTGCTCTCCTTGTCGGGAGGAGCTTCTGATGACGATAAGGGTGTCCCAGCCCTCTTCCGAGTGTTGGTAACCACTAGGGAGTCTGGTTTAAGCTGTCCTCTTATATAAAGAGGGTCAGACTGGGCTGCCCGAAAAAGTTTTTCGACTCTGGGGTTGACGGCTCTGGTGAGGTTAGGATTCACCAGGGATGGATCTATTCTACGTTGTATGGATTTAAGGATAGGGATGGTCTGAGCGACCGGCCTCCTCTCTCCCACCAACTCTTCTGCGAAGTCCCTTTCCTCCTGTACACCGTGGGTGTCGATGTGAAAATGTTCTGCCGCGCGAACGAGAACTTCATTAAGGAGGGGCTGGTTATCAACTGGCGAGTCGGTAACTGGGGCTTCGCTTTCTACCGGGGAATCTACTCTGTAAATTTCCTGCTCGTCTTCTACCTCCTCCAGGTCCTCATCATCCGCATAGTATTCAGTCCCGGTTTGTTCCTCCATAATTGTAAACTCCTGGTCCCCTTCAGGGAAAGGCTGTCCTTGGTATCTGGGGTGTGGAGTAGAGTATGGAGTAGAGTAAGGCTGCACCTCGAAGGGTTCAGGTCTTTCGAACCGGGCCTTTTTACTTAGGGGGATAGGATCAGAGGAGCCTGAGGGTGTGGCCCCTTGAGGGTCATACGAAAGGAAATGTTCTGGGTTTTTGTCATAAAAATCAGCTAAGGAAGACATCCTTGACATGACCCTGTCTATGTCTTCACTGGACCATTCTTTGGAACAGGGTATGGCTTTAGTAGGCAACTTAGAGGACTTATCAAGGGTAGCCTTGCTGGATGTTGATGTCCCAGTAGATTTATGTTTGTCTGTCTGCTTAGGGTGGAAGGATGGTCTTACAGGAGTGGAAGGCTGTGCTTTCCGCTGTTTCCCCCCCTCCCCGTGCGTGGAAAAATGTTTTCCCTGCCCCTTGGAGGCCCCAGAGACTTTCGACGCCTGGCGTCGAGGGTCGGGAGAGGTACCTTGTTTCGAGCGTGGGGCCTCGCTGGTGTTAACTGCGGCCTCGGTCTCCTGGAGCGCGGCCTGGGGGTGGAAGTCGTCTTCGTCTTCCGACGATCGAACTTCCGTTAATCTAGGGAGCAAGGCACTCTTGGCAAGAGTGGATGATTGCCTTGCGTCATGCGGCGATCTCGATCGAGAGCGCCCAGAGGACACCGAGTCGGACCGTTCTATCTGTGCCTCTTTCCGAGAAGTCGACGTCGTCGAGGTTCGGTTGGACTTAGTGTGCTTAGTGTGTGTAGGGTGTGTAGCGCTTGCGTCGCCGGGGGTCTTCCCCATAGCCGCCCTGCCGGACAACCTTCCGAGGTCGGGGACCTGCGCTCGGCAGTCTTTCGACGCCGTAATGCCCTCGCCGTCCGAAAGTACGGCGTCGCTGCCATCGCTGAAGGCGCCCTCCGCTGCCATGGCCGCCTGCCTGGCGTGGTGGGCCCAACGCTTTGTCGAACGGTCCTTAAGTGTCTTAGGCTTAAACCTACTACACGCTCTGCAGTTCGCTTCGGGGTGGTCCCTCGGCAAGCAGAGATTGCACGTGGCGTGCCTGTCGACCCAAGGGTATTTGCGGTTGCACTTGGGGCAGAATTGGAAAGGGGTACCCTCCATACGCACCTTGAGGCAGCGGGCTGGTAAGTGTAGGAAATCTATAAGGTGTACCTATATACCAAGAGTGAAGAGTATGTACCACCCCCCACTTTCGCTACTTGCAGGGCCGAGGCCAGCGGCCTACTAGGCCCGGGCCGAGGCCAGCGGCCTTCCGAGGCCCAGATCCGTCGTGCAGCAGCCGACGGTCGATGTCTTCTCCAGCCGTCGTCGAGGGTCGAGGGTCGACGTTGGGGTGGGGAAGGATGTCAATAAATAATTTTAACTTCAATAATTAGCAAAAGTATGGCTAAGGCCAGGGAACTCCGCAAGATGCTTCCGACCAGTATGGCGGAAAAAAACAATCTGAGGATCCTAGACGCGTGAGGGATCTTGGGTAAAGTGGACGTCACACTAGGGATAGGATTACTGGCACGCCTGTGTCGACGCCCATTTTCGAGTTTCGAAAAACAAACTAATACTCCGCAGCTTCCACTAGATGTCGGCCTATGCACAGCATGTGATCTAAGCAGATTCCACAAGCCTCAGAAATATATATATATATTCGGTCAATTGTGAAAAGGTCAATTGTGACCCTCTAAATTCGAACAATTGTAAACGAACAATTTGGGTAATACCACAATTCCCACTTGAATTAAAAATCAAAAGAGGACAGAAACTGCAAAATCCTGACGCCTATATACACCTCAATGCCCATCTCCAACAGCAGGGGTTGGGGTTAAACCCAACACCATTAGTTGTTAGGGAGAATTCTCTGTTAAGGCTAATTTCCCAAACCTAGTGAGTCCCCCAGCAGCTTTGCTGGATTTTTGGGGTTTAGTTTTTCTCCTGCTAAGAGTGAGACTGTTTTTCTCCCACTCTTAGACATGATTTGAGATATCCTTTGAATTTGTAATGTGTTTTATGGGCTATGGGGTCTTTTACTCCATAAGGTTTCATGTGTTTTTGGTAAAGTGTGTTACACAGCACCCTCAGTGCAGTAACACAGGGGTGTCATAGTGACCCCCAAACATAGACTCCATACCCTGGGACTGACTACTGTCTCCCAGGGCATGTAAAGTCACCATTGACTTTACTAGTCTTAATTTGTGAACAGAACCAGTACAAACCATCATATTGCGGAAGTACTGGTAGGGGTAATTAGATTGCCCCTGGGTCTGTTTTTCGAGGGGGCACTGTGCAGTCCCCCCTCGTCGAGTTTCTGGCTGGTGGTAGTGGTTACCACGCGAAATATTCCACCAGAATATTTCCTATGGGATTTTCCCATTCATTTTAAACGCACCACTTTTTTGGTGCAATGTTAAAGATACCGCCGGGTTATTTATTTAATATTTATTCCCCGGTTGGTTCTTTTTGCCAGGACTCGGTTTTAAAATGGCGTTTGTGTTCGCCTCTGTAACTCCAACCCAAGTCCAACCCTTTGTTCCACTTTTGGCGGGCTTCTGCACAGAAGCCTCCAAAAGTGGTGCCACTCTGTCTGGGTCTACAGGATGTGTGGGAGGGGGGTTTAGGCACACTGGAATGAGTTGCCTCGGCAACTCAAGTCACACTCTTGTGTGATTGGCCCAGTGGTGAGCCGCCCGGCTCACCACTTAGCATGTTTGAGTGACAGCTAGGACTGATGAATGGGGGTTTTCTGCATAAAAGCAGGGCTTTGGGGACTGGAACTTCAGAAGTCGCCACAGGACCAAAGAATCCGAAGAGGGAGAAGCTGAGCCGACCTGCAACGACGACACCACCGGTGGAGCCCTGCTGAACCGCCTCACCACTTCCCGACGACAGAGAAGATCTTCATCCCGGAGAGTCTTCTTCCTTTGAACTGGTGGGGATAACCAGTTCGCCCTCTTTTCGCCTTCCTGACCGTCTCGTGGTCGAATCGCCCATGCCAAGCACCCCGGCGGCCGGATAGCCACGCTTCACCACTACCGCGAATAAAAGGGTAGAACCTTTTGGCTGGTTTCTTCCCTGGCAGTGCAACGACCTCCAGCTTTCCTCCAAGTCGAGATCTTCTCTTCCCCTGGACGAAGCACCGAGTTGCACCCACTGCCAGGAACAACTGCCCCCCCTGGAGCTTTCTCACCATTTCAGGTACCGTGTCCCGCCTGGTCTCCCTTGCAACAGACTGTTCAAGGTGTCCCGTAAATCCTTGACTCTCTATCCTGGGGTGACCTGGGACCTGTTAACTAACTTTCTCTGAACTGATCCAACACTTTTTGAACTTTCTGCGAAGACTTTTAAAGTATAATTCAACCGTGTGATCTTGGACACATTCCGCCTTGCTCTCTCCCAGAGTGGGCCTGGCCTATGAACTTTCTTGCTCTACAGTAGACTCTGCCTTTCTTGACTTGCTGTGGTTCTTTTAAAAGTGTTGGTATTGTGTGCTTTCCTAATTCTGCCTTTTCCCTCCCTTTTTAACTAACTTATTGGAGTGCCATCTTAGGTTAAGCGCTCACCTCTGTCTGCAAATAAGTGGTGTTTTAACTAAGACTTGTTCAATAAGTAATCAGGGATGTATATATATATTGATAGTGACTGTGTTTGAACTTGCTTGCCATATAAGTGTTAATGTATTTTACAAGTGTGTTTTTAAATAAATAATTATATACTTTTATATCAAAGCTCTGGTCAGTGTTTGCTTGTACTACTGTATCTTTGAACCTATTTTGTATACTCTATATACTGTCTAACTCTTCTTGAGAGAAGTCTGACTGCTCTGCCACAGCTACCAGGTAAATCTGGGTGGTACAGACTGCTACCAATTGGGTTTACTGCCAACATCTGTAGACTTAAACTTTTTGCAGTGGTCCCTAAGGGAACTGCACAGGTTTCTGCCTAACATTAGTCAATGTAGAACACAACACCATTCCAATATTGATGAATAACAGCGACCCAACGAGCATCATTCTGGGCGCAGGCACCATTATTGGAAGGGCGGTTGATGACTGACATATTTCCATGGATCTAGGAAACGAACTGATAGGACCAATCCCCAATGACTGCTTTGACAATGACAGTGACAGTGACATACCACCAGACAGGATCTTCACCCGGCAAGGGGGAATTTCCTAGTGTATTCTTCCTGCCCTTATGGGGGAGCAGGTGACCTGTGACATCAGGCAGGATGAGGTGATATTCCAGGTCCATAATACAATGACTGGCTCTCCTACCTGAAACCCTCTGTCCAGGTCAATACTCTAACCAGAGACCTCTCCACCCAGCTGGAGGAGGCCACTGAAATAGCAAAACCCTAAGTCTTTCCAGGATTCAGGCAAATGGTCGAAGAGTGGGTCAACCTCGCTGATGCCTGTGAGACTGAGCAGCAAAGGCAAAAGTTGAAACAGGTGTTAGATTTTCAAGATCGCTTTTCTGTGGAATCACCGAGATCCATGCTACAACAATTCCCGCGGACCCTGGAATGACTCATGTGTTTGTGAAGCAATATCGCTTGCCTCTCACATCCATGGAGTCCCTGACAGAAATAATCAAAAATCTAGAGTCCCGTGGGATAATTTGTCTAGTCCACAGCACCTTTAATAATCCAGTGCTGGGGATTTTAAAACCAAATGGCCAATGGAGACTCTGCGCAGACCTTAGGGAGCTGAACAAACAGGTCCACATGCCCCAATGGCTTCTCCCCTACACTGACCAAGGGCTGGCCCAGATCCATGGGTCAAAGGTGTACACTGCCACTGACCTGACAAATGGGTACTGGACCATGCCCGTCTGTAGGGAGGATCAATACAAGCTGGCCTTTACCTCCGAGGGGCAGCAGTACACGTGGACCTGGACTCCCTTCGGATACATAAACTCCGGCAACAAATTCAACATCTTCTTACATAAGGCCATGCCTGACTTGGGTGAAAGGGGTAACCTGGCCTATGTGGAGGATGTCTTGATAAAAAGCTCAACTGTGGAGGAACACATAGCGGAAATCCATTATGTTCAGACCCAGTTGAGGGTTGCCAGAGCAAAACTGTCCTTCCAAAAGGCACAGTGGTGCAGGACCCGTGTCAACTTCTTGGGACATGAAAAAACTCCTGATGGTCTCTGTCCCCAGGAGAAGAAAGTGGAAGCACTCCTAAAACTAAAAGACCCCACAACTCTGTGTGAGCTAAGACGCCTCCTTGGACTGACTAATTCCAGTAGGAAGTTCATTGAGGATTAGGCCGATTTCACAAGACCCATGATCCATCTGTTGAAGGGGGAGGGGGAGGTCAAGTGGGAGTGGGGTCCAGAACAAGTCGAGGCAGTAAAGCAACTCAAAAGAAGTCTCTCACAAGCGCCTTGTCTAGTTTACCTTGTCAAAAACAAGGAGTTCTTCTTGGAGACAGGGTTCTCGAATACATGCTTGACAGAAGTATTCTATCAAAAGCATGACAAGGTCAATAATCTCCTATGTAAGCAAGACTTTATCCTCGGTGGATTGTGAGAAGGCACTCCTGGCAACGGTGTGGGCATTGAAAAATGAATGCCCGTTCATCCAGGGGGAACACATCGAAGTGGAGACTCCACGCCAGCCTTTGCAAAACTTCAGTGACAGAATCCGGGCTGGAAATTTGAGAAATTCCAGAATTACTTCCTGGATTCTGTCAATGCAAGGCTTTCCTGTGGAGGTCAGATATGGCCAAAACAAGAAGAGTCCCCTCGAGCAAGGTATGGCTGACTTACATGATTGTGCCAGAGAAAACGGTTTTGCGGACGAAAGTCTCAAAAGCCAGGACAACATGGAGGCGCGCCTGAATTCCCCGCATAAAGTCTATGAAGAAGAGAAGTGCCAGGGGATGTCAACAGTATATGTGGACGGGTGCTCCTACCATGTAGACAACAACGGGGCGAAAGAACTAGGGATTGGCGTTGGGAATGCCTGGGTGAATGATGCCGTGGAACCCTCCGCTGGGTACAAAAATCGGTCCCGCAGTAGTCAGGTGGCGGAGTTGATGGCAGTTCATCAGGCCATCCTCACTGCCGTCAACACCAACTCCACAAACTGGTCATAATCATTGATTCAGATTATGTCCGGAACGGGTTCGTGGAGCACCTGGTTAATTGGAAAACCAGAGGCATGCTGTGTGCTAATAACAAACCACTTAAACGTAGCAAGCTAATACAAAATATTGACGATTTGGTCACCTCTAATGGGGTGACCATCTATTGGAAAAAGATCAAGGGTCATTCCAGAATAGAGGGGCCAGACAAAACTGGAAATTACTTAGCTGATCAGCTGGCCAAAACCAGAGCCATCCAGGGGAATCTCCTTGAGATCGAGTCCCTGTTGGGGGAAATCCAGGTCACTGCTGTCACTAGGTCTCAGACAAATGCTCACAATGAACTCAACTGCCGAGCAGAGCAAGGAGACCCCAGATGCTGATCTAATCATGGCACAAAAAGGATCCAATTATTGGGAAATTTTATCAACACATTGAGGACCCTGAGAACTTTCCTCTGACGGATACCGATTACATAGGGAAAGAGGACCTCAGGGTGTTGATGAAATGTCCCAAAATGTTCCGAATCAAGATGGTTTGTTGGTAAGGCGATCCATCTCTGGTTGTAACCAGTGGGTGGTACCTACCTCATTCCAAAGCCTGATGCTAAGTCACGCCCATGACGTGGCCACAGCCGGTCATCGGGGGTTCCACACCACTCTAGAAATCTTGCGTGAGGTTGCATAATGGCCACACATGGGGCAGGACCTCGACCAATATTTGAAGGGGTGTACTGTGTGTGCACAATTTCAGCCAACTTCACTCACACACCGAGCTCACCTCCAGAAGATGGGGATGACACTGCCTTGGTCAGATTTACAAGTAGATGTCATTGAGCCCGTGATTCGCTCCTCTAGAGGGAACAAGTACATGTTAACAGTAACATGCTTGTTTACCAAATGAGTGGAATGTCTCCCGGCCCCAAATTGCAAGGCAGAAACAGCAGCTGCCCTGATGATCAACCACATCGTCTCACGTTTGGCCTTCCGCCAAGGATTGAGTCAAATTGAGGAAGTCACTTCACCAGCAAAGTGATGACAAAGATGTGGGAGATACTTGGGGTAAAAAGGAAACTTCGCATTGCACACCGACAGTCCTCTAGTGGGGGAGTTGAGAGGTACAATAAAACAATTGTGAGCATTCTAAAAAAATATGTGGCAAGTTGGGACATCCGATTACCGCTTGTCCTGATGGCCATCAGATCTACACCGTCTTCTGCGACAAAGATGTCTCCATTTGAGCTAATGATTGGACAAAGGATGGTGCTACCTCAGCATCTGCTCTATAGAACACAAGAGCAGATACTGATAAAAGTCTCCACAACTCATGAGAATGTTGAGAATCTAAGAAAACACCTTCAACATGCTTTTGCGTACGCTCAGAGGAATCTGGAAAAATCTGCAGAGGGGATGAAGACTCAATATGACTTAAAAACAGCCAAAAAGGAATACCAAGTAGGAGACAGGGTCTACTTGTACAATTTCCAAAGGAACCAGACCAAGGAGCAGACATTTCTCCCTAGCTGGTGCGGTCCTTTTGAAATTTTAGATAAAATTTCACCTGTCTCCTACAGAATCCGCATCCCCAAAAGAGAGTTGGCAGAAGAGAAATGGGTCCATATTAATCCGGGAGTTGTTAGCCCAGACACACTTTGCAGCTGATTGAGGAGCAAAGATAAAGTCAAATCGAGGAGACATCTGGAGAATGAGAACAAGAAAAAGAAGAACCAGAAGGGAACAGGTAGGTTCATAGGTAGATCTATCTAACAGGGAGTCATTTTTTTTCATTGTCAGTGCAAAAGGATATCACCAAAAGCCCTAGTAAAAATATCAATAGTTATCTTTGTCTTGTAAGGAATTATTTGTTGTTATTGTCCGAGTGCTTGAATGACCATAAGGTATATGTGTCCCACTGCTGTCAACCTTCCGGGAAGACAGTCGGTGGGAAAATGTTGTAACCTGTCTTTATTCATCCATTCGATTAGTACCGATTCTGCACCCGATTACCAAGGAGGACTTCCCCGGGGACCCGGAAAAGAAACCCTGAAGGAAAATCTGTGGATGTCGCTCCACACTCCAAAGAAAGACAACGGGAGGATTATGGCATACGCTCTCTGATGGAAGGACTCCACTTGATGAACCCCACTTTGCCTTACTCTCCCTCAGCAATAAGTATCGGGAGAGTGGCAGGGGGAATTTGTGGGGTACATTTACCCACCCAGCAGAATTCCCCTCCATCACCAATCTACACTTCAGCAGTTACCAGCAGAATGGTAGCGCTGGCTCCTTTGAGCACCATTCCCTTGCATCAAAACTGCGTTTGCTGCTACAAAAATGATGGCTGTGCTGTCTTTGCAAAGCACCTTTTGGGCAAGGGGGAGCAGGAAACACACCAGAAAGGCTTCCAGGGTGCTTCCTTATGCGCAACAAAGAAGAGAATTGAAAAGCAGCGCTCCTTGGCTGCCTGCTCAAAATTTCCAAATGAAAAAGGAAATATTTTACATTCAAAGGATGGAGCCTGATGCCCTTTTTCATCTGTTCGACAATACATAGTTCTGATTCAGTGAGACCCTGCTATGACCAGCGATATTCAGGTTGTGCTCCAGCAAAAGAATGCATTTCACACGGATAACAGGCTGTGTCAGACAAAATCTGTGAAATCACAAACAACTTTACTCCCAGCCATTCGTGAAAAAGGCTTAACGTTGCAACAAAATATCACAGCTGAACTCCTGTGCCTATGTCAGTATCAGTGGACCTTTGCCTTGAAAGGATTGCTATGTAAGAGAAACTGACTTGGGCTGTAAAGAATGTTTAGAATCGAGATGGAAGAGAAAACTGCATTGGGAGGTGACAGAAAAAGGAAAATTCTCCACGTGTAAAAAGGGTTGCTTTTGCAAACAAGAAAAATGTCCCTTTTAAAAGTGTAATGTTGAAAAAGGCCCTGTCCTTGCCTAGAAATGTAAGGGAGGTTTTTATTGAAAACATATATGGGATGTTTTATTTCAACAGACTTAAGTCAATAAATAAGTGCATTCACTGTGGAAGCCACAGAACAGGTTTTCCTGCTTGGCTTCAAAGGACATTTGCTTGCTGGGAACAGGTTTTGCCTTCCCCCAAGGGGACCAGCCCCTTTGAAACTATGAATGGACCAAGAGGAAGCATCTCACACGCTCATCAGACTTTGTGACTGGGCTTGAGCCTGTTACAATAGATTCCATGACACTTGTGTGAAATTACAAGTAACACCTCCCCTCAACTTCAACTGGGGGGCTTCACACCAACTCCAGAGTAGCCTTGGAGATTATGCCCTTATTTGGGAGACAATGCTGACCATCTGGCTCAAAAGACTATTTTAATAAATAAACGTTAAGACTGTTATTTCTGCTATTGGACAACGCAGTAATGCAAGAGTTTTACAGTTTAAATGCAATTTTTGTGGCTTTAAATTAAGAGGTGGTAGCTTTCACTAGCATGAAACAATGTCGTACAAACCTGGGAGATGGACTGCCATGCTCTGTGTGGAATATGTCATTTGCAAAAGTGCCACAACTGTGAAAATGTGTGATTTATGGCATAACTGATTTTTGTCAAAAATGACTGGGGGATGGCTCGGTACCTCATAAAAACACACCCCATAAAACTCAGTCCTCTCCTCCAGCCCAATCTGCTTTCAGGGAGGAGGCGACAGGACATAGATAGGCTGACCTATCCAATTCTTAGGGGTAGGTCTAGCTTAGTTCTGCCCCACAGTAAATCCTGTGATGTCACCCGCCTTAAAAAAGGGGGAAGCTCACAGAGACAAAGGACACACACTCTTCTGAATTTTCCAGCTGCTGCGTATCCAGACATTTCATATTCATCCTGCAGATTCCAGATCCACTGCCAGGCCAGAGCATAGCTGACCCTGTCTAGGCAGAACCACCCTTCAGAACTAAACCCCATACCAAAATCCCACTAACTCAGGGAGAAAGGGGGAAAAGCTGTGGTACCCTTTTGAAGAGTATCCTGTGACCAGACCAGCTTTTTGCCCCAATACCTGCATGCCGCTGAGCCGTGACCATACAGGACCAGCTGTTTTCTGATAGGAGAGTCCCGCCATGGTGCCGTGACCAGATCCTTTTAGTCCAGAAGCCCGGTTGGCTGTCCCGCATCCCAAACTCCAGCGCCGATTGTATCTCCCCATCTCATAACACCACATAGCCTACCCTATTTGATACCTTGTCTTGGTTCCACCTTCTAAGTAATCCCATCCATACGCTGATAACTTGTTTGTCTGAATCCTCTGTGTATCCCGTTTCTTAATTTCATGTGTTGGCGCCATTCTTTCCCATCCCTTCAGTCCATTGCATAAATCCTTAGTCATATTTGGAGTAAACTAATTAATTTCCACGTAGAGACACGCGGCGTGAAAGGGGTTAAGAAAGCCGTTTAACCTGTTTCATGGGCAGCGTCATCTTCTTGATTATCTAGTTACAAAGATATAGTTGTAGTAGCTCTTGTCCTTGCTTTCCAAACCAATCTTCTCTGTCAACTGCTTTTATTTTCCCAAAACCAAATTTCCTTTCACATTGAAAATCTCATCCAGCTATTCAGCTAGAGTCTCTCTTTCACATTCCTATTATCCCTGTGATGTGCATCTATCACCCAACCTAAAAACCACATTCCGATTCTGTCAATTTCACCCTTTTTTTCCCAAACCGTTTTGACATTTAAAACTGTAAAAAGAGGAAAAAATCCAACTTTCCAACGTGTGATTTTGGCTGCATTGCGTTCTTACTTTCAAGTTGATTTTTGAACTGTATGCCCTATGTTGATACCTTTCCTTGCAGTTGCTAGTGTTCTTACATCACTGATACTGTATCACTCATATTTACCTCATTTATTCAACTGCACATGTAAATTTATTATTTACCAATTCCAAGTGTCATTTATGCAATTGCAAAGGTTTTCAAACCCGATTTTGCCTCACATTTCGTTTGGGAAGGTTGGATTTTAATTCTGTTTGCTTCCTAGTGTCCCCGATTCCTTGCTGCTCCTTTCTATCCACTCAAAACTCAATTAATTGGGGTTTGGCGGAGCATTGTATGAGGAAATCTTAACTCGGGTGCTATCTACCCAAACAGTACAATTGCTCCTATTCATCTGTGCTTTGGATATGTTCTAGTAGAAGGTCAACCAAGTGCATTGCATCAGTTTACATTGTAATTATCACCCCATTGGTGATTGCTGCCCAATATTAAAATTGTGGGATTTTATTTGAATTGAAAATAAATAAATATTGTATTCCCATCAACCGGCCTGGTTCATGGTCCACTGTGACCCAGGGTATTTGTAAAAGGGCGTGTGAGACAGGTTGGGTGCCAGCTCAATCGGAATTCTAGGAAATAAAGAAAAAGTATTCTAAATGAGCACTACATCCTAGGCTAAGGGCAAGAGTCCTGGTCTTGAGTGTGATGCCCGATTAGAATCCTTGTCACTTAACTTTCGTGCACCCTTGCACCTGTCCTTTTCCTCATTGTGCCTCTTGCACACTTATTACGGCACACATCCCAAGGCAATGAGCACTTTTCCGTAGACAGACAGCAGGACACAGGCTGCCTCGCTCCGGTTCCCTGCAGACACTGCTCCCTAGCCACGCTGCAGCCCCTCACAAACACTGGGCCAGCGTTTTGGCACGCCACTCTCTTCCGGATCCTCCAGGATTCTCTCCCTGAGGCTCCCTGCTACATGGCTTCTCGGCTCCGGTCAGGATTCACAGCTCACTCTTTTGATTGTGCAAAACCATACCTTTCATACTTAAAACTGGAGTCAAGTGGAGCAGTCCGTGTTAAATGCCTGCCCCTGCCTGACTATTAATGAGACAACCCAATGGCAGTAAGTGGCAGTATTCCTTCTGTTTTGCAAGGTGTTTCTTGCAGGTAATCCTCACTACTGTCAGATGCCTCTGGGAAAGGGGATATGGAATGGGATTGAAAATATACCATGAAGACTGAGGATGAGGTTTCTGATGGAAAATGGGGAGAAGCGGAATACCATGTCTCGCCCTCGAGTATTCGCCTCCCAATCTCCCTGTGACCCTCACTCAAGTGATCCTCCTCGCTTGTCCACCCCCAGGGTCGGGATCCAAAAGCAAAGGCCCTTCCCATACCACCTGAATGGAGGATCCCGGGGAAGTAGGTGCCATAACACGGTCAGGTTTCTCACATATCCTAAAATGTTCAATTGGTTATCCTGAGTCTTCTCTTGATTAATAACACTTTGGAATTTAACAAGATCAACGCTAGTAGATATACATACACATACATATACACACACCATACTTAAGGGTAACAACAATTATGCCAAGTTCTCCTTCCACCTCTCTTTTCCATTTTATTGTTATGCACATGAGACACTCCCATATATTTTACACAAATTGTCTCAAATGGATAAACCTGAACTCGCTTTCATTTTAATATTCCCATTCCTTAGATTGCACACTACCAAATGTAGAGGCTGACCAGTTATATAGAGAGGGTTTATCAGTAATTTACTTTTCACCTTATTTATATTTGTGTCCTAGTCACGCTCTACCAAAAACAAACATTACAAATGTATTTTATTTCCTCTTTAAAGAAGTATCCTTCTTCAATGAAAGGAACTTGCACTAATTACAGTATGAACTGGTGCCAAGCAGTCTATCATCTAAATATCTCAAAACACTAACGTTTTACCATAATTACTGCATCATAATAGATCCAAAGACCAGTTTAAAATATTAAATAGCACTAAGGGTTTAAACATCACATATACATCACATATACAGACCAATCATAAAATTACAAAGTCATTCCAATACAAATCAAGTGTAGGCCAGCAGCAGACATACATTGACTCATACATGTATATATAGCAAGGAAAGTTACAGCGGAAAAATATTATACTCCAGGACTTCTCCCCAGAAGCATGATCATCGAACATACGCACCTCGTTGGACTCCAGGATTTTGATTTTCCTCACACCCTTGGTTCCCCAAATCCCTAGGGTAGTTATAATCCAGACCAGAAACCAGAAACACACAGTTCACCAATTAAACTCTGTGCAAAGCTTTCCTTGTGCCTGCAATCATCCAAACCCATAGGATTATGACATTCCAGGCACACTCCACCATTAGGCAATATAGACCAGTTTTGCTACCAAAGGATTCTTCATCTCAACCTTCAGTTGGGCTCCAAGTCAGCAAATTCGACCCCATGTCACCCAAAATGCACAACAGTAATTTGTACAGCTAAACAGTACTGCATGGTCTCAGGATTAGCTACCACTAATACTTAGGACTTCTATAAACAGTGCTGCCAAAGGGCTCCAAATCAGTATGCACAAAATGTATAGGTATTACAGAGAGTCTGGATATCTACTGTCATTAGCAATGGAACCTACTAGGAAAATCACAGAAGTTGCCAGACCTAACCTTTAGTTGGGTCCCTCAGTTGTACAAAAGGTGTGAAACATTTACAAACTGGCAAGACAGATTGTACTGCTGAGGCACTGAAAATCACTAATTATTAACGCCAAAGGCTTTAAATAAACCACATAGCACCACAGTGCAAATCAAAAGAGACACCAATTTGCCACATCAAACCTAATCCCTGCATGATGGAAAACAAAAAGTCAATGGGTATAGAGGAAACGTTTAAAACTTCATTAATTGTAATCTTTTGATGGACAAAAATACCTTCTACTTCCAAGTGGTGTCTAGTAAATCACAAATCAAAGGTCTTACAATTCTCACTTCCACGAACCATCCAAAGCTCAAAGCATCAGAGCTAACACAAACACCACTGGCACAGTCACCACAGTGTGCTGTTGACTGCCCTTCCTAGGACCACTCCACTAAAGGTGACCGAGATCCTACTGTTCCAGCGTTTACATCCCAGCATCTGCATCCCAGCATCTGCTACCAATGCTGTTGCTTACCCTTCAACATGCTTTGCGCTGGACTGGGAGTTTTGCCTCCTCAGACCTGCTCCATCAAGGGCAACCAAAGTCCAAGTGCTCCTATGTTTGCCTCCCAGAATATGCAGCCAAAGCCACAGACTGCCCTTTAACGCTGTGACAGAACGCCAGCTGGTGAGTTTTTGAAAACCCTAGCTCGTTTTATTTTTATTAAAAAGGGGAGTCTTCTAGCACCATGCCAAAAGCATAGTGTATACATATGCCGTTGCTGCACCAGTCTCCCGACTACTGCAGCATCTGAACTTCAGTGTCATAGGGCAGGTTCAAAGTTCACATGTGCATTCTTGACAGCTGCTTTAACCCAAAGTCACTGCAGGCAGAGGCTACAATTTAGTTTCTGCGCTTCCGTTCCAAAAAGTGATAACGGTTACCTTATCCGTCTGGTGGCAGGTCTAGGTCTAAAAATAAGCCATATTAGTTCATGATGTGGTGACTGATACGAGCACACAGTAATTGAAACCACATCAATCTGATATTCTACAAGTGTAACTCTGTGAACCCAGATCAGCTACGTTAGGGTAATGAATGTGCACGCATGGCAGCCTGGCAGCACTGCTCCCACTGAGAAAATAGCATGGATGCAGTCTTCCTTTGAATTCTGCCAGGTGGGTGTTGGCAGGTAACACCTCCACCTTCAGACATAGGAGCTCTCACCAGAAGATATCCAGGGAACAATGCTTTCAAAGGGGCACACACATTAAACAAATGTCAGCCTTACACGAAGGGGTTGCACTCCAAAGTTCCTATGAAGTGCAGGCTTGGGAAGGGTGCAGAGTTAAGGTTGCCAGAGAGAATAAAGTGGACCTGAGAAAAGGTTCCACCATCTTGTTGTAGGGCTCCGTTTCCTTCCTTCCTGTCCCACTCGTTTCCTGTGGAACAAGGCACTTTGGGTATGATGCAAGAAGGCAAGTTCCACTTGTTACTTGTTACAGTGAAAGGGATTCGACCCCATACAGCACGCTTGCTTCCGTCTAATCTCCTGTGACTTTTATTTAGCTCCACCAATCCCTCTTTGATGCTTTCATGGACACCAATAAGAAAGCATCTCTGGATCCTTGTTGGGCGTGCAGCCCATTCTAAGGTCGTCTACCAAAGCGATGAAGATAGGTGTATCTAAGGCAGATAAATGCTCAGTGCCCTAACCAACTCTAAGGAACATTGGGGGTGAACTGCTGTGGAACAAAGCCTGACACGCTGCCAGTCGCAAAGGAAGCAGACTTCTTACTGGAGGTGAAAGAGCCCCTGCAGATGCCAGCCTAACTCCACAGACCAGGAAGAGCAGAGTAAGAAGAAATGTGCTTGTCCTGGAGCCCATGGAGCGGGGCCCCCAGTAACCAAGGGCAGCTGGAATCCTGTTCACATACCTTCAAACCTTGTTCAACCCCCTTTAAGATGGCAGGACCCGTAGTGCTGCTTTTCGCACTCCACTACTTTCAACTGCTTGCTGGAATCTTTGAGCCAGGTCAAAGCTGCATCGTACCATAAGTGCTCATCGCAACCTCGATTTGAACACTGGCTCACTGCTGCGTAAGCCTTCCACTCGCCGCTTCTTCAAGCACCACTTTGAACCAACAGGACCTTACCTTGACTCGAACCTCCCGATGAAAGCCATTGAATCAAAGATCGACTCAATCCAGCAGTAACATCACCTGGAACTTGACCGTCAGCCAGAGCCTTTTGGACCTTTAGAACCGCATTGCTTCAAACGCTCCATCGAACGGCACATAGCTTTGTCTCAAATCTGACTCGACGCATGGATCCAAGCAACTCGACACATCTTGAGCCCCGTTCAACTGCATGGACTGCGCTGAGGAGCCCAGTTCAGTGCTGTGTAAACACCCAAGGTCAAGAACAAGGTAATGTTGAGAGACCATGCCTCTCTGGTCTATTTTCTGGGCCCATAGTGACTTTGAAGCTGCTTATGCACCTTTTCTTGAAAATATCATATCCTTTAAAGTGACACTGCTTTAATTGCTTGACTGATCACCGATCTCAAGTACCCACAGTGATATTGTCTAAAAGTACAGCATAGTCTATGTTCTTATACAGGGGTTGGGTTTTGCTTGTATTTTCTGGTTACTTATTTGCATTTTTGATTGTTTAATAAAGTATATATATATATATTGTTATAGAACCTTGACTCAACAATCTTATTCTTATTTGAGAGTCTTTGCACTTTCGCGGTTTGGATTGCTACCGACATAACTTCACACCCGTCCTGAGTGTATAGCCTGCCCTCGGTTCACATTACCATATAAGGTGGAAACCTAAGTTGTGCAGAATGGTATTTAAATCCGCGCTGGTTGATGGTTTTCATACCGGAGGATGTAATTTTTTTACTATTTTCATGAATTCTCCTAAAACTGGAGCCTTGTGTTGTGTGAGCGGACAAGCCGCTAATGCGAATACTTGACCTATTAATGAATTGTAGGCTTGTCCACTATCTAGCAAGAATGACAGATATTTGCAGCAGAGGAATGATGTTCAGCCAATCTGGTGGCTGAAAACTTGGGCGAGAACACACAGTGCACTGCCCGCATTTCTCCAGCCAGATCAAGACCTTTTAATGAATAGTAAAAGGTGAATGCCCCCCCCGAGGGCATTCACCGACAGCGCTTTGAGGCCATACCAATGGGATGCAGGTGCTATACAAATGACAAATTATATTACATCCTTCCCAGCTAAGAAGCTACATATGCAATACTGCCACCATACTTCACAGGTCATCTGAACCAAATTCCTCTACAAAAGAATTGAGGCTGGAAGGTAATCAACCGACCGAGTTAAGCAGCCCCTCTATAGGATACCTTTTGACAGTAGTTGAAGAGTTCATTTATTATGGACCAAACCAAAATAGGTCTTCAAAGCCAACTAGTGACCCTCTCATCCTACATGAAAAACAATAACCTGGAAATTAACAAACAAAAAACTAAAATTCTTCTTTTCTCCAAATCGACACACGATCGTAAAGTCCCTCCGGCCTGATTCCTGGAAGACACCAAACTGGAAGTGGTTAAAGAATAGAAATACCTCAGGGTTTGGATCGATAACTCCCTGAAAGAAAATACCGTCCAGAAGTCCCTATGGGACAAAACAAGAAATTTGACAGCACAACTAAAAGCTGTGGCCAAAAAATTTTGAAAGTTTTTTGTGGACCCCAGCCTTGCAATTCTACAAATCCAAAGTTGTGCCAGCCTTAACATAATGAATGAGCGCAAACCTAACTCTTCCTCCAGAACTCTGGACCAAGCTTGAAGGTTTTTAGTGGAAGGCGGTGTTGGGACTTCCAAAGTCAGCGCCCACGGCGGCAATTCGGCGTGATCTGGGCCTCGTGTCCCTTGCCTCAGTAGTTGACCAAAGTGCATTTCAATTGTACAGAAAAACTCTTTTGCCCAGCTCCCTCCCAGTCTTCCAGGTGGTAGCAGATGAAATAAAGAGAGGGGGTGCAAACCTCTCAACACCGGGGTAAAAAAATTACAAGGCAAACTGGAAGAGAGAGCTTGCACGGAAGAGCTCCTGATTACAAACCCGGGCAGAGTGAAGAAAAAAATAGAGCAGCAAGATTGGATCTCCACCAATGATAAGATCCTGACTTACAAATCACTCAAAGACCTGCCGCCCAGCCATAATAAACTGAAAACGCCTTTGAGATATTGGGAAAAATTCCCTGAGAAGGAACAGAGAAAAACTTTCATGAGAGCCCGGCTAAACATCCTCCATACCAGAGAAATTCTGGCTATCAGATCACAATCTTCAACAGCTACATGCCGCCTTTGTGAAAATCCCGAACAAACAGAAACAGTCAAACATCTTCTCATGACCTGTCCGGAAATGTCTAAGGAAAGAGAGGCGTACTTGACACCACTTATATCTCACAAGTCAGTGCTAAATGAAGAAACGGGTTGGAGTCGCCTAATCGCAGGTGACTCTGCCAGATGGCCTATGGCTGCAGCGAAACTTCTGGACATAGCACTGAAAATGGCAAACCCAGCAAATGTCAGCCCGAAATTGACCAATTTTTTTTTTTTTTTTTTTAAAAAGGACTCCACAAAAGAAAACGCAAACGAAAGTGGTGTCCTAAGTACCTTTATAAAACTACAAAATCAAGAACGGCAAAATAGTTTGTAAAAATCTTTTAATGATTAAATACAAAAAAAAATATAGGTTCCTAACCTTATCCCAAACAATAATGCTCCTGGGTCTATGTTGTTTCAAAAGAGTATGGGTCATGTCTTACAATGTAATCACATACATTTTATGCAAACAAAATAATTATTTTATACAAATCACTCCTTTTCATAGCATACTAAATGTAATTTATTATCTCATTTGATTTAATTTAAAAACGGTAAAACACATAGAAAACAGCCACAAAACTATATGATATGATAGGTTATTTATAACGTGCTTAATACCCAGAGGTTTCTAAGCACGGAGCCGGAGATCGAACCTGTGTGGTTCTGTGCAGTCTTGCTTCCAAGGCGAGCACGTTGCCGCCGAGCTATCCTCCCAAGATCAACATGTCTGGAATAGATAAAGTGCTTTGTGCTATACAGTACCATATGAAACAATTACACAACACTCATCATTCACTCTAAAACCTCAATTTCATCCTTTCATACATTTCAAACTTATTTTACCCAACATGTTTCATTTCCTTTAATCTATTGACAAACACAATCTGTGGGAATTTATTCAGGGGCTTGCTGTCTCCTGTGTCCGTTAACAATAATTGGAGTATACGTCTCAGTCTCGAGACCACCCTATGGTCTTCCACTCTATAGATTTTGGTGTCTTCAATACTAATAGACCCAATTTTCTCTCCTGAAACGACAGTCACATTGGTGCCTATTACCAAATGTTCGTATAGTTGTAAATACAGTATGTGAGTTGTTACTACTCAATTTCTAAAAGTTACGTATAATTTGTAACTGCAAAGTTCTGGACTTCTATAGTTGCTATTAACCTGATGTGTGTATACTTCTCAGCTTCCATTCTTCCCTGACAACCCCAGTATCGCTTAAGCGAGTCGATTTAACTGGTGGTGTAGTTTTGCTTAGGGCTGTCTACTCCCATTGGACATTCAGCTATTCTGACTGTTTCAGTCTTAGCAAGTCTTACACTCCGGTATTCAGCTACACTGGTTTAAGTATGTCTTATCTAGTGTGCTGCTGCACAAGTCTTGCTGATATAAAGCGGGACAGGAATTTGTGTTTTTATGGCTCTTGCGTTCTTACCTGGTTTTGTCTTGCACCCGGTCTACGCACTCCTCCTATTTTCGTTTGGAGTTAGCACTAGGGCTAGATTTAGAGAAAAGAAGAATTTTAGTTTTTTGTTTGTTAATTTCCAGGTTATTGTTTTTCATGTAGGATGAGAGGTTCACTAGTTGACTTTGAAGACCTATTTTGGTTTGGTCCATAATAAGTGAACTCTTCACTTATTATGGACCAGGAGCCATTAGCACGATAGCCTTTTGGTTGGCGCATGCACAGCTCACAATACTTAACCTACAATGGTGTAAGGACAGGTAACATGCAATGTTTCTTACCTAGTATAACTGCCACAGGTTCCTCCTATATTGCTGGGCCCCTGGTTATTCGTTTCGCAAGAGAATTGAAATATAGCAACCTTACATTGCACGTGGCCGTTCAGGTGAAATCAGTTACCTGAACCAACTGATGCATCATCACATTCCTTGTGTTCAGTTTGTGCTTACCTGATTTGTGCTACTTTGTCCTCTTATTTTCCCAGGGTCCATGGTTATTCATTCATAGGGGCTCTCCTGGGCGCAGCTGCTCACGCTCATGTAGTTTACTTCTGTTTGCGGTTCCCATTTGTACTGTGTGTGAATACTAGTTCCGCTTTCGTTTACCAGAGCATGGTAGTCCTACAACTATGTTTGTTGCCATCTTCGAATCTCGCATGGATTCCCTAAAGGATCGCTGTATCTAGGGCATTACCAGTCCTCTTTCTTTTTCTATCTTCGCCCTTCTTGAACATTCAGTCAGAATAGGGCTTTGAGTGTCCCAGCATCATATGGTGTGTGTCGGATTTTTGGCATCCCACAACGGATATGCCAATGCATACAAGTGAGTTACGTGGATCATACTGACCGCGTGTGTTGTAATTGTGGATCTTCACATTGAGTGCTTGTGGCATTTGTTAAAAACAAATCAAGTGTGTTCGGGGCGAATGTGTCTCGGCCAATTTTTATGTAATTGATCTAAAGATATACGTGCCCAGTGTGTATTCAGGTGCTTGCAGCTGTTGACAGTACCTCTTACAGGGTTATAGTTCCGTCCATTCAATTTTTTCATTGAGGCCTCTCTACGCTTTGGATAAGAAAACTAATTGTTTTTCTTTGGCTAGCAGTTTTCTTTTATCCATATTTGTATAATTTCCTGTTCAGTTGGAAGAGAACGGACCATTTAATTTCTTCTATTGTGTGCACAAATTGAATCCAGTGTGCTACTAGTGGTCCATTCTGTTCACGGTTCTTTAAACAACCGTTATGTTCGGTTATCCTTGTTTGAATTTTTCTCTCAGTTTTCCCTATGTAGAGTTTTTTGCACAGACACTAAATTCCAGATATATCCATTTTGGAGTTAAAATTAGTGAAACAAGTCCGTCTCCAACGTTTAGCCCAATGTTTACTTCATTACTCTTGGTTGTTTGGGAACAGCACAAGCATTTACTGCTCGGGAAGTGTCCCTCCATTGGTGGAATGCCCCATTTTTCAGTCAGTGTTATTTGTCTTTGTGGCCTCATACTTATATCATTTCGTGTTATTTGATCTTTAAGATTCTTACTTCTTTTGAATGCTACAATTGATTTGCTTAACTGACATGGATCTTTCTCCAAAATCTTCCAGTTCTTATTAATGATCTTTTTAATTGGATTAGAGAGATTACTAAATGTATTCACGAAAAAAAATGTTCATCCTCCTTTCTTGTAGCCCGAAATTCTTTATATTCTAATAGGGATTCTCAATTGTTATTGCTGGCTCTCTTCAAAGCCTTGGCTGTAAATTCTCTTGGGTTACCTCTATGATGTAGCCTGCCTCTTAGTTTGATAACTTCTTTCTTAAAGTCATGTCTCATAGTACTGTTCCTTTTGAGCCATAATAATTGTCCTAGTGGTAAATTGTCTCCAACGTGGCGTGGATGAAAACTACTGTAATGTAGTGCATTCGGATCGGTAGATTTGTGAAAAGGTTTACGAAAAGTACCTAACTTTCCTCCTTGACACCGATTGTAATGTCCACGAAGTTGAGCTCTTTCTTGCTTGGATTGTGAGTGAATTTCAAATATCCATCTTGTAGATTGATCCATTCACAAACATTTGTTGCCTCTATTTCATTAGCTTTCCACACAATCAGAATGTCGTCTATGTAACGTCTCCAAGTTTATTCCGAATGACTCCATATACAGGTTAGCAACACTCTTGGTGCTAAGATTGCTCCCATGGCCGTCCCATGTATCTGTCGGTAGAAAGCCCCATTGAAATGGGAATGGTTTTCAGTTAACGCCATTTCAGCACACCATAGGATGAAAGATGCCGGTGCCGTAGTTTTACTCTGGTCAAAAAGCAGTCTTTCTTCCAACATTTCCAGTGAAGCCCCTTGCGGGATACTCGTGTAAAGAGCTACCACGTCTAATCCTAGTAGCAGCTGTTCTTCCAGATTAAAACTTGTTGCCTCTATTTCTTTGCTAATCTATGTGGTGTCTTGCACATTTGAGGGCATTTTATGTACCTGTGGTTGGAGGAATGTATCTGCGAATCTTGACATGGGTTCTAGAATGGAGTTCACCCCAGATACAATCGTGCGACCTGGGGAATCTTTTAAGGACTTCTGGATCTTTGGGAGTGTGTAGAACTGTGGTATTTTTAGTTTATCCATTACCAAAAAGTCTGCTTCTTTCAAAGAGACCCAGCCCCTTTGTTTAGCCTTTTCCATCTTGTGTGTGATTATTTTTTGTAGTCTTTCAGTTGAGTCAATGGTCAGCTTTTGAACATCACTGTATTAAATAGCTGTTCAGACCAACACCATACTTTCTAAGTAAGGAAACATCCCCCTCAACAGTCCAGTTGAGTTAGATCTCCTCCCTCCCTTCTCATAACCATAAGCTCTAAATATAAATTAATTTACATTCAACATTGCAAAATGCCTGCTCCCAAATCAATTCATAAAATTCAAAGAACATCCAGAGAATCAAACATGAATCAAATCATGCCCCCCAGATGAAGCAGCTCTACTCCAATGAATACGCTCTATACTGCTTTGAGAAAGTGCTAACCTTGGTGAAACCACTCTCCCCACTAATGAGTTGTGCATACCAATATCACTTCTCACAGATCATTCACCTTTTCACTTTTTAATGTTAACTACTCCTCACCTCAAACATATTTCTCCCGGCTCTATCTTAATACACCAGATGTGGGGCAGACCTTGGTGCATTTTGAGAGCTAGCCTGCACATTCTGCTCATCGCTGCATGCAAGTTTAAGCTGTGAGTGATTAACATTGCACCATTTGTTCTCTAATATCATGAGAAAAGGATCTGCAACAGATGGTGTGCTCCGAGAGCCAGACAGTCAAAGGCGGACGCTCAGACCTCTTGAGCATTAGAGTGCAAAGATCCTGGAAGAGGTAGTCAGTCAAAATCTCGAAACCAAAATATCGAATACAAAAAGACCGAAAAAAAAAATATCGAAAAAAAAAATATCGAATTTTTTATTTATTTATTTATATATGTTTTTGGGGTCAGGTAAGTAAAAAAAAGGGGTAAAATAAAAAAAAAATGAAAAAAAGGGGGGTTGGGGGGGAACCCCCCCATTTAAAAAAAAAACACATTGAAAAAAAAATTCGATATTTTATTTTTCGGCCTTTTGTATTCGAGATTTTGGTTTTCGAGATTTTGGTTTTCGATATTATCACTATGAACCGATTCATTGTATGTCTTTGTATTCAATCGCTTCTACCTTTGTTCCTTTTCACCCGGTAGCAGTAACACTTCACCACTACTGACTGAACCTCACTTTCTTTATAGCCTGTAAAATCCCTTGCATTCCACTCTGAATAGTTCAGTGATGATGTATATGGTATGTTTTTCCTTTTCCTTTTGAGTCTCTCCTTCCTTCTCTAAGGATTCCAGAAAACAGATGCTGCAGAATCAGTCCTGAATGTTAAGGTCATTGGATCTTATTCACCATTCCTATCCCATGGATTTGCAGCCAGTCTCGCTTGTGCATCATTTTCAGAAGATGTGTGATAAGATATTTGTTTTCTAGGGCCTCAATCTTAGCCTCACAAATTGTTCACTCCACCGACCAATTCCAAAATCGAACCCTAATTATCTGTGTGCAGCGCCTTGATTTTTGCATATAGGTCTTGTTTTGTGACATCACTTGAACCCTCGGCTATTATATCCCCCTTGGCCACATTGCTTCTTTCCTAGCAGTCATTCCAAAAGCCAAGGGTTATCTGTGCAACTCCAATGTCTACAAACCCCAACTGCTTCAGGTTTTTTTTTTTTTTTACTGGTGGGGCTTCTCACCACTCCATAAATAACCAGCCTATCCGAGTGGACCAAAGATTGGGGAAATCACACTGCTATAATCACAGAAACACCACCTTACTAATTGACTGGGAAAATCCACACAGGTCAACTGAAATCCCACAAACAGCTTCCATTGACAGGAGACCACCAAAATACCTTTTTCCTGCCAGTCTCCGAAAACCACCACTTGCATCTCTTTGTCTCTGCCCAAAGGCCTCAGCTTACCCACTGCCCAGTGCCGCTGCTCAGGGTGTTCACCCACCCCTGCAATGCTCCGGAGAGCATTTTCTATGTACTGCCCGCAGGCCCTTCTCCTTCGCCCTTTGGGATTGAGGCATCAGCATGATCCACTGCAGACTGATTAGGCACCTCAGCTGTCTAGGAGGGGGCTGCATCTCTTGTCAGGCAACAGGATCTTGAAGGGCTCAGGAAAGGCGATGTATCAGGCTAACATCTTGCCTCTTACCCCAATAGCAGCCCCACTTTCTGAGAATTTTAATGTCAGAGGAAGTTGTTAGTATCCAAGACATAAAATGAGCAACAAATGAGCATGTTTGTGTTTTTCAGAGAAAAAATTATTCGTCACCTTCGTGTTTTAGCTGCAACAAGGGCACGCAATACCCCATAAATTAACATGATTAAAATAATTAAAGATTATTGCTAAATAGTTGTCAGTGCAAAGCTGTATGCAGTTAGTTATGGGATATGTTGTATAGGACAGTGTCCCTGTATGATTAATGCCTGCACCACTTCTTTTTATAAAAGAAGGCTAAGTTTAAAACTTCACATATCACCATTTTTCACAATGTTAGATTAAAGTAAAAGATGGAAATGTAAGGAGTATGATGTTTCAGCATGCAGGCTAACTGGCAAGTTCAGGTTAACTAAATGGGTACTGCTGCCACTGATAATTGTGTTTCAGATATTATTTTCTACCCAGACATAACTTAGGCTAAAAAGGTATCAAATGTATCAAATATTCATGGAATCCTTTTTACTTTGCTCGAGTGATAGTGTGCAAGGTAACATGAGAATTGTTTTTAATGAGAAACTCAAGATGTTTACCTGATGTGTGATTGCTGGTTTTTGCAAATATGTTTTCTGTGTCCTTTAAGGCACTAACAATAGATGTTTTTTCTTAGAGAAAGGGAACACATTTATTACCAACCCGTCTAAAAAGGCTGTCACCAAGATTTAATTACAAAACTTGTTTTCATTTTATAAAACTTCAACTAGTCTTTAGAAATCTAATCAGAAAATTCTGTTCTTTACCCTAAATACATTACCTTTAAGACTAAGAGTAAATATGTACCCATTTAGTTCATCCTGCCCCACAATTTGCTACTATTACCATTATACAATGATACAAACATCATGAACACACCCACATTGTTAATGTATGATAGTGCAAACACTTGCAGGCAGAGACACTTACAGCTTACATGATAAGAACACTCAAGTCACTATACACATCAGTAAAGGGATCCACATAGGCTTCCAGTTATAAGAACAAATATCTCAATTTTGACCAATGAACATCCAGAAGACTCCATAGTTGTACCCTTTACTTAACATTCACAAATCCTTTCATAAACCCATGGATAGACCTGTAGCATCACCAAATACTAGCAGTTTCGAATCTGCTGCTACCTATATTCCTCAAAGCCATGATTACCCATGATTACTTCTGATACAAATAACATTTCTGACAATAGACTTTAGACAAACAAAAAACATCCTGAGTTGTGGCCTCCACCTTTAATTATCACTAGAGACATTGTTACCATATACACCAACATATCTCATGTAAATTGCACAGTTACAGTATGGCAGGCATTAAACATCACTGCAGAACATTATACAATGCTGTGGACTATAGACCATCTTCCTAGCAATACTTTAGAAACAACAAAAATGATTAGCAGCAACTACAAGGTACTTCTCTGGTTGCCCAATTTGTACCAAAGTATGACAAAAATGTTTACAGAGAGGCTTGAAAACACATTTATCGTCCGTATGGCAAAATGGAAGACGGGCAATAGCCTTCGGCCGCACTACATTTATGATGATTTCATTAAATAGCAGAGCTATATTACCATCTTAGAAGACTTTCTGAAGAGAACAAAATACAATGTTACATGAAATTGTTTGGAAGCTTGTACATTAAAGGTTGTACACTTTGACACCTTATAGAAAAGTGAAAATGACCAACCCCATGTTGATAGGTACACACAACCTTCTGCCACAATTCCCTATTGATAGCATCATTTATGCACCCCATGAAAATTAATAGGAGTATTTCAACAATGTATGGGAGGCAAGCTCATCGTTTCTGATTAACAGCTTCTAATCACAATGTAGTCCAAAAAAATCAATGTCATCATGGAGGCTACAATGATGAAATACTAATGGGTGCTGCTGACAAGGTATACAAAGTATAGGTGGGCACCACGGTACTGTATACTGTAATCAGTTTCATCTGTTTGTTATTAGTTCAGAGTTACTTTGTCCTGGAGCTATCAGTCTGGAAAAGGTCCTTTGGCATCCGGACCACACAAACAAGAAAAAAAGGAAAAATAAGGTGTCTTCGCCTTATTTAAGACTGATGCTCACAGTTGGCCCTTTTCAGGGCTGCACAGGTAAATAGGATGCTTTTCAAAGTATTTTTCTTTTTCAAAAATACACAAAATCAGTAAAAAGTTTCACGAGGCAAATGTTTAATTCACATTTCTAATTTTCCCTGTCTCATATTTGACTCTTATATAGTGAGGCAACCAGTAAATACGTAGGTCAGTTTGTTCATAAGTACATGTGCCAATGCATTTCGGTCTATGACCATCTTCAGGGCTGTACTTTAGATCATATTCAATATTTCTAAACCATTGTAACAAGTAGGACAATACATCATATTACCATAAAAAATGTAAAACATACCGCAAGTAGATCCGGATGGTAGTAGTCAAAAAGGAGAAACAAGAAACACAAATAATGTCAGCCGCGCTATATAATGTAATAGACAAGTATTTCTGCCGTGTGAATCTGAACAATCTGTACCTTGTGTGCTGTTATCCTCACGGCTACGTGTACATAATTTTCGTTGTGTCCAACGTTCCTGTTAAACATGAGAAAAGACTGTCAAAGCCCTTCTATGTTGTGGGTGTCTCTTCTGTGCGGTGTGCATGGAGGTCTCTTACCTGCTTGCTCGTGCTCGTGTTCTGGACCAGGCGCATTCGCAGTGGAAGCGAAAGCAAAATGCGCGTGAGTGCAGATGCTATGCTACATTCCCATGGAAAGGGGGACGGGGCGACGGGCAGCAGCGCGAACGCTGCCGCACGTACGCCTCGGGCCCCACCTCTCCGTGAGCTCACAGAAGGGCGGGGTTGTCGCCATGGGAACACACAACGCTTTGGTAGCTACGTATGTGTGTGTGCGTAGAACTAATGAAATGGTAGTAATGAAGCATATAGTGGCAGTTTGAAAGCTACCGTCTTAAACAATCATGGGGTGAGTGGATGCGTAACGGGGGGGATAATGATGCTCATCAACAATGCCCTCTAACTCTTCAAAGTCAAAGGACCAACGTTCTCGCTATTATTTTCCTACAGTTCACATGGATACTGAAGCTATATATTCATAACTCGATTGGAAAATCTAAATAAGGATGAAAGAAGTCCCGCATTTCTTTGAATAAAACCTAAACACCACATTTGAATATCATAGAATCAACAATACATAATCAAAGTTCTGAATGTTCAGGTTTAGAAAATACTTCTCTCTGGATCAGAGGAAGCACATGTAGTTGATCTCCTCATTGATTCCTTTAGGTGTCAGAGAGCTCAGTCTGTCAATCCAAAACGTCTCACGTTGATCAAGTCTTTTTTGTAAATCTTCATGCTTCTCTCTTCTTTGGACTCTTTCTAAGATTACAAATTTAATTTGGGCCAAGCTGTGCTGTTTGTTCTGCCAATATCTGGCCACTGCTGAGCTCGTAGTCTTATTCCTGATACAGGATCTGTGCTCATTCCACCTTGCCTTTGCTGTGCGCTGTGCGCTGTGCTTGGCCCACATAATACAGACCACATGGGCATTTGATCCCATAAATAATCCCTGGAGTATCATAAATTGAATAACATCCAAGTTTAATCCTCTCTCCGGTGTAAGGATGGTTTACTGTTTCACCTTTCATAATGTAGCTACAATTGCTGCAATTCAGGCATGGGAATGTTCCTATGCGGTCTGCATTTCTCTTCTTCTGTGGTGGTCTGGTGTGGATTAATCTGTCTTTTAGGTTTGCACTTCGTTGGTAAGCAAACGTAGGAATTTCTTTGAACAAGTGCTCAGCCCTTTTGTCACATGTTACAGTGTTCCATTTTTTCTTGATAATTGCCTTAATTTGATTGCTCTGGCGTGAGTACTTGGATACAAAAACAAGTGGTGGGGTAGTGTCCTTCTTGGTGGTTCTCAGCTTGAGTATATCTCTGTTTTGTGTGGCTGTGCGTAATTCCGCAGATGTTACTTCTTCCTCTGAATATCCTTGTGCCAAGAATTTCTTGCCCATTTCTTTTACTCCTGCTTCATAGTTTCTTTGGTTGCTGAGTATTCTCTTCACTCTGAGCATTTGACTATAGGGTAGATTTTTAATCAGGCTAGGTTGATGAAAGCTTAGTCTTTGTAACATACTGTTTCTGTCTGTACTCTTCCGATAGATCGTCTTCTGGTATTCTGTTTCTGTGATTTTTGTGAGGGAGAATGCTCTCTTTAGGCTGAATTTCCTAACCTACTGAGTCCCCCAGCAGCTTTGCTGGATTTCTGGAGTTTGTTTTTTTCCTCCTGCCAAGAGTGAGACTCTTTCTCCCACTCTTGGACATGATTAATGGTATTCCTTTGATTGATAATGTGTTGTATGGGCTATGGGGTCCTTTACTCCATAGGGTCTCATGTGTTTTTCCTATGTGTGTTACACAGCACCCTCCGTGCAGTAACACAGGGGTGTCATAATGACACCCCACCATAGACTCCATACCCTGGGACTGACTACTCTCTCCCAGGGCATGTAAAGTCACCATTGGCTTTACTAGTCCCAAATTATTAACAGAAACCAGTACAAACCATCATATTGTGGACATACTGATCGGGGCAATTCGATTGCCCCAGGTTCTGTTAGTCGAGGGGCACGTCTCCATCCCCCCTGATCGAGTTTTGGCTGGTGGCAGTGGAAACTACTTTTTATATTCGACCGCAAATATTTTCCAAAGGAATTTTCCCATTGTTCGAGGCTACCAACTTTAATTATTTAATTCTCATAGCCTCGAACATACCGCCGGTTTATTTAATTATTATTAATTCTCCTGTCAATCTGTAAAAATGAATACCCTTCATTTGAATGATAGACGTAACTTGATGGCCGTGGGCCAACCGTCTTATGCACCGAATTGGAGAAATATGAACTGCTATGCTTGACCGACGAGCGACCATTTTAAATGTAGTAAGAATCGCCATTTTGCTTGTTAACCATTGCTCATTGCTTTTGTCTAAAAACTGCTTTGCAGCTTGCAATTCTTGCGGATTCTGCTTACTCTGCTCAACTGTTAACATTGTTGTCTGAATATGAAAGGACAAGGTCGCGGGACTGAAGAGTTTGCTGAAACTCCTCATGAGTAGCCCAGAGAGGAATGCCCACGCTCCCTCTCTGTAGCCTTGGGAGGAAGCTGCAGGGCATTTAATCACTTCACAGCTGCCAGCCAGTCTCGTACGATGGTAGAATATGTTAGAATAATACAGTTAAAGGCTTGAATTATGCTTCTCTTACGACCCCCCTCGCAAAACCCTTTAGAACGTGTCTGCTCCCAGGAAACGAATAGTACCTCATAGATAGCAAAGCTTGGAATGTGGCTCTTCCCCCGTGTACAGATTGCTTCCAAGAACAGAACCACTGTGTTCTAAAAGATGCCTCCGCACTTTCTAAATTGCACATTGTTACTAGAATAGACATCGAAAGCATTATAATCGTCATACTCGTCGGATATGTCCATCGTCATCCCGAGTTCAAAGGAACTTAATACAGAGGGGTGTTGAACATGACTTTGCTGATTGTATGATATGCATTTTGTATATATGTAACTGATGTACGTAATTCGCTTCTTGCATCCCTCGAGGTCTAGGAAACTCACGTCACGGGGCGTGAGATCAGAATTGCCCAATTGATACTATCGTGTATGGTCATTGCCTTGTTTCCATAGCACGAGGGACCCCTATGGGCCCCTTTCACTCCGGTTGGTATTTTTTGGCAAGACTCGATTCTAAAATGGCGTTTGTGTTCTCTTCTGTGACTCCAACCCAAGTCGAGCCCTTTGTTCCACTTTTTGGCAGACTTCTCCACAGAAGCCTCCAAAAGTGGTGCCACTCTGTCTGGGTACCACAGGGGGTGTGTGGGAGGGGGTTTAGGCACCGTGGATTGAGTTACCTTAGTAACTCAAGTCGCACTCTTGTGTGATTGGCCCAAGTGGTGAGCCGGCCGGCTCACCACTTGGCATGTTTGAGTGACAGCTAGGCTGAGTGAATGGGGGTTTTCTGCATAAAAGCAGGGCTTTGGGGACTGGAACTTCAGAAGTCACCACAGGACCTGAAAATCCAACGAGGGAGAAGCTGAGCTGACCTACCATGACGACACCACCGGTGGAGCCCTGCAGAACCGACTCACCACTTCCCAACGACAGAGAAGATCTCCCGGCTGGAGAGGCTTCTTCCCGACTGGTGGGCACAACCAGTTTACCTTTCTTTCTTCGCACCCCAGCCCGGTTTGTGATCGAACTGCCTGTGCCAAGCACCCCGGCAGCCGGATAGCCACTCACCACTGAACTGCGAATCACCGGACCGCTCCTTGTACCTGAGAAACTCCGCGGCTGGTTTCTTCCCTGGCAGTGCAACGGACTCCTGACTTCCTCCACAACAAGATCCTCTCTTCCCCCGGACGAAGCACCGACTTGCACCCGCTGCCAGGCCTCCCTTTCTAAAGATTACTACAAGGTAATAATAACCCCTTAACCTTCTGGATTGGGCTGGCCGCCTTGACCTTCTAACTGGTCCCTTTCTTTGGTCCAACTCATTTTTTAACCTCTACAAGACTTTTGTGCACTGCAACTGTGTGACCTTGGACACATTTCGTTCGGATCCTCTGTAGGTGGATCCGGCCTCTTGAACTCGAACTTCACGGTTTTACTTTGCATTCCTCTCTTGTTATGTTCTGATAAAAGTGTTGGGATCTGTTCAACTTGTTCTCTGCTTTTCTCTCCCTTTTTAAAACGAACTATTAGAGTGCCATCTATGTTAAGCACTTACCGCTGTCTGAAAATAAGTGGAGCTTTGCTTAAGACTTGTCTAATATTCTTTTTAAGGGAGTGTATATCTTTTAGTGACCCTGTTTTTGAATTGCTTACTATTAGTGCCTGTGTGTTTTTCTATATGTGGTTTTAAATAAATAATTATATCTCTTTTACACCAAGCCATGGTCAGTGTTTACTTGTTCTACTGTGTTCTCTTGACCTATCGTGAATACTCTGTATACTGCCTAACTCTTCTTGAGGGAAGTCTGACTGCTCAGCCACAGCTACCAAGTGAATCTGTGTGGTACAGACTGCTACCAAGTGGGTTTACTGCCAAACACCTGTAGTCCTAAATCTTTTGCAGTGGTCCCTGAGGGAACTGCACAGGTTTCTGCCTAACAATTTTTATCTCCACATCTAGGAAATGTATGGACTCACGTGAATATTCATATCTAAAAACTGTATACGTGGGTCTATGTTGTTAATATAGCCAAAGGAGTCGTGTTTCTGTGCTTCTACAAATACCAAAAATATCATCGATGTATCGAATCCAGATGATAAGGTCTTGGTCCCATAGATGATTCAGAAGGATATGTTCAATTTCAAATTTATGCATGAATGCATTCATATATGCAGGGGCCATGGTGGCCCCCATAGCTGTACCCGCAACTTGCAAGTAATATAAATTCTTGTACTGAAAATAGGAATTGTTACTGATGAATTCAAGAAGTGCCATGATAAATTATTTTTGCGCAGGTATTTCACCTTCCTCCAATAGTATCCATTCTACTGCTTCCCTACCTAAATCATGAGGAATAGACGTATAAAGGCTTTTGAGATCAACTGTGAAACAGATGCTGTTGATGTTAAATGGGACGGCTCTCAGATATTGTAGGAAATGTGTGGAATCTTTGATATAGGTGCTGATTTTTGGATAAGTGGTTGTAAAAAATAGTCAATATATTTGCCAAGTGGTTCCAGAATACTATTGATTCCTGCTACTATAGGTCTTCCCGGTGGTTTTTGCATGTCCTTATGTATCTTTGGAAGAGTGTAAAAGTGAGGTATCTTAGGATGTGTGTTCGTTATGAATTTCTTTGTATTGTGGTTGATCCATTTGAGTTCTTCTGCCTTTTCCAAAAGTTTCTCTAAGTTACATCGAATTTCTTCTGTGGGATCTGAGTTAAGTGGAGCATAGGTATTGATGTCACTAAGTCTTATGCACTCTTCTTCATAGTCGCTGGTGTTTAAAAGTACCAAGACTCCTCCTTTGTCAGCAGATGTTATCGTTATGGAGTCGTCTCCATATAGATTCCTAATCAGTTTGAGCTCATGAGGTTTCATATTATGATTCCTGGGGTGTTTGAATTTTGACTTTCTCCAGGTCTCTTGTCACCTGTTTTTGGAAGATATCTACATAAGGAACAGTTATCGGTGGAATGAAATTACTCTTACTTCTGAATTCCTTAATATACAAATCGTCTATATCTCTGGGGTTGTCATCTTCCAGTTCGCTAAAGAACACTTTCAATTTCATTTTGCGAACCAATTTGTATAGTTCAATTTTATTTTGTAAAGTTTTAGTTTCACTCGAGGTAAGGATTCTTGAGGACAAATTGATCACTATGTGTTCTTCTGTTGTAGCCTAATGTTCAGTCTTTCTCTTTGTTTTTCTTTTCCCCCCTTCGTGTTCTCTTCTTCCTTCTCCTAATAAAAGGCACTCTGTCTCTATTGGGTGTTTCTGCTGTGTTTGCTGTTTTAGATGTTCCCGGGGTGGCTTCCTCTCCTTGGTTCGTTTTCTCTCTTTCTGTATCCGTGCCGGAGCTTGATGTTTCACTGGTATAATTCGCCTTAGGTTTTCTTAGTGGGGGGACCATATTTCTCCATCCAACTATATACTTCATCCTTCAAATAATCGTATGTATCTCGTTTAAATTTTCAAATTTTCTTAGCCTCCAGTTCTGTTTTATAACCGGACAATTAATTGTTAATATCTTCTAGAATATAGTCCACTTCCTCGCGATTGAGTGTTGCCACTAATTCTTTTTCTATTTCCGGGATCTCTTCTCCCAACTCTTGTAAATTTTTGGCCAATTCTTGTATAATAAGTAAGATCAGATCTAAGGAACATTTATTGAGTATGGCATCCCATTTTTTTACAAAAGCTTTACTCTGCTTGCATAGGGTGGGTCGCAGGGAAGGGAAGCAGTAGAATGGATACTATTGGAGGAAGGTGAAATACCTGCACAAAAAGAACTTATCATGGCACTTCTTGAATTCATCAGAAACAATTCATATTTTCAGTAAAAGAACTTATATTACTTGCAAGTTGCGGGTACAGCTATGGGGGCCACCATGACCCCTGCATATGCGAATGCATTTATGCATTCATTTGAAACTGAACATATCATTCTGAATCATCTATGGAACCAAGACCTTATCATCTGGATTCGATACATCGATGATATTTTTGGTACTTGGAGAAGCACAGAAACATGACTCCTTGAATTTTTTGGCTATATTAACAACATAGACCCACGTATACAGTTTACATATGAATATTCACACAAGTCCATACATTTTCTAGATGTGGAGATAAAAATCACAGAAACAGAATACAAGATGACAATCTATCGGAAGGGTACAGACAGAAACAGTTTGTTACAAAGACTAAGCTTTCATCAACCTAGCCTGATTAAAAATCTACCTTATAGTCAAATGCTCAGAGTGAAGAGAATAGTCAGCAACCAAAGAGACTGTGAAGCAGGAGTAAAAGAGATGGACAAGACATTCTTGGCACGAGGATATTCAGAGGAAGAAGTAACATCGGCGGAATTACGCACAGCCACGCAAAACAGATAAGATCTACTCAAGCCGAGAACAACCAAGAAGGACACTACACCACCACTTGTTTTTGTATCTAAGTACTCACGCCAGAGCAATCGAATTAAGGCAATTAGCAAGAAAAATTGGAACACTGTAACATGTGACAAAAGGATTGAGCACTTGTTCAAAGAAATTCCTACGTTTGCTTACCAACGAAGTGCAAACCTAAAAGACAGATTAATCCACACCAGACCACCAGAGAAGAAGAGAAATACAGATCGCATAGGAACATTCTCATGCCGGAATTGCAGCAATTGTAGCTACATTATGAAAGGAGAAACAGTAAACCATCCTTACACCGGAGAGAGGATTAAACTTGGATGTTACACAACTTGTGATACACCAGGGATTATTTATGGGATCAAATGCCCATGTGGTCTGTATTATGTGGGCCAAACACAGCGCACAGCAAAGGCAAGGTGGAATGAGCACAGATCCTGTATCAGGAATAAGACTACAAGCTCAGCAGTGGCCAGACATTGGGAGAACAGACAGCACAGCTTGGCCCAAATTAAATTTGTAATCTTAGAAAGAGTCAAAAGAAGAGAGAAGCATGAAGATTTTTAAGACTTGATCAACGTGAGACGTTTTGTATCGACAGACTGAGCTCTCTGACACCTAAAGGAATCAATGAGGAGATCAACTACATGTGCATCCTCTGATCCAGAGAGAAGTATTTTCTAAACCTGAACATTGAGAACTTTCATTATGTATTGTTGATTCTATGATATTCAAATGTGGTGTTTAGGTTTTATTCAAAGAAATGCGAGACTTCCTTCATCCTTATTTAGATTTTCCAATCGAGTTATGAATATTTAGCTTCAGTATCCACGTGAACTGTAGGACAATAATAGCGAGAAACTTGGTCATTAGACTTTGAAGAGTTAGAGGGCATTGTTGATAAGCCTTATTATCCCCCCCGTTACGCATCCACTCACCCCATGATTGTTTAAGACGGTAGCATTCAAACCCACACCATATGCTTCACTACTACCATTTCATTAGTTCTACACACACGTACGTAGCTACTAAAGCGTTGTGTGTTCCCATGGCGACAACCCCACCCTTCTGTGACCTCACAGAGAGGTCGGGCCCGAGGCGTACATGCGGCGGCGTTCGTGCTGATGCCCGTCGCCCCATCACCGTTTCCATGGGAATGTAGCATAGCGTCTGCACTCGCGCGTATTTCGATTTCGCTTCCACTGCGAATGCGCCTGGTCCAGAACGTGAGCACGAACAAGCAGGTAAGAGACCTCCATGCACACCGCACAGAAGAGACACCCACCACATAGAAGGGCTTTGACAGTCTTTCCTCATGTTTAACAGGAACGTTGGACACAACGAAAATTATGTACACGTAGCCGTGAGGATAATAACAGCACAGAAGGTACAGATTGTTCAGATTCACACGGCAGAAATTCTTGTCTATTACAATATACAGTGCGGGTGACATTATTTGTGTTTCTCGTTTCTCCTTTTTGACTACTACCATCCGGATCTACTTGGGGTATGTGTTTTACATTTTTTATGGTAATATGATGTATTGTCCTACTTGTTACAATGGTTTAGAAATATTGAATATGATCTAAAGTACAGCCCTGAAGATGGTCATAGACCGAAATGCATTGGCACATGTACTTATTAACAAACTGACCTACATATTTACTGGTTGCCTCACTATATAAGAGTCAAATATGAGACACGGAAAATTAGAAATGTGAATTAAACATTTCCCTTGTGAAACCTTTTACTGATTTTGTGTATTTTTGAAAAAGAAAAATACTTTGAAAAGCATCTTATTTACCTGTGCAGCCCTGACAAGGTCCAACTGTGAGCATCAGTCTTAAATAAGGTGAAGACACCTTATTTTTCCTTTTTTTCTTGCTGCTGACAAGGTCACAATAGTAAACATAAGCACCTTGCTATACCCTTAACTGAAGACACCCAGCTCCCATTGCTTACATTGTGTACCAACCTATGGGCCCATTAGCAAATCTATTATAGAGCTAATCAACCAGAAATAGTCAATTTTACCGTCTGGCCCAGAGATGGCACCTCAAGTAATATGAAAATCAATGTACTGTTGCAAGAAAATGCAGCACGTTTTCAGATCCATTAACAACAGTGGGCTGTGATGATATCCCTTCTCAACAAAGACTGCTTGCCACTCCCCCTTCTCAACAAAGACTGCTTGCCACTCCTAAAGAAGAAACCTTTCCCTGCTTATGTTGCAGCAACGTGATAGAAATTATGTTTGCCTCACTTTGTCAGTCCAGAAAAACTAAGCACCCCTTGAGGGTCCGGAAATGAATGACAATTGGTTGGCCGAAGACCAACCGCCTCATTTACAGTGTAAGAATATATTTTCATTAGTCATTAGTTATTACGTAGCTATTAGTTTAACAAGAGTGAAGCCATTTTAAGATGACCAGAATCGCCATTTTGTTTTCTCTCTCTGCTCTCTCCAACGTTGCCACTTTGCCTCATGTAAAACTGCTTTGCTGTAGATATTATTTCGCTTCAATGGTCCAAGGCTAAGAAACATGTTGAAACATTACACTGGAGAGCCATACAGGAATGCCCGATTCCCTCCCTCACGTATCCTTGAAGACAGGGAGTAGGCATTTAATCAGTATACGAATGCCAGCGAGTCTCCCGAAAGAATAGCAATGTACGAAACAAGCATTTAAAGAGTTGAATTATGATCTTCTTTACGGCCCCCCTTTCTGAGCCCAGTGAGGCCCTGGAGAGTGGGCTGACTTCTAGAGCGAGAATCGAAACTTAGAGATAGTGAGGCCTGATATGTGCCAGTCTCCGACGCGCAGCTTACCCATGAAACACAGAAACGCTGTGTTCTCGCAAACAATGAATGGTGTCTGTAAAATTGAAGATTGCAAACTGTTACTAAATATGGTGGTCTAAGGTGTCATATTTGTCACGATGGTCAATCATCGCCTCTAATTCAAAGGGAAATGTATTGGGGGCGGCATCAAATGTGTCATTACTGATTGTAAAATGCTCCGTTCGTATATATGTAACTGACGTACGTTTCACGCTCTCTTGCGTCCCTCGAGGTCTGTTAGACACACGTCGCGGGGCGTGCGACCACTTGGCCAACTTCAACTACATGACCTGACTAACAGACCTGGTGATCTACAGCATGAAATGTCCTTGTAGTCAACCCTGTGTTTGGATAAACTTCACCCAAACTCAAAGAATGCATGATCAAACAAATTAGGCATCAGAGCTGGCCACATGAAAACAACAGTAGGGAAACCATTGCTGAGGCATGGTCACAATGTGAAAGCACTTGAATCATCTTAGCCAGCATGACCGCATTACACATCTTAAGAAACGCAAAGCATTATGCGTCCACATTTTGGGGACTTTTGACACCGATGGCCTCTGAGAATGTATAGTTAAGTCTATTTTTGACAGATAACTGTTCCACATCTACTTTTACTAGTCAAGACTTTATAGACTTTAATCTCTCCTGTTCTATTGGTCTGCACATCCACTTTTGAGATTTCTCTTTTTTCCTGTACAAAATATTTACAGGTAAATGAAACATAACTTTTCAGAATAAAGGCAACCCACAGAATACGGACCTCAGAGGATCATGACATTTTCCAAATGGACTTTAAGTGAAGCACACAGGTTTCCGAGAACAAAAAACAAAACACCAATGCCCCAATGTTGGTCTATAGGTTCATATGAAGTAATGGGTCAATGCCAGAGAAGAGGCTCAGAGGGATGAAATGACATAGAAGTCCAGTCACTGAGTTCAAATCACCACTTCCTAGAACAAGAGAATTCAGGGTCAGCACAGGGCCCCCACAGCCATGGAAAAATTGAACTAAAGGGACAGGTGAGTTAAGGGATTCCCCACCACAAGAAGTTGGCTCAGGACAGCACAGGTCTAAGCCTGCAGAGATAGACTCTGGACCAGGAAAGGTTTGCGGTGATCAGCTGTGTGGAAAAGTCAACACAGGAGTTCTGCCAAATGAAACCACAGCTTCAGGCAGAGTCAAACAACCTAGAAGAAGATCTGTTGAAGAAACAGTCTCTGAGACAGACTTTTGAGGAGCATGCAGAGGGTAGTTCCTGGAGCAGCATGTGCAGTAGTCAGCCCAACAGGCACGGTCAGCAAACAAAGACGTTGACGGCAAAGGAATGGCCCAATTCCCACTGGTGATGTTCGAGCCTCCATGACGATGCAGAGGAAGAAACAGAAGCTCAGCGACTTGAGGTTGTAGTTACCATCTAAGTTACTTTTGTATTACTTCAAGTTCTAGAAGTGTAATGAGACCTTAGGTTCCTGGTACTCCAAGACTAACCTAATTCTAACTTTTGGTGACCCCGGCCCCCCCCCCAGGGCTTGGTGGTTAAAGAGTTAACCCCTTTCTCTCCCTCTAGGTGCTGTATGTAACGTTGAATAGGTTTTTAACATTTATTATATCATGTGCTAGATGTATAGGAAATATGGTTACAGATTTCTGTGTTGGCAATGTGGCTCTTCATCATTTCTGTGAATGTATTACTTTAATATGCCTAGGGTTCCCCTTTCTTCCCACTATTTAGACCTAGATGTATAGTGCCCATCACCAAGCAGTGGGCCTATATTTAAAGCAGGAGTGGATAGGGTCCCTTACTGTTTTTATACCAACACCATGTTTATTTTTTAATATTATTTATTGGGTATTTATAATGCGCCTATACACCAGTGTTTCAAGGCGCAACAAGACAAGAGGGGGGTGAACAGGGATGACAAAAATAAACGGTTCTAATAGGCCTTGTGACATTCGGATCGTGCAAATACAGTAACAAGATGTGTGGGGGAGAGGGGAGGGTGGGGAAGCACAAGTCAGGGTGGATGGTCCCGTGGGATAAGTGAATTCCAGGGGAGGCCAGGAGGACAGAGCCGTGGGAAAGCAGAGAGTGCAGGGGAAGAAAGCCATGTGCTAAATGCGAGGCATATGGCTGGAAGGGCTGAAGGGGAGCAAGCCCAGCCTCGCTATTGCAGGGCGTTGGGACCTGGAAGGTAAGGGCCTGTTGAGGGGGTGGGGGGGATCAGGGGAGACCAAGTGCAGGGGTAGACTGGATGAGGAGGGCCTGATGCCCTTTAAGAATCTGAAGGAACCAGGCAGCCAGTCAAGAGGCAGACTGGGACATTATCTGGGGAGGGGGGAGAGGGAAGGAGGAAGAGAAAAGGAAGGGCTTGGTAAGCTTCTGGAATTTAAGGAGATCTGGCTCAAGTCTGAGAGGGGCAGGAAGGCCATTCCAGGGGGAGGCACCTGCGGAAAAGAGCGATCCACCCCCCCCCACCAACCCCTCACTCTATGCTTCGAAAAGCATCTGGTCTGCAGAGAGTTGGAGCTAAAAGACCTTCGCAGGAAGGTATTTAGGCATAGTGAGTTGGATGTAGCTGGGGTCCCAGGCCCCAGATGCAGAGGGTCTTCAACTTGATCCTTGCAGTGAGCAGGAGCCAGTGGAAGGATTTTAGAGCCTGAGAGATGCGACCCCTGGCCATGAGGCCAAGGATAAATCTTGCAGTCCTATTCTGGATTAGTTGAAGGGGACGAAGGGAGGGGGTTAATTGACCTAATATTTTATGTATGATTTTATAATAAAGTGTATATTTTTCAGTATACCAACGTTCTTTGGTGGTAACTACTAGGAATTAGTATTTCATTGCCAGACGTCGTCGTCCTCTCTTGAGGTAGGAATGACTACCCTGCCATAACTACCCTTACAAAGAGGTCTGGTATGCCTTGACTGGAAACCTGTTGGTTCCCTAAGCCATATTGACACATGATGGAGCCTCCAGCAAGAAACAGGCACCCTGTGAGCCAATACTCTACATTGTGTGTGTTAGGGAGAATTCTCTTATAATGCTAATTTCCCAAACCTAGTGAATCCCCCAGCAGCTTTGCTGGATTTTTGGGGTTTGTTTTTTTTCTCCTGCTAAGAGTGACACCCTTTTCCTCCCACTCTTCGGCATGATTTGAGGTATGTCTTTGACTCTGTGTGCTTATGGGCTATGGGGTTTTCTTTTTACTCCATAGGATATCATCTGTTTTTGTGTATGTGTTACACAGCACCCTCAGTGTAGTAACACAGGGGTGTCATAGTGACCCCCAAACATAGACTCCATACCCTGGGACTGACTACTGTCTCCCAGGGCATGTAAAGTCAACATTGACTTTACTAGTCCTAAATTGTGAACAGAACCAGTACAAACCATCATATTGTGGAAGTACTGGAAGGGGTTAATTATATTTCCCCTGGGTCTGTTTTCAAGGGGGCACTGTCCAGTCCCCCCTTGTCGAGTTTCTGGCTGGTGGCAGTGGTTACCACGCAAAATATTCCACCAGAATATTTTCTATGGTATTTTCCCATTGATTTTAAACGCACCACTTTTTGGTGCAATGTTAAAGATACCGCCTTTTAATTTTTTAATATTAAATTAACGGTTGGGTCTTTTTGCCAGAACTCTTTTCTAAAATGGCGTTCGTGTCCGTCTCTGTAACTCTGACCAAGGTCGAGCCCTTTGTTCCACTTTTTGGCGGGCTTCCAAATGGTGCCACTCTGTCTGGGTTCCACAGGATGTGTGGGGAGGGGAATTGGCACCCTGGACTACGTTGCCTTAGCAACTCAAGTTGCACTATGTTCTGATTGGGCCAGTGGTGAGCCGCCCCGCTCACCACTTAGCATGTTTGAGTGACAGCTAGGCTGTTGAATGGAGGTTTTTCTGCATAAAAGCAGAGCCTTTGGGACTGGAACTTCAGAAGTCGCCAGAGGACCTAAGAATCCAAAGAGGGAAGAAGCTGAGCCATCTGCAACGACTGTGCAGTGCAACGACTCCACGTTTCCTCCTCGACGAGATCCTCTCTTCCCCTGGTCGAAACAATGAATTGCAACCACTGCCAGGAACAACTGCCACCGCTGGAGCTTCCTCTCTCTTTAAGGTACTGTGTCCTGCCTGGCCTCCCTTTCTTCTGTTTTCTTCTTAAATCCTTGGCTTTCCAACTGGGTTGGCCCCAGACCTTCTAAACTTTACCTTCTTGAATCGCCCCAACCTCTTTTGAACATTCTGCAAAGACTTTTAGTGCATTTTAAACCGTGTGATCCTGGGCACATTTCGCTTTGCTCCATTTAAAGTGGGCCTGGCCTATGAACTTTGGCTCTACAGTATATACTGCCTTTATTCCCTTGTTGAGAACTCCTAAAAGTGTTGGGACCCGTTTTATTTCTATGCTCTGCCTTTTTCTCTCCCTTTAACTGAACTATTGAAGTGCCATCAGGTTACGCGCTCACATCTGTTTTAACAAATCGTGGTGTTTTAACTCCGACTTGTCTGTAAGTTATCAAGGGAGGTGTGTATACTTTACCTGACTGTGTTTTAACTTGCTTCTGATTTAGAGTGCTAGTATATTGCCTAAAGTGTGTTTTAAATAAATAATTACATACTTTTTATACCAGGCTCTAGTCAGTGTTTGTTTGCTCTACTGTGTTTTTAGCCCTATTGTGTATACTCTATATACTGCCCTACTCTTCTTGAGAGAAGTCTGACTGCTCAGCCACAGCTACCAGGTAAATCTGGGTGGTGCAGACTGCTACCAATTGGGTTTACTGCTTACTCCTGTAGTCTTAATCTTTTTGCAGTGTTCCCTAAGGGAACTGCACAGGATTCTGCCTAACAGTGTGTAACCAATGTTAAAGAACAATGCCGCTAACCAGAACCAGTACATCTGTCTGGGTCATTTTACTGACGCAGGGAGACAAGGCAGCACCTTGGCTTTAGGCCCCACCTCTCAGGGCCATAAGGTTCCCCCAAAGACTCATAACGCTATAATGCAGGGTTTAAAATGTGCACTCAGCACTGGCCATTGCCTCTTGGCGGGTATGAGAGCTGGCTAGTTGCTTGCAACTTGAGAGGTTTACTCCTGCTATAAAAGATGTGATCCGGATGTAACTCACTGGGAAAAAATTGACATAGGGTTTCAGAGCACACGCACAAAATGTAGGGGACTCCACAACGTGGGCAAATGTTGTACTTTCCATCTTGCACCTACAAGTTGAAGTAAATAGTTTTGGATCTTTGGTAAATTTCCCGCAAGATGTTCTACTAAGACAATCTAATTGATTCCCTTTGTAAATGTGCCCATCTATCATAACCTAGCAAGCATTAAAGCATTGCCGGTTTATTTTTCAGCACTTAAACAAAGGATTCATACCCAAAAACATGGAGCACCTCGAGAGGTCCCAGTGTCTAAACACAGCCAACGCCATACCCAAAGGATAAGGTTGCATTGATTTTAATTATGGGCAGCAAAAATGAAATATTGTGGCACAAACCTGCAGATTTTGTGTCATTTATGCTTAATTAAAATAGTGATAGAGAGCTACTAAACTCCTAGAAAACTATTGCTATATGTTTCTATTGTGTCCCCTGATTGAAAACAAGCTCTTACTGAGTCAGAGGCTAGAAATTGATATTGATTTGTGCTTTTAACTAATTAAAATAAGTGGCTGAAGGACAACATCCAAAGTGTTATGCCGTTTTAGTGGCATTGTGAAATTTTGCAGCACATTGGAAAACGACACATTTTGCAGCATTTTGTTGCAAGGACAAAACCGCTATAAACTGGATGGTTTGCTTAGTGCTTTTAAATAGCTATAGTGTGCCTTTCAACATTATTACATTTGTTTGCATATGTCAAACTTTGGATACCCCATGTTGGTGAGTTTAACGAGAGGGGACATTGAACACAGAAAAAATAATCGCATATTATCTTTTCTTCTAATGCAGCCTCCACTCTCAGGACCAGATACACATGGCCTTAATGCACAGAGGCAAGAGGACCTACCCTAACCCTTTGATTGAGTTCATGAATTGCAGTGGCACCGTCGGTCCCACATTTTAAGAACTTTCCTCATATGATTGTGAGGCAGGCAGAAAGGGGGAATTTGATAGGCCTCAGTTGCAGGAGATTGTGGGTCAAGGTAACAAAAGTGACTGCCCTTTGTGTGGGAGGATGAAGGGCTGGAAAGTTATACCACAAAAAGGTATCCTACCACAGGACCAGTTTGTGACAATACATTATTCATATTATGTCAATTCTATTTTTTTTAAAGTCAAATAGCTTTGAAAGATTTGCTAAATGAACCCGAACTACACACTATTTCTGATATGTCTAGTTTGGGTTCATTCAGGGAGAGGCAGCAAACCTGTGAGCTGCTCTCTGTGATACTGCCTCTGTCATAAAGGGCAGACTGGTGGGAGGTCACCACCTATTATGAATAGGTCGCTCCTCGCTGCAACCACTCTTCGCTCAAAATTATTATATAACAATGCACATATTGGCTGTTGGGTTGTTAAATGATTTGTGCATGATTCAAGCCATCACTATAAAATTGTATGTTATGTTAGCGCTGTGATTTCAACTTTTTTTTTCATATTACTTGATCCCCTGGTTTCAACGTGTTCAGTTTTTCAACCGTGGCAATTATTTTGACATAAAAGCTTTTAAGAGTAGTCAACAAAATAGGCTTGGGGTTACGTTTGTCTGAATTCTGTGCTTGTGAGCAATTTGCATGAACTGGAAATATGCTAAACTGGTAGTGCATTTTATTTTTTGACATATCAGAACGTGGTATAAGCCGATTTGTTTTTATACTGTACGATACATTGATTGAAATACTCCTCACCTCACTTTGTTTTTACGCATGCAGCCCCAAAATAAACAAATAAACGACCCTTGATGAAATTCTGGATGGACGCACCATTCAACAAAAGAGGCACCATTTCGATCCAGACTGGAAAGCTGCAGGTTTTTTTTTCTTGCAGCGTAAAAAGCAAATGTGCATCTTTAATTTACGGTCACACAAATTACAGTGGGAAAAAGGAGTAACGTTGAGAGGCATATCACAATCAAACAGAAATTATGAAAATAATTGTCTGCAATCCTAAGAAGTAGGTAAACTAAATGCTCCAATGCAAATGCTGTTACAGATGCATCCTTCAAAGTTGCTGATCACCTGATGACAAACAAATGCACTTTTACAGAAGGTGCAATTGTGAAGGGCACATGAATCCTGTAGCTGTTTAAGAGATTTTAAAAACTGTCCTGAATTTACGTCTGCCATGTAAGGTGTGCAGTTACATGCAGTTACTTCACTATCAGCCAAAATGATTGTCTCTGCAAATCTGCTCGTGGCTTAGACAGGTTGAGGCATGAGGGGTCAAGGCCCACCCGAAATCTGTAAATGCCCACTCAGCAATGTTGTGTGGGCATTTACAAATGTTAATGTCACTGCGGTGGACCCAACTACATTAGCTTCAGGACCCACTTGTTAGACAATCCTAGCTACGTCTTAATCTGCCCTTTTCAGACATGAACTTCCTATAATCAAAACGTTGATCACGTCTGACAGCATCTGAGCGCTGTTACCGTTTCAGACTACACACCAAATTACTCAGCATAGGTGGACAGCATGTAGTGCCAACCTTCACATTGAATGTCTTGATTGGTTTCCTTAATTCTGATATGCTTAACAATTTTTAGGACACAGCTATGAATACAAAATAATGCAATAAACAGCCCAAAGAAATCTTGGTGCACATTCATATACTCTTGGACAGCACCAACCCATTAACTCTCGCCATTAGCTCCTACCTATTGCCTGTTAAACTTGGGTTGCTCTTGGTAACGTAAAGCTTGGAGACCCCAAAACTAAAATAATTGAGAAAAGATCTTGGGAAGACGTGAGAAGAGTTGCTAACGTCAATATAACTTGATTTTCTTCTGAGGCACACGCATATCACTATAAGTGGATTGTTAAACTGAACACTTGTTTTGGGTGGTTGTTTTGAATAATGTTTACAAAGTCAAAAGGAAGTTAAAATAAAAGAACCCCCAAAAAAGTCAAAACCGTATGGTGAAAGGAAATAGAGAAAACGATGCATTGTCATTTCAAGGACTCTTAACACCGATTTCCAACAAGATATTTTTTTTTTAAAAAAAAAGGTACCTGGCAGCGTATCATGACATGCGTTACTTTGGACTTTCCATCGTTGCTCTCTCCTTTATCATCCCCAGTGCGCACAGACAAGACAAAGTCTCCAGGATGACTCTGGCTCTCACGCACCAGAAAGCTTCCATGCTTTCCCTTTTCGGTTAATAACTTCTCAGCTTCCTTCCCCGAAAGATGTCCATGAAACCAGCTGCAAGAGGATTAAATGTGAGTTAGTCTGAACATAATCCAGGACAATTTTAATGCAATTTCTTAGCTGCTTCTGACCAACATGTTTACGATGTACTGTCAGATCAACAATACATGCTATGATACTGAGCAAACACAACTTAAAAGATAGTTTATGGTGCTAATCTTGAAGGAAAAGGGCCTGGCAGTCCTATCCTGCCTTGTCCCGCTGCCACCCAACTCAATGGCAGTTATGCCTCATTACCTTCCTCTTACTGCCCATTTGCCTGAGGGTTAAATATATAACAGTACTGGCAAAACGCCTGAAAAGCCGGAACAAGGCATGCAATCTTCCCAGTACACCTATCCTGGCCACTGGCCTTTAGATTGGGAGAACAGAATGGGAGGGCCCCAGAGATTTAGAGCAGATTCCACAGGAGGAAGGAGGAGGGCAGTTAATGGATCTGGGGCAGTGATGTCCAATCTCCATACCAGCTCAATTGGAGTCATGCCTCGACTCTCCCACCAAGCCCATTGGCAGGCATTTAGACTGGGTAGCAAAAGACAAGGTGGGATTTTCAAGAGGCTAGAAGAGAGGCAGGTAGTGTAAAAGGCATTTGCCCATCTTCCTCCCAGCCCTTAGACTGCCTGTAGGAAAGGATTACAAGTGTGGCATGAGAGCACAGCAGATCAGGCAGGATGCTGTCCATGGGAACAGGGGAGCCACAAGGATGTTCTCGGTGTAGGTAACAGATCAATGCTACTTAAGCTCACAGATTTAAACTAATTAAATAATTACTTAACGGCATGGCAGTTTAAATGAGGCTTACAGAAGTTGATAGTGCCAGGTTAATTTATTATTTGGTAGGAGATCAAATAAAAACAAAATAAAGACAGTAAAAAAAGGTTAATACAGTGGGAAATTCCCCAAGACAAGCAAAGCCTGTAAATGCAGTTATAGATAACCATTTATAATGCATCTGTTAACAGCGTAGTGGTTGCTCGGCACAGATCTACTATTGAAAAATGAACAAATTAATACTTCTATTACAAAAACGCCAACATGGGTTGAATTATCACGTGGAATGGCCAGCCATAATAAACCTGTAAACGTTTTTTAAAATACATTAACCGGTCTTGTCCCTGGATACTACATGAAAGCAATATTTGTGTGGGAAGGTTAGTCAGCAAAAGACATAATGTGCCCTCTTTTTATGTTCCCCTGTATGTTTTCTTTAAATACTGGAAGAGCTTGATTTATAACTATAAAAACTATATAAATCTAAGAGTTCAATGTAACTGTTCGGAGGATGAGAACAATAGGAAATGCATGAACAACTTTTACTGTTACACCAGCCATTTCTTTAAAAACCTGCTACCGGAGGCCACCAGGGGGCGTGGGCAAGATGGCCGCCTGAACTTGCAGCACCGTCCGTTATCCCGAAACACTACGAGTTCAGGAGGAGAAAGGGACCCGATCCGCACAACAGCTGCAGGATCATATGTCGGATCCCCCTGCCCATTGAACGGCGTTGCCCCGGGCACCGGAGGTGCCCAACTCGTCGAGATATCAGCCCGGCACTGCGAGGCTGCCCTCCCCCACTCCCGAGCACGCCTGGAGAGAGGTTGCGTGTGCATCCAACACACAGGAGCATGGCGGCTCTGGAACGTAGGGGGCTGGGGGGCACATCGCGCGGGGCCGTGGCCGTCTCCGGCCTCTGCGGCGCTTGGGCTCACGCACATACCCAGGAGCTGGTGGAGGAACACCAAAGGAGGAGGGGTCCTCCATTCATTGAACCTCTGTAGAGGCCCGCCCCTCACCCGCGGGCCCCGGGAAGACCCGGGGCACAGGCAGCAACGGAGGTCAGGGGACACTACACCGGAGCGGGTCGGGGTTTCAGGCCCTGCCTTCCCCCCTCCGAGACTTCTCTGGATAGAAAGCATTGCAGTGGGGCCCACACGAAGAGGACTGCGGTGCTCCATCCAGACGCCACCATCACCACGGAGGGGGTGCTGGTGGACCCAGCCCAGGGGACTTGCGCTTCCCCACTACCCTCCCCCACCCCCCACGGGGGGCATACAAAATTGAGGAGCGCCGGCATACAGCGAGGACACAGGTGAGGAGTGGGTGGGGGGTGACGCCTGGCCCCCCCCTCCTGCATCCCCCAGGAGGGATAACAATAATCGGGTGCCCCTGGGGAATTACAACGCCAAAACAACACTGCAGACGCAGGAGAGGGGAGAGGCCCTCCAACTGGCTCCAGGGACAGGACCCACTCGTGAGCCAGCTACAAGGGTCCCTAATGAGACCTGTGATACACGACCAGATGCACTTTGGGGCCTTCCCTCGGCCTGGACCCGAGTTCTGAGCGCCTACACCATCACAGCAAGCAGCACTCGACGGTTGAGCCCGCCTAACACCCATCCCATTGATCACACAGTGACCGGTCACTGGGCTGACTCTCGGATGAGGTGCCAGATGGAGGCGCTCCAACACATAGAAAGCTCAGAGTGCACCACCAAGGTCGAGGGGGGCCCACCATCACACCTTGGGGAGACGCTGCTCACCCCCAGCCTGCTAGCAGACCCACGCTGATAAGGACAGACACCCAGGGTAGATAATGGGGAAACTTGACAGGCCACCGTCTAACCCCAGCCATGCAGTGGCTGGGATTAGACAGAGACAGTGACATCTCTGCCAATGCTCTAACCACAACAGTGCTGAGACCCCGGACCCTCCTGTACGCCTGGCCCCCACAGCACTGCCACGGCACGAACTCCATGAACTGGAAGGAGACACTGTCCAAATACCAGTATCAGGCCGGAACAGTTGCAACGGCATCTGGGGGCCCTCCCGTCCCACCTCCAGACTTAGGGACCATGCTGAACAATATTCAGATGATCTTGGAGGAGATCAGAGGGATAAGAACAGACATGGGGGCCAAACTGGCAGACCTCACGATGAAGGTATCCACGCCAGAAGGAGGCGAGGTTCATGGTAGTGCAACGGTGGGAGGAAGAACTGCGCTTCAAGGTCGACGATATGGAAAATAGAGAAAGAAAGAACAACCTGTGGATCTTTGGCCTGGTGGAATCGGGCGGCGAAACACCGAAGGGTCTGGAAGGCAAAGTCCAGGACATAAGGATTGTATTGGGTCAGACGCTGGAGAGGAGACCATACTGGACAGAGTTCATCGCGCAGGAAGAGGAGGAGGAGGAGGAGGTGGAGGAGGAGGAGGAGGAGGAGGAGGAGGTCCCCGCTCAGTCCTGGCGAGACTCCACTATTAAAGAGACAAGGCCAAGATCTTGGAGAGAGCCAAGAACCTGCGAACCATACAATACGGGGACTCATCGGTTGCTAGCCATCAAGATCTGTCCGCCCTCACGCTGCTGATGAGGAAAAGGTGTGGTAACCTCACCAGATGGTTACAGGAAAAGGGGGTCAGGTACCGCTGGGGCCACCCCTTATGCCTCGCGTCTGAATGGCAGGGGGAGAAGCACCATCTTGTATCAGGAGGACATCCAAAGGGTTACGGATGATCTAGTGGGCGGTAGACCTGCTCCCTCGGAGGTTTGGAGTGGAGGAGATGTGGACCTAGCACGGGCTCCCAGGGGCTCAGATACACCCAAGGGGAAAACTAGGGTCAAAGGCACCCGAAAGTTCCAGAAGACTAGACGCCCCTCCTCCACCTCTGAGGGGCGCTTAAAGTGATATTGGTGTTGTTTCCCAAAGGGCTTTCACGTTGCGTCTCACACAGTTGCCCCAATGGGGGGCCACGAGAAAGGTGTTGACCGGCCTGAGCTCTGGTTGGGTCAGGTAGGCTCCCCAGGTTACATAATGGTTTTGATAGTTCTTAAAGACAGGCGAGTGTTAACTGGCCTACATTTGTTTGTTGAAGAAGAGTTTGGAGCAAAGTGTTGTGGGTACTGTGTCGGGGTGGAAGGGACGCAAACGGATGTTTTTCTAACCGGAGATCACTGCAGAATGTTGAACACGAAGCTACAAGTGAACGGTTAAAGTTTGGGTAACCCACTAGGTAAAAGTTTCGGGGCCAAGGACGGGCCCCTGGTGGTTCATTGACTGATCCCACTAAGTTCTGGGGGATGAAGACGAACGCCTCATTGGTGGGGGGGGGTGGATAGGATGGGGCCGGGGTGGATAGGATGGGGCCAGGGTGGATAGGATGGGGCCAGGGTGGGAGGAGGGTTGGCAGGGGGGAGGAGGGGATATCATGGAGCGAAATAGATTGGGAATGGGTTAGTTTGATAGGAGTTTGGGGGAAGGAGGGGTAGCGGTTGGGGTAGAATGGAAAGGGAATAGCCGGATCAAGCCATGGCCCTATGCTTTACAATGGGCTCATTACCGGAAACATACAGAGGCGTACAAAGAGGTTGGGATCAAGGATGACAATGGTTGAAGGTAGGATAGTGTTGCAAGTTCCTGTGATCGGTGATTACAGTAATGGTATGCCTGGCACCGAGAAGATAATGCCGCCAAGCCTTGAAGGCGGATTTGATGGCTAACAACTCTATCGGTAACCGCATAGTTTAATTCGGGGGCCGAGAATTTTCTGGACCAAAATGCTACTGGATGAAGTTGACCGGTTTCCGGATCCTTCTGGGACAGGACAGCCCCCATGGCTAAACTGGATGCATCGGTTTCAACTATGTATGGGAGCTCGGGCGTGGATGCTTTAAGACAGGTGCCGACGTGAATTTCAATTTCAGTTCTTGGAAGGCTTTTTCAGCCTCTTCGGTCCACAAGAAGCGTTTGTTTTTTCGCAAAAGTGCTGTGATGGGGTGTACAACATATGAGAAGTCAGGAATAAATCTGCGGTAGAAATTAGCAAATCCAAGCATGCTTTGCACCCCTTTAACTGAACTGGGTGATGGCCACTTGAGAATTGCGTCCACCTTTCGAGAGTCCATTCGGACTCCTTTTGGAGTCAGGATAAATCCAAGGAATTCAACTTCTGTAGCATGAAAAACACATTTTTCCAATTTTGCATATAACTTGTGCTGGCATAGTTTCTCAAGGACTGCACAAACGTGCTTAACATGGTCTGATTCTGAGGAGGAGTACACTAGAATATCGTCTATGTATACGACAACACAGACGTCAATGAGTTCACGAAGGACATCGTTCATAAAATACTGGAAGGCTGCTAGTGCATTGCACAACCCGAAGGGCATCACCTGATATTTGAATAATCCGTACTTGGTGCGAAAAGCGGTCTTCTTTACACGTACCAGATGATATGCCCCTCAGAGATCTAATTTAGTGTAGATGCAAGCATCCTTTACTTGGTCTAGTAGTTCGGGGATCAGAGGCAATGGATATCGGTTCTTCACCGTGATCTGGTTTAATGCGTGGTAGTCTATGCACGTTCTGAGGTCACCTTCCTTTTTGGGCACGAAGAATAAAGCTGAAGATGCGGGGGACTTAGATGGACGAATGAAGCCATTAGCAAGGTATTGGTCCAAGTATTGTCGTAGGTGGCGGTTTTCGGATTCCGTAAGGGCGTAGATCCTACTGCATGGAGGTTGTGCACCGGGTATGAGGTCGATTTGACAATCATATGATCTATGAGGTGGTAAGGTGTTTGCCTGTTCTTTTTGGAAAACATCCTGGAATTCTTGATATTCCTGAGGTAACTGCATGACTGGATTAGCGACTGTGGCCAGGCTTTTGTTCAAGGTTTTTTCCGGGTAACAGGTGTGTGCACACTCCGGGAAGGTTACTCTCTTCTCTCGCCAATCAATACAAGGATTATGTGTTTCCAACCAAGTTATCCCCAGTATTATTTGGAACTGCGAGGCTTTGATTAAGTCAAACACAATAGTCTCTCGATGCCCATCTTGACCCAACAGTGTCATCTCTGAGTTACAGGCCCAGAGGCAATTCAGTTCCATCGACTGTGGTGATAACATCCAAAGTGGTCTTTTTGCAGAGAGGTAGATTCATCCTAGAAGCCAATTCGTGGTCCACATAGTTTCCTACGGCCCGCTATCAATGTATGCCCTAACTGCGTGCATACGTGATGGCTGCCTTGGATCAATAAGGACCTCTACGCTTGTCGGGCGTGGTCGTTTCCCAAATCAGGCTCTGTTTTATTTCTATCAGCAACTCCGACTACTTTCTTGGATGGTTTTATAGGGCAATAACGTAGAAAATGTCCCGAGGCCCCACAGTACAGACACAACTGCATCTGTCGTCTCCTTTCTCTTTCTTTTTGAGTTAAGGGTCCCTTAACCCCCCCCGATCTGCATTGGTTCTGATGCATCTGTTCCTTTGGGAGTAACTTTGGGTTTAACCAATACCCGATTCTCGAACTTAGCTCGATCAGCTTTTCTATTCTGAAGTCAGTGGTCTAGCTGGACCACTAAGTCTATATATTCTGCGCAATCCTGAGGTGGGTTCACAACTTGGGTCAAAACATCTTTGAGTTCACCCCGAAGTCCACGATGAAATAATGTAATTCGCTTTACCTCTGGCCATCCGGTTTCCACCACCAACCTATTGAAGGTTGCAATATAAGTTAGCAGGTCCTGGTTTCCTTGTCGTAGGGATAGAAGTTCGTTATCCAGGGCCTGTCCCTGTGAATGTCTGGCGAATAGTCTTTCCATGCTCAATTGAAAACCCTGAAAATCCCGAAGAAGAGGGTCATCCTGGTTGACTAATGGAATTGACTAATCCGCTGCGCTGCCACCAAGGTATGACAGTACAAAGGCTACTTTGGCTTGGTCGTTTGGAAAAGCTCCTGGTCTGCATAAAAAGTGCAAGCGGCATTGGTTCATGAACACGGCGAACCTTTTCGGGTCCCCAGCAAAGCGTTCGGGTGGAGCTAAAGGAATGCTCCCTGGTAGAACCACTTGCACAGGGCTGCTCGATGAAACGGGGGTTGAATTCCCCCCAAGTCCAGGTAGTGGTGTTTGCCCGGCTTGGTTTTGCAGCAGTTGTCTGGCAAGATCATCAGTGCACTCCTTTGACACAATCAGTTCTCTCCTGAGGGCATTCGTTTCTTGGCACGCGGAGTGCACTTCTGCCCTAAGTTCTCCTAACAATTGGGCTAGTTGGTCGGTTTCTGAGGTCTCCATTACGGCCGGGTGGGGATTTGTAGATAGGCTTCGCGTTCTGTTACGCTCACCTGGTTCCCACAGGGGCATCGATCGGACCCGGACAGCTGCGGTCTCCACCAACGTGATGCGTAGTGAAGAGATGACAGTCTGGACTGGCCCACCTAATCTTGTCTGCTGGACTCGTAGAAGTATTCTCCTGCAAGTGGAGAAAGGGATTTAGCCACCTGTGGACTTTAGTGATGGCCCCCCCCAACTGTTCTCGTTCTCCCCACTAATCACCTCCGATATGCCCTCTTGGTAACCTTACCTTATGTTTTTAAATGATGAGCTCTCCATCCTGCATGGCATGCAGGGGCGCGTAGATACCAGTTACTTAACTGGGTTGAAGGTACTGGAGGAGTTCCGGAGGAATATTGACTCCAGTGTCTATAAAGTTCAAAGAGTTCAATATGTCCGATGTTCACTCTTGTTCCATTCCCTCGTTAGGTTGCAGCTGGGTCCAAAAGAATATTGCCTGGAGGCAGCTGATGGCGTTCAGGTAAGAGTCTGTATTACCAAACACTGTCCGGTAAAAGTTGCATGAGTTTAACTTGCGGTTTTCTCTCCCTTTATAGGTGCGGCATAGAAAGATGCAGTGAATTAAAGGATAAGACTTCCGGTGGTAAAGCAGGTAAGCCTATGGTGGCAAAGAGATTGTCTTTGTCGGTTTTCTCGGCTCACCTTGTTATTCCTTTTGTTTTCCCCCCAGGTGCTGGGTTTCGACGAAGAAAATTATGGAGGCAGCGCCGAGTTGAAAGATACGGTGGACTGGTGAGTAACGCGGCGCTGCTGCTGGCGAAGCGACGCATGCTGAAATAATGTCCTTTCCAGGCTCGGAGATATGCTGGGTCCGGAATCAGGTAAGGAATCAAATAATGTCCATGATCTAATCTCTTCTCCTTTCTTTTCCTTTTGTCTAGGAGCTCCGGATTCGAGGCGGGCGTGGCAGAAGACTGAATGCTGACTTGCAGACACGGTGAGCGTTACGCTGCTGGATGCAGAATAACACGAAGCATGAGCTGCTGTTCAGGCGTGGTTTAAATAGCCTGCAAAGTAGTGCCAGGTAAGAAGTCCCCCAGAACCACACCCGAGTAAAAAATAGTCCCTGTAATAAAATAGTCCCATCCAGGCCTCACGTTGGCTTGGACTCATTTGCAGCATGGTCTGCATAAGGTAAGTAAAGTCTATAAGCCTGGCGCCTATGGCGCCAGGACTGATTTCTATGATGAGCCTGGTGCCTAAGGCGCCAGGACTGAATCCAAACAGGGTTTTAATGAGTATCTGGATGCCTGCTCCTGGGGCTGATGGACTCGACCCGGATGCCCGGGGGTAGGCATCATGACAGCTAGGCACACTGAATGTTAAAGGCTTAAACTCTCCGAACAAGAGATCTTTGACTAGTAGCATGTTCCGCAAACAGTTAATGGTCCTCTTCTTACAGGAAACTCACTACAAGCAGGGTAAGGAATCGATGATAAGAGGAAATGACATTGGGTCCAATTTTTGGGCCTCCACAGAAGTACCAAGAAGGAAGGGGTAGGCATTCTCCTGAGCAAAGCCCTCCATCTCACAGAAGTGGAAACCAAAAGGGGTTTTGGAGAGCGGTTTTTGGGGGTCAATGGTACCTGTGAGGGCAAACGGGTCACATTATATGCGCCCAATACGGGTCAAATACGGTTTCTAACCCAGATTTTCTGGGTACTTGATGAATGGGTGGAGGGGGCCATGATACTGGGCGGTGACTTTAACCTCATAATGGACCCCCAATTGGACTGGTGGTCAGCGAAGGGTGTGGGGACAAAAGGAAGTACCAAGGACAATCTAGCCCTGCAGGCTCTTCTAAGGGAACATTATTGGGTAGATGTATGGCGAAGAGCGTGGCCAGGTCCAGGGGGGATACACCTTCTTCCCCCCCCACACCATACATACACAAGGATCGATCTACGACTGATCTCTGAGGAGGAGGGGGGGGTGGCTGAGCTACCAAAAGTGGAAGCAATAACATGGTCTGATCATGAGCTCCTTGTGACAAATTGGTCCCTGCCGCGTCCCCGAGATCCTCTCGATTACATTGTAATGAAACACTCCTGAGGGACCCGGTTTTCAGGGAGTTCCTGGGGAAGGAAATGGCAGCATACTTTGAAACAAATGACAATGGGGAAACAGACATAGTGATGGTATGGGAGGCTGCCAAAGCCACTTTCCGGGGTCTCCTAATAGCTGAGGGTTCCAGGCGTAAGCGGAAAAGGGGCCTGATCGAGAATAGGATCCGGGTGTAACTGAAGGCCCTGCGGGCCAGGCTCAATCTCGACAGGGAAGACCAGGAAGCCCTCCTGGGGGAAATGCGAGACAAGAGGCAGGCCTTACAAACGGTCCTTATAGGGGAGGTGATTAAGAATCTGAGGTACACGAAACAAAGATTCTACGAACGAGGAGACAGAGTGGGGACTCTCCTGGCACGAAGAGCGAGGGGATCTAGAATGGAAACGAGGGTGGGGCCCATTAGGGACAAGGGGAGCAATATGTGTAAGAAAAGGAAGGAAATAGTGGAATGCTTCGCTGACTTCTACAGGGAACTGTACACCAAACAAGAGGGCGAGTCGGCAGAAAGAGAATCAGGCGTACCTGTCCGAACCTCCATTGCCCTGACTGAACCAGAGCGCGAGGGCCTTGAGGGGTAAATACCAGAAGAGGTGACATGTGCCATAAAGAGGTTGAAAGCGGGAAAAGCCCCGGGGGGCGATGGTTATACAGCAGATTCTATAAACCGTGTCAATCCATCTTAATAAAACCACTGGCCAAATTGTTTAATCAAATTAGGAACCAAGATTCAATCCCGCTGACGTTCCCACAAGCCCCAATTACCGTAATAACCAAACCAGGCAAGGACCAGGCAGAATGTGGCTCATACAGGCCCATCTCCCTCCTCAACCTAGATGCTAAAATCTTTGCCAGAATTCTGGCCACCCGACTAGAGCGATGCCTCTCCTGCCTGATCCACCCAGATCAGATGGGATTCGTGCTAAACAGGCAAGGCTCTGATAACATGCGCAAGACTCTCCATGTATTGAACTCGAGGGTGGTCCGTGAAGAGGGATCCCTCCTACTGGCACTCGATGCTGAGAAGGCGTTCGATAGGGTCAGCTGGGCTTTCATGGGGGAGGTTTTCTCTTCTCTGGGGATGGGACCGAGGTGGTTGGGCTTGATGCCGGCTCTATACTCCACTTCATCAGCTAAGGTGGTTGCTAACGCAAAGGAATCAAGAGCTTTCTCCCTGGGGAGAGGTACAAGGCATGGATGTCCTCTATCCCCCCTAATATATGCACTGGTCATGGAGCCCTCGGCGATCTCTGTCCGAAAAGATGAGGCAATCAACGGGGTACGTATAGGGGATTCACATTGCAAGATCGACCTGTTTGCCGATGACCCATTGCTTTATATCACAAGACCCTCTCAGACGGTCCCCCGGGTGATGGAGGGCCTTACACACTATGGAGAACTCTCTGGGTTTAAGGTGAACCTTGGGAAGTCAGTGGCATTTATAGGGGGAAATCTGACAGACGCAGAGGTGGACTACGTGGGAGGGCTCCCCTTTCGGCTTTAGAGTGACGGTTTCAGATACCTGGGTGTCCAAGTGACACGCAGCCCAGATGACCTCTTCCCCAAAAATGTTTACCTGCTCTGGTCTCAAGTCAAGAGGGATATGGAAAGATGGGCAAGGTCGGGACTCTCATGGATGGCTCGTTTCAATCTGGTGAAAATGGTCATTCTCCCCAAGTTCCTATTCCTGTTCCAAATGCTCCTGGTGCAGGTGCCCAAGACATTCCTAATGGAAATAAAACAAGCCCTCCTGAGATTCCTTTGGGCAGCCAAGAAACACAGGATCTCATACAAGGTTTTAACTAGGCCCAAGGACGACAGAGGTGTGGGGTTCCCGGACTTTGACACATACTATGAGGCTTCCCAGTTGAGGGTCTTGACAGATCATTTCACCCCGGGGATGGAAAAACAATGGGTAGCGATGGACAACAAGGTTCTAGCCCCGGTCAAACTAGATGAGTGGCTATGGGTTCCCAGGGCGCGCATCCCGAGAAGGGTCCTGCACCACCCGGTATTGGGAGTCCTCTGGTCAGTGTGGAGGGAGGGAGGGAGGGAGGTTACTATAGATGGCTTACAACCTGGCCCTCACCATCGAGTTGTATCTCGGACCCCCGTTCATAGACTAGGTGGCTGAACCTGCTGCTTTCCAACAGTGGTATGAAGCTGGTTTTAGCAGGGTGGGTCAGCTCTGGGTGGGGGGCTCCTTTATACCCCTGAAAGACCTGGAGGAGGCTCTGGGGTTGGGCACTCTCTCGCCGTTTCGCTATCTCCAGCTTAAGGGGGTCCTCAGCGAGCCCTCATGGGGGGTTACCCTCAGCAGGGACCTGACAGACTTTGAGAGGCTGCTCATCTCAATCCGGGGCTCCAAGGAGTTATATCTCGTTTCTATAAACTCCTCCTCCTCCTGTCGGCTCCAAGGGACCCACTGCCAGCGCGGATACAATGGGAAAGAGATGTAAGGGGGGTAATTGATAACAAAAGGTGGACCAAAATGTGCCGAGGAGCTAACCGCTCAACGGCCTCGCTCCAATTCCGACATCAGGCTTTGAAAGTGCTGCACAGGTGGCACTAGCCCCCGCAGAGGATTGCTAAAATGAGTACAGGCTACAACCCGCACTGTTGGAAATGTCGCAGGGTCAAAGGTGACTATATACACATGTGGTGGAGGTGCCCGGTGGTACAGGCATATTGGGGAGAGGTCCTATCCTGGATTAAGCGGGTTGATGGGGAGGACCCTATGTCCATGGCTCCTCCTTTTTGGAAATGAAGTGGGGAATGACCATGAGAAGACTCAAGGACATATGTTGCAGGTCATGTTGGTGGCTGCTAGGTGTTGCCTGGCTCAGAAGTGGAAAAGTCTGCACATGCCAGGAGAAAAAGAGTGGGTCACTAAAGTCCGGCCTATTTATGATATGGAGTTCATAACGCATCTTATCGATGAATCCAAATCAAACATTGAGGAACTGTGGCTCCCTTTCTTTGAAAAATATGGGCGCCTGGCCTGAAGTGCCAACAACACGCAGGGGGACCACCCCAAATTTGAAAGGCCACCAGAAATTACACTGGGCGTGGTTGAAGTGCTACATGAGACATGGGCCACAGAGGACACAGAGCTGAGCCCAAGATTTCAGTGTGCAGAGAAATAAGGTTCTGAATCATCCTTGATATGTTCACCGGGAGCTCTAGACGAACTAGATGCTTGTGCTTGTTCCATGGCTAAGGTGGGGGTGGGTTGGGAGAGGGCTACCGTTATAATTGTATTACAGAGGATAATGTTGACATACAATTTAAGATGTTATAACCTTAAATGCCAATAAAGTATGATTTTCAACAAAAAAACCTGCTACCAATATGGTGCTCCAACTTAAGCATAATCTAGTTGTTTGGAATATTTGTTCTGATCGATTGTTATCACCAAGATGGCAACAATTCCACTCTGAATGGTCTAACCGTCCAGGCTGCTAATGCCCAGAGTGGTGCCAGAAGGAAACCTGCAAAACAGTTGTTGTTGCGTGTAAGTAGGGAGAGGATGCTGCAGACAAGGTAAGAACACACTGCAAATGGGTTTCACGCTGATGGTAGACAAATTAAAGTAAAAGGTAAGATTACATTGTATTCTCCCTCACTGCTTTTTCCAGATAATCTCATAATTGACCAATCCAAATAGGAAGGACATCATATTATATTGTACAGTATTTATAGGAGTGAGATGCCAATATTTGGACCATTTTATATATAATTCTGCAGTTTTAGATGTCAACCAATTTTTTTACAGAATTTCTAGTGGGGAGGAAATCCAGTTCTTAAAATTTTACTAGAAGCAAATTTGATAAACTTAGATAACATTAATATAATTGTGATGGTACTATATATGTTTTGAGATAATTTGCTATATTATTATTTAACTTTTATGCTTACGTGATGAATTGAAATGCGTTGCTTTTGTAATGAAAGTGTTCTTAATTCTGTGGAAGGTTGTCTTAGTACACCCAGGATCACAAATAAACGTAAACAAAATAAAATTAAAATAACTGACAATATTATCCTCTGAAAAATAATGTACCTGTGAGTCCATGGATTCACCAAAGAAAATGAAAAAATAAACAACTCCTAATGTGTGACTCGCCTGTAAAGGTCAGGCTAGGTAAAAAAAAAAAAACAAGATGGCGGCCAGTGATTAGGGATGTGTGATCCCTTGCACCGTGCTGGGCAGAAGAAAAAATAGCAACCCATCCCCACATTTTGGAGCTGGGCTGGACACCATGGAGGACAGCAGTGGACTGTGACCAGATGCGGATGATATTGGGGGAAGAACACCACCCTCCCTCTTTTTGAAATAGTACGAGGATCTTTGAAATGTGCGAGGTGCGTTGCGGCTGCAGGAAATTGGGCCTTGTCTTACTGAATGGATGCTGGCAGCTTGAAAGTAGAGGAAACAGCGTATGGGTGAGCTGTTCGAGCAAAGCCGTAGTGACAGCTGGCTTCTCTGAAGCAGGATAGTGGTAGAAAGAGGAAAAACATACTACTCAGCAGGCAGTAGGAAAGGGCTTCTCAGCCGGTGTTTGACTTATTCGAATGATGAAATAAAAGGGCCTTGTCGAGACAGCAAATTCACAGCAGCTGATATTGGTGCTCGGAAAGTACATTGCAAACAAGAAGGAGGATGGGAAAAGAATGTGCCCTCACGAGAACGAGTGCTCCTAGTTGGGGAGGTACTGTTGAAGCCGGGAACATTGAAATTGCAAGTAACCTGTGGCAAGTAGCAGCATACAGACTGAAGGTGCTTTGGCTGTGAATTGACAGTGCTGGGGTCAGATTAAGGGAGAAGATTTTGCACGTTTGGCAGACTGAGTGACCTCCGGGTGCACTGTTAGATTGGAGCAGTGGTGTGGCGGCTTAGGACACAATGGAGGTGTAATCCCGGGATAGTAAAGTGGGATTTAGAGGAAGGCGCACCCTGGGAAATATTTATTTATTTTTATTTATTTGTATTTGTATAGCGCACTTGCAGCCCAGAGGTATTGAGGCGCTGTTACAGGAAATTGTACGTAAGCTTGATTAAATGGTTACAAACGACACAAGTGGTCTCTTGATTGCATATGCATTGGTGATAACATCATAAATCAAAGAGGAGATTCATAGTTGGCATATATCAGTCATCATTACAATAGTGTGTGAAGGCATTTTCTGAAAGCAGCTATCATCCGGCCACAATACCGCGAGATGTACAGAGTACACAATCAGACAAAAAGCTTAGTTTTGATTGCTTTGCGGAATGTTACGTGGGAAATCGATCACCCTTAGGTGAGTGGGAAGCAGCCATCATGGGGAAGCTAGTGCCCCCGGCACGGAATCTTCGTGTCTTGGGAGTGGTAATCATGTTGGTGTTGCCCTTCCTCAAAGATCTAGCAGAGGTATGTTTGGCATTTCTTGGGACCAGGTCGGAGGGTGCCAGATCGTGGAGGCATTTATGCGTGAGGGAAAGGGTTTTAAAAACAATTCTCTCTTTGACGGGGAGCCAGTGAGCCTGCCTTCTCACTTCAGAGATGTGGTCTTTCCTTGATGTTCCTGGAATGTACTAGAAGTGAATGCTCCAATTGAAGGATTGGAAATACCACTATAATTGCGAGAGCTGGGATTGAGCTTGGTGAAGGCTACGCCGCACAGAGGTGAAGACAATGCTTAGGGTGGAAAGAGGGGTTGTCACTGGATTTGCTATAAGGAGAGGGGTCTGGAGCACTGGAGAATTGAGGAGGAGCTGTGGAGCAGTGGATCAAAGAGACGCTTAGGAGGAGGAGGTGAAGAATTCCGCCAAAGCTTGTGTTTTCTTGGCTCTGAAAGTATGGTCCTCTTGGAACTGGCGATTAGTACTGGTAATGGAACAGAAGTTGTGGTTGACCAGTCTAGGATTGATGGCGGGGCACAGTCATGGTAATTGCAGGTAAATGAGCAAAATTTAGCGGGAACATTAAAGGATATGGACGCTGAACGCTAGTGTTGGGAGAGGATTCAAAAGGAACAGGCACAGCCGATAAGCACTGAGGAGACGAAAGAGGCAGGGAGGCCCCATGCTATCTCCAATCATTGTGTGTGAAACAGCAAGTGCCCTCTTGAATGCGTGTGATCCCAGGTGGTGGTATAGACAGCGCTGTGTGAGCTACTGTATATTGGCAGACCGAACATGGGACAAGAGCTAGTGTAAAAGACCAGTGGCCCTACTGACTTTGGAATAGCAGCTGGGGGTGTGGTTTGTGGGAAAAGCCCATTCACAATACGATAACCAGTGAGACATTTGTAAAGCGGATAAATGGGCTGAGGAATGGACGCAAATACCGATTGAAACTGTGGGTACTCATTTGAAAGAATTGAGGAAGTAGGTGGAAGAATCCTCCAGAGGTAATACGCTGTCCTTATAGCATCTGACGTGGGTGTAGTAAGCTGAAAAGAAACAAAAAGGAGTGATAATTGTCGCTGAACTATATCCATACCACCATGAGGGAGCACTTATTGCTAATCGGGCCCTAATGCCAAAACCAAAAGACAAAGGTACCCAGGCTAAACAGAGGCAACCGCAGGTGGAACAAGAGGGGTTGCTTGAGAGGTGCTGGAAACCGAGGGGTGAAACACAGTCAGGCTCAAATAAAAAGGGCAATGCAGAGGTAGAGAAAAAGGACATTCGATGTGATTCTAGTGAAATGGCGTTTAGTAAAGAGGACCTCAGAGAATGTTTGAAGGATATGGAAGGCAGGCTTGTTAGGCAAAGTTTGTATGCAGTACCCTTTGGGACCACTACACACAACTAGGACTAGAGGTGTAATCAAAACCAATCTTTGGTATAAGTCTGTACTACACAGTTTTGGTAGCGGAGCTGAGCAGCCAGGCTTATCTCAAGAGGGTAATGTGAGCTGTAATGATGTTATAGAGAGGTCTACAATCACAAGTGCCCAAACAAACTCTTACACTCAATTACATATCACACACAAATACACTTCAACACTATTTCAGAAATACTTTTCAAGAGGTAAAAGGCAAAGATTATTAGAACATGAAAGGTTACAGTTATTCTTAGACAGTGCAAATATTTAGAGTTCACCAGAAGAGTCAATTCAATTCAATAGGCTAGGCCAAAGTCAATGGGCTAAAGTCTTGGATAGGATAAAGTAGTTCTGTTAGATACACCGAAAAGTCTCTGCAGATGTTCTTAGGAATAGTTTGCAGCAATAAGAATCATATGTTGGGTCACAAGCGGATTAGGCCTGTGAGTTGGGAAAGTTTTGAGCACTTTCACTGCGAGAGGTAAGTACTCTCAGTCTGGTTTTACAGTACCTTTACAAATGAAGAAAAATATGCAGCTGATGACCTCTGTTCTTGGCCGTTCCTGCAGATCTCGCTGTTCCTGGGCCTCAGTCGTTGGGACTCCTGCCTGCACTGAGACTGGTCAAAAAGCTGTCAACTGGCAAATCTTCAATTCTTCAATTCCGGTAGCTGTAGTCAAGCACACAAGCTGGTGTCCCTCTCCCTCATTATTCTGTTTCAAGCATCACCCTGAGGAAAATACAACCAGCTCCGAGATTGGTATCCAGGTGGCTTAGTGTCGAGTCGATTGGTCCCACCAACTCAAAGGGAGAAGTCGTCCTTGAAGGGCTTCTCTGTCGAGGGAGTTTCAGGCAATTCGGACCTGCAGCAGGGCTTCACCGAGCAAACCAACAGTCCAGGAGTTGCAGCAGCCGTCCTCTTCAAGCTCGTCTTCGGTTCTTTTGTTCCAGTGGTCGACTCTGCCTTCCAAGCCAAGAGACTCGCCTTTTATTCAGTGCTCTCCCATTCATTCCAGCCTAGCTGTCACTCACCCAGCAGGGAGGCTGTCCTTGCCGGACAGTCAGCCAGCCAATCACCACACAGTGCATTTGGGTCTCCTAGGAGACTAAGCAAAGGGAGTTTCGGGCACCTCCCTCACTTCCTGCCCACCCCAGACACTCGGGCGCCAGAGGCGGTCTTCACTCCTGAAGCCCCGCCAAAGGCGAATGAACAAAGGAACCAAACTAGGTTTGGCGCGCAGAGCAAAACTCTCGAAGGACCTTTCCACAAAGAAATGGCGAAAAAAGAAGATCGGGACCTGTTTTTACAGAGAGGGCTGAAACGCCATCTTGAAAAACATGGCTTCCGTGATTTAACGCTACCGGTGTTCGCGGTCAGGAAAAATCATGGTAGTTCGTTGTAAAACCACTGCCACCAGGCATTCTGAGAGAAAAGGGTAGCATTTGACTGCTACATGAGTTTCTAGACATAGGGGATACTAAGTAACCCTTCCAGCACTCTATTGTAAGTTAGTGTGTGCTGGGTCTAGGAATTTAAAAGACTAGTAAAGTCAATTTCACTTTACTTACTCTGGGAAACCGTAGTTTATTCCAGAGAAGGTATTTAACCTTTTAACTGCCATGGGTTCCCCCCCCCCAGTGCCAAGTCCTTTTTTGGTGATTTTGGTATTTCGCCATTCAATGCCTTCACCATTCAATGCCTTCTAATGTTTTCTGTTTCATTAACCCGTTAAGTGCCAAGGACGACGTATCTCGTCCTTGGCAACAGGGAGGTAATCCCAAAGAAGAGATAACTCGCCCTTGGGCCCAAGCATGTAAAGGTTTCCCTGTGCCACTGCACTGAGGGTGCTGTGTGACACAAATGAAAAGATGATGCCTATGGAGTTGTCTAAAACTCCATAACCAAAGAAAACACAAGAGTAAAACACATTTCAAAACACATGAGAGAGTGGGAAAAAGGGTCAAACCTCTCTCCAGGTAAAACAATTCAAGTTCTCAAAATCCAGCAAAGTTGCTGGGGGTCTCTAAGGTGAAGGGAATTAGCAAAATGTTGAGAATTCTCCCTAACAAGGCTAACAGATCATTTTCAACAGCAATTTACATCATTGCGGAAAGAACTGAGATCCTCCTTGACCGGAGTTAAGGGGGTAATAAAAGAGCTTGGAGGAAGAGTCGATGTTACAGAACATTTGACACAGGCTTCGGAAGAGGTCCGACAAAATAGCGAACAGTTGGAACATTTGCCAAGAGTCATCCATAATTTAGAATTACAAACTGAAGATTTAGAGACTAGATCAAGAGGATCTAATATTCGCATTAAAGGCCTAAGCGAAACAATTATGGATGCAGATCTGAAAAATCAGTTCAGAAATGTTTTGGTAGCTTTCTAACGGAAGTTCCGCCGCAGGATATAGGGATTGATAGAGTCCATAGGGTGGGCCCGAGAAGGAGAGAGCCTGGTGCTAGACCCAGAGATGTTGTGGCAGCTATATCTGCATATGCTGTGAAAAAGAACATTTTACGAGTAGCAAGAGCAGCTGGATAAGTAGCTAATTCAATTGTACCAAGACTTGGCGTTAGTGACATTGCAGAAGCAAAGGGATATAAGCCAAGTAACAAGGGCTTTGCGAGCTAAACAAATCATGTATAAATTGACTTTTCCATTTGGTCTCCTATTCACTCTGGATAGGACCCAACATCGCATAACCACATGCTCTGAAGGACTGGCTTTGCTTAATATTGAAGAAGAAATGGGGCATGAAGAGAGACAAGTGGAGTCTCTCGTTCAACAAGGAGTGCAACGATGGGATTGGTCGATGGTAAAGGGGAGAAAAGGGGAACCATCTTGAAGGGCAGCCAAGGTGGGGGGGGGGGTGAAAGGGTGTGGTGAAGGTGCCTCCTAAGGTAGATGTGCAATTAGTCATTTCAGAGAAGGGGCTTCATAATTATTATTGGTACAATGGTCAGTCAGGATGGATGGCTGGCAGAGAATGCTTTGGAATCCAAGGGAGGTGGTAAGCTACTTCCCGAAGGGAGTATCTCCAGGGTTTATATTGTGCCTTAGCTTGGGAATTCTTTCCTGAGGATGACATAGGATCAGGGGCATGAACCTGGTAAGGGTTGGGGAAATCGAGGGGGTGGGGAGGAAGGAAGGGAGGGAGGGAGGGAGGCAAAGAGGGGTGGGATTACTTCGCAGAAGGAATGAGCTATAATACTTATGGGAGAAGAGTTTACAATCAGTAGTGAATTTATTTGTGCGAAAAACATTCAAAGTTTTATCATATAAAGTTAGGGGATTGAACTCCCAGACGAAGTGGAGAAAGATGGAAATGATTATTAAAAGAGAAAATGTGGATATCATAATGATGCAAGAGACGCACATTAGAAAGGTGGACAAAGCGGTGGGGAGATTTCACATGTTCGACAGATTATACCAATTCAATGCGATGGGGAAACTTTAGGGGTAATGATAGGTTCAAATATTCATTAAAGGTAACAGTACAGCAACAAAATGCAGACCCGGAGGGTAGATACTTGTTTGTACGGATGCAAATGGATCACTCTAGCAACAGTGTATGCGCCGAACACGGGCCAAGTGACAAAAATGCAAGAGTTTTAAGTAAATTGGAAGATTTTACAAGGGGGGGGGACATAATACTCATGGGGGATTTTAACATGGCGTGGGATCGTAAAGTGGATAAGGGTCAAGGGGGGGGTATAATATAACTTTGTTGTGTGTTGACGAGAAGCTTTGAGAATTTAACACCAAGGGATGTGTGGAGGATGAGAAGAGGAGACAAGAAGGGATGTAAGTGTTTTTCACGTATTTATCATTCCCTATCGAGAATAGATTATGTGTGGGTATCAGCAAGATTTTTGGGAGAGGTGAAAGAAAAAGACTATAGCTTTGTCGGATCATGCCCCCCCGTGGTTCGGTTTGGAGATATTGGTCCACGGGTGGAGTTATGGGCGTGGACGTTTCCTAGAGATCTTCTGTACAATGAGGGACTGACTGAGGATATACTATCAAAAATGTAAGAATATTTCTCCATAAACAGTACCCAAGTGTTATCACCTTAGGGTATATGTGATGCTTTTAAAGCTGTGATTCGAGGAGAACATATAGCACTTAAAATTCAGAGGGAAAAACAGAGGTCAAAGATGGAAATAAGACTTAGAATCTCAAGGGCGCGAAGTCCAAACAGCCATTTCCAATCAGAGAAGGCGAGCGTTAACTAACAAATTGAAGGAATTGAATAGTTTTCATTTCCATCTTTCAATTGAATCTATTAAGGACTAGGAGGGCTGAGAGATGTTTATTGATAACCCAGCAAAGGTATTATACTCGGGCCAATAAGGCGGACAAATTGCTGGCACGTAAACTGAGAGAAGCTGAAGCCACAAAATTGATACAGCAAATAACGCAATCAGATGAGTCAATAGTCACGGGACCGGAGGAGATAACAACGGAAGCATTTGCTCAATACTACGAACTATTGTATGCGTCAGACCAACCGGGTGGTTTAGAGATACAAAGATATTTGAGAAAGATAGATATGCCTAGAATGACAGAGGAGCGGGTAAAGTTAGATAAAGAAATAAGTGAGGAAGAAGTGCTGACAGCAATAAAGGTTTTACCGATAAATAAATCTCCGGGACCTGAAGGGTTTCCGGCGATTTTTATAAGAAGTATGCTAAGCTGTTGGCCCCCGTATAGAAGGAATTATTTAATGTGATAGGGGTTAAAGGTGCAGTGACGGCATCAATGTCGGAAGCTAAGGTGGTGGTCTTTGGTAAACCTGGGACAGATCCGACGGGATATGGGTCATACAAACCCATAGCCCTGTTAAACATCGACGCAAAGCTATATGCAAGCATCTTGGCAGCAAGATTAGCACAGTGCTTACCAGCACCGATGGGAATGGGGACTACATTTATTCAAATTGTGCGGGCCAATTACCATGACGCATATTACGATTAGCAATTAATAAACAGATTTCACGTAGTATAGAAATAAGTAGAGGCACACGCCAGGAATATGTAGAATCAGGATGAGAGAGGAAGTAAAGGGTATTCGGTTTGGGCACGAGATACATAAGATTGCGGCTTTCACGGATGACATGTTGATGATGCAGGACCCTAAACATTCAATACCAGCATTATTGGAAGAATTGGTGGAAATTGAAAAGGTGGCAGGGCTGAGGGGTAACATGGGGAAGTCAGAGCTTTTGGTATTAGGTTTATCTTCTTGCCAGAAGGAGGCGATATCTTCCGACTCGACACTCATAGTGGCGGATAGCTACATAAAATATTTGGGGGTTAATATAACACGGACGGTGTCCCAGCGTTATGAGTGCAATTATCCACAAATGTTACAGCAGGTGAAAAAGGATTTGGGTAATTGGAACCCGTTGCAAATCTCTTTGCTGGGAAGGATAGCCACAAATAAAATGGTGGCTGCCCCAGTTACTGAATAAGTGTCAGACTCTTCCTGTGCCGATCCCCAGGTCCTATTTTAAGGTATTAAATAAAGAGGCGGAATAAAACGCAGACAGAGTGGCCCTAGATGTTTTAATGGCTCCTAGAGAAAATGGGGGAATGGGTTTGCCATATTTTGAAAATTATTTTGAAACAGCATAACTAAGAGTGCTCTGAGAATGATTAAATGGAGATACAAAGAAATGATGGGCACAAATGGATACAGCAGTAGCAGGGACCCCGCTGGAAGGGTTGTGATGGCTGAAGAGATAGGATAGACCTCCAAATATACAGGCTAGTCAAGTGCTGATGGTTGTCTTGGAGGTATGGGATCGCTTACAGATAAAGGGGCTCTATCCATACGTCTGTCACCATTTACTCCATTGTTTGAGAACCCGCAATTCTACCCAGGGACGGTGAGGGGACCGTTTAAGCAATGGTGAAGTGTGGGCTGCACAAAGATGGGGGACATGGTGCTAGGTGGGGTCATTCATTCGTTTGAGGAGTGTAAACAGATTGTGGTTAGAGGAAAAGGGTAGATTGGAATATAACCAATTGTGACATTGGCTAACAAGGCCGAAAGTGTGGGAAGCTGTGGGGAGAGAGTTAACGTTAATTTGAGAAATTCATTACCACCCACTCTGTGAAATGGTTTCAAAGTTATATTCCATCCTTTTGGAGGAGACAAAGGGACAGACCTGGTGATACATGCACAAATGGGGAAAAACATTGGAGATAGACTTACTGAGGGAATATTTGTAACATCTGTGGAAAAATATCCCCAAATTAACGAGATCTATACAGATAAGGGAGGCATGGTGTAGGGTCATGTATCAATGGCATTACACCCCTGTGAAGCTGCATAAAATGTTTCCGACCTCGTCAGAGGAATTGTTGACGAGGGTGCGGAAAGCAGAGGAATTGGAACATATTTGGTGGGTGTGCCCAATATTGGAAAGCTTTTGGGGGTGATTATGAAACAGATAACTCAATAATTTCCCCCTGCTGACAAATGGACTCCTAATGTGTGGCGGTGTGGTTTGTTTGATCCGGAAAATACCCTACCAACCAAGATGCAGAGTAAGGCCTTTATGTTGACGGTCATAGCAGCATGGTTGCTTATAGCAACAGCCTGGAAACAGAAGAAATCGCCGGGGATTCGGGACTGGTTGATCAAGCTGTGGGAGTTTGTGGCCATGGAATGGATGACATTTAGGGCCTGATTCATGGAAGTGTTTTATAATTGTGCAATCCCATAGGAAAACGTTCTGTGAATCAGGGTCATAGTCTTCAAGGGGAACAAGAAAAGTTCCACCAGGAATGGGTGGCAATGTTGGATTATCTTAATGGGGACTTTGTACAACAATGGTGTCCACACAATTTGAGGATTTTGAAGATTATGTAAAAGAAATAGATTATTAGAATATAAAAAAGAAAAACATACAGCTGTCCAGGTTGGGGGGGAGGGGTTAGTTGGGTTAGGGGAAGGAGAGAAGGATAAAGATGGTTATTTGAAAAATGCCAATAAAGATAATTAAAAAAAAAACAGTAAAAGGTTGGGGTGTTCCATAGATGTCTATGGAAGTAAAGCAGCAAAAAGAAAATCTCGTCTAACAAGGAGGGAAATGTTTTCGTTACTGTGCCAGAAGGCAACCTATGTGGGCAGGATAGCCTTCCACTTTTTGATATTTTAATATAAAATGGCGAGGGTAACTTTCTCTGAAAATGAGGTATGCTAAACAAACACCAAATTCACTGTGGTCCATGCTGAAAAGTATACTGCAAGCATGTAACTCTGCTAAGCTAGTCTACTGACACCTCTCGGCAGCTGCCTTGTAGTTTTGCAGTTACTAAGAGAAAATTGCATTGCTGCCAACTGTATGATGGAACACAAAGATCCAGCAGCCAAGGTCTGCCTTTAACCATGGGTAGCCCCGGTCCTAAATTATATAATTGTATGCTCTGAGAGCATAGTGGCAGATACAACTTGAAATATAAGCCAGGTCTAGTTTTGATATGGTGGTCTCTGGCAACCTACATGGCCATATTGTCCAAAACCTATAGGTATCATATTGTCAACTTGGTTACAAGTGACTAATCTCACTAACATTGTCTCAGGTGTATTAAAGTCTGGGACTGGCTTTCATACTAAACAGCCATTTGGGACCAGCAGCCCGGGAAAACCCCTTTTTATTTCCCTAGGAAGGCTTGCCACCTTCTCCAGAAGACAGGAAATCTCCCGCGGGGACTAACTGGCAGCCACTGCATCAAAAGCGAGGTCCAGCAAGGACAATGGAGAACTCACACCAGAATAGTAATTAACAGAAATTCTTTGATGCAGTGCAGACAGACCTTAGAGAGGGGAGAGTTAAGAGTAGTCAAGAGAAAAGCACCAGTCCACAGCAGGTTGCCCAACATCTTTGATTCTCCCAGTGCTCTCACGCTTCCTGCAGGCGAAGCACTCTCGGACAGACATCACCAGGAAAAGGACAGAACACATCAGCAGGAGTTGATTCCTTACAGAAGGCTAGATGGGGACCAATGTGCTGTAGCAGATTGCCTATTTAAGGCGGCGAGACCACCCCCTCAGTTAAATCATATTTGGACTACTGAAGAAGCATTTCACCTCGGTCTTTACTGGGAGAACAGCCTGCTCCAAAGTCTATAAGGAGGAAGGTAAAGGCTCCAGGTAGGGAGGAATACCCTTCCCTCAACCATCCCAGACAAATATTTGGTGTGATCTGTCTGGACATGGCCTACTGCAAGCTAGACCACTGGTACGCAGGAACTGTTCAATGGAGGAGGCAGCCCTACAAGTGTTCTCTGGGAAACCTCTTGGCTGGGAAGTGCAGATCAAGGATCCACCTTGGCCCTTGAGGCCCAGGATGGAGTGACCCAGCAACTAGAATTCAACAAAAATCGCTAGGCACTTGTACACTTTGATCGGTTTTCGAGGCAGCTCAGCCACTTCAAAACACTGATTGAGCCACTGCAAGCCCCGGTGCTGCTTTGGACACTTGCCACTTTTCAAATTCACCGTCAGCTCGACGCATGGCATGCCTTTGCTCCATCTGTTTGAGCTGAACGCCACTGAAGTAATGCACTGCAACATTGCACCTCTTCAAGCCAACTTTAGCGAGTCGAGACACTGACTCTACTATAGCCTTCTTCATCCGTTTCAAGCCGATAGCTGCTAGAGAAGCACAGCGCATCGCTGGCCTGTCCCGAGGCAGCTTGCCAGTTTCGATGCCAATGATCCATTGGGAACAACCAACTTGAAAATTAACAACACTGATACGACCTATGCACCTAGAATCGTAGTTCGACACTGTTGAGCCCCAAGAACAAGCCTAAAAAGGTATTTGAAGTGGTAATGTGCCTTTGGCCTGCCTTAAAGGGCCCTAGAGTCTAGTAAAACCCCACTCTCTATTTTTTTAAAAGAACTCTAAACGGCTTCAGTGCAGAAATGATTGCCCATGCACCACTGCCTTCAGACCCAAAGTGCCCCCTTTAATAACAAATACTTAATATTCTGTGCCTTCTCTTATTAGTGTGGTTTATAGAGTTTTTGATTTGTACGCTTGCATTTTTTCATTTGATTAAAGGATCCTATTTTTTAAAGAACCTTGGTTGGATAATCTTTTATTTGTATACCATAGTACTATTGTTGAGTGGGCTGATTCAGTGCTGACTCATATCCCTCCTGAAAAGTATAGCCTGCCCACAGCCCACGCTACCACAAGTGGCAAAAGAGGTATTTCGGGTGGGCTGTGACTTTCACTTATGGTTGGGGTTCACTGCTGTTTTGGAGTTTATTCACTTATCCCTCCACTCCTGCAGAGCAGTAGTAATTTCCTCTGCTAGCGTTATGGTGCTCCGGAGGCAGCTTGCAATGGCAAAACAGCAGTATGTACAGTGTGCTGAAGGCTCTACAATACTCGGATTAGTGAAATCACCATTGCTTCAACTTTTTGGCCTTCTAACCCATTTCCTCCCCACCACCTTATTTTGCATGAATCTGGAGCATTCTTTGGCCATTTTTCCGCTTCAGTTTGCGCTTTGTTTTTTGCTGTGTGTACCAGACATTTCTTCTGCTGTACCTCTCGCCAACATTCTACATGGCCGTTCTCAAATGTACCTGGACCTCAGACTGTTGACCTTTCTATTGCCTGTGGCTGTTTTGTGTCCCCTACTGATGTCTCTGTTTTGGGTTATAGAGATCTTCTCCTCTCCGATCACTTGGACCTGGGCACAACATTGTTCACTCTTTCTTTGAGGCCCTCTAAGCATTGGCTCTCTCTAGCTGCTCAGTATCCAATACCTATTATCCTACAGTCTCTGTACTGGTACATATTCTGCCTCTCCCTATCTCGAGCCAAGTGTTGTTTCAACCGTTTGGGCAACTTTCAAATGCGAGACCTGCCAGTACCATTTTGATCTTGTTTCCTCACATTGTGTCCATTGCTCCGCTACGGACTCCTGGAAAGCTATGTACCTCCCTCTATGCATCCCGCTGACTCCCAAGTCTGCTCCCTGTCATTGAGAAATACTTGGATTTTCATTTGCACTCCTGGGAACTGAACTACAAACTCTTCCCAAGTTTCAGTCCATATTCCCTTTGGTCCCTTTCATTTGTGGACTATTGTTCTTTTGGTTTTAGCTCATTCAGTCATTCAGGTTTCTGACCAATGGACTCATGCCTGGTGGATTGGGTATTGGCTACTTAGGTTGAATAGTGGGCACAGTTTCTCCTAAGTCCTGTGGGACTATTTTGTCTCCATGTAGTCAGACTTGTTTTTTTGTCAAAAACAAAAGGGCTAATCCTAAATGACAAAACCTATTACTGACAGTTTGTAGAGCCCAAAGTCTTCATGGGTTGTCAGTCATTTCCGCTTTTCCCAATGGTGACCTATTTTAAGCAGAGATGCCCTTCGCAGTGATCGGATGGCAGTGCATGCGCTATTAACACAAGGTTGAACAATGATCAGATCAATACTCATCCATTAACCCCCAAAAGTGAGGAACACAGCTGGTGGTAGCACAACAGCCCTGAATGGCATCTTGTCACCAGCTCCACAATCAGTGAGAAACCTTCCCTTTCCGTTGGCTCCCTCAGAAAATTTCTCAGAGGCCCCAGAACCTTTGGGACTTTCTCAGTGCATAATTAAATTTCTTCTAAAGACATGTGTCCTTTGCAGACTGCATATCCAAAGCAGCATTCATATTTTATTATGTGAGTGTAGTGGCAGCTGCTTTAGCAAATCCGTTGCTTAAAAATAATTATCCCATACTAAACTATTTGGATGTCCTGAAGAGCAGAAGTGGACAAGTATTCGGCAGCAGGCATACAACCCAAGCCATGGATCAAGAGCTTTAAGATTTGGTAAAAGGGGAAAAAAAAAAAAGAACATGACAGAACGTGGCCCATTTTAGCTATTTGGTTGCTTAAACTTCGTGGCCAGAAACCAAAAAGGAAGTTGTATTTCATCATAGGATGTGGGGCGAGCCAAAGTATTCTGCCCTTGTAGTCCTGCACATCCCAACCTCCAGGTTGTACAGGTCGATGGCCACTTGACAGAGAGATTTATGGAAAGCAAATGCTTCCTGTTTTGGTCCTTATGCTGTCCTTGCGTATGTGGATCTCCTACACCCTGCAGTCAGGATGCGCCCCTAGAGCTCAAAAACACTTGTGGGTTTTAGGTCCTTTTACAAAATAGGATAAGAGAGCCAGAAAGGCAGACTTCGGTCTATACTGTGGTACATCTGGACATTTGGAATTCTCTGGTAAGCCGCAATGGAGGTCAGGTAACAACCAAGTTCTCTCCTCATGGAAACCACGTGGACGAGTCATGGTAATGTTTTCTCAGCTCTAGGATACCGCTTTCCTTCACATTTGAGAACTGCAGTTCAGTCATCTTGTCTGGTGTTGAGGTCACAGAAAGCCCATTCTGAATCCATATGTGCAGTTGATGGTATGGAACTCTTCAGGTACAATTACCCAGAAAACTGTACAAAATATGTATAGAGCGCACCAATGACCCTGTCCAGCAGATTGCATTAGCTCCAACTGCTACTTTCAACTTTGGAATGGGTGTGGGTCTGCCTTGGCTTGCCCTGCATTATCCTGACAAGAATTGGGAAGAAAAGATTGTAGCCTCAAAATTCAACCGTTGTGTTAAATTCGCGTTGGAGGAGTCAAACCAGTTGCTACTCCTTGCAAGGCCTTGCTTAATGCTGCATATGAGTTAGGATCAGTAGACATGCCCCTCCTAGATTGTTCTTGACAACATTTAAGCTAAGAAGCTCTCTCCAGATAGGGAGAAAGGATGCCCTATTAAATTCACCTAGTTCTTGGAGCCCCTATTCCTGTGGTCAGACATGTCCCTTGACTTTGGCATAAAATCAACATATGCACCAATGTCTGGCTTAATCTTAGAAAATCTGATTTATACAGCAGGCAGCACTCTTAAGTCCCTGGCCGCATCAACTCTCTTCTTCAAGCCAAAGGAGGGAGAGGGTTGAATGTAATAACTACGTAGACCAGCACGCAGTTAATGCCAAAACTGTAAACAAAAAGATATGCCTTGCAATTCATTATTTTTTTCTACTAGACCAATTGAGATCTATTGTGGTATGAAGAGAACTCTGTCTCAAAGGAGTTTTTAATCAGATGCGGGTCAAGCTTGCAGATGAATAGAAAATCGCATTCAAACCTGCTGCTGTCTTATGACTACTTGGTGATCCCCTATTGCCTACGCAACACTCTTGCTATATTTCAACACTATCACTTTGTGACATATTAAATATGTACATTATGATATATTTGTTTCTTTGTTTATTTAGTATTGCGCGCCAAACCCTTAGGTAGCTGGGCGCAGTAGGACAAGATAATTTAAAGCTTGGTTACAGAATGTGTCAAATAAGTGCATATACATACAGGAACTATATAATTACTGACACTTCCGGTTACAGTGGAGTGGTGAAGCGCTGGCTCGTATATAGTATAATACATGTTGCAATCAATAGGTACAGTCAAAGGCAAATACAGTGATAATAGTAGTGCAAAGTACAGGCGTAGCAAGTTAGAGGTCATTTGTTCGTAGCCATTTAAGTACATTGCGTCTACATTTAGGGTACGGTTGTTCCATTCTGAGGTCAACTGGGAGCGCGTTCCAAGATTGAGCAGCTCTGACTATGAAAATGGTGCCACCAGCTGTGGCTCGTTTAAATCTAGGGATCACTAAGGTGTAGGCATTGGCGGCTTTCATCGAGCGGGTAGCGGTTCTCCTGTTTATCCTTTCAGCAAGGTATGGCAGTGCTAAATTGTTCAGGCATTTGGAGGTGAGTCAGACTGATTTCAAGAGGATCCGGTCAGCTATTTTTAACCAGTGGACCTCTCTTCTAGAGTTAGAAATATGTTCTCTGATGGGGATATTCAGCGCTGCTCTTAGAGCATTATTTTGTAAACTTTGAATTTTATCCGTAAAATATTTGTTGGCACCTGAGTACAGGGCATTGCAATAATCTAGTCTAGACATTACAAGGGCGTTGGCTAGAGTAATGCAGCTCGTGGTAGAGAGGAATGGTCTGCAGGTTCGGATGAGTTTACAGGTATAGGCTGTTGTAGATGCAAATGAGTTCACTTGTTTCCTGAATGTAAGTGTAGAGTCAAGATAGAAGCCTAAAGTCTTGACAGCAGGCATCACCTTGATGAGGTTGTTGTCAATATTAAAAGGAGGTGTAGGTAGGACTACGTTTTTTAATGTTAGTTTCAGAGCCTAGGATCAGTATCTCCGTTTTTTCGTCATTCAGGCAGAGGCCATGGGATGCCATCCATGCCGGAATGAGGAGGTATATCCTGTTTACCAAGGCCGTGTCATCAGTGAAGTTACCCGAAAGGGAGATCAGGATCTGGGTGTCATCTGCATAATTTGTGTAGGTGACACCCAGTCTGTCCAACTTATCAAACAACGGCTTAGTAAAAATATTATACATAGTGGGTGAGACACAGGATCCTTGTGGTACTCCGCACGATATTTGAATTGGGTCAGCGGAGGCTGAAGGGGAGAAGACTCACTGTACGGTTCGCCAGGAAGGATTGGACCCAGGCTATGGCCTCCCCTGAAAAATGGGCCACCAACCTAAGGAGGTTGCATAAGACTGCATGATCCACTAGGTCGAAGGCTGCAAAGAGGTCCAGGAGAAGTAGCATAGCTGTTTTCCCCATTGTCCTTCAGCTCGTCAATTTGAGTCTTAAGGTCTAGCAAGGCTGTTTCAGTGCCATGAAGAGGACAGAAGCCAGATTGTCGCAATCCTAGTAATTGATTATCTGAATTTGAATGCAGGCTATAGTTGGTGGGGTCTAAAGTTTGTTTTTTTTAACAGGGGGAGGGCCCAGGATTCTTTAAGATTGTTAGGCACTGTATTGGTTTTGAAAGAGGCGTTGATGAGCTTAGAGATGAACGGGGCCAGGTCTCTAGCTGCTTCCTTTATGATTTGGGCAGGGCAGCTGTCACCCTTACAGTTCGAGGGTTTTAAGGAAAGTATGATTTTCTCTGTCTCAAGAATAGAGATCTTTTTGAAGCTGAATGGTGGTGTCATATTGTTCCCCATATATTGGGAGGGTTGCTGCTCATATGAGAGCAGTGAAGCCTTTTTGTTGGCTATTTTGAGTTGGAGCAATGTCATTTTATTCGAGTGTGTATTTTGTATTGCATTGCACCATAACTTGTCCTTTGTCTGTCGGTGGGATAGGGGATTCCATTTCTCGAAGGATAGTGAAAAGTTCCTTAGTGTTGGACTTAGCCTTCGCAATTCTCTTGTTGAATGTATTCTTTTTAGTGTTGATTATTTCTTTTTTGTAATATTTGGAGAGGTCTATTAGTTTGACCTTGTTATCGTTAGTAGGGGAGTGAAGCCAGATGGATTGCAACTTTCTTTTTTGTAATCTCAATTCTTTAAGTTGAGGCGTGAACCAGGCATTGAGGTGGGATTTCTGTCTACCTTTGCGCAGTTTGATAGGTGCAACAGTATGTTGTCATGGCATTGTTGAAGACCTCCACTAGTAGTGTGGGGTCCAAACTATCATCAACGTTGGTGATAGATGGGAGGCGGTAAGGGAGTAGTTCTTCTGCTGTATTTGTATTTTTGTATTTTATTATTTGTATTGCGCTCCAGACCATATCAAAAGATAGTTTAATGTATCGTACAAATAAACACTTGTCTACGCAGTAGACAGGATAGTATGCTTATATACAAGTTAAATACATATTATACTGTAATATCCTTTTTTCTTCTAGTTGGTAGTGGAGGTGCCATATCAATCATTTTGGGGCTAAGGAGATCTAGCGTGGCAGAGAAAGTAATCGGATGGTGGTCGGTCCACGATTGCGGGACAGTATCAGTAATGGTAATGTTACAGTTCAGATCGGCCACTCAGTCAAGGATCCTACCTTTAATGTGGGTGAGAGATAGGACTTTTTGTGTGAGTCCATGGTCTTTTAGAAGAGTTGCTATTGATTGGGCATGTCTATACTGTCAGTGTCGTTAAAGCCAAGATTAAAGTCTCCCAGCAGCAGAGTTTGTGAGTGGTCTTTTGTATTATTAGCGATAAGGTTAGTTAGGTCCTCCTCAAAGGTGCCCAGTGGGCCCGGGGGTCTGTATACCAGGTAGATAGCTAGTGTGCGGTTATTAGATAGAGGAAGTTTAGCTGCTAGTACCTCGCATGATGAGCAAGGTGGTGAGGAGTTGAATCTGATGGGTAGACTGATTTTGGATATAATGGCTAGTCCGCCACTTCTAGCATTGGGCTTGTCTACTCTAAGTATCTGATAGCTATCAGGTACCGCCACCATAAGGGTTGGTCCCGCTAGCTCATGTAGCCAGGTTTCAGTTAGGGCGAGTAGGTCCAAATTCTCATTGTTTAGGATGTCAGCAATTTCAGTAGCATGGGCTACCAGAGATCTGGCATTGATGAGCGATCCAGATAGAGTCAGTATGCTATTAGTTGAAAGGTTGGAGGGAGGTTTAATTGTTTTTGTATTAAGGCTGGCACAAATTTTAGGAGTGGTAGGATCATGAGTGGATTTCTGGTCGTTAGGTCTGGGCCCCAATGCTCGCCTGGGTGGGCGTTCATTAGTTTGAGGGAAAGTGTGTCTAGGGTGGCTGTTTGTGTTAGTTGTTTTTGGTTCATAGAGACGGGATAGTCTGAATCTAAGTCTCATGTTTCTGTCCTGAGGTGGCCATATTAAAATAGTGGCAAGGGCCATTATGGCGAGGAGACCAAGTATAAGTACTATAGACTGGATCCTCTGGTTTTCAGTTATATTCAGGGTGTTAATTAAGTCGGGAAGGCGCAGAGGTGGGTTGCTCAGTTTGTCACAGAATAGGCTAGTTTTAGTTGGCACAGTAGGGCTAAGATTAATTTGCACAAATAGGCTAAAATCAAGATGCACAAGTAAGCCAAAATCGAATTGCACACGTGGGCTAAAATCAAATGCACAGGTGGGCTAAAATCAAATTGCGTAGGTGGGCTAAAGTCAATTAGCACATATGGACTATATTCAGCTGGCATATGGTAGGCCAGTTGACAGTTCGCAGTGTGCATTATTTCAGAGTAGTTGTTGTAGCTTAGTTTCAATAATCATTATCTTGCCGGTTAAAATATGGACTGTAAGTTAGAGTGCCCAATAATAATGCGTATTAAAGGGTAGAGCACAAATGCTGGCATGTGGGTATTAACATATTCTGTAGTGGCAAGGGACCAGCATATATGAATGGGCTCAGTTCGTAGCTAAGTATGACTAGGGGCAAGGCAATATTGGGCGGGTACAACAGTGGCGACATGTATACAAAGTTAGGTCACGCCACTCGAGAGTAGGTGCAGGTTAGGTCAACAGTAAACAGTAATAGTTCAACGCTAATATCACATGTTGCTTACTGTATAGTGGCACAAGCAGAAATAGGTTCAGTGTCGGATGCTCTAGTGGGTCGTTAGGCTGGTAGTCCGGATACGTGATGTGAAAGCATATCAGCAAGTCATTAGTATTCATTGGAGTCTGCTTCTGGGGGAGTAGGTGTAAAAGGAGTTTAGAGACGCTCCAGTACGCAACCAGTGCGCGAACAGGCGCAGAACAGGGCCTTTTCGTTCGGGCCTTAGCGGTAGAGGGCCGGCTTCCCCCTGTCGGCGGTGCCTTGTGGGTAAAGAGGGGGATGATGTTGCCTAGCAACAAGTAAACAGCCTCATTTTCATGCCAAGAGGCATGGCGGCCATCTTAGCAACAGGTACATTGACAGGTATATTGACAGGATACCCTGGTATACGCTTCTTCTGTTGGACAACATATCCTATCACCTATGGGAAGGACTGCAGAGATTACGTGACCAGTGTTGGTTTTCCTGGGGCTTCTCCAAGAAAGACCAAGAAAGACCATTAATTCAAAGTTGTTTATCCTTGCAACCTCTACGGCACCAAAGCGGGATACAGGGCTTTTCAATTTTTTATTTCTGATTTATTCACAACTTGTCCAGCATTGCAGACCCACTTATCACCATAACCAAAAAGGTCTGTTCTTTCCACTGGACCATGGAAGCACAAAAAGCTTTTGATATCCTAAAACAGGCATTTACTTCTGCCCAGGTACTGTGACAACCATATCCCAGTTTGCCTTTAGTGGTTAAAGCTGATGCTTCTGATATTGCCAAACGACCTGTGATATCCCAAAAGCTTCGGCACACCCACAGTCTTCATCCTGTGGCTATTCTGTGACAAACTCTGTGCCAGAGTCCCATTACACAATAACTCTTGGCTATACAGGTACACTTCGGAAGTAGAGACAGCAATTACAAAAAAGGGGTGCTGTGTTTTTGTGAGTGACATCTGATAAGCCATTTGATAAAAAAATAGGTGCAAATGTACAGTATTCCCTTCATCAAAATGCAGCCACAACAAACATTCTGTAAACACCATTGGTGCAGACTTTAACCGGACAGTAAAATCTTGAACTGACATTGTTTTTCGTTTCGAAGAGGGAAGAGGGGCTGAGGGGTAATTATTTAGAAAATTCACGAGGGACCATTCTGACTCAGCACCTTGAAGAATACTTCAAATTGAGTATGAAAACTCCACAAATGAATCATATAAACCCCCTAGAATAATTGCCCTGCTAAGTACCTGGAGTTGTATAGGAATTGGGGAGGTGATTTCGACTAGAGGGCCCTCATTCTAAATAGAAAATCTTAGTATTTCTATGACAAATGCACTTTGCATTTTCAGTGCATTTAAAACCAAGTGAAATGTAATTTCAATCCAAACCAAAAATACACTTCTGAGCTGTGTGCGCAGTGTAAAACGGGTAGCACTTATGTGCAGCCCAATCACAGTTCTTTGTAAATTAAAATCCTATTTAATCGTAATCGAAAGCGTTTTCACGGATAGAGTCAACATTGGGCTGTGGTTCAAATGTGCACAAATCATAGGCTAATGAAGAAATGCTTGATAAATGTGGGATCTGTGAAAATCATAGATACCTAAAAAGATTTTGGAAATGAGAGGGAGCTTAATGCCACTTCCACTCCCATAACAAATGCTGCTAGTGTAAATTCAATTCACCCCTCAGTCTAGACTTTACATAGTAGAGAAACAAAAATCCTGTGCCACTGGGACCCGATTTGTGAAATAAAGTGGGAGGACTACTCATCCTTTTATTAGGAAATCATAAAATCATGTTCCTTTGCTGGATGGGTGAAGCAATATCCCGTGCAATTTAAATTGAAAGCACTGTGTGTGCCATAATCATCAGTCTGTGGTTGCAAAGTGTGTGGTTCCAAATAGAAAGTTGGCGTAATTCTCCTTATTATGGAGTTTAATGTTAAGTCCTTCAGCCCCCCTCTTAAGTATACCACTATATGTACCTTGATCAATGTTAATGATAAACCAACAGGGCACGCCGCTGCAGAACTAACCACAAATCTGTCCAAGACACGTTGATCCTGTTCTTCTTGAATTCGTTCCTCATCATCTGATAAATGTTATTCCTGTGCCTCCTCTTCCTCTCTAATCTTGGATGGTTTTGTGTACTCATGCAGACTTGGGACCTTGAAAAGCCTTTCTATAATCTCTGTTAATATTCTCTTCCGATACCTTTCTAGTAACTTGTATATTGTGCAGTCCCTTGATAGAAGAAATACCTTTTGTTACACAACCGTAAAGTGGGATTTTGTATTCCTAATATAGATTTTGAAACTAACTCTACAGGGTGTATAGACTGCTCCTCCACTCTCAATTATTCTGGTTCCTCAATTATCTCTTCGATCAACAGCTATCCCTCTGCCATTAACATCCCAGAACCTTTCCAGTGATGGTGCTGAGACCCATGCACAACTCACAGGAACAGTTAATAAGGCCAGGATGAGAACTCCCCCACCTATGGTTTTCAACCACAACCCTTCAGAGGTATGTGTGTGCCACGCTGTCCTGTATGGAGTGATTGTATCCTGCTTGGTCCTTCGCCTCATGTTAAGAAGTGAGGGGCGCTTAAGGGAGGATGCTTATACGCTGCTCACAGCCATAAGTATTTCTTTAAGCATTTTGGGCTACGGTACTATTACTACATATCTCCCAGAGCTTAACACACCTGGACATGTGCCACTAACTAATGTCTATTCATGAGCGAGGTTTAGGATAGAAATGAGGGATGGATGACCTCCACGTGTGAGGTTGGAATATAGGGGGACTGTATGGGGGCATTTCCTCCCTTCTTTTGTGGCTTGTGTAAGAAACCCAAGGTCATTCTCCCAAGTAGGCCACGAGAATCCCTTATTCAGGTGACCAAGGAAGGACTGGCGCTCTCAGATCCCAACCCTGGGGATGGACGAGTGAGGGAGCATCACCTGGGAAGGGGAGCCCGGAGTTATGTTCGGGGGAATACCCCAGGTGAGACGCAGTATTGTACCAGGGATGAAGGTGAGGAAGTAGTAGTCCCGGAGGCCTTTGTAGGTTGTTCCACGTCTGACTCTCTTCCACCCAGAGAATTTCCATTACCCAAATCGAATAACCCCTCCATATCTGGTAAATCCCCTAGGAGCCCAAACCCTGTTAGCCTTGGAAATCACATCTCCCAGAATCCCTTGTTTCCTGTTTCTTACCCGAACACTCCTAGTTATTCTTCTACCTGTCCCCCTCCTTATTTTCCGACTTCCCAATCTGCTTTCACAAAACACTACCGTTCCCACAATCCTCCCTGTTCATTTCACGATAATAATCCCGGTCATTTCCGTTGATTTCACAAACCTTGCCAAACTCACCCTTCTGAGTTTCCAAAACTCCCTAGTACGAGGCTATGATCCCATATAACACCTTTTCCTCATCCTACCCCATGGGATACTTAAAAACTGTGCCTCCTAACCCCCTTTTCCGACACAAACACTTTCTCACACTATGACAGACAACGGACTAACACCAAAGCCATCCCACCTGACATGTCCCAAAACAATGGTTAGGCAATTGTCAGTAATCACACACACTTGAAAACCCTTTACCTTGCCCACAGAGATAAAAGGCAGAGCACGAGAGCACACTACAAGAAAGGCAGAACGAACAAAACTACAGCTATACTGGACCAACAGTTCAAGCGGAAGAGAATGGCAAAGAGACCTGGAAGGACAAAGGGGGAACTGCCCTTTCCCTTTTCAACTCAGACCCGCGAAGCCTCAGAAAGGGAAATCATAAGACCAGGAGTTACAGCTGGCGTGTGGAGAAACAGATGTCAACGTTAAACGGGGGCCTCCCGTGTTGACAACCCAGGCGGGGAGACGTGCTGGCTACCGTGGAACCGTCCTTGACTCCAGAAGCAAGATAAGCCAACGGGTTCAACACAGCCGGTGAGTTGGAGGAAGCTGATATCAAACCGATGTGTGTTGAGCCCAAGGTTGCAAGTGGCAAGATTAGATGAGCGCAAGAACTTGAGAACAAAGAACTTGTGTATTTGAACTTTTGGGAAAGCCTGGGAGTGCTCATTCGAAGGACTCTCGCTGGCTCCCTTTTTCGTTGAAACTGCAAGTACCAGAAGGCCCTAAGAAAGGGTGATGTGAGGTGTCGGAGTGGTCCTACAAGGGTCACGTCAAATTCCTTGTACACTCATAAGCCTCTGACCCATTGCCAAAAGAATGCTAAGGGAAGTGAATCCTGCATTGTAAGAAAGTAAAGTGAACTGTATATTTTGCAAGTGTGAACCCGGATGCTGAAAGAAAGCTAGGAAGAGGGAATCCACGCTTTCTGTTGAAACAAATCAAATCACGAACTGTAATAGGAAATCGTGAACTGTGTTAAGGTTCTTGAATATTGCAAGGTGCATTTGAAAGGCTGCAGTGAACCCAACAGAGTGAGGCCCAAGATGTAAGGATCCGAGCCCGGCGCAGGGAGATCCATCGGGCAAAGAACAATCGCCCAAGGCACAAGAGTACAGAAGGAACTTTTGTTTATGTGTTTTTGTTTACGAGCAGGGGTGAATAATAATGCATCCAGGAACAGTGTGTTGGCGCGAGTAAATCCGGTTGAGGGTTGTCCACAGTGTTGATTGTTTAAAAGGATATTAAAACTCCTGACGGTTACAAGTGATATTTGAGAGGCTGAAGTGAACCCGACGGAGGGAGGCCCATTTTGCAAAGAAGATCCGAGCCGGGCGGAGGGAGATCCTAAGGGCGAAGAACTATCGCCCAAGGTGCATGAACACCGAAGGAACCTTTGATTGTTGTTTTGATCCAGCAGGCCTTCTAAGTCAAGAGATTTTGAAAGAAAGAGACTTGGCCCTTGAAGGTTCTGCTATCGTGGAATAGACTTGCTAACCTCATGCTTGAGAGGCCCAGGAGTGTGCTATGCTCGGGAATCCCGCCTTGTCCCGTGCTAAAACCGTGAGGAAGGGAGACCCTGCCATACCATCCTGACTTATTTTGTGAACGCTTATTTCTTTTCTGGTGAACATTACCCCACACTCTTTTTGTAACTTAGTGGTAAGGATTAGCAATAGTTTTATTTTTAGTATAGGCCCTTTCTATTTGACAAGACTTATTATTTGGTGGTCACAGCTTCCTCCCATCTTAGCTTTAGGTTAAGTTTAGGTGTATTCCTCACCCATTATAAAGTTCAATAAACACCCCCTGAACTGTGATCACTTGTGTCTGTCTTTACTGTTGCCACCACGAATTCCTTACACTTGCCAGCTCACGGTGTGCAGAGCCTGGGAAGGCAATTAGGGTTTCTTATGCTCACTGCTGTTAAAGTAGGGCACTGCTACGCTCTGTTACACATAAATCTTGCTCCTGTTTTTCCTAGCTTCTGCTATTCCCCTTCGTACACCTTTTACCTCCCCCTGTGTTCTTTTGCTCATCCCTGGAGAATACTCCCTTCTGTGCTGCTGGAAACACAGGTCAAAGATTTCCACACTCATTTTTTCACATAAACATTCTTCTCAAAGGGTTTGTTATAATCTGGGTAAACTTCTCACTCGTCTTGATGACATGTTATCTGACCAGCACATGTCAGCCAGGACAACGAGCTACGTGTGAATGGATTAGTCATGCATTCCAACTGCCTCACTGTCTCCCTTACCATATCCTGTACTCACTGGCTTCTTCCCTAGCTCTGGCAACATATTGCAGTTTAACCCAACTACTGTTTCTCTGAAGTTTCAAAACTCAGACTTATTTTCTGGTCCCTGCCAGCCCTTTTCCTCAAAGGGCACTGACCCATCGCAGTCCTTATCTTGACCCTGCCTCAAAACTACATTGGTGACAGTATGACCTCAGACCCAAATTCAATCCCTTAAATCCATTTGACGTTTCATCATTTGGAAGCTGCGCGCTGCCTCCCCCATCCTATGCTACATTGGGATTTTCCTTGTATTACTATCTTTATTGGGTTTCTGGTTCCTTAGCCCCTTGGCATCTGCCCATCCTTTGCTACATTTGGGCTCTGCCTCAATTTCTGACCTTCTGTTTTTCCTCCCACTTCCCCGCATTTCACAAAGCAATAGAATGACCTAAACAGAATGATCAGCCCAAAAGTGTATTTACTTTGCAGCCCTATTGAACGTGCCCCGTTACCACCACCACTCCAAAATATATACAGGCGTTTTAACCAAGCACATTGATGAAGTCATGCTTTTCCCTAGGTAAACAACTCAAATATTTTCTCTTAGTGTATACGATAATTAAGCTCACTTATTGCTACTCCCATGATATAGTGGATTCATGTTTGCTCTAATCTTGTACGCATTAATTTGAGCACTTTCAGCCTCATGTTCTCATCATAATTCTGCTTTGGTAGAGGTTGCAATATGTCTAATGCGCTCCAGTTGCGATCCAGCTATAAGCTACTGTGATTCACCTCCTAGGTTTTGCCCACTGTGATTCTGCTGCATTATTATTATTTAGCCCTTGGTTTGGATTTCACTCCTAAATTGCACTCCACTATATTCCTATTACAATGGGCGATTACTGTTATTCCTAGACTTTGCAGCATTGCGTTTAATGTGGCTAGGTTTTGCCCCACTCCATTTAGGCTCAGTATGGGGATCATACATGCCAGACTTATGCACTGTAGGCATTAATGCATTCAGAACTTTACATTCTTTACAACCTGTGATGAATCCTGCGAAATCCTCACAGAATCCCTGCCTAAGGTCTCCTCCCTGGTGGCCAGGGGAAGGCAGCCGCTACCTGATCCTAACCCTGGCGGTGGTATTAGCTGAGTGGATCACCTGGGAGAAGGCCCCCCAAGGGAACAGGAGGATTCCTTTAGGAGAGACGCAATATTTATCTTCTTCAGAGAAGGAGATCTCAATGATGCCATGTGACGATGTGACAGCATATGAGCCTTCTTACTTGTGTCTGCCGGTGGTTATGTACAGCGGGGAGTACTATTAAAGCCCGAATACAGAACCAGGAAGTGATCCCTGTATGGACTTTCCTCTAATCAAGGCTGTGTTTTGGTATCCTAGGAAACGGGAGACGAGGAGGAGCAGGAGATCGAGACCAACGGTTGCAGCTGGGCCTACTGAGGGAGAAGACGGCGAAACGAGAGAACCTCAAATCCTGGGGTTTTTTCCGGTCGAGACGTGAAGAGAAGTAAAGGAGAGAGAGCGTTTTAAACAAGGCGATCGTTGTTGCCAGTCCAGGTTATTGAGTTGGTCGCACTGTTGCGCACAACGAAGTTCGTTTTCAAGAAGGGACCTTTGTCCCGATGACGGGTTCGCTGTGAGTATCCGGGCCCGCCCGCTTAGAAAGAAGGAGCAGTGAAAACAGAGAGAGGGGTGATACTGAGGGAGAGGCGAAGGACTGGATGTCGACTCACGCATGGGAACCAAACCCAGTTAGAGAGGGGAATTAAAGATGCGGCCGCCTCACCAGCGGTGCTGAGCAAAGTCGGGTGCTGTTGCGCTCATCAGCGACGCCGATCTAAAGGGAGAGTGAAGTAAAGGAGGAGATAAATAACAACAAGCACAACAGGCTACGGCGAAAAGGATCTTGTTGCCAAGAGGTGGAAGGAGACTGGCTAAAAGGCAAATGAAGTAAAAGCAGGGGTTGGGAAAAGGACAAGGAAAAGAGAGAGAGAGAAAAGGAGAGAAAGAGGAAAATTCAGGAAGATCAGAGGGAATCGGTAGGAGAAGGGCAAACCCCTTTAAAGACTGTTTGAGAGGAAAGGGACAGGTCAGAGGAAGCGAAGAACTCCTGAAAGTCATAGTGTACGGCAAATAATTAAATAAAGGAAATCCCTATGTCAGGAATAAGGGCAAGCGTGTGTATACTGGGCTCAGAGGGCTAAAACACTGAAAAATCCAGCAATACTACAATTCCCAGCAGTACTTGGGAGGCTGGGTAGTTTACTGCCGTGCGCACGTGGGGGCCAGCTGATCTTGATTGCTAACGGTTTATGAGCGGCTCACGGCGCACGGCAGGTGTGGCTTATTTTGTTTGGAGGTCGAAGCTGCGCCGGTCGAGGCAGCATCGGAGAAGTCAGGAGCCGCCCGCTATGGAATTGGTATGAACGCGGAGGCGGCGGGCGTGAGCATTGTGCAGCGGGGAGAGAAGTGATCCCGACGGCTGCTACGGGCAACAGCATTCAACGTCCGGGAAGGCTCAAGAGCTTCCCGGACACAAGATAAGTGCGGAAAGGGCTAATCTTTTCTTTGACGAAAAGCACACATGATTACGAGCATGCTAACTGAAGTACCCAGTGTTTGTTAGGTGTATGCGTTGCAGAGGTGCCTTTAGAATTGCATTGTTCCAACCCAGCAGGGGTTACTACGGGGTATTTATGGAGACAACTACTTACTGAGAGACTGTGCATATCTTATGCTGCAAGGAAGCACTTGACAAATCTTTATGTTCTATACGTTTATGTGATTGTTAGTAACTATAAGTGTTGCATATACCAGCCCAGGGGGCCATGTGTCATGTCTTCATCTTGGGAGTATTCCCATTGTATGTTTCATCTGCTAACCATGCTTGTTTTGTTTCAGGTCAATGACACACAGTGTGTGAGATACATGTATTAAGGTGTTCTCAAGATATAGGTTAGCAGGTAACAGGCAGTACCACCACATATGATATCAAGTATGGTTTACAAGGATTACTAAGTGTAGGGTTTTTCCCTGTACTTCCCCCAGTCCTATCCAAACTAGGTTTTCCTCTACCCTCTATCCGGTGTTCCTAATACTCCTCACCCTGTCCACAACCTCTCCCTAACCCTCTTCCCCCCACTGGCTGCCACGTGGTGTCCTGTCTATATATATATCAGGTACCTGTGCCAACCACGGTGGGAGGGTCGACTTCATTCGGCTTCTGTGGTTTGGGGGAGAGTGTCGACCTCTCCTCCTATTATTGTGTATCTTGACATAATAAGCCACCCCCATATTGGGATACTCAAACCACCCAAGCCAAATGGAAGCGACTCCTCCGCCTTTGGCCGATGTGCTAAAGGCCCTCCAAGATATGCAGTTGGAATTAGCTCAGACAAGACAAGAAGCTGATAATTTGAAGACTCAAGTTCAAGGTTTAGTTGCTCAGAGAACTCCATTGGAGGGATCAAGTGCAATGGGAGTTGCCTCTTCCAGTCAGAATTCCACGGTAATTGTCCACCCTCCCAATAGTGTCCCTTTGGCAGCCCCCAAACGTTTTTCGGGGGATACCCGAAAGTACATGATGTTCCTTACACAATGTAGACTACATTTCCTGTGTAAACCTACAGCCTTCGAGACTATCAAGGCTAGAACGGCTTTTGTCATTTCTTATTTGACCGAGGATGCTGCAGCATGGGCGATGCCCTTGGTACAAAAAGATGATCCTCTATTATATAACTGGGATGAGTTTTTGACAGAATTTGGCCGACTATTTGATAGCAGAGAGGTGTCTCTAGCTCAGGATAAGGAATTGTTGGGATTAAAACAAGGAGTGCGGGATCTAGTAACGTATGTAACTCAGTTTAACAGGCTAGTCATAGAGACGGAGTGACCAGTAGCCAAACAAACAGTATTATTTTATCAAGGATTACGGGAGGAACTAAAAGATGCCATTGCACAAGTGGAGCCTCAACCGCGCACATGTACTGCTATGATAGATTTAGCGCTGAGGTTGGATCATCGCATGAACGAAAGGAAAGGTGATAAAAAGAGACCAGAAGTAACACCTTTTGTACGATTAGACAGAAGTAGGGGAGGAAGGGCAAGTGAAGTAGAACCAATGCAGATTGGAAGTGTCAGAGGGCCTTTATCGGCGGCAGAAAAGGAACAACGTAGGTCCAATAAGTTGTGTTTGTATTGTGGGCAAGCAGGGCATTTTATACGGACATGTCCCAATACCCCTCAGAAGAGTGGGGAAAAAAGTTCGAAGGAGGCGGGAAAAGAATTGGGCCGGCCTTGAGGGGAACACAGGTGTCAGGCCCATTAGAAGTAAGTTTCCCCAGGTGGATTGCAAACACGGTGGGTGGTAAAACTTCCCATTTCTACATTCTTGTTACATTATGTTTTGCTTTGACGAAACAGGAGGTTAGGGCTATGGTGGACTCAGGGGCCACAGGTAACTTTGTAGACATCTCGCTGGCTACTCAGTTAGGGTTACCTGTAGTTGACAAGCAGCAGGTAGAAGGAGTCCAGTCGGTAGGTTGTTCAACATTAACATCAGGTCCCATACGACAACAGACTGAGAAATTGGAAATGATTTGTGAAGGAGGTCATCAAGAGATAATTACCTTTGACCTTATAGCAGCCCCGCAATTTGGGTTGATTCTGGGAATGCCATGGTTAAAATTACATAACCCGCAAATTGATTGGGTACTACGGACAGTAAGATTTGATGAACAACGGTGTCAGGAACATATGCTACTCGAAACAGGCCCCACAGCATTGTTAATTGAGAAAGTAGTAGGGCCCCAAGTGGTGGGAGCAGTGGAAAAGAGAATTCCCTCACAGTACATGGAATTTGCAAAAGTGTTTGACAAAAGGGTGGCGGAGCAGTTGCCTCCTCATAGGACCTATGATTGTGTTATTGAACTAGAAGAAGGGGCGAAATTACCTTGTAGTAGAATATATGCCCTTACGGAGAAGGAAAATGAACACTTACAAGAGTATCTTGATGAAATGTTGTCTAAAGGATTTATTAGGCACTCTACTTCTCCAGTTTCTTCTCCATTATTTTTTGTCCCTAAAAAGGAAGGGACGTTACGCACTTGCATAGACTATCGTGCATTAAACAAGGTGACCATCAAGAATCGATTCCCTTTACCTTTGATTTCGGTTCTATTGGACCAAGTAAAGAGTGCAAAGATTTATACCAAATTGGATCTAAGGGGAGCCTATCATTTGATACGGGTAAAAGAGGGGGATGAGTGGAAGACGGCATTCAGAACAAAGTTTGGATTATTTGAGTATCTTGTCATGCCGTTTGGTTTATGTAATGCCCCTGCCGCTTTTCAGTTTTTTATGCAAGAAGTATTGCATGAGTTTATTGATCTTTTTGTAATTGTGTATATTGATGATATTTTGATTTACTCAGATTCCCCAGAACAACATGTAAAACATGTAACAGCAGTGTTGAAAAGGTTACAAGAATATCAATTATGTGTGAAATCAGAGAAATGCGCATTTCATGTAAGCCAGGTGGAATTTCTGGGGTTTATATTGACAAACACCGGGATTGTGATGGACCCAAGGAAGGTGCAAGCAGTGGTGAATTGGCCTTCTCCACAATGTATAAAAGACATACAATCCTTCTTGGGGTTTGCTAACTTCTACAGACGTTTCATTGGCAATTTCTCCAAAATCGTTAGTCCAATTACACAACTACTAAAAAAGGCAGTGAGATTTACATGGAGCGTGGAGGCAGAGCGAGCATTTCAACAACTAAAATCAGCATTCACTACCGCTCCTGTGTTAAGACATCCTAAACTACAGAGAGCCTTTCAGGTGGAGACAGATGCTAGTAATGTGGCAGTAGGAGCTATTTTATCACAGAAGGATGAAGAGGGAATTTTGCATCCTGTGGCCTTTTTCTCTAAGAAATTGTCTGGGTGTGAACAAAACTATTCTATTACGGATAAAGAATTATTGGCCATTCGATTAGCATTTGTGGAATGGAGACATTATTTGATGGGTGCAAGACATCAGGTGGTGGTAGTAACAGACCATAAAAATTTACAATACTTCACAACTGCACAATCACTAAGCCCTAGGCAGCTACGTTGGTCTCAATATTTTAATGAATTTGACTTTGTGGTTACATTCAGACCAGGTAGTAAGAATGGAAAAGCGGATGCTTTATCTAGACAACAAAATGTGGATAATTCAGTAGGGGAAATTAAAACTGTTATTTCACCTGAAAGAATTGTCGGGGCTATTACACAGAAAGTCATTGAACAGGTCAAGAAGGCATTACCAGTTAGACAACTGCAGGAATGGAGTAAAACTCATCCCGCACGTACCATACGGGAAGGTTTGCCCCATCATCAGGGTAGACTGTATTTGCCTACCAAGGAATTGCAGAAGCAAGCATTATACTGGTGCCATAATTCTCCATTGGCAGGGCATGCAGGTTTGAGAAAGATGCAAGAGATGCTAGGGAAATATTTCTGGTGGCCCACTGTAAAACAAGACTCAGAGAAGTACTTAAGGTTGTGTGAGAATTGTGCACGTAACAAGGCAGAGCATGGGAAGAAGAGAGGGTTGTTGCAACCCTTACCAACCCCAGGTCAACTATGGACTTCCATTTCAATGGATTTCATTACGGATTTACCTCCTGATAATGGTTATGATACCATTTGGGTAGTAGTGGATTTCATGTCTAAGCAGGCTCACTTTGTTCCATGTGTAGGAATACCAGGAGCAGGAAAGTTGGCAGAGTTATTTTTGCAACATGTGGTCAGATTGCATGGGCTACCAAAGTGTATAATTTCGGATAGAGGTTCACAATTCACCTCCAGGTTTTGGCGTGCCTTTTGTCAGATGCTGGGAATCAACTGTGCGCTCTCTACAAGCTATCATCCTCAAACTGATGGGCAGACAGAGCGTGTGAATCAGACCCTAGAGCAATATTTAAGAGGGTACTTGGGAGATGGCAGAGATTCTTGGGTACAAGCTTTATGGTTGGCAGAATTCACACACAATAATACCTATCACACTTCCCTGGGGATGGCACCAAATGAATGTTTATATGGACTAGTGCAAAATATGATACCCGAACATTTGCCAGAAGTGGGACAAATCCCTGCGTTACAAGAGCGAAAGCAGTTGCTTCTGGAGATCAGGCAAAAGGCACGGGCAAATCTAGAACAAGCCAGAAGACAATATAAAAGTCAAGCTGACAGACATAGACAAGCAGGTCCTAAATATGCAGTGGGAGATAAGGTGTGGTTATCCACACGAAATCTAGCCTTGATAGGTTCGCGGAAATTTCTGCCTCGTTTTATTGGGCCCTACGTGATAATTAAATGTGTGTCAGCCACTGCTATGAAATTGCGTTTGCCAAAAAATGTACCTATCCATCCGGTATTCCATGTCTCTTTACTTAAACCCGCAGCTCCGGGGATGACTGCTAAGAGACCACCAGCCGTCATGAAAGAAGGTCAGATGGAGTATGAAGTGAAAAGTATTCTGGATGCCAAAAAAAGGAATCAACGGTTATGGTATCTGATTAACTGGAAAGGTTATGGGCCGGAGGACTGTTCTTGGGAGCCGGCGGAATCAGTACATGCTCCAGGGTTGGTTAAACAATTTCATCGACAACATCCGGGTAAGCCAGGTCCTGGGAAGGGCCCTCGGAGAGGAGGTAATGTCAGGAATAAGGGCAAGCGTGTGTATACTGGGCTCAGAGGGCTAAAACACTGAAAAATCCAGCAATACTACAATTCCCAGCAGTACTTGGGAGGCTGGGTAGTTTACTGCCGTGCGCGCGTGGGGGCCAGCTGATCTTGATTGCTAACGGTTTATGAGCGGCTCAGGGCGCACGGCAGGTGTGGCTTATTTTGTTTGGAGGTCGAAGCTGCGCCGGTCGAGGCAGCATCGGAGAAGCCAGGAGCCGCCCGCTATGGAATTGGTATGAACGCGGAGGCGGCGGGCGTGAGCATTGTGCAGCGGGGAGAGAAGTGATCCCGACGGCTGCTACGGGCAACAGCATTCAACGTCCGGGAAGGCTCAAGAGCTTCCCGGACACAAGATAAGTGCGGAAAGGGCTAATCTTTTCTTTGACGAAAAGCACACATGATTACGAGCATGCTAACTGAAGTACCCAGTGTTTGTTAGGTGTATGTGTTGCAAAAACTATGGCTAGTACGCAGAGGTGCCTTTAGAATTGCATTGTTCCAACCCAGCACGGGTTACTACGGGGTATTTATGGAGACAACTACTTACTGAGAGACTGTGCATATCTTATGCTGCAAGGAAGCACTTGACAAATCTTTATGTTCTATACGTTTATGTGATTGTTAGTAACTATAAGTGTTGTATATACCAGCCCAGGGGGCCATGTGTCATGTCTTCATCTTGGGAGTATTCCCATTGTATGTTTCATCTGCTAACCATGCTTGTTTTGTTTCATGTCAATGACACACAGTGTGTGAGATACATGTATTAAGGTGTTCTCAAGATATAGGTTAGCAGGTAACAGGCAGTACCACCACATATGATATCAAGTATGGTTTTACAAGGATTACTAAGTGTAGGGTTTTTCCCTGTACTTCCCCCAGTCCTATCCAAACTAGGTTTTCCTCTACCCTCTATCCGGTGTTCCTAATACTCCTCACCCTGTCCACAACCTCTCCCTAACCCTCTTCCCCCCACTGGCTGCCACGTGGTGTCCTGTCTATATATATATCAGGTACCTGTGCCAACCACGGTGGGAGGGTCGACTTCATTCGGCTTCTGTGGTTTGGGGGAGAGTGTCGACCTCTCCTCCTATTATTGTGTATCTTGACACCCTACCTGAAAGTGATCCAACAGACCTTCACTTAAGACCCCTGAGAAGATCGGAGAAACGTATCCTTTATCAGTATTAGGAAGAAAGAGTTTTGTTAATAAAAGATTTGGGTTCTCGTTGAAACTCATACAACTACGCATTCGACTCAGAGTCTTATTGTTGTCAAAATTAATCAAACTATCACATGCCAGTAAATTTAATAGCCTTCTGTCAGAGTAAGCCTTCTCTTCATAAAACTACTACCCACCTTGATGGTCGTGAAAACACTTGTGATCAACAGGGGAATAGAAGATATGGGCATCAGAACATAAATACTCTGACTTATGATGGATATAATTCTCCCTTAAATCTGAACCAAACATGAACTCCTCTAAAACCCTTCCCCAACGATTCCTTTAATAAACAGAGAAAATCCAATAAGTTTATATTTCTGAAGAAGATAATCAGAACATTAGAGACTTCAAGTCCTACAATGCCCTAAGTACCGGGACGAGGAAGAGAGACTCGGAGGCACTAAACTGCAAGATACAGTCTAGTGGTTCTAATGACTCAGACCTGAGCGGGACTTTTGAATATATAAGGCCCCCTCAAGTGCAGGCCATTAAACGCAGGAGGTGGAGTAGTTGGAGGCTGTGAGTCGCAGTTACAGCAGAAATAAAATGGAGACGCCAGGACCACCGCTATCTTTGAAGCGGGTGTCGGTCCTGACATGGTCTCCAACATTGATGGCCTTATTTGCAGAGGTTGCGCAGCAGGAAACGTTGTTGTGTTAAGCTGTCCCCCTGGAGAGAGAAAGCGAGACTATCCTTGTTGCGTGGAGTGTCCTGGTGGCTGGTGAACACCAAGTGCACAGGGAGCGAGGAACACTCTTTACCCAACCGGCGTGGATTGCGGGAACCAACCTGAAGCAGAATGACATGCCGAAGGCAGCAGAAGAGGCAGAACAAGCAGTGGCAGCGGATCGAGCGGCTTTTGTTTGCAAGCACCAGTGTGTTTACCATTGTTGGTTAATCCCGATATGTCTCCCTTCCCCTGGTCTTTCTCAAAGTACTCTTTAGGATCTCCAGTGTTCACCATATTCACAGTCTACCAGGTTCACTACACTGCCTGGCACTGTGACTATGGATGATGATGATGATCCCGCAGGCAAATGGTCACTGGCTGTGGATTCCAGCCCCCTCTCAGTTCTTCTTGTAACTCAGCAGTTCACCCTGCTTCACTATCCTGCAGGCATTCCCCCTTATCGGGTCCCAGACCCTCCTTACTCATTTTGTATTAGTTTCCTTTGCGTGCCAGACCACTTTGGCATAGGCTTCGCTCTCTCGAGTCCCAGACCATTTTTGTAATGGTCTCTTTTGCTCCTTTGGGTCCCCCCACAACCGTCCCGGTCCCCCCCACCCTCTTCTGGGAACTTACTGGTGTTTTTGCGGTTGCGTACAGACTTCGTTTCCCCTCTGTGGCATAGCCTGTTCCTTCCAGGGACTGCAATGGCTCCACAGCAGCTCCCTGTGGCTTCTGTGCCTCCTACGCTCGTGTGAGCGACTGCAGAGCTTCTGCAGCAGTTTCCAAAGGCCTCCTGACCTCCTCAGATTGTTTCAGGGACTGTGGCGGCCCTGCAGTGGCTCTCTGATGCTCATCTGCATGGCCCAGGCGGTTCCTTCACTCCAGCCTTCTCGTTCAGCTGGCTGCTCTGCCTACCATCTCCCACGCCAATCTTTCCACAACTGACTTTCTGGGGACGTGCTCGTCCTCTGAGGTTACTCTGATGTTACTTCCTTCGTACAGGGTTCGAATCTCCTGGTTTCCTACAGGGAGGGTCTCTCTCATTTGAAATTCCCTCTTGTGTTTTAATGGTAGCTCGGCCAATAGGAATCCTCTAACAACTAGACTGTTCAGTTGAGGTTCTCTTTGTGCTTCCGCACTTCTTCCTCATCCCAGTACAGATGTTGAAGACTCGCAGTGAGTCCGTTGTTTTCTTCCACCTCTCAGTGCATAAGGAATATAAGTCTCTTGAGGAGTCCACACTCCTCCTCTTCTAATTACTTCCTGGTATGGCAAAGGTACATGGGTACACTAGGGAAAGTACTGGCGGGAGAGGGGTAGGAATGTGTGTCAGGGTTATGTGGGCTATGGGGAGGCCATGTTTTTCCCAGGCTGTCACTAATCCCATAGGGGGGGTTCCCACCCCATGAGATCCACCCACTGAGTACCACCACCAGGGGGGCTATCGGGTAGCAGCCTCCCCTCCCTGGCCTCATCGGAAGGGTCTCTCCAAGGGGAGAAGTGACGAAATCCAGGGATTGATCACAGATGCTCAAAAAGTCACAGTTAAATAGCTAAAACTTCCCTTGTCCCTCCCCTCTTTTCTTCTCCTGTAAAGAGGGGTATTGCCTTTGTCCCTCCGGACGTCAGAGAGGTAGTACCATGGCCTGCGCCCAGCAACTTTGACGCCAATTGGTGTAGCGTAGGTCACCTCAAATGGGCTGATGAACTGCAGCTGGTGCCACTGGAGTAACAGTTTTTATGTAGATGTGGTTGCCTGGGTAAAGTTGAGATTGCTATTGCAGTGATGCTTCACCTTGTGGCGTTTGTTCTTCTGCTGTTGATGCGGCCAATTTTGACGCAGTTCACCCCACCCGGATATGAACTTCAGAAAGGTTAAGTTACCCAAGATAGCCCTGAAATTCATCTCCCAATATCTCTGCTGAACTGTGAGCGTCAGAGACCGCACAGACAGGAATGAGCGTGGAATCTCCTGCCTGTAACAATCTTGTGCAGGGTTAAGTGATAGTCGGAACCAGGCTGGTTCCATAAAGCAAACAGAGCCAAAGGTAAGCAATGCAGCCAGCTCTTGTGAAGTGTTTCACACATCTTCGCAAGGCGTTCTTTTAGCAAGTCGTTGAGGCGCTCCACTAGACGTGGTCTTGGGGGTGGTAAGCTGAATATAATGTATGCTTTATTACTAATAGGGAAGTTACTTTTTTGAAGAGGTCATTGAAACAAATGTGGTCTATTATCAGACCTCAACACCTCGTAAATACCCCATTGTGGGAACACCTCACGCACAAGGAATTTAGCTGCAGATTTAGCACCAGCTTGGACACAGGGACCAATAGGAGAACGGGCACACCACAAGAATCAAATAGTGAAAATGATCTGTTGAGCATATCTACAATGTCTATGTGGAGATGTCAAAAAGGCCCTGAAGGGCGAGACAATGTTGCTTTAATAATTTTCAATGTGTGGCCTGAGGTATAACATTGGCAAGTTGCACAATTAGTGATGAACTCTGCCACATGTTCCTGCAAGTTTGGGATAAGCCAAACATCTTGTAGACCAGCTGAAATGTACTCTTTGGAGGTGTGTGCTGGGTAATGCAGTTGTTTAAGGGCAATTTGAAGTAATTGCTGTGGCATGACGGGCTTGACTGAATAGTGTGGTCTCCATATTAAATCTGTGGGAGATAAAGAACACCCTTGCTTTGTGTCCATAGTGCTTGCTCTGGCTGAAGGGCACGTCCCAGTAATTCTATTATTTGTGCCACGGATAGGCCATTTTAGGGTGCACTAATTTGTACCCGCTATCGAGGAATGTGTATAAAAGTGGGAACTTGTTCTGTAACGTGTTGTAAATATGCTGCTTCTTTTGCTGAGTCTGCTACATAATTGCCCAGAGATATTAAATCTGTACCTTTTTGTATGGGCTGCACACATCACTGCAACCTGATTTAAACTGATGCGTCCGTATGCCCCAGGGCCTGGCTGCGCTTTATAAATAAACAAAATACAAATACTACTGCTAATGTTGAAGCAAAGGGCAGTGATTTTATTAATCTGCAAAGTAAATCTGCATGTTGCACGGGTGCGCCATCTGATTTTTGTAAACCCTCTCCTCTTCCATCTGGATAACCCTGAGTGTACTGTTGATGCGACAAATGCCAAATCTGAATAACTGGTGACAACATCCTTTTGACATTTCTATTGCTGTTATTAATACCAATAGTTCTGTGGCTTGTGCCGGACATTGTATTGGAGGTCTAATTTTTGATACAACCTCAAACTCCCCATTCTCCTATCATACCACTGCTGCCCCCGTATTTCTGTAGCCAGTGCTCTGATCTATCTTTGATGACCTGTCAACGAAAAGTATCTCTCATTCCTCTAAAGGATCTTCCTTAACATGGGTTAGGTTGTCCAATATTTCCTGATATGTGCTACAATCATTTACCCAGCCTGGCTACACAGATAAATGTTGCAGGGTTACCAATGTGACACCTCACTGTATTAATGGAGGGGTTGGATAATATCACTTCATACCCAGACGGTCGTTGGGTGGTAAGGGTATATTTGGATTTATCCAGGATAGTGAATACTGCATGCTCTACATACAGTGTCAATGGGCAGCCCATGGTAATTGTTCAGGATCGTTTAATAGCAAAAGCTGCTGCCGCAAGCGATTGCTCACATGCAAAATGCCCCTGCATTACTGGGTCTAAAAGACCACTGCAATAAGCCAAAGGCTTGTGTCTCTGTGAAGTTTTCTGGGCGAGAACAGCGGTCATCACCTGACCATTAGAATGTAAAAAAAGAAAAAGCAGTTTATTATAACCTGGGGTTTCTAAAACAGGTGTGTTACTGAGTGCATTCTTCAATTCTTTAAATGTGTCAATCATGTTAGGTGTCCATATTAAAAGGCCCCTTCACTTTCTGTGTGTTACGCTCACCTGGCTCCCACAGGGGCGTCGATCCGAACTAGACAGCTGCGGTCTCCACCAATGTGACATGTAGTGCCGAGATGACAGACTGGACTGGCCCTCCCAGCTTGGTTTGCTTGGCCCGTAGGAGTATACTTCTGTAAATGGAGAAAGGGAATTAACCACCCGTGGAGTTGAGAGTTAACCTCCACCTCCCCCTGCTGTTCTCCCCACTGATCGCCTCTAATGTCCCTTCTTAAAGTCTCACCTGATGGTTTGGAAGGATGAGCTCTCCATCCTGCATCGAGCGCAGGGGCGCGTGGATAACCAGTTGCTTCACTGGTTAGAAGGAATTGGTGAGTTTCAGAACATTGTAGTTCTTAAGAGTTCAAATGTCTGACTTTCACTCTTGTCCGATTCCTTGCAGTTTGCAGCTTGACCCCAGCGAAGAGTTCCTCGTGGTAGCTGACGAAGTTCAGGTAAGGATTTGTCTTATCCAACACAGTTCAATAAAATAAGACCAGAATGTAACCTGTTGCTTGCTCCCTTATTCAGGTGCGGAGAGAAAATATGAAGTTCGGGGAATAATGCCTCCGGCGGTAAAATTAGGTAAGTCTATTGTGGTGAGAAGAATTTCCCTTGTTTGTCCCTTTGTCTCACCTTGTTGTCCTTTTGTTCCCCTTAGGGGCTGGGGTACGGCGAGGATGCAATGGAGACTGCGCCGACCCGTGAAGAGGAATAGTACCCCCGGCGGTAAATCAGGTAAGTCTATGGGGGTAGGTACTATTGCCTCTGTTTATTCCCTTGGCTCACCTTAGGTGCCGGAGTGTGGCGGGAACGTGTAGAAGGATGCGGAGGATCGTGAGCACTTGACAGACTTGACTGACAAACAGCTTTTTACAGATGATGATGATGATGATGTAGGAGAGATGGTGTTTCAAATATGCAACACACACACACACACACACACACACACACACACACACCACCCCCCCTCTACTCTAATAAAGGTTTACCAAAACCTCTAAATATAATACTCCAACAAAATTTCAACCAATAATATTTACAGCAATATCATCCTCTCGCCCCTCCCACAGTGGGACAGAGGCATCCCTTTCTACTTCTACACAGCGCTGTCGTTCCACTTTTAAGAGGAGATCCCACATCAATTCACAACTCTATACTACTTAGGACGTCATCTTTCCCCACAACGGAGAAGGTCCCTTCAATATCTTATTAAAGCCACATGCAATACTACGCAGCGATCTCTTTCCTACCCAATGGAGGAATTCTCTTTTACTGCATCTACTAATCAATGTAACAAATTCAAATAAAACATCCACAATACTGCGCTTTCATGCAGGAGTGCACACACGTTAAGTTCTCTTGATGCAGAGTCTCCACTCTCAGCTGCCTGCATCACCCTCGTGAGTGGCCCGCCAAAGGGATCAGGTAAACTTTGGGATAACTCGCCGTCTGCTCGCCTCCTCGGTTGTGCGCAGGAAAACTGGTCTCTACAGGCCGGCGCCACACCTCCCAAGGTGTGCGGCGGGAGTACTGGGGTTCTCACTGAGGCCTCCAAATGTAAGTCCCTCAAAGTAGTGAAAAAAATAACATGAAAGTAATCAAAAATGGAGTTGCCAACTTGCAAGAAAAACTGCTTTTTATTTGCAAATACGGCAAGGAGAATGGTACGGAAATGAGAACCAACTCAACATGCCCATTCCGGGCTACAATATTTAAGGCGGAAAACTGAAAAAGTACATTTACTAAACATTAATTTGTATTATTACATGTTATTTGACTATTTGTCATCAAGCCCCTAAACTATATTTAACATTATGATTCGAGGTTTCTCTTCTCGTGACCACTGAAAATACCACCCCCTCAAACATGATATTATTTAATAGTCATCCCAAAATGTGATTTTCCCATTGGTTGGCACTCATCATGGTACAATTGATTAAAATAAAAGCTCTGCCCTAATTGGACAGTGACACATGAGACAGCTTGGGCTGTAGCATCCCACCGAGACGCACCAATTGCATATTGAGTGGAAATCAGAGAGGTCAACACTTTGTTGCATTCCATGGAACACCACAACTCCTTCTCCATGATTGGCCCTTTGGCCTTCCTCCCCTTGCACCTGCAACTCGCATGTCGAAACTTGATCCCAAATCTGTATGTGACCTTCTGCTTATCTTCTCACAATGAATAGATGTATGAAAAAAGGTGTGCATCCCTGCTTGTGGAAATGAATTCCTTCTATGTATACATTTTACCAAGGCCCTTTTCACCTGCGGATCAAATGCCCTGCTCTCTGTGGGGGCACTGTACTCACATTCTAGTTCTTCATTTTGGCAATGCTGCTGTCTGGGCCCGTTCACGTATTTCACAACCGTTATGTATTCATTTGTCTATCGTCTGGGAAGGCACCTGTTGTCTCGAGCCCCATTTCAAGCCTCTGAGATCTTTCTTCCTTGCAACAATTAGCTGAACACTGTTTGGCATCTCTTTCCATCCTGACCTTGGCTGCATGGAGCCTTCTGCCCACCAGCAAAATGAAATTCAATTAAATTACCATAGCTAACAAATGCAGCCTAGCACACTAGAATGGTAAAATCTGCAGCCTTTAGCATTTGTATATTTCAGCATGGCTGCTCGCTTGCTCAATACATCAACTAAGAACTATACTCACTAAAACTCAATCTACACAATCCAAATAAATCCAAACTACTTAACATTATCTAATAATATAAGGGTGATGAAAAGAATGCAAAGAAATGCTTTGCTGCACGTGTATTTTTTCCTATGCTGCACACAGTCTGAAAGCTCCCTGAAATGTGGCAAACTATATCTACTCCAACTATTTTTTACCTCCTTACTTACATTTCTACCTATCATTTTACTCATTTCATCTACCGCAATTTGCATTGATAATCAATGGGATGTATTACCTAATGTAATAACTATATGTATTAAGAACTTCCTTGAATTTTGTGTGTTTAATTTATATGTAAAGTTTTATTTGTATATAAAACTACATCACATTAAATAAATACATATCTACTCCAAATACAATGTCACACCACGGAAAGCTTGCAACAACTACCTCAGTACCAGGGGTCTGATGCCGGTCTAAAAGAGTTTTCTTATCTTGTAGTGCGCACACCTTTCGGACGTTGGACTTGCATATTTACAGACCCCTAGATATGCTCCAGTCCATAGGGACCAAGCTGCTCCCTATGCTGTGTGACAAACTGGAGCTAAGGTCCTTTATCTCCTCATCACTGCCAGCAGGCCATTGCTAGGTCACCTGAAAACTTTTCACTGCCAGTTGCATTGTTACCCCTCTCCCGCATTGTGTCATGTCAACCAAACGCCTTCTTTCTTCAAGATCCCCAAGTCCAGCAACAGGCATATTTCATGGCCATGAGTGCCAAAACAGAGACTGGAACAGTTGCCAGCAGTACCAATCCTGAACCTAAAACTCACCTGTGCGCCTTCTTCACTGCCACTATCATCATGAGTATTCCTCCCCAAGTGTAATGACTTATCTGGGAGTAGCTGCTCATCCTTGCGGGGGTCTCCTGGACATGACTAAAAACCTACCCCCGCCACCTACTAAGGAAATGCCAGTAGGGCACAAATCCCTTATTGCAGCCATCCGCGGCCTCGTCTTTGGTAGTGTAACCTGGATGTAGGAATCTGGTGTGGGATCCTGCAGAATCCCCAGATTGGAGGCTGTTCCACTTTTTCCTCTAGCAACCTCTAAGTATTGTGGCAATGTCCGCTCTTAGGCCCTTAAACTCTGCGTGGAGGGGTCCCTCTGGGGGACAGTTGCTGCCACTTGCTACATGATTTAGCATCCCAGGAGTGGTATGGGGAGGCTCCCGTGGTTTCCCACCCGGTTTGGGTCTATTTGACCTAATCGCATTTGATTGAACATTTCACCTTTTTTTGGTCTATGTGGGGGGAGACCCCCCACTTCCCCTCAACCTAATCTATACACTTGCCCACCTCCATATATATATTTAATTAAATGTGACTGAAAAAAAAGTCAATGAGATGCAATCAAATGTTTTAGGTCAAATGTTAGTAGGTCAATTATGCAAATACCTCCCACCCACAAAACTGGGATGTGGAGCATCTGATTCCCCCATGACTCATGCTGCAGCTACTGCCCCTTTAAGAAATCAAATCTGGAGTGAGGTCTGTGGGGCACATCAGTTTGAACCTGCAGTGTATAACCCATTGTGATAACACCCAGAACCTTACCAGAGTCTAATCAACAAGAGACATGCTTGCTGCTATTGGTGAAGGAACAGCAGAGCTGGCGCAGATCCTGCCAGCTTTGATCATGGAACTTGTTATGTTACTTCCGTGCTAACATACTTAAATTTGCAGATGCAAGATGCCAGATCGACCTTTTAACAGCTAATTCTACGTTGGGAGTAAAGTTGAAGTAGGCACATGGCAGAGCGAATCCCTGAATAGTGAACACTATCATACCTAGCTTCAAATCCTTACCGAAAGCCTGGGTGAGGTGTAGGGAAGGAACCACAATAAAAACCCATACAGGGAGAAGAGTTGTGTGGGCGTTTGGAGTAGCGGAGGTGAAGGTGGAGTTGGGGGAGCAAGAGAAATTGGAGAAGTAAAAGAGGTTAGGGAAGGAAAACACCAATAAAGGGAAGAGAATAAGGGGGCAAAGTCATAGATTTTGGAGGAAGTGAACATGCAGAAGTACTAGAGCAATCATGGCAGGTTGAAGGAGATGAATACCTAAAAAACACGAGAGCAATAGAAAACTGTCAGGAGTTAGGAAAGCAGAGAAAGTGGAAGGAGGGAGGAAGATGAGAGGACAAATGTGGGCAGTCCCACGGAGTGCCAGAAAGAGATAGAACCCAAGACTATTTCTCGTCTGGGCGGAGGAACAAGCATGTGACTGAATATCAAGTAGGTTAGATGCAAGCCAGCTTGAGGGACTGACACAGGGTCTAGAGACAGGCACGGGCGAGTGTTGTCTCAGTGAGGAAAGGAGTAAGATGTAGTAGGTTAAGGCCCTAAGGCAGGTTGGTGAACCAGAACACAAGCATCTAGAAGCCTGCATGACCTACCACACCTTTGGGACACTGTGGAATATGCTTGGAAATAACCTAACGCTCCAACTGATATGTGTTAGTGACATTAGCCAACTCATAACACACTGGAGCAAGCCACTCACTAAAGCAATTCTATGCCGTAGACCGAGTGACACTGGTGAGAGATACAGACAGGGACTATTTAAACCATTAACATTATATTGTGGAAAAGGGAAGACAATTATTTGTAAACTTGATTTGCATCTGGATCCCCCCCTTTCCGGCAGACCTACACCAAAAGGGAGGGATGTAGAGACCTCAAGCGGTGACCCAGGAAACCCTATTACTAGTGAGAACAGTTATCAAAGGTCCAGGTGGACCTGGAGAGCCTAATGTGGACACGGCCGATGGTCTACGAAAGCATTCTGGAAAAGACTTTTAATAACATCAACATCCTGATGACTCTCTGTACCTTCAGGAGTGTCTAGGAAGTAATTAGTAAGGCTCTCTGAAGAAAAGGGGCAGAGCTAATAATGAGCCAGATCTGGTATGTTATTTTTCATTTGTTTATAATTATACCCTCATTAAAGGATCTATTTCTTTTATTTCCTGTGCCAGGAGCCTATAAATCCAAATAAAGAACCTATCTGTGAATAATATTTATGCATCTGGTGGTTGCTTTCCAATGTCATAATGGCAGTACCTAATTACCATTGTGTAGCACAATGATTGCAATTACCTACTGACTTTGTCTGAGATTAGCCTATGGGAGAACTGCTCATATTTCCCAAAAAACTCTCCCAACTATAACTATTTACTTACCTGTGGCTTTGGGTGGACAATTTTGTCAGAGGATATTGTTGGACCATGCAAGTCAGTGTTGGTAATGTTGGTCTGTCTTCGAGTTTCTAACACCTGCAATGTGTTCAACTACTGTTTCCCCACCACCTTTTCAAATGCAACGGTTTATTCTATCGTAGTTAGAATTTTATCACAGGAGGTCTCTCGAGGGATTGGCCTAAAATTCCCCTTCACCATTTTCAATTTTACACTGGTCTGTGCTGTGTGGTTGCTTTCATTCCCCTCCCCTCTGGCTGCCTGCTCTGTATTTCGTATTTACCCGTGTGGTGGTGGGTGTTCTGGACACATTACTATTTGTATGCATATGTACATTGTAATCATTCTTGTCTGGATGCACATTATTCTTGGTAAATAATACTTAAATGTTTTTTTCAGTATAGACTGTGTGGTCACGTTTACCAGTGGGAGTTTGGTTCACTTTTGTGGAAATCCTGCAAGTCCACTTCAGGTTGGTCTCTCTAAACCCCACACCAGACAAGTTATAGATAAACCTTCATAACAGCAGGTTGTCTCTGGGGATCTTGTGGGGGGGCTCTTACACCATGCCCCAAGCGCCTACACTAGGCGTGCCTAAGCCTATACAAATCTACTTTACTAACAGAAGGCCCCACTACTCCTCTACCCCACTTGAAAAGCAAAGGACAACCGGCAAAGTCAGACCTTTCTTTTAATGCAGTTCACATCCTTGTGAAAACCCTTTTACCCCTGGTAGCAATACTCAGACCTGTGTAGGGGATGGACACAGGAGCAGCATCTGGGCACACCACAGGCAGGCTTCTATAAGAAGCAGGCAGTGGGTGGGCATTCCCCAGCAAACACATTTTTAAAACGTCGAAACTGAAAAAATCTGCAACTCAACTTGTATGTACTTACTGTCTAATCGGCACTTCATTATGAAGATAACCTGAGCAGAACCAGTTATTTTTAAGCTAGCTCTTTTATCATAGATACGAAAGCATATTTTAATTAGTACCAGAGTCAAAAATAATATCACTAGAATAATGTTTAAAAATAGGCAATCGTGTAACAACAGATCACCCATGCTCATAAAATCCAGTCAGGTTAAGCAGAGCTGAGTGTTACTGCTACTGAAGATAGCTCCTATACTGTAGCTCATGACCTCCCTGCCAAACCTTCGTCTGATATAGTCAAATGAAAGGAACCAAGACTAAACGCCTGCCGGAAAACAATCGATATAGACCTAAAAGCCTGGGTCTAGGACTTGAAAGCATGACAATCCAAAGACCTCAAACTGCTTTGATATTGCATAATATGTGTGGGAGAAGACAGATGAACAGCAGATAGCCACACTTGAACCACTGAAACAGGCAGGGTGTTGAATGAGGAATGCAGAAGGGGTGGAAAACCTGCATCAAGTTACGCTGTTGCAGGGGGACTACTGAACGCAGACAGCAAAGGAGGCATTGAAAGAGCAAGACAAAAATAAATGCACCCCAAGAACATTGGTGGGTATGCTGCAGAGTGATTAAGGACTTAAAAAGGGCATCCCAATAAAGAAATGCGTGTGCTGACCGCAGCAAAAGTGCCTGTATATTCGTGCTCATATATTGAAGCCTTCCAGACCAGCATCCCAAACCTAAACGCAAAGTGCCCTTGATAGCTTGCCAGTGAAACATCCCTCTACCAGCACAGTTTCGATTAGAAACGATGCTGGTAGAGGGATGCTTCACTGGCAAGCCATCAAGGTATAGTTTGCCAGAGGCAGATATGAATGTCCGTCTTGCCAAGCATTTGTTAAATACTGCATAATAGTTGAAATATGCACTGGTGTTTTTAACAGACTGGCTAAGATGCACAAAAGAAAAGGAAATAAGCTTAAGACGCCGGGGGGACGAAACTTTGAAAGGTGGCGGAACGTCATACAAGCGCCTTGCCAATTCATTGGTGGCTTCCAAAGTCTTGAGTGAATCTACAACTCAGATTTTAAATGCGTACAGTACTCTGCTGAAGGCTGCAGACCCAGTGATGCATGAGGAGTAAATACTGTTTACAACTATGGTCTTATACACTGCTTAATTCGGATGTTCACAATCCTCCTTAGACCAGTCATTACAAAAATACAGTGTTTACATAATTGCATGTCACGTACATTTCATGTGTCGTGCTTCACTGTAACGGCCCCTTATTTTGTAGCATGGTAAATGGGTGAACCAAAAAGTTTTGAAATTAATGAGCATCAGTAAAAAGGTTCAAACATCACTCCTAGCTTCTTCCTTCCCCTGGTGAATGCTCCAAGCTCTATTCCATGAATGCTCAGCCTATGAAGTGCTAACGTCTTGTTCCCCTTTGGACCCAATCCCTTTGCATGTCCTTTAGACAATCAGTTCTAATCTAGTTCCAGTCATGATTCCTGCCATAAACTACTCTTTAACCACAGGGGTTGTTCCTACTGATCTCAAGCATGCATTAGTCATACCCCTTCTTAAGAAGCCCACCCTTGACCCTGCACTGACAGCGAATTTCTGCCCAATATCACTTCTTAGATTCCTAATTAAGGTCCTTGAGGCTGTAGTTATGCCTCAGCTTGGTAATTTCCCCAAGAATGTCTTGATACTAGATCCTATTCAAGCTGAATTCCACACCATGATGGGGACTGAATCGGTCATCGTTTCTGTAATTCTAACCTCACTAGTGTTAGGGACCAGTGTGGAGTTGGCCCGTTGATATTATTAGACCTTTCAGCTACATTTGACAATACTGACCACTTTGCATTGTGTCAACGACTTAAAGAGGCTGATATCTCCGGCAACGCTTTCCAATGGTTTACATATTTTTTGTTAGACCGTTCCCAGTCGCTTTATTTACCACCTTTTAGATCCAAGCCGACTCTGCTTACCTGTGGAGTCCCTCAGGGCTCGGCGTTGTCCCCCTTGTTTTTAAATGTTTGTTTGCGCTCGCCAGTCTAATCCATTCCTACGGCTGCCGCTTCTACTCATAAGCAGATGACTCCCAGCTGATCCTTAAGAGTAGACCAACATCCTCAGGAGAAAGCTGGGTGCCTGAAAGCGTGTTTGGCAGCCATAGCGGATTGGATGAATTCCAACTGGCTTAAATGAAATGGTGCGAAAACTGAGGTGATTGTTGTGGACCCACCTACTGCACGCCATCTTTGGACCCCAAACTTCTGGCCTTCCAATTTAGGGACTTCCCTACACCGATGGATTCAGTGAAAAATCTTGGAATCAAAATTGCAGCATCTTTGTTACCAGAGCCGCAGGTCAGTGCTACATGCAAGGCAGGCTTCTTTAAACTAAGAACTATGAGAATAGTTTTACCTTTTCTTCCAGAGTCACTCAGCGGCTCTGTTGTCACATCAGCAATACTGTGCACTCTTGGCTACTGTAATGCTGCTCGTCTGTCTAAGTCCAAATATTATATCAAGATGCTGCAAACTCTTTGAAATGCTGCAGCTCGTCTGGTTGTCTAGTCTATCAAAATATGCCCACATTTCACCTTATTTTGGCCGAGCTTCATTGGCTCCCTGTAGATAGTAGGATCAAATGTAAGGCTTACTGCTTGACCCATTGAGCCCTGCACAAACTGGGCACTTCTTCCCTTCAAGAGAAATTCATTCCTTATCTCCCTACCAGAAATCTTCGCTCTGCGAATTTGGCCGCTTAGATGTACCACGTATCAAGAAGAAGTCAGTTGGGAGCAGTGCATTCCCAGTTACCGCCCCTGTGCATTGAGATTAATGGAATAATATGGTCAGTTCCAGAAATATCACAAGATCTTCCCTGGGTAGCTTCTGTTCCTACATGTCCTTTTCTCTGGATGGTTTCCTCATAACCACCAGGATACCTTAGGGTGGTAGAGCGCTCTACAAGAAACACTCGCTCACTCACCTGAGCAGTGGTGTGCCAGAGAACTGTGTGCTTTGTGGACCGGATATGCTTGTATAGGTATGATGATCTGCGTTGCATGACGAAGTCTCATTCAGAGGTGAAATTATAGTCAGTGCAGCTGTAACAGTCGCATCTCAGAGTGATTTTGAAGCTGAAATACTGGAAATGTGTGTGATTGAAACAGCGGTTTCAGGTGGGAGAAGAGAGCTATATGTTCAAATGTCACTCTAAAGTACAGTAAAAACAGGGTGCGTAAACTGCACTCGCCACTAGCCAATGGCTAGTGATATTAGACTCTTGGCGAGTAAGAAAATGGGTGCTGTCTGTATGTATAGAATTGAAGTGGCGAGTGACGTTTTTACGGCTGCCTAGTCACTTATAACTTGAATTTTTGCACCATGGTATAAATAGCGAATCAGTAGTATTGTGAGAGTAGCTAAAATGGTTGTCTCTCCAGTGTCTGTTGCTGATTTAGGAACTTGGAGACCAATATATCAATCAATGTTTAGCACTGGACCATCATCTCTCTGCGCCCCAAGAAGTAAATGTGACTATAGTAAAATACAGTTATGTGCATTAGGGCTCTACTAAGACGACAGGTGCATGCAACTACTCCCCAAAGTCACATTCTGATTTGCACCCTGTTCTATATACTGAACCGCACATTGTAAAGCCTTCTGCTGCTTCTTGGTGGCAGGTGTAACGGGTCAGAAGAAGGACGCAGACTTATAGAAGACATTTCAAGTGTGTATTTATTAAAGAAAAAGATAATGCCTCTCTCTCCCTACCTAACAAACCAGCTAAGTCGTCAGTGAATGTCTTAACATAATCTGTCCACTATTCAAACTAACCCTAACTGACCCTACCACTATCTTAACAACTAAAGTCATTTAACTTTATTTCAGCCATGAGGCCATTGAAAGTGCACATATACATTATAACCATAACACACAAATCAAACATAGTGACAACAAATGCCACCCATTTCCCTGTGCCATACAACATTAGCAACTGGAGCCAATATTAATATCAGCAACCTCTGAGAAGATTATGCAGTGATAGATAAGCCTTATATAGTGCTCCTGCAACCATTAGTAACCCCCTTAGGTCTACTCCCCAGAGGAACTATATTTGCTCCAGAGAGCGGCGCATACTGGGGCTTTATTCCTGGAGGATCATGTTTCCAGTGGAATGGGCATTCTTGCAAGGAGGAGAAGCACTACATTCAATTGAGGTACTTGGTGGAGGGCTGCTTCTCATTCCGATTCCCAATATGCCAGTAGCTATTCTTGGGCCCCTTAGTTCAATACAAATTCATTCATTCATTTTCATTCTCTCTCTCTCCCTCTCTCCTTAATTCACAACCTTTGTTCCCTCTATATCAGTTCAACCTTCTCTCTTTGGACATGGATATCTTTGCTTTCTTTCTCGATTATGCTTTCTTTGATTTGGCAGAGACGAGTACTCTGATAACGATTCTCATACACTTACCTCACTTGCAGGTTTATACTCTTTATCTTGATTGGGACAGGTATGAGTAGTCCCATAATAATTCTCACTCGCTTCTCTTGCTTCCAATGTTATAGTCTCGTTATCCTCACTAGGACAAGCATAAATAGTCCCATAATGATTCTCACTCCTCTTGCTTCCAGTGTTATAGTCTCATTATCTTGACTGGGATTAGTATGAAAAGTCCCAGAATTCTCACTCACTTCTCTTGCTTCCAATGTTCTAGTCTCGTTATCCTCACTAGGACGAGCATAAATAGTCCCATAATGATTCTCACTCCTCTTGCTTCCAGTGTTATAGTCTCATTATCTTGACTGGGATTAGTATGAAAAGTCCCATAATTCCCACTCACTTCTCTTGTTTTCAATCTTATAATCTTGTTATTTTGACGGGGACAAGTATGAGTAGTCCCATAACAAGTCTCCATCTTCCTGCTGGGTTTTCGCCATCTTTATGGCGTCCTTTATACTGTCAGTGCTTCATGCTCGGTATCTTCTTTTAGGATGGCCGTTTGGTGTTTCATATATTGTGACATTGCGCAGCTCCAAAGTGGTTTCAGGGACACCATGAATATATTATATATCACCTCTCTCTCCTCGTCCCAGTTAAATTGAGTTTTCCATTAAAGGGATACTCACTGTTTCTTGCTAACAATAGCACATACTTGTTGCCTCTTCATATATAGTCTTTGCAGGGTATTCCTAAAGAGGCAATGATGATGATCTTTAGGGAGTTCCTTGCAGGAACAGGAGTCTTTTGCCCCAAAGGGGGTGTCTCTGCCGGTGAGGTCCTGCTTGCCTCTAAGCCTATGGAGGGTTTTGCGGAGTAGGAGCATCTCCCTCGCCTCATAGGAGGGAGCTCCCCCTTGGGGAGAAAGGACGAATCCCTGTGATTCGTCAAACAGGTCTGTGGAACATTAACAACCACACAAGATAAGTGTTAAACTCAGTTTAACTCCATGCTTTATATCCTATGTACGGTGTGTGTTGTCACCTCATTCTTTATCCTGCCCAAAGTAATTTCTCCCACGTCATGAGAGCAAGTGATTATTCTTGAGAAATATCGCAAATGCCGTCCCTGAAGTAGTAAAAATATACGTAAATTGGCATTCATATTATTAGAACTGTGTTTCAGAAACACAGCAGAAGGCAACAATGCTCTTGTTATCTATTAAAGCAGCGGTTTGTGTGTCTTGGAAAGAGGCACCCAGCTGGTTGTGCCTCAGCTGGACATATGGTGCCAACGAGCAGCACTACGCTATTGTTGGCAGAGAAACAGAAACATTCAGGTTCCAGCTCTCCATGCCCAAGCCACAAGGGTACATAATGCATGCGTGCACTCTGTTTCAGACGGCTTAACAGCGGAAATGCAGACAAGAAAGTTCTGGTGCTCACGAGAAAATACTGCTGAGAAAATGTTTGGGTCTGTTTCAATAACCATTTTCACATGCAGATGGAGCATAGCTGATGAGCCAATTGTTTTTGTTGGCTATGTCGATCTTCAGATTTGCATCTGATTACACGTTTCATTACAACAAATTCAAAAGTGACAGTGCCAATGCAAATAGGAAAACTGTCATATTGTCTGCCGACTGCTGTTAGGAAACCATCCAAATTCCAATCAGTGGCAAAGGCTTGTGAGGGCCAGCTGCCTGCAACATAAGTGGCAAGGAAATCAGCTAGAGCCTGAACATTTTTCATTATATTTCATACAGTCGACTGTGTCAAATTTGGGTTATTTAACGAATTGGGTCTTTTTCATAGCACTAATGCCATTGCCTCAACCACAGATAGATGCCTTTTTAAAGAAAATGTTATTTCGGAATAGCATCATGAGTTTGAATTATTTTAAAATAAATTATTGTATTCTCCCTTTTAATTGGGGAAGGGGGGTGCTCCCCATACCAACATGGACTCCCACTTCTCACCCACCACAAACTATCAAATAACTATACTAACCCTTTGTGCCTGCATATTGGAATAGATCACACAGCCAAGTCTGAGCACCTGCTGGGATGGAGGTTTAATAGTGCAGGAACAGAGGCAATGAATTAAGAGTTCCTATTACTAGGGCTGGCAAATTAGAGCTCATACAGGGCAATAATAATGCCTTATAGCCTAACGGAGGGGTTATTGTCACAGGATAATGACTCGCTCCCAAGTTATGGCCTGAGGCAAAGCCGGAGGGTCATTAGCTGGGAAAGGGTCATTACCCCAAGCTGGGAGCCATTATCTGGGAAAGGGTCATTGTGCAAGCAATAATTACCTCTCCCTAGGTCTATAAAGCAATTGACTCATAGTTCTAGCAGGAATAATGGTTTTGGAGTCGAGGTGGTGAAGGAAAACAGATTAGCTTAAAACTGAGTAAAGCACACAAAGCTGTTTAGTAAATTAAATGTGCTTTAGCCCCTCCCTATGGTTAGTGGTTGTACAACCCTCAACCCTCAACTGCCTTAATCTGGTTATAATGGATTTTATTGGGTGGCGTCAAGTAGTGCTGAAAAAGGAGAATAGGCCCAAATTGTCTGGGTATGCAACAACAGACATAGGGGATATGAAGGGCATATGTGGACAAGAAATGACACATCCACTGCATGTCCAACTCTACACTTCCAGGGATCTCCATGTGGCCAGTGCATGATGAGGTAAACCATGCTGAAAGCGGTTGCAAGATCTATAAGGAGCACAGATGGCACAGAAAACACGCTGAGCCTTAGGGACAGTTCAAGGGTCTTTATTGAGATCTTTGTGGGGCCAACCCACCTCTCTAACCCAGGTGTCCATTACCCCAATTAGTGCTATTGATTGTTAACCCCGATTGTCTAGGTTCTTGCTCAGATTGGTGATAGTTCCTAAAATGGAGGCTCTCCAACTCCCTCAGGGACTTCCTAACTGTCCATACTCCCCTTTACCTAAGAAAACACTGGGGAGTATATGTACTCAGAGGCAAGGATGAATACGTGGTTCTGAAAATATACATGCTGGTACAGAAGGTGAGGGAACAGGCATTTTTGTCCCATTTACAGGGTTCATCCCCACCTCCAAGTCTGGGTCTCGATCTACCCGAACCTCGCATGGTCTATGAAGAGGGGTTCTCGACCCCTGATGACAAGGTCAAGGACTTTGCCTTATCTCACAGTGCAAGCACGAATGTGGTCTCTAATATCAATAATTCTTTGCTGAAGTTAATTTGGGTGGTTTCTTTTTCCAGCCAGGTCGGAAATGCAACTACAAAATGCTCAGGATGATATTTACCAATTGGGATAGAGATGTGTAGAGAGATGTCATGTGTCACTTGTCGAGTGCTCATCCGCCCTTAATATAACACAAAAGATTCAAAGATCTTTGGCAAATATTAAATGCCAGAGATCGCAGAAACAGAGAAAACGCATTTCAAGTATCTTAGTCCCTAAAACCTCCTATTAAGATTACGATCCCCTGGGGCGCTTGAGAGCTTGCGGCCAAGATGGCTGCATCTTCTTGAGCTCTGTGGCAGGACGACTTGAGGAGGAGGTCGCGAGCATGTATGTGGTGAACACAACCGACTATTTAACCTAGGCTGATACCTGGTGACCCGGAGCGTCAGGCGCTCGTATTATTTGCCCAACTGGAGACCTGTGTATCTTGAAATCGCCCCAGTGTCTGTGGAGTCGCTGCGACCTGGGTGCTTGCCGTGGGGGAGGGTCGCCCCGCGGTGTCAGTTGACTGCGGGCCTGACAACGTGCCCTGCTATGAGATATCGTGGGGGCCTGGAGGCGAGTTCCGGTAGACGCGGGCCCCAACTGCAGTCCCATGTTGGCTTTGGACTATAGGGTGGCTTCTGCCTGCTGGGAGTAACATTGCTGCTGTCGGTGCTGGATGGTCAGTGAGCCGAGGTGCAGGGGGCCGCACGGCATCAGTTGGCAGGAGGTGCCGACAGCGAGGAGTGGTGAGGTGGCAGGGTCCCCTGCTGGATTGAGGCACCGGAGCAAAATATTGAGTGAGCACTGTCGGCTGGGGGGACCACTGCTGGGTCTGCAGAGCATCCCTCCCTGTTGAAGAGGTGGTGGCGCTGCAGTCCCGTGAGAGCTACACCATTGGAGTAAGCTATACACGCTGGGAGTGAAACTGGGATTGGAAAGTGCTGGGGCTGCTATAGTCCGGCTTAGGCTGCAACGCAAACTAAGGAGTGCCCAATAGGCTGTTATTGGAGAGACATTTTCAAAGTACATACAGTAAAGGAACCACGGTGACAGGCTGACTGAGAGCGGAGGGTGTGCCGTGTCCTCGAAAAATAAATACAGCATAAGGAGAAACGCCTCAAGGCAAACGCAACGTGGCCGCTCCCATTTCTTGTGGTCCCTGTGGGCGGCTCTGCAGGTGTAGGGGGATATATACATGGCCTGGGGTAACAAAAAACAGGGTCACTTGTTGTTTGTACCTAAGGAGTGGCTGCCTATCATCGCGAGTAAGAAGCCGGCCCCTAGAGCAGTAGAAGATCTGGAGATAACAGCCAGAGCTACCACTCCGGGCCCCAGTAATGGAGGGGGTGCCCACCCCAGCATTGGAGATACTGCTTGCCGAGATGAAGAATGGGTTTGCGGCCATCAACACAAGCTTGATGGAATGGCCTACAAGGTAAACGCATCAACAAGGAGAGCAGACTTATTACTGAGGCGGAACATAGGGTGAGCTCACTCAAAGATTCAAGCACGGAAATGCAGCGGACGCTAGGCACATTACAGAGCGAGGTAAAAGACATTAAAGATAAGAATGAAAACCTAGAAGCGAGATCCTAGCGTAAAATCATCCGAGTGGTCGGGATCCCAGAGTCCGTGCCACAGCAGAATATGGAAAAATTAATGGAATAGTTTATCAAGGAGGTCCTGGAAGATCCACCGTTGTCATCACAGTTTCTGGTGGAGCGGACCCACCAAGTGTCACCACAGGCACCAAGCCCAGGTCAGAACCCACACCCGGTTACAGCGCACCTGTTAAACTACAGAGATCCTGTTGCAGTGCTGCGCAAGGCCAGGGGCTGGGCGAACTGCGGTACAGAGACAACAGGATCTCCTTCTATCCAGATTTTACCCCCTCCATGCAGAGGGCTCGTCTCTCATTCCTGGCAGCAAAACACGCCCATAGGGAGCGAGGACTACAATATGCCATGCTATACCCTTCAAAGCTAAGTGATCCAGGACTATAAGCCCAAGTTTTTTCTGATCCAGCAGAATTGCATAGCTACCTGGAGGCGCACACTAGAGGCTGAAGTACAAGAGAGGAGGTAGAGTCCATTGGCTTCAGGGTTTTATAATGGAATTGCAAAGAAGATCTTGGTACAAAACATTGGGTGGCTTCTCCTAATAAGTTCTTGGCTAAATACCTGTTTCCCCGTTTCTTGCTGCTGGGAGGGCTGGGCACTCTGGGTCTACTTCTAAGTGTGTCACTGAATTATTTAACAGTGTTAATGTAATGATGCAATTATCCGACAGCAATCCTTGAAGTAGTTGGCCTCCTCCAATTGGGGGATGAACGCAAGATGGCCTGTTGTGTTGTCAAGTTTGATATCCTCGGGTGTTTGGCCGATTCAAGTGTAGGGGGGTTGAGGGGAAATGGTGGGGGGGGGGGGGTTTATTCACTGCAAGTTGGGGGTGGACAGCATGGGAGGGGTGGAGGGAGGAACGCAATTGGGGAGGGAGTCAATTTGAAAATAGTTCACGTCCCTGCAGGAGTCAATAGAGATGAGGGCCTCCTGGTCAACGAAAAGGGCAGGAAAAAGTACAGATTGGACCCCCATGGCTCTGTGTACTATTGTTAGTTGGAATGTTTGTGGTCTCAATAACCTGCATAAGGTCAGGAAGGTAATGAACTACTGTGAGCGCCACAAAGCTAAAATTGTCTTATTGCAAGAAACTCACCTGGTTGAGGTAGCAAATGAGAGTGTGGCAAAATCCTGGGGGAGTCACAGATATTATACGTCATATTCCACCAACTCCAGAGGGTTTATGACCTTAATGTACAAATCACTCTATTTCCAGCATCTGGAGCATGAGGCAGACCCTGCGGGAAGATATGGAATTGTGTCAGGAATCCTAGCATGTACCCCTATTACTAAAGTTAATGTATATGGCCCCAATACCGATGATTCCACGTTCTTTGAGGCACTTTTGACCATTGTTATGGGTATATGGACAATCTTATCTGAGCGGGGGACTTTAATACAATATTGGATGTGGCCATGCACAGGTCGGTGGGAAGCACCAGGCCCCCCTCGCAGGCGGCTCATAAGATATTGGGGTGTATGAAAACGATGGAGTTGCTAGATATGTGGCGGATACTTCATGCAGATGCAAGGGACTACTCCTAATACTCTGCGTAAAAAATATGATGTCCCGGATCGACTATGTTTTGGCCGGCCCTAAGTAGGTAGTGCGTATGACATTGGGGTGTCAAATCCTCCCTCGAACACTATCTGATCACTCCCCAATCCGGTGGTCAATCGACTTGGGCAGGGAATGAGTGGCCAGATCCTTCTGGCGGTCCAAAGCTCTGGCTCTGGGAGATGTTATCTTTCAGAGTGAGGTTCTAGACATGGTACAGTCATATTTGGAGCTCAACCTGGGATCGGTGGACACTATGGCAGTGGTATGGGAGGCCTTCAAGGTACATCTCAGGGGTAGGTGTATGACATTGGAGTTTGGGGTGTTGAAAGCTATTAGGAGATGCCTGGGCTCCATTGAAAAAGGGAGCCGAAAGATTTGGAGGCCAGACTTTGTGGAGGCAGTAATAGCATGATGCTGGCTCGGACTCAGGATAGATTTCGTTTTGAAACAATATTTATTTATTGTTATTTATCGGTTTTATCCTCTGCTCCGCACTTTCCACCTCTCACCCCTTCCATGCACTTTTCCCCTCCCCCCTCTCCCATGCACTTGCGCGTTCTCAATGTCACTGGGCCTAGTAAGATCGCTGTTTTGTTCTCCCCTGTTCCTCTCCCTTGCCTTGTCACGCTCTGAAACACTTGTATACGAGCACGATAGAAATAAAATATCAATCAATCAAAAAAACGCAGACCGAGAGGTTAAATTCCTAGCCCACCCAGTGATGGCTCATAGAGATGGGGAGGCTGAGGCATCACCTAGCAAATATTAGGCAGGAGGGAGGTGCGGCAGATATCGCAACCGTCCGCAAGGAAGGTGGGCAGACCCTTTCTGCTCCAGAACAGATTCTGGAACTTTCAGAGTGTTTTATGAACGATTGTATGATGACAGGGGACGGCCGAATGTATATATGCTTGGTGTGTACCTTGCAGGGGCGTTGTTGATGATGCCGAGTCAAGAGGCAGTGAAGTGCCTAGCGTCGCCCATCACGGTAGAAGATATCCTATTATCCTATCCGCTATAAGATCACTACCCTCAGCCAAGGCGCCAGGTACTGAATACATCACAGCAGAATTCTATAAAGAGTATGGCGCTAATGTGGCGAGACATATGCTGACCATGTGGCAAGAGGCGCTGTGCATGAGGTCGCTCCCTCCTTCCTTCCGAGAGGCGGTTATTATTCTGATCCTAAAACCAGGAAAAGAGCCTCAGAAATGAGCATCATACCAGCCGATATCATTGCTTAACTCGGATATAAAAATATTTGCAAAAGTCCTGGCTAACAAACTGCTCCCTTATATGCAGTCCATTACCCACCATGGTCAGGATTTATTCCTACGCGCTCCACGAACTGAACCTGTGCGACGTTTTGCTATTCTCATGCAGATCGATCCACAGATGCAGGCGGTGGCCACTTTTTTAGATGCGGAAACGGCTTTTGACTGCAATATCTAAGATGGTGGTGGTGCCCAAATTGCTATATGTTTTTCAAAATATACCTGTGTGGACAGGAGTGGCGTTCCTCTCAGAGCTACGGAAACTGTTGATCCAGCTATCGTGGCACCCCAAGCATTCTCGGATTAAATGGGAGGGATTAGTTAGACCATTTGTAGATGGGGGCTTGGATGCCCCTGACATGGAGCTGTATTTTCTAGTGGCACAACTCAATTTTGCTAAGTACTGGATGCCGGTAGCTGGGATGCAGCCGCACGTCTGGATATAGCGTCACTCGGTTCGCCCCTATTCGCTGCTAAGTGTCTTTGAGGGTGCACAACAACTGCAAGTTTGACCCGGTATCGTGTACGATACATGCTTGGCGGCATGCCTTGGCGCGACTGAACATGCAGTTTCTTTATGCCTCAATGTTTAGGTTATGGAATATTGAGACCTTGCAACCGACTTGTGATGAGGCCCTAGCTAGGGAATGGGAGGATTTGGAGATACAATCTATGTCGGACATGTTCCCAGAAGGGGTCTTCGTTAGTGGTCGAACAATTCAGGGCGAAGGTAAGGTACAACTTCAGACATGGGTTTCAGTATCATCACATGAGGGCAGCATTCCGGGCACGGGCCCCTGCCTTTCCCCAAGAACCTGTAACAATACCAATATTGCAAAAACTGGTCAATGCGGCTAATGTTACACATATAGTCTTGTTTATCTATAAGATGATAGTGCAGGGATTCCCTAAAACGCCTCTGAAATGTAGGGAAAAATGGAAAGAAGATAAAGGGACAGAGTTTTCAGATAATCCATGATATAATATATGATATGGCATTTATAACGCGCCTATACACAAGTGTTTCAAGGCGCAGCAAGGGGGGGCGCGGAAGAACAAAAAACAACTATTTTACTAGATCTAGTGACATTCAGATCGCACAAGTGCAGGGAAACGGGGAGGGGAAAAGTGCTGGCGGTGGGGGGCGGGGTTTGTGGGAGGATGGACAAGTGCAGCACAATGAACAGGAAACGAAAAATAGTGCAGCCAACGGGTGGCAAGTGTGAGTGTTCAGAAGTGCAGACAACAAGTGTCTAATAAGTGCAGGAGAGGGGACGGCAGGCCTACAGACACAGACCACAAGTGCAGGGGGTGCCAAGAGGCAGTGCAGGTCTGCAGCTGGCCAGGCAGGGAGCTGGGCCCGAATTCAGAGGGAGGCAGGTGACCAGTGTGTGCATCAAATAGCTGATCAGCAGGGGAGAGGAAGAGAGAAGGCAGAAGAAAAGAGGAAGGTCTTGAGGTGCTTTCGGAACTGGAGATGTTTCTGCTCAGGTTTCCAGGGGGAGGCACAAGCCGAAGAAAGAGATCAGCCTCCAACTCTTTGTTTGGAGCAGCAACTGACCCTCATGGAGTTGGAGGAGCAGAGAGCTCGAATAGGAAGATATTTCGGTAGAGCGAGTTGGAAGCCAATGAAGAGATTTCAATGCTGGAGAGATACGATCCCTGGGCTTGAGGCCAAGGGCAAGTCTTGCAGTCCTGTTCTGGATGAGTTGTAGAGGACGGAGAGTAGAGGCAGGTAGATTTAGAAAGAGGCTGTTACAGTAGTCCAGCCTAGAGAAAACCAGAGCTCAGCAGACAGTGAGCTTCTGGTGGAAAGTGAGGAAAGGAAGACCTCTGAGGAGGTGCGGCTGGTAGTTTGACTTCTTAGTGATGTCAGAGATGTGAGGAGAGAAGGAAAGTGTGGAGTTGAAGATGACCCTGAGGTTCTTAGCCTAACAGGTAGGAGCAGGAAGAGGGCCCAGAGTGGGCAGCCAGAGTGAGAGGAAAGGAAGGTGCCGGTGAGCCGATGAGGAGGATCTCCGTCTTACTGGCATTAAGGCAGAGATCATTGGCGGCACACCACTCCTGGATTGCGGATAGACAATCCGGGATGAGAGAAGGAGAAGAGGAGGCTGAGGGGAGCCTGAAAGATAGCCGAGTGTCATCCGCATAGCACTGAAAGTTGGAGCAGAGAGCAGCTAAGCGGTGGCCGAGAGGCGCCAGGTATTAGTTGAACAGCCAAGGAGAAAGATTAAACGCCTGGGGAACACCACAGATCGAGTGATAGAGGAGAGGAGTTGGACCTGGGAGTACCGGTCAGAAAGAAAGGAGGTTAGCCAGGCCAGGGCCTGATCAGTGATAGGCAGGTTATCAGGGAGCCGGGTGAGCAGGACGGCATGGTTGACAGTATCAAAAGCAGAAGAGAGATCGAGCAAGAGGACAGAAGGATGGTTAGTGTCAAGGTTTGAGAGCAGGTCTTCAGTGGGATGTTATGTGTGAGTGCATGCAGATGGGTGCCATCAGCACGAGGCTTAAATTGATACAGTTTAAGACATTACATAGGGCATATGTGACTCCAGCTCGTCTGGGGATGTTTGCTCCTACTATTAACAGCAGGTGTCCCAAATGTCGGGAGGAGTCTGCAGATCTACTTCATATGTTGCGGTCGTGCCCCCCATATTTGCAAATTTTGGAAGGCAATGTTGACATTGTTTACAGAAATGCTGGGGTCGAGGTTCCCTTTGACCTACTATGCTGTATGTTCAGGTGGCTGCTGGGCCTGCCGAGGGGACATTGTTAGCTGCGGCATGGTACTGGCAATACGATGTCTCCTATTGCAATGGACTAGCTCTGTTTCACCTACTCCTGCGATATGGTTAACAAATATGACAGGGTTTTGGGATAGGGACTGGCGGCAGTGAGGAATACACCAAAGGATATTTGGGAGCCGTTCACAATGTTGGAGTACTCAACAGCAGGGTAGGCTGGGCACATGAGCTATTTAAGGGAGCAAGAACAATGGTCATCTGCTGAGAGGAAGGAGTACACTAGCTTAAGTGACTCAGCACAGACATGAATAATGGCTGGTTGCATTTCCCAGTATGCCAATGGGAGGAATGATAACACCGCCTGAGGGCATCTATCTGTACTGTACTTGTTTTAACCAAACTTTGCAAATGGAAGATTGTACCCCGCACGAGATGTGTACCTAAATAAAGTTTAACATTTTTTTTAAAAAAAAGATGATCCCCTTAAAAGCTTACCTTATGTTCATCTGGAAGATTTTAATATAGGAGTCACCTAGGAGCTCATCCTATGCGGATTAACAAGACTGTCTTCACAGCATCCAGTTGATTGTCTTCCGAGCAACAAGATAGTCTTATGACCACCTAGAAAATTGTCTTCTGATCTTCCAGAAGATTGGTATTAGTAAATATTTTTCTTTTGCAGCTTTCCCATATCTTTCAATGGATCCCTGAGCGTATCAGCTGTTCTGTGGCCCTGGCCGGATTTCTGGGAGTGAGGTCTTTTTAATCTTTCTACCTTGCTCCCTGGCTGAACACATTTTGTTTTGGGAGCACTGGTGACTCCCTTAAGGCTAGCCATTTCCTTGCATGTATGTTTATGGTGTAGCACGACTACCTCTCTTATGGACAATACTGCAATGCAAATGAGTATCCTCTTTCTTTTACCTATATGACCATTTTCACCACATTCATAAAGCCCAGATAGGCTTAGAGCAGTAATAACTTTACATTATGCACTTTTAGGTTGCACTCCTTTATCTTCCCTCTGTGGTCTCTTGTGTGTTGTATTCTTTGATCCAGTGGTCAACTAAAAAATTGGCTTGAGATACTCTCCTGATGTATAGAATCTTGGGCTGCGGGGAGCACAGCCCACCTATCCGGGGACCCTCAATATTCAAACTCTAGGTGGTGTCCAGTCATGGACAGTCAGCTCAGGTATAGTCATAATCTCGCTGATGGTTTGGGATTTGTATTGGGGCTGTCTAAAGGTCTTTACCCAGCCCAAACAAGTTTCATGCACATGTAAAGGCTACTTATTTATTTATTGTTCGCTTGTTAGGTGCTTATACAGCAAGTCAATTTTGATTCAAAGCGCCCACAGCGCAACAGGAAGAGGAGATGGGAATGAGACATTAACAAACAAACATATTAAATACACTGGAGGGGAAAAAGAAATGACAAACCTACTATGCCTTGTGAGTATTCAGAACGTGCAAGTGCAGAAGGGACGGGGCAGTGGGAGTAGGTGCAGGGTTGCCAAGGCTCATGGGTGAGCAACAGATGAAGAGCATCACAGGGTTTGCTGAGGCAAGTGCTAAGGATAGACAGAAGCTGGGGGTGATTGAGTGTGGGAGGTCAGGGACCCGAGGATGCGTAAGGACCCTGGAACCCAATCAAAGCAACTGTGAGATTAGCAGAGGAGAGAAGGGGGAAGGAGGTCAAGAGGAAAGTCTTGAGGAGCTTAAGGAAGTTAAGAAGTCCTGCTCAAGACGCAGAGGGAAGGGTAGGCTGTTCCATAGAAGGGAGCCAGCTGATCAGCGATCAACCTCCTGCCCTCTGTTTAGCAAAACGCTACTGTGCTTTTGTCCAGTGCCTGCAAAGGGAATTACCAAATATGGCCGTTTCCTACCCCTCCTCAGGAGGAAGACACCCAGAAGCATAGTGAACCACAATGACCGGGCTTAAACAACATGGCTGGCCATTTTGATCACTGTAGTGCTCATGTAGTTCTCATGCTGTGATCACCTTGAATATTGTCTTATTATGACACCTTAGAATCACTTTGAAGATGGATTCATTATTATCTAAAATATATTATGATCATCAAAAACCTTGTCTTATAATGCCGTATGTTATGAGCTTAAGATCATCTGTGAGCTCTCCATGTGATCACATTGCATCTCATTTTAAACCCACCTTGATGCTGATCTTGGGATCATCTCAAAGGCTTCCTACTGATGAGCAAAAAAAAAACTATGATTTCCATAAAGCTTCAAGTGTCAGGAGTAAAACGTGGAAGTTGCAAGCTACCAGCCAGTCATAAGACGTCACTTGCCACCTTCATTCTAGATGTATACACAGCACACAATCTCTTAATCACCAAAAGTCAATTATCACTAGCCAATGGCGAGTGGCAAGTGCAAAGTTTGCATGTAGAAATAGGATAATCTAAAAGCTTACATTGGGATCACCCAGAAGGTGGTCTTGGAAGGGCCTACAAACCAACCTCACGATCTTCTAGAAGCACTTCTCACCATCACCTGGAAACCAGACTTCGGGACTCCAAGATCGCAAAATTATCAAATAAAAACTTATGAGCACCTAGTAGCTTAGCGTACAACCTGAATGTGTGTCTGATGATTACATATACGTTTGCATTTAATCTGAACTGAAGCCACTTATTCTAGTCATCTTGAAGTTGACACTCACTTTCATTTACATTAAGATTGTGTTAATGTTCTCAGCATAGCCATTGCAACCACGATAAATCTCCACAATACAATATTGTACACAATACGAATAATACAAAAAGGTGCACTAAACTGCCCCTTTTTAACATAGCTATAAAATATACAGTTTCCGTCAATAACTAGATCACCTTTGTCAATGAAGCTATCTGTAAAATAGCAAAGTAGAAGTGTGTCAAGCGTTCACTGAACTTCTTAATCGGAGTCTGTTGTCTAGCCCCCTGGCTTTCCATAAATATTGAGCTGTAGGATATTTAACAGATGCAAAGCAGAGGCAATCATTTCCTCCCTCCCTTAATTAACTGGTTTAGGGCCACTTCAACAAAGGTGGGTAAGAAAGCAGCTAGCATACAACAATTTATTCAGATTACTGTAACACATACAAGCTCGAGTTGTCAGAGGAAGAACCTTCCATTGTTCTTCATCACACACAGCAGGAAGGGCACTGCACGCCCCAAAAGGAATACAAAATAAGGCACATTTTAGCCGTTTTGGACATAGAAAACTCAGTGTGCTCGAGTACAGGTGAGTTTGTGTTCTAGATACTAAATGAGAGCACTGCTCCTACTTGGAACAGTTTAAGGTCTTGTTGAGAGACTTAGTACAATTCAAGTAAATTAACTTTCTGGTGGTAGCTGCTTCAAATGGGCAAAGAGTTCTGTAGCGCAGTGCCAAAAATAAACATTTCTGTAACCGGATTGCTGCAGGCACAAGCCACGTTTGTGCCATGGGCCGACTCAATAGGTCAATGGACGCACATGATGCTCAGCCTTTAAGGGGATGAGGAGTGCACTTTTACACACAGCAGCTAATGTTCTCAAGAATTTTGCTTCTTCGCTAGTTTCCAACTGAGCTAGCTGAATGCACTAAGCAGATGCAGACAATCAGAGGTTTTGCTAGCGGAGGGGCTGAGTGGGCTTTAGACCCAGGTCTTTTGGTTGTAGCCCCAGATAGAAGCTCAGGGGCTACAACCAAAAGGCTAGCTAGCCCAGAGTGCCGACATTCCCATAATTAGTATAGCCCCAGATCATTTCCAGACCTAGCAACACCCCTGCACAGAATGCCAGAACTTTGAGAATCTGTTCATTGCCGCACCAAAGCAACTCAATAACAGTCACGTCGTATCCACCTGCGGCCCCCATTTTAGCAATAAAGAAAATGTTACCATACAAAGTGATTTGCCTACAACTCTTAACACAGGACAGAGGACCCTTTTAATGCAAGCTTTGAAAAATTGTGTGCGTTTGCCTGCCATATGTAGGTTTTTGTCCTCCAAAAGTATGCTTATAGCCTTTTAAAATTACAACATACTCGGCCTTCTTAACATTCTGGACAAGTCAATGCACAAGGTCGTCAAATTGTTTGTCAAGCAACTCATCATCAATGGAAAATGTGAAGTAAAGTTCAACACATTTATTTACACAACAGGATGGGTTGGGAGGAATACCTATAAAGATACTTGCAGTGACCAAGGATAATTTTCTCTGAGACCAAAGCTAGATGAAAGTGCTTAAGCTGGGTTAAATAAGGTGCTAGGGTTCTTTAATTTAATAAGCGTTTTACCTGCCCCCAGTCTTCCCTTCCCTAATGGCTAATCTCAATGGTAAAATCCCTTGTCTGACCTTTGGCTATGGTCTCAACTACAACTTAAGAGAGATAACCTGCCTTAAACATATCTGGATGAGATACTCACTGAATCTGAATAGGGTACAATGCCCTTTAGATATGCCCTTACATCGCAATGACCTACCTCTTGGTCTCAGTGCCCAGAAAGTCTGTTGGTCCAATATTCAGTCTCAGTGATACAACACCTACCAGGCTTCTTGACAAACTCCTACGAGCAAGTATTGCCTCTCCACTAGCTTAGGGAATTTACTGTTGACACATTCCTACCAAGAAATATTCGGTACTAAGTGAACACTTGAGCAAAAACTAAAAAGATCTATTTAAAATGACTGCACAGAGCGGTAATTCTAAATCGAACTGTCAGTTCCGGCGCGCAGGGGCTGACAGGCGGGGAGGGGGGGTGGTGTGTGTTTATGTGTGTGTGCGTGCTTTGCTGGAAAGGGGGTGGGGAAAGGAGGTGTTGAGGGGGTGAACCCCCCCTGTTTTACATAAAAAGGCAGTAGAGAATGGGGGTGGGAGCATGCCATATTGCCTCTTTTTAAAGTAGACACAAAAAAAGGCAAGAAAAATCAGTCTTTTTTGTGTTCAGCCTTTAAAATGCGGAAATAACACATAGAACCATTTATTCTCCTTTAAGATTTTTGTCAGGCTGCAATATTCTCTCCCAACAGCCACCAGTCGAACTCAGGTGCCAACATGTTCAGCCCTTAATGTGCTCTTGGTTATTCTTCTTTGGCTGGCTCCTGAGAAAGTCTGAAGTAAAGTCCCCTTAGGTGGCTTCCTTGGCTGTCTTCCCTTGGTCTGGTCTCTGCCAGGGTCCATATTGCAGCCTTAATACACTTCATGGCCTTTCTCTCCTTACATTGGTCTCTGCTAGGGTCTCCGATTGTGCTCGGAACAGGTTGCTGCTTTGCAAATGGAATCTTGGGGAACATTTGCAATGAATGCTATGGAAGCCCCTGTGCCCAGAGTCGAATGAGGTCTAGGTGTGAAGGTTAGATCTCTCTTGGCAAGAGTTTAACACAATGTGATGCAGTTTACGATCCACTTAGAAATTGCTGATTTAGAGACAGGGTCCCCTTCTCTACCAGCTGCCACTGATACAAAGAACTGGTTTGTTTTCCTTAATGGTTTAGTCTTTTCCAGATAGTAAATTATCACTCTCCTTACATCTAGTGTGTGGAGGCTTCTTTCCGACACATTAGTGGGGTTTTGAAAAAAGGTGAGTAGTTCTACGGACTGGTTTACATGGAACTTTGAGATAAATGTAGGCGCAAAGCAAGGGTGTGTGTGCAAAACCACCATGTCTTTGTGAATCGTGACGAATGGGTCCTGAAATGAAAGGTGCTGCAATTCACTAACTCTCCTTATACAGGTGATTGCCACCAGGAAGGCAGTCTTGTAGGCGTGTGCTTTAAAGCTAGCTTTGTGCATGGGTTCAAAGGGAAGCCCCATTAGTCTTGTAAGAACCACATTCAGGTCCCATCCGGGAGCTGGGTTGGAGATAGGGGGGGGGGTGAAGTCTTTTTATCCCTTCCATAAAGGCTTTAATTACAGGAGTTTTCCACCATGAAACTGCTCTGAGAAGTGGTGTATGCCAAAAGCACGGTTAAGTGGACTTTAAGAGAATTGAAATCCAGTCCTTAATTTAACAGATGAGTTAGGTAGAGGACGATATCTTTAGGTGAGCATTCAATAGGATTGATGGCCTTGCCATTACACCCGATGGCAAAGCGCTTCCATTTGCTGGAGTAGCAATGTCTGGTGTTAGGTTTAGTATGTCCATGCATCTTTGAGGGAGCTGGAGGTGCCCAAACTATGACCTCAGGAGCCAGGCTGTTAAGTTGAGAGTTTGAGGGCATGGATGTAGTGTTTCCCCTTGGTTTGGTCTTGAGACATAATGTTGTACAGGTACGGCAGCTTTCTGGGAGGGGAGACTGACATTGCCATGAGACGGGAGAACCAAGGCTGGCGGGCACACATAGGGGCCACCAGAATCATCGTGATTGGTCCTTGGTGCATCTTGTGCACTATTCTGTTGAGCAGGGGAATCGGCGGAAACGCGTAGACGAATTTCCCAGAACATGTTACCCAAAGACTGTTCCCCTTGAAGTGGTTCTGAGTGTACCTGAAGGCATAATCAGGGCATTGTGCGTTCTCTAGAGTGGCGAATAAGTCGATCTCTGGGAAGCCCCATTCTGCGAAGCCGTTGAGTATAATGTCTTCCTGTAGCTGCCACGCATGCCCTACGTGTAGGGGGAAGTCTCTGCTAAGTACGTCCACCAGAAGATTGAGCTCCCATGGAACATGTTGTGAAAGGAGGAACATGTGTTTGAGAGCCCACTTCCATATGTTCTCGGATAGTTTGGACAGCCCTAGAGAGTGAGTGCTCCCTTGTTTGTTTAAGTAATACATGGGCGTAGTACTGTCTGTGAGGACTAGAATGGTCTTCCCCTGGAGGTGTGTCTGGAAGGCCTTCAGGGCCTTGAACCATGCTAGCCATTCCAACAGGTTGATGTGATTGGATGCTACCGCTGGGGACCATACACCCACGCCGTCTGTTGAAGGAGGTGAGCCCCCCACTCTGTCAGAGATGCGTCTGTGTGTGCTTCTACTGCGGGGATGGTGAAGGTTTTCCCCCTGCAGAAGTTTTTCCCTTGACCACCACTGCAGAGACTTAACGAGGGCTGCCGAGACAACTACTAGATCTTTCCGCTGGCCTGACACCATTGGCTCTAGAGCCACTCTTGCATGGGGCGCATGCGCAGGGGAGCGGTAAGAAACTAGGTAGATGCAGGAAGCCAACATCCCCGACAGTCGCATGGCTCTGCGTACCTTCACCTGGTGACTGGCTACATAGCGAGGGATCTGGAACAGCATATTTTGAACCCTGTTGTTGGAGGAAGATGAGGCTGTTTTAGGTCCGGATTAGAGCCCCCAGAAACTGTTTGAATTGATTGGGGTCTAGACTGGATTTTTCCTTGCCGACAGAGAAACCTAGATTGAAGAGGAAATCTACCGTCTTCTGGGTATTTGTTTAGCATGTTCCGTACGAATCCCCTGTTATGAGCAGGTTGTCGTGGTAAGGATAGACTGGGATGGACTGCCTGCACAGGTGAGCAGCTACTACCGGCAGCACCTTCATGAATATCCGTGGTGCTGAGGCAATGCTGAAGGGTGAACCTTGAACTGATAGTGGGTGTCCACCATCATGAACCTGAGGTACTTTCTGTTGCGCTGGCAACATTGAAATATGAAAGTATGCATCTTTCATGTCCAATGTGGCCTTGTAATCCCCCTGATGCAGCAGTGGGATTACCTCCTGCAGTGTGGTCTTCCTGAATTGTTGAGGTTTGACATTTTTTTGCAGGGCGCAGGTCTAGAACAGGGTGCATGGCGAGATCCTTTTTGGGTACAAGGAATTACACTGAATAAATACCCTTGTTTACCTGGAGAAGGGGGAGGACTTCATTGGCGCCCTTTTCCAGCAGGAACTGAACTTCTTCTAGCAGGAGAGTCAGGTGTTCTCAATGCAGTACCCGCCGGCAACGGTCTTTAGTACCCACTGGTCTGAAGTGATCCCCTCCCAGCGTGGATGGATGATTACAAGCGACCCCAAACCGGGGAAGCGTGGGAGGGGAGCTGAACCGGCGAGTCACTTTGAGGTGGAGGCCGGGAAGCCTCTAGGAGTAGAGTTACTGCCTGAACCCTTGCCCCTAGGAGGGCCTCTTTGTTGGTATTGGTTGTTACTAGAAGAGCCTTGGCCGGAGGACCAGGTGGTATTCCCTGAGCTGTATTGTCCTTGGGGAGAGCGCGAAAAAGATTGGCCATGAAAGGACTGGCGTGAGTTAGAGCCTCCACTGGTTAATCTGGCTAAGCGAGTTTAGTGTTTCGTGTTCTTTCTTTGCCATCTCCAGGGCGTCAACAACCTTCCCAAAAAGGTTGGAGTCCTCCACTGGCTTTTTGATCAAAGAGGCCTGAGTTTCAGGTTTAAAGCCACAGTTCTTTAACCAGGTGTGTCTTTTAAGTAAGGTCCCCTGGGCTAGGGTGCATCCAGTGGCCTCAGCAGAGTCCAGAGTGTTCTTCAATATGTTATGCGCGACCAGTCTGCCTTCAGCCACGACTGCCAGCAGGCGTGATCGGGTGGGCTCTGGAACATCTTGAAGACCATCCTGAACTAGGCCCCATTGGACATCACTATAACTTGCCAGGAGAGTGGGGTTATTTGGAATCCTTGTGGAGTAGGCTGCAGAGGCGGTGACCCGTTTACCCAGGCATAACGTTTTTTACAGTCTTTGTCCGGAGGGGCTTCCGCCGAAGGCAGTGGAATCCCTGCTGTCTTCCGAGTGGTAGTGAGCACCAAGGAATCTGGTGTAGCATGACCCATTATGTAGAGTGGGTTGGAAGGTGATTGGTGGAATTATGATGGTTGATCGCCCGTGTGAGAGTCGGGGACAGCAAGGAAGGGGCCAGGCACATCTTTATAGAGTTTAGTAGGGGAATGGCTCGACTAGTCTGAGCCTTCTCCTTGAGGATATCCTCCACAAAGTCTGAGTCTGGAGCTGTCTCATGTGTTGCAATTTGGAAAATGATAGGCTGCTCTTTTTTTTAAAATAGCATTAAACATCTGGTTGTCAACAGGTGACTATTTCCTCTGTGGAGGAGAAGAAGGGGGGATCAGGGTAGATGACGTCCGGGTCAGTGGCATGCGTTGGTGATAGCCAACGGCCCTGATCCGGATACCAGTCTGGGTCTTGATCAGCCGTGTATTGTGCAAAAGGATTAAGGTCTTCATAAGTATCCTCCTGTGTTGGGCGCTCTGGAACATCCAAGATATCTTCCTTGTGTCCCTGTGCAGAGATGGGTTATTTCTGCGGTTTGTAAAGAATGGGGAAGGAGTCCCCTTCTCTGGGTCTTTTTGGTGTAATCTACCTGTCCGAATAGTAAATAAACTGGGCCATTTTGTCCATGTATTGCTCAAACCTCTCCCTAGTCAATAGGGAAGAGGTAGAAGGGTCTGGAAGTGGAAAAGGTTGCCCAGGAGGGGGACATTTTCCCAATAAGCCATTAGAGAGAGGCTCTGGGCGTTCTGAATACTCATCTCGACGAGAGGGGGTGCCCTTGTGCTCTGTGGCTGCCGAAATTATAGCTGCAAGGCTTACGAGAATTTTTGGCGGTTGTATCAAAGGTCTCGACACGCCTGAAGGCGCAGTCACAGTCTGTGTTTCCACCGAAGCGTAGGTGCTTGTGCGCCATTGGACAGTGCGTCAACGACTATGTTTTTTTAGGGTGAACGCTGTTCCAGGACGATTCCCAGTCGCATGCGTGGTTGCGTGGAGGGTGCCGAACCGCGAAGTTCGGAAGGTGCTGTTGAAATTTTCGGCAGCCCTGTTGGAGTTGTGCACTTCCTCGCAGATTCCGTCGAAAAGGCCTTAGGGGTTGTGTGCTTTTGTACCCATTGTGCATAGGTGCCCTTGTTGTGGGGAGTGATCTCCCCATAACAGAGCCAGGGGACTGTCTGTCTGGGCCTGCGACAGGCAATTGGAAGCCTGCAGACTCCGCTGAAAGCTCAATGGCTTCCAATTCAGAGCCAAGGATGCCGACAGATTCCTTGTTGTCCGAAGCAACGGCGCCAATGGGGAAATGCTTTCGGCCTGCAGAGCATAGGCCACCCAAAGTTTAGTCTGCCTGGCTTTGAACATTTCCGGTCAAAAGAGCGTACAGGCCTTGCATGAGCGCTCGTCGTGGTCTCTAGGAAGACACCGATTGCAACGGCGATGGGTGTCCTTCCAAGGAAACTTGCAGTTACACGACAGGCAACATTTAAAGAGCGTCCTCTCCATAGCAGAGGGTAGCAGCAGCCAGACCAAGAAGAGAAAGAGAGGAGTAAAGTAAATACATTCTTACTTAGAGATGAATAAACCCAGGGCCCCACTCTCCCTACTAGAAGGGCCTGGCCGGAGGGCTGAGGCCACGCGGTCGACAGTCATCGGGCAGTTGTAGATGTTGACGGCGGCAGGAAACCCACTAGGCAGTCGTCGAGAAGATTAGTTGGGAGACTAGACGACCGTAGATGGTTGGGACAAAGTTAGCTATATAACACTCTTGCGAGCTCCGCATAGGCGACACACTAATCTGAGGCACCTCGACATGAGGGATTTTGGGTACACTACACGTCACGTTAGGGATAGTGTTACGCCCATGTCGATGTCCCCTTTCGATCTTCGAAAGAAAGATGCAATACTCTGCAATTTCCACTAGATGTCGGACTATATGCACAGCATATGATTCTAAGCAGATCTACAAGCATCAGAAAATACATTTCCTTATCCTGATCAATCAATCAAGATATCTGGTTCCTAAGTGATTTCTATAAATTGTACAGATTTTTCATCTTTGGTTCCCCAGGTGTTAGCAATAAATGTCTCATATTGGGGAGTATTGTGCAAATGCTTTTGGCGGCTGTGGTAAAGCTCGGAGTGTGTTGCATAAGCAATATAAAGCTTCTGCATGCCCACTTTTTCCTCGGGTCTCTGGTTTCCAGACCCTGCTAAACAGGAGATAGGTGTTCTGGGCACCCTCTGCTAATGAGTTGATGTTCTCCCCGTATGACTCCAGTAAAACCAAGGGACTGGATGTGAAGGAAGGCCCAGTAGTACACGTACATGTGAATCCATAGTCCTATTGGTCTGGCCAGCATGGTGGAAACGGGTCAATTTGGCAAGCCAAGGGACTGCTCCCTGTTAGGGAGAATTCTCAGTTTAGGCTGAATTTCCTAACCTAGTGAGACCCCCAGCATCTTTGCTGGATTTCTGGAGTTTGTTTTGGACATGATTTATGGTGTTCCTTTGACTGTTAATGTGTTTTGTGGGCTATGGGGTCCTTTACTCCATAGGGTCTCATGTGTTTTTACTACGTGTGTTACACAGCACCCTCCGTGCAGTGACACAGGGGTGTCATAGTGACACCCCATCATAGACTCCATACCCTGGGACTGACTACTGTCTCCCAGGGCACGTAAAGTCACCATTGGCTTTACTAGTCCCAAATTATTAACAGAAACCAGCACAAACCATCATATTGTAGACGTACTGGTCGGGGCAATTCGATTGCCCCGGGGTCTGTTAGTCGAGGGGGCACATCTCCATCCCCTCTGATCGAGTTTTGGCTGGTGGCAGTGGATACTACTTTTTATATTCAACCGCAAATATATCCCTATGGGATTTTCCCATTGTTCGAGCCTACCAACTTTAATTATTTAATTCTCATAGCCTCGAACATACCGCCGGTTTATTTATTTAATATTAATTCGCCGGTTGGTATTTTTTGCAAGGACTCGATTCTAAAATGGCGTTTGTGTTCTCTTCTGTGACTCCAACCCAAGTCGAGCCCTTTGTTCCACTTTTGGCGGGCTTCTCCACAGAAGCATCCAAAAGTGGTGCCACTCTGTCTGGGTACCACGGGAGTGTGGGAGGGGGTTTAGGCACCCTGGACTGAGTTACCCTGGTAACTCAAGTCGCACTCTGGTGTGATTGGCCCAAGTGGTGAGCCGGCCGGCTCACCACTTAGCATGTTTGAGTGACAGCTAGGCTGAGTGAATGGGGGTGTGCTGCATAAAAGCAGGGCTTTTGGGACTGGAACTTCAGAAGTCGCCACAGGACCTGAGAATCCGACGAGGGAGAAGCTGAGCCGACCTGCTATGGCGACACCACCGGTGGAGCCCTGCGGAACCGACTCACCACTTCCCGACGACAGAGAAGATCTCCCTGCTGGAGAGTCTTCTTCCCCTGACTGGTGGGCACAACCAGTTTACCTTCTTTTCCTCGCATCCCAGGACGTCTTGTGGTCGAATTGCCCGTGCCAAGCACCCCGGCAACCGGATAGCCACTTACCACTGGACGGCGAACAAAAAGGACTGCTCCTTTTAACTGAGAACTCTGCGGCTGGTTTCTTCCCTGGCAGTGCAACGGACTCCTGTCTTCCTCCCCAACGAGATCCTGTCTTCCCCCGGATGAAGCACCGACTTGCATCCGCTGCCAGGAACAACTGCACCCGCTGGAGTATTCTCACCACTTTAAGGTACCGTGTCCGTCAGGCCTCCCTTTCTAAAGATTGCTACAAGGTAATAATAATCCCTTAACCTTCTGGACTGGGCTGGCCGTCTTGACCATCTAACTGGTCCCTTTCTTTTGGTTCAACTCTTTCTGAACCTTTGAGACTTTTGTGCACTTTTCAACCGTGTGACCTTGGACACATTTCGTTCTGATCCTCTTAAAGCGGATCCGGCTTTCTGAACTCTAACTTCACGGTTTGACTCTGCCTTCCTCTCTTGCTGTGTTCTTGTGAAAGTGTTGGGATCTGTTTCAATTTATACTCTGCCTTTCTCTCCCTTTTAAAACAAATTATTAGAGTGCCATCTGCGTTAAGCGCTCACCGCTGTCTGAAAATAAGTGGGGCTTTACTTAAGACTTGTCTAATATTCTTTTAAGGGAGTGTATATCTTTTAGTGACCGTGTTTTTGAACTGCTTAATATTAGTGCTTGTGTGTTTTATTAGATGTGATTTTAAATAAATAATGATATCTCTTTTACACCAAGCTCTGGTCAGTGTTTGCTTGTTCTACTGTGTTCCTTTTGGCCTATTGTGAATACTCTGTATACTGCCTAACTCTTCTTGAGGGAAGTCTGACTGCTCAGCCACAGCTACCAAGTGAATCTGTGTGGTACAGACTGCTACCAAATGGGTTTACTGCCAAACACCTGTAGTCTTAAATCTTTTGCAGTGGTCCCAGAGGGAACTGCACAGGTTTCTGCCTAACACTCCCTATTTCCCTTGCCAAGGATGGTTTGGGAAGGGAAGATGGACTCTGAAATCTGGCTTCATCAATCAAAGCAAGTCCTTGCAACAAATAAAAAGATTTTATTTTTATTTACATTCATCTCCAACTTCTTCCACTCATCAACAGTCTGCAAATACTATAGGTAAGATTTGAGGAGCATTTTCGAACCTCGATAAAGGCTTGGCCTTCATGCATTTGTTTCCAGCACAACCTTTCTGCCACCTTAAGCCAAGGTCCACCACAATGCCCTTCTTAACAGCAGGGACTTAGGTGAAATTGTGCAATGGTTCAGATCCTTCCTGTATCAAACAGACACCAGTTTTCCAAGATGTGAACCTACAGATCCTGCCACCATCCTGTAACCTGTGAATTCCAAAAGGGATCTACACTCTCCCCAATCTTCATCAATTACTGTATAGGACCATTGAGGCAACCACAACATCAAAATGGAATACATTACTCACCATAATCGTATTTCTGGTGCTTGTATCTGCTTAGATTCACATGCTATGCATAGGCTGACATCTAGTGGAAGCTGCAGAGTATTACAGTTGTTGTTTTCGAGTTTTGAAAACGGACGTCAAAATAGGGCATTCCAGTAATACTATCCCTAGTGTGACGTGCCCCTTACCCATGATCCCTCACAAGTGTTGGTCCCTCATTGTATTTTTTCTGACATGAGGAGTAGCGCGAGTACAGAGTTCCCAAGCAGATAAAGCTCATATAACATCTATGCACCTTCTCTCAGGGGAGGAAGGGTGGGCACATGTGAATCTAAGCAGATACAAGCACCAGAAATACGATTATGGTGAGTAATGTATTCCTTCTGATGCTTGTGTAATCTGTTTAGATAACATGCTATGCATAGATTAGCGAGCAGTGTTCTGAGAAGGTGGTGGGTTGTGAGAAGGAGTAGCGGCAAATAGATGTTTTAGAACCGCTTGTCCCACCTGTGTATCTGTCTTGGAGTGTGTGTCAATGCAGTAGTGCTGAGTGAAGGTGTGAACTGAGCTCCATGTAGCTGCTTTGCAAATGCTATCTAAGGGGACATTTGCAATAAAGGCTAGAGTATCCCCAGTACCCAGTGTGGAGTGGGCTCTTAGTGTAGAAGGCAGTGTTTTGTCTAATGAATAGCATAATTGTATACATTTGACTATCCATTTGGAGGTGGTTCTCTTGGAAACACGTTCTCCTTGTCTGTCTGTAGCCATGGAGACGAACAGTTGATCAGTCTTCCCGAGCGGTTTGGTCTTGTCTATATAGTAGAGAAACGCCCTCCTAACATCTAGTGTGTGGAGTTTGACCTCAGCTGAGCTATTTGGTTTCTGAAAGAAAGCCTAAAGCTCAATTGATTGGTTTACGTGAAATTTGGAAACGGATTGAAGTGCCTTGAAAACTGCCAATAGTTTCAGTAGATTGATGTGTTCTGTGCTGTCACTTGTGACCACAGGCCGCGTGCTGTGTGGTGAAGGTAGTGGGCCCCCCACCCGGAAAGTGATGCGTCTGTTGTGACGACCGCTTGCGCTTCCGGTTCGTGAAAGGGTTTTCCCTTGAGCAGATGTTCCCTTGACCACCAGCGTAAGTTCTGAACCAATGTAGGCGAAACAATCACTAGATTGTCCCACTGACCACTTGCCTGAGACCATTGTTTTGCCAACCACTCCTGCATTGGTTGCAGGCGCACGTGGGGCACCAGGTAAATGCACAATGCCATCATACAGACGCATTGTTTTGCGTATGCTTATCCAGAGACCGGCTTGATACTGGGGTATTTGCGGAAAGCATGTTTTGTACTCTTTCCATGGATGGGAAGGGTAAGCCTTTCTTTGTATCGAATACAGCTCGTAGGAACTATTTGGATCTGTTTGGTACCAGACTTGACGTTTTCTCGTTTATTGAGAAGCCCAATTGGAAGAGAATGTCTATTGTTCTTTGCGTGTTTAGCTTGCAAAATTGGTAGGTTTCTCCCGTGATCAGCCAGTTGTCCAGGTAAGGGTACACTGGGATTGACTCCCTGCCTAGGTGCGCTGCCACTACCGCCAGTACCTTGGTGAACACCCTTGGAGCCAAGGCTATCCCGAAGGGCAGCACCTTGAACTGGTAGTGCTGGTCTGCTAATTTGAATCGCAAGAATCTTCTGTGCGCTGGGAACATTGAAATATGAAAATAAGCATCTTTCATGTCCAATGTTGCCATGTAAACCCCCTCGTTTTAACAGAGGGATTACTTCTTGTAGCGTTGTCATGCAAAATGTTAGAGGTACCGGGCGCATGGTTAGATCTTTTTTTGGCACAAGGAAGTACGTTGAATAAATACCCTTGTTTACCTCATTGTACGGCACAACCTCGATGGCGTCTGAGGAGTAGAGCCTTGACCTCCTCTACCAGGATGGTTGTTCTTCCTGTGATGGTATTTTCTGGCAAGGGGGGAGGTTTGAAAGTCTTCCCTGAAGTTCTATGCAGTAACCTCCTGTCACCGTCAACAAAAACCACTTGTCTGATGTTACCCTCCTCCCATGCTTGGGTGAAATGTAATATTCGTCCACCGACTGGGGAGGCATGGGAGGGGACCTGTAGCACGGCGTCATTGTTTGGAGGGTGTTTGGAGGGTGTTCCCCCACCTCTGGTGGGGGAGCCTCTGTAACGCTCACCTGATTCTCGCAGAGGCGCCAGTCTTGACTGGGCGACTACCGTATCTTCAAAGGTGATGTGTAGCACCCAGTTGGCTCTTTGGGCTGGACCTCTGTGCACTGTATGCCTGACGTGTAGAGTAAGATGTCTGCAGATAGAAAATATGGGGTTAATGAACTGGGGTTATTGGGGTGTCCCTATCTCTTTCCTCTTCTCCTCTCCTGTAGACCCCCAAAGGTTAACGCTCTCACCTTAGGTAAGTGAATGCCGAGCTCTCCATCTGCCTCGGGGCAGGGTGCTGTAACCAGTTTCTTCACTGGATAGGTAGCGCAGGCCTCTTGACTTCAGAGGACTGCTGTCCGTCGTTTACTGCACGAACGGTAAGTTTCGAGTCATTCAAATGTCTTTAAAGTCTTTAGTAATGATGTCTCTTGTTTTGCAGGGTTCCGGCGATGGCGGATGACGGGCTGAAGTGAGTTGAAGATGGAGCCCGTGTGATGAATAGAAGCGCCTGGAAGCACGTAAGTAAGCGCTTGTTGCCTGCTTCACTATGCGCTCTAACTGTCTTTTTATTTTGCAGGTACGAGTTCGGAGCGGCTGCAGGGTGCCGGAATACCCACTGGATTAGATGTGGAAAGGAGTAATGGCACGTGAGTATTAAAGTTCCCCAATGTCTTTAAACGCACCTTGTTTTGTCTTTCAGATGCGGGATGCAGCGCCGAAGGCCTCCGGAGCGTGCGAAGAGTTGGTAAACTTTTGTCTTTCAGATGCCGGAATGCAGTGTGAAGACCTCCGGAGCGCACGAAGAGTAGGTAAGCCTTTGCCTTTCAGATGCCGGAATGCTTACCTGTTCTTTCTTGTCTTTATAGGTGTTGCTGAAGACTGGATTCAGGATGGTAAGCCTTTGCCTTTCAGATGCCGGAATGCTAACCTGTTCTTTCTTGTCTTTATAGGTGTTGCTGAAGACTGGATTCAGGATGGTAAGCCTTTTTCCTTAGGGCCAGGACCGGATGCAGAAGACACGATGAGCGTTCTGCTGCAGAGGTTGCAGAATAACGCAAAGCAAGATTCATCCACCGGGTGTGGTTTAAATAGCCTCCTGTAGTGCTTAGGTGTCTCCTTCCACAGCCACGCCTAAGTAAGAAAAGAGTTCCTGGTAAGGAAAGAGTTCCTGCCTTCCAGAAGAGTTCCAGTGTTCTGAATCTAGGGAGTGGCTCCAGCCCCACCCAACAGGAAAAGTAGTTCCAAACAGAAGAGGATCAGAGGCTCAACTGGCAGGCAAGTAAGCAGCATGGTCTGCTGAAGGTAAGTCCACCCAAGCATTATGAGCCCGGCGCTTCCAGCGCTGGGACTGGGCATATTTATGAGCCTGGTGCCACTGGCGCCAGGACTGGGTCCAAAAGGTCCCAATTGGGACTGGTTGGCACTCGGAACCTGGGTTATGGATCTGCTTCCAAGGGAGTTGGGAAAACCCTGACCTTTTGGAAGCAGAGATCATGACAGCCTCTCCCTTTCCCACGACCTCTGCGCTGAACCCTGGGATACCTGTTGGCTATTGTTCCACGAGAAACCCTGGCTCTGACTGTATGCGGTGCGCGTTTTGACCAAGTAAACGCCAAAAATTATTGCCACCCCTCTGGTTAGTTTGTTTGTTAGCTGGCCATGGGATTCAAGTGTTTTGTAATCCTCCTTGGCGGATTTCAGAGCATCCTCAACTGCTTTCCCAAACAATACATTTGGCTCAACAGGCATGTTAAGCAGGGTAGCCTGTGTTTCTAGTTTAAATCCTGACTGTCTAAGCCAGGCGTGATGTTTTCAGGATTGTGGTTTCAGCAATAACGCATCCAGCATTATCCGCTGCGTCAAAGTTGTTCTTTAGCAGGACGCCAGCAGTAGCTCTGCCTTCGGCAGCCACAAGAGAGAGCTTGGACTTAAGTGGTTCTGGCACTGATTATGCAAGGGCTGTAACCTCATCCCACTTTGTGCAGTCGTAGCTTGCTAGTAAGGTGGAATTATTAGCAATGCGTGCTTGGTATGCCACTGAAAACGCCATCTTCCTTCCCATAGAAGGAGGTTTTTTACTTTCCTTGGCCGGAGGAGCTTCGGAGGAGGCCAAGGGGGTACCGGCTCTCTTGCGGGTAGTGGTAACTACCAGAGAGTCTGGTTTAAGGTGTCCCCTTATGTACTGGTCTGATTAGGCATCTCTAGAGATGGTTGGATCCTTTTTTGTATCGACTTGAGTAGTGGTATAAACTGAGCAGTCAGCTTTTTATCCCCCCCCCCAAGATGTTTTCTGCAAAATCTTTATCTTGTTGGGTTTCCTGTGTTTCAATTCCAAAGTGTGCACCAGCCCTGAGAAGTATGTCATTCACTAGGGGCTGGTTGTCCACCAGGGAATCGGGTAAGGTAGGGTCTTGTGGGGCCGGAGAATCCATGGCAAAGACTACCGACTTGGTGTCATCCTGATCATCCCCTGCATCGACGTTGTCAATGCGATGTCCTCATAACACCGGTTATCCTCATCTATGTATTCATCCTCTCCTGCGTCCAGGTCATAAAGGTCAGAGGATATCCAAGGTGTTTTTTGGACTGGTTCGTCATACAGTGCCACTGGGGGGGGGGGGTGACCTTTTCCCTGACGGCTGAGTATACAAATTTGGTTGGGCAGACAGGCTTGACTGAGTGAGCACAGGTGTTGTCTTTGAGCTTGACGTCTGGGTAGTGGGAGGCGTGTTTGCCAGACTTGAGAGCCTGGGGGTGCTCTTCAAAAACATTGCTAGAAAAGTAAAGCACTGCATAATATCTATATCTTGGGCAAACCAAGTAGCTGAACTGGGGATAATCACTGGATAGGTAGAGGCAGGGGTAGAGGCAGGTATCTCACTATATAACTCCTCTTACTCCAAATAGACAGGATTAGGCTGATGTGTAGGATCAGGCTCATCTAGGATGTCTTGTATAGGAATACTATCTGGTTCCTGTGGGGGAGTCCCTTTTATCCCCTGGGTTTCTATCCTTATGAGGGGAACTGGATCTTTGTTTGTCCCTATGATCTTTGCTTTTGTACAATGATTTTTTTAGAGCTAGGGACCGTAGTAGGGGTCTTGGGGACATTAAGTCGAGTCTCCACTATGGGAACGGCTAGCGCAACGTTTTTTGACTTTGCAATGCCAGACGATGGAGTTTTGAGTCTGGCGTCCTTTCGCTTAGCGGGCTTGTCATGATGCGGCTGCTTGGGCCGCTCTAAGGACCGTAAATCCGAATATTTGCCCTTCGCCGTCAACTCTCGGTGTGTGACTACACTCACATCGTCACGGGGTGTGTGCTTAGTGTCGGGTAGTGTGGTGCCTTTGTCGCCGGGTGTCTTCCCCATAACAGGACCGCCGGCCTGTCTGTTAGGGTCGGGGACTGGCACTGGAGAACGTCGAGGTTCCCAGTCTCCCTCGCCGTCCGAGAGGATGCCCCGTCTACGTTCATGGAGGCCTCGGCCTGCATGGTGTGATGGGCCCAACGTTTTGTCCGTCTATCCTTGAGGGTTTTGGGTCGGAGCAATTTACAGGCCCGACAATGAGCCTCGTTGTGGTCTCGATGCAAGCAAAGGTTACACACCTTGTGCTTGTCGACCCACGTGTATTTTGTATTGCAGGACGGACAGAATTTAAAAGGAGTATGCTCCATAACGGGGGCAGGCAGCCGGGAGACTCGGGGAAAGGGTGGGAAAATACATGATATTATGACCACCCCCCACTCTCCCAACTGTAAGGCCGAGGCCCGATGGGCCTTCCGTGGCCACGTGGCGCCATCAACGGCTAGTTTTGTCCTTTCTTGAGTCTTCACCGCGTTGAGGCACGGCATCGGTAAAGGAAAGAAAGAAATACTAATCTTAAATACTTTGTAATTTCAATGGCGTAAGCCGAAAATGCACTCCGCTTATATGCGACTGCTCACGATGATGGAAAAAAGCTATCTGAGGGACCTACACGCGTGGGGGATCATGGGTACAGGGGACGTCACACTAGGGATAGTATTACTGGCATGCCCTATTTCGACGTCCATTTTCGAGTTTCGAAAACAACAACTGGAATACTCTGCAGCTTCCACTAGATGTTGGCCTATGCATAGCATGTGATCTAAGCAGATTACACAAGCATCAGAAATATCAATATGCGGATGTTGCATAACTCTTCTTCTAAGGCATAGACAACAGGCAGTCGCAATGCGGTGGGTTGCTCAGGGCACCTAAATGAGCATCATCAAAATCCACTGCATAAATATGTGGTAGAGAGGGATGATTTCAACCGCTGGTAAATGCCACGGTCATGTCCCCAAGGCATGGATATTCCCCTAAGTAGGGAGGAAAAGGGACAGGATGTAGGAGTACAACCATTCTCTGGGGATAGCTTACAATCAGTCTTTGAGAAGAATCAGAGGTTGTTTTTGTTTTTCTCTTACAAAATGTGTTTTTGTTACCGCACACCTAAGCAAAACCAAATCTACTTTTCCCAGTACACTGGGTTAATCCCAGAGCATACGAAATGGAAAAGAAAACCATACAAGTGAGAGACAAGCGAGAAAAGGGGGAAGGGGATAGAATGTGAATGGGCTTGGAATACCGCAGTCATCTGGAATGGTGTATCCCTGAGAGTTCCAGGGAGTTCCAGGGATGTCCGTTGGTTACTTCAGGATGGGAGATGCAAAGTGAAGGATGCCTGTATCGTGGCTCTCCCCTTTTATCTCCCCTTTTATGATTAAAAGGGAAACCCTTCTTTGAGTGTGGTAAGGATATGTAATGATGGCAGTTCCTTAATAATGCATATTGTGTTGATCCTTCTTATTCTTCTGCATTCTGGTTTATCGGATAACAAACTATTACGTAAACAATAGATAAATAAAACAGCCCCACCAGTTTAAATATCCTTGAGAATAAATACGATGTTACTTTATTTTAGAGCTAATCCAATATAGATTACTAGTTTTGATAACAATTTGATGCATTCGTAAAATTAAAGAAAGCTTCGTTGTGGTTTCTCCAGACTTTTCAGTGTTTTTATTGGGTGATGTAATCGTGCTCTCACAGACTTATACCATAAGCATACAAAAATGTAACATGTTCTTAGGCAGCCCCAAAACCGTAATTGTTTCACAGGATATTTTGGGCAACATCAATAATTTACTGAAAGGAGAATATGAGCAAATCTAGAACATGTATTGTTTGGTGATGTGCAAAAGTGGGAATTGGATCAAGAGATAAAGAGGGGTACGCAAGGATGAAAGACGTACATAAGAAAGCACTGATGCCATAGATCTTGCTTCCTACCATCGTCCATCACACCTGTTGCGAATAACATTCGCTTTTAATCGTAGTTTGGATTAGCAGGAATACCTGTTGGTGAGTTCAACCATTCTTCTTTACCAATGCTTTTTAGCACTCTTCTGATATTTGCAAAGCAATTGATCCGATAATGGTTCTTGAATGGAAGAAGTTCCTTTACAACAACATTGCACAATAAATGATCTTCTTGCAGCCATGCCTTTGGCCCATGTTTTGGAGCATCATTAATCCAATCTACACTCAGTTCATTATGCTCTACTATGTTGGCTGTTAAGATTTGACACCTAACTAAGACATGATTCAAGAACGAATTATCTATTGTGCTGAACAGTCTTGTGACTGCAGACACCATTCTTTCACCCCATAGCAACCCCTGTGAACCATCCTTTCTGGATGATCCATTTACAAGAATCCTCCCAAATCTGTGATTTTTCGATTATGCTGCTTGTACAAAGATCGCAGTGAGTTTTAATGATACGATTTATTCTAAGTTGCTACTAATCCTTTAGAATCTTCGGTAGCCATTGTTAGAGAGAAGATATAATTTGTTTTGCTCTTTGTGTCTTGTACTATAATCTCTTTAATGGTACGCTTATTTTCTACCTTGGAAAGATGAAAGGTTCAGTCGACCCTGACAAGTGTTGGAAAGGAAATCAACCTATCCCACCCTAGGCATTTTAGAGTGAGTTGAATCCCATGAGGAAACCTGTGATGTGCCAGTGAGGAGGGGAGCATACCAACAGACCCCGCACGGACATATGCGAATTGTAGGTGCTTAGACTTAGTGCACGCTTATAAAAAGGTGCTCTTTTGCAGCTATGGCAGAAACATAGGGCATGCATGGCACCACGTTAGACACAGGCCGCAGACCTAATTAAGAACCCTGAATATGCCCAGGTGCTGATGAGGGAGACCTGCGCTGTTAATTTTCACGGAAACACTCCTTTGTTCTAAAACTGTTGCCGATACGGTTATCCCGAGAAAGAATGTATCATGCAAAGCCATGAGACAGTGTTAGGTGCCTCACTGTATGTGTTATCACAACCCGGCTAGAGCAAGCCTCCGACCCCCACGCGTGGAAGTACAAGTTATAGCCCCTACAACTGTCTGAGTCGCAAGACCCCTGAATTCCAAGATACCAGCTGACCCGAGGCCACTGACCATAAACCAGAGAACCATAAAAGATATAAAAGAATGGTCCCCCTATCTATACTCATTACATTAGGGCGGAAGCCTTGGACGATGCAACTGGGATGAGTGAAATGTGTGCGTGTCACAGTGACCTTGAGCCTCCCCCTGTAAACATCCATGATAATGCCAGGTTCCCTGTGTAGTAATAGAGTAGCACTGCTAGAATAATATCTTTGTCTTTATGATCTTGGTTCCCTGGTGATGATGAGCCCAGCCCACGTGATGGAAGACGGGCGGACGGGTCTGGGACCAGTGGCCTGGCATTCCCTATGGAGTAGGCTGACCATGCAAAAGGTTGCATCAACCAGCCGTGCAGGTTTTTACCGTATATCAATGACACTGTGCCCCCTTTTAAGCTCTTTTGCTTCGAATGTTTCTGAGCAGCAGCGTTCTTTGCTGGCACACCTATTTTTTGTACAATTAAAACTTGTTATCCTTGCAAGAATCGCTTGGCCTTTTTTCCCTAGTGTGTTGTATTTTTTCCTGCTGTGAGTGTTAAGGGACGTGCCTTCAATTGGTGAGCCGGACGTGATCGCAGCGCCCCCGTACCTGCGGAGGTTTGCAGGCAGCTTCTCCAAAGGGACCGCACACACCTACAGTGACCAGTCCCAAAAAACGTGTATTCCTCAGCGGGCAGGAGCCGTTTTTGCAGAATTCCTGCCTGCTCTTTGGAGCAGGGCATGGCTCTGAGGAGCGTGCAGGCCAGTGTTGTTGGAACCCCATGACGTAGGAGTTCCAGTGAACACGCACACGTGGGTATAGCCTTGCAAGAGATAACAAGTAGGGGACACATGTATGGGAGAATGTGAAGAGTGAGAATGCGCAGTGAGTGAAATTGTTGGTGTGTTGTGGGTGTGGTTTGTTTTATTTTTTGACATTATTAATGTTTTAAGGAGAATAGTAAGGAAAGGGAAATGGAATGGAAGGGAGCATCCCTGAGAGTGGGGAGAAGGTGGTACCACAAGCATCGTATAACGGAGGAAAAAAGGAAATACATAGGAGCCCTGCGCAATTAGTGGGCTCGGGAATAGTAGTCGTTTTTATTTTAGCATGTTATTTTACCTTATTTTGTTTGTGTCTTATTGTGTAGGGAGGAGCTGCATTTTTGGTATTTATTGGCGAGTTGAGTGTGTGGAGCTTGAGAGCGGGAAGTGTGGGGGGAGAGAAGGGGTGGGAGAAATTGTTTTTTTACTTTTTGTGGCGAGGGAGGAGATGACGGACTGACTTTTTTGAAGAACAGCAGCAGCTTCAGCAGCGCTTTAGCATAGGCTTAGGGACAGGGAGGCCCACAGGTTATTATAATGGGTGGAGAGCATATGTATAAGGCCCTGCCATTGTATAGGGACAGAATTGACAAATAACACAAACAGTGGGTGACAGAGATTAGAGGAGGGGGGATGCCCCGCTCATGCCCAAAGCAAGGATCCCCATAGCAAGGGAATTTTAGAACACATGTCTACATTTTTAACAGCTAAGTATAAGGGGAAACTTTTACAAAAAAGGAAATATATTAGATCTGTGAAAAAAATTTGAAGATACAGAAGATCTTGGGGGAGGAAAAGCGCAATGTGAAACCGCTGATGACTGTACAGGAAAGGAGGGCAGGGCGCCAGCAGAGCGCGGGCGAATATATCCATTGATAGCTCGCCCCGCAGCAGGTTACACCAATCCGACCGATGTTGTCCTCTGCAGCGACAGCTACACCACCCCTGTATGCTTCCCCTCCAGAAGTACCAACGCATGCTCATATCAATAAAAGAGACTTAGAAGTGGCACTGGCAGCGGCGTAAACAGAATTGCATACTGTAGTATTAGCCTTGCACGACACTAGCCATCTGGAATGGTGTATCCCTGAGAGTTCCAGGGATGTCCGTTGGTTAGTACAGGATGGGAGATGCAAAGTGAAGGATGCCTGTTTCGTGGCTCTCCCCTTTTATCTATAGCAGTTAACCTGTTGTTTAAATAAAGAATCTAATTCTACTACCCGCTGACTCCCGCGTCCTTCGTGTCTCATGGTATCATTCACGGACACCAACACTACAAAGTGGCAACGAGGATGGGATACGATCATCGAGTAAAAGGGGAGAGCGGATTGATTCAAAGAACGCTCTTATAAAACATTCAGCCTTGAAGACGTGTGATCTTTGTGGCACTGTATTGAAGATTTCCAGGGCCACTGAAGATGAATGGCGTTCTGGGGAATTGTGTGTGAGTGATACATAAGGACTGCCTTGCTGTGCTGCTGCCATATGAGCCTTGCAAATAATTGCATTTGAAGACCCTGCCGAGTAAAGGAAAATGCTGAGTACAGCACTGCCAAGAGAAACTGAAGATACAGCAGCACCTGGCACCGATTGATTAATGCAAGGTCAGCACTTGGGAATAAATTAACTACATGGTACCCGCTACGCAAGGAGGCCCGAGACTGGTCTCTGCATGATTTTATGCTCGAGGCGAGATAGTGATGCCACCCATATGGCATGATTCAAGTATACAAGCATTTTATTAGTCTATGATGAACAGTGGTGTCGCAAGGCGCTGTAGGCGAAATTGCCAGCTGTGACCGTTGTATGGTTCACGAGTCATATTTACGTTCAATTCAGATGCAAGTAAACCATTGATGATGTTTTCAATGTAAAGGATGGGAAGAGTTTGTTCCTGAGTGTTATAAATGCATAAAGTAAAGCACCCTCTAACGTTTTGCCAGCGCGATGACATATACAATTGTTTCCCACAACGAGGTCTGAAATGCGGAAGAAGGAAGGGAATCTTTTATCAGTATCGTGTTATGTGCAGCTAGTACTGCTTTTCTGCCATTAATCATTGTATGCGTGGGGAAGTTCCACGGATTTGCCACAGTCTTCTAGTCTCAGCAATCTTTTCACATTAGGCGAGACAGCACCTGGTTTGAGCAATGTCCAGATGAGTATTTGGTGATATTAATTACAATCCTTAACGGCATAGGAAACATTGCCAGCTATTATACATTTTTGACACCGTTGATGACGTTATGTAGTTTTAAGAGCCAAAGAGAAGTGGACTACATGTTTACTGTTCTACGCCTCTGAAGATATGAGTTTAGCATAGTGCTGTGACTGCCTAGTCAGTTATTGATGCACTGTCAATATTGATGCACATTTTTTCATTACAGCACAACACTTGCCATTCATTTATTTACTTATTTAATTTCCTGCGCAGGAAAGATATGAGACTACGTACAGTTGCCATAATACATGTGTAAAAATCTACCCGATTAATATCAAAATTATACTAATGCTTTATCTTTGTTAGTGAATGTTTTGCTGTGTATTGTTTGACGCAAAGGGATATTGAGGGTCCTGCTGTAACTGCATCGTTTAGAAGAGTTTCAGATGCATGTTTAATAATTTACCAAATTCTTATGGAAATTATGCTAATGCTTTACCGTTGTTAGTGAATGTTTGCTGTGTACTATTTCACATAGTATGCATGCTTGTCTTGTGCGCCCGGTTGGATTGCTGCAACGGAAAAGGAGTGAGTGCATATTGTGGTGTATTGTGCCAACTATCAAATATTTTTTTGAACGCACGTAGTATTATAAGTTATAAATATCTGTCGATATAGTGGTGAGTTCTCTAATATTAGGTCTAAACATAGGTGTGTTGTTGGATGGATATTTTGATGTTTATTATGAATGTTCACGTCCATATAGGTGTGAGGGATCAAGAAGTTAGGACTCAGTCATATTTTTTGTGTGAAAAATGTATATTATAAATTGTACTGCCGCGTATTTCGGGGTTTGTCAATTGTACGTTATTTCCATGGAAGTATGGGCTGCAACCAATGGATGCAGTTATGTTGTGTTTGTGAATCCTATGTCTGTGAAGGCAGTGTTTATTATTTAAAATATGTCAATTTGGAATAGTTGTCCTCAAAGTCTGTTTCATTATGTTTTGACACATGTGGAAATTTAATAGAGTTAATACCTGTGTCTATATATATATATATATATATATATATATATATATATATATATATATATATATATATATATGAATAAATAAGTTCAACAAATACATAGAATGAATACATAGGACATAAAGAGGTCCATGAGATAAATGAGTGAAATTATACAGTGCATGGAAGGTACAAGGGTCAATGAAATAAAAACGTTCATTAAATAGGTTCATGCAAGAAATGTATGGAGGTTCACAGAAAACTGAGTAAATAATATGCAATATGCGGATATGTGACTTCTATTTTAACATGGCAGTGGAGTAATGGCAGAGGAGTAAGTAAGCCTACTCTGGATATTATAAATGCTATTATTAAATAAATAAGAGCCAACATTATAAATTCAACATTAAATAAATGACGGCCTATATTATAAATGCAAATATTAAATAAATGAGGGCCTATATTATAAAGGCGAATTCACGGGTAGTGTATTTCGTAAAGTGTTATTTCACTACCAGTATAGGTGAATGTAAATGCATGTCGCTACCAATGTCGGTAGGAGGGGCTAAGGGGGCCAATATTATAAATGCCAATATTAAATATGAATAAATTGAGGAGGTCCTATATAAATGAATATATTGCGTCTGCCAAATTAGGTGTGGCATAAATGATATACAAATAAATTGCAACCATGGATACATGTATAAATTGTATAAAAATTCCATGCATGGATACATGTATAAGTTGAATAAATACATTGAGGGAATGCTGGGTTGAGTTCCATGATATAAATGAATATGTTAAATGAGTAGGAGCATTGCATGGATATTGTATTTCGTATACATGTTTTCCTACATGACATGAGTAAGAGAGATACAATGTTGCATGCATATTGTATTTTGTATCAATGTGTTCCAACATGACATGGGTAGTGTAATGCATTTCGAAAAGTACTATTTCACTACCAGTATTAAGTTTTATAGAGCCGATATTATAAATGTTATTTTATTTCACTACTTTTGAATGTTTTACTTTCTGTTATAACATTCAAAGGTACACTGTTAAGTGTTTTTGCTTTGTTATTTTGACATTTTCGCATGTTTCACTATTCTGCACATTTCAACCTTGTGAGGTGTTTTTCTGTTTATCCACATTTCCGTTGGTTGTTATGTATAATGAAAGATTTTATCTATAGCAGTTAACCTGTTGCTTTAATAAAGAATCTAATTCTACTACCCGCTGACTCCCGCGTCCTTCCTGTCTCATGGCATCATTCACGGACCCCAACACTACAAATACATTGCGAGCAACACAGGTTGCAATAAAGACTGATAAATCAGCAGAGCAAGGGTCCGATGGGTGGAAGGCATGAGATTTTTTGTTTAGGGTAGAGAACAGCTATAAAAAAAGCATGCAATTCGAGAAGGAAGGGGAAGGAGATGAGAGGGCAGACAGCCTAGGGTATGAACATTTTGGGTCCTGTCGAGGAGAGGATGGTTGGAGTACATTTGATGAGTACAAAGATGATGGGCATGAGGAGGCCGAACAAGCACCGGAGCAAACACCTCGAGTGGAGATTTTGTGGGAGGGCAGGTTAAGGAGCAGGTTTGGCTGGATGAGATGAAGTGGGAAAAGGACTGATGCGGGTAGGCCAAAGATGCAGACGCCCCTTAGACATTAGGGCACCAGCAGGCCGCACTATGTGCCATGGGCACAAACATATAAAAACAATTCAATAAAGGCGTTACTGCCCCTTACGGTGGGTGCAGGCAAGTGGATTTATGTATTTGAAAAGCAGACCCCTGGGGAGCCTCTGGTGGTCGGCGACATAAAAGCTTATTGGTGGCAACGATTAGAGATCAGGCTGGGTAGGTGTGGTGAAAGTGGGGTTCCCGGAGTGACTCTGGGAAACGATGCACATGATGAAGCATCATTTATTAAGATTCGAGCAGGAGACTGCTAGGGGGCACGTACCCACATGGACATGTGAAGGAGTTGCTCAGCGCTAAGCCGTTGGGCCAACGGAGACTTCTACTCCCCCCAGCAGAGAATGGGCTTCCAGATGCCCATCGGGGCCCAGAGGGCGTTCTGAGTGGTGATCGCCCATGCAGCAGAGGAGCGCTTGAGGTCCGAGGAGCACTTTAACAAAACTCCAAGATACGCAACCCTCTTGGCCCTGACGTCGGAGGGATAGAAGAACTAGACACCCTCAGATACAACAGACCCCCGGGGTGGCCACGCGTCCAGGCAGAGCCATTCATCAGCTGGTGGATCACATCCAGGACCCCCGGCCCCCCCATCCCTGACCGCTGTACCTCTGGCAGACAGGAAGACAGGGACTTTGATCTTGAGCCCGGGTCCCCCTGCACAGCAGCAAGAGGGGTCCCCTGCGCAGCAGCAAGACTGTAGCGTTGGGAGCACTGAGAGACACGCCCGTGCAAGATCTTGCTGCCTGGGTGCCCAAGGCAGGAGCAAGGGGTACAGCCGGAGACACCGCGGACACACCCGTGAAGGCACAGCATCTCCCTCGCCGGAGGCACGTGCCTCAGACGCCTCAGAGCAAAGAGTGCTGCGGCCCCCCTGGAGTGAAACCATGCCCAGGAGAGAAACCCGAAAGAGGTGAGGAGGCCAGTGGAGGCAGGTTGGCAGGATACCAATGGACGGCCCCGGGCCACTGCATCTGGGTCGCAGTCAGGCCACAGCAGCGATGCCCATACAGTGGACACCGGAGACCAGAGGGGGACCTGGGTAGATTCAGGGATTCCGGTCCCGAGACGTCCCAGGCCCACAGGGGGAAACTGGGTTCCCACGAATAGACACCTCTGTCCTGCCAGATACAGTCTTAGGAGGACTATTGGGATCTGAAGACCCGGACACAGAGCAGAGCCCACGTCTCCCCCTCACACAAAGTAATACAGAAAACTAGGCCCCACGAGAAAGGACTCTGACAGGAGTGGAGTGAGCAAGCCGAGGCCCACCCCGGAGGTCTCACTGGGCCTGACTGCGAGTGGGGGAGGGGGCATTTTGAACTGCGACAAAGAGGATCAGTGAGAAGATGGTACGGGGTGAGAGGCACCAGGCAATAAGGGACACACGGTGCCCACGAAGCAAAGGGGAGAGTAGCAGCGGGGGAAAACCCATTCTAAGAGGAGCACAGAGGCGACAGGGTGGCCCAAAGAAAGCCGGCAGGAAGCACAGAGCGGCGAAGGGAGAAAGGCCCAGCTGGGAACGCAGGCGCAACACCCCTACATAGAGAGCACCAAGGCCTCAGCTAAATCTGCACACACACATGGCGAGTGGCCTGGAGAGATTAAGCAACAAGGCCATCTGTGAGGCACCGGTGGGTGGCGGGCCTTTGCGTCACCCCCCCAGCCCCAGGTTGGTGAATTGTCCCCGGGGGTGGGAAGGCTCCAAGACCAGCGGGGAAGATTGGGCTGCTCAGAAAAGGTGCCACGAGAACAACAGGTGGAGGGGCGGTGGGCATTGAAACACCCATACTTATAGGAACCCCCCCCCCCCACAAAAAGCACAGCCGATTAAGGGAAGCATAGCCAAGGAAACTAACTCTACAGCGGCGGGTCTGGGTAGGGGACCCCCCCTGCAGCACAAATTTTGTCCACCCAATAAGGGCCAGAGGCGCGACGGACAGCGGCTCCCCGAACTACGGGCGACAATCATTAAACATCAGGCGCAACCTCTGGGCCTCCTCCAAGTCACAGTAGGGCCGGGCGGTGCTCATCCCATGAGGCGAGAGGAAGTGCCTTGACAAAGCACCTGGAGTGGATCTGGAGGGCCCAGGTGGACATCCCACCATCACAGAACAGAGGACCCTGCAATGCTTCAGGAAAGTCCCCATCCACGCCAGTGGGGTAGCCCACGCCAGCACCCAGGAAATGGCATTGAGAGGCCCCCCTGACCCCCACCTTGACTAGGGATGAACTGAAGGATATTTTCCAGGAAATAAAAGCAATAAGGACCGACATCCAGGCATCCATCTGCGACCTTAAGGGCAGGGTGGACAAACTGGAGGGGCTCAAGCATAACCCCTCCAGATGGATGTTGTTGACATGAAGAATGAAGCGCGCCTCACCGACCTAGAGAGGAGGGAGGAAGAAACTTTGTTAAAACTGGATGATCTCAAAAACAGCGAAAGACGCAACAACCTTCGGATCCTTGGAGTGAGCAGAAGGGGGAATCGGCTGCCGACGTGGATCAGAAGGTGCAGGGCCTGATCAACCAATTATTCGCCCTCAAGGGAAGCAAGGAGGTGCAGATGGAAAGGGCCCACAGAGGCGGAAGGGGCAAGGGCACGTGATTCATAGTGGTACGCTTCCTTAGGTACAGGAAGAAGATGGAAGTCCTGGAAAAAGCAAAATGGCTGGGGAGCTTCATCTATGAGGGTGATACAATCAAGATGTTTCAGGACCTCTCAGTCCTTACACTGGAGCGGTGTAGAGACTGCCGCCCCCTTACGCAATGGCTCGCCAGCAAATACATTAGATACCGCTGGTCCTTCCCCTTTGCACTAATATTCGAGAGAGGAAAGGTGGACTACCGTGTGACCAGTGGACAGAAGGCCATTCAGGTGCTCCAGGTCATAAAGGGGGAAGAGGGGACCAAGGGAATGGACGGGATTGAAGCAGCACCCCACGACCAACAGCGGGGGCCTAGGGGCATACAGGCTTTCAAGAAGAAGGTGCAAGGACGGAGAAAATTTAAGAAGTTGAAGACCCCGTCCCAAGAGGAGAGGGGAACGAGAATTGATAAGCAGACTGCCTCAGCATAACATATCGGGGGCGGGCCAACGGCAGAGCGACGCTAACATCCCTAGTGGCACACCTTCGGGTGGGCGTCCCTTCGTACAAAAGGTGTGGTGGGGGGGTGGGGAGTGAGGGGTGGTGGGGGGGAAGAGGGGGTCAGACTGGATCCAGGGTCTCAGATATGGAAAGGCAGATCTAAACTAAGACAGAGAGGCATCATACTCTCTAGCATTGAGTGGTCGCAAAAGAAATTCACTGTTCCAGATGGCGCTCACTGATACTGGAGGCCGGGCGGAGGTCCTCAAAATAGGCTCTCTTAATGTGAAGGGCCTCAACTCCCCAACTAAGCGCTCCCTACTGGGGAAAGAACTGAAGAACATCAATTTAGATATACTGCTGTTACAAGAAACCCGAACAGTAACCGGAGAGGCGAGGCACGTCCCTGGGGGGCACATTGGTCAAGTGTTCTGGGCCTCGGCCCAGTTAAAAAGAGCAGAGTGGGGATCATACTGAACCAGAGATTCAGGCTCACAGAAACTGTGGTTTGGGGTAGGGTGGATGGGAGGGCTCTGGTGGTGTCGGGATCTGTAGAAAACACCCGGGTTACAATAGTGTCGGTCTACTGCCCGAACACTGGTCAAATGCAGTTCCTGAGGGAAGCAATGAGGGAGATCATGGATAGAGTGGAGGGCTCCCTTGTCATAGGGGAGGACTTTAACATGTCGGCGGACAGGGATATGGACCACAGTGGCGCAAACATCCCCTCAGGGAGCAGGGGGGAGCTGCAAATAGGGGGTTTATGGACTACATGTGGGAACAGAAGCTAATTGACGTTTGGAGAGATTCCAATCCGACGATAAAGGGTTTTGCCTTCCACTCAATGGTTCACGGCTCCAGAACAAGAATAGTTTATCTCTTTATGGAACAACAGCATGTTAGTAGGGTAGCGTCCAGTGAGCTGATACCAATCAGCTGGTCAGACCACGATCTAGTGAAGGTGAAGGTAGTTTTATCATGCTTGAGGTCCAGGGACTCCTTATGGCGCTGCAATGACTTCCTCCTCAGGGACACAGTCTTTGTGGAGGAATTGAGGGGTGCCATTGGGGGAGATGGACAGGGGCACAGTATGGGAAGCCGCAAAGGCAACGTGGGGGGCCTCCTCATTAGGGAAGGAGCTGCCAAGAAAAGGATTAGAAACTTGTTGTCCAGAAAATTCAGGGGGGAAATTCGTCATTTGGAAAAGGTGGAGGGCAAGGAGGCCAGGCAAATGAAGGAAGACCTCAAAGTGGCTAAAAGCAAACGTCTTGAGCTGAAGGACATCGAGTTGGGCAGAGTGCTCGCCAGCCTGCAACATCTGAAGCAAAAATATTACGAAAAGGGGGATAACGCCAACGCACTACTGGCAGCGAAACACAGGGGACAGAGGACGGAGGGGTGGGTAGCTGGGATCCGGGGAGTAGGAGGTCAGAGACTCACGGGAGGGGGGGCAATGGCAGGGAAGTTCACAGCTTTCTATGAAAACCTATATGGTAAGGAGTGGGCCGAAGATGAAGATTGGTTGGGGGGGAATACCTCGCAGGTATGCTACTCCCGAAACTCCGGCCTGGAGAGAGCCTCGCACTAGACCAGCCCATCTCACAAGAGGAGGTATTGAGGGCGATCTCAGGGCTAAAACTGGGGAAAGCACCAGGAGAGGATGGCTATACGGCTGGGTTTTATAAGGTCTTTGCAGGAGCTCTAGCGAAGGACTTGGCCGCACTCTTTACCCACATAATGACCACAGGGAGGGCCTCCCCACCCTCCCTTCGGGAAGGCTCTAATTACAATCATTCCAAAGGCAGATAAAGACCCCGAGGACTGTAAATCCTACAGACCTATTTCATTACTCAATGTGGATGCTAAACTTTACACAAGGATATTGGCGTCCATATTGGAGGGATATATGCCAAGGTTAGTCCACTCGGATCAGGTTGGCTTTATCTAGGGTAGACACGGAGCGGACAGCCTCTGCAAAACGCTCCACCTCATGAGAACGGCGGTGGGAGGGATGGGAAACCCGGTTCTGGTGGCCATAGATGTGGAAAAGGCCTTCGCCCGGGTGGATTGGGGCTTTCTCGATGGGGTGCTCCTGAAATTTGGCGTGGGTGAGGGGATCCGGCAGGGTAGCCTAGCATTATACGAGGCCCCGTCGGCCAGGGTCACGGTCAACAGGCGTCTGTTTCGGCCATTCTTGCTACAACGAGGAACGAGACAGGGGTGTCCACTTTCACCCCTGCTCTTTGCCCTGGCAATGGAGATCCTTGCGGAATACCTCAGGAGAACCCCCCCAGGTGCAAGGGATCGGAGGGGGAGGCAGGGAATTTAAACTTGGACTATATGTGGATGACGTTCTGCTCCACCTGACGCACCCTGCACAGTCCATCCCGGTGGCCATGAGGGTGATCAGAGAATTTGGAAGGTTCTCGGTGTTCAAGGTGAAGGTAGGCAAATCTGTAGTGTTCCCCTTTGCCTCAGACTCAGATCGGAATATAGAAGAACTAGAGCCCCTCGGGTTGCAGATCGGAAAAAGGTGAGATACCTTGTTATAAACATTGTTCGGCCGGATCAGAACCTGGGCTGGGCTAACTGCACCCCCACACCCCCTTTTTGAAAAACTATTTTCAAAAATGGAGAGGTGGGGAAGGGGAGGCCTATCATGGATGGGGAGACTAAATGCGGTGAAGCTAAACCTGCTCCCAAGGGTCCTATACTTGTTTCAGATGCTCCCAACGGCAGCACCAGAGGCTCACCTGAAAGAGGCCAAGTGATGTATAACGAGGTTGTTATGGCAGGGTCAGAATCCTAGGGTGAGCTATGAGACACTCTACTGCCAAAGGAGAAGGGGGGTGGGCTTTCCGGATCTTGAGACATATTATAGGGTGGCACAACTCGTGGCACTGGTTCCGCATCTGAGGGAGGACCTGGACAAACAGTGGGTCTTTCTGGAAAATCAGCATCTGTCTCCAGCGATAGTGGGGAGTGACTCTGGGTCCCTAGGAATAGACTCCTGAAACAGATTAGGGTGCACCCAATCCAGGGGGTACACTGGGAAGTCCTGGCCATGGGAGGAAAGGTAGAGGGTATCACCACTTGGCCGTCCCCCATGAATCATATCTGGGCAACGCTGGTTAGAGACGAGATACCGGAAGTAGGGTGCTACCAGTCCTGGTTAGAGGCGGGACTCAATAGGGTGGGCCTATCAGTGCAGGATGGGACATTCATTATCATTCAAGAGTTGGAGGAGAGATTGGGCATTGGTAGTCTTTCGGTGTTGTTGTACCTCAGGCTTAAGGGGGTTATTATGTCAGATAAATGGAAGGAGTGCATCCAAAGGGAACTCACCCCTGTAGAAAAGGTCCTGGATGGACACGCTGAGCTGAGAGCCATCATTTCACGTCTATTGGGGCCCTGTTGGAGCCAAGGGTGGGGGTCACTACAGGGCTCCGATCACGCTGGGAGAAGGATCTGGGGGTAGACTTGGGGGATGGTCTGTGGGACAAATGTGTAGGCGTTCCTTTAAGACATCCATGTCGTGCCAGTACAAATTACATGCAATAAAACTGCTCCACCGCTGGCAATAGGACCCTGTACGATTATCTCAAATGTTCCCAACGGTGGACCCCCACTGTTGGCCCAGCTGCAGAGCCAGGGCCGACTACTGGCACATGTGGGGGAGTTGCCCCAGGGTGCAGGTTTATTGGGTAGAGTTTCTGGGGTGGATCAGGGACGCAGGGGGCGTAGGATTTACCATCCGGACCCCATGTTGATGCTCTTTGGACTGGAGAAGTACGAAGATGGGGTACACTACCGCCGCTTGTGCACTTCCTGCTGCTGGTGGCACGAGCATGCAGGGCCAGACATTGAAAACTGGGGTACCACCCCACGGTACGGGAATGGTCCTCCACCGCTAAGGACATATTTTTCAGGGAAAAGTTATCTGCACCCATCCACGGAAGTAGCGCCTTGGTGGAAAACACAATGGTTACAATTCAAAACATTTTTGTGAAAAGGGGAAGTGGACGACCGGGAGGGTGGGGCCGGCCCAGCCCAACTAGACTTTAAGGGCATGGGGTGCATCATGCCCCCAGGGAGCAAAGGACTTAATTGTTACAGACCACTCGACAGGGGATTTAACTTTGGGGATCACGGCACGACCGACCAACTGCCAAATAGGAGGGCTTACTTGGATCACAGGAGGTGGGGGATTGAGGGGGGGGTCGGGTGATGCACTATGTATTGTTCATTTTATGGAGGGAGGGCATTGCCCTCGAAATGTTTTTGGTAAATTGTTGTAAGGCTTTGTGAAAACCTAATAAAAAAGAAATGTACAACAAAAAAAATGTAAGATTCGAGCAAAGGTATGGGATGCGCTATGACAGGCATTCCCTGACACAGTCTATCATGCAATGTTCTATGGGCAATGATGAAAACCCCACCCAACTCATTCTTAAGGTTCAGGGAATATGGAGAGCAGAAACAGGTAATTCATGGGATCAATCGGTACCCTTTTTTTTACTTCATTGTTGAAAAGGGCCTACCAAAAGAGGTGCAAAAGGCACTAGAAAAAAATAGTGGGTGTTGAAGCAAAGGGGTGGCCTGAAATACTGTGCATCATAGTACACCATTGCAGAAGAATCAAATAAGGTCGCAGTGGAAGCGTCAATATCGACGCACGCCAGCAAGGACAGAAGTCGCAGGATACACCCCGAATTTTCCAAATGCTAGAATAGCCGCAGTGTGGTCGGAAGGAGCACAAGGACAGTGGAACGAGAATGCCAGAGAGGCAAGTAGGACAGCAGCGAGGAAGAGGTGGGTTCTGAGTGTCAAGGGGAGGGTTATTTGGAGGGATGGGGCCCAAAGGGGGAGGAATGGGCCCTTCACGATGTTGGAACTGAGGTAAATTGAGGTATTATTCAAGGGAGTGTAGGAGCAGACAAGTGATGGGGTACAGTTACCATCAACAGAATTGTGGTCCACCACTTGAGGGTGCCCCCCAAGGGCCTACAAACAGAATAACCTCCATACCCCACGAAATACACCAGGCATACATGCAGTTTCCGCCCGTAGATCCCAGGCTCACCCTTGCAGCAACAGCCAGCAATGTACCCCAGAACACTTGTCAAAAAGCAAGTGGCACAAACCCATTTAATGGAATGCCGAATGGTACGGTTGCCCTATTTCAGGGTGCAGCCGTGGTGGGAGAAACCCCTTCTCATTTCTCATTTCCTGGGACAAATACATATGCTGACCAGGACAGCCCACAGAGAGCTCTTGCGTGTCTGGTCCTGTCAATGGCCCTTAACCCTGAAGAGGGACCGTTGGTGGGGGCAGAGATAGGAAATGCGCAATTCATTTTTATGTTGTTATCTGGCAATCTATGTTCCATACACTAAAGATATGGATGTTAAGGTAGGCGGGAGAGTGGTGCGTGCTCCCCCATGTACTCAGTTCTCCAGTCAACCTGCTCGGCAAGTTCAACATGACCATCTCATTTACTGATCACGGCATTGTCTGTGGCACGCCAGGGATGTGTGCAATGAGAGCAATGGTGATAATACACGCAATGGCAGGTCAGGCGATGGTCCGAGGAATACATGTAGACCCAGACAGGCTATTGGAGAGTGCCAACGGATTTCATATTTGGCCCAGTAGTGTCCCCAGAATTTGTGGCGGGTACAATCTTGTCCCTAGACCTACATGGGCTGGAGGCAGCTGTGAAAAGAGTGGTTGTGCTAGGAACAGTCAGGCAAGGGTGCGAGTGGCGTACATTGCTTTGTATCGATCCCACCGTTCCCCTCAAGGAGATAATAGATTCAGAGCTTTTTGAAAACAATGACAGTGATGGAGAGAACATTTTTGAGATTCGTATCCCCTGTGAGATCATGGTGCGGAACAGAAGGGTGCAGTGTCCCCTGATGGCCATTGTGGCGTCACCTCCCTTCATTGAGGCACACTTGGAGTATGTGCCCTCCAAGTTGTGGACCACCAACCCACATGACATTGGGCTTTTAAAAGAAGTGACCCCCCGAACACATTACACTGAAGGCTGGAGCAGAATTATCCCGGGTGAAACAGTACCCACTATCAATAGAGGCAGAGGGAATAAAGGGCATGATACAGGCCCTGCTCAGTCAAGGGATAACAGTGCCATCAACCTCACCATGCAACACAGTGATCTACCCTGTCAAAAAGGCAAAGGGGGCAATTGGAGAATGATCCAGGATTTACACACCCTAAATGATGTAGTACAGAAAGAATTGCGTGTGGTTACAAACCCGGCCACCATTTTGTGTAGTATCCCCAAAGGTGCAACCCACTTTACGGTGGTAGATCTAACGAACGCCTTCTTTTCAATACCCTTGCACCCCGACTCACAGTACCTCACTGTCTTTACTTATGGTGGGATGCACTATGAACACACTTGTTTGACCCATGGGTACTGCAAAAGCCCAAGAATCTTTATATTACAGGCTGATTTAGGTAACAGCCAAGTGCCCAGCAAGGTCATCCAGTACATGGACGACTTGCTTGTGTGTAGAGACAGTGAGTAGAACTGCCGAAGAGACTATCACTCTTCTACAACTTTTGGCCCTGCAAGGGGTACAAGGCTGACAGGGCCAAACTCAGTATTGCCAACAGGAAGTGCTGTACTTGGGTCAATTAATATATGCAAATGGCAAGAGAATAATACCAGACAGAGCGGTATCCGTGCGCGCCACGCCCAGACCTGCAACAGTGAAAGAGAAAGACATGCAGAAATTCCTAGGGTTGTGCAATTACTGCAGAGCATGGATTCTAGACTATGCAAATCCTCCTGCAAATCTACACGACTATCCAAACCTCAATGGCAATAAATGGCCTCTGCCTAAATGGTGAAACAAGACAGAGATCCTTCTACTAGATCCAAAATAAGTACCCCATAAACTTGAGAAAAAATATGACAACTCCACCATTGATAACTCCAACATACCTGTATCCAATGCCGTAAAAACTCCAGGAGTTTACTTGGACTCATCCAGCTCTATGAATCGCCAGGTTAATGTCATTGCTTCAGCCTCTGCCCACACCACCAAACCCATAAAACAATTTCTTACTTCCCAAAACTGCCTCTCCATTGCCCAGGCCATTATAGGAGCCAAATTAGACTACTGTAACGCCCTCCTAGCCGGCACCTCAAGCCAAAATCGCCACAAACTCCAAATAGTACAAAACAACGCAATCCGCGCAGCCCTCAACATCCTTAAAAGGAACCACATCACCCAAGCCAGGCAAGCCGCACACTGGCTCCCGGTCAAGGATAGGATCAACTTCAAAATTCTCACCCTAACACATAAATGCATCAATCACACTGCCCCATCCTACCTGGCAGACTTAATTACCAAAAACGTATCTGCCCGCCCTAAAATAAGTCACCATGCCAGCCAACTCCGTGTCCCCACCATCAAAAGCGCAAATGCTGGTGGTATCAGCTTCCCTTGCATAGCTCCCAAACTGTGGAATGCCCTTCCCAATGCTCTCAGAGCGGAACCTTTGCTAAGCTCCTTTTGCAAATCCCTAACAACAAGACTTTTCAAGTAGACCTTCTCCTCCCCCTCCTCAACATGCTTACCCTCCTAGACCATGTACCTAAGTATTTTCCTGATACGCCTATTCTGTTTTATACCTACATCATGTAACTAATCTTTAAGTATCTCTGTGTATTTTTCCTGTAAACACTGTTTGCTTTCCTTTGTAACCTGCAAGTAACCCCTGTAACAGCATCACGAATCCTAAGGGCTGTTGTGCGCTTTATAAATGCTAATAAATAAATAAAAAATAAATAAATATGCAGCGTACACAAGGCCACTCTTGCATGGCCTCAAAGAAGCACAGAAGGGCAATCACGAACTTGAATGGACAGAAGACACGATACAGAATATCAATGATTTAAAGGAAGTGATATCCACAGCCCCAGTTCTTCCCACCGAGACTACACCCAAGAATTGTACATATTCTCACATTCAAGCGGCAAACTTATGAAAATTACAATGGGCCACAAGCCACTGGCCTATTACAGTGGTACACTCGGCTCTGTTAGGCAAAGCCAATTCGTGTGCAAAAAAGCACTTGCTGCAGCTGCGTTTGCAATCGAAAAAAGTTTCACAATTGAAATGTGATGGCCAGATACTTTGTACGTGGAGTATTCGCCATTTTAGAAAGATCAAAATCGGCCCTGACAACACAGAGCATTGGCATACGAGAGTATCCTCTCAAACATTCATGTTGTGCGATGCAAAACAGTGAAGCCTGCCACTTTTCTGACAGAAGTACGCATAGACAAAGAATTGGAAATACATGACCATGCCACATGTGAAGGGGAGGACGACATTCCCAAAGCAAAGGATAGCCCATTGGAGGAAGTGGAGGTGCTCTTTGTTGATGAGTCAGCTACAATTCATCAAGAGACAGGACAAAAAAGGCATACAGGCACGGCAGTAGTGAGCCTCGAAGGAGGTGAATATGAAACACTAGTGATGAAAAGATTACCCATGCATTACTCGGCCCAAGCAGCAGAGCTTGTAGTGCTCATCGAAGTCGCTACATGCATCACAAGGTTGCCACGTGACCATCTATTCAGACTAGGCATACGTCACTACAACTGTGCATGCCGGGTTGTCACAATGGTAGAGGGGGGTTCCGGAGAGCAGACTGTTCCCCAGTACAAAATGCTGCACTGCTACATAACTTGATTTCCATGTTGTTGCACCCCTCTGTGGTGGTGGTCGTCAAATGCGCTACCTACACCAATAACAGAGCAAATTTCACATGGAAACGCTGCTGCGGATGCTGTGGCCAAAATGGCGGCCCATCATCCTGTGCCAGTAATTTCCGAGTAAGTCCTGACAACACAAACACACGACCATCAAGACACACCTTACACAGCATTGCCTGTTGGCAGCTCATCGAGCTGCAAAGTACCAAGTGAATAAAAAGAAATGTGGTCCAAAAGAGGATGTAAACAGTCCCCAACAGATTTGTTATGGCGCCAGAAATGCTCTGGTAAAGCAGTAATGCCATATGTGTTACGAGCCATAGCTTTTGACCAACTTCATCACCCCTCCCACAGCTCAAAACAACAGATTGTAGCAGACATACAGGAGGATTGGTTTGTCCCCAAACTTCAGGAGCACCTCACAAACATGATTGTACATTGCACCACGTGTCAAAGTTTGAGCACAGGCATGACGCTCCAGACCTTACGAGGCACCTTTCCCCGCCCTATTGGGCCATTCTGCGAGCTACACATAGATTATGCCGACTTGGGATGAAGATGCAATGGGTTGCGGTACTTGATTGTTGTGGTCTGCTCCTTCTCACGGTGGGTCGAGGCAGGTCCTTGTGCACACGCAAATGCCACATTTTCTGCTAAATTCCTTGTCCGTAAAGTTTTCCCTCAATGGGGGTGTGTGTGATGTGTTATGGTCCGATAACGGCACACATTTTTTCAATGAACTCTTTAAAGAGATCACACTGCTAATTGGCATTAAGCACAAGATGTGTTCAATTTATCACCCCCAAGCAAACTGCATTGTCGAGAGGATCAACAGCCTGCTCAAGAGCAAACTGTCTAAGCTCTGCAATACATTAAAAAAACTGGGTGCATTGCTTGCCCTTGGCCCTCTTCAGTTTACACACACAACCTAGAAAAGGACCACATTTATCACCCCATGAGGTGGTAACTGGTTGGCGCATTTACACACCCATATCCCCTGTCAGGAGAACATCAGACGCTCAAAGCAGCAACGGTCCTTGGTGAGTAATTTAAAGAGTATTTGACAACACCAACACGTGTTATTAAATGCATCTCATGACAAATTGCACTGCCCCGGACAGAGGATACAACAGGTACCACCCACACAGCAGTGGGAAGCTCCCAGTCTACCCAACCGCTCTAGCCTGGAGAAATTATCTACGTGTGTAGTTTGTCCCAAAATGGAACAACCCAGATTTCATGGCCCATACAAGGTCATTTTCTCAACCCTTCTTGCTGTAAAGGGGCTCCGCTAGTGGACACATCTTTCAGATGTTTGTAGGGCACCCCCAAACAGCACGCAACCATCCTGAGTACATCCCCGCTCTTCCACCTTAGTTCAAATAATCAATTCAGCCAGCTCCTATAGTAAAGTGAACAACTACAAAATATTAGCAAGTATATAAATAAAGATAGAACACAAGCCTGTTATTGAATAAAATGTTTCTAAAATGATGTCCCTTTCTTTCCATCTCTCGCTCTCTCTCTCTCTCTCTCTCTCAGCCCCCCCTCCACTTTCCCTCCCTTCTTTTCCCCCTTTTTGTATGCATACTTTTTTCCTTTGAGGAAGAAAACAATGGATGGAAACAGCATCACCAGATACATCTATCTACACTAGAAAAGGTGCCTAGATATTCCCATTCATATAGATGTGGATTACATTTTAGCGCTGGACTATGCTATGTTGATGTTTCCCCTAGGAATTTATTGGGGAGCTTCTTTTATACGGGGAGCTCATATAAAAGAGGGGCCAAAGGGGAGCACATTTACAAACACCAACAGAACTGTAAATATGTACAGAATCAGTAGCGCGCATAATAACTATCACAAAACATTAACAAGTGCACCTGCATGCACTAGTAGGAAAATGAGCATGATATTAGAACACTTTTTTCCATTTATTTTTAAAAATGTTTTGCATAACATAAGCATTTATGATGACAGTAGTGGAAGTGTTGTTAGAAAAACCTCAGAATTACGTAAAAGAAGGAAATGGCAAGCATGAATGGCGAAATACGACGCCTACCGAAATGTCAAATGGCTGGTACACAGACATGAGTGTGGTAGGGAGGCAAACAGCAAATGGCAGCTGCTACGTCTGTTCACTAATTGCACAGTCAGGGGAAGTCAAGGAATTAGTACCACAGGAAGTACCAATTATAGAGCCACAGTGCCTGGTTCTTCTTGCGCTATGTAGGATAAAAAGGCACCTTCCAGGCACACAGGGTACGACTAAAGCTCATCGATCCAGATCCTCTGCAATGTAACAACAAGAGACATTATATGTAGCAGCCGTACTTAGTCAATGAAGAATACAAACAACAAGTGGCAGGAAACCACACTTAATTGTCAGGCAGAAGGACTATTAGGATACAAGGATGCACTCCTGGCCCGAGTGTATGTAACCTGCGCACAAATTTGGAGGGAGCACATGGCAAAGTTGGCATGGATTGCAGCGATAGAGAAACCAGTGAAAGTGCATTGGGAAGAAACATATGAACTTTGCTTCCACAATGAAGGAACTACTTTCATCGGTTCGAATTATCAGTCTGTAGGTTCAAATTATCGGTCTGTAGGTTTACTGCCAAGATTAAAACCTTCAAAATTGGACAAAAGAATTGGGAACCTACACATTTTACCAATTGTAAGACGAGAAGGGTCATCTACATAATTCAATGCACCAGTGGGCTATGATACGTGGGTCAGACAGCACACCCAGTCCACAAGAGGATTGGTGAGGACCGATCCAAGATCAGATGCTAAGTACACAATGCCCCTTTGGTATCACATTATGCAGAATTTCAGCACAGCCCAGATGACATCAGATGGTGGGTGGTGGATGTAGTGAACACTAGCACCAATGCTACCAATGCTCTCCTACACAAGGAAGCATGGTGGATATACAACCTCCAAAGTTACACCACAGGTCTCAACAAGATGATACAAACCTTTTTATGAATGATGCCACATACAGCAAGGCAACCCAGTGACATTGTTCCAGGAGTCAGATATGATAACTAGACCCAATTCCTCCACTGAGAACATTCATGACCTCCGATTACATCAGAAGACGTATTCCAACAGGCCCCGCCCTGCTATATCTATTGTTACACTATGCAAGTACCCCAAACTATGAAAACGTTCCCCCATCATTAATCCACCATGGAGCTTATTCACACTTTGTGTAGCATTTAGAGGAGTGCCTTTGAATCACAAATACATTTTTGGTGATGTGCCTCCAGTTTCGCAGGCTTCTAGCGCCACCCTCCAAGATGGCCGCACTTTTTGGAAACACACGTATGCCGTTCCTACGCATGCATCAGCCGTGCGTATCTGTCCGGCCACTGCGAACCTCAAATGGGAGTCCTGCCAAGGCTTCGGGCTACCACAGCATCAGGTAAGCCCCTTGGTTTTTCGCTCCCGCGCCCTCCGCACACATTTCACCCTGTATGGCACATTGGCTCAAGCGTGCCAGCCTGCCTGAACAGCCTAGTCTTTTCTCTTCCACTTTGCAGTGGATACGGGCATGCCCCTGTGAATGCCGCTCATGATTACCCGCAACCTCAGGGCTCCTGCCAACGTACTGAGAACTTATCTCACCCCACAATTCCAATACAGGTAAACCATTGCCATTTGCACTATGAGGGATAGATACTTGTGTGCAAAGTATGTATTAGTATCTGCAAGAACATTAATACATATGGCTTTTTACCACTCCTCTTACAGAGCCTGACGTCATTGCACTCTACCTGTAATCAACTATTTACAGCAGAGTAACTGACTCTGAACTTCCTCCCCTCAAATTTAAGGTTGCTATACATTACTTTTGACTGTGTCTCAGAGGACATCAAATGACTCCATGAGGGTCCTCTCTTATACAAGAGGTACATATACATGCTCCCTCTCCATAGAGTTATACCTACCAGGGTGTTGCCACAGGCCGGAGCAACGATACCCTCTCGCTCACCCCTGATAGACAAGTCTAATATGGCTCCCTGGTCCCCAAGGTCAGATGCTCCAAGTCTTTATACTTCCCAATTCTCTTTGTTTTTAAGTATATATGCATATGGGATACATTACTCACAGTAATCTTATTTTTTGATGTTTGTATCTGCTTAGATTCACATGCTATGCATAGGCCGATGTCTAGTGGTAGCCGCAGAGTATTAATTATTTGTTTTCAAAACTCAAAAAGAGACATCGACTGGGCATGCCAGTAATACTATCCCTAGTGTGACGTCCACTGTACCCATGGTCCTTTACGCGTCAAGGTCCCTCAGATCATTTTGTTTCTGACATGAGGTAGCATGAAGTGTAGCATGAGTACAGATATAATAAAGCAGATTGGAGTAGATAAAGCCAGAAAACATCTATGCACCTTCTACTCCACAGGTGAGGAAAGGTGGGCGCATGTGAATCTAAGCAGATATAAGCATCAGAAATACAATTAGGGTGAGTAATGTATCCCTTCTGAGGCTTGTAGATCTTCTTCGATAACGTGCTATGCATAGATTAGCAAGCAGTGTCTGGAGAAGGTGATGGGTTGTGAGAAGATACAGCAGCAAATAGATGTTTTAGCACTGCTTGTCCCACCTGTGAATCTGCTTTAGAATGTGTGTCAATGCAGTAATGCTGAGTAAAAGTCAGACCCTCCAGCTTATTGCGATTTTGCGATCCCGCAAAATGCCGCGAAAACGGCCGTTTTGCGCAAAATGCCGCAAAAATGGCCGTTTTGTGCAAAAACAGCATCTTTTAAAAAAAATTTTTTTTTTTTTGTTTTTTTTTTTTTTTAAGTAATCTGCAAAAATTACTGTTTTGAAAAAAAGAATCCTCAGGGTGCCAGGTGCTCAACTTTTTTTTTTTGTTTTTATTTACACAAGAAATGAAATCACTTGCGCCCCAAAAATTGCAGCCCAATCCACAAGGGACACATGAATGGGCACATTTTATATGCGCGCCCATTCAGATGGCCTTTTTCACCTCCTTGATCAAATAAAGTGGCGTTTCTGTCAATTTAAAAGCACATCCCTCATTTCCAAGCAAGATGCACTTTTAAATGTGCAGAAATTGTAGGCAACCCTACGCGCACGGGATGTGGGGCTGCCACTGCATGACAGGGTCTTTCCTGACCCTGTCATGCATTTCTTTTAAGGTATGAACCGCTGCTGAGTCGCTTGCATTTCTGTTCCTCAAACAGGATAAAAATGCATTTTTTGGGTCACATTTTACAGCGGCAGGCACCTAGAGTGCCTGTCCCTGTGAAAGGCGCTGGGAGCTTGCAGAACACTGTCGGGAGAGCGATTCTATTCAAAGTACTCCCCATTTTGATGACAAAAATCTATCGAATGTTACAATTTGACCAATTACGTGCAGTACTATTCGATCGATTTTTATAAATACTGAACATGTGTTGCGGGGGTGTCACCCGCTCCCCTTGTTTAGTATTTTTGGTCTAGGGTGGTTGCAGAAGTGTTTTCCCCTTTTTCCTCAAAATTGGAGGCGGGGACAGAAAAAAAAGGAAAATAACGAAAAAAGGACCCTGCAGAGTCGGATCCGACCCGCGTTAGAGGGACGGATCCGACCCGCGTTAGAGGGACGGATCCGACCCGCGTTAGAGGGACGGATCTGGCACCGCAGGGTTGCAGGGGAAGCTGCAGCGACCAAGCGGTTAAGTAGGGGAGGGGGTCGGGTGGTGGTGAAAGGTACATTTTGGGTTGTTTGGCTGAAGTGCAAATCAATTTGCAGCAAAATTGACTACGGTCAATTCCGCCGCAAATAATTACACTTCGGTCAAACAACCCAGAACACCATTCAAGGCAGCTGCCAGCGCACAATTTGCGCTACAGCTCAAGCCTGTGGAAATGCGCCGGTCACCTTTGAGAATAAGGTGACCTGCTCATTTCCAAAAATGGGTTGTCTAAAAATAGCATATCCTCCGTTCTTTTTTTAAATGCCCCCTCATTTGAGGAACTGGGACAAAATCTACATTTAAAAAAAAATAAATAAAAATGGTTACACTATGAGAGAGAGGGAGAGTGATGGGTGAGATGTGAAGTGATGGGCAAGAAAGCAGAGGAAGAGCAGTGGGTCAGAGGAGGAAGTGCTGCACAAGAGAGCAGAGGAAGCAGTGATGCGGTGGGCCAGAAATCTGAGAGCGAGCAGAGGTACAGAAAGTAGAGGAAGCGGTTGGCCAGAAAGAGGCAGTGAGCTGCAGATTGGGAAAAAGGATGAGGGAAGAATGTGATAGAATGGGAGAAAAGATGCAAGATGCAGAAGCAGCACAAAAGAATGAAGGACTGTATATTGAGGGAGGAATTGTAGAGTGTAAGGTGTGAGTTGGGAGTATGATTTGGAGTGTGGCAGGGGCTGGGCAGTGCAGATTGTGACTTGACAGTGTGACATAGCACGTGAGTATTTGTATGACAGAGTGAGAGGTTAAGGAATGTAAGTTATGATGGAGAGTTGGTGAGATGTTTGTGGGTGTTTGGGGGATTGGAGAACATAGAAGGGGAATATTTTCAGCATTACAATTGATAATGATCAATTTAGTTAATACTATTAAATAGGCATGAACATTAAACCAGAAATGTAGCCAAATCAAACACTGTTCTGCCAAGCCAGAGACATCTGGGACTCTTCCTATTAAATTAATACAAAAGACACATAATAATGATACCCTGGCTCTCTTCTAGCCTTGCACTCTACCTATTTCCTGCAATGTGGCAATCTTACACCCTCCAGTTAATACAAAATGTCCCGCAAAAATGCCGGAATAAATAAAGGTTTGTGCCGCAAAATTTGCCATTTCATGCCGCAAAATTTGCCATTTCATGCCGCAAAATCCTGGAAGGTCTGAAAAGTATGTATAGAACTCCATGTAGCTGCTCTGCAAATGGCGTCTAGCGGGATGTTTGCAATAAAGGCCAAAGTAGCTCCTGTACCCCTTGTAGAGTGAGCTCTTGGTGTGAAAGGCAGAGTTTTGTTTACTAGAGAGTAGCAGAGCTGTATGCATTTCACTATCCATCTGGAGATGGCGTTTTCTGAAACGTTATAACCTTCCCTGGCAGGTGCTATAGAGACAAACAGTTGGTCTGTTTTTCATAGCGGTTTTGTTTACATAGTAAAGAACCACCCTCCTTACATCTAGTGTATGGAGGTTTTTCTCATCTGAGTTTGAAGGGTTTTGAAAGAAAGTGGGAAGTTCAATGGACTGGTTGACATGCAACTTGGCTATGAACTTGGGTGAAAACCTAGGATGTGTGCTTAGTAACAATTTGTCTTTGTGGATAACAAAGAAAGGGTTTTGCACTGACAAAGCTTGTAGTTCACTGGCTCTTCTTATGGAGGTGATGGCCACCAGAAAAGCTGTTTTATATATTTATGCGTTTAAGGGTGGATTTGTGCATAGGCTCAAAGGGAGGACCTATGAGCTTTGCGAGTACCACATTTAGATCCCACTCTGGAGGCGGGTTTGAAATGGGGGGGCTAATGCTTTTTTACTCCTTCCATGAATGCCTTAAAGACAGGGAATTTCCACCAGGACACCTTGCTTTGAGAATTGGTGAACATGGATAGAGCCGCTAGGTGAACTTTGATGGAGTTGAATACTAGGCCAAAGTCTAGTAAGTGGAGCGTGTAATGAAGATTGTGTGATGGAGTACATTCAATAGGGTTTACATCTTTTGACTGGCACCATATTACAAATCTTTTCCATTTGTTAAAGTAACAGTGGCTGGTGTTTGGTTTACGTGCCTGTTTCCATACACCTTTGAGGTAGTTTCAAATGACCAAACTCTATGACTTCAGGAGCCAAGCTGCCAAGTTCATAGAATGAGGATATGGGTGTAACTTTGTCCCCCCCCCCATGTTGGGTGAGCATGTTGTAGGGGCACGGGAGTTTGATTAGATCGCACATCGCCAGTTTGCACAGATGCGGAAACCAAGGTTGTGTCGCCCACATGAGAGTTACCAGGATTAGAGTTACTTGTTCCTAGTGCATTTTGTCCACTATCCTGCTCAGGAGCAGTGTTGGGGAACAAGCATAAGCAAATTTCCGTGACCGCCTCATCCACAGGGCGTACCCTTGGATTTAGGTTAGGGAAACCTGAATGCGAAGTCTGGGTATTGTGTGTTTAGGCTTGTGGCGAACAAGTCTAATGGAGGATCGCCCCAGAGGGAAAAGATATCGGCTGAAATGGTTCTGCTGAGCTGCCACTCGTGCTCTTTGGGTAGAGTATCTTTGCTTTGTGAGTCTGCTAGAGAATTGAGTTCCTCTGGAATGTGTTGCGACACTAGGAACATTTTTCTGCTTCAGTGCTCACTTCCAAATGTTTTGGGCAGTCCTGGACAGACTTAGTGTGTGGGCCTCCCTGCTTGTTTATATAAAACATGGCAGTGGTTGTGAGGATCTATACCGTTTGACCCGATAGATGCACTTGAAAAGCTTGTAGGGCTTTGAACACTGCTAGCGGCTCCAAAAGGTTGATGTGATTTTGGGCTGTTATCTGGAGCCACATTGCATGCGCTGCGTGTTGAAGGCACTGGGCTGTCCACACAGTGAGTGATGCGTCTGTTGTAACAATTGCATGCACTTTGTCTATGAGCGTAGAGCTTGCACTAGGGTTAGCGAAACAACCACTAGATGGTCCCACTGATCGCTTGCCTGAGACCACTGTTTCGCTAACCACTCTTGCATTGGGCGCATGCGCAACCGTGCATGCAGAACCAGATAAATGCATTAAGCCATCATCCCGAGCAAGCGCATTGCTTTGCATACGATTATTTGGCAACTGGGTAGATACTGAGGTATTTGCAGCATTATGTTTTGCACTCTTTTGTTTAACGGGAAGACAAGCCCTTCTTCCGTCTTTATGATCGCTCCTAAGAAATATTCGGTTTTGCTTGGAACGAGACTTGATTTTTTCTCGTTGAGAATCCCAATTGGAACAGCGGATTGATTGTTCTTTGGGTATTTTGCTTGAAAATTTGAGGGGATTCCCTGTTATCAGCCAGTCATCCAGATAAGAGTACACTGGGATTGATTCTCTGCATAGGTGCACCATCACTACCGCTAGTACTCTGGTTAATACCCTTGGAGCAGAGATTATGCCGAAGGGTAGCACCTTGAATTGGTAGTGTTGATTCGCTATTTTGAAGCACAGGAATCCCGAGTTACAGGAGTTACCCGCCCAGGAGGAGGAGGCGGAGGGGGCTCAGGAGGGGCCGCGCCCGCCTACCTTGGCCATAGTACACCAAGCTGGGAGCGGTCCGCCGTCACCGCAGGTGGTGAGTAGAGTTTGTCCGGGCTCGGTCGGAGGACGGCGCCCGCCCTTATCGACGCCGGGCGGCGGTCTTGAGGAGAGTCCCGAACTAGAGGGACTGGAGGATCGGGAGGCACGCATACCCTTGGAGAAACCAGCTGGAAACGGGGCGGCGGCCACCCGGGTACGGGACCCGCGTAGCGGGTTCGAACTGGGGACCATAGAGTCGGCAGCAGGTCTTGAAACATCCGAGACAAAACAACAGCGTTTAGCAGGAGAGGGGCTGTCCCGTCAGCATAGCACCGAAGTAGAAGGGTTGACTAATAGACCTGAAGACAGCGAATTAGCCCCTAATACAGTGCGCATCCAAGTTATGCTCCATGATACAGACCGTGAAGGCGACGATCTCATACAAAGGCAGGGTAAAAGGCAATCAAGGGTCTCTAGACCCGTCATAGAGATCAGTGATAATGAGAGGAACGCCGACCTAAGCAAAGAGGAGGAATCAGATGAATTTGGCTTGGAAAGTGAAAAACAAACGGAGAGAGAGCCGGAGGACTCGAATAAGGAGACGGATGGGGGGCAACTTAAAATTGGTTGCGCAGTGAAAAGAAAAAAGAGAAACAAAAGCAATACCCCGGCCAAAGCAAGGCAACAAGGGACGAAAAATACGGCAAACATGAGAGCCGTGAATAAACTGTCCATGGGAGAATCGAAAGAAAAAAAACAGTATCAGAAGACGGGGGCAAACATCCAAAGGACTGCCTAATCCACTTCTGTCTTGCCCGTTAAAGGCGTTTTTTACCCAACAACATAAAAGGAAACAGAGTATAGAGACGGAAGTATCAGATGTGGAAATGCTTGAAATAGCAAATGAAACACAGCCAGCTCTAAAGCAGAGGAAAAGTGAAGCGGCAACATTGACAACTAACACTCAAGGACGAGAAACCGGTAGCCCCAAGGAGAGAATGAATACAGCCACTAAAGAACCGAGCAATGATACAGAAAAGCCAACGGCGGCAGGGAGTCTGGATACATCGGCATTGGGTACATCAGTACAGAGTCTAAAAGTCCTATCAAGAGAGATGGCCCCCACCCCCCAGACTCAAAAGGCATCGAAGGGGGTTTCGGCAATTATAGAGGAGATTGAGATACTGGAGGATGAACAGCAGAAGGAAAGGGAGAAATTTGATCAAAGAGCCCGGGACTCGAATCGTGAGTCCATCACTCAGCCGGAAAAAGAGCTCCGTCTTGCATGGACAAAGCCCCATCTGTCAACGGGCCATTTAATCTCTTCTCCGACTACGAAAGGACACGAGTTAAAAGCAAATTGGGACAAACCTCATTTAAAAAATGGACCATTAAGAAACCTGGTGAATTTGGATTGGAACACAAGATCCCCAGTTGAAGGCTTGGTTTTGGACTCAATACCCGCAAGGCGATCTGAAAAAACCCAAGTATCACCAAAAAAGAGACGACTTAGTGACATTGCAGTGGCTATGCAAAATGAATCGCTAAATAAAAAACCGGACATGATGGCTATCATGTCGGCCATGACCATCGTGTTAGCACCTTTCTGCAAATTATATGAAGCTATAAAAGAAAATGTGCAGGACAACACTGCAATCCTTTCGAATGTAATAGGGAAATTAGCCAACCTAGAAAGTTACATAACAGCAATTGAAGATAAAGCGCTCAATCAGAAAACCTGTTGGGAAAGGAACATTTTAGCCCTGGAAAAAAAAAATAGAATTTATGGACACACAAAACAGAATTCAAAAACCAACAACACTGGTGCACAAGGAAATGGTCCAAGAGGTTCAGGTGCGGCCAAAGGGAAAGGATAAACGCGTCCCAACGCTCCCTCAAGTGTCTAACGAAGGGACCCTGTCTGTAAAACCTAAAAAGACCCCGCTGCCTATAACCCCCCAGATTGAGAGAAACGCTAAGTTCAAGAACACCATTGAAACGTTGGTTAAAGCAGACAGTAGAACAGAAGCGCCCCCAATAAAGGTTAACCAACTTGAGCCACCGATACAGCCTGAAGAAAATAGCGCACCCAGATCGCCAAGAACAGCGGAAGAATTTTTAGTCTGCTCGGACTTAATGAATATATCTATACACTCAGAAAAGGAGAGGAAGGAGATCAAGGAAGACCGAACAGAAGCTAACGAAAAAAGAAGGCGCAATGATCAGGATGTTTCCGTAATAGACACGGATAAAGTGGCCAAAGAGGGAGCCGTCTGGAATAACAAGAGCGGTCCCTCCCAGCCGGATTCAAATGAGGCCCGGCTCAAAACCAAACCACACCGAATCTGTGAAGAAAAGCAGGATAAAAGCTATGAGGGAAGAGCAAAAAGGAGTCAATCGAAACCCCGATATGAACGAAAGGAGGCAGACAAACGAGGAAGCTCGTGGAAATACAGAGCCGAAAGGTTTGAAGTGGAGAACCATCAAATAAAAAATGGACAAGAAGAGACACGAGTTTTCAAATTGGAGCAAATGGAAGCAGATAAAAAAATCCTAATACTGAATAGACCGACAGTATTGCAAATAACACGGAAAACAAAAACATTGAAAAAAATCAGAACGGAGGACTTTGTGCTTGTGGAACCATACCACAGGGAAATGAAGGCAAAAGCCTTTCTACACATGAAATCGGCAGGCATTCAATATATTGATTAGTCCGCCTACGAAGAGTTGGAATTTTTGGGCTTCCGTCTGACGGAAATAAAAAGGAAGATTGATAGTCAAGATTATGAAGTTGAAAAAAAAGAAAGGAACAAAATCCAAAAGCACTACCGATCTAAAACGGAGGATTTGTGCCGTAATAATCGATGGTACAGGTCTCAGGAGTCTGATGAATCCAGCAGAAGACCTCATTGGAAGGCTGGGGCAGGGAAGCGTTGGTTTGAGGTAACTAAGAGGGACTCTCCAAAAAAAAACAAAGCCCCAGCAACCGGGAGCATTCTGAATCGGGTCGCAAGGGACCTAGATCACAAAGAGAGGTACACCAGCAATCCTCTCCCTGTACAGAAGTAGGTCCCAAATACTTGGAAAAGAAAATAAATTCATATGGACATAATCAAGAGACATCAGGAGCGAGACAACCTAAAGGGCCCCGGAAGTGGCTAATGTCAAATTGGAACAAAAATACTGGCAAATAGCAACTACCAGGGTTAGCCCGACTCGACAACAACATCTGCAAGAGAGAAATCGAGCGACCCGTAAAGGAAAAGTATAGTCTGGGCTCATGGAATACGCGAGGACATGTTCATCTCACAACAGCTGGAGACGTCAATCTGGGTCTTTTCGACATAGTTTTGTCTGCAAGAGACCTGCTTGTTGAACCAACCGGCTCTTGATGGCTTCACAGTGACAATATCACCAGCAGTGAAAGGCCTGTTAGGTAGACCATCATCGGGTCTTACCTGCTATCAAAACAGGAACGGGTCTGAGTGAACCCATAAAGTGGAAAGAGTCCTATGAAATGCTGGTCATTCTGACCTTGAAGCCAGAATGGAATGACAAGAACCAAAAGGGTCTGCAAAATCCCTTGGCTATAGCTAATTGCTACTGGAATCCACAGCGGATGTCGATAAAAACATTCTGTTCCAACATGAGTGCAATGATAGACCAGCTTTACGTTGAATTTGACAAAATTGAGCATATCATCTGTGGTGATTTCAACGCCAAATGCTTGGTGACGGCGGTCGACCAACAAAGACCCGTCCAACCACTGGGAGGCTCTGATCGCACCATCGAGAGAGGCAAGGCGTGGAACGAAGTTATTGCCTCAAGAAACATCCAAAATGTTGCCTCCTTGCTCCCAAACCAAGTGAACATCCCAACATGGGATCGTGATTCTTCAAAAGCAACTCTTGATTATATTTTTGTCTCTTACGGGTTGATTCAAGACCTGATGGGCTTTAAGGTGCAATAAATGGTGCACAGTGATCATAACTTATTAATGTATACGTGGCAAACAAGAATTTTGAAGCCAAGCTCTTACGATCTGGCCATTGAAACAAATCTCCAACAGACCCGGCTACGACTGACTGAACAAGATATCGTGCAAATTAAACAGGCCTGGGAGCAGAGGGTCAACGGCGACGTCTTGAACACAACGAAGGATAGACCGAACTACCTACCTCTACTATTGTCATTCCAAGTAAGGGGCAAGAAGAAATTTACGAAACCTGAGCATACGAACCATACCTATGACAAAGTCTTGGTTGCGAAAAGAAAGGTGGGCCATAGATTGAAAAGAATAGCGAAGAAATCAAATGCCCCTGAGGATTGGGAAAAATGGCAAATGGAAATGAAAAGCTATAACACCTGGCGCAAACAACGCAGAGCAGCTCAATATCAAAACGATGCCGAGAACATGATGAGCAAACTTCAAACAAAAAAATCTAACGAATTTTGGACTCTGATAAAAGCAAAGAATAGACCTCAAAGTGCAGCCCAGTGTAATGCTGTGGTGGAAGTAAGGTGGATCAACTATTTTACAACGGAATTTGAAGGCGTAAATCAAGACCCAGCAATGATCAACCAGGTTTCCAACACACCCTGGGAAGACCTCGCGAACGCAGAAAACATTGAAACAGCCATAAGGAAACTTAAAACATCGAGAGCCCCAGGTCCTGATGGGTTGATGAATGCGGACTTAAAAATGTGCCCAACGCAATGGTCGGAAATGATCAGCATGATTTTCGCCGAATTTGGTAGAACAAAGATGATCCCCGAGTCATTGCAGAAAGCTGTGATAGTCCCGATTTACAAAAAAGGAGCTAGAAACGAACCTGAGAGCTACAGGCCAATAGCCCTATTGGACATAATAGGGAAAATCTATGCAACCCTCCTACTAGCTCACTTCAGAATTTGGGAAAAAGACGGCCCTTCAAAAGACCATCTACAAACGGGCTTTCAAAAAAATGGCTGTACAACAATCAACCTAATGATAATAAACATCTTGAAAGCCAAAGTCATAGAAGGTGCACCAAAAATCTACTTGGCTTTTGTTGACCTTTCAAAAGCTTTTGATAGGATCGACAGGAACAGACTGTGGTTGAAACTTCAAGGTTGGAATTGTCCGAAAAAAATACTGGACCCCATAAAAGCTCTTCACTCGCACATGAAAATCAGAGTTAAACTAAACCTCCAACGCGCACTTTCCGAGGAGATAGTGGTGAACAGAGGGGTCAAGCAGGGGTGCCCTTTGGTCCCAGCCTTGTTCATAGCATTTATAGGCGATTAACAGCTCTCTGAAAGTAAAATAAGAGCTTTTCCTCCTAAAATCGGGAAAATGGAAATTCCACGTCTTCTGTACGCTGATGACGTCATCTTAATAGATCAGACCAAAGTGGGGCTTCAAAGAAAACTAGCAAACCTGGAGAAATACATCGCTGAAAACCAATTGGAGATAAAAAAAAAACAAAGACCAAAATCTTGGTAATTGAAAAAGTAACCAATAAAGCAACGAAAAAACTGAATTGGTTTCTCGACAAGACCAAAATTGAAATTGTCAAAAATATTAAATATCTAGGGGTCCAGATGGACAGTTCAAGAACAGACACGAGTGCGCAAAACCAACTGTGGGAAAAAGTGAGATGTCTAACCTCCCAGACAAGAGTGGTTGACTCCAAGTTTGGAAAGTTCTCCTTAATACCAATGATAACCTTCTACAAGGCTAAAGTCATTCCCGCGATGACATATGGAATGGAAGCTTCTCTGTATATACCACGCCATCTCTGGAGCAAACTAGAGGGCTATGTTTGGAAAACACTTTTGGGCCTTCCGAAATCAACTGCTATGCCGGCCATTAGGAGAGAGCTGGGGCTAGTCTCACTAGCGTCGATGGTAGATCAAAGCGCCATGAGACTGTACAGGAGAATAATCATGTTGGATACTTTACCCATTTTTAACTTCATGAAGATGGAAATCGAAACAGGCAATTGTGAGGCTTTGAAAAAATGGGTCAAGGCCAGAAAGGCCGATCTAGCACCAATAGCATGCACAGAAATAGAGCTGAAGGAAAACCCAGATCGAATTAAAAGAAAAATGGAAGAGATGGACTGGATCCTGACAATAGAGACAGTGGTGGGGAACAAACTCTTAAACCACCTGCCACCGGCTTTTAATAAACTGAGAACACCGATGAACTACTGCCAAAAATTTCCGGACAAGAAAATGAGAATATATGCCATGAAAGCGAGATTGAACCTTTTGTTGACCCGAGAGATCATAGCAACTCGAGGAACCACAACCGACAAGAGATGTCGACTATGTAAGGAGGATTCATCTGTTGAAACACTTAAACACTTGGTGATTGACTGTTCTAAAACCAACGCAAACAGAAACATCTACCTCCCATCGCTGGTGGAAAACCTATGCATATTCAAATCTGACGATTTGTGGAACAGACTGATCTCGGGGAAAAAAACGAGATGGACCATTGCACTGGTTAAACTACTCGAACTGGCATTCGAACAGATAAATCGTCAAAGACCCAAGGGTGGAGTGGCGTAGGGCGCCAATTTCAAAAGGCTATGTCTTAGTTCCTTGTTCTCGTATAACAGCCACGGCTACGTACCAGTTAATGTGAGAGGTTTATGTACTTGGTGAAGTTTTATCTCTTTTCTTTCGGCTGAAGATGAGGCGAAATTTTGATAAAACTTATTGTAAATAAGTAAAAGTTCAAATAAAAAAAAAAAAAAAGAAACTGCAAACTTCTATGCGCTGGGAAAATTGAAATATGAAAGTAATGAAAGTATGCATCTTTCATGTCCAAGGTTGCCATGTAGTCCCACTGTTTTAGCAGTGGGATTACTTCTTGTAACGTTGTCATGTGGAATTTTTGTGGATTGACATTGGTGTTTGCAGGGCGCAGGTCTACGACAGGGCGCATCGTTAGGTCTTTCTTTGGCACAAGGAAGTACATTGAATAGATACCCTTGTTTACCTGGTTTGCCGGGATGATTTCTATGGCGTCATTTAGCAGCAGTACCTTTACCTCTTCTAGCAGGATGTGCTTTTCTTCCTGCGTAGTTTATCTTTGTGTTGGCGGGTGGTTGGCTGGTGGTTGTATTAGCTCTATGCAATAGCCCCCCCCCCCCACGGTGGAAAGTACCCACTTGTCCAACGTGATCCCCTCCCATGCGTAGGTAAAATGAGAAATACAACCTCTTACTGGGGAGTCATGGGAGGGGACCTGTAGTGGGTAGTCATTGCTTAGGAGGGGTGGAGCCCCCTCTTGAGGGGGATGTTAGGGAGAATTCTCTGTTTAGGCTGAATTTCCTAACCTAGTGAGTCCCCCAGCAGCTTTGGTGGATTTTTGGGGTTTATTTTTTTCTCCTGCCAAGAGTGAGACTCTCTTCACCCTCACTCTTGGGCATGATTTGAGTGTGTCTCTTTGAATCTAGAAGTGGTTAATGGGCTATGGGGACTTTTACTCCATAGGGCTTCATGTGTTTTTGTGATATGTGTTACACAGCACCCTCAGTGCAGTGACACAGGGGTGTCATAGTGACCCCCCCAGTATAGACTCCATACCCTGGGACTGACTACTGTCTCCCAGGGCATGTAAAGTCACCTTTGACTTTACTAGTCTTGAATTCTGAACAGAACCAGTACAACCCATCATATTGTGGACGTACTGGCTGGGGCAATTCGATTGCTCCAGGGTCTGTTAGTCGAGGGGGCACGTCTCTGTCCCCCCTGATCGAGTTTTGGCTGGTGGCAGTGGATACTACTTTTTATATTCAACCGTGAATATTTTCCTATGGGATTTCCCATTGTTTTAGGCTACTATCTTTATTTAATTATTTACGGTAGCCTCGAACATACCGCCGGTTTATTAAATTAATATTAATTCTCCGGTTGGTATTTTTTGCCAAAAATTGATTCTAAAATGGCGTTTGTGTTCTCTTCTGTGACTCCAACCCAAGTCGGGCCCTTTGTTCCACTTTTTGGCGGGCTTCTCCACAGAAGCCCTCCAAAGTGGTGCCACTGTCTGGGGTACTTAGGAGGGGTGGAGGGGAATTTAGGCACCCTGGACTGAGTTGCCTAGGCAACTCAAGTCGCACTCCATCCTGATTGGCCCAAGTGGTGAGCCGGCCGGCTCACCACTTAGCATGTTTGAGTGACAGCTAGGCTGAGTGAATGGGGGTTTGCTGCACAAAAGCAGGGCTTTGGGGACTTGAACTTAAGAAGTCGCCACAGGACCTAAGAATCCGACGAGGGAGAAGCTGAGCCGACCTGCCACGACACCACCACCGGTGGAGCCCTGCTGGACTGCCTCACCACTTTTCCCAACGACAGAGGAGATCTCCCGCCGGACAGTCTTCTTCCTTTGACTGCTGGGGATAACCAGTTTCACCGTCTTTTCGCTTTCCTGACGTATCTCGTGGCCGCCTTGCCCGTGCCAAGCACCCCGGCAACCGGGATACCACGTTTTACCACGACCGCGAGACAAAGGTACCACCTTTAACCGGAAAACTCTGCGGCTGGTTTCTGCCCTGGTAGTGCAACGACCTTCATCTTTCCTCCAAGTCGAGATCTTCTCTTCCCCTGGACGACGACGCAACTTGCACCCACTACCAGGAACAACTGCCACCGCTGGAGGATTCTTCCCACTTACGGTACTGTGTCCCGCCTGGCTTCCCTTGCTACCGACTGTACGGGGTAGATTTAGCCCCCGGCTTTCGAACCTGGGCTAGCCTGGGACACCTTGGCTAAACTTTTCTAAGTCTCTCCCAATGCTTTCCTGAACCCTCTGCAAGACTTTCTAAGCCTAGTGTAACTGTGTGATCTTGGGCAGATTTGTGCTCTGCTCTCTCTAAGAGTGGGCCCAGCCTTTGGACTTTGGCTCACCAGTGACTTTTTGCTCTCTGCCTTGCTAACAGTGTTCTGGAATCGTAGAGTGGTGTACCTCTTCATATTCTGTCTTTTTCCCTCCCTTTTTCACAAACTTATTAGAGTGCAATCTAGTTAAGCGCTCACCTCTGTATGAAAATAAGTGGTGTTTTACTGTGATTTTCTAATAAGAAAAAAGGGGTCTATATATCATAATAGTAACTGCGTTTAGAATATTTTACAATAAGAGTGCTGGAGTGTTTCAACTGTGTGTTTTTAAATAAATAATTATATACTTTGATACCAAAGCTCTGGTCAGTGTTTGCTTGCATTATTGTATCTGAGTGCCTATTGAGTATACTTTGCATACTGCCTAACTCTCTTGAGGGAAGTCTGACTGCTCAGCCACAGCTACCAGGTAAATCTGGGTGGTACAGACTGCTACCAAGTGGGTTTACTGCCAACACCTGTAGTCTTAGTCTTTTGCAGTGGTCCCTAAGGGAACTGCACAGGTTTCTGCCTAACAGGGGAGGATCTGCCTCTACTACTGGACCATCTGTGGCCCCTTTGAAAATTGTGTTGGGAGTACTGCCCCTGTGAGAAACCCCAGGATGAACTTGTAGTTGGAGGACCGCAGCGAGTTCTGTCCTCTAAACTGACATGTATCAGAACCTCCTCTCTGAACAAATAGTTTGTGAGTTGACGCAGGGATTTGAGGGTGTCATATTCCTCCTTAGCGCATTACAGTGCGTCCTCGACCGCTTTACCGAATAATGCGTTGGGCTCGATAGGCATGTTCAAAAGGGTGGCTTGGGTCTCCAACTTGAAACCTCATTGATGTAGCCATGCATGGCATTTGATGAGGGTACCTTCCACCACAATCCCCCCACCCCCTGCATTGTCTGCTGCATCAACATTATTTTTAAGGATGCAGCTTGCTACTGGTCTCCCTTCAGCAACTGTTTTCATGAGCTGTGTCTTTAGGGGTACTAGGACAGAGTCTATTTGCTGTGAGATCTCATCCCAACTGGGATCTAGTCAAAAGCCCTGGCACTCTTTCCAAAAACCTATGTTTGCCTTCAAACGCAACTGCAATTTAAAGCAAAAATTGGTCCATACATACCGTGAAAAATCAAAAGAAACTACAATTTTGAATCAGTGGCGACACTTGTAGTGTATGCCCCATGACTGAGACTAAACACACCTTCCAATATGGGGCCAAGACATGGACGATGAAAAGTCACACCAATTGCTGCACAAAGAAAGCCATTTACATTATATCATGCCCGTGTGACCTACTATATGTAGGAAAAACCACGCGAGAAGTCAGGGTGAGAATTGGCAAGCATCGCTCATGCATCAGGAATCATACACCAGATAAACCATTGGTGGAGAATTTTAACAAAAACAACCATAAAGACACGGAAATTAAATGGTTTATATTACAAACCATAAATACAAAAACGAGAGGCGGAGACATAGCAAGTGCCCTACACCGCCTCGAACAAAAATGGATTTATTCCCTAGACACGGTATCACACGGTCTAAACATTTCAGTACAATGGAATGTACTAAATAATAACTAATTCCATTTTGCCGGAAGGTGTGTCACATGACATGCCAAAGAGGTTAGAGTTTGTTATTTTTTCCACTGCCTAAACTAGCCCGACTGTCTGAGGAATTCCTAAGTTATTTAACTTGGACCACATTGCTCACAACCCCTTGCGGACCAACCCCTTCAAGCAAATCTGAAACTAAATACCGTGATCTCTCCACATGTAGACCACGGCATCCATATACCCATGCGAGCAGCAAGCAAACTGTCCAGAATCCACTTTGATGAGTTAATAGATTAAGCACAAACAAATCCATCATCCCGCTCTATGGGATAGAGGAGTTCTAGGCGAGAGGACCACAGCGCCCATAATTCCAGATGATACAGTCATGTGGACCTGCAATCCATTAGGCGCAGGCCCCGACGTTGCTCTAGCAACGGTCTCAGCAATGCTGCAGCGAGGAGACGCGGAAGGCATGCCCGGACTCGTCTGCGAGCCAGAAATCCCTGCCTGATTCAAAGGTAACCCAAGCTGCCGTCCAGCAATTATAGACTTTCATGAACGATTGCAATAGGGTACAGCAGGAATGTGACTTTATTTCATCATTTATTCCGCCAGCTCGATCACCGCTAAGAGACGCGCAGCGCTCTATTTCAACATATGGCACCTGCTGGATAGAAGTAACTTCTTATAGTCTGCGTCCCGCAGCGTTCAGTGCATCAATAGAAGACGCCTATCTGAAGTAAGCAAATTTCTGCTTTTAATACATTTAAATAATTACAGACGCTCCTGTGGGCCCAAACAGATAATAGGTGACGCTCTAGTCCTGTGATATTTGTTTCCCTCCTCTGTAGGTGCACTTACCAAGCACCCAGATTAACGGGCAGTCACTCTGATGTATGGTTGGCAACGTTGGTTACTCAAGAATTACAACCAGTAGTGAGTACCGGTCCAAATTGATGCTATAGCTAGTTCTTTACCCTCTCACATATACCAGACAGTCTGTGAGGCTCATGTCCTTTTTCACTTTTAGGACTATGCACATGACGTAAGGCACCACAATACTGGAGCACTCACGCCAGGATTCACTCCATCACACCGGTTTCCTAGCCCCTGGAAGTCCAGAGGTGGTGAGCCGGTATTACATAGCTGAGAAACCCAACTGTATCCTTTACCAAGTGAAAGGTTTTTAAATAAACAGAGATGACAAATTAGGCTCTTACAGTTCTATTTTTTATTCCCTAGCATCGAGGCTCTTTAGCCACACACCCCAAACTCCTTTGAATGAGGCAACGCATAACTGGCGATTGCCCTCCGTCCTGAAGAAGGTTGACTACGAACTATCTAATAAGGGAATCTTAACCCTTCATGGGAGAACTAAACCAAAACATGTTGACAACAGTTTTCCGAACCCCTGCAGGTAGACAGAGGATCACATTGTAAAATAATAGAGTGCAAAAACTGACATTTTTTTGATTTACATCTGTGGTATCAGTATTATATCACTTTCTTAATGTATGCGAATATGATGAATGTATGTGGAATTTATGAATGAAGATTGTTTGGAAGGATGTGTTTGGTCTCCTGAGCTGAATTTTGTAAAATATAATTGCCAATAATTCTTAGTGCATAAAGATTGTATCTGCACAATAAATATGTGACTATGATTTAAAATAATAGTCAGCTGTCATCTCTGGTCTAGTTGGCCCACCTCCTCCGTACCTTATGTGGTGATTGCGAACATGATGCCCCAGACGACAGAGATTTTTCGACACCATGTGTGGCTTATCGGATGACGACGTGATCGACCGTCGGCCATGGGGGTTGTGTTTAGTATGGCGTGCAGTGAAAGTGCCTGAACCGCCGGGTGTCGTCTCCGTAGTAGGACCGCCGCCTGCCTGTTGGAGTCGGGGGCTCACATGCGGGAATCCATCGGGTCCCAATCGCCCTGGCGTCACTTAGGGCATGGACACTGCCATCGTTTGAGGCCCCCTCAACGTCCATGGTGGCCTCGGCCAGCATGGCGTGGTGGGCAAAGCGTTTGTTTTCCGGTCCTTTAAAGTTTTTGTCCGAAACAGTTTGCAGGACTTGCACCGTTTCTCGGAGTGGTCCCTAGGCAGGCAAAGGTTACACACTGAATTCTTCCAGAGAAACTTCCTATAACAGGAAGCACAGAATTTAAAAGATGTATTTTCCGTAGTGTGGATGGATGGCAGCCTGGCAAAATAAAAGGAAGTCTAAGAGAATATGCATTCATTCTCTAAACGAGATGGACAATTGACCTCCCCCCACTCTCCCTACTGTACAGGGCAGAGGCCCGTTGGGGCCTATGTATATATAGACCCCAGACAAAGTTAATCTAGATGGGGGTCACGGTCGTTGACGAATGGTCTTGTACTCGAAAGCCGCTGCAAAGGACAGAAAGAAAGTCTAACTTTTTATAAGTAATGGCGTCAGCCAGAAGGAATTCTGCGATGTGCGTCAGACTATGATGGCGGAAAATAACAATCAGAGGGACCTCGACATGTGAAGGACCATGAGTACAGTGGAAGTCACACTAGGGATAGTATTACTGGCACGCCCTGTCGACGTCCCTTTTCGAGTTTTGAAAACAAATAATGTAATACTCTGCGGCTACCATTAGATGTCGGCCTATGCATAGCATGTGATCTATGTAGATCCACAAGCCACCAAAATATTTTTTCCATGTTACACTAGCATCCCAGCTACTAGTAACCACACCATTTGATGCTTCCACATTAGGGGTCCATCAGATTAAAGGTTCAGAAGAAGGCGTGTCAAACCTTTCTCTGCCGAAACGTCTCAGGGAAGGGACAACAATTCCAAAATGCACCCTATCCTTGACTTACACTAACAACTAGTGACACAAAAAAGGTAGCAGTCGGCCCCCTCTCTAGAAAGAACATGGCATGATAACCTGTTCTGTAGTTTTACCCACTTTGAGAGTCCGCAGCCATCACTTTCTGCTCACTGTTTGAAAAAATTGAATAAAATAAGGAATAATGGAAGAGGTGGGCAAATAATTCCTCCCCACCGTCTCCATATCCGATTTTGCAAAAAGTTAAAATGATTACTCTTTGTTGATGCGGAATAAGGGGAGTTAACAGACATTTACTGTGAACTCTCATGAGAAAATCATTGCACAATGTATACATAAAGAATTTAATGATTAGGACACCTTTTATTACAATAAACCTCTGCAATGGCACGACAACCCGAGAGACAATAAATGCCTGCAGCAGCCATACTTCAAGGATTCAAAAGCAAGGGCGGAAGCCTTGGACGCCGGGCGACACAACTGGGATGAGTGAAATGTGTGCGGGTCAAAGTGCCCTCGAGCCTCCCCCTGTACTAGTCAATGATAATGCCAGGTGCCCTATGTAGTAATAGAGTAGCACTGTTAGAATAATATCTTTAATTGTCTTTTTGACCTTGGTTTCCTGGAGACGATGAGCCCAGTTGACCCCACGTGATGGACGGATGGGGCTGGGACCAGTAGTCCGAACATGCATAGGGTCACACCAAATAGCCGTGCAGGTTTTTACTGTATATCAATGACGATGTGCCCCGTTTTAAGCTCTTGCTTGCACTGTTTTTGCTCAGAGCGTGTTCCTGAGCGGCAGAGTTCTTAGCTGATGTGAGTGTTTAGGGGCGTGCCTTGACAAGTTTCGAGTCTGTATTTTGTAGGCTGAACAAAGATATATGGAACAAGCACTTAACTCAGTGAGTAATCTTACCAGCTGTAGAATGCGGATCCTAATCCTTCAGTTTAGGCAGCAGACAAAGGAAGTCTCCCAACACCAATCCGGTGTATCCGTGTGGGTTAGTGTGCAAAGCATCCACTGCATACAGACGCTGATCTGCCTATACTGTATTTATTAAAGACATGAAGCATTCCTCTCATGCATAGGTGTTGTGTGTTGCTGGAATCAGTGTTAAATTTCAAGATCAAACTGGAACATACAACCTAAATTCAGGTCAGCATATTTCTCAGCCCTTTAAAGCTGGCAAACCAAAGGCAGAACAGCTTGCACCTACAATTAAGCAATTAAGTACAGGGAGGACCATCAAAAACGTGCCCTCGAGTTTTTCTAGGTGCAACGATCACGGCAAACTCAGCTGTCAGGTTTAGAGGTTTAGGAATGTTAGTCTCACAATTTTCCCAGCATAGCAACATCCTGCTCGACAGTTCAGTTCTCAGCCTAAGGGTCGGGTAATGGCAATCAATGGTGTTTTGGAAATGGAGCTGACATTCTCCACCAAATTCACACAACCGTTGTTAAAAACGAATAATTTCAATATCAAGCTTTTAAAGCAGAAAGAGTCTTGCGACCATAAATACAAGCACTTTCCAACAACACATGCATTGGGGTCTCAACAAATAAAGATTCCTGACTGAAAAGAAGTTATGCTACTTCGGTATTCCCCCGATTTGTGCAGGCACAGGAAACGGAGACTCCGATTTATCTGTCTGTTTCTTGCTATGTGCTGGGTTCAAGCGCCATCTTTTGACAGAAACGTGACGCTGCACGCTGAAAAATGAATTGCAGGTACATCAGACAAGAGGGGCTTCTTCTGTGAATGTAATAGAACTACATGATATGACATGATGGGTTATTTATTACGCGGGTTCTAAGCGCGGACCCGGGATCCAACTTGTGGTGGTCCCCGCTGTCTTGCTTCCAAGGAGAGCATGTTGCCACTGAGCTATCCTCCCGAGTCATAGGCTTATGACGTAAATAAGGGCAACCCGCAGTAAAGGGTCGATATGCTTATTAATGGTCTGTATATTCAGGTATTCAGCATCTCAATAAAAATGCACAACAAAAAATGGTTGCACAAGTGGTAGATAAGAACTTAACTTGTGGGTAGCAAGATCGATAGAATTTCATACACGGATTTCCTATCGCCTTGTCAGTTTCTTAATCCATCCTAATGAACGTGTTCTTGTTGCTTGCCTTCATCTGTGCAAAAATGACAGCTGCCCCTCGTGACCCTCCCTCATTTTCATATCCCTCCATCATCTTTTCTAATTTCTTGATGGACACGTTCCTGATCAGGGGAAACACCACCACTGGACTTCCGCACATCGCCCGAAATTCTGAGTTGTCTTCGGAAGGGACCTGCTGACCTTCAGAGCAGGACAAAATGCAGATGATGAAGAGAGTCGTGGCCAGCGAAACTACTTTCTTTTAGTTATCAGGAGTTTCTTTCTTATCTTTAGACAAAGGGCGCTTCTTAGGTGATAATGTCTACTACCTTTGTCCTGCAAAACAAGAGTTTTTTTTTTTATGTGGACATAAAATGCTCTTAACAGCACGCATGGAAGTTTGCGAAAAACAATCTTTATGCTAGGTGCGCTTTTACTCTGCACCATATTTCCTTTCATTTGTAGGGAGCAAACCAGACACGGAATGAAACTGCCGTTTCTACCTCCCCTATTGCTCTCCGCCATAGAAAGGTACATGCATTTATCCTGGCATGACATATTAATGGTGTTGCAAATGTTTTGGATGTTCGTGGAATCTGTTTCTTACAACAGTTATAATCAGGCAAATTACAAAGGAATCCACTGTAAACACACTCTGCCATGCCAATTAAGTGAAGAAACTGAGGTGTATATGCAATTATGCCTGCATTTACGACTTTGTTTTGCAACTCACAGTGCAAACACAAATTGCATGCATACGACCTGTTTGCATATAAGCAAAACACTACAGGCCCTCTTCCATGCAATTTATACTTTTAAATAAAAAGGGCCCCCTGTATTTGGTAAATTGCTAAAGGCACAGTGCTGTACAATAAGATTTTTCAGGGTGCCATTATTTTGCATTCTATGGCTTGTAGTTTTCCATTAAGGATGTGGAAAATAAATGAACAACGATAGTCTTGTCTTAACATAATCTCTGATTTGTTACACATTATCAGATTGATTTACTATGCGATGTGTGTATTTTTCAAGTAAACACTATAAGACAGTATTATTTCCCGTTTGGAAATCCAAGACTTAAATAGTTATACCAAGTAGAGTTCATAAAATATGTAGTTGTGTCTAAATTGCAGAGTGGGTTTGAAATCCCAGGTTCACTGCTTAACCTAAGTGTGTGATCAAATGCAAATGATGTAATCTCACTATGAATCACTCAGACTTAACTGCAAAAACTGGAGGAATCCTTCGAAGTGATTACATTCACACTATTCAAAAATGACGGCCCTACAATAGGGCAGATTTCATGATTTTATTCAGAAAACGGTGTCTCCTCGTGCTTCTCAATTATTGGCCTCCGAGGCCATCACCTGGAATTGTGCTATTGTTGCAGTGACCGTCAGTTCTCCTATCACTTAATTTGAACAGGCAGATATATCGACCTCACCAACCAGTCACTGCAACAGAGAATAACTTTTACCTATAAACTGACTTTCGTTCTTCATATCCCAACAAAACTGCCTCTCTTCTTTAACAAATCCACATATGCCGCCTTTTAAATAAAACAATCATCACTCACTGTTCTCGTTGTATAGGTGCAGTGGGATTGTCAATCACTGTATTCTTTTGAGCAGCCCTTCGTAACATGCTTCCTCTCCTGGTTTCTCATCAAGTCTCTGTAAATGACCCTGACATCATCAGTTCATCTGCTAAATTGTGCCCTCATTCCCTTTGGTGCCCACCAAGATTTTATTATGATTTGTCATCTTTTCTCAATGCACGCACCTGCTTCTATTATACATAGCTCAAACTTTCTGTGACCTTCTACATAAAGGATTTTCGTATGTCTAAGGGACTCTTGACGATGCCATCCCAAACTGCCTTGCTGCTGACACTTCTTCTGATTCTCTTGACCTCAAGCAAAATGAGATATTTTCTTTGTTATGCCACTCATCCTTACATCCCTACACTTGGATACATCTGGTTATCTTCCCTCCATCTTCCCTACTACTGAATCTACTTGATGATATAATTTTCTTCTTATATGCATTATCTGTGTAACATTTGTCCTTTCCCATTTTGATTACTGTGCCTCTCTCATCTGCTAGGTAGGACATCCATTTGACACTCTTACCCTTCCCAATTTATCTTTAATATTTCCATCAGTCTTTTTTTGTTTGTTTATTAATTTGTAGGGTGCACCGAACCCTTAGGTAACTGGGCACAACAGAAAACAAAGGATACTTATAGCTTAGTTACATAGTAGAGATTTGATTTAAACTTATCCTTGGGGCCATTTAGCCCTCATCCTATCACCAACTATTGGCTTACATTTCATCTTTGACTGTTCTTTGGTTGAGAGAAAATTAAGGATTGGCATCTTGTCTGGGTCACACCTGCGGTAGTGGGAAACAATCTTGTAGTGAATGGCATAGAGGCAGTCTATTATATTGCTTCAAAATGATTCAGTCCCTGATGGGAAGCAGTACAGGTTACGTGAACTGTTACTCTATTTATTAGGTACTTTCGGTTCAGACCCGATCTCTATAAAGCGCTGAAAGTAACCAGGTACTACTAAACCCCAACAACATAGAGGCTACCATGCGGTTGGATTGGGCCTTGCCTGTGCCTCACATTGGCGCAGTGACTGTTTATGCCTTTACCAAATCGCAGATGTACAGATGCACATTAACTCATGCAGCGTCCGAGGTCCTGAAGAAAGTCAGCCCTATGTGTAACAAATCCGAAATAGAAAATATGTGCACTAATTGAGTCCACATTTTGTAATAGTTTCCTTTTTTTTAAAATTTAAAACAGTGGAGGTTCATATAGCAGGGCAACAAAGGAATACAGGCACTTGCTTGAAATCAGCACATTGGGACGCTGTGTCGCCGTGTTCATTTTTAAAAGATATTTTGGAGCAATAGGGTCAGCCTCTCTCTCTGCCACCTCACCCTAGATAGGCGGCACACCACCGGTATCTAAGGGTAGTTCATACACGAGGGTTTAGTTTAGTATGCTTGAAGGGTCACTTAGAGGAAATGAAAATACCTAATAAATAGAGCAACAGTTGACATAACCTGTACAGATGATGTTTGATAGTATGTTTGGGATAATGTACAGGGTATGATACCCATCCCTAGTCCCCTACTGTGTTTATTGCTGATGGTAAGCAGACAGATACATGGGTATCACCATTGAAGAAATGGTAGTATAAACCAAAAAGACAGACATGAGTGTGGCATCGGAAGAAAAAAGAATTCCACAGACAAAACCCATAAAATGCACAATGGCGTATGGTTAGTCATTGCATCAGGACACAGATGATGTAGGAGAAGAACCAGGAGTAGATGTCCCCAAAATATACAACCAAGACATGGCTTTCAAGAGCATGTTGTGGTGGATTATGAGAAAGGCTGCCAAGAAGTTGAGAAAGATAAGTGTGAAGGAGAAGTTATTTGTGGTGATAAAACATGAGGACTTTGGGAGACGTGGAAGCGTTGTGTCAGTGGAGTGGCTTTGCACAAGCAAGTCTATGGTTGACTGAATGGTCCAGTGACTGCATAGTCATATGCACATCTGCATCAAGACAGGTCCTTTGTGAGTTTGTAAGGACCACCAGAGGTATGCAGGTGGTAGTTAGAGATAGTGGAGGTTTGGGCTTAGGGTGACTCATTGAGGATGATGACATTGAAAGTTTCAAGCTATATAGAAGAGGCCAGAGGGAAGGGATTGGTTAAACAGATACCACAGGTGGACAAGAATATGTTGGCTTGTTGAATTCAGTGGTCAGAGCGGGCACATGAGAAAATAAACAAGTTTCACGCAGTGAGTTGGAGAGGCAGAGTGGATTGTGGGTGGGCAGAGAAAAAAAGAGAAGACCAGACTGGATGAAGAAGGAGGATAGCAGCAATACGTGTCCTATATAGCTGCCAATAGGAGCAAGGCAAAGTAATTTTCTTTGAGAGAGGAGGGGTGATCAATCAAAGAAGTAGGTGAAGTAGGTTTTGGAAGTATTGGGGTGTTGAGGCGCCCGAGTGTGCATGCAAGAAATTATCAAAGGAGAGGGAGGTCAGGCCAAGAGGTTTTCCGTCACTTAGAGAAGCAGACAAGCCTTCCTGTTTATAAGTCGTGGACGGCACAGATAATCCAGTTTTAGGAGCAAAAGGTAAAGGGGGCTAAATTGTGAAGGGAAAGGAAGGTTGTGTAAAAGGCCATGTATTGAAGGTATTGCCCAGGGTTATGCATAAGCACTGGTACCAAAACCCTCTTACCAGTCCCTGGATAAATCACATTTGTTCAGATAGACAGATGAAGTGACTTAAAACAAATTAAATCGAAAGTCTGAATCACTCGGGCCCACCTCTGCCTATCCATTTGAGGATAGTCTCTCACGAATGCAAAAAGAAATTGCTCTATTGCAAGATCCATTTTACTCAACGTTCTAGTGCAGCAATGGTAGCAGCATTGGGCATCATTTAATTATAGCTACTGCTATGCTCTTTGCAAACCTGCATTACCTGAAAAAGCCCGTGCCTCTACTGTCCGTTCATTATCGAATAGCCAGAGCTATGGACATTAATTTCTATAGAGCTGAAATGTAAAGGACCACCAAACTATTCCAGACAAACACACACATACCATGTCCTCATTTCTGACATGAGATTTACTACCCAATTATACCCACCCAGGCAACAATGATGTACTGTTACAAGACACTTGGCATTCCCCAATTGATCTAGTTCAATCTGAAGGTTAGGTCATCAGTCATTATGCTCCATACATTGCATTAGTCACTCGATATTTTAAGCCCTGTGAGGTATTGCCTGTACTGAAGGGTGGCCCAGTGAAAAGGTAACACTGAGCAACACCTACTTCAAACTATGGTCCAAAGATGCCATTAAATAAGGACAGTGTAAAGAAATCATAAACAGCAAATTGCTATTGGAAGAAAAACTTGCATTAAAAAAACAAGATCATTAGTCAGTGCTGAATTTTATTTGCAGACACAGTTTCCTGTGACGTACACTTGGTCTTTGCTCTTTCACTCATCCAGTTTAATCTCTACACCGTGTAACATATCTAAAATGACACAAACATTTAAAAAACAAAATTGTATTGCAATATAAAATGATCCAACAAGTATATTTGCACAAATGAAACATATTCATCAAAAACAGTGCATAAAAACACAGCCATATTAACCAGCATCACAATCGCAAATACTGGTATCTTACCCAAAGTGCAAAACTGCACCTGGGGCATGGCAACTGGTTCAATTAAATACATCAGATGAAATAATTCAGGTTCAGTTCTTGGCCTTTTGGAGCAACCAAATACATTTATGGTCAACTCATCAAATAATAATGGCTGCGATTAGGTCCCTTCAGCGTACCCATTTATAACTAATCAGTAACGCACGTGCATAATGGGTGTGTATAGTCGGTTTTATACAAATATTCAACTGAGGGCTACTGCTAAGTCCTCCCCGCATTAGGATCCAGCCAATTCAACTCCCATTGCTCATGGGCCCTTACCTTCATCAGCTAAACTTCAACTATGTAGGACTCTCTCTCACAAAAGTGACTTCTTCACTGATGCCTGTTGGGAAAGATTTCTCTTTCGGCAACTTTACCCCCATAGTTCTATGACCTCCCAAACTTATTACATTTGTTTTTAAACCTGTCCTGACTTTTTTTGCAGGAAGTGAAGCCTTGAGCCTAACTCCCATGGCCTTTTGATCCTTTTGCGAAGGAGAAACGCATCAGTCCTTCAGACAATCAGTACTGGGAAACTAGGCTTCCCTTTTGCTATTTCACCCAACGGCACTGCATCTTACAATGAAGTGCAATGGGGAAACGTTTATATCACCCTGGTCTTTTACACTTGGGATTTCTGGTGACTTTCCTATATGCCTAAAGACAAGCTGGTGGCAGTAATTATATTTTTAGAATTGTTGTGTTATTTCTAGTGTGCACATTAGAGTTTACCGCGTTTGGCTAGTAAGCATGGCTAGGGCCTTAAAATGACCACGCCAGGAGGGTTTCGCTTGTTCTTGGGTCATATTGTTTGGTCTTCTTCCTGCGTTGCCAGGTCAGAAAATCGCATTTAAGGTCATACATTTCCCCAGGAAAGCCCCAACCTTTGTGGGCTAGTGATGCCTTTGTGCATGTGCGGCTGGGGAAACAGGGTGGGGCTGTCTGGTCGCAACCCACATCCCTGGAGCGCAGCCATTACTTCAGATCAGCGCTGGAGCCAAGAATGCTGTGTAGAAGATCAGTTGACTGAAGATCCAAAGAAGACTCCTGAAGAGGCCCAGCATCCCTTCCTACGCCAAGGCCCGGTGAAGGCCTTTTGGCCTACCTGATCTGCGAATGCCCTGGGCAGTGCTTCAAACCGGGGACTGGGGGGACCAACCAGTCTTGACTTGTTCTCAAGGATTCAGCTATTCTGAGCCTTCAGAAGTGTCCCTGGATCATCCAGTGGACTGACCAGCTCTACAGTGGACTACCTCGCTCGAACCATTGTTGTTCCGCATTTGCAGCCAGAACTTCGGTGGTTGCCAGGCTGTGGTGGAAGTCGCATTTTTTCTCGAATTTCAGCCTCCCAGCTTCAACGGATCCTGATCTGGAAGATCTTTTTCACCGCAACTGGAAAGATGCCTGCCATCACCTGTGTGCATGGGTACCGCTGGAACTTGCCTTCCTCCATCTTGTGAAGGGTCATGAAGAGGTCTGCATCTGTGCTTAGTGCATTTCTCCATCACCAACGGTACCTCTTACTTGAACCAATAGTGGGAAATGCAACCTCCAGTGACCCTCCGTCGAGCCATCTCGTCATCTGGGAAAATCAGAGTCCGGGGGGTAAGTCAATACAAAACATTTGTCTTCCCCTGTCCTCCATAGGATAACAATGAGAACATGTCTCTTTGATCCTTCCATTCCACTGCTTTTTGGTCATCCCACATGGGGGGTGAACAAAGATAAGAAATCATTTTTACTTACTGTTGCACCCTCTTTTATTAATGTAGGTCATTGAATGAATTTTAGAACCTATGGTGACTGTATATATAGATTTATTATTAAGTGTTGTGCAATATTATCACCTGCTTGTTTAATCTTTTAGTGGCCCTAGAATACCTAAAGTATTTCTGCAGATTCCTGTCTAAATTGAATTGTGTGCTTTACCATGTGGGCTCATTGTGGACCCCTGGCCCCCACTAACACTCTCCTAAGAATAGCCTTGACTGCTGCTCTCTATTGCTACTTGGATTGGGCGTTGGCTAACCTCTCAGAGTTCATCTATTCACTATAACTAGGGTGGCCTCCTAAAATCTGTCCACCATTCCAGATTCTAGAAATCCATCTTAACAATGGCCATTTATTCAGCGCACGGTGCCAAGCATCTATGGGGAGTAGACACAGTCAGCCTCTTGGCAACTGCAGTTTCAATAGCATCGGTCTTAGAGAAACCAATAGCCTGGAGGTTTTAGGCACCTTCTTTTTCACCGGAAGCATCCCAAGGTAGACACATTGGGAAAGCATAGCTGTGGCCACCGACTAGCCTACTGCAGGAAGTCTGTGAAAACCTTCCACTGGGCAGATCCCTAGGATATGACCATACTTGGGAAAGTGTCACAGGGCATGAACATAAATCTGCAGAAACCTGGCATTGCCCTCCCCACAGTGCCCAGCCAGGTGAGAAATGCTGGCTCTGCCGAGAGCAAAGTGTGTCAAATAACCCCTAGATAAAATACGAAGTTGATCAGTGTAAATCTTGCAGTAGCGGCAATGGACCTGGAAAACACAGTCTCTAGCCTACTCAACATTACTCCCCATTTCTCTGTCATCAGAATTCGTTAAAACCAATGGCCTCACTCTCTTTCACACACCCCTAAGGGCACCCCGTGACTGCAGAAAAATCGAGGTTGGTAGTTAATTTGGCACTTCAAGCCAGAGTCTTTTATAGTGCACATGAATCTGTAGGAAGGTGATGTACTCTGACTTTATTACACCACAATCCAGCTGGAGGGTATCAAAGTCCACCAACCTCCCATCTCAGAACAATTGCCCCCATTCTGTGCACTGTATTGTGGCCCATTCCCCTTTCTCTTTGAGACTAAGCATTCTAAATGCTTGCCAGTTCAAGTGTATTTGAGCTTCAGGCGCATAAGGAGCTCTGAGTTCTAACCTCGGATGCACCCTGCGCCAAACTCTGGACACTGTGAAGATCAATCCAGGATATTCAATTCTCACTCCCACAGTTCCCTGAAGAAGTCCCTTCTGATAGTGGCTAGGTTGAGTTTGCATGTATTGAGTTAGGTCAAGAGAAATGAGGGTTAAATCAGAAGGATAGACGGCCTGCTTGTGGGTCTCCACATTGGCTGCAAATTTTACATCCTGCAGTTGGTTCCATTGCAGTGGGATGTGTTCGGCTTTTTGTGATTGTAGACAGAAGATGTAGTGTGGAGTTCTTGATATTCAGGAGACGGAGACAGTGTTCTCTTTGAATGCTGGCAATGCCTTGCAGTGTTGTGTTATTGCCACTATCTTTCTTCAATTGCCAAATATTGGGGCGGATTCATGGAATTATTTGCGCCGAAAAACATGGATTTGTGTGCCATTCTGCCTGCAAATCCCCATTTGTTAAACAGGGATTTGCAGGCAGAATGGCGCACAAATCCCAGTTTTTCAGTGCAAATAAATCCATGAATCAGCCCCATTGGGTTGTAGGCACATGGCCGGGAGCCAGTAGATCGCTCCATTAAGATGTGTTGGTGTGTGGGAGTTGGTCGAGTGATAGATGATATTCCCTCTATTTGTTTTGTGTAGGTTAACCTTAAGTAGATAATGCATTGAAGAGCCTGGTTTTTAAAAAAGAATTCTGAAATTCAGGTTTCCTGTCGTGTGCGGTTTTCCATTGGCAGCATGTTCGATAGTTTGGCCACCATATTGGAAAAAGGGTAGCCTGCGTCTTTCTCTGGAGAATCATCTGGTTTCTAATATCATGTTGTTCCTTAATCTTAGGTCCCTGGTTTGTTGGGAATGTGCTTTGAGAATTTTTGCCCCTGGACATTGGAGGCTCTGCAGACAATGTAGAGGGCTTTGGATTCTTTTTTTAAATTAGTGGAGTGGAATAATCTAAGAGTCAGTTTAATGTGGTCCCTACTGTTGAGTACGAGTAGAAGTCTACCCACTATATTTTGGATATGTTGCATTTGTTTTGTTTGGTAGTTTTGGTATACATTGGTAAATGCGGTTTGCCTGAAAGGGGGAAGCCAGGTGAGTTGTGGTCTGTCAGTTGAGGTGGATCTTGTACATTTTAGAGTGGTGTTATGAGTTTCCTCAGGTCTTCCGAGTAGTGTACTGTGGTTAAGTCTGTTGAAGGGCGCCAAGATGTCATGGAGTATGTGTGCCGTGAAGCTGCTGCCATCCGCTGAGATTTTGAGGTCATCTCAGACAGAAAATAGTGCAGATGCGATAACTCTCATAAATCCAAACCAGACTTGTGAGCAATCTTAATAGTTTTTTAGACGCTGAATGCACCAAAGTGTGACTGTTTATGTATCTTTCAGGATGTTTGAATGGATACAGTATGTCTGAGAAGTGCAATCCAACAGCTGGTGAGGTCTTCTGGGTCTCCAGCTGTATTTGTTAGAAGTGGTTTGATGAAGGCAGTCTTGAAGGCTTTTTGGAAGATTCCTGTTTCAAGTCAGAAGTTCATCGGTTTGCAGAAACAGAGTACTAATGGTTCCTTGTTGAGAATTTCTAAGCAGCTATCCAGGGGGTAGAGGTCCATCAGAGAGCAAGAAGTGTGGCAAGTGCAGTCAACAGTCCCGGCAGGGCAAGACTGCCACTGCTAGTGAACTGGAGGCTGCCCTTACACCCATTGATTCCCCACAGGAAGAGCGTGAGCTGGCAAACCCCAGGAGGGAGCGATAATAAAATCTGTGCCCTTGGCAAAGAAGAACAAGTTACTTTCTTACCTGGTAACGTTCTTTCGATGGGATGGTCCGACGACGTATTCCATATCTATGACATGTAATCACCACAGCTGTGCTGCTTCGGAAACTTTTTTCGGCGTCTGCGTCCTGCATCGATGACGTCGATGCGCCGTCGTCGAGGGCCTCCTCCGACGTCCGACGTCATCCGATGTGATAAGTAGGACGCACGACGCCCGTAGCCTCAGTTGTAGTTTTTTCCCCCAGAACGTGTGACACTAGTCAACTGCCAGTCAGACACAAAGCCTTGCGGAACGTAAGCTGCAATCGCAAAAGAAATTCTGCAGCGGGGAAGGCAGGGCGGGAGCGATATGGAATACGTCGTCGGACCATCCCATCGAAAGAACGTTACCAGGTAAGAAAGTAACTTGTTCTTCGAGGGGATTGGGTCCTCCGACGTATTCCATATCTATGACAGACTCCCAAAGCAGTACCAGAGCAAGGAGGAGGGAAAGAATTTAGAATCAAGATTTAGAATAGCCAATCAAATAGCAGAGCAAAGGACCGCCTTGCCAAAGGCCAGATCCTGTGCTCGGATGGAATCGAGGGAATAGTGACGTACAAATGTATGTACTGAAGCCCAGGTGGCTGCATCACAGATGTTGCGAATAGGAACACCCCTCTGCAGGGCAGTAGACGCAGCCATACCCCTGGTAGAATGGGCCCGCAAGCCAGCCGGTGGGTCCTTACCCGCCAAGCGGTAGCACTCCGAGATGGCCAAAATAATCCAGCGAGACAAAGTCTGTTTCGTCACAGCTTGACCCAAACGCTTCCCAGCGTAACCAATAAAGAGTTGATCATCCACTCTGACCCGGGACATGCGTGAAACATAAAAGCTCAAAGCTCTCCTAGGATCAAGCCTATGGAGCCTCTCCTCTTCCTTACCAGGATGCGGAGGAGGATAGAATGCCGGAAGAACAACCTTCTGGGCCAAATGAAATTCCGTCACTATCTTCGGAAGAAAAGAAGGACGAACTCTAAGGACAACCCTGTCCTTGTGAAATACAGTGAAGGGAGGCTTAACTGAAAGTGCCTGTAACTCACTCACTCTGCGAGCGGAAGTAACCGCAACTAAAAACACAGTTTTCAGAGTTAACAGCCTCAAAGGGCAAGAATGTAAAGGCTCAAACGGAGCACCCATAAGAAACTTAAGAACAAGGTTTAAATCCCAACCGGGCACCAGGAAAGGTGACGGAGGGAACACATTAGTGAGCCCTTTCAGGAACTGTGAAATCAAAGGGATTTTAAAGTAAGAACATTCTTCAGACGAGCGCTTAAAGATGGACAGTGCCGCCAGGTAACCCTTAACGGTACCCACTTGCAAGCCCCTGTGGGCCAAAGAAAGTAAAAAGGACAGAACCATGGGGATGACACATGCAAAAGGATCCACATTCTGAACTCTGCACCAGTTGCAGAACTTACGCCAACGGCAACGGTACAGAGACTTTGTTGCTGGCCTTCGGGCCGAAAGCAACACCTCCATCACGTCCTCAGGGAGGTTCCAATCCTTATACCTCAACCTTTCAGAAGCCAAGCGTGAAGGTTGAGGGATCTGACCTCTGGATGGAGAACCTGACCCCTCTCCCGTGAGAGCAGATCGTCTCGGTAGGGCAGACGACGTGGAGGGCAGATGGATAAGTCGAGAAGGTCCGGGTACCACGTCCTCCGAGCCCACGCCGGGGCAATGAGGATCATCCGGGAACCGAACTTCCGTAACCTCCGCAGCACTTGCGAGATGACGGGGACTGGAGGAAACGCGTACAGCAGCGGGAATGACCACTCCACCACGAACGCATCTCCTAAGGCTCCTTTTGGTGGAAATTCCCGCAAGCAAAACCTTTCGCACTTCCGGTTGACACTGGAGGCGAAGAGATCCACTTGAGGGGTCCCCCAAAGGGCGAAGATCTCCAGGAGAATCTCCTGAGCCAACTCCCACTCGTGAGAGATCGCGCTCTGCCTGCTCAGAGCGTCCGCCGTCACGTTTTCGGCTCCGGCCAGGTGAACTGCCGAGATCGAAACTTCCTGCTGGATGGCCCAGAACTCGAGCTGCATCGCCTCCCTGCACAGAGGAAGTGACCCTGCCCCCCCCTTTTTGTTGAGGTAGTGCATGGCCACTGTGTTGTCCGTCAGGATCAGGACATTCTTCCCTCGCACAGACGGCAGAAAAGCCTTCAGGGCTAGCCTGACGGCCCTCAGCTCCAACAGATTGATATGGAGTCTGGACTCCGACGGAGACCAACGACCGCTGACTGTCAGCCCGTTGGCATGAGCTCCCCATCCCGTGAGGGATGCATCCGTCACGATCGTCACCTCTGGCCAGGGAAGCCAAAACGGAGCCCCCTTCATCAAGTTGCCTTCGACGGCCCACCACAGAAGGTCCCGGGCGACCGAGGACGGCACCTGAATCGAGTCCGACATCCTGCCGGAGGACTGCGACCATTGCGTCTTGAGTGCCCACTGCAAAGATCTCATCCGCAGGCGAGCCTCTGGCACCAGAAGAATGCAGGATGCCATGAGGCCGAGCAACCTCAAGAACTCGAACGCTGGGAGCGTCTGGGCATGCTGAAACTTGTGCACCATCTGCTGAATGTGAAGAGCCCTCACCTGGGGAGGAAAACACTGCCCCAGGGAAGTGTCGAGCACTGCTCCGATGTACCGGAGCCGCTGTGTTGGCGTCAAATGGGACTTCTTTAAATTGAGGGATAAGCCCAGCCTGTGAAGGGAGCGACAGGTGACCGATAGATGATCCAGGACTTGCTCGGGAGAGCTCCCCCTGATCAACCAATCGTCCAGGTAGGGGTAGACGTGAATCCCCCCTTGCCTGAGATGCGCTGCCACCACCACCATGAGCTTGGTGAAAACCCTCGGGGCGGAGGTCAATCCGAACGGCAGGACCCGAAACTGAAAGTGCGAGTCGCCAACCGCGAACCTCAGGTACTTCTTGTGCTTGGGATGGATCGGCACATGGAAGTAAGCATCCTTGAGGTCGAGTGACACCAACCAGTCCTGAAGCTGAAGGGCCTGGAGGACTTGAGAGAGAGTAACCATCTTGAACTAGTCCTTCCTGAGGAGTTTGTTCAAACCGCGCAAGTCCATGATGGGTCTCAATCCCCCGTCATTCTTCGAAATAAAAAAATAAGGGGAATACCATCCCTTGTTCCTCTCCGCTACAGGCACCAGTTCTATGGCGCCTTTCTCCAGCAGGGCTTGAATTTCCTGCGCAAGGAGCGGATCCGGACTCTGCAAAGAGAGGATCCCCGGTGGATTGTCGCGAGGCCTGTGCCGAAAAGGAAGACAGTAGCCGTGGGTTATGATCTCCAGAACCCACACATCTGAAGTAATGGCTTGCCACTCTACAAGATGCTGCGCCAGCCTTCCCCCAACCGGCGAACCATGGGACATGGCCTCACGACAGAGTGGGAGCGGCTGCGGCGTTACCTGAGGGCAAAGAGGCAACTGCCCGAGCGGCCTTGGCACCACGGGTACCCTGTCGTCCACCTCTGGTACCCCTGCGTTGGCCTCTTTGACTGCCAGCTCCTCTCGCTTTACTGAAGGATGAGTAATAGCGAAAGGAACCACCCCTCCACTGCTGTCCCCTAGGACGAAAAGGCGGAGGTTGGCGAACTGCAGCGCCCAACGACTTCGCTGCAGCTTTTGAGGTCTGCAACCTCTCAAGGCTCTAGTCAGCCTTGCTGCCAAAAAGGTGCTCACCGTCAAAGGGCATGTTGAGGAGCAGGGACTGCACATCAGGCGCAAACCCCGACTTCCGCAACCACGCAAACCTGCATATCACGGTGCTCGCCGCCACGGACCTACTGACGCATTCAGCTAAGTCCAAACCCGACTGAACGGACTCACACATGGCATCCTTACCATCCTGGACCATAGCAAGGAAACCATCCCATTCAACCCCTTCGGGAACATGTTCAGCCGCTAACGCAACACAGTTCCACATAGTGTGCGTGAAACGTGACAAGGCACAAATGGAGTTGGCCGCCTGAAGCGCCATACCACCAGAAGAAAACACTTTCTTCGCCCAGCCATCAAAAAGTTTGTCGTCCCTATCAGGAGGGATGGTAGGGTACGACACCTGCTTCGCCGGGGCCGTGGCCGCCTGCACCACCAAACTCTCCGGAGTGGGGTGCCTGGTCAAGTAGCAGGGGTCGCCACTGGCTGGACGGTATTTCCGCGACAAGGATCTGCCCACCGCCGGGAGACTCTCCGGAGCAGTCCAAGCCGCCGCCACCCTTCTCTGTAAAGCCATATGGAACGGCAGAACCGGGTCAGTTGGGGGACCAACCTCAAGGATGTCCGTCAGATCATCCTGCACAAACTCCCCTGGGGGAGCAGACCATCCCAAGTACTCAGAAACCCTAGCCATAAGGCGCCGGTACGAGGAATCAGCATGAGAGCCAGGCTCAGGCCTACAAAACTCCACCTCCGGAGAGGTGTCCAGTCCACTGGCATCATGCAGTGACTGTCTCAACTCGTCAAACTGACTATGGCCCGAGACAATGTCATGCGGAAACTTACTAGGAACCAGGCCATCCGAATCCTCATCCGCCTCTGAAATATAGTCCAGGTGGCGAAAAGAAGGCACTCGAGAGTGCTTGCTCTTAACCAGAGCCTTCCTAGGGGGTCCACCCGTGCCCTGGGGTACCTCCGACACGAAAGGCGTCGAGCGAATCGGCGCCAGCGCCGAGAGAACCGGCATCGGCGCCGAGAGGATCGGCGTCAACGTCGAGGAAATCGGCGTCAACGTCAGATGCAGCGCCTCCAGAATCGGCGGCGTCGACACAGCCCTCGAGGCCGGAGCCCCGAGCGTGTCCCTCGACGACCCGAGCGTCGACGGCATCGACGACTTCCTCGGAGCCAGAGCCTCGAGAAAGCCTGTCGACGCCCTCGACGCCACAGACGTCGATGCCTTCTTCGAAGACCTCACAGGTGCACACGGTCTCGAACGCGTCGAGGACCGGGACCTGGAACGGGTACGTCGAGAACGAGTCCCCTTGTCCGAACGGGACCTCTCCCGTGACTCGTGCCGACCACTCTTGCGAGCGGTGTCTCTCGACCTCACACGACCGACCCCACTCGAGGGCGCGGACGGCGGAGTACCCTGCGACTCAAGAATCGCCAACATCTTCTTCCCGAAGGAAGCCCATTCCTCCGGCGTCGCACGGCCGGAGGGGTAAGCGACGTGCCGGGCAGCGCCCTCCGAAGAGGACCTGGAAGACGACCGATGTCGGCGCTTCCGAGAATGCCTCGAAGAGGCAGAGGAGTGGCGAGACTGACTCCTAGAAGGAGACCCACGAGACTTCCGACGATGACACGGAGAGTCACCCCTCGAATCATCCCTCGAAAGCCCCGTAGACTTCGACTTCCGGGGCTTGGACACCCGACCTACCGACAACTTCTTCTTACGTTCGCGTAAGGCTTTGGACGTGAGCGACTGGCAGTCGATACAGTCATCCGTGTCGTGGGCCTCCCCGAGGCACCAGAGGCAGACGTCGTGCGAGTCCGTCACCGACATCTTGGACCCGCACTTCTTGAAACCCGGACGCGGGGTCGAAGACGAAGTAGACATCTTCAGAAGGAATTTCACAAACGAACAGGTTCAAAGAACCGAGAAGAACAGAACTCCAAAGAGTCGAGGCGTTTAAACCGAGAAACACGAAGCAACACGTTCGCGGAAAAAACGGAACTGAGGCTACGGGCGTTGTGCGTCCTACTTATCACATCGGATGACGTCGGACGTCGGAGGAGGCCCTCGACGACGGCGCATCGACGTCATCGACGCAGGACGCAGAAAAAAGTTTCCGAAGCAGCACAGCTGTGGTGATTACATGTCATAGATATGGAATACGTCGGAGGACCCAATCCCCTCGAACAGCACGTTTGCTGTCCCCCTCCTGGATTAAGGTAGTCCTTGTCTAAAAAGGTTTTGGTGAGAACACTCAGGTGTCCCGTATTGCTGGGCATCTTCCTAATGATTCCAGCTCCTCTGCTGCTGCCTTCTGTTCCCCTCACACAAACTCTATAGCCAATTAGCCAATTCAGGGTTTGTGTGGTAGGCGTTTGGTCCCCTATTCAGCCTCCGAAGGGGGAAGCCTAGTCCATTTCCATTTTGGTAACCAGTCCATTCCTCCTGTTCCAGGCCCAGGTGCATTGTGGAACTTGCAGTCCAAGTTGTTGTTCTTTATATCGTGCTGCTTTCTGGGATCCAGGATCCATCCCAGATTTCTGAGAAGTCGGGTGCAGGCTGTTAACTGTGGTTATGTGGGAACCATCTGAAAAAATAGAAGAAGATCTGGCTACAACAGAGGCCGATAGGCATTGGACACAGCCACCAATGTACATGTATGGCTCCATGCATAGTGGGCACCCAGGTACACAGGTCTCCCTCAACTCCCCCACACCATCTCTGATGTAGGTCTATCTCAGTCATTGGTCAGTTGGAATGCCTACCCCAGGTTGAGAGGGGCCCATGGCCCCTCCTGATAAGGTCAAATCCATGACCGTTTCACAGTGAAATGAGCCTGCACAGACGTATATGCAATGGGTCTGGGTTAAGAATTTGGTTCCACATGTAGTCCAGTCAAAGACTCCTGAGCTCGGACAATGACCACTCTGCCTCTAACTGAGCTCTAGATCACATGTATGGGTCTTCTGGATCAGAGATTAGGGCACAGACTTACTAAGGTTGTCTGCTTGGGAAGGTTAGAAGGGGACTACTCCGATTGCAAACAAAGTGTTGGGTTGCATCCAAGGGCTGTACCTGAATAGCAGATGTATTTGGCGAACACTATCCGAGTGTCTGTGATGGTGTAGAACTGCCATCTAGGTGACATCAAACAGTCCTACTTAACAAATATAAAAGCCTGGAGTGGGGGGAATGGGAAGGGCATTATTAAGGGAATTCTCAGGATTACTAAAACACCTTCCTCGTGATGATTGGTCTATCCAAGGAGATTTTCTGCAAATAAAGACAAGTGGTTGTCTCCATCATCCTAAAAATGATCAACGCTGCATGGATCATACACAAACAAAGCATCCCTGAAACAAGGCTGTGAGCAGTGTTAACAGTAATAGGTGTGTCATGCAGGAACAAAGAGCTGTGCGCCTGCTGCACACAAACCTTTTTGCGAAGTATAGATTAAACAACATTCACAAAGCTCATCACCAATAGAATAGAAAGATGTGTCCCTTTCCTAGTCCACAGTAACCAAACGCGAGGGGGCATCTGGGACATGACAATGTCAGAAGGCTGTTGGCCATATGGTCACTCGCCGACTTTATGCATTGTCCAGCCATGATGCTGGCGCTTTGCAAGTATGTGTTTTGGTCCAGTGACCTTTACTGTTACAGGTTCTGAAAATGAAGTACCTCCCACCTAAGATCGTAGAGGGCTAACCAAATCTCTCCAAGGGACCACATCATAAATGAGAATGGACAGAGTTCGCTCTGAGGGCTTCCTTTGAGGAGTGACACAAGACAGCGATGCCCCCCATCAACTAGGCTATTTGTAATCACAATAGTTACAGCGGCTATTCAATCAAAGACCATACAGGAGATGAGGCGCCTGCTCAAAATAAAATATCAGAGTTGGCAGAAAATGTATAATTGTATATGCCTCCAACCCCATTAACTTCATACTAACCATAGAAAGAGTATAGAGGAGTATGGTAATTTCTTGGGTATAAACCAAACAGTGTAAGAGCACTTCAGAATAAAGCAGATATTCATGCAGAAAGCTACATATGTTTACTCTCAATCTTACTTATTGTTGTGAGGTACTTGTTTGTGATGGTGTTTGGTAAGGAAGGAGATGTGTTGTGAAGTACTTGTTTGAGTCTGATGTGGCTTGTCATGTATTTGGTGATGTCATGTGAGTGCCTGTGGAATGTTGATGTATGAGTGGGAGAATGCTGTGGTGAGTGTTCTATGTCAGGTCAGTTGGTCCCTCCCTTCCAGGATGATGGGTGACGGTGTTTATTGTCTTATACCTGATGTCTTAGTCATGTAACTTGTAACCTATGAACCTGAAGTAAACTTATTAAGAAGCAATTTAAAGCAGCCTGGAGTGTGCTTTATTACACTTATGAACATACAAAGGTGAGCAATTAGACACACAACCCTATTATGTAAGAACATTTATCCCCACCAACCTAATATCCAGGAGAGAAACCATAGGAATTATCATATTGCTTGGATTACTTTATGGGCCCCAAAGCCTCCCAGACTCACTTAACAAGGTGGATTTAGCCAATTTAGGGAAGGAAGTCAGGAAAAACGTATAGCTTGAAAAACTTCTGAAATCTCTGAGAGAAAGGAAAATTAAGGCCTTGTTTGGACAGACTTCCATGTGGGTATAAATGGCACACATATTGTATTTTTTGTTTTATTGTGCATTTGGTTAACAATACAACCTTAAGCACAAATACAACCTTAGAAGACAAACATGTAAAATCTTAAAATACAATAGCTGATCAATCAATTTATCCTTAAAGGTCCCGGTCAACATAGGAAAACATGAAAATTGGATAAAAATATATTAATTCATTAATCATTTCCAGTTAGTATACTCACACAATTACCAGTTATCATGACAGTTCATCTTTTAAAAACAAAACATTAAAATGTAATTAAATCCTTAGTTATTCTCTATCCTAATTAATGCCTTTTTCCACACACATAGCTGCATTAACAATTACCAGTGAACTAGCTCCCATGAGCGAGCTCCAAAATTGGTCACCTTGTAATTCTGTAAATCCTGTGCCAATAAATTGTAACCCCTATCATACTCCTCAGTAAGTATGGTACACTCTGTTAAGATATGTCCGGCAGATTCCATCTGTAACCCACAGTCTACACAATCTCATATCTCTGGGTAACCTCTCCAAGCCCCCGTGTATTCATATGTGGGCAAAATGTTAAAATTGAGATAGCTCACAAATCTACTTAACTCTTTACTACAGCGCTTAGTGACATACGTACAAGGTTTATTATGTAAAAACCCTTGACTGCTGTATTCAGAGTATCTCTTTTTCTTACTGAATTGGGCAATCGAATTAGCTCTGTCCCACACTTGTGTTTTTGCTTTTAATTTATTATGCATCTCGGGCCAATTTCACCCGTAAGAACGTCTCTGCCCCATTTCAGAATCCAAATGTATGCTCTAAAAGTATTCATGTGATGTTTTTAAGAGCACCTAAAAAAGAGTTAAAGTTGGGGGACCAAAGTCTTCCAGCAAATAAGCCGACCAATGTAGAATTTTTGTTTAAGGCCGTACTCAGAACTATGTATAACCTGCAGCGTTTTTTGCATATTTGAGCAAGACGGAAACACATCAGTCAGTCCTTTAAGAAATTGAGAAATCAAAAAGGTATCTTAAAGTAAGAGCATTCTTCAGACGAGCGCTTAAATATAGTTAGCGCCGCCAGGTAACCTTAAATGGTACCTACTTGAAGGCCCCTGTGGGCCAAAGAAAGTAAGAAAGACAAAACCATAGGAATGAAACACTGAAAAGGATCAACATTTTGTCCTCTGCACCAGTCGCAAAACCTACGACCAAACGGCAACGGTACAGGGATTTTGTCACTGGCCGTCAGGCCGAAAGCAACACCTCCATCACATCATCCAGGAGGTCCCAATCTTTATATCTCAACCTTTCAGATACCAAGCGTGAAGGTTGAGAGTCCTGACCTCTGGATGGAGAACCTGACCCCCCTCTTGCAAGAGCAGATCCTCTCGGTAGGGAAGACGGCGTGGAGGGCAGATGGCCATTTCTAGAAGGTCCCGGTACCACACTCTCCTGGCCCAATCCGGAGCAATGAGGATCATGTGGGATCCGAACTTCTGTAACCTCCGCAACACTTGAGGAATGACGGTGATTGGAGGAAACACGTACAGCAGTGGGAATGACCAATCCACTACGAATGCGTCTCCTAAGGCTCCTCTCTGAGGAAATTCCCTTGAGCAGAACCTCTCGCACTTCCGGTTGGCACTGGTGGCGAAGAGATCCACTTGTGGGGTTCTGCAAAGATCTCTAGAAGGACTTCCTGAGCCAACTCCCACTCGTGAGGGATCATGCTCTGCCTGCTCAGAGTCTGCCGTCGCATTTTCGTCTCCGGCCAGATGAACTGCCGAGAGCGAAATTCCCTGCTGGCTGGTCCAGAACCAGAGCTGCATTGCCTCTCTGGACAATAGGAGTAACTCTAACCCCCTTTTTGTTGAGGTAATGCATGGCCACTATGTTGTCCGTCATGATCAGGACACTTTTCCCCCGCAAAGACTGCAGAAAAGCCTTCAGGGCTAGCCTAATGGCCCTCAACTCTAACAGGTTGATATGGAGTCTGGACTCCGACGGAGACCAAAGACCACTGGCGGTCAAGTCGTCTGCATGAGCGCCCCATCCTGTGAGGGAAGCATCCGTCACTACAGGTCAACTCCGCCATGGTTGCCAAAACGGCTCCCCTTTCATCAGGCCCAGCACAGAAGATCCTGGGAGACCGAGAGTGGTATCTGAAAGGGATCCGACATCTTGAGAACTGCAACCACTGCATCTTCCATTGCAGGAATCTCATTCGCAGTCTGGCCTATGGCACCAGAAAAATGCAGGAAGCCATGAGGCAGAGCAACCTTAAGAATTTGAAAGCCGGGAGACTCTGGGCACGTTGAAACCTGTCCACCATCTGCACAATGTGATGAGCCCTTGCCTTGGGAGGCGAGCACTTCCCCAAGGACGTGTCCAACACGGTTCCATGTCATTTCATTGCGGGATGTTTTTTCGCAGGGTGTTCTACCGCGAAAACCCATCAAATAGTTTTTATTATTTTTAATTTTTTAAAAAATTCTATGGGTTTTTCCCCCAAAAAATGTGCGGTAAAAAAACCTGCAAAAACATCCCACGGTGAAAGGGTGTCGTACCATCCAACACAGCCCTGATGTACTGTGGCTGTTGGGAAGGTGTCAGATGTGACTTCTTGAAATTGAGGGAGAAGCCCAGCCTGTGGAGGGAGCGGCAGGTGAGACTGAGGTGATCCAATGCTTGCACGGGAGAATGCGCACGGATCAGCCAATCATCCAGGTAGGGTTAGACGTGAATGCCCCCCTCGCCTGAGATACACTATGCTGCCACCACCACCATCAGCTTGGGGAAGACCCTCGGACGGAGGTCAATCCGATTGGCAGGACCCGAAACTGAAAGTGCGAGTCGCAAGCCGCAGACCTCAGGTACTTTCTGTTGTAACACTCACCTGGTATCCATGGGAACTTCACTCAACCTGTTCTGACCTCTTATGACCTTGAACCCTTCCCTGGAGTCTACTCGACATGGGACTGGGCCTGAAACATAGGATTTGTAGAGTTTAACTCCCTATTGTCTCTGTGTGCTTGAACCACTTCTTGCCTGGGGGTCCACCCCTTCCCTTTGATCCACAGCTCACCCTGTTTTCTTGGAAAGTGTGCTCTCCATCCTGCATTCAGCGCAGGGGCGCGTTGATTGATGCGGGCTCGTTGCTGCCTAGTTACTTCGCTGGAAAGAGTCTGACAGCTAAGTATAATGAGTCTTTTGAACAGTTCTCTAACTTCAATCCTTTCCTTCCTTAGATGATGGGCAGCATCCGGGGATGGCGACATGTTGCTGAGATGAGTAACGCTGAAGGTGAGTGAGAGCGCGATGCGCGATGTGACCCTTTTGTATTTGTATTGAACTGAGTTCTTTTTCTGCGTCTTTTAGGTGCCGCGACGTTTTCAGCGTGGATGCTGGTTATGAAGAAGAAATGCGGTGAGTAAGCGCGGTATGCAGCGCCTCTAGATGTTTCCACGCTAACCTGGAGTGTCTTTTCCCTCTTGCAGATGGATGAGAAGTTCCGGAGACTGAGTTCCCCCAGAGCGGCTGGGATTCAGGTAAGCGTTTGAAGCTCATACAGTCTTTAAAAATAAGCGAAGATTTGCTAAATGCTTACTAATGCCTTTTTTCTGTTCTTTTCCCTTTTCCTTAGGAAGCGGCGTGTCGGGATGGGAATGACATTGCCGAAGATGCCCGCAGAAAAGAAGGAGCGATGAATGATGGGCAGAAGCGCCGCAAGATAAGGCTGTTCCTAACGGTGTTCTTGTTCTTGCAGGAGCTGAGCGCAGAAGAAAGACGCAGGCTTACTGGAGACCGATCCGAACACGGTGAGTGTCACGCTGCAGGTGCAGAAAACACAAAGCATGTTTCTCAGCCTGGGCGTGGCTTAAATAGTCTCTGGGTATCCCAGGTGTCTCTGGGCTGAACCACACCCAAAAGACTAGACTGCACATGCAGTTCTGGGAACCGAAATATGTGGGGGCATCCATCGTGTCCCCATCAATGCACTACAAGTCCAATCCCCAATGTTATCCTATGGGAGTGAGTGAGTCTGGTGCCACAAGCGCCAGGTCTGACTCCAAGTGGGTCTTTGGAGGGATCGAGAGGCCCTTGAGGGCCATGTAGGTGATCGTGGCCTGGCTTCAGCCTGACATCTTGGAGGACTGGGGACATGAGGGGCAGGAATCATGACAGCTGTGCTTGGGATGAATCGGAACATGAAAGTAGGCATCCTGTAAGTTGAAGGGCCTGGAAAACTTGAGAAAGAATGACCATCTTGAACTTGTCCTTCCTGAGAAGTTTGTTCAACCAACGCAAGTCCAAGATGGTTCTCAATCCCCCATCTTTCTTTAGGATAAAAAAATAAGGGGAATACCATTCCTTGTTCCTCTCCGCTACAGGCACCAGTTCTATAGCACCTTTCTCTAGCAGGCTCAAGATTTCCTGCACAAGGAGCGGATCCGGAAGCTTCAAAGAGAGATTCCCTGGTGGATTGTCGTGAGGCCGCTTTAGAAAGGGAAGGCAGTAGCCGTGGGCGATTGTATCCAGCACCCACGCATCCGAAGTAATGCCTCGCAACTCTTCGAGATGCTGAGACAGTCTGTCTGCAACCAACGAACCATGGGACATGGCCTCATGAATGTTTTGGAGAGGCTGCAGCAGTGCCTGAAGGCAAAGAGGCAGCTGCATGAGCGGCTTTGGCACCTCTATTTCCCCGACCACCACAGGTACGTTTAGGCTGACCCCATTGGCTGGCGGCCCCTCTCGTTCTACCAAAGGAGGAGTAGTAACAAAAAGAACCTGCCCTCCACGGCTGTCCTCTAGGACGAAAAGGCAGAGGTTGAAGCACATCTGCGCTCAAAGATTTAGCAGCAGCTTTTGAGGTCTGCAACCTCTCAAGGCTCTCATCAGCCTTGCTGCCAAACAAATGCGTGCCATCAAAGGGCATGTTCAGCAGACAGCTTTGCACATCCGGGGCAAAACCTGACTTCCGCAACCACGCAAATCTGTGTATAACTGTGCTCGCAGCCATGGATCGGCTAACACTGTCGGCCGTGTCCAAACCCGACTGAAGGGATTCTCACATGACATCCTTGCCATCTTGCACGAGAGAAAGGAACCCATCCCTTTCTTCCTTTGGGAATATGTTCAGCCGCTAGGGAAACACAATTCCACAGAGTGTGTGAAAACCTTGCCAAGGCACAAGTGGAGTTGGCAGACTTCAACGGCATACTCCCCGCAGAAAACACCTTGCGTGCCCAACCGTCGTAGCGTTTGTGGTCCCTATCAGGAGGGATGGTAGAGTACGCTGCATGCCTCGAGGTGGCCGTAGCCGCCTGAAGCACCAAACTCTCAGAAGTGGGGGGAGACGAAAGGCAGCTGGGGTTGCTACCGGAAGAAGGGCAGTATTTTTTGGTTAATGATTTGTTAACAGCCTCCACCCTTTTCTGTATGTCAGATGAAAAGGTAACACCAGAACAGAGGACAGACCTTGATCGAAAATGTCCGTTAGATCATCTTGCACAAAATCTTCAGGACTGGACCAGCCCAAATACTCCGTGACCCTAGCCATGAGCCTCCTGTAAGACGACTGAGCAGGAGCCCCAGGCGCAGGCCTGCCAAATTCCACTTCCGGAGAAGTGTCCAAACCACTGGCATCATGAAGAGTTTGCCTCAACTCATCCAATTGACTGTCTCCAGAAAAGACAGGAGCTCCTCCTCATATATGTCATCCAGAGGAAGAGAAAAGCCCTGCCTCGGGACAGAAGAGGGTCTGGCCTCACAGACTTAGAGATCTCCAACGGTACATTTTGGGCAAAAAGCCCCGAAGGCGTTGAGGGCGCCGAAGGCTTCAGCATTGAGAGCACCGCTGGCTTCACCATCGACAACAGCGCTGAGGACTGGAACGAAGGCAAAGGTTCGATGTCAGTATCAGACGGACAGCGCCGATGGAGTCGACGCGACCTTGAGCACTAACCCGGTTTCAGCGGTCTCGCTGGAGACGAGGACCGAGCCCGGGAAGCACGTCTCTCGCGACTGTCCTGAGCCTTGTCCGAACGGGACCTCGAAGGTTCCTGATGAGCGTTGCGACGAGGACCCGAGCCCGAAGGCATGCAAGCTACGGTACGAGACCGTTCCTTGCCAGCTTCATCAGAAGGCGCGGACGGAACTATGCCCTGCGATTGAGAAATCGCTAACATCTGCTCTCGAAAGGCAGCCCATTCCCCCGGAGTCGAGGACTTTGTCGGGCAAGCCACTTTCCTTGCGTCTCCATCCTCCGAGGAGGTCAGGGAAGGCGACCGGTGACAACGCTTCCTAGAATGCCGAGACGAGGATGAGGAATGGTGGGAACCACTCTGGGACCAAGAACCCTGGGACTCCTCCCGACGCACAGATAGTCGCCCTTCGAATCATCGGTAGACATCCCCTTGGACTTCAATTTACGGGACTTGCTGGGTTTAGAACCCCTACCTACCTGAAGCTTCCCCTTTCGCTTCGCAAGGCCTTAGCAGTCAGCGACTGGCATTTGGAACAGTCGTCGGTGTTGTGACCCAAGCACCACAAACAAATGTGATGCAGGTCGTTAATTGACATTTTTGACTTGCAGTCCTGACAAGACTTGAAGCCAGAGCGCGGAGTCGGGGGGGGTTGAAGAAGAAGATATATTGACAAGGAATACACAAGGTGCGCTGAGTCTCCGAAGCAAACACGTTTGTGGAGAACGGAGGCTACGGTGCCATGCGTCCCATTTATAACATCCGGTGACGTTGCCATCGACTGAGGCCTTCGAGGGCCATCGACGCAGGACGCCCTCTGCCAGAAAAAATTACTGAAGTACACAGCTATGGACATTACATGTCAAAGATGTGGAAAATGTTGGAGGACACAATCCATTCAAAAAGGTGTTTAAGTACTGCCTGCCCCACCTGTGAATCTGATATTGCATGTGTAATGTTGTTTGAAGGTGTGAGCAGAACTCCAAGTGTTAGCCTTGCAATTTCCCCCAAAGGCACATTGGCAATAAAAGCTAGGGAGACTCCTGTGCTGCGTGTGTAATTTGCTCTAGGTTTAAAAGGTAAAGTCTTTTTTGCAAGTGAATAATACAGTTGTATACACTTGACAATCCCTCTATAAATTGTGGGCTTGATAACTGGGTCACCCTCTATACCAGTAGTGAAAGAGAAAGAATTGTCTTGTTTAATCTAATTCATTTGTCTTGTGTAAAGGCTCCGCTCGACACTTGGTGCAGTGCATCGATCGTCTTTCATGTCAAGTTCGAACCCCCAGCGGTTCTTTCTCGGCTACCTTCAAGGGACTTCTCCATAACCCACCCTGAGGTTGAGCCATTAGAGCTGGGAATCTGCTGCAGGTCTTTCTTTGAAAGTGTCTCCTTGTTTGGCTGTTGGGGGTCAGTTCCAACCCCTGCATCTGAAACCCCGACCTCGAGTTCTGGTGCCTGCATGGCATATGAAGGCCAGCACTTTTGACGGTGCTCTTCGGCTTCAATTTTTGGCACGGCCGCTAGCGGTCATCAGCCTGGTCCCTTCAGAAACAACCGTTACACACCTTGTGTCTCTCACGGCAGGAACATTTCAAATTACAAATTAGGCAGAATTTAAATGGTGTATTCTCCATGTGGAGCTCAAGGAATTGATGTTTACCTGATTCGAGTAATGCAAAGGGACAAAGAAATTCTCTAGGTCTGTAGGAGTGTATAAAACCAAATTTGTGTCTCCCTAATATACGCCTCATTGAGTCGTGAAGTTCTTTGTCTTTGTTGTCAAAACTGGCGACCACGCATGCAATGGTGTCAAAAATCTTCTCTCAATAACGACCTTTGCTGCCGACCAGATGTTGAAAATAAAATAATCTGAGGACGTTGATGCATGAGGGGATGATGGGTACCTGTACACCTAGGATAGGGATTGTGTGACAGGAACACCCCTGTCAAAGCCCTATTTTTCAACTTCAAAAAAGCCAAGAGCCAACCATTAGATGGAAGACTATACTAAGCAAAGCATGTCATTTTAAGTAGATTCACAAGTCCTAGACAACTCTATCCCTGGTCTTTCTACCCTCTACCTTGCTCACAGCATCTCCATCTATTCTCCCTCTCAAACGTTGTGATCCCCCCAGTCTACTCAACCTTTCATTCCCAACCGGATCCCCAGCTGCTTTTGTGGCTTATCTCTACTTCCTCCCGTTCAATGGCATGCCCTCCTCTGGACATTAAAACAAGCCCATCAGTATAATTGTTTATGATTAAACTCCCACCACCTCACTACCGCTCACCAAGGGACCCCAGCCTCCCTCTCCTGAAAACGTTACATGTATGTACAAAAGGTAAATATTCATATCACGTTACGGCACCAGGCCCTTGTTATTCATCTTTACATCGGTTTCTTAATTGCTGGTCTAGGTCGCATTACACTTCCCCTTAATCAATTGGTTTACTCATTCAGTTAGTCACTTCTATAGTAAAGGCACCCAGCCCAGGGAGTGGCAATCATCTGTATTGCTTCCTATGTATATCATCCGATATGTTAAAAAGCATGAAAGACCCCAGAAATGGTATCTGAGATAGTCAGCAACATGGGGAAAAAGATAAGAAGGCGAGTCTCAGCATTCTATAGGGCAACCCTGCAGACAAATGCATTGAATGTAATCAACAAGCTGTGGCTACAACAGGAGAAAGAGCTAGTGAAAGACTATTAGGAATGAGACTGGGAGGTAGTATTATCAGTTTACACACAAAACAGTCTACCCATCACAGTGATAATTACAATGGACGGTCAACAGCAAGTTGTCCAGTGTGAGACAACACACTAATCAGAAAATAAATCCGGCCTATTTTTGAGGGAATGTATAGGAAAGGGACCATGTTCAAATATTTTGAGCCAAAAAGATGAAAAATAAAATCACCAAAACAAATGGGCAAGCCAAACAAATTTCCTCATTCCCTTAGTTATTTGGGTGTACAACAAATGACAAAGAAACACAGGTATATTGAAAGAATATTAGTGGATGTAGCCAACGAGTGCATAACGTCTAGATGGTTTACAAGAGAACCACTCCATCCCCACAAAAAAGCATGATTGGAGAGAACACAAACACAAAGGGAGAGGGACAGAATGACTCTCGCCACTTGAATCCAACAACAGTTTCTATAGAGATGAAGGACTGTAGTGATGTTCTGGTGCCCAAATGTAAGAGTAAGATGCAGAGTGACGCAGAAGCTTAATTGTCCTTGGTGTGCATAGGAAAGTTAGGATATGGCCAAATGTAAGAAATACAATTTCAAAGTCACCAATAACTGAAGTTACCCTCATGAACGGACAGGAATATATTTTAGACTGGCCAGCAGGGTAGAAGTGTCATTGAACGCGAAAGACTATACTGTGAGCAGACAGAACGTTTTTCATAGACATCCTGCAACAAATATAGTAGTTACGGACTTTACCTGTTGAAGTGGAACATATTTTAATCCACCATATTTATATTTGGCTGCTCACACACCACTGGCATTAAATACATGAAATATAAAGACTTCGGAAACAAAAGGATACTAGTCAAGACTCTTCCACAAACATTGTAATTTTATGTATAGAGAATATTGATAGACACTATAAAATACTCTTGGAATAATCTGCACTCCTTTCACTGCTGTATTAAAACCAATAGAGGTTTAAAAAATCATATGCAGCAAAAAGAGAAAAGCAATAGTTTCTTTTAACTTTGCACAAAGTTAAAATAATTACATATTTGGGCCTTTATTTAAATGCGTATATTGCAGAAGCATTTCAGCTGATTAATATTTAAAACATTTGGCGGGTGTTTTACAAGTCATTGATCACTAGGCAAAATTAGGAACCCCACAGCATTGGCTCAATTACAAGAATTGATCGGCATTGACAAAAATGGTAATCACTTGCCGCTCAGATGTTGGGTCCGCACAGTTCAGTGGATACTTCAGCTCAATTACATCCCCATTTTTTTCTTTTAGCTGCCCATGGTGTTCCATGTAATACTGAACCAGTTCAGCAAGCGTGGCAAATTTCTCTCCTCCATAAAGATCATAGTAATCACCGGTGTTCTGGATCTTTATGTGGGTGACGGCTCCGTTTCGTCTAGATGAAATCAACAGTTACATGTTAAAAGAATAAGACATTATTCATTCAAATAGTGTATTTTGACAGGTTGTCGTAAAAAGTAATACAATGCATACACATCCTAACCATAAAATAAATACAGTATCTATATGGGATACATTGTAATCACATTTCTGATGCTTGTATCTGCTTAGATTCACATGCTGTGCACAGGCTGACATCTAGTAGAAGCTGCAGCGTATTACAGTTTTTGTTTTCAAAATTCAAAAAGGGACGTCGACAGGGCGTGCCAGTAATACTATCCCTAGTGTGACATCCACTGTACCCATGGTCCTTCACGCGGCGAGGTCCCTCAGATTGTTTTGTATCTGACATGAGGTAGCATAAAGTGTAGCCTGAGTACAGGTGTATCCAAGCAGATATGTATAGGACAAGCTCATAATCATTCATGCACCTTCACTCCAAGGGGAGGAAGGGTGGACGCATGTGAATCTAAGCAGATACAAGCATCAGAAATACGATTTCAGTCAGTCAGTCAGTCAAACAAGTTTATACGGATTTAGAAAATCCATCAAACAACATAGAATAAATACAAACAGCCAAAAGGTTATACAATTCTTGAATAAGTTCTAAAAACCTATACAAACAAAGTTAAACCAGGGCATAGTAAAATAAAACGATGGCTAATTCATAGACACCAATTCATGGGCTCCTGTTAATACAAGGACACAATTAAATCATTATACAGAGTGATTCCTCCGATATTAGGTTTTTCATAAATGGCTTCCAGCTTCCTGGAGCCTCATCAAACTTTTCCTAAAATACATTGCTCTTTTTAAAAATGTGAGCAAGGCCCACGCTGTAAAGACCGTGTCTGCACTCAGAAGAAAGGCGAGAGCAGCTTTGTAGTGGCATATCTCAGACTTCCTTAGGGCTGGTAACAAGGTTGCTCTGCGAATACCTACATAGCCCGGGCAAAAAAACAATAAATGAGCCGAATCTTCCAGCAGGTGGCCACATACCGGACAGCCAGCCGCATCTAGGAATCCCTTCCACCTTGCTGTGCTCGCCTGTAAGAGGAGGGAATCAAACCGTGCCCTGGTGATTAGCCAACTGTCTTTTTTTGTATGGGCTCCAAGTTAAATAAGGTTGGATCCCAGAGGGCCTACTGATCATAGAGTGGAATTCACTGGACTTATTACCATATTCCAAAAGTATTATTTTCCTCGCTATAGCCTCTCTTACCACAATTTTGTGGCTAAACCCCTCAGTCTTAGTAATGAGAAAGGCTGGCGGGAAAAGAGGACTGAGGTTCACCTCACGAAGAGCATTGGAAATATAGGCAAGTAGAGGAATTTTTTGCCATCCCACTTTGCCCACCACAGACCGGAAGATGGAATGACACAGGGATGCATGTTCGTTGGCCCACAACCGGATCCAAAACAAGATCGGGGCCTGCGCCCACTGGTCCTCCCAGAACTCCATTCCCAGTTCTCTATGTATTGAGATGCAAGCTGCTGAGTTCGGGAGCCCCAACAGCTGTCTAAAAAATGTGTTTTCTTTAACTTGGATTTCCGCAGCCCTTTGGAAGCCCCATATAGGGGCACCATACATAGTGACGGCCAATGTTTGGGCACCATAAATCTTGGTGATCACTTCCAGAGGCTGGCCCTTACATCTAGACATGAAACGAAAAATACCCCCAGTTTGTTAACTCATTTTAGCCGATTGTTTCACCACATGTGCCATTCCATTCAAGGTTTCCGAGAAACTAATGCCCAAGTAGTCAAAGGCCTTGACTCAGGGTATAATTTCACCGGCAAAGAGCATCGGTTTCATAGCCACTGGCCGTTTTCTCCCCACACATGCCATCACTGCAGATTTTTTAGAGTTGATTTTTAAACCTAGATTGCACATGAACGTTGTGTAAGCATTAATCAGGGCCTGTAGTGCTCTAGGGGTTCTTGCTAACAAAACTATCATCAGCATAGGCTAAAACTGGGAAAGCCCGACCCCCCAAAACTAAGAAATCTGCCAAGATATTGGTATGGTCACGTGAAAGGCCATTGATAGACACTATATTACGGTGAGTAATGTATCCCTTCTGAGGCTTGTGGAATATGCTTAGATCTCATGCTGTGCATAGATTAGCAAGCAGTGTTAGGAGAAGGTGGTGGGTTGTGAGAAGGTTCATGGGCAAACAGATGTTTTAGAACCACTTGTCCCACCTGTGTATCTGTCTTGGAATGTGTGTCAATGCAGTAGTGCTGAGTGAAAGTGTGTACTGAGCTCCATGTAGCTGCTTTGCAAATGCTGTCTAAGGGGACATTTGCAATAAATGCCAAAGTAGCTCCTGTGCTCCATGTGGAGTGAGCTCTTGGCGTGAAAGGCAGTGTCTTGTCTGACAGAGAATAGCATAATCTTATGCATCTGACTATCCATCTGGAGGTGGCCTTCAGAGACAAACCGTTGGTCTGTTTTTCTTAGCGTTCTGATCTTGTTTACATAGTAAAGGACTGCCCTCCTCACATCTAGTGTGTGTGGAGTTTAACCTCAGCTGAGCTTTTTGGGTTCTGGAAGTTAGTCGGAAGCTCAGTGGACTTTGTGAATTTAGAGATTAACTTAGGAGAGAACCTAGGACGAGTACATAAAACCAGTTTGTCCTTGTGTATGACAAAGAAAGGATCCTGCACTGACAATGCTCGCAATTCCCCAACTCTTCTTATGGAAGTAATAGCCACTAAGAAGCAAGTCTTGTTAGTCAGGTGTTTAAGACTTGACTTGTGCATCGGCTCGAAAGGGGGTCCATGAGCTTAGCGAGGACTACATTGAGGTCCCATCCTGGCGGTGGATTTGAAAATTGGAGGGTGGAGTCTCTTTACTCCCTCCATGAATGCCTTGATGACCGGTATCCTCCACCACAATACTTTATTGTGGGAGGTGGTGTAAGCCAACAGGGCCGCCAGGTGGCCCTTTATAGAGTTGAATACTGACTCCGAGTCTAGCAAGTGGAGCATATAGTTTAGAATGTGGGATGGGGTATATTCTATGGTGTTTATTTGTTTCGACTGGCACCAATAACAAATCTCCTCCACTTGTCGAAATAACAGTGTCGAGTGTTTGGCTTTCGTGTCTCCTTGAGGATATTCAAACACCTTTGTGGTAGGTTAAGATGTCCGAACTCTATGACTTCAGGAGCCATGCTGTCAAGTTCATCGAGTGAGGTTGCGGGTGCACTGTTAATCCCCCGTGCTGAGTGAGTAAGTAAGTTGTTCTGGCACAGGAGCTTGATGAGGTCGCACATCGCCAGTCTGTGCAGATGTGGATACCATGGCTGTCTTGCCCACATAAGAGCAACTAGGATGAGCATCACTTGTTCCTTGTGGATCTTGTTCACCACTTTGTTCATGAGAGGAGTCGGGGTGTGGGGGGGGGAGAAGCTTAAGCAAATCTCCCTGACCAGTTCATCCATAGGGCGTACCCCTTGGAGCCTGGTTGGGGGAACCTGGAAGCGAAGTCATTGTTTGTTTTCGCTTGTAGCGAACAAGTCTAGCGTGGGGAAACCCCATTGAGAAAAGTGGTTGTCTACGACTCTCATGTCTAGTTGCCACTCGTGTTCCTCTGGTAGGGGATCTCTCCTCAGTGAGTGGGCTAGAGAGTTCAGTTCCCCTGGAACGTGTTGTGAGGATAGGAATATCTTCCGTTTGAGTGACCATTTCCAAATTTGCTGTGCTAGTTTGGATAGATTTGGAGAGCTTGTGCCCCTCTGTTTGTTGATGTAAAACAATGCTGTAGTGCTGTCGTGTGGACTTGAACAGATTGGTTTGCTAGATGTGTCTCAAATTGTGCCCCGGGCCAAGCTCAATTGTGTTCTATCACCTCTGCCCACCTCAATCAAGAGGTGGGCTCAATCCTTACATGTATAGGCCACCCGGAGCATTCAAAGGTGTTGTGAGCACTCTGAAGTCCAGACCTCACCGAAAGAGAGTGGGCACACTTGCCACAATCGCATGTGCTACACTCCCAGGTGTACGACGCCTGTTCTCGGTTCAGAGCCCATCTCATCTACTTTAGGGTGCTCCCCCCGATGAGCTGCAAAGCTCATAGTCCAGTGGGCTACCATACACGTGCCCTTCCTCCACACTGCCAACTGTCCGATAAGCCCTGCCAAGAATCGAGTACTCTGTTTAAGCAGTAAGCATGCCAAAGCTATCGGCGAGGATCAGCATCCAAAACGTCTCTCAAACATGCTCCAGCTCCGGCGCTGCTGTCAACGCCTCCGCTCTGGAGACTCACCGCCATTAGCTCCAGGTGCTCATCAAGGGCCAGCTTAGTCAAACCATGCCTCCCCCGCTCTGCGAAGTGGGGCCACCGATAACACGGCACCAGCAATCCCCAGGCGGCACAGCGATTCACTGCTGCTGGCTCCGTGTGCACACTAGGAGGAAAGTAAGCCCAGCCATGCAATCCTCGTCCCGGCGGAAGGTTGTCTCAGCACTCCTCGATGGGGGCAGCTCAACCATGTCTACAGTGCCTCTCAGCTGCCTTCACCAGTCGGACCCACAGCGCAGCGGTTCGCACTACACGTTATCTTCAGATCGGGCTGGTACTCCGCCAAGAAGCCCACCAGCACAGACAGCCAGTCTGATGTTGTCCGCAGCAATAAGCTGTTACGCTCAACGTAGCTCTGCATGAGCGCCTGGAACCTCGGCGCACCTGGGGGTTGATGGGACACTGAGACCTCGTCTGGATCGACTCGGGTGGCTGCTCCTAGGATGGGATCAAATGTATAGGGGTGAATATACGATACAGGTATCTATTGGTTTATCCCTGCCGCCTACCACCTTCCCTGTGGTCCACGCCCACTCTGTGGCTGTTGCTCACCTTATATAGGTGGAAGGGAGGCTCTCCGGCCCCCTCTCACTCTCTGGCAGGGGCGCAAGTCTGAGTCTCTGTGGGTACCAGTTATGTCACTGGTGTTGAAGTTCCAAACCAAGGCTTGCTGCGACGTTGGATTAGTGTTCTGTTCTGGTGAGTTCCACGTGGCAGTGATGGAGGCGTCTACTTAGCACAGAGAATAAACAGTTTGTGGATGCCCTGTGCTGCTGTCCATGCCCAGCCGCTCAGCAGTTCCTTGCGTGCACTCTTTTTCCTGCTTTCTGTTTCGGGTCTTCTGCTGAGCCCAACTCTCTTTCCGTGTACTGCCACCTTGTCCTGTCTTTAGCGCTGCTCTCTGTGCCTTTTCTTCTTTGCGTACACCTGTTGTTCTGTATCTTTCCTTCTCCTTGTTTGCATGCACTGTCTGCTCTGTGTCTTTGTTCATATCTGGTAACGCGCACCTTTAACTTATCTTACTGTCTCTTTTCGTTGCAGGTGTCGGCGAGCCTGTGTTGACTGAAGCAAGGAGGATCGGAACTGGCGTAGCTCAGGAGGAGGACCCGGGATGAAGTCGCGGGACCAGGAGACTGAAGAGGCTCGGCGCGGGGTCTGGAGACTTGCGGATCACAGGTAAGTGTTGCGCGTCACGTAGCTCAGGTCCGTGTTGCCGGGCCAGGGGAGACACGAGTCTGTGTTGTAAGCTATTCACTAGGCTGGCACACAGTGAGTGTTACGCTGCCACAGGAATAGTAACGCGAAGCAAGATTGCATTCCTGGGTGTGGCTTATATAGCCAGCCACACCCAGAGGCTAGTCTGCAAACGTTCAGGGCTGATCCTCCTCCATGTTGGATGGCCTGGTTTGTGGGGAGCAGTGCACTCAGCGCCAAGCGTGCCAGGACAGGGTCCAGCTGGGTCCTCTCCTAATCCCTCGCGGGTTGGCTATGCTGGTTCTCCAGGGGTGTCTTAGTGATTTGTGCACCCAATGCGGGTGCCTGTGTATGGTGCGTGCGGTGTGCGTGTGTGTGTGCACGTGCTCTACAGGACTAGTGGCTTTATGTGCTGCAGGGCTGGTGGCTTTGAGATAAGCCTAGAGGCAGCTGCTGAGGGATCAAACGCTGGGCCTTGCCATTTTAGCAGGAGGAGCGGCGTTCGCTTCAGAGATCGTAGCAAGCTTCTTCATGGGCACAACCCCCCAAAACATACAGGAGGTCATCACTGCAAGCTCAGACACTATTCCCCTGCATTACGGGGCAAACTCCACATCGCTTAGGGGGATAAGGTGCCCCAGGAATGGGCTCAGACAAGGAGCTCACCGAAGAGGGCAAGCATAGGACACAGACAGACTTTGGTTTTGGACTTACGGGCATCGACGGCCCCAAGAAGCATCTGTGGAGGGCAACACCCCTTTAGAGTTATGCAGTCCACCAACCAACAAAGATTATAAATAAAGGTTTTCGAACTGTTACTTCTGAGTCTGTGCCTCTCTTGATACCATGTCTGTCTAACAATATGCAGTTCTGTTTCTTGACTTCAAAATCACATGAGAGGTGTTGAAAACAACAGAAGCTTCTTTATGAACACTTTCAGTGGTTTTTCCATACAGGGCCCACCATCTAGGTGCAATTGTCGGACCACATGGTTCACCCATCACAGGTCACGCAACTGATACCCCTTATTGACTGCTTTCCATTAACAATGTGCCACTGCTTCCATTTGACAGCGATGCTTCCTTTATTCACCTGTGTCACACTCTCTTGACACTGTAAAATGGCTTTGCTGGCCACAATGCACTTGTTACACTTTAACGTCCTGTAGTTCTTGCCCATGCAGGTTTCTTCTTAACATGCATTTCCTTGCACTCTTTTGGCTGTTGCCAATGCTCTTTTTCTCATACAGTTCAATCTTATTAGCTTTAACCAATGCTTGGTTTCTCAGATAATACAAGTCGTGGTACCAACCAAATTCTCCACCTTTCATTCACTCCATTCAATATTCACGAGTGTTCAAAACTTGCTTTCACTTTGTTCAGTGTTCAAAAGTACTTGTAACTGCTTCGTTCAGTATTTCAAAAAGGTACTTAATACATACAGGCTCAAAAGCCCCCTCGCGATGCCCCTTTCCCCAGGCAGACTCACTGGTCTCTGTGTACGGCGGTTCTGCGAGTCACTGCCTGCCACAGTTCCACTTCTCCCTGTGGCGGCTTGCCTTCATGGTGTGCTGGCGTGTTTGCCGCCTTTGCTTTTCCCACCGGCAGGCTGTCAGCAGGACAGAGACATCCTTGCGGATACTCCAGCTCCCGTCTGCTTCACTCCAGCAGCCCAGCCTGGACCTTCGACTTGCTCTGCATCATCCTTCCGCTGCCCCAGCTCTGCATACTTTGGGACCTCTGCAATCCTCTCATCTCGAAGCACGCCATCGATTGTGGTTCTGGCTCTCGCAGCTGGCTTCAGACACTCCGACTGAGTCTCCAATTCTGCAAGGTCTCTGCCTTCTGAAGTTCCTGCCATCCTGATTGGACAGACAAGAAATAGACCAGTCACTGCTGAAGCGGTAGTCCTGCCTTACTCTTGCTGTCCTCCTGCTCGTCTTAGTACTCGACTGAGGCATATATGTGGATACATTATCAGAATGAGGATGTGTTGCTCCAGTTGGTCTCTGTCCTCGTCTCTGTCAAGTATTGTCTAGTCTTGGGGAACATTTTAGGGGAAAGACAGGGAAAGGGCAGACAATAGCCTATGAACGCTTGTGGGATAGAGGGTTCATTGTAGAAAGGAAATGAGGGATATCATGTCTCATCTAAGGACGCCCTCTCCCCACTCCCAAGTTCCCTCCACCCAGGTGATCCTCCCTCACATATCCATCCCCAGGGTTGGGATGCAAAAGCGTTTGCCTTTTCCTGACTACCCGAGAGGAGGATTCAGGGGGAGAAGAAGTGAGGATGCCCTCATGTGGTGTTCTAGCCCGTCATGATCTTGAGAGAGCACAGCTCCCAGTCCCATTAAAGAGGCATCCATTTGCAGGATGAACTGTAGAGAAATCAGCAACCTTTAGAATGGGATCTGAAAAAGGGTTTCCTTCAAGGTGCTATAACAGATTTGATCTTCATCCCATCTGATCTGTTGAGGTTGAATGTTTATCAATTTATCTGTGAGCTTTCACTTGAGGAATTGGGGATAAACCAGTGGTATTAGCCGATCAACCTTAAAAAGGCTCCATGGTCTTTCTTTGTCTTTGGTGGGTGTTGGGGGTGTCAAGGACAGCTTTAACTTTCTCCTGCTGGGGTTGTACAGTTCCATTACCCATGACAAATCCCAAGTATTTGACTGCGGATTGAGTCAGCTTACTTTTTTTGGATTAGTGGTTAAGCCTGCCTTTCTCAATACTTGCATGACTGTGTAAAGGTAATGTACGTGATCTTCCCAAATTTTACTGTGTATTACAATATTGTCTATATAGGCCCCGCAAGCGTCAGAGTAGGATTGTAAGATCTTATGCATCAACCTTTGGAACGTTGCTGCGGTCCCATGTAGTCCAAATGGAAGAGCTTTAACATTAAATAAACCTATAGGTGTAGCAAACGCAGTCTTTTCATTTCTTTTTTTTTTAATTCGGTTTATTATTTTCAACACAAAACATTACAAAAAGAAAAACAAGCAGTGGTTCAGCTGGTCCCCCCTCCAGTTCCAAATACAAGTATTCGCTGCCTCCCTGTGCACATCAACATCCTCCCCTCACGACGCATTCAGATAAAAAACAGCAATCTTTATGATGCCTCCTCTTCCGTATCCACCGCTGCCATGTGTGCTTGTGCAAGTAAATATTATTTCCAAGAACCCCAGATACCTTTAGGCTTAGCAAACAGATGAACAATCTATTCCGTAGCCAGTCTCCAACTCATTACAGTAAAGGATATCCTCTTTCCAACGTTCCTTTGTAGAGCACTGAGCTCTCCCCCAAAAGTTGGGAGAGTGGGATTGGGGCTTCTTCCCTTTGTTCTTCCCATGTTTCTCTTAGGATATCCAGGATATCTCAAAGGTTCCCGTCCATAGAGTAATTCGAACAGGGAAAACCTGTAGATTCCTGGGGGTCTTCCTAACAGCAAATAAAGCCCAAGGTATCATTTGATCCCAGTTTCTGCCAACCTGTTCCACTAATTTCCTGAACATCGTTTTCAAGGTCTTATTAAACCTTTATACAAGGCCCTCTATTTGTGGGTGATATACTGATGTTCATAAAGTGGTAATATGGAACAGCTGTTTCACTTCCCCCACGAGTTTGCTCATAAATGTAGAGCCTTGCTCTGTCAAGATTTCTTTGGGGAACGCTACTTGTGAATAGAAAGGGAGTAGGTATTTCAAGATCTGTTGGGTGGTGTTGGCTCCAAGGGTAAAGGACTTGCGATAGCGAGTGGCATAATCCACTATCACCAAGATGTATTTGCTCCCTAATTTGGATGTTTCCAGGGGGCCTACAATGTCCATGCCGATTCTTGAGAATGGAATTTCAATGATTGGAAGTGGCTCTAAGGGCACTGGTGGTAGTACACAGGTACTGGTCTTCTGGCAGATTGCACAAGACTTGACAAAGTTTTTAATGTCAGCATGAATGTCTGGGCAGTAAAATTTATTACGAATTTGGGCCCGAGTTTCCGTTTGTCTGAGATGGCCTCCTATCAAACGTGAATGAGCCATTTCCAGGACAACTTGCTTATGACTTTTAGGGACAACTATTTGGGTTTTTACTATGCCCTCTGTGTGGTGTCTCCCCAGTACATTAGCCCACGTCTCAAAAGGAAAAAAGGTCCCCCTCTCTCACGGCCCTCTTGCTCAGGTATAATTTGCAAAAAGGCTTCCGCCAATAATGGGTCGTTCCTTTGGGCAAAAGCCAGGTCGGAACGAGATTCTGTTTCTTCTTTTCTGACCCTCAGGGTCTTCAGAGGCATTGAGCGTATCATTAGCCTCCCCAAAGCCTTCAGTACCTCGATCTGTTACCTCCTTCCCAGCCTCTTCCTTCACCCTAGGGAACACTGCTCTATCAAGCACCCCTTGTACAATTGTACCCCCCTGATGGATCTGGAAGGGATCCTTGCCATGGTTCTGGAATTACATGATGGGACCTCTTAAGTCTGGATCTTTAACCACGGCTAGTACATAAATCCCAAACCTCCAGGCTAATCCCGACTCGGGAGCCTACCTTATGTAGGTTTCTGGCGGTGGAATCAATATCAGATTGGTGGGTATACATGTTCTTGCACCTGGGGGAATGATCTTGTCCCTACTGCTGCAGATAACAAACACAATAGAGCCCTTGGTGGCTACTGAGGGGTCCAATGCTCTGGGACTTAACTTTTCAAATGTTAGGGTTCCCCAACTTGTATCGGTTGAGCCACATCCCATTCCCGACACTATTTGTGAAGGCATCATGAAGGAGACACAGACAACAGGTTCAGGTCTGGTACACAAAATGCTTTATTAAATTAAGGCAGAATAGAATAAGGCCTAACTTGCCCTATGCAAGGGGGAGAAGAATGGAGGATGCCTTCAGGTTCCTCACATAACCCAGATAGGTATTTCAAATTTGTATGTAGCGCTTCATGCAGTATTCCTCCAACTACTAAGCACTTTGATTATCATTAGGTCAATCGATAGTATACTGTCCTCTGAAGGATGTAAAGCTAAAATAGATCAGCCAACATTGGACCATAAGAATGGATACCAATTTTAGCCCTGAGCACTTGCCTCTCTGCGCTCTCATCACAACACTGGCATACCATTAAGTAGTATCAGTGCCAGAAAATGTGGACTTTCATTAATCATCAACAGATAATTCTGACAATTCTGATATCAAACCTCAAAACACATAATACAAGTCATGTTTGCTTCACTGTGGAACTGGCTAGGTGTTTTGTGTCTTAAAAATCCAAATATTTATAGAAGAGTTCAAATATGCAGACCTTTGTAGAGGAAAAATGGAAGGTGTATTCAGTGACCTACCCTCTTGTGATAAGTGGGCTTTGTTGAAAGGACTCAGGAGTTTTGTTTTTTTAATGTGTAAAAGGTTTTGTAACAAACCAAGTCACTATAAAAATAAAATAAATCCCCTTCAGCAACATGCTTTAGGAAGAGAACCAGAATATAGAGTGGCTAAGAAAAGGTTCACAAATAATGTGTTGTTCAAAAGGTACAACTCCTTCGAATTAGGGTTTACTAAATTCATGTGTGGAGTTGTTCTGATTCTAGAAGCAGTTAGCCATCGTATTTGAACTAGTTGCTATTAATGCTCTATTAGGTTCCATCTATGAGAAGCTTACTGCAGACGCAATTAACTGTTCCTGTTGTAGGTCGATGGTGCTACCACTGCTGTTATTTGAGGTCACCCAACGTGATCAGGGAGACGATGGATGGCAAGGACTCAAGTACGTCTAGATCAGAGAAGAAGTGATGGAGGTGCTAGGCGGTTGATTGATGAGGAGGATGAGAGGAGTTGGAGAAAGAAGTTGGATAGCTATGTACCTCTAAGGAGTGGGAATAAAGTGAGAAGGGGATAGATGGGTCTTTTTGCTGAGCATGAGACATTGGTAATGGGAAAGGAATCACAATCAATGTGTAATGCAGCAAGTGTTGGAGTCTCATTGGGAGAGATTAAGTTTCGGCTGGTGGGAGATGAAGTAGTCCGTGATGCAGTTAGTTCTATTGCAGATGGATTGGGCCTTCCAGAAGCCCAGGGTTAGGTTACTAGGGGTCGTTAAGGGGGGAGAGTGATAGAGTGGCTGAGGGGGCATAGATAAGAGAAATCAGGTTAGAATGGGTAGTGTGCTGGAAGGGTGCCATTTAGAGAGGGAGTAGAGAAGAGGAACGGCAATGGTGTGCCATAGGCCTTAAGGATTGTGGTGGGAGGACAGTGAGGAGAAAAACACAATCCTTTGTTGCACCAGAAGTCAATGAAGGCTCCTTCGAAAATGAGTGATAGCGTTTTTCTGGGTAAATCGAAGATCAGTCAGAAACCACTGAATTCTGGGTTACCTGCATTCTCTGAAGCCGATATTTAGGAATGACCATCAAAAGGGCTTTAGAGCGGTCTATCCTGGCATTAATTAATGTTCCAACCACTATCGATAGATCTTTCTCCAAGATAAGAGGCAGCAATGGTTTTAATAGCTTGAGGTGAAAATAAACTGACTTCACAATGTGATTAACATGACGATTGCAGCTCAAACTAGACTGCCAAATGCAGCCTAGGTTTTTGACTCTGATTATATTATATAGAAGAGAGAACTTGGAGTCTGTCAAGTGAAAGGATGGTGAAAACTTGATGAGCAGTAGGGGGGCTGTGATGAAATGTTCCTTTCTGCAACTGTCCCTCCATTTGTTTTTAATGTATTTATTGAATTATATGGTTGAAACAAAGATCAACCTTTAATTAACATATATATATATATATATATATATATATATATATATATATATATACACACACACAACACATAAAAAAATAATTAAAAACCTTTAAAATTGTACATATTCCTCGGTATAAGATACATATTTAATTTTCCCCAAAAAAAAGAAAACAAGACCAAGAGGTGAACAATCATAACGGAGTCATAACAGAATAGTAGAATCCAACGGTCATAGCAGCTTGTTTAACGGAGAGGGATAGAAATATCAGCAGCGAGTGATATCCAGATTCAAAGCCCTAATGAATCCCGTGACTGCAACCATTGATGAAGTAGTTCGGCCAGCTAGAAGGAGGGACCATATAAAAGGATTTCCCTCGACCGAGTTCATTTCATGAAATTCATTACATTTCCTTAAATATATAGCATGTAATTGAGAAAGTGCCCTACAGTCAAGCAACCAAAGTTGAACTGTATCCGTGCCATTAGTACAGAATCTACAGCTAACTTGATCCCTTGGGATCAAACCATATCGAGCAAGCAGATCTTTAGTGCAAATTAAGTTCCAACAAAAACGTAGGACGCTCAACCGAGTTGCTCTGTCCGAGTAAATACTACGAAACTGTGCTAATATCCCCAGATCTTTATGTTCTCTGTGCAAATGCTGAAGGCAACTGTATGAATTTAAAGATCCCTCCATTGTTTTCAACTGAACCCTCAATCTATTGGTTTATCTTTTAGCATCTGGATCCTTTGTTGAAGAGCGAAGCCGTTCTAGCCTCACCCACCTGGTTAGCTCATTTGTTTTGGTGGCACTGGTCATTCCTTAAGGCTGCCAGTGCAGGGAAACTTTTCCTTCAATGTACATATTCCCATGTTTTACAGGAACACTTGGCGTAACATTTTCTTTTTGTCTGGCAACATTTCTAATGCCATTTTAATGTGCCTAGGAGAGGCTGATGGCGTGAACCATGTTCTACATTTTAATTCCAGTACACGATCATGTGCCATCTTTATTACTGCGAGAATGACATTCTGTGGACCATAAACTCAAATTGGCTGCTGCTTGTGTCTTAAGTCCTGTCCTTTGACAGTCTTGCTTTTTGACAGCCATCCTGCCATCTTTGGCATACAACCCCCAAATAAAGCCAAGCACTTTTTTGGCATCCTTCCTTGGATTCCCAGTCAGTCCTTTGAGTGAATGGAACTGATTGTAACAGGGATTGGGACTGCCTGGTCGCAATGCACATTTCTTTGCTGGGCAGTTGCGGGGTAGCTGGCTAATCATGATTGGACAGCAACTACATGTTTGAATGATAAACATCCGTCCCATTGTTGGACTGTGGCAGCCCCCAGACAGGATTTTGGATAAGAAGAGAGTCCGTAGCCATTATGGAGGTTGCCAACTGGAACTAAGATTCCAAAGGGAAGATACCACTGAGAAGAGCAGAATGACTGCTGCTTAGGGACTTGATAAAGCCAGCCACTGGGGATCCACTGCATTATCTCCAGTGACATGGGACGGCCTTTATCTGTGCCTTTCTCCCCTAGACTCTTGCCCTGCAACACTGTCATGCTGTCAGCAACTTCAGAAGTGTCTCTAGAGCATCCAGGGGCTGACCGCCCACTCACGAGGCATCTACGCTGCACTGGACACAGTCTCAACTTGAAGCTTGAAACTCATCAGATCCTACACTTGGGGTACAGGAGTCATGTTCCCTGAAGCAGGTGTTTTCTACCTTGAAGAGGGGCATGTCTGAAGCCAATGTTTCACTGCCTCCAAATTCTGAGCCTTGACTGGGGATTTTTCGCAAACTCTTCTTGCCAGTCGTGTGTCAGGGCAGGGGTTTGGGGGGTCATCCTTCATCATGGTAGTAGCAGTGGTGGTCGTCCAAGGCCGCCTGTCCTCTTCAGCAAAGGCATCTCTGGAAACGTATTTGCTTTGTGGAACCAAACCAGACACATACCTCTGTCACTTCACCTGGAATCCCCTAGACCACGTGCAACAGGACCAACAGCTTTAGTAGTCAACTGCAGCAATTCTTTCTTACTTGGGGGGATGGTGATTTCTAGAACCTCCAACTTCAGAAGGCGAGTGCACTTACAACATTTGGTGCCCCAAAGCGAGTTAATGAGTGCAAAGTCTAACACTACTCTTCCCTGACAGGGGAGTTCAGGTCAATAAAAGTTTGGGTCAATGAAACCTTCCTGGGCACACCTCAGTGTGTAGAAATTAGGGGTGACCTTCCCCCCCTTCCTTTTTTTGGAAACTCGGGTTTGATAACGTGTACTTTTATTTTTATTTAACACTTTATTAATATTCACAGAACATAAATAACATTAGTAAAAGTAACAATGTTCCACATTCAACAAAAAGTGTAAAATATACAGTATAACAAAAGCATCATAAACAGTTCAGACCATAAAAGTCCAATCCAAGTGAAACACAATCAACAAATAACATTAATACAGAAAAGACAACACAAACACAAAAACAACACGAAGGACAACACAAATGGGACGAAAGGAAAAAAAAAAGGGGGGGTGGGAGGAGCCCCATCAACTGTACCAACCCAATATGCACGTCAATCATAAAGAGCCATAAACAGACCCCATAACTTCATATAATCCTCTTCTCTATCCTTATTAGGAAATGAAACCTTCTCATATTGTGCCAAAATATGCAATTCCGTCAGCCAATCATCAACCTTAGGTTTCTTCCTCGTTTTTCAAACCCTGAGTATTAACTTAATCGCCACCATTATGGCCCTGTCAATCCAGCAAGAATGCCTCTTAGCTCCACCACCTCTATCTTTACGGGAAAGTAAAATAATATTTACTGCCGACCTCCGCAAAACCACACCAAAAATCAAATCAATCCTGTCAATTACTGCCGTCCAAAACTCTCGCACTCTCGGGCAATCCCATAGTAAATGCAATAATGTACCTCTATCAACATTACAACACCAACACAAATCGTCAGGTCGTAGCCCCAATTTAAACATCTTAACCGGCGTCCAATATAACTTCCCAATAACTTTCTGACGAATTAAACGTAAACCCATATCAGATCCCAAATTCATACCAACCTTCAGAACATACTTCCAATCCCCCTCAGAAATATCATCCTGAACATCATCCGACCAAATTTCTCTCAATCTAGACCATGCACCTTGGAGTTTTTCATCAATAGGCATAAACTGCATACAGGTATGTACACTATATTCTTGACTTTCTAATAACTTACTAATCTCCGTTTTTTTCCCAATAGAACCATCAGCCATTTCTATTCTACTATTTATCAAAGTCACTAAAGACAAGTACCTATTCATTTCACTCTGCCTCAAACCGTACCTATTCTTTAATTCCACAAAACTCAACAACCGGTCTCCTTCCATCACATCCGCCAGCCTCAGAATTCCTTTTTTTATCCAACTACTCCAATTCAAACATTTATTGTCAAATCTGCAATGCTGTATTATGCCATATTGAAGCATCAGGACTGAAACCATAACTCATTCCATTGTCTCTAAACCACCCCCCCATCACCTGTCTAGTTTCAACAATTGGAAGTAACTTCAATTTCTTTTTTGGTAATTTATCCATACTATATATGGTCTCCAGGTCAAATGGAGCACAAGTTTCCCTGTCTACGCGCAACCAAATAGGTTCCTTTACATCCCAGTACCTAAAGTAATATGAGCGTTTTTTAAAGTAAAAAGGCCTTATAATATTTTATTAAATCGGGGAAACCAAATCCACCATCCTCACCCTTTTGTACTAGCAAATAATTCGGAACCCGAGGTCTTTTTCCAGGACCCCACAAGAAAGAAAAAAAAAGTTTTTCAACTTTTAATAGCTGTTTTTTAAATAACAACAACGGGATAGACTGGAGAACATATAAGATCTTTGGTAAAAGAACCATTTTAATCGCATTGATCTTTGCCCACAGATTCAATGTCAATCTCTCCCATCTCAATCAATAGTGACATATTCGCAGTTACCAAATACAAATTAAATGGTAGCAATTTCTTTAAATCCCAATTAATATGAATCCCTAAATACAACACCCCCTGGTGACCACTTACAGTTCCATGAACGCAAAACATTACACTCACATTGGCTAGACAAGGGAAACCTCTCAGTTTTATCCCAATTCACTTTATGCCCCGATAATTCACTCACTTCTTGAAACATCGCCTTTATTACATCCCCACACACTTCAGGATTCGACAACATAAGAAGCATATCATCAGCATACGATAAAACTTTAACTTCAACTTTCCCAACCGTAATTCCTGCAATAGTCTCACATTGTCTAATATAAGTAGCAAGTGGTTCTAACGCCAAATCGAACAAAAAAGGCGACAACGGACAGCCTTGTCTCGTGCCCCTCAACAACTGAAATGAGTCTGAAATTACCCCATTAACCAACACTCAGGCCCTAACATCTCTATGAATACACTTCACCATTTTCATGAAAATTGGGCCAAAGCCCATTTTCAGTAAAGTGAATTCCAGAAACTTCCAGTTAACCCTATCAACGGCTTTTTCAGCATCAAAAAACCCAATGACTTCATTCGTATCTTTCCCAAAACGCTCACCCATCACATTTAACACAGTTCTGATATTATCATAGCCATAACGCCTTGGAATGAAACCCACCTGGGACCCATCCACCAGATCCCCCACACACAATCTCAGTCTGTTGGCCCAAATTTTAGTGAACATTTTAAGATCCACATTCAACATTGAAATAGGTCTGTAATTCCCACACCTAGTGTGATCCTTATTAGGCTTCAGGATCACAACAATCAACGCCTCTTTCATTGAATCACACATCATTCCCGAAGTTATAAACTCATTATAAAGTTCACACAAAATAGGTGCCAACTGAACATCACATTTTTTATAAAATTCTGATACAATACCGTCAGGACCCGGCGATTTACCTTCTTTCATTTGTGAAATGGCCACACTAACTCCAGCAACCTCAATTGCAGACTCAAGTAAAGTCCGTTTCTCTAGAGCCAGCTTGGAGAGTGAACTTTTCTCAAAAAACGCCTCCAATCTTTCAACAGTAGGGTCAATATCTTCCCTATACAATGACTCATATAAATCCTTGAAATATCCACAAATGTCTCCATTCCTATGTAAAATAATGCCACCATCCGTTTGAATAGAAGAGACACTGGAATCCAACACCAACCCCTTAAGCTTATAAGCCAACAGTTTGCCATTTCGATCCCCAGATTCCCAAAACTTCTATTTCGAATAAAACAAACTTTTACTTGCTAAATTTTGAACATGAGTCCTCAATTCTGCTTCTAATTTATGCAATTTTAGCTTATTCGAAACTGAACCATCAGTAGTACAAACCCTCTGTAAACCATTGATCTCTGCCTCCAGATTACTGATCAACTTCTGATTATACTTCTTTGCATGAGCAGACCTACTCATCAGTTCTTCCCTCAAGACTGCCTTAAAACAATCCCAAACAGACTAAATACCAGCCGAGCCAATATTTTCCTCAAAGTAATGTCCAATAAACGCATCTAAACCCTCTGTAACCATGTCATCCTCCAGTGCATTGGCTTGCATTCTCCATCTTCTTGATTTAGCACGTACATTGTCCAAAATTAACTGCAGGTCCAATAAAGCATGATCAGAGATACCCCTTTCCAATATATTCGTTGACACCGTCCAACTACTCAAGGCATCACTAATCAATTCTGGAGAAAGAATCATGAACAGGTGAATGAAAGGAGAACTCCTCTTCATCATGATGAAGTTCCCTCCATATATCAATAAGATTGTATTTAAACGCAAACGCCTTCAATTCCTCACTAAACCTCTCATTATAATATCTACATTCCGGTTTCCGATCCAATCCACTATTTATCACTAAATTAAAGTCACCACCCAACACAAACGATTCACCCTCCATACCATCCAACAAAAAGCCAAATTGATTGAGAAAAGATACAGCTGGCAAGCACGGTGCATATACTGAACCAATTGTCATTTTTTTCCCCCCATCAAGGAGGACATCAAGCAACAGGATCCTACCTTCCTCATCCGCAACCGTCTTTTCAATCGTAAACAGTAGGCCTTTCCTAAACAAAATACTCACCCCCCCCAGATCTAGAATCATAGCAATTCGAGACAAACCTAGTATATCTCGAATTGGCTAAATATTGTTCAGATTGTTCATCAAGATGGGTTTCTTGAAGGAAAACCACGTCAGCTCTACTTCTCAACAATCTCGCCAAAACATTGCATCTTTTCACAACATTCCCGATCCCCTTAACATTCCATGAGACAAAGGTCAGAGCAACCATAACTCTCAATACAGGTCAGAGCAGTGTATGCAGTAACCAACGTGGTCAAAAGCAGGGCTCCAAGAAATGAAAAGAAAAAAAGGAAAGCAGAAACACAACAACCAAAGACACACATACGAACAAACAAACATAAAGCAAAGGTATTGCATAAAATGTCCAGTCTGGAAAACAGCAGACTTAAAATACGCATAAATATAAACAGCAAATATAACATTCTGAACCATACCCACCAGAAAAGAAACTCTATGCCCAAAACTTATAAACATTACAATGATATTGTCCCTATCATTTTAATAAGAAACATGCAAAATCCCTTATTTCCACTATTAAATCATGTCCATACCAAGTAAAACCAACTCACAAGATACACCCAACCTGCAATGCTTCACCTCAATCACGACCATACAATTCACCCCACAACTATCTACCTAATTTATCAATACAAATGCCACCTAAACCCAACCTGAATCCTCCGCCTTTCAGAACATTAACCATAAAATATACAAAACCCCATAAACCATTAATCTCAAGGCCCATATTAACTCATCCACTAACACACCAAATTCCTATTGAAATATAACCCCACAAATCCACCTCCCCTCAAATAAAATCAGCGAAGTTTACCCCTAACCCCATAAGCAAAGTGAGACAAGCCCTACAATATCTAAATGCACTATAACAATTTTCAAAATATAAGTATATGCAAGGACCAACGCATAGTGCCCACGCCCGCCACAACGGTACCCCCTGCACATCAATTTCCCGCATTCATTCATCAGCCCCACTGGTCAAACATAGAAAGCATAGTCTGAGAGCCCCACTGACTAACTGATAATATCTCAACTAAAATTGAAGCAGACACGACATGCATATAATGACCTCACCTCCTTAGGTCAAATCCAAAGAAGACGTAATGAGCTAAACATATAATTGCATGAACTAATGAAAACATGTCATGCGACCATGGAAACTATCAATGCAAAAGAATATAAAAGGCCATTTCCCCCTTACACATGAAGCAACCCACGCTCACCATTCCCCTGTCACGCCCAACCCCACCACCCTTATCTTTTGGCTTTGGCCATGTCCTGTTGAAGACAGTCTTTTGTGACTTCGTAGACCCTTTACCCAGGTACTTACCCATGTACTTAACTCTTCAGAGTAATGTAATGAAACTTTACCTGCCTAGAAAGAAAGCTTAAGTTAAGGTAACTGCCTTGTAATTTTAAGGCATATTGTTTTAGATTTGTTAAACCACCTTTTACCTTGACACTTTATGAAAAACAGTTGCGCTATTGCTTTGCTTGGTTGCTTATGGCTGTGAGTAAATGCAACGCAATGTGTAGTCCCCCTTTAGATGTCCTATTGTGTACATATAGGTAGATATCGGTATGCGTAGTATGACGTACCCTTAATATTTCCTGTATGTGTTTGGGGCCTAATCAATAGCATATTATTTGTATACTCCTACGTGGAACAATATTACTTGATTGTCTCTTAAGTGTTGTAAATTGTAGGTAAATAACAAAGTCTAAGCCTTAGTGCTCAGGCTACGCTATCCAGAGAGAGTTTGGTTACACCAAGTGTGAACAACCCTTGCTTATCCACTAGGTTGGCCTTTGGAAATCCAACACCAGTGTTTTTGAAAAACCCTCTTACAAGGGCAGCTAAAAGGGAAGGAGAGGGATGGTATGGTATGTAAGGGTATTGTTTAGCAAGTGTTTCAAAGCGCTCAAGGAGGGAGGGAACAAAGGGAAAAAAACATGTCATTCAGAACCCTGGAAATTCTGAACGGTACAAGTCTGCACAGGCAGAGTGGGTGCATGGAACAGTGCATATAATACAATTAACAATGTAGATGACAGCAAAGATGTCTGTGACGACGATTTTGCCATTTTTCCAAGTGCATTGAGGCACCACCATGCAAGAAGGGGAGACAAGGGAAAAACAGATAGACGATCTTCAAGGCATGGTGCATTCAGATCAAGCAAGCGCACAGACAGGTGCAAGAGTGGTGGAGGGGGTGGGGGGGGGGGGACAGGTCCAGGGGGTTGGGGGGGACCAAGCGCACTTAATCCATAAGAAGCTGGGGTAAGTGTTGAGAGATGCCACGCTCAAGGGTCATTGACTAGGTGCAGTAACGATGAGGCTAGTGCAGGCCTGGAGGCAAGTGCAAGAGGACCGACGAGGGTGCCAGGGACCCTTGAGACTCTGAGGTACATCAGGCAGCCAGTCAGAAGGCTGTGTGGAAAAGGAGGGAGAGAGGGATAGAGCTGAGAGAAAGGTTAGCAGGGTAGATGGAGAGAGAAGGAATAGGAGAAAAGGAATGTCTTAAGGAGTTTTCGGAACTTAAGGAGATCAGGCTGAAGGGATGCTATTCCAGAGGGAGGACCCTGCAGAGGATAAAGACCTCCCTCCCAATTTCTGCTTGGAGAACCAGCTCACTTGCAGAAGGTTGTAGTTAGATGAGCGGAGGGCTTAGAAGAACGGTATTTAGGTAGGCATCGTTGCAGATAGGTAGGTCTCAGGCCCCAGAAAGCATTGTGGACAATGCAGAGGGTCTTGAACTTGATCCTTGCAGCCACAGGGAGCCAGTGGAGGTATTTCAGCGCTGGAGAGATGCAGTCCCTCGGCTTAAGGCCAAGGATAAGTCTTGCGGGGTTTGTTCTGGATAAGTTGCAGAGGGCGCAGGCCAGAGGCAGTGAGGTTCAGAAAGATGCTGTTGCAGTAGTCCAGTCTTGAGAGAACCAGGGCTCTGGAGACAGTGAGCCGCTGGGGTAAGGCAAGAAAAGGAAGAGTATTTCTGAGGTGGTGTAGCTGGTAGTTGGACTTTTTAGTGATGTCCGAAATGTGAGTGGAGAAAGAGTGCAGTCGAAGATGACCCCAGGGTTTTTTGCCTCGCAGGGCCAAGGGAGGCAGGCCAGAGTGGGAAAGTGGGAGCAGGAGTCCCAATGCGAACAATCTCAGTTTTACTGGCATTGAGGCAGAAGTCGTTTGCAGCTCACCATGACTGAATTGCGGACAGACAGTCAGATATGAGCGAGGTAGAGTAGGTGGATGAGGGTGGCCTGAAGGAGAGTTGCACGTCATCTACATAACACTGGAAGTTAGAGATGAAAGTGGCAATCACATGTGCAAGGGCAGCCATGTAGACATTGAAGAAACAGGGGGATAGGTTAGAACCTTGGGGAACGTCACAAGTTGAAAGAGTGATAGTAGAGAGAAAGGATCCAAGTTCTATCTGGGATGGGCAGTCGGAAAGGAAGTTGGTTAACCACGCCAGAGCCTGACGATTCCAAGGGTGTCATGGAGGCGTGCAATCAGGATATTGTGGTTTACCGTGTCAAAAGGCAGAGGAGAGGTCAAGAAGAATGAGGACAGAAGGAGTGTTAGTGTCGAGATTTGAGAGCAGGTGTTCAGAAGAGCAGTTTCCATGCCTCTGGATGCTCTAAAGCCAGCAGATTCGGTGTGGAGGATGAGCTGAGAGATAGCCAGCTTCTCAAGGAGTTTGGCCAGGAAAGGGGTGACAGAGATAGGGTGGTAGTTTGTAGCAATCAAGGGTTCGGTAAAGGGTTACTTAAGTAGAGGGTGCACAAGGGAGTGCTTAAGAGAAGCTTAAGAGAAGCTTGGAAAGCTCCAGTGGCAAAAAGAGATTGCAGAGATCAGCCAAGGCTGGAGCGAGAGAGTCAATGTTGTCCTTAATGGTGTTGGAGGGCAGGGGTCCACCTGTTTGGATGAAGCCTTCATAGACCGGACTTGCCTGGCAACCTCATCAGGTGTGACGGGAGTGAGAGAGGGAGGAGAAATGGTACAGGGGCCAAGGGAGGCTGCAGAGGTGTTGAGGAGAGAGGAAAGGTTGTCTGGGTTTTTGCAGTGAAATGTGCAGCTAGGGCGAGCAAAGGTCCTGGGTGGGTGTGACAGAAGAGGAGGCTGCTGCAGGTTTGGTCAGTTCCTTACAGACTTTGAAATGTTTGGCCGTGTTGTTTGATGTCGCAGAGATGCAGGCTTCAATAAAGACTCTTTTCTTGATGTGGATGCACAGTCGATATTGTCTTTGAAGGAGGCGCCAGGCCAGTTTGTCAGAGGGGCCGCTTGACGAATTCTATTGCAGCTCTGCAGCCAGATCAGTCATACCAAGAGTTGCACTTTTTGGAAGGCTTCAGTCAGACCCTCATGACAGGGGCAAGAGTATAAAGGGTGTTAGAGATAGAGAGATTGAAGTTAGCAAGGGCTGTGTTAGGGTGGGAGTCAGCTGCAGGAGTAGGAGCTGGAGAGTAGGTGAGGCAAAGGTAGTCGCTGTCACTCTTTTCATGGGTCTGGTGGCTTGGAGACCGAGTGGCCGCACCGGGAGTGCTGATGCAAGAGCAGAGCTTCAAGTGTGATGAGAGAAGAGAGTGGTCCGTCCAAGAGAGAGAGATAGAGGGATGTCGGTAGAGATGAAAGCATATAAAGTGTGGCCAGCTGTGTGCGTGGAGCCAGAGGGTAAGCTAGAGAGGGAGAGAGAATCGCATAGTTTGCAGAAAGGTCCTGAGGAGTCAGGAGAGTCCAGATGGATGTTGAGATCACCCAGAAGGAGGAGTTGAGAGGAGAAGGAAAGTAGAGAGGAGGCCAGGTCAGCCCATTCCGAGAGGAAGAGAGTGGACTGTCCTGGTGGCAGACGGAAGGTGGCCGTTATGAGAGAAGATTTAGGAGGGCGGGAGAGCTTGCAGACTAGGCACTCGAAGGAGGAGTAGACCCGAGTAGGGATGATGGACACAGGCATCCATTCTGGGGAGATGAGGGCCACTCCACCCCCCGACCCCCACTCTCCTCCTGTCCCCTTAGGTATAGCAGAGGGTGGCGGAGCAGCCAAGACCAACAAGGGAGCCGGGACAGTGAGAAAAGTGGTGGGAGCCTGTGCAGAGGAGGAGGAAGGCGTAGTAGGCAAGGGAGCCTGTGCAGGAGGAGGAAGGCACAGTAGGCAAGGGTGCCTGCGCAGAGGAGGAGGAAGGTACAGCAGGCAATGGAGCCTGTGCAGAGGAGGAGGGCATTGTAGGCAAGGGAGCCTGTACAGGGGGAGAGGTAAGGTTTGAGAGGCAAGGTAGGAGCCTGTCAAAGAGGAGAAAGTTGGGTTGAGGACCCTGAACCATGCTGGATCAATTCCGATAGACATTAATGATGACCCTGGAAATAGCAAAGAGGTCAAGGAGGACCTCCCAGCGGGTGCTACCGTTAATGGGAGAAGAGGCGATAGGAGAGAGTAGGGCGACCATGTGGAGAGTTCCCAAGTTGGGTGAAGGAACGACAAAGAGGATGTCTGTGAGAGTCTCTCTGGCGGAAGCCGTGACATAGGTGTCTGCAATAGGAAGGCTTGGGTTGGAGCCCAGTAGATCCTTCTTAAGTTTCTCCGGCCAGATTTAGTAAATAGGGGGAGCCGTAAAAATATGGATGTTATAGAGGAAGGCAGACGGATTGGGGCCCCGAAGATAAAGACTGTTCTGAGAGGGCGGTAAGAAGCTGACGGAAATCAAGGAGCAGGTGGGGCAAGGGAAAGGAGAGCAAAGGTGCAGAAATTGTGACCAGGAAGGCTGAGTGGAGAGTTGAGTCTCAGAGGAAGCAAAAACGGGATGTTATGGGTGCCACATGACAGAGTTAGTGACTAGTAGTAAGGTAAAGGAAGGGGGGAGCTCTGCAAATAGGAAAGGCCCTTCGGTAAGCCACTCGGGCATGTGCACCCCCCTAGTGTGACCAAGTTTAGGGAGTGGGGCCTGGCCAGTTTAGTGCACCACAGATCATGGACTGCATACAGTAGTTGCAGGCAGGTCTCATTCAAGGGTAAGTGAAACTGTTGCAGATGTGTAGTCAGAAAAGCTGAAATCCAGCACGAATGCTCACAGCTAAGTAGCCTCACCCAGAGCCTATGCAGGATGGACTATATAGAACAAGAACACAAGTAACTGATGGTGAAAGTTTATATTCGTGTCGAGGTTGGTGGCCATGACCTCTGTACATATAATTTTCCCAGTGCCTTTTGCACACGCAGTTGTTAAAGTAATCGTAAAATTCTGCTGAAAGTAAGGAATAAGAATGGCATAATCTATATTACTGCTCTTTCAATCAAGAAAGATTTTGGACACATTATTGATAAAACATTACACAATCAAAGTTCATCTTTCACGAAAGCAAGATCCTAGAACTTCTCACACATCAAGCAACAGAGGTTAATTGCATAGTGTATGTTGGAAAATGAACCACCTATTTGATCAACTATGTTACCTGACGGACAGTGTGAAATCCCCAGGGTTGCTTTTACTGAGTCGTGCCAAGAAGCTCCCATCAACTCCTCTGGTGAGGAGCAGGTTTTCGGCTTCCACTCCAGTGATGTTTGGGTGAAACCACCTAATGAGGAACAATAAGAAACAAATGAAGACACACATTCTCATAGATAGAAAGGAATTTGTTTCTGATTTTAGACAACGGCAACCTCTAAAGTAAAAATACAGCCAATATAAACACATTGCAGCACTTGCAGATGCCTAACCTCAATTAGCACCTTTACCCCTTGTCCTTTCTCCTACCCCTATCAGCTTACTTGGTTCTACAAACCGCTGCAGTCTTAAAAGCAAGTTACACCTTTTTAGTTTTGGCTATTAGGTGGCACTTAAGCATCGCCTATAAGCCGAAATTATTGCATTTTCAGCTCAGCTGTGAGGATGATGACACGCAAGGTGGGACACCACTTTTTCAGTTATTTACTCACCCACTGACTGCCCATGGCCACGCTAATGCATATAGCATTGCATATAGGCATAGGCAACGCAGCAGAACAAAGGTTTGAATACCGATCCCGCGCTTAGAAACCAATCTCTGTTATTAAGCGTGTCATAAACGAATAATTATAATTATAGCCATTTCCACACCCTACCTACTGGGATCTCTTTGTGCTTACTCTATCAAGCATCAAACATTAGCATGACAGTGTTACTTCTAATTAGTCTGCTAAGAGCTAATGGCTTAATTACAGCTGTAAACATGGTCGTGGTGTGATAACGTCTTAACCAAAGGCTCTTTCAGCTACTTGACTTGTAGCCAATAAATGCATCCTCGCATCTGTTCATTGCACTGAAGTCCTATGAAGCCTTGGCAAAGCCAATAGTGTTGGCTCTTGTTCAAGCATTAGATAGGCATTTGCCAGGTAATCCTATTTTCCCTGTTGCCATTTTAAGGCCAGGCAGTACCATTATGGCAGTGCCTGGCAAATGGTTATCTCACATGCTGACACAAAAGCGTAAACTGGAGTTTTGTCCAGGATCACAACCTGTACTTTACTATTTGATATGGTTGATCATCTTTGACAAATACAGTTACAGAAGAATATGTTGCCCAGCACCCAATGCCTGTACTGGCTCGTTCTTCAAGCAACAAAAAATTGAAATGAATTACAAAGAAGAATGTTACTACTAAACTCAAGTGGGCAAGCATGACTTTGTAAAGAGGAATAGGTTGGGTAGGCTAGATGAAAAATATCATTGGGCATTGGATTTCCAACATGCCACCCACCATCCTGACTAAAGACAAACATGATTAAAATAAAAAGCAACCTGCTTGGTGAGGTCAGGTCAATGCAATCAATACTGCTTTCGGTCAGACTGTACTTCCCCTTTTCAAACAAGTGGTCAATAAGAGGGCCACTAGTACCCACTTTGTTTACCCAAATTGTAGGACAGCGGAATCTCCTAAACTATTTACTAAATCACATGCTTATAATCCTTGTGCTCCTCCTCATCCTCCTATGTAACCCTGGACATTGATCGACTACAAAATATCTTACAAATGCAAGCTACCTCCTCACTTCCATTGATTCAATATTGGACATTTGAAAAGTACCCTCTCTGCAGTATTTATATATTGAGAGAATTACGTGTTTCGACCATAAACACAACACAATTCAATAACAGTGTATGGGGCAATCCTATAATAGGTGCTATACATAAGAGGGATTGATAATAACTAACCGAGCAGCTGATGCATAAAGCAGTGACCAGAAAAAACATGACTGGCACGAAGTACGAGGGGAGTAGATTTTTACAAGGTCTTAAAGGCTGTGGCGTTAGGCACAGGGGGTTTTATAGGGGGAGTTATTAACTAATGAGTAAGGAGAGGGCACTAGAGAGCCCGACCAAGATGGCCAGGAGCCTGTGAGCTCCCAGCACCGATTAACTATTCGGTAAAGATCCTGCCATTCCTGGAACGATCAACACGAGTGTGGGCTGCAGCAAAGTTGAGCAAGGTCCCCCTGCATATCAGGACGAGCAGTGGGCACTGCTGGACCTAGGCAACGGAAGATTCGTCCGGCGCAGCGGAGGTTCCTCCTCCCCCCCCCCCCCCCCCCCCCCCCCCCCCCCGGCGACGACTTTCATGGTGTATGGCTGGTAATGTGAAGAGGCAGCCTGGAGTAGGTGGAAACTACAGAAGCAGATAAAGGAAGAGAGTACACGTTGGGGCGAAAGGCGGAAAACAAAGACAAATTCGTACGCTCTGCTGAAGCATCAGACAGACACTCGCTGATGGAAGTAAGGCCCTCGAGAGGGACAACGTGGAGTGGCCGAGACTCGCCCGGCCCTAAACGTACTTTGGCAACACTCATTCGGTGGCCGCGAATGTGACGACTGATGGGGAGGCAGCACGCCTGGCCTGGCCTGCCTGAACTGCACTGACCCCAGTGGCGCTCGGACCAGTCAGCACACTGCAGTGAGCCGACGACAGCACAGTGTGCAGTGACCCGATACTTTGCAGACACACCTTTGGAGATTCGGCACAGACTCTATTGTGGGAACGGGGTGAGAATGGGACGAGTGGAGTGCTCGTTGTGGGACATTGGACTGCATGGCATTCCCGCTATGGACCCCTCTCTTGGCGTCCATTGTAGGATGAACAATCTGGAATGGAGGCCCGACCATTCACTACTAGTCTAACCCAAGCAGGCTGAAATAAGGACAGGAAGGCATCCGAAGGCGGCGGGGCACGGGAGACCCAGCCCCGATGAGCAGAGACTCCTCACCTGTGGCGAGGCGAGGGAAGCCCGCTGTAAGCAGCCCTCAGGGAGCAGTTGGTGATGACGCCCGAAGCATAGGCTTGCAGCCTTGGACACAGTAACAAGACCACAATCCAGCTTCTGGTAGAGGACCTACATATGCTAGATTTCATCGCATCTAGACAGGATCGTGAATGTCAGCCATTGCCTCCTATAGGTAGAATTACGAATATTAGCTCATGTCACATCTAGACAGGACTGTTAACATCAGCCAGTATCACATTAGATATAACTGTGAATATCATTCATCACGGCTACGGTACGTATAACTTAAAGACCAGTACATATATTACACCACATCTATGCACAGAGGCTGCAGGCACAGCCAAGCATCTATGCACCGTTGAAAGCAGCTATGGCTATGCTTTCCGGTCTAGCAGCACATATAGCCATGTCCAGACTGAAACACCTGATGTAGCATAGAGCGACAACCTACGAAAGAAATCCGGTATAGCTGGTCACACATCGGACTCTCTCAACAATAGCATTCTATCGCAAACCACCAACAGCGCCCACCCACATGCCTGACCTCGCTCTGGGCTGCTTAGTCGAGCCTAACCAGCCACCAAAGTCCTAGACCGGCAGAATGCACACAAGCATCTCCTAATCTAAACTCTTGATTTTCCAGCACATTGACCACTGTCACCGAGGGTGTTCCAACCTAAAAAGCACATTGAGTCCACACAAGGGGGGGGGGGCGCTATATAAATAACCAAATACAATATAATACCGGCAATCAGGTGGAGAACTCCTGAGGCGCGCTCGTGATGAAGGGACTGCAGTTAGACAACAATTGGGGTCTGTTTGGCCCCCATTCCTGTTCCGGTCAGAGTCCAGTAGTGGTGGACAAAGTAGGAACGGAGGTAACTAAAGGGCTAATGCCATCACATAGGCAATCACCCAGGGGAGGCCAACACGGCCTTGCAGTCTGAACACTACTGCTGACACTAAATAGTGGGGATAACGCAATGTCTCAGCAGCCATCTGAAAGCTCATAGAGTAGACTCGCTAGAGTGGACTGGACTATTCAGACTACACCACCAGCCGACAGTGGTACATCACTGCACCCCAGAGGACACTGATAGAGTACAGAGATACCTGTGACTGCTCCCCCCCTGCCCCTCCTTTCCACCAAAAGGGGCTGCTGAGCTCCCTCCCCCTTGGTGGGGCACAATAGGTCGCTAGAGTATTAACCAGTTATGCCAATAGCCAGAGAGAGCACTGGAGGATCAAAGGTGGAGGTGAAGATCCTCAGATATCGCTTGGTGGATCAAGGCGGCGGACTGCAGTCGGCGTGGAACAACTCGGCCCCAGCCACTGATCCTGTGGCGAGAGGCAGAACGGTGGACAATATCTGGAGACTCAAAGTCTGCACAGGGAGCTGGGTCTTATCGAAGAGGCGAACATACCTGAGAGCGGTGAAGAGTCACACAAAAAGGCCAAGGCAAATAAAGCGGGGAAGCAGCAAACTAAACGTCACTTTGAAGCCGCTATCCAGCCTAGACAGAGCAAAGCTACTGAATCCCAGGATGGGTGTACAGTACCCATGACACAAGATACCGCAATTGCATTCTGTGACATAAAAGAGATGTTCAACCAGCAACAGAACAGCATTCAGTCCATTGATGGGAAGTTAAATACTTTGACATGCAAGGTGGACAACATGCAGGTCCGCCTTGACAAACATGGAGAAAGACTAGATGAGGCAGAGGGTTGGATCTCGACCGTTGAGTATGCGGTTCCATCAGCGTCCGACATGCTCCAGGGACATCATACAAGTGAAAAGGGCAATAAAAGAACTGAAAAACAGGATGATCTGGAATCCAGATCTAAGAGAAATAATCTAAGGATAATTGGCATCCCCGAAGCAGTGACTCACAGAAACATGAAGCCCTTAATTGAATAGATCCTGAGGGATGCACTGGGAGTGGAGGGTTTCTCAGCTACCTTCATCATGGAAAGGGTGCACAGAGTACCCAATGGCAAAATGCTGATACCCGGGAATCCCCCACGCCCGATCATAGCAAGAATGTTAAACTACTGAGACAGAGACCTGGCCCTCCACAAGGCGAGAGAAAAGGGAACTTTGACATATAAGGGAGATACAATTAAAATCTTTCCAGACTTCTCAGACAAGGTTCAGGCATCAAGGAAGACATACATAGAAGTGAAGAGAAGGATGCAGGAGAGAAGGATTTGCTATGCTATGATGTTCCTGGCCAATTGCGAGTGAAGCATGGGGAGCGTACGCTGTTCTTTCACAACCCGGAGGAGGCAAATGCATTTCTTGAACAGTTACCACGGAACCCAAGACCCAGAGGCAATAACGAGTGACACTGCAGCTGGAACGGAGTGGACCTGGTAATGGCTATTGGTGACTCATGTAGATTGGTATGGCTCAGAGAGAGCTCGTTGAATGGACCTTCCTGTAGCAGGTGCTGGGCATAGTTGGGCTTCTAGTTGCCTCTCAAGCGGAAGCAACAGTTCAGAACAGGGTGAGGCTGGCCTGTTGGGGTGGTCGGCTAGGGGAGGGGGTGGACAGATGTGTTACTGAAATGTTGGGGGTTGTCGGTGGGGGAGAGGGGCAGTGGGGTTGTGACAAAGAGGAACTCTTGGAAGCAGGCATGATCCATACAAATGGGATATATTGGGACAACTGGTTGGGGCAGGAACAATACAGGAGTATGGGTTTTGATCCTGGATTATTATCATATCCAAGGGATGCTGGGTTCGATTAAATGTCTTACGTGGAACATTAGGGGGCTAAATTGCCCATCTAAGTGTTGTAGGGTTCTACTCTATTTACAGCGCCATCATGTGGGCGTAGCGTTCCTGCAGGAGAATCCTCTGATGTCAGACGCAGAGTGAAAATTTGGGAAAAGCTGGGGATGCCAACGATATTTTTCTTCTCATTCCTCATATGCGAGAGAGGTATGCATTCTTATCAGTAGCACTATAGAGTTCCGCCTGATCAGCACAACTAAAGATCGAGAGGGGAGGAGTCTGATAGTGCGGGGGAAGATCCAGGGCCGACTGTACACCTTCATTAATTACTATGGCCCGACCAAAGACACCATAACAACCTTAGAGTGGCTAGACCTTCAAATAGGGGATTCCCCACCAGAAGATATATGGGCCGGGGATTTCAATGCGGTATTGGATCATATCCTCAACTGTACGGTGGGCCCCCTAGGGTTACCAACCAGGGGTACAAGTGAGTTGAGGGGCATGTGTCACACATGGGAGTTAGAGGATGTTTGGAGGTGTATGAACTGTGAGACACAGCAATATACTTTCTACTCCTCGGTCCATTACTCCGCTCCCGCGTGGATTTCTTCCTGGTATCACAGGCATTGATGGGAGCAATCACAGAGGTGGCAATACTGGCTCACACACTCTCGAATCATGCCCTGGTATTATTGAGCATGGACCTGACGGGCAAAGGGATGGAGAGGAAACATTGGAGGGTCAAAATGTGAATCCCCGGTGGATACTAGTTTCCGTGAAGGCATAACGGGATCAATAGACACCTACTTTGACACTAATGTCAGATCGGTGGACTCCCTTGGGATACTCTGGGAGAGTCTCAAATGTGTGATAAGAGGGGAGTGTATCTCGAGAGAAGTGGGGATGTTGAAACAAATAAGGCGGGAAGTAATTGACAGAGAAGCGCATAAATAAACTACAGGCAACTGAGTCCAAGGCAACACCAGGGCAATGTGCAGAAATAATGCAATGCCTACAACAGTTTAAAACACTGGTGCATAGGGAGGCTAAATTAATTGGGTGGAAGACGGCAGTGAGGCAATACAGGGAGGGACAGAAACCTGGTAGACATTTAGCGAGGATTACAAGGCAGGATAATCACCAGGACCTGGTCTCATCTATAACAGATGATCAGTGTGTGGAGAGGTTTGATTACCTTGGTATAATGCAGGATGTTTGCCGATTTTATGGGAAATTATACTCCTCCCAAACACATACCACTCAGGCAGAGTTAGAAAAATACCTAGACCGGACGGTCCTACACCGGTGGCACTGACGAGGAAAAGGAGGGACTGAGTTGCCCATTATTATTGGAGGAGGTCCTGATGGGAAGGCCCCAGGCCAGATGGCTTGACGGCAAAAAACTTTAAACGCTAAGCAGCGAATGATTGCGCATCATACAGATTGATCGCTCTCATTAACCTAGATAGTAAAATACTGGGCAAAATATTAGCCTCTAGTTTGCCACCACTAATGTGTACAATGGTAAGGGCTAATCAGGCTGAAATTATCCCAGGACGCTCCACTTCCTTTAGGATATAGAGAATGTTTGGGCTGATCTCTGTTTTGGAGCAGGAAGACCAGGTGGTGGCTGCCCTGTTGGATACCACTAAGACCTTTGACTCGGTGGAATGGCCCTTCTTGTTTACATTTATGTGCAGGATGGGATTGGGAGAGCATTTTATAGCCATGGTGTCGCTCTTATATTCACAGTCGGTTGCAAGGGTACGAGTAAATGGACAGGTCACGCAGAGGATAGAACTGAGCAGGGGCACTCGACAGGGGTGCCCCCTCTCACCATTGTTGTTCGCCCTGGCAATTGAACCCCTGGCAGAAAGTATATGGGAGGCCAACCTACGTAGAGGGATACAACTTTTCAAGCATAGGGTGGTGATCTCGCTCTATGCTGACAATATGGTGCTGTTCGTTAAATATCCTAGGCACAACTTGGATCCCAGAATTATCAACAGTTATTCCCTCATAAAAAAATTCTATAAATCACATTCAAAAAATATTTTATTAAGATTCTTTAGATTAAAAATCTCATCACATGAGACCACAATCCTGAGGCCACTTAATCCTGATTAGGCCCAAGTGTCCACTCGACTCTTAGGAACTGTACCTTGTTCCCTATACTGCTTAATACTGTGCCACCCAGCTGTGACCCAGCACGCCCAGTGCCGTGCCATCTTGTGACTTGAGAATTGGAAAGATGTTCAATTTAGCAATATTGCTTTGCACCATGGCCGTTTCCATGTATGCTAACTCTAGAAGCCAAGAACACAGTACTCACTTTCTGCCAGTACCGTTCTCAGACCTTAGCCTGCCCACCCTTACAAACACTGTTACCACTAGTCAACCCTCTTACAACAGGACCCTAGAGACAGTATCCCACACCTCTCTACCCTGTGCCACGACAAACAGAAATGATAGATTTCACGCTAGATTAACTAAACTATATGAACCACTGAGAAGATCCCTTCCGGGCACTAACCTCAAAACCAACCATAAACTTAGCTTAATACCTAGCCACCTGAAGCTGATACCACCACTGTCCACCTTGAATAAGCCTGCCTATCAAATTAACAATGATAAGTTTAAGACGTGTATTAATAATTCTGACATACCTACCCCAGCCCATAAAGTAACTGAGGCTCCCCCCTCAAAGGAGCGCTGCTCAATGCTAGATCGATTGTCACCCACGCCACGGACATTGCAGATCTAATCATTGAAGGTAATTTGGATTTCCTTGCAGTCACAGAAACATGGCTCCATGATGCAGCAGGACCTGCACTTATGCTAGCTATCCCCGATGGCTACACGATAGCTAGACAAGACCGAGACAGTACCCGAGAAGGCGGTATTGCCATTATTTCGAAATCATGTCTCGGCCTTAGGCTAGCCCCTACCCAGTTATCACAATCATGTGAAACTCTCTCAGCCAAACTCCAAATAAATAATTCACAAACACTTACCATTCACCTAATATATAGACCGCCTAGTCCCCTTGGTACCTTTGAGGAGGATCTGCTTAACAATCTCGAATAACCTTAAACCCTCCTCGCAACTACTTCTATTAGGAGACTTTAACTTGGGTTTTATTGACCAAATGGATAAAAATGCCACAGAAATAGCAAATACAATCAACACACTAGGTCTATCCCAAAAAGTTAATAAACCTACCCACCTAAAATGGAGAATACTTGATTGGATAGCGGACTATAACTGTTCAGTAACTATCTTATCCATCCTGCCACTTTCATGGACAGGCCACTTCTTGGTGTCCTTCCACCTAGCTACCACAAGACCCACCCCTTTGGCCCAGCCATTAGTGCCACCATGTGCTAATAGAAGCAAAGAAAGTCTCACAGTAGAGAAAGTTATCCCTATGATCCTCCCTACCTTGAATGCACTGCCAGGACATCTTGATCCTAGCATCCTAGTTCAGAAATTCAATAACATCATGCTCACTATCCTGGACAAAATTGCCCCCGTTAAACTCAGACCCAGCAAACCAACAGCCCACTTAAACAAATGGTTCACACCACAAATTGAAGACCTTCGTATCTTAAAAAGAAAAAGTGAAACCAACTGGAGACTTTGCCCATCCAGTGAGAATAAAGCTAAACTAACCTCACTTTCCTCACACTACAAGAAGGCAATCTGTCGGGCAAAAACGAAACTCCTACGATGAGCGCATCGCCAATTCCAACTTTAGTATGAAAGAACTTTTCTCCATACTCAAAGAACTAGAGTCCCCAATAGCCATACCCGATGTTTGTACCAAAGACAATTCTTGATGTACAGACATCCAACAAGCTCTATGAAACAAAATGAACACGCTCCAAAACAAAATTCAGCAAAAAAAAAAAAAAGATGTACTGATCCTACAGCATTCGCCTAATACTCTCTTGCCTAGTGTCTCACCACTGGTACATAATACTACTTTCCACTTCTCCAAAATGTCTACCTTGGAAGTAGAAAACATTATCCTGTCACTAAAGCCCTCAAACTGTAACGACGATATCTGCCCTGCTCAATTAATAAATGATGCTGCTAGAGAACTATCTTTTATTACCAAACTGATAAATGGCTTCTTTGCCACAGGCACTATCCCTGCCAACCTCAAACAGTCATGGGTGCTCCCCCTGCTCAAGAAACAGACTCTTGATCCTCTTATCCCTACTAATTACCGACCTATCAACACGGTCCCATTTCTACTTAAAATATTGCATAAAGCTGCCTATATCCAAATTCAAAAACACCTTGAACTGCACAAACTCTTAGACAACAGACAATCTGGATTCCGCCCACTACACGGAACAGACACAACATTAATCGACCTCAAGTCCCAAATAGTCGAGCAGAGACACAAAGGTAAGACAGTACTCCTGCTCCTACTCGATCTATCCGCCGCATTTGATCTGGTCAACAATAAGGTCCTATGCCGACACCTTGATTCCGCTGCCCACTTCTCACCGGGAGCCATCAAATGGATTGAGTCGTTCCTGAGCGAGAGAACCACGAGAGTCTTCTCTCCCTCAGCAGCTGCAGACCCGACACCTATCCTGTGAGGTGATCCTCAAGGTTCCTGCGTCTCACCAACCCTTTACAATATCTTCACCAAACTTTTGGTCGATGATCTGGACCATCTGGGTATCACCTACACTAACTATGCAGATGATACTCAGATTCTCCTCCCGCTTTCTGGGGATCATAGAAAGGACACAGGTTTGGTGAACAAAGTCTATCTTATCATTCAAGCATGGATGGCCACTCACAGCCTCTGCTTGAACGCCGATAAGACTGAGCTGATCATTTTAGGATCACAGGCCAACATTAAAAAACTTTGCCAAAAATGTTCCTCCTTTAATATTGACGGAAACACTATTAAAGTTTCCAAGGAGGTGAAAACCCTTGGATTCTACATGGATTCTACATTGTCTTTTGACAAATAGGTAAAATCCCTTACCTCCTCCACGGCCCACACCTTGAAGTTACTCAGAGCTGGTAAGCCTTTCCTATCCAATGATAGTTGCTTGATTCAAGCCAGAGCCTTAATACTCTCTAGAATGGATTACTGCAATGCCCTATACAGTGGAGCTAACAAATCCACTATTCAAAAGCACCAAATATTACAGAATAATGACCTTAGTGCAGCCTTGGGCATAAACAAAAAAAACATATTTCCTTCCTTAGACGAAACCATAATTGGTTATCCACGTCTAATAAAATATAATTAAAAATGCTCTCTTTGACTCATAAAGCCCTCAACAACGCAGCCCCCAGCTATCTTACAGACAAACTCCAGAGAAGAACAAGTTACTTCTTACCTGGTAACGTTCTTTCGATGGGATGTTCCTCCGACGTATTCCTTATCTTTGATAATTCGTCTCCAGTTTGCAGGCCTCGGAAATTTTTTTCAGCAGAGGGTGCTGCGCATCGACGTCCGTCGAATTGGTGTCCCTCGACAGCCACCGTATCGGCACCGACGTCACCATGCCCATAAATAGCCATGCGCAGCGTCCGTTGCTCAGCTCCGTTTTTGTAGCATAAGATAAGTCATGCCCGAATTGGTTATTGACCTTGAAGGAGCGTAAGCTGCAACCACATGGGAAGTATTACTGCGGTGATGGATGGGAGGGGTGATAAGGAATACGTCGGAGGAACATCCAATCGAAAGAGCGATACCAGGTAAGAAGTAACTTGTTCTTCGAAGGGATTGTGTCCTCCGACGTATTCCTTATCTTTGATAGACTCTCATAGCAGTGTTGTGTAATTGGAGGTGGGAGTAAAAACACCACGTTTCCTTTTAGGAATGAACAGAATGTAATACTGCTTTGCCAAACCTAGTCTCTTGACTAGAGGAGGAATCCAAGTTGTAAAATCTTGTGTAGGTATGTGCGGACGACCATGTGGCAGTCGCACATATATCTTGAACCAGAACCCCTCTTTGGAGGGCCGAAGAGGCTGCGATACCCCTGGTTGAAAGAGCCCTAAGATTTTGGGGAGGCTCTTTCCCTGCTAGTTTGTAACATTCCAGAATGGCCAAAATAATCCATCTGGAAATGGTCTGTTTTGTTATCGGTAGTCCCAATTTGTGCCCTGAGTAACCTACGAACAGTTGGTCTGCTTGCCTAATCCTAGCAAGTCTGCTGATGTAAAAGCTTAAAGCCCGCCTTGGGTCCAGCCTGTGTAGCCTTTCTTCCTCTTTCCCCATATGGGGAGGAGGATGGAATGAAGGTAATGTAATTTTATGAGTGATGTGGAATTCAGAAACCACCTTTGGGAGGAAATTAGGCTTCACCTGTAGGACAACTTTGTCTTTATGAATAATTGTATCAGGGGGTTTACAAGATAGAGCTTGTAATTCGCTCACCCTTCTAGCAGATGTTAGTGCCACTAATGAGACAGTTTTAAGGGTAAGAAATCTTAGCGAACAAGATTGCAGTGGTTCGAAAGGAGTACCCATCAGGAAATTTAAGACTAAATTTAAGTCCCATAAGGGAACTTGGAATGGTCTTGGAGGATAGACATTAGTTAATCCCTTTAGAAATTGTATCACTCTGGGTAATTTGAAATACGATGGCTCCTCTGCAGTGTGCTTGAAGATCGATAGCGCTGCGAGATAGCCCTTGATAGTGCCAACTTGAAGGCCTGAATTTGCCAAATAGAGTAGAAAGGATAAAACGGTTGGTGTACCACATGAAAAGGGGTCGATATTCTCTTCTCTACACCAGCTGCAAAATTTGTTCGAACGGCAGCGGTATAAAGACTTTGTTGCTGGCCTTCTGGCCGAAAGCAACACCTCCATAACGTCATCAGGGAGGTCCCAATCCTTGTATATCAACCTTTCAGAAGCCAAGCGTGAAGGCTGAGGGTTCTGATGTCTGGATGGAGAACCTGACCTCCCTTCTGTGAGAGAAGATTCTCCTTGAGTGGAAGGCGAATTGGAGGGCAGATGAACATGTCCAGAAGGTCCGGGTACCACGTTCTCCTGGCCCAGTCTGGGGCAATTAGGATCATGGTCCTCCGGAATCTTCTCAACCTCCTGATCATTTCAGGAATGACAGGGACTGGTGGAAACGCGTACAGGAGTGGAAACTCCCAGTCCACTACAAACGCGTCCCCTAGAGCTCCTCTCGGGGGAAATTCCCTTGAACAAAACAGATTGCACTTCCTGATGGTACTGGTGGCAAACAGATCCACTTGAGGGAATCCCCAAAGGGCAAAGATTTCCTGAAGGACTTCCTGAGCTAGTTCCCATTCGTGGGAGACTGTGCCCTGCCTGCTCAGAGCGTCCGCCGTCAAGTTCTTCTCTCCGGCTAGGTGAACTGCCGATAGAGAGATTCCTTCTTGAATTGCCCAAAACCAGAGCTGCATTGCCTCTCTGCACAGTGGCAGTGATCCCACGCCTCCTCTTTTGTTGAGGTAGTGCATGGCCACTGTGTTGTCCGTCATTATCAGGACATGTTTTCCCTGTACTGATGGGTAGGAAAGCTTTCAGCGCTAGTCTGATCGCTCTCAGCTCCAATAGGTTGATGTGTAGTCTGGACTCCGATGGAGACCAACGACCGCTGATGGTCAAGTCGTTGGCATGGGCTCCCCACCCGAGAGTGAGGCGTCCGTGACTACTGTTATCTCCAGTCATGGTTGCCAAAACAGTTCTCCTTTCAAAATGTTCTCTCGATAAGCCCACCATTGAAGATCTCAGGCTACCTTGTCCGGAATCCAAAGGAGATCTGTCATTTCTCCTGAGAACTGTGACCACAGGGTTCTTAGTGCCCACTGGAGAGATCTCATTCTCAGACGAGCCTCTGGCACAAGGAAGATGCAGGATGCCATGAGGCCTAGCAACCTCAAAAAGTCGAAGGCTGGGAGATGTTGGGCATTTTGAAACTTGGTGACCATCTGCAGAAGATCTTGAGCCCTCACCTCTGATGGCGAGGCTTTTCCCAGAGAAGTGTCAGGACCGCTCCAATGAACTGGAGCCTCTGTGATGGTATCATCTGTGACTTCTTTAAATTGAATGAGAAGCCCAGTTTGTGAAGGAAGTGGCAGACATAATCCAGCTGGATCTGTGCTTGTTCCGAAGATACAGCCCTGATCAGCCAATCATCCAGGTAGGGGTAGACATGAATCCCTCCCTTGCTTAGACTTGCCGCCACTACCAACATTAACTTGGTGAAGACCCTCGGGGCAGAGGTCAGCCCAAATGGCAGAACTCGAAATTGATAATGAGAGCCGCCAATTGCGAACCTCAGGTATTTCCTGTGTTTGAGATGGATTGGCACATGGAAATAAGCATCCTGGAGGTCCAGAGATACCAGCCAGTCCTAGAGCTGGAGGGCCTGAAGGATCTGAGAGAGAGTTACCATCTTGAACTTGTCCTTCCTGAGGAACTTGTTCAATTCTCGTAAGTCCAAGATAGGTCTCAGTCCTCCGTCTTTCTTCGGGATGAGAAAGTAGGGGGGAGTACCAGCCCTTGTTCCTCTCCGCTACAGGTACCGGTTCTATGGCACCTTTCTCTAGCAGGTCTACAATTTCCTGCAAGAGGAGCGGATCTGGAACTTTCAGAGAGCTGTTCCCCGGTGGATGAATCTGAGGGATGCGTAGAAAAGGCAGGCAGTAACCTTGGGCAACTGTCTCCAATGCCCAAGCATCTGACGTAATAGCCTGCCATTCCTTCAGATGTTGAGTTAACCTGTCCCCTACTGGTGTCTTGTGAGGAGAGTCCTCAGAGCGGTTTGGAGGCGGCTGATGCTTATGCCGAGGGAAAAGAGGCACCTGCGGCTTTTGTATTTTTAACCCGTCCACCTCGGGTGAATTTTTTCTGACCCCTTTGAACCGGCTGTCCTCTGCCTCTTCCGAATGCGGAATAGAAGCGAAAGGACTTACCTCTCCAAGAGGTTCCTGAGGGGCGATATGGTGTCTGACGGATTGCAGCTCCCAGGGATTTTGCTGCTGCCTTTGATGTTTGAAGCTTTTCTAAACTGTCATCCGCCTTCTTACCAAACAAAGAAGAGCCGTCAAAGGGCATATTCAAGAGTCTGCTTTGCACATCTGGAGCAAAACCAGACTTTCGCAACCAAGCAAATCTCCGGATTGTTGTACTTGCCGCCATGGCCCTGCTGATGCTCTCAGCATAATCGATGCCAGTCTGAAGGGATTCGCACATTGCGTCCTTACCATCCTTAATGATGTTGAGAAATGCTTCCCTTTCTTCTCCCTCCGGGAGGCAGTCAGCCGCTGATGAAGCACACTCCCAAAGCGTGTGACTGAACCTTGCGAGCGTACAAGTAGCATTGATGGATTTCAACGCCATGTTACATGCAGAAAATAAGTTTCTGGCCATAGATTCATATCTCTTGTCATCCCTGTCCTGAGGAACAGTAGGGTAAGCCGATTTACTACCTGATGAAGTTGCTGCCTGAACAACCAGACTCTCCGGAGTTGGGTGTTTAGATAAATATTCAGGGTCAGCCATAGACACCCTATACTTGGCTGATCATTTTTTGTTAACCGCCGGGATAACCTCAGGGGTTTCCCAGTTTTCCAATATTTTCCTTTGTAATGCCGCATGAAATGGCACCACAGGATCCTCCTGTGGACCTTTAACCAAAATGTCTGTGAGGTCGTCTTGCTGAAAAGCAGGTGAAGGTGTAGACCACCCCATAAACTCTATTATCCTTGCCATCAAGGTTCTATAAGGGGTTTCAGCATGTTCCCCTGGGTCTGGTTTGGCAAATTCCACTTCTGGAGAAGTGTCCAACCCACTTGCTTCATGTAAGGATTCATGGAGGTCCTTAAACCTACCTTCCTCAGAGGAAAATTCCTCTGGTACAGGAGTTGGATTCCTGCAACTCAAAAGGTCTCTCCTGATCCGAAGTCTCCCCTTCCTCATAAATAGATGCTAAGGCTCTGGAATGATCAGATCTTGGAAATGGTATAAATCCCATTTCCGGAGCAGAAGGGGCCAAATTCGTCATAATTGGCTGAGAAAACATCGACATCGTCGACGCGGACATTAAAGGCTTCGAAGCCATCGAAAAAGGCATCGAGAAGGTTGGTAGAAACCTCGAGGAACTCGAGAGTATCGGAATTCTACTCGAGGTTGTCGATGACATTCTCGTGATCGAGGCTCTGGGTATGGCCACTGGCTGTGAGGTGGCCCTGGGTTTGTCCTTTCTTGGCGTCGACAACGGTGTCGAATCGACTGACCTGTGCGTCGAAGAACCCTTCGATAATGGCGTCAAAGACGCCGATCTATGCGTCAATGGGATCTTAGACGACGGCGTCGAAGACGCGACCTTGCCTTTACTCGAGTGTTCATGACGCTCTCGAGTAGCTTCTTTCGCCGGGTGCTGCGGCTCGCGGCGTTTTGATCTTTCGGGTCTTTCACCCAGGGTATCATCCTCAGCAGTCTTCGAGGGGTCGAGGCCGCTTTCTCGAAGACGCTAAGCATCTTTTTCCTGAATTCCTCCCACTCAGCCTGAGAGCTATGTTTTGTGGGGCAGGAGACCCTTTTCGGGGAAACGGCAGAAGAAGACGAGGAAGGGGATCTTCAACGTCTCTTTTTCGAATGCTTAGATCTTGAAGAGTGATGGGAACTGCTTCGAGATCTAGAACAAGAATGTCTTTTGTGATGGCGAGGAAACGAATGTCTCGACTCCGCCGAGGAAACTTTTGAAGAAGTTTTAACTGCCTTACCTCTCTCGAGCTTCCCCTTACGCTCCTTCAAGGCTTTCGGCATCATGGACATGCAGTCCTCGCACTCCAAACAATGGTGCTCGACTCCCAGGCACCACAAACAGATCATGTGAGGATCCGTCAACGACATTTTCTTTCCACAGTCTCAACATTTTTTGAAGCCGTACCGTGGAGTCGTCGCTTCGGATGAGGAAGCCATAGAGTACGAGTCGGTATTCACGAGGAATAATGAAATATATTTGACTGAAGAACTGAGCAACGATATTCCGAGGCCCCACGAAGCGTGGAAAAACGGAACTGAGCAACGGACGGTGCGCTTGGCTATTTATGGGCATGGTGACGTCGGCGCCGATACGGTGGCTGTCGAGGGACACAAACTCGACGGACGTCGATGCGCAGCACCCTCTGCTGAAAACAAATTCCGAGGCCAGCAAGCTGGAGACGAATTATCAAAGATAAGGAATACGTCGGACGACACAATCCCTTCGAAGAGCTACCCTTAGACCCACCAGAAGTGGGAATGGTAACTGTCTTACCATACCGAAGTATAAGTGCACCACTATCGGTGGTAATTGCTTCCCTGTAAAGGCAGCTAAATCCTGGAACTCACTGCCACCAGTTCCGAGAGCTGACCAACCCTACTTACACTTTAGAAGAAATGTAATAAAACACATCATCGCCAACGACCACTATTCCCCCATCGGGCTGTGCCTGCTACTGAAGTGACCCACCCACCCTGCATTAATAGTGTAATAGTGTGTTAACATCTGAAGAACTTGTGCAACATAGTGCAAGCCTGAGCGGTACATGGTGGGCTTCACTCTTGCAATCTATATTTCTTGTATATGGCTTACTATTTAAATAGGCCATCCGTAGTTTGGCTCTTATCTGGTATACTGTGTATTGTGCATATTGTGGATATATTTTGTGCATATTTTGTAAGCATGTAAGCATTCTAGACCTTGTAGACAGGGCCAACCCTAGCTTTGGCTTTTATCTTGTATATTGTGTATTGTGCATATCTTTGATATATTTGTGTATATTTTGTGTATTTTGTAAGCATGTAAGCATTGTATTTGGTTTACATTTCGCAACTTTGTAAGCTTCACATTTTCATACTGCGGCGCCCTTCTACTTATGAGTCTGGTGCGCTTAACAAATGAATAAACAAACAAACCACAATGCATAATAATTCATAAAACTACTAAGAACATATACAAATATAACAATGACAAAAACAAACACTTCTAAAATTAGAAGATTGGATGTAGAAATGCATCAGTTATTAGCAAGAACTGTATGTAAAGGAAACACTCCTTTATTTTGGTGTTCAGACCCAATTTGGATCTCTTGATTGATTTAAAGACCTGGTTTTACTCCAAGTCATAAACTCAACATGTTTCAGTCCCCTCTATCGTTGTGGGACTTTCATCAGGAGTAGTCACTTCAACTTTAGAGTCACAAAAAGCTACTACAATCTCTACTTTCAATGAAGCATCATTCATATATCTCAGGGTGTAACTATTGATAAAACAAAAACGAGAATCAGCAACCAATTGCATATATTCCTTTAGACACAACAAAGGTGTCTGGGTTAACCCTCGGTTTTTAAATTACCTGGGCACCGTTGTGCGGTTGGCCCCCAGTGGAGTAACAGTAAAAAATTGAACTAGTTATCTAGAAGGTAAAGTTTCTTCCAAGGAGTCCTGTAAAGTAATTACAAAGAAGGGGGAACCATTAGGATAGACATCTATCCCATGCCGGAGGCATTCAAATCCCTCACTACATCATTCGCTATGGAGAGTGTTTCATTTAGTCATAATCTGTCCTGTTAGTTTTATCTCTTTGTGAAAAATATTTTCTTATATCAACAGGATTCCCATATTGTTAATCTCGTTATCGAAACCCCCCACTACAGGGAGGATACCGTGCCCAATCAAAGTAAACCATCAAATCTAATGGTTAGGAATAGATCTTACCTGTTTGGAAAGAATGGTTTAGTTAATAACTATCCGCATATGTATAGGATGTGTTGGTGTCGCTTGTGTTGTCAATCACACGTCTATCGTGGCGTTGTATACTACGAGATCTGGTCCGTACACTGTCTGCAATCAACTATTCAAAAGCAAACATCATTTAGTCCGAGTCTGATCTAATTTCTCGTTCATTTTCTATGCAAAGCCTCGTACCCATTACATGAGGTTACAGAAACATACACGAAAATGGCGGGGCTTCCTAGAGCAGCCTCTGACACATCCACACCAGTTTAGGAAGACCATAAGAGTGTGGCACAACCTACCAGCCATGGAGGACTCACTAATTGACAGGTGGACTTACTACCGCTAACTTCTCGAGCAGAGTGGCATCTTGTGACTTAATATTTTAACTCGACATTCTCAAGTACGCCATCGTACTGCGAGTGGTATCGCTATAGACAAATCAAAGGGTAACAAGTACACTCCCTAGCCATGGCTTGTGTAATGGGGCAATATCTTAAGTCTTCATATTCTAATTCCAAATTCCAAATTGACGAGTTAGCAATGGTGCTGGGGGTGATCAGCATTAACCTCCCACTTATTATTAAACAATGGATATTTCTTACCTGTGTCAGTGTCTCGACAGGGTTACGTTCTTTTCACCCCTGCCGCTCGAAAATATAGACAGCAATCTCATGAACTTGTTATGGAAACAGTGCTTTTCAGGGTAAACGCACACTCAAAAACACCGGAACTCGCCGGAAAACACCGGCATATGTCGCCATATTAGAAGGTTAAACAACACTTGTAAATTACTTCTCCTAGTTCTTTCTTAGCCTTGACTTTTTTAAAAAGGTAAGCTCCATTATTTATAGAGATCGGGTTATATAGAGAGATCCCTAAATACAGGCAAATCTCCAACCTTATCGAACCATGAGTACGGCCAATCTCGGTTTAGTAAGGTATTAGCTACAACCCTAGGGTCGATACTCCGCAAGCACCATTACTCAGGGCCATAACATCTTAATAATATAATGTAAATTCTCATTAAGATATCATATCTTCAACCATTGTATTGACTCATTTAGACCCTTGGAGTCACTTCGAGTCAAAAAAATGAGTCTCTATTCTTTCTCAAACAAAATCTTACTTTTCATGTTGTGACTTTTAACTTGTATAGTCAAAAGCAGCGTTCATTGGAAATCCTCATAGCCGTGTTGTTTTTCAATAAAGTGTTTCACCAGTGTTGCTGAAAGAACTTTGTTCTTTAAACAACTTTTGTGTTCCAAAATCCGTGCCTTGACCTTTCTATTGGTTTTGCTAATGTATTGAAACTTACACAGGCATGTAACCATGTACACTGAGTATTCTGAATTACAATTGGACAGCTGTTTTTGTTGCCACAACTTAGGTAGTCCAATGTCTGCTTTGTTTTTCTTGGAGGTTGGTTTACATGTGGCACAATTACCACATGGATAATGACCAGTTGGAGGCTTAAGACCCCATGAATGGGTTAGACTCGTGGTTTTGGAAAACCTCTCTATTGGTGTGCTACTACTTACCCGATTGCCAATCGTGGTCGACTTTTTATACGCAAACATAGGGATAGATACTTCTGGATTAGTATCAGTAAACACTTTCCAGCGTTTTCTGACAATTTGGATAATCTTAAGGCTGAGGTTAGTAAAGGTATTCACACACACACACACACACCAAACGTTCATCAAGTGGGTGCTTAATCTCGTCTTCCAATAGGGCGTCCCGGTTATTATTAAACGCTCTTTTTGCAAATTTCTTAATCAGCTTTTTTGGATATCCTCTTTGTTTCAATTTACAAGTCAGACTCTCCGCTTCTTCCTCAAAAGCCATACGGTGACTGCTATTTCTTTTTAATCTTAAAATTGTCTAGAGATCCATATTAGGTCTGAACACCAAAAAATAGGATTGATTCCTTTACCTACAGTTCTTGCTAATAACTGATGCATTTCTACATCCAATCTTCTAATTTTAGAAGTGTTCGTTTTTGTCATTGTTATATTTGTATATGTTCTTAGAGTTGTTTTTATGAATTACTATGCATTGTGGTCTTATGTGATGAGATTTTTAATCTAAAGAATCTCAGTAAAATATTTTTTGAATGTGATTTATAGAGTTTATGAGGGAATAACTGTTGATAATTCTGGTTTCAACCTTTCTATTTACGATTGGTCAAAGTTCCCCTAAACTAAGGTAGAAGACCACTCCGTTGTTAAGTGGGCATTTGGTTTCTCCCAAAGCTATTTTTGAACAACTTGGATACCGTCATGGAAGATGCACTTCATTTACTGCAAAACAGGCCTAAATAGAACCTCCTGTCACGTGAGCCAAGGATGGAAACAGGAGTTGGGCATGCAGACCAGAACTGTGATAACCGTGTTCCTGGACTCCCTTTAATTCCCAAGAGAAGAGAATCTACTGCAAGGCCAAGTTCAAAGACAGTCTCTATGGCAGAAGTCATTGGCAATGAGAGATGAGGGGCTAATTGGGTGGGAAGCAAAGTCATGTCCACTTCCCGGCAACTGGGTATGAGCTTAGGTGCTGCTAAAGAGCCGAATGTTCCAGACATGGCACAAGTGTGCCGACCAATTGTAGGAAGCCATAGAACTTAGAGTCTTATAATTCGATAGCCAAGGATGAGCTGTGTGTCAAATAACGGTTGAATATGAATTGCACTAGGGGGGTGGGCATAGGTTGTCCACCTGGCTGTAGAGACCCAATCACAACCCAGTCCCTATAGAAGGTATACTTAGATATTCCCCTTGAGCCAACCACAATCCCCCGTAGGTTTTCCTTATTTTTTACATAATAGGACGTCATGTATGAACAATTCTTTAGTACTTAAGTGTATTTTTATGTGAATTGCTTTGAGAGCTCGAGTGAACGTCCGTCCATGTCCGTTGTAACTCTGTTTTTTTCTAGACAATTGATATTAAAACAGTCGAATGAGGCTTTGCCAACTTCCTGAGTCACTCTGATTATTTGGTGTAAAAGTTACTATGCATCCCATCCATGCATGACAGGTTACTGATTTAAGAACTATATGTTCACGTGGTCCAGAGGATGGTTAAAGACCCGTTGACCTGTTAAGCTCCAGAGCTTCAGACGATCGTACATCCTCCGCCATCTAGCCGGAAGATCGCAGGGTTTCCTGTGGAGAGCAGCCGAATAGAAATCTTGCAAGAAAATCAAGAAGGTGGGCAGGGTCCCTCTGACGAAATGCCTACTTGATTTCCACAGGTGCTTTACGGACGGAAGGCGAAAGTGGTCGGTTGGAGGAGGAGACGATACCGAAGGCCTTGAGTCAAAATGACCGAATGGTGGGTAGATTGAGGGGGATGGCAAATTAAGGGAATGGGGTTGTGTTAATTTTAAAAGTAACGAAAGTAACGGGAAATACTGTGTGAAGAAATAGAGATGGCGCCTAACGAGTCCTGACTCAAGAGAGTACAGAAGAGGTTGTCTCGCACCATAGCGGGGGTTCCTAGAGTACGTGTAAAACAGGTTTTACATAAGGAGATGAGCAAAACTCTGTGATCAGAGTATTGATTAGAGACAAAAAGGAAAAAAGGGTGATCACTGAGGGTTTAAATGTGAAAAGTCAACTAGTCTGTGTGTATTTGTGTTGAGGTAAGATGGCAATGAGCAATACAGTTAGTTGTGAAAGAATAGAGATAAAAGTGAAAGAGTTATATTGTTTATCTAAGGAAGTGGTTTGTACCAATCCAGAGATGGAAAGAGGTTTGAGTGGCGATTGGTGTAGCGTGCTTATATTTATAGTTTTTGGTGAAGATATTTTTCTAAAGTCTGGTAAGTATTGACAGTCAATTGAGACTCATCACAATGGGAGCGATCACTCTTCTGATGCATTTATGTAAGACATTGCCAAAGCACATGCCCAAGCTCAAACAGTACAGTGCGGAATGGGTGAAATGCACAGCAGATGAGATGTTCATGCCATGGCCACAAGGGGGATCGCTGTCAAAAGCGGCATTGCAACACATGACCACATACTTGCCCCCTGCGTACAAGAGGAAGAAATTGGAGAAAAGGTTAGCTATTTTAGAGCTTTCGAAGATGTATCAGGAAGAGAGGGAAGATCCGCCGCCCGAGGAGTGGATGCTTAGCCAATGTAAAGAGGAAGGTGTCGAGCCTTCGGCTCCCCTTGCCTCACCTGAAGTGACAGGCATTGATATGAAAGACATAGGGTAGTATCCATTAAAGGAACTGAAGGCGGAGGCAAGATATAGTAATCCGATATACGAACTGCCTGCTTATAGGAGTGACGATAGTCAGGGGAGCGTAAGAGAAAAAGAGGATCTTTGAGATCATACAAGATAAAGAAGAGAAAAGTGAGCGATCAAATGTATCGACAGAAATAGAACAAGAGATTAAGAGATGGAAAGGAGAGAAAGAGGAGCAAAGGAAGTATGACAACAGGCAAGGAGCAATAGGGACAAAAGGATACAGAGATGAAGAGAAGAGGAAGAAAGGAGAGTGGAGTGAGGAGAGAAGAGATAAGACAAGAGGAGGAGAGAATCAGAAGGGAGGCAAGAAAACTAAGGGAATTAGATGAAGAATTAGAACAAAAAAGGAGACAACGGGAGCTTGATATTAACTGCTTTCAAAGGGAACTAATGGAGCCGAGTCCAACAATACGATGGGACAGAATGGAAGAGTTTCTTCCGTTAAAGGGAGCAATGTCATGAGTATCTAGAGTACCGCTAGATGAAGAGAACTTTGACATAGGAAGCACCAGAGAGAGGACTGATGAGGCCTATCAGGAAGTAAAGGGATGTAGCAGCTATGAAATCCGAGGGAAAGGGGATGCGTCCCCAGCATTTAAAACACAAAACGAAGAAGAAAATCCATTTTTTCTTGAGCATAGAGCTTAAGTAAACTGAAACTAGACGAGGGTGAAGGGGACGAGAGTCACACTAGTTGGGGACTAGACATGTCAGACGAGGAGAGAGAATCCTCCCGTGGGGAAGAGGGAGGAGGCGCATGCACTCCTGAAGGCAGCCTGCAGACAGACAAGGAAGTAAGATGGTCAGATCTGGAAGAAATTAAGGACAGGACGCCAGATCCCTTACCATATCCAGAATGTCCCTGAGGACGATCACATAGTGAAAAAGGAGAATCACTGTCATACGTGAGCAGGTTAAAAATATTACCAGTGAGGAGAGGGTCAGGGAGCATTGTCCCTGCCATGGATAGGCATACAACAGGAGCCGATTGCGGTTTAGGGTTCACGCAGTTTCCCTTATTGGAAAAAGGGGAGCGAGACCGCAGTATATTATATGGCCGCAGATGGAGAAGGATAATATAAGATGCAAACTCTTGAGTTTTACATCAGTTGCGGGAAAATAAGATTTACGAATTAGAATAAATGACAGGAGGAACTACGTTGGCCATTGGAGACAGAGTCTCTTGGCAGCCATTTTTGGAGAAAGAGCAGATGACATATGGAGGAGAGCAGGCTAATGTGACAGCACAGAACACAGCGCACAATGGAGTGCCATTTAATAATTGTAGGGCAGACATGTGGAGGCATCTCAAGAGTGCAGTATCCTGACAACAGATATAGGTGCAATTATGAAACGCAAGATGAAAGAAGATTAAGACCCTATTGCTTACATTCAGGACAATCAAGAGCATTGGACTCTTGAAATGAAAGAGCCGTGGGCATTATTTTAACCACATTTTATGTCAAGGGTTGCCCGAGCCAGTACAGAGACAAATGAAGAAATTGGTGGGAATGGAATCCAAACCGTGGGCTGAGATACAGTTGACAATAGTGCATCACTGACAGCTATTGCAGGAAAAAAACAAGAAGAAAGATGACGCTAGGAAAACTGAAAAAGCTAAATTAGTTCAGAAGTATGCCATAGAAGGGGCGGTATTGACAAGCAGAGAACGGCTGGCAATACAGCAATCAGTGGGTACATCCCAGGCGAATAATCAGTGCCCAATGGACCAAGGAGGAAACAGGCTCATGCAATGAGGATGAGGTATGGGCTACAGAGGAAGGGGTGGATTTCAAAATAATCAAGGTGAGTTTCAAAATGCGCAAAATGAGAATCAGAATGTGCAAGGAGGATTTAACCAAGGGGGACTAGTTAGACAGTCTTCCCCCAAATGTTGGAATTGTGGGATGACAGGGCACATTGCGCGCTTATGTGGGAGTCAAGGGAATGTACAGAATGGACTATTCACAAGAGGGGGCCCAACTTATCCTCCACCATATAGTGCACAAACTAGGGAAGGGTTTGCCCAAGATCAGACAGTGTATCAGACGCAAGCACCGCAAATGCAACAGACAATACAACCAGAGCAAGCACAAATTAATCCACCACAAGGGAAGTCGCAACACGCCCCCATACAACTACTCACACCTAGAATACACCATGTGTATTCTATTCTGTAGAACTCACACCTGTCCTATTGGTGCCATTTTAGTGAAAGGGAATCCCTTTACAGGTACAGGGGTGTGCATATACCCACAATAGGACAGCTCACAGGGTGACTTGATGTGTTCCGTACTTTCTGTGACAGCACACCCCCAAGAGAACCAAGGGTCAATGTGACAATAGGAGGCAAATCTTTTTCTTTTTTAGCAGACACTGGGGCTACTCGTTCATGTATACGAGAGGGAAAATAGGCTAGTGATAGCTATCGAAGAAGGCTACAGACTGACTGACATAACATACAATGACATGTTTAGAGATGACCCAACAGACGGTGAAGTGGTGGTCTTTATGAGCATCACGTACAGATAAGGAGAAAAGGAAAGTCCCACAGTGAATGGCAATAATGCGACAGCGTCCAGCATTTATTGATGAAGACTTGGAGAAACTGCCAAGCATCCTTTGGACCACAGGCCCCTATGATGTAGGTTTATTAAAGGGTATAGGGGAAGTTGAAACCAGGGGCAATTTTACCTCGAACAAGACAGTACCCCATGTCTCCACAGGCTGATGAGGGTATATTCAAGACCATCTCAGCACTGACTGAGCAAGGTATTCTGTGCTATTAGAATCATCGTGCAACACTGTAGTGTATCCTGTGAAGAAATCAAAGGGAGGGTTGTGGAGATTCATACAGGACATGAGACTAATTAACCAGATTGTAGAGACAGAGCTTCCTTTAGTTCCTAACCCGGTGACGATACTTTGCAGTATCCAGGGGAAAGCACGATATTTCACAGTGGTTGATTTGAAAAATGCATTGTTCTCAATCCCGTCGCACAAGGACTCGTAAGACTCGACTTCATTTGCGTTCCGCCAGACTCGTCTGAAACACACTCATTTCCCCCCAAGGCTACTGTGAATCTCCATACATCTTTTACAGGGTACTACAGATGGACTTGGGTAATATTGATGTGAAAAATGCAGTGATACAATATGTAGATGACATTTTTAATTTGTAGCACTACAGAAGATGAGTGCAGACAAGACTCGATTCAGCTAACGACTATCCTAGCAGACAAGGGATGCAAGGTAGACAAGGGAAAATTGCAGTATTGCCTCTAGCGTATTGTAGTGGGATTTTAGACCCAGTTATGAAAGGACACTTCCCTTACGAACAGTCATTGGCAGCCTCTACGTTCGCAATTAAGTCGACAAGCATTGTAATGGGCTGCTCTAGGACTCTTTTTGTGGAGCATGCTCTGTGCCATTTTAGAGAAATCCAAAGGTACATTGACATCTCAGAGAGCTTCTGCTTAAGAAGTAATGATTTCAAACCCAACGATCAAAATTGGCAGATGTAAAATAGTGAAGTCACGCCATGTTTATAGCCAAGCCAATAATAGAGGGTGGCCAAGTGCATGATTGTGTGAATTGCATTGAATTTTATGATTATACACCTTGCATAAAAGAGAACGCTTTGCCAGGAGGGGAATTCCCTTTATTGATGGTTCTTTGAAAATGTATCAAACTAGTGGAGAAAGGCATTCTGGCAGAGCTGTAATAAGGCATAGACTGAATGGCGAGTTGGAGATCGTAGCAAGTGCCAGACTACCGACTCACTTTTCGGCGCAAGCAGCAGAATTAGTAGCACAAAGGACAGGAAGCGACAGTGTACAGTGACTCCGCCTATGTGATGTCAACCGTACACGCATGACTAGCGCATTGGAAGAGGAGGGGTTACCTCTGTGTGGATGACACTCAAGTGCAGCACGCATCTTTATTGGACAGGCTTATTAAAGCACTACAACTCGCATTAGCCATAGCGGTTGTTAAATGCGCCACTCAGACTAAGCAAACAGACTTTATTTCTTGTGGGAACAAAGCCACAGATGCAGAAGCCAAAAGGGTTGCGTATTCACCAGATATCTCAAGTTTTGATACTCCAAATTTTAAGGAGAAAGTAGTCACAGTTATGGTGTTGCAAGAAGGGTTTAAAAACTACCGACAACCCAATTAATGGAGATTCAAGGAAGTGCACCACAAAAGAGTAGGAATTATGGAAGCAAAGGAGGTGTTCTTTATCCCCCGCAGAAGCGTGATGGCGACAGGACAGCATTCGAAAGCCAGTGATGCCAGTAGCACTGCTAAAGGTTGCACCTGAACAGCTACATTACCCCGTGCACGTAACAAGGGGAGGTTTTGCTGCAACAATTGTGGAAGTCTGGTTTATTCCAAACTTGTTAGAACACGTTGCATTTTATGTAGTACACTGCAAAATGTTTACAGCTGTGCATACATTGCGAACGATTTGAGGAGTTATTCCTCGACCGAATGGTCCTTTTCACCATTTACATATTGACTATGTTGATATGCTGCAGGTATATAGCGGTGGTGTGTCCCTTCTCTAGGTGGATCGAGGCAGGCCCATGTACACACCCTGATGCCACTTGCGCAGCGAAGATTCTAGTGCGAGAAGTCTTTACAAGATGGGGTGTGTGTAAAGTGCGGATATATGATAATATATATGATATATGATATATGATAATGAGCCACATTTTGTCAATGGAGTATTTGAACAAATAGGGCTTGTATTGAACATTAAACATACGTTTTCTTCTGCTTTTCACCCGGAAGCAAACGGGATATGTGAGCCTCAACGGCCTCATGAAAGAAAGGATTGCCAAACTCAAATTGACATTGAAAAAGTGATGGCTAATTTGCCTGGCCTTAAGCTCTAGATGCCCTAAGGAATCAGCCTGGTTCGGAACATCACCTCACCCCCACAAACTAGTAACAGGGAGGCTGATGAGAACGCCTCTTACACCTCCATCAAGGAAAAGTGATGCCCAGAGTACAGCCAAAATGTTAGGAAATTAGTTACGTGAATATTTGACATGTATGACCTCTATCATCTCTCTCATTTCAGATCAACTCAAGCACCGGAGGTGGGAGGGGGTCAGCCTCAGAACACAGATGAAAACCATTCAGCAACCAGATCTCTTGAACTGTTATCAGCACCCAAATTATTTGCTGGTGATTGGATCCTAATTAGATATTTTACCTAGAAGTGTCAGGCGTCACGGTTTAATGGCCAATTAATTGTTGAAAATGTCACTCCCTCAGCAGTAAAAGTCCACGGCAGAAGAGCTTGTTGTCAAAACCACTTCCCAAAGTTTCTTTACCTGGAGTCTCCTCACCTTGATCTTCACTAAGACTGGTGGCTTTCTGTCTTCTCCTCCATTCTTTCTGGGTCTTCTCCTCTTCCGTGTCCTTCTTAAGGAGTCCTTTACCCTTCTTGCGTTCGAAGAGATAGGGACGGTCTCCTCCGGAGGCCACCTTGACCGTTATTAGACTAAACCGTCAGGTGAACCCTGGGGAGTCCGCCCCTCCCAATACAGGGAAAAAGCCAGTAAGGCAGAAAAAACCCTGTGAGGCTGCTGGCGGGGATAGATTGGGTAACTAGCGGATTCAGATGTACTAAAAGTCTTGAGACTAATGTCCAGTTGATAACTCCAAATATCACCGGAAACAGGACCTTGATTCCTTGGCAGGAACGAGGGCGCCTTGGAAGAGGCGCTGGAGTGAAGAGCCACGAAGGAAGACTAAACAGGCTTCCGAAGTATCCAACAGCGGCTCCGAAGACTGCTGACAGGGTAAGTTGGGATGGAGTGAGAGAGTGGGAGAATACACATGAGAAATGGAGAGTGGCCCAGAGTCCGTGGGAGAGCGAGAATGCGAGAGAGTAAGAATGAGAGAGAAAGTGACTATGAGAGTGCGCGAATGCGAGGTAAAGCGAATGCAAGAGAGTATGAATGAAAGGGTAAGTGACTATGTGAGTGCGCGAATGCGAGGTAGAGTGAATGCGAGAGAGTCTGAATGAAAGAATAAGTGACTATGAGAGCGCGCGAATGCGAGGTAGAGTGAATGCGAGAGAGTCTGAATGAAAGAGTAAGTGACTATGAGAGCGCGCGAAAGCGCGGTCGAATGAATGCGAGAGTACGCGAAAGAAAAAAAAAAAGGGGGAAAGAGAAGGATGGAAAGACCGAAAGAAAAAGGGGGAAGGCAAGAGAGAACGGCTGTCGCCAGGCGAGAGGGCGACGGGCCGCTGAGAGTACCCAAGTAAACTAAAGAGGAGCTCGGGAGGTCAAAAGCTTTCGTCGGCACAAATCCGAAAGTAGCATAGCGAGTTGCAACGCAACTCGCAGGGGGGGCGTGGCTTCCTTAAATGCAGCAGCAACCAAAAAGACTAGACCGCTCACCGACAGACCATATGGAACTAATAGCGCCTCCATCTTGCCCATAACTTCCACGGTCTCAGCGGTGTGACACTTGTGTTCATTTCAGTGACATTAAACCGTACAGCGGCGAGAACGTACCTCCCATCATTGCCAATTAAGAAGCAAGACAAAAAGAATTTCAGCGTGTGAAGACTCGATCGATGACAAAGAAGGATTGCATTTGGACTGCGACTGTCCTTTGACACTCCTTATAGCTATTATATCAGGCGTGCATCCCGTACCGAGTCACTGGAATCTTTTGAAAATTGGACTTTAGAAAGTTGTTGATGTATCAAGAATATGCCTAATCTCGATTTCAAGTTTGATAATTGGAAACCAGAGCAGTACTCAGACTTGTTTCTTACTGAGTATCTATTTGGTTGAATCTATGGTCTTAACAAACAGGGATGCTCAGACTTGTTCTTGCTGTTTTTATATTTATCCTTCAAGCTTATCCTGTCTTGTCAGAAGAGGTGTTGATATTCGCACTTTATTACAGGATCGTAAGAATGGCTCTGTAATCAGAAGGCTATTTGTAGCAATAGAGGAAATATTGCAGTTGCCAGATTTATTGCAGCTGCCGGAGTAAAAGTGTTTTTTCTTTACCAACTGAAGTAAAAATGAGGAATGTTGAAGCTGGTACAATTTTACGGAATGAGCAAGCCCAACCAATATCAGAACGGCACAAATAGTGGGGATTAATATGTTGGTTCGTAATATATATATGTACAATTATGCTTTGAGTTTTTCTGTTTCTCCTGATTTGTCTTTTCTATTTCAATGATCCAAATAAGGCAGATGTCCTGTTAATCCTCCCCACTCCAGGAACTATTGTTGATTTGCCCATTACAGATGAGCCAAAACCCTTGTGTTCTCTTCCCGTAGTTAAGCTGCTTTACAGCGGTTTCCGTGGCCTGCGACCATTCTGTTGGGGAGACCCAACAGAAGCGTGGAGGAAGATAATGAGGGGATAAATAAATACTTGGATAATGCAGCACACTTGGGTAATAACATGTGGTATCAGCACATGAAAAAGGTGGCAGAGAGAACCTCTAAGGAGGGTTGCGACGTGTGTTCCCTCATACCTTATGCTTTAGAGACTTCCAGAATATTCAAAGCCACAGAACTACCAGTGGAAAAAGCGAATTGCTTGAAGCACCATGCACTTTTCCTGACAAGAGGACAGTTCCAAGGTAGAACAGCATCCATAGTGTGGATGAACAAGGGGACATCTCAAATTATGTGCAAGATTTAAAGACACGAGAGAAGCCAGAAACTAGGCATTGAATAATAACATATGAGGAGCCTGGAATGAATGAGCTGGAATCAAGGGCGAAGAAAATAAAATGTTAAATTGTGAAGGCAAGAATGAAGAAGAAATACGGATATGTTAGGAAAGAGGACAAGCACACATTAAAGGAATAGTACTTACTCACAAAGGACAGATTAGTGGACTGGTTCTGTGCAAAGCATCAGCATTGATCGGACAGTGGGAAGCAGTTGTGTAAAATGCAGAAAAGTAATGCAAAGATCAATGGCCGAAGATTACAAATTGTTGACATGGGTTGACGATCAAGGAGGACCATTGCAGATAATACCCCTGAAGTATGCGTCCTTACGTTTCAGAAATAAAGGTACGAAGAAGGTTGGAGAGAATCACCAGTGTGGCCGAATTTTTGATGTACCAGATATGAAGGAAGGAACAGCCGTCCTGTTGGATTATTTGGCTTGTGGGTTCAGAGCCTATGAGAAGCTGTTTAGTGTTTGTCCATGTTCCAGCGTTAGTGATTCCACAGAGTGATCTAAACATTGGTGAATTTCCAAAAGCTGATGCCCATTTCAGAAGAGCACTTGAATTTCTCAATCGAACAAAGAGAGGGAACTATTTCTCAGCGAAATTAATAGAAGCTTTTGATGCTAGTCCATATGAGCACAGGTTGTTCAGCAAGACTGCTTTAGTATTCACGGTCATCTTTATGCCTGGGATGCAGACAATGGCCAATGCCAAATTGTTGCAAATGACCAGATGGATGCTTCTGCCAACAATCAACACCACCACAAAGGGATTCAATGCTATCAAGGAAGAGTTAAGGGCCATATGACTAATGACCCTCCAGAACAGATTTGTCCTAGATATGATTACAGCAATGTAAGGAGGAGTTTGCGCCAATATAGGGCCATCATGTTGCACATTCATACCTTTTCACGATGTTGAGAATGGGACAATGACAGAGGCCACAACGTTGCTAACGAAACTGCAAACAAGATGGAAGACGAGACGGAAGACATAGATGATGGATGGTTCGTGTCCATTTTCTCATGGGTCCCACAGTGGATGGCGAACATCTTCAAGTTTCTTGGAGCAATATTGGTGATGTTTGGATTCTGTGTGATCAGGATAATAATTGCATAATGCAAGAAGACAACCAAGAAAGCAGTGGGAATGAGAATCATGATTGATGTTGAATCAGGATTTGGAAGCAAAGAATTGACTGATGAAGAAATCAGAGAATACATAAAGGCCAGTATCTTAGCACCTTAGGGAACGAAGTTCCTGCATCCAAAGAACCACAAGAAGTACGTGGGACGATGGGTCTATTGTAGTCCAAATGGATAGTGCCAGTCACATGACCTGGAGCGTGGACGAACATGTCAACTCAGTTGGTTCCCTGAAAGGAGTCATGGAGATCTGTACTCTGAAGAAGCACTTCTTCAAGAAAATGTTGCAAGATGTGGAGATTAGTGAAGGTGTGGTTGATGAATCAACCAGAGGGGGGGAGTGTAGAGTAGCAGCTGAATGCCTTCGCAGGAAGTCTGGCTCCCCTACTGCCTGTATGCTGGACTCCTGAAACTGCACAATGCTTAACACCAGTAGTTGTGACGATATCGCAAAGAGTTTTTGAGGAAAGGTATCCATTAAGAAAGCCATACCACATCCATCCCCGAAGAGATGAAAAAGTCTTGGAAGAGGTTCCCGGAAGAATATGAAAACAAGGGAAAGAGAAGCTGGTGATGTCACAAGAAGGCGAGAATGTTGCGATAAGAAGAAGAAAATGTATGGACTTTATAGAAACTGATGACGAAATAAGGAATCGAGTGAACATCCTTATGCAGAAAAGACGATTGCACGTGTGAAGAACACTGCAGAAAGTGCAAACCGTTTAATAACTGTACAGATGCAGCAATGCAAGTAGATCAAGTAATGTTAGAAGCTAGCTATATGTAGTGAATAGACTGCAGGTGAAGCCGCCATAGTATGGTGCCTGGACATCGGTGTCATAACTTTAGTACGTTCAAACCCACGGAGAAAGAAGGATCGAGAGCTGTGTGTATTGCAGCAAGGAATTAGCTGGAGATAGACTTGAAGGATGAAGCTGTTTAGCCTGGTATCAGAGCTGAAGCATCCAAGAACTGTTTATCTATCCATGAAGAAAAAAACAGAAGCTGAATCATCCCGTGTTAATATGCAAAGAAGGAACACCATGAGTGCCAAGTTTATCAGTTCAAGACAATTAATTACTGCAAAACAGGCCGAAACACGGTCTCCTGTCACGTGAGCGAAGGATGGAAATAGGAGTTGGGCATGCAGACCAGTACTGTGATAAGCGTGTGCCTGTACTCCCTTTTATTCCCAAGAGAAGACAATCTACTGCAAGGCCAAGTTCAAAGACAGTCTCCAGGGCAGAAGGCCTGGGCGATGAGAGAGGAGAGGCTAGTTGGGTGGGAAGCAAAGTCATGTCCACTACCTGGCACCTGTGTATGAGCTTATGTGCTGCTAAGGAGCCGAATGTTCCAGACATGGCACAAGCCTGCCAACCAATTATAGGAGGCCATATAACAAAGAGTCTATTAGTTTGATAGCCAATGATGAGATGTGTGTCAAATAACTGTTGATGATTACTTGCACTAGGTGTGGGCATAAGTTGTCCATCTGACTGTAGAGACCCAATCACAACCCAGTCCCTATAGAAGGTATACTTAGATATTCCTCTTAAGTCAAACACAATGCCCCGTAGGTTTTCATTATTTGCCACATAGTAAGACGTCACATATGATGGATTTTTAGTACGTAAGATGTCCATCGTAACTCCCTGTTTTAGACAATTGATATTAAAACAGTCAAATGAGATTTTGCCAACTTCCTGAGTCGGTCTGATCATTTGGTGTAAGATTTACTCTGCATCCATGCATCACAGGTTACTGATTTAAGAACTGTATGTTCAGAAGAATTATTAGAATTGGAGATGCCAAGCTGCACATTTTAGCGCCTCTGCTTGTTTATTTGCGAATTTGCAAAATGAAGCAGGGCTCAGTTTGGTTAATGTAAATGACAATGAATCAGTAGGGCATCAGCATGGCTCTCTTCTGCTTGGTTTTGATAATGGACGAGGGTCGTATGGCCTGGATTAATCAAGTTTGGGGGACACACTATAGCTGCCCTTGGCTTAGTCCTACGAGGTTTGGACAGACTATATGATAACCTACATTTTTAAATGAGGTCCTATATCTTTATCTTATCAGAAATAAAGTCCTTGCTCCAGGACATATTGGATAGTCTAGACAAGAGAGGAAACGGGATGGCCCCAGAGATTGGTACTGTGCAGGTCCTGCACCCCAAGATCTTTGGTTGAAGAAAATGTGTTGACACGCAGAAATAAATGTAAGAAGACTCAGTCTCCCTTACAAAGGAAATCAAAAATGCAGAAAGGAGCCTCGGCTTGGAAGCGGGCTGGCTCTAGAAAATCTCTCAGAAATATAATTTGGACCCCCCAGAAACAAGATAAGAACATTTCTTAAATGGCAATTTTGCCAGATGTTATTGAAATTCTGGAAAATCAAGGTGAGGGGGAAGACTTTGTTGCTGTGTTAAGAGTTAATCGATAAATAGAAGATTCATCCAATTTGGTTGTGTTAAAGCCCTTGAATACAGAGATATCAGTTAAAAAGGTTTCCGTGTAACTTAGGTGCCAGTTTGCCCTAAACTTAAACTGCTGCTAGAAGGCAAAATGAAACAATTTGGAAGATACAAAGATATTAGTTCTTTTTGGCTCGGACTGAGACAATAGCCGAGGGAGAGTCAAGTTCTAGTTGTGATAACATTAAGTGTCAATGAAGGGGGTGCTCGGACTAACAGTGCAGAGGACATACAACTAATTGAAGAGGGGAAGCCATATGTGGGTGATTAAGTAGCTGTGAGGGAGATAGATTGTTGGGAGGAACACTGGAGAATGAGGGATTAAGGTAAGGTTCCAAGTTCTAAGCCAAAATCAAAATTCTACAATGAAGGGTTGGAACGAGAGATGCATTATTTGTGGCTCTATATTCCGGGATGAAGTGGCTAGTCCTATGAATAGATCAAGAATTATAGCAATTTAAAAAGTATTCCCTCCTTGTCAAGTGTTTCCTCTTGCGATTTAAAATGGGTGGAATTATGTGAAGATGATCTGAATAATGAGTGAAAAAAGGCCTTGGCACTGAGGGGAAACCCCATGGCAGTTAAAAGGTTAAAGAGATTATGCTAGTCTGACAGATTCCATTGTCTTGGAGGGAGGCTATTTTGGTTCCCATCTACAAGAAGGGTGATCGGGACGACCCCAAGAACTATCGTCCGATCGCCCTTGATTCATTGGGGAAAATATTTGCATCTGTCCTATTGCGGGACCTAAGTGCATGGGCTACTGAAACAGGCTGACTGGATCCCAGGCAGACGGAATTGTGGAAATGGGTAGGGACCTCATTGAATCTGTTCATCTTAAACATCTTGAAACAGAGGGCAGTAGAGGAAAAGACATGTGTCTATATGCCTTTACGCACTTGGAACAGGCAGCGCCTTTGGACCAAGCTTAAGGATTGGACTTGCCCGATAGACTTGTTAGAGGCTATCCAATCACTTTACACTGACACATCCGTCCAAATAAGACTATCTGTAGAAGGTACCCTATGAAGAAAGATTCACACTTACCGCACCCTAAAACATGGGTGTACTTTGGCTCCTCTGCTTTTTAGTCTTTATATTTAATATTTAAAGCAGTCGCAGGAGGATATTCAAGCTTTTCTGCCAAAAATAAATTCATCTGAGGTCCCTTGGATCCTGTACGCGGACAGCATTGTATTTGTAGACCAAACACCCATTGGTCTTCAACGTAGAATTGAAGCCGTTAACAGTGATCTAAAAATAAATTGCATGAAGATAAATGTGGGAAAATCGAAAGTGATGGTCATGTCGTCGGCATCTAGGAAACCTAAGAGGCACTTAAAATGGAGGGTTGATAACCAGATGTTGGAAGTGGTAGAGTCGATGACCTACCGGGGTATAGTGAAACAAAAATATGAATGAGAACGGACAATACATAGCACTAAGGGACATGCTGAAAAAGCTCACTACACAGGGTGCGGCCATACATAAAAGATATGGCAGTTTTTCACTCCTTCCACATATCGCCTTCTATAAACAGAAGGTGATAAAGGTTTTAACTTAAGGTGCTCACTCCCTTTCTAGTCTGTTTTGAAAGGTGTGAAGGTTAATGGAAGGTTACATCTGGCGGAGGATTCTGAAACTCCCTGAATCGCTCCCAGCGGCCGTAATGAGATGTTAATATGGCTTCAATCGATGGCATCCATAGTGTGATGGAAAATACTGACCCTGTATAGAAAATGTGTTTTGGTGGATGGCCCTTTGATATCCTGAAGGCCCAGGGGATTAATGAAGAGAATAGTCTGAGACAAAGAAAACTGAAAATAGAGGAACTCTTATTAAACCTGAATATTGAAAGGGAGGTACTGATCTACAACCCAGGTAAAGTGAAAAGAAATCTGGAGAAACAAGACTGGATAGAAACAGTGAAATGAATGCGAAAGGACAAATTGGTATACATCTTGAGAAAGTTGAGAAAATGTTTGACCCATCTCCCAGGGTACCTCCAGAAATTTCCATCAGCACACTACAGAAATCTTATGCCGACCAGAGAAGTATAACTGGCAAGGAGACAGATGTAGAAAATTAATACTGTATATACTGCGAGCAGAGTGGAAAGGTAGACTCTCTGTTCCATCTAGTAACCACCTGTAAGGTGTTGGTTGATCTAAGAACGAGCTGTATACGAGCCCATATAAGCCAAACTTGGTCATTGTCGGTGGAAGACTAATGGGAATGGGTGCTATTGAAGCCAAGCCTGGTACTGGCAATAATGAAATATGTGGAATTGATTTTAAAAGAAAAGAGCAATTGAGAAAGATGCTGAGGAGTATGGGGAGGATTGTTTTTTCTTGTTTCCTCATTTCTTTTCCTCTCTTTTTTCCTATCTTTTAGTGGTCAAAATTACATTTAGTTTTAAGCCGGTTTTAAAGTGGAGATGTTGAAAGGATGAAATTTGAAATGAGGTGAATGTACTTGGAATGTTAAAGATGTTTCCTTTTAATGTAGGTTTGTGAGAAACCAATGAAACATTTAAAAAAATGAAATATATATATGTTTGGTAACCAGGTTTCTGTGGCAGATGAGGAAGTACAGAAGGAACTGGACTCCATTTTGTAACGTATGACGCCAGAATTCCCCTCTGCTTCAGTAATTATTGATGGAGATTTGAACTTTTTTTTTCTTTCAAAAAACTTAACACACCGTGGGAAAAAGCATATACATACATACACAAGCTGCATTTCAATAGAATCCCACGGCACGTGATTTTAACTGTTTTTTTTTACAAATAAGGAGGTGAGAAATTCACTGGACCCGATGGGGTCTATGAATAAAGGGCTCATACCTAACAAACAAAAGAGATTAGGATGTTGTTGTTCATGTTGGGCAAAGTTCATGATTAAGTGAGATTTATATAGATTAAATGGCAACATAAGTGGAGGCTGTACGATACAGCCTACGTGGTTTGGTCCCTACTCAAGGACAATAATTTACTTTTTATTTATCACTCAAATGTTAGAGATGTTTAATTCTTTGGAGATTAAGCAGAATCATTTTATTGATCATGCAATGCTAGTATTGATACTAATGTTGGATTAGAATAGAAGCCGGCTGCAGGACTCAGGCTGCATTAATTTATGGAACAATACTGCAAGAAACAGATTAGCCCAGGAAGTCCTATCCTTAGGCCGCTTTAACAAAAGGGCCTCCTAGGATTGGCAGTAAAGGTTGTTTAAGGAAAAAATGGCCCACTGTGATCCAAAAGCCTTTTCAGGGATATTATAATGCTGGAAAGGTGAAGTAATTCAAATTTCATAGAAGAAAAATAAACCAAGTGTAGGGACATATTCAAAGCTGTTCCAAAACAAGTGTAGGGACATATACAAAGCTGTTCCATAAACAGAAAAGTGATTGCAAAAGGGGACTATGACGTGAACTGAGGTGGACAACGGAAGCTTCTTTGGCACCGGTAGATAAGGCGTGTATTTGTAAAGGCCTGAAACAATCGTATAAAAACTGGTGTAAATCTTATAAAATATTAAAGGGACAGTGAGCTAAAGACTTGGTAGAGTCTCTCCCAGGGGCCATCCACCCAAGAACAGGTCAATGGGCTGTGTTCGTGCTGGTAGAGAGACTCCCAGATCCCCTTTTGTTTTGCATAAATTAACTTTGGGTCTCACCCTAAGTTACCAGGGCGATCTAGACGTGGACCCCTTGCTCGCTGTTCTTAGAGAGGCACGGCTTCACCTCACTGATTATGCCCAACAAGGCTTTAAACACATGTATGGGGTTGCTGTTGGTACTCTTGTTCAGAGGAGAATTGCCTAGCATTTCGGTGCTGGACTGCCCCTGGACATGACAAAGAATGATATGCGGGGAAATTTCTTCTCTGTGAAAGAGACAGTGAGCTAAAGACTTGGTAGTCTCTCTCCCAGGGGCCATCCACCCAAGAACAGGTCAATGGGGTGTGTTCATGCTGGTAGAGGTACTCCCAGACCCCCCCTTTTTTTTCTTATAAAATATTTGAGTTATATAGAGTTAAACCAGCAAATGATTCCAAAATGGCTTTTATGCGATGAAAGGTGCCTTTGTCACCTCTTAAACAGCTCTGAGTAGTGATATGATATGGCATTTATCACGCAACTATACACAAGTGCTTCAATGGTCCAATCAAATTGTATTGCGTTATCTGTTAGGGTCGCCCACTATTCATCACCGTTTACTGGTGGAGAGGGGTCAGAAGATTCAGAGGTTGGGATTTCTATGGTTGCATGGACATTAAACTTTGACAGGGATGATTTCATGTATGCATTGCAGAAGCTGAAGAACTCAAGAGCTTGTGGGATCGATGGTGCCTCAAACTTTGTATTAAAGGCAAATATAGAATTATGGGCAAGCATACTGATGTGCCACTTCTTGCAGATCGTGGAACAAAATCGTATGCCTATTTCATGGACAGTATCCATTATAGTACCGATTTACAAAAGGGGCAGAGTAGTTCGCCAAGTATCTTAAAGGCCCATTTCATTGATTTACACCTCTTCGAAGGTCCCAGACAGTCTTGTTTTAAAATACTTGCAGGAGTGGTCTGTAAGGTCAGGCAAAATAAGCATTTTCAGACCAGCTTCAGGAAGTGGATTGGAACAGGCTTGAATGGACTGATTCTAAAACTGTTCCAAGCCAAAGCAAATATGGCTAGAAAGAAACACCTTTATGTAGCCATCATCGACAGGACTTCAGCCTTTGTTAGAGTGGATAGAGCTAAGTTATGGCACAAGTTGCATAACCTGGACATTTCTTGTGGTCTTCTAAATATGCTTCTGCTGTTGTTTCACTCAAATAATAAACTAAAAGGTGAGACTTAACTCTGAAGGTTTATGATCAATTGATGTTGAGATGAAAGACGGATAAAGGCTGGGCTGTGTGCTCGCCCCTACCTTATTTAATCTCTATGTTGGATCGCCCACTAAGTTTTGATAATGTTTCTTGTTTTTCCCTTTGTGTAGGACGATTGGAGATCAGTTGGCTAGCCTATGCCAATTATTTAATCTTAATGGATGCAACACCCCTGTGGGTTTACAAAGAAGATTACAGGCAATGGATGCCCATGTTAAGGGAAACAACCTTGTAATCAATCTTAAGATATCTTGTGTTATGTCTTTTAATCGTACAAAAAAAGTAAATAATTTAGGATTCTTCTTAGATGGTAGAAACATTCTATGATTTGTTTGGGATACTTTTTTACAACCAGATGTCATTTGGGACATTTGAACGCCAAATTGACTGATAAAATCGTGTCCTTTATGGTGCGGATGAGATTGATTCACACAAATGTTAGATTTTTTTCCTTGCATCCCTTACTTGAATATTATAAAAGGAACAGTGAATCTTATGGTACTGTGTGGTTTAGAGCTTTTTCCGATTCAGCTAAGGGAATGGTTCCATAACTGGGAAGGGAGAATCCGGTGAGGAATTCTGAATTTGCCCTCATCAGTTCTTGTACAAGTAATATGAAATGAATTTGAGATGGACTCTTGGTGGATTGTTTTTAAGTGGAATACATTATGTATATATTTTAATGTTTTAAGGGGAAGCAAGTGATAATTTGTACAAGCAACTAGGTATAATATTTTGAGCTAGAACTAATCCGGTTTTAAATGATTTTATGAGGATTTGTAAAAATGTCCTAAATGCGTCTGAAATTTCTCTGGATCTTGCCCTAGTTAAAACAAAGCAAAAACGTAGAATGTGGGATCAGAATCTTAATCTAGATCACTTATGTGGCTTGACTCTTTTTAAGGGGTAGATTAACAATATGGAGGGCATAAAGTGATCATTGGGCCCAAAGCAATATATGATCAAAGCCCCTTCACGGTCCTTTAGAAACAATGTTGTTGCGATTTAGGGTAAATTGTCTACACACGCAGGGGGGCCTTGGCCCTCATATTGGATTAGAGCACGATAAAAGACCATGTCGAATTTGTAAACTCAACAAAGAGAGCGAAACTCAAACATCTCGTTTTACATTGGAGACTGTTTTATTTTTCACATTTTATTCACTCGCCTTCGGCTTTCTTTTCAGAAGACCTGTGGAGTCGTTTAATGAATGTAAATCATCTGTCTATCAATTGCATTGGTTGATTTTTATAACAGAAAAAATTAATCTTTTAGGTGATATTCCTGCACTGCCATAAGCACTTTTGGCCTTAGGGGTCTGATTATTGTCTTTGTAATTGTATCTGTAATTACTATGTGGATGTAATTTTAGTTTTTATCCTTTGTCTCTTCAGTTAGGTTTTACTCCTGCTTTACTGGAAAATATCTGTTTGTGAAAGGTTTTAATATAAAACCGCAAAACACAATAAACAGCTTTTTCTTTTTTTTTTTTTAAAGAGTGAGCTGAGGACAGGGCTTTAAGGGATTCCAACAGAGAGGGGCGCAGAAAAAGACATGAGAGTTCTAGGAGATCAAAAAGGTGCGGTGAGAGAGGTAAAAGGCCACCCAGTCAACTGCAGTGTCCTTTAAGCCAAGGGAAGAGAGGGTTTCAAGAAGGGAGGGATATTCCATTGTATCAAAGCCACAGAGAGGTCAAGTAGTACGAGGATGGATAAGAGGTGAGTGTGCCGAGTAGGGGTTTGTGAGATGAATACACAGGGGCAAGAGGAACGGAGGAGTGTTTGAGGCGGAAGCCTCATTGAAGAATGAGTGGACCTCGAGGTGTTTCTCGGTGTGGTTGAAGAGACCTGCTGTGAGGATTTCCGATTGGTGGATCGAAAAAAGAAACTAGTCTATAAAAGGAGGAGCTGTTCCGTCAGCTGTATGTTTCTTAATTATAGGGAGGACAATGCCTACTTTGTAACAAGCAGATAAGAAACCATTCGAGTGGAGAGAGGTTGAAGAGGAAGGAGCGTTATATATGATAGGTGTGAGCTCTTTGATAGTTTATGATTCAAGGGGCCCAATGGGAGCACAAGATGGGTTAGCAGAGTGGAGGTTCTTTATTTAATCTTTATAATTGGTTTGGAGTTCAGTGGGAGAGGTGGAAAGAAATAAGATAGCAAAGCGTGTACGTGGCGAGATAGTGGAGTCAAATATGTTGATAACAAGGGTGTGCAGCAGACCAGGACACTGGTATGCAAGAAAGGCCATGTGGTATTTTTCCTTCTCCAATACGTGTAAATATAAGAAGTGTTCATGGGGGGTAACTTATTGATATGGTAAATTAAGTTAGAGTTGTGGTCAGTGTGTCATATGAGACACATCTATGTGCAGGTGTGACGATTTTTGTTGGATAACAAACAGGCTATATTGTGGAGAGGAGAAGTGACAAAGTGAAAGAACAGAATGGGGCAGCCGGCCACGTGATGTGGGTTGCAAGAATTATTTGGGTTCCTTTTAATGTTTGCATAGCAAGTCACTTTCACGGAACAAGATTTTTTGAACATCAACCAAAAAGAGCCTCATTAAAAGGGAAAGTTCTCTCAGGAAAGAAATTGGCGCAATGGATCAAGGCATGTATTTTTGAGCATATATTGATCGATCAGAATTATTTTTCCAATGCATCTTAAGTTCAATTTTAGGACATTTAGACATGCGAACCTCACCGGTCGTAAACCGCCATCTTGATAATCTTACCTGTTGATCATGTGCTCTGGTGGCAGTAAATCATAACACCCGGCGATCAAGTTGAAATAGAAATGGCAAACTGATTTGCTACACCGCTTCTCATGACATTGGTGAACAGCGTAGCCAAACGTACTCCATCAACTACACCATCACCCTACCTAGAGATGAACACACGCGCACACACTACAAGTGACTTGATTTTCACAAAAATGAGAAAACAGCTTTCTCTTTTCAATAAATACTCATAGTCGGGAATTTACAAAGTCGTTATATTTCTTAATGCAATGGAAATAGTTGAATACATCCAATAGAGATATGAAAACTTGTGTCGCACATAATCAATGGAAGAACAGATCGTTTACTCCAAGCCACAGTAATCATGTTTAGGTCGACATCACATTGCATGCAATCTTTCTGATTCCATTCTTTGACGTTTTAATCCCAGTACTTCAATTGTGCAAGTCAAAGTTTTGTGGAGTAAAATAAAATTCCATTTTGTTCTATCCTCTATTTTCTATCGCAGCACATGGCATTTCCTTTGGGAGTAAAAAGGTTTTGTTACACATCGGCCGCAAAAGGTTGCTATCTGCAAGTCTTTATTAAATAAATACTGGCATGTTGGTCTGAATGACGGGCACTGCAAATATCCAAAATGAGGCGGCACGATCGTCCCAGAAGATAGATATTGTTCTGTTCATAATGGCCATACTTCAGTTCTGGTTGAAGAACCTATCCAAAGGCAGATGGTTGCCATGACATACACCCATCTTTATGACGTAACTAGTTAGATTTCAAAAAGGATAATATATTTTAGTACCGATTGTCAAAATAAACAACAATTAACTATGATTTTCAAAATAAATAATTTCAATAAATAATAACTTTATATGTATACATTATATTTACATTTAAAAAAGGGGCTGTCTGCATAAACTTGAAGATAAATGTGGCACATCGTTTGTTGTCAAGCAAACATTTGCATAAATATTATAATACCGAAAATCTTACTTAAATGAATTGCTGACTTTCCATTCTCCCAATGTAAAATGCAGGTTGTTCTCGTTCTACAGCTCTGACGAATACAAATTTTAATTTCTTCCTTTCTGTTTCTTTCAACTATCTTATCTTTACTTTCAACATACTTACTATATTTTATCCTTGGAATTTTTGCTATGAGGGCTTCAGGGCCAACTTACAAGAGCCCCTTCTTTCAGTGCTCGAACCATGTTAAATTATTATTCATATCCAATACGATCATATGCACAGGTGGGAGATTTTACATTGCAAAGAGTATTACTGGTTTTCCCGGTCAAATTTATTTGGGTAAAATGAAGACAACTAGCTTGTTTTAACCCAATTAAAACAGTGTCCTATGCTAACAACGAGAATTCAATACGTTTACTGTTCTCTATGGAGAAAGCCAGCATAAAACGGAAGGGGAATGCATTTACAAGCCAACACCTCTGGACCAACAGGCGGCCGGTACTGGATTTCTGCTCTGGCTGTTGGCGGGTGGGGCAGGGTCATGCCTGACCCTCACAACTCTTTGTAGGTATCTGCCTCATCCCAGTACCAAAGTGGTGAAAAAAGGTAATCTTCACTGTTCTTGATGGTCTCTTCTCGACTGTCAAGGGTTATATGTGGAAGATTGATGGAAATTGGCTTACAATAGCCTATAATGATTGGGGGAGGGTTAGGTTGGTTGTCACTAGAGAATGGGGGATAGCGGGTCTCGCCCAAGGGCACCCCACTCCCAATCATCAAGGACCCTCCACCCAGGTGATACTCCCTTGCTTCTCCACCCTCAGGATCAGGTTCCAAAAGAGATGGCCTTTCCCTGGCCACCTGCGTAGAGAATCCATGGGGAGTAGGAGTGAGAATACCCTCGGATTTCTCATAGTACATAGACAACTAGGTAGATATTAGAGATGCATTGAGAGTGCTGGATATAGACATATAATGACATGCAACAAAAAAGAAAGATGGCTATGTACACGGAGAAGCAAAGAGATAGATGAATATACATCTATGTGTGTGTGGCCATTGCGACAAATCATGGGTATTTGCCCCTTGCCCCCCCCCCCAAGCGGGAACCTTCCCCTTTGAGGCTAGGGAGGTGAGCTCGCTCCGCAGGACCCTCCCTAGGGGACTGGGCAAGTAAGGCCTCACTGGAAGAGACACCCACTTAGGGGACAAGGACTCCCGTTCCTGTGAGGAGCTCCCTACAGCATCCACCATGGTAGCATATATGGGACTATCAAATATGAAGAACATTATCAGATCCAGAGACTTGGCTGAAGACAAAACTAAAATACCCCATTTTGCCCAAGGAGGAGGATATGTCTCTTCAAGAAGAGACGTTCATTTAACAGAGACGAGGAGGCTGAATGAGGAGAACACGCTGTGGAGAGGCGAAGCACGAGCCAGAGAGAGAAGCCTAACCAGGGGAAGCCCCCTGGCAATGTGACGCCCGGAGGAGGCAGAGCCAATGAGCCCATGAATTTCAGAAGAATCCTAAGCCGCAGAAAGAAACGCTGGAGGCCTGGCATTTCTGAATAGAAGGGACCCGAGGAGACGGGGATCCTTATACCGGTGGTGGCATGACCACGACGACTTCATGGTAGGCCTGTGCACCCTAGGAACAGCGCTGAAACCACCCAGATGGCAAGTCCACGCATACATGCCAACCCTCCCGATTTAGGCGGGAGACTCCCGATTTTTAGGTGAAAAATATTACTATTTTTCACGGTCTCCCGTCTAAAATAACTGTAGCCCCAATGTATTCCTATGGGGAAATATGCCTCTCCCGATTTCCCAGTGGAAATCTCCCTCCCAGGTGCAACTGAATGTTGGCATGTATGGTCCACGAGACACCCTATGACCCCCATCAAGATCCGGTTGCAATGAGAGAGAAGACCGAGGGCAGGACACCGAAAACAAGGGGCAGCACCAAACCCGGAGCAGAGGCAGAGAACCCCAAGCGAGTGCAGAGGCCAATAGCCTTACCATGTAGACACAGAGGTAGCGGGTGAACGGGAGAACCAGGAGGCCGTTTAAGTGATTTCAATCCGGCACTTCACCTAAGTCAACGCCTAGCATGGAATGCACAACTGAAATCCTTATTTATTTGTGTCTAAAACCTTTTATTCTGAACGATGTACCACTTATATCACGCCCCTCTCTTGGAATCCTCCCCCCCCACACACTGAACCAGGAATCAGGCTGGTTTGCAAAGTTAAAATATTTATTTATGTATTCACAATATCATCACACTATGTTTAATGGGGATACAATAATCACCAATGGGGTGAGGTAACACTAAGCAATCTCTTTAATCACAAGGAGTAATAAAGAGCAAAAACAATGCAGCACAGCAATAATACGTTTGTGGGTGTGTGTTCAAATCAAATAGCAATGTGGTTACTCTTTCCCCCTGCACACCCCTCAACCCCCCAATATGCAATGCAGAGAGATAGGAGGAGAGAGAACAGGTTTCAGGAATGCAGAATTCAAGCAAATGTCAATCCCAATTTCCCCCCAGCAAACACAAGAGAGAAACAGAATGGATTGGCAAACTGTCAAAATGGTTTTAAAGTTATCTGAGAATGGATTGGGTAAAACACTAAATATGGTTTAAATCACTGAAATTGTTTAACCTTTTAAGTGCCAAGGGCGAGGTATCTCGCCCTTGACAGTGCACACGCAGTGCCAAGGACGAGATAGCTCGTCCTTTTCGGCGCCTTGTTTTGAGTAATCGAACCCCCGGGCTATGTGAGGGGGAGGTCCCCCCTCACTGCCAGGGGGCTGGATTACCTTCAGTTTCACGTCAGCGTGTGTAACGCACGTCGGCGTGAAACTGAAAGTAAATTCCCCGCAGCAGCCATTTTCGGCTGCTGCGGGGAAGACAGAAGGTAAGAGACCTTCTTTGTCCGCCTCGATCTCCGGCTGTATTTCAAGCCGGAGATCGAGGCGGGTATCGTTGGAAAAGGGAGATTCTCGCCTTTACAACGATAACCATTGTTTGGCATTGCTGACGCGGATCGGGTGCAGGGCGCGCGATACACGGGCAGCAATGCCACAGGATCAATACAGATCCGTTTGTGGCGCTGGGGGGGGGGGGGCTGCTTACTAGGTAAGCGGCCCTCCTCCCCCCGTGGCCCCAAGGCATGGGGCCACAGCGGCAGAGACCCCTGGGGGCAGATGATCACTGCCCCCAGGGCTGAAAAGGGGGGAAAAAATAAATAATAAAATCAAGGGAAGGGGGAGGTGGGAGGGGGTTTGGACCACCAGGGATTTGGCAAAAAGTGGTGTCCTTGGAAAGGGGAGAACCTCCCCTTTCCAAGGACACCACATATGAGGCATTGTCACGGATCAGCGCAGAGCGCTCGATCCGTGACCAGCAACCCACTAGACCACCACGGATCCGTTTGTGAGGTGGGGGGGGGGGCTGCTTCAAGTAAGCAGCCCTCTCCCCCCTCCCAGCCCCCAAAGGATGGGGGCACATGCATGTGAACCCTGGGGCAGATGGCTGACCATCTGCCCCAGGGGAATGGTAAAAAAGAAAATGAAATGATGGGAAAGGGGGTGGGGGAAGGGGTGGGGGGCCACTAGCCACCATGGATTTTTTTACTGAATGAAAGGGGGGGGAATGTCCCCCCCAACCGAAGTAGAATAGCAAGGGGGCACCCCTTGTAACCCTCCCTGGGGGCAGATATCTGCTCCTAGGAAGGGGCATCTGACCCCAGGGAGGGATGCATGAGGTGGGCCCCCCCTATCTGCCCCCAGGGAATGTTGCATGAGGTGGGGCCCTCCATTTGGGGTGGGGGGGTTGAGGGCCACCCCCCATTGCAGTACATCATTTGCTGCCAATTTAGGGTGGCCCTCAGCCCCCCTAAAAAGCAGCCTGTGAATTTGTATTATTTTTTTTGTTTACCCAACTTCGCTTGGTGCAGATGGCCACATTAGTGTGGCAATCTGCCCTCAGGGTGCCCAAACCCTACTGCCCCATCTATTTGAATGTGTGGTACAGTACACAAGGCTTCTTGGCAAAGCACATACCAGTCATGTGTGAAATCCTGTGCCCAAAACATCACAGCTGTGCATTTGTGGTGCAGCTTTGAGCAGAGAATACTGCAATGTTTGAACTGAACTGCCCCTACGTCCATGAATGACCCATGCTACATGTGAAAGGCAGGCCAACAATTAAAGTAGTTACTTTGCAAAGAATACTGCAGGCCATTTCATTAAAAGCTTGTAATTGGAGGTCGTCATATGTTCTTCCAATTAGAACAGCGTATGCAAAGATGTCATTACAGCAAAAGATGTATTCCAGTCAATGTGAGAATTAATAAATGTGTATTTTGCCATGTTATTAATTAATTTCAAACTAGATCGGTTGAAACTAGAAGAATATGAAGGAAAATGACAGTGAATTTAGTTTTACTGTGTCATGTACATTGCAAAGACAGGTCTGCATTGATAAATGAATAAATTAAACCTAAAGGTGATGGAATGAAAGAACAGAATTGAATTTTAAGTTTCTGTCCCGACTTGTAGGCATACTGTAGAGAACAAAGGTCTCTAATCTAGTGGCAACTGAATAGAAAATAATTCCAAATTATAATTAGGCCAGATGGCTTTTAAGACCACCCCGAGATCCACCTTTATTGTATCCAATGCAAATTTATAAAGCATACACACTAGTCTTTGCCTTTAAATGATCTGTCACATGTTTATTTCACATCAACTAAAACCAGATCCATTGGCCTATGAAAGGTTAACAGATAACTGACATTTAGGTGTACAGCACCAGCCATCTTTCTTGGATTAGTCAAGGTGAAAAGGTCACTGAAAATGGGCACACTAATTGCCTTTTACTGTTAATAGTGAGAACCTAGAATGTGTTATCTCTGTTCACTTGTGAAGAACTGAAGTGCAGAATATAAGAAACAAATATATTTACATGAACCAAAATCTCACAGTCAATGTGCAAAAACGTAATTAGGCAGTGCATCGCCATGCAAGCTCCGATTGATCTGAGCTTTGAATATGTTGCAGATAAAAGTAGCTCTATCAGAATGTTGAAGCTGAATTCTATGCGGTCATGTTTTAAACAGCTCAAATTTGCTAAAACGCATACAATCCCCAAACATTATCAGAATTCTATCATTCAATGTTTGCCTTTCGTCGTAAAATCTAAAAATATAAGTTTCATTAAGTTAGCACAGATGAGTCAGAACTTAAAGTATACAAATGAAAAGAGCTTCTCTTCAGAAAGAGCAAGCAGCCCTTCCAACAATTTATGTGGAAAACAAACCACTTCTCTGACAAACCGGGGGGGGGATTAGAGGGATCTATAACTGGATGCTCACAGAACAGAGGGGGAACACTGGAATGCTGGGCGAGGAAGAGACAGAAGTGGAACAAACTGTAGAGAACTGACTTTTGGCAGATGGCACACCAGTCAATAAAACCTGTCCATTGAGAGAAGGAAGCCAGAACAGCCCATAGAGAGAGGACCAGCCGGCGCTTGGTGATTGATTCCAAAACGGCCAACTGAATGGAGGGTTTGGTGACAGGAGGTTGTCTGGCTGACTGGGACCCTAGCTGGTTTTTCCTAGAACCAGAAGTTACCTCAAAAAAGGTAAATCCACCAAATCTCCAAATTGTCCAACTTTGATCAGGGTAAAATCTGGGAAGCTAGAAGGAGTGGGAATGCAAGGGGGTGCACTGTAAAAACAGGAATACAGGTGTTGCCCAAATATATTATTAGTTGTTGACTCCTTCGTTCAAACAAAAAGTGAGCAGCACTCTCCACAGGATAAAATCACCAATCTAGATTCACATTACTTCGTGTGACCAATTTCTTCTTTTATTGCATCAAAAATCGGGGAAAAATCACGGCACACAAAAAACAATGAAATTATGGTCCTCCCAAAATATAGCAAATAATTTTGCCCAGGCTTTTACGCGTTTAGCGGCTGACTTGCTGCTTATTCACACCAGAGTTCCTACTCTGACACAATCATTTAAAAACAGAAGAGGTGTTGGAGGTAGAAAGAGGCCTTAGTTGCTGTACTGGCCACGTATGGTGTGTATCACGTCGGCCATCTTTGCCTAGTTTCATGTACGGGCAATACTTAGTGGATTTTGCTTAGTGCAGTGCATTTTGTCAATTTGGTTGTAATCTACTTGGATAACAACCAAATCCGTGTTGGTGATGGATTGGGTAGGAGCCGCAGAACCTTCTTTGCACTTTATGGGTTCCCCATCGCTTCTCGTAGCCTTGCGTCTCACCCTTCAGGGATATCCATGACTCTGTCATTTGCTAGTAATATGACATCAGACCATAACAGGGTTGTCTACATAATAGCTTTCGAGTCACTCGTGGTCGGCTGACCCAATAGTGCAGAGGAGGCCGCAGCTCACCCTCCACCCACCACTTCCAATATCGGCGATTAACATAAACATTGCACACGTTAATAAGATGTTCCAATGTTTTCCTAAAATCCTTCTGATTGTTTTCATCTGGCTATCAAATGTTAAAATCATCCGTGTACTATTCGTATCTGCCTCTAGTTTTGATTTTTTGCCGGATCCGGATAAATGGCTTTGTTTGTCTAGTAGTCTTGCTCTGAGGAAAGCACTTCGATTACTTTTTTAGGGTACATTTGTCTGTGAAAACCTGCTGCTGTTATTTTGCTCTCCAAATCATACGTTTCTAAGGTGGCGTTGTTCCTTCTCAATCTTACAAATTTACCATATGGGACACTCGATATTGGATTTTTTGGGTGCCCACTTGTAGCGTGTAATGGTGTGTTGGAGCCTGGGTTTTTTCTATGTAATTCACAGGTTATTGTGTCATTCACTATCCTTATAGTCACATCCAAAAATGTGATTAGGACCAGACTGAGTTTCTGTGAATCTCAGATTGTTTGAATTAAGATTCAACTTCTTTACAAACTCCAGCCAACCCTTCTCCGTCCCCTTCCAGATTATGAATAGGTCATCTATGTATCTTTGCCGTAGTGCAACATTTTTGGTTTGTTCTTGATTGTTGTCTGTCTACACCTCGAGTTCCTCCCATGCACCCATCGTGAGGTTCGCATATGATGGTGCGAAGGTCGTGCCCAACGCGGTCCCATGTACCGGTTTAAAGTATTCTTCATTGAAGAGGAAAACATTGTTCGTCTGGCATATGTCAATAATGTCCATTACCATTTTGGTATGCTTGAGGCAGTTAAGAGATTTAGTGTTCAGATAGTGTTGACAAGCCCTTTTGCCATAATCATGTCCAATGGAAGTGTAAAGGGAGACAACATCTATAGTTGGCATCAAGTACTCTTTTCCCATGCTATTCCTTCAATACAGGTCAGAAAATCAGTAGTATCTTTTATGTACAATGGCAATTTCAGTACAAACGGGAACACTGCTTCATCTATGTATTTAGCCATCTTTTCTAATGCTGTACCTATTAGACACACATTTGGTCTCCAAGGCGTTTTTTAAATGTTTTTATGCACCTTCGGGAGAAGGTATATAGTGGGTGTGATGGAGTTGGTTATCTTCAGAAATGTGCAGGTCTCTTCAGAAATTATTCCCTTCTGTTCCCAATTCAAGAGAAACAGTCACTGTATGTTAGAGTTCTTTAACAGGGTTTGTGTTGATCTTGGTGTTGCACTTTTGATCGTTGAGCTGCTTGTACGCTTCTTTTATGTACTCTGTTTTACTTTGTAGCACTATATTGCAACCCTTATCAGAGGGTTTAATAATACAATTTTTTAGCTATAAAGTAATTCTTTCAATGCTTGTCTCGGACTGTCATATTGTCTTTAGGGATTCTATTTTTATCTTTCCTGCGCATACTTTTTAGGTCCTCAATCACCAGGCATTGGAACGCTTCAATATAGCTCCCAACATTCGTAGTGGGATTAAACCTCAACTTCTGTTTAAGACTGCTTTTAGCCATCCAGTCTGTAGTGAAGCCTAATTCAACCAAATTGTTGGATTCTTGTTCCACACCCGCATTGTTGCCTTTTTCGAGTTCCATCAGGTCTAATAATATGGCAAGTTCCTTTATTGTGCTATCTGTTCTACCTGTTTGCACTTCTTTCTTACATTGGCTTGGAATGTTTGTGGGGAAAAATGTCCTCAGACGAACCTTTCGTAGGAAGTGGTCAAGTATATATATATATATATAATATACAGTTGGATGAACATCAAAAGACAGGGCTTCCAAAAATGTTCTAAATCTAAACTGTTAACCTCAGTTGTTATTTACATCCCATTTTAGGAGAGACCATTAAGATTGTGTCCAGAATTACTTGTGAAACTGAATATGTGGTATATGTGTTAAACTGCCCATGCAACAAGTGGTATGTCGGTAGTACCAAAGGACAACTTAAATTAAGGGTGCTACAGCACATCAGCGCAATTAAGAATGCCGATCCGATTTACCCTATGGCCCTTCATTTTAAGAATCAACATGGAGGCAAACTAGAGGGTTTTACCTTCTTTGGTATACATACTATCACCAAACCACTTAGAGAAGGCAATCGTGAATTAACATTACGACAGTTAGAAACCAGATGTATTTTAGACATAGAGACAAAAAAACCCAGGGGTCACAACCTTGATGAGGAACTATATACCTTCCTGGGCACATGAGGTTCTAGTAGATATTGTCTCAGATTTGCTCTGACCAGGTCGCATATGTCTCATAGGCTTGCTTTTTTCTTTCCAAGTATAGACTAGGGTACACAAATAATATGTGCCATGCCCTGAGCAATGAAATGCACAATGTGTCTCCGAGTATCACATATTTATCATTTTCATACTTCTTAAATCTTTGATGATAATGGAGTTACTATATTTGTATTTATATAATAACGGTCTGGGGTTTTGTTCTCACAGTTTTGGTGTGTTTTTAAACCATTGTTTTTAATATGTAACTGTATAGGTTTTGACACTTATTTTAAGTGGTTTTCACAACAGAGACTTTTGGACTTGATTTTACCTCCTTTACTGTGTTAAATCGGTGATAATTCTATATGGACTGAACACCTTAGGTTTTTATACTACATTTGGAATACTTCCCTTCTTTTAAAACATTAGGATGTATGTATATGGATCAACTTCTTATTAATATGACTTATAGGTCATTTTATGTATTTGGAAGTTTTATGCACTTAGCACTTTACAATCAAGCAATATTTGTACGCACTTTGCACTTTACAAAAGGAAAACTTTTTCCGCACTAGTTTTCTTATAAAAAAACACATTAGTAGCCCATCCATTTACCTCAGACTCTGTGAGAAATATAAATTAATAGAGATATTCTTTACTTTATATAAATAGGATACTAAAATCCATATACTAAATTACTGACTACAGAGCCTTATATTCATAGGCGAGGTACATGCATGGACGGAGAGCACTATGCACTTTATTCAATTGCTGTTATGTAAATATATATTTTTGCTGCTAAAATGCTATTTGCACATAAATCCAAAATCTTTATCTTTTGCATTTTTGCACAAACCCCAACAAATAGGTATTATTGCCTACATGCATTCCGTTTAAGTATTATCCAAGCCTGCTGTATGTTATACGCAATCACAGCATCACACATATAGTGAAGCACATCCATGTTTGAGCAGGTCAAAAGGCATATGAGCCGATCTCCACCCTGTAAAGGCTACTATTGCTTTTGATTGTCACTAGACAGCCAGGAGCAATATTTGATTACTTCCTCCTTTTATGCAATGTCAACGGATTATGGGCACACAAAAAAACGGAATTTGAGAAACAAATGGTTTCTTTGTGTAACTGCTTTATTTTAAGTGGCATTATTTTTTGCCCTTTCAGCATGGATTTTGAAAATATGAATGCATTTTAAATCATGTTAATACTGTCATCCATGTCGTATATGTTAGAGGAAGTTGTCTGTATTCTCCTATGAGTAACATATACCACTCAATTGTTCCAAGATGGCTGCCTTGCAAAACATGTTGAATTAGTGGCTTCTAGCAGGTAGACACTCTCTATGCGCAATCAGAGAGTTGTTAGGGGATAAATTGCAGTCCATCATCTGTGTTGTTTGTAAACCTACGTGATCAAGCGGTTTGCGTACCGCGAAATGCGTCGTTCTTTTTTGGTTTCCTTTCCTAATACATTTATATTAATAAAGAAAACGTGCTGCCAGGAAATACCGAGGTGTTTTCTCCACTTAATTGCTGCAAGGATATTTTTCTCCTGTTGCAGCTGCCCTCTGGAGTGCATTCCACTCGCTGCCTTTCCTTTGAAAAGCATAGTGCAATGTTAAGTGTGATTGCCTGTGACGATAGGCTTTGATGCAGCCAGTCTAGGCCATAGTGTATTCTGGATGTTTGAGCGATGAAATACATGCTGAAAAAATTATATTAACTGTGAAAAGTGCAAATCCTCTGCTTTCCCCTGGTCTTCAATGCATAAGCAGAGTCAGGTGTAATGTGGGAGAGAAGGGGAGTCTCCAATTAAACATTTGTTACTGGACAATAGGACATCCGCAGCCTAGAAAGCTAAAAGGGACTGAACCCATCACATGCAAGCTCCTTTAAAATTGTGCATGTTTATATATATATTGAAAAGAAAATATCTAAGTTTTGCAAGAGAAACACACACAGATATTTTGAATGTAATTGATGTCAATTTCTCTAGCACCACACTTGTCTTCATGCTGGTGAGAAAATAAAATGCTTCAACGATAATTGCATTATCATTGAAATGTTAGTAATGTTCATAGAGAAACCCTTGTTAAGTAGAATATTAGTATGTCTAGTGTCTTTTAAATTATCATAATATTTAGGGGAAGACTGCGATTGAAATAGATGCCTTGGTGAACTTATAATAGCGAGATTATAGGCAGGTAACATTTTATTTTGGTTTAAATAACTGTTTTATATACATTCCATATTGCAGTGGGATCCAGCATTAGCTGCAGATCCAGTTGTCTGAAAATAACTTTTTTAAATAAATTTTGATTTCTGTAATACATCACTGTCTGTTCTTTGCCCTGAACTGTGGGGTTGTATAAATGGGGGTAGTAGAGCACTCCAAGTTAGAAGTGTTATTATCCTGAAATCACTGATACAAATTTTACCTCCTCTGTAAGATGACATGCAGAATGCAAACTGCAGGGTTCCTAATCCACGAACAGCAAGGGTCAGACTGATGCATTTTATCCCAGCAAAACAGAGATCAGCAGCTACCCGGTGTTAAGAAAATGACCAGGACCTTCTAAGGATCCAATAGCAAGCTTCTGCCACAGTATTCATTGAGACTGTATGCAGGGAAGTATTTTATGTGATTGTATACCGTTTTGTAGACATTTTATTTCACTCACATTTGAGTTTGAACTTGTGTCAGAATGAATCCAAGGACACTTCTAATTCTGTAGTGCTTGCACTTGCAGCAGAAACTGCTGTTTGAAATTATGTCTTGTTGATGGTGTATTCATGGGGATTTGCCCCAGAGAAGCCCTTCAATGCACCAGTTGCTCATATAATCAGCTGTATGGAAGCAGATTATGACAGGGTTTACGTCAGCTCCAGACAATGTAGAACAAACTCAGGGCAGGGCATCAGTGTATTCTGGTAACGGGGCCTTGCAGCCCTCCAACCATCACGGATGTAAGCAGCAGATCGATGCACAGATTATCACGCAGAGCATAACTTGCAGTACTCCATGGATAAGGGCAGGAGCAATAAATGCAAATATCGTATTTTTCTCCTTGTGACTCACCCTAAACCGCTTGCTCAGATCCTATTTCTCCTACTGCGTAACTTTCTCCCTTCTAGCCCCCAGACCTGTGGTGTGTGTGTAGGGTATGCCGCTCTCTACAGGCCTCCCACCCAACAAAGGCTTCCAAATCATAGCAGAGGGAGTGACTGAGAATGTTTAGGCTGATGTGTCAGGATTTTTATGCTATGTTTTGTTATGTTATGGTATCCTACATAATGCTCGCTCATACATTTAGGCCACAGATCCTCTATTTTGACTTTCCCTCTGCCATTTTTAAAACCCACCGGGTGCTGATTGCACCAAGACCTCGTAACAAGGCAGTGGGACACTTCAGACCATCTCTTCCGTTTGCTCACTACAAGTATAGCATGAGCACCAGCTATGGTAGAGAACAATGGTGTTTCTGCAAATACTGCTTATCCATAGGACAACACGATGTACCCAGCCAATGTCCCGCAAGGCTTCATTACAAGGTCACAAGTGAGATGCTGACAGCTATTGCCACACATCTGCAATTTCATGCCAAGTACCTCGCACCATTGTGCAAATGCTATAATATATTAGTGAATGTTAGGGCTTGCAAAATCAATCTACTAGCCCACATGCATTGACGAGGATTTTTTTGAAGGGCGAGTACCATTTGCAGGATACTCGACCTTGCTGGCAAGTATGGGGATGTTTGAAACTTTTTGGGACATTTACTAAAAACAAACGTTGTTGCCAGTAAATGGCAAATAAAGGTTTCACTGTGCATGGCTAGCCTTCAGATGGCAGCATTGCACCGAATATGAAGTGTGCTTTTGGTGACGAGCAACGTTTTTTTAGAAACCAGAGGTAAATATTTTGTCACCTGTTACCATGGGGCAAGTGAATTTCTCTTAGGTCAAGTATGTACATTAATGAACTCACCCTGCAGGTCTAGTGTTATTTTTACGAATTTGCAAGGCCTGAATGCATATGATATGGTATATAACTTGCGCTCTAAGGTCTGTCTTGAGAGCTCAGAGTGCCGACTGCCTGCCACTTGTCCTGTATTTTCCTGCTTCTCCACTGATAATTTCTCTGTATGCTGTTTATTTTCTATCTAATACAAGAAGCTTGCTTTAATTCACCACTCCGGTTTCTCATCTCCTTATTGCTGCCACCTGAGCCTGATGCCGAGGTGACCAACCTTGGCTACTGTTGGGAAGGAACTAGGGTCTTCCCGCACCCCCAAGCGCTTTAGAAATAGGCAAGATCTTTTTTAGGCGCTGTAAGGGACCATGGGGTATGAGGGGCACTGGGAAGGCTCTCTCATGCAGATATGATCACATACACAGACATGGGCAGGGACTCAAGAAGGCAGTTATTGTTTAAATATAAGGAGCATTTGACTATTAGCTGAATAGATTTGCAATGTGAGATCCTATGCATTTGTAAAGATCTTAGTATGGTAGATGCAAACTCACCCTCCCCCTTCCAGGAAGAATGTGACTTGTGCTAAAAATAGACTACAGGCTTCCACAGTGGTTCGTTACTAGAGCCAAGCACTGGCAGCACACAAAGTGACTCACCAGCTGTCTACTGTCCGCCAAGGGTCCATGCAGGCTAAGAATAGAGGATGTACATGCTTGTGCGACAAAATGCAAAAATGGGACGTATTATGAGTATTAAGTGTGGGAGAACCTACAGGGTCCAGATAACATTAATAGAATGACTGGAATATGGAGAGCATGACTAGAAAAATTTTTGTACAGAACATGTTCATAGGTAGCAAAATGAAGGGAAGCATGAGCTACAGTGTATTCTTACATCAGCTAGCAAAATGTAGAGCAGCATGTTCTGACAGAAACCGCTCACAATGAAGAAAGGAAGGCTTTGGAGCATCCCTTGTATGGAAGAAGGATGGATTGGGATGAAGCCATAGCCCGTACTACGGCAAGACCGGACTATATAAACTCCTGCCTGGGACCACTTTGGCAGGAGAAAGTAACGTATCAATGATAGGATTTAGAACGTTCAGGCAGCAGAGTCCTTTGCTACCATCCTCATTTTTGTCAGATTAAACTTTTTATCCTTACAAGATAGACTTTTGGCCTTATTTCCCTAGAGGGGTGTATTGATTCTGGTGTGAGCGTAATAAGGGACACCCTTACACTACCACAGAATAGTGCCCATGTATATGGCCTAACTGCACAGGAAATTTCTATGAGGGTGCCCTCAAACGCAAGGCCGAGTAACACAAGGCCCTCAACATACCAGAGGTCGCTTTTATAAGTGTGGCACACCTGTTGACTGAGAAGTTGCCAAATCGGCGGTATGGCCAAGAGGTGGGCCACGGAGCATCTCCAGCACAATGCAAGGCTGTGAGCCTATTCCCTGTCTGGCTGAGCAGTAAATACAACCTTCCTTCTGCGTATTTGCGGTCCCTTTGTTTTTCCGGGCATTGCACTATATTTTGACTAAAAGTTGATTTGCCATGTCATGTATTCGCTGCCAAATTGAGTCCCCATGAGTGAATTAGTGCTGCAGACTTTCCTGTGCGTAGGTATTTTTGGTGCTACCGCTGAGGGACCTATATGATTACAAGTATGTGTACACCGGAATTGGCAGTCAAGTTAAAAACAGTTACATTTCCCACTCATGGTATGTTTTCACAGCAGCACTCTGCAGACGCGGAAGCACTGGCATCCTGGCAGGGTGCCTGCCATAGCCCACATCAGATTGCAGTCCTTCTGTAGTTCTATTCGATAGTTTTCATCTGTATATCGTAGTTCACAGACTCCCGCTCTTCCCACAATGAGGATCTGCATATTTTAGAGGGTCGTTCTTGCAAACAGCTTTTACATGTTGTTACTGTTCATTTGTTGTGTTCTGTTAAAACGGCTTCTGCTAATGTTAATTTTTATACGTGTTAATGTCTATTTATCCCGTTATTTTAAAATGGCTTCTGCTGCTGCGGTTCATCTTTATACGTGTTACTGACGATTTGTCGTGGTATTTTAAAATGACTTCTGCTGATGATCATTTTTGATCGCATGTTTGATGTTTTGATTTCTATTTCTTTTTGTATTATGTTAGGTTTTGCCATTTAGGTTGCTGTTCATTTTGCTTCCCACATTGTTTGAAGATGAGGTTTTGATTCTCATTGTGTTTTTTGTGATTCAGGCCCACGTGCGACTTCACAGTCTATTTCTGGTGTTTGCAAACTAATGGGACATGCTAACGTCTCCAGATTGAGTGTTTCAGAGTCACTGCACCCGTGGTTATTGTGCAATACCACATAACCACGATTTGTGACCTGGGTGGGTGTACAGATTGGGGATCCAGGTGTGTTGTCGCATGGACCCCAGGATTGGTCGCATGTTCCGATACATTTACCCTTTGTTGTCTATTAAGATTTATTTCCCAGCGAGCCGTCGCTGTAAGATTATTGTGCATTCCTGGGGCTGCCGTTTCTATGGTCACAGCCGATTCAGTTGCCTTAAGTTTGTCCTGTGCCACTGTGTTATTTTTTTTTTTACTTTCTCTACGCTGTGGCTTGCCTTTGCCACTCAATCAAAAAGGTCACTGCAGTACACCATTAGCACATATATCCTTGGCCTACTACAGACGTCTTCAAATTGCTGCCTGCAGACCTGCCTTGTCATGGGATTTCCATATTTCCTTGGGGTTACTTATCATTATGATTTTTGGGTGCTGAATTGACTTTGTGTTTTATTTCTTGATTTGTGGGCATTGTCAAGATTTTGTGCTACTGATCACCAGCACCCTTTTCATGCTACAGACAAATGAGTGCACAGACATACATACATGCTTTACTACCATGCTCGGAAGTGGCATTGATTGACAGAAAGAACAAGTTATTACAACATTTTTGTGATTGGTTCCCCCCGCCTAATTAAATTATCTACTACAACACTCAGAGCTTTGCGGTCTATAAATGTGTTCTTGTTTCAACTGAAGGAGCGATGCTGATGGGTTTGGCCTTTCGGGAGTCAAGTACCAAATGTTATTGCTGAGCTAAACCGGAGGCGTTTCTCCTCTAGTACATCTTGTGTCTTACTTTATCTTTATATTCCGCAACCTCCGTCAATCCTTGCTTGCTCCCATTTCCCCATCTGTACCACCTCTCCGATTTGGCTATACGCGGTCGTCACCAGTAGTAAATACCAATTGCCGGGTGGTTGTTCGCATCACCGCTCTTGACCCGCACTGCCTGCTGGCCTAGCTCCCTTTGTGTCTCCCTGCTCTTAATTCCTAGACTTAGCGATGGACTTGCACCTGCAGTAAGGTCCAATGCCTTTTTCATGTTTTCAACATATGGGGCGTTCTCCTGTAAATATTTGAAAGATTTGAATTTTTTGACTAAGGTTCAAAAGGAGTTTCAGTGGCCACTTGAGGGCTCATTTGATGCAGATCATCTTTTTGTCTTGCGCGGGGCTTTGGAACAAAGAAAGTCTAAGGTGTCTGGTGGTCATTGGTCTGCCTATTTCACCTGGTACAATAAATCAATCAACCAGGCATTATTAGTACCCTATTGTCAGTAGTGCCTGCAGGCGGAAGCAGGCCTGCAGAAGGCCAAAGAAAAAGGCCTTGTCCATACTCTGTCTGCGCTAGGGCTGTCTCATCTTGTTCCCTCATTGTTCAAATCTTACGTGCCATCAATCTTACCACTTACCCTAAGGTAAGGAGCACAGACCCGTATGGCTCACCCATGACCTTCATCGCTACTAATGCCCATTACGTACCTCACAGCCTTACCTACTCAACAATGACAATTATGCAGTGAACATTTTTTAAACTCCTGAACAGTGCTCGCGCAGTACCATTGTACAAGTAGTGGAAGTAACTTTATCACTGTGCAGCCCCTCCGGTTCTGAACTTCAGTTTGTCTGCCCGTTCTTAAGCTCGTAGCTACGTACCAAGCCTATACTCCACATTACTAGCCATTAAGATTGGTAAATAACAGCAGTGCCCCCCTCACCTTACTGACTCTTCTACCTAGATGTACTTTGGTATCTAATGTGCACGCATATCATGTGATTAACTGCCTATGCTCCCTCTTTAGTCTAATCTCAATCTGCATTATATTCTGAGCATTTTTCTCTAAACCTGTCAAGCTTAATACAGTAACTAATTTTCATTATACAGCAGCCCTGTTACGACTTGCTTCTTACTGCTATGTAAATTACATCTAACTGCAATGTTTTTAACGTGTTGACCTCAGGCCAGACCCATGCCATAGCTAGCCGAGTATCTTTCCCCTTTGCTTGTATCATATTGATAACAGATACTAACGATTAGGCAGGTAGCCAAGCAACGCTTGCGCCATACTATACTTATTTGTTGTATACCGATTAGCCTTATGTGCCAGATTGCATTCGCCTGTACAGTATTTAATCACTGTGTTATATACACATACATGCCGACAGTCTTATGCCTGAGCCTGCTGATATCCTCTCACACATTATGTATGCCCTTATTTCTTTATTTTATTTTTTTGGATAAAAAACCTTTACAAAAAATTCATCAGAATTATCACATTATTATTTTATAACATACTATTTACAATTTTAAATTATAATTATAAATCTCTAAAACAAAAATCACAAACTCATTTCTATGAAAACAATAGAATCGTTAAGGTGCAGGAAAATAAACTAGACATCTAATCAAGACATATTTTACAGAGTTATTCACAGCCTAAATCGAATTTTACTAATTCATCCTCGATTATTTTCAATAGTCGCACTAATGCAAAAATCAATGGGATGTGTATTCCCACCAACAACCTACTCCATAAAAATCAGTTGCATCAGCAAAATCAATATAGACAAATTTCATCAAATAAGTTGTTCTAGCTACCTTAAAGTGAATACATTCAATTACAAGATGCTTGAGTGTTTCATTTGTTTCAGCACACCCAGGAAATAGACATGAGCCATCCCATTTTTTGCCCGAAGAATTCTCCCAGTGCTTAACCCTTTCCCTGGTGCGATATTAGTTTGGTCTAAAGCGCATATATTTTTTTTAAATTCTTTTTATTAGGTTTTGTTAAACAAAAAACAAGAAAAAGCACAACAGCATTAGTACACAGTGACATTAGGAGACCTGTCATTGAGGTCGCGATAAATAGCAGAACACAACATAGCCTTTGATGGTTAAGTGACATGATGGGGGCGGAGAGATCGCACCACCCACCCGGCAGATGCACTGGGCACCTCAGCTCTCCCCTGTTCTTGGATTTGATGTTTTATACTTCCCATTTCCCCCATATTTTCTGGGACTTACGGGGGGACCCCCTTGCATTATAAATTTGTTTTTCCAGGGAGGCGCACCTGTCCATTTCATTGGACCATCTGTCAATGTTTATCATGTCTCCCGAGCCCCAGGTGGCTGCCGTTAGTCTCTTCCCACTCCAAATGCCACCCCCAGAAATGTACTTTCGTATTTGTTGAGGTCAGTTTTGCCTCCTATACCCAGCAGGATAAGTTTGGGGTCCCGCGGGATTGTAGTTTTCTGGAGAGGTGGAGTAAACATGCTGTCCAAAACTCCTGCAGCGCCCCACATTCTCATATCATGTGGTAGAAGGTGCCCTCCGCCCTTTTGCATCAGCGGCATTCTGTATCGCCCTCTTTCCCCCAGCTGGCCATGTGCGTTCTGGAGTAGTAGGACCTGTGTAGGATTCGAAGCTGTATCAGCCCGAGTTTGGCGTCAATACCTATTTCCCTTGGGGACATCAGGGCTTCCACCCACTCCTCTGCCTCCAGTGGCCCCAGGTCTTGTTCCCATTTACCCCTGAGGTTGACGAGGTCCTCCGATCCGAAGGAGTTGATTGCCTGATAGAGGGTGGAGGTTACCTTGTGAGGGATACGTTGTGGGAGTATGTTTGTTTCCAAGGGAGAGCAGGTGGGTATGTCGGCCAGGTTCGGGAATTGGGTATTAATGACGTGCGTGAGTTGCAGGTATCTAAAGCAGTCCATGGGTGACAGCCCGTGTTTCGTTCGTAGGGTTTCAAAGTCTATCAGTCACCCCTCCTGGACGATGTCCGCCAGTGTGGATATCCCTTTCCTTTCCCAGGTTTCAAAGTGGCCCATTTTTTGGATTTCGGGGAGGTGTGTGTTACGCCAGAGGGGTTGGATCGAGGTTGGTCTGCCTTCCCAGCCAATGTATTTATGCATTTCCCTCCAGACTTGATGGATGTGGCGGGATCCACTCAGTGCTGCCCTTAGGTTCTTTGGGCTATCGTATAGTATGTGCAGGGGGGGTAGGAGGCCGGTGTCCCCCGTCTCCACCCGGATATGTGGGAGCAGCGGGTCCCCATGTAGCCATTAATTTGCCACCCCAACCTGTGCAGCTCAGTAGTATGTGCAAATGTTGGGCAGTCCGATACCCCCCTCCCACACTGAGCGGTAAAGCGTGTTTAAAGCAATGCATGGCTGTTTCCCTCCCCAGAGTAGTGTACGAAGGGTCCGGTTGATGTCTGCAAATATTGTGGCCGGGATGGGGAGCGGGGCATTTTGGAGGATGTACAGGAATCTCGGGAGTGCCAGCATCTTAAATAGTGCCGCCCTCCCGAGTAGTGAGAGTGGGAGGGAATGCCAGTTTTACCAGGTGCAGGTTCAGTTTGGGGAAGTCCTCCTGTGTCCTGTTAATTTGTATGCCCAAATAGGTGAAGCCCAGTATCGAAACCGAGTATGGGCAGGAATCTGGGATTGCTTCTCCCCCCCCTTGTACCAGGAAGTAAATTGTTTTTTGTGTGTTGACCCGGAGTCCATGAAGTGTTGGTATTCCTCCAGGGTTCTGGTCACAATCGGGCAGGAGGTTATTGGGTTGCTCAGATATAACAGGAGGTCATCCGCGTACAGCGAGACATGTTCCTCCCCGCCCCTTGGCCAGGCAAATCCTGCCCATTTTGTATCAGTTCTTAGTCGGATTGCCAGGGGCTCGATGGCGAGGAGAAACAATAGGGAGGAGAAGGGGCATCTCTGCCTAGTCCCCCTACTCAGCGGGAATGTGACAGATGCTTTCCCGCTGACTCTTACGTAAGCCTCGGGGAGGGAGTAAAAGTTTGACCCATGACATGAAATGTTGTCCGAAACCCATGCGTTCCATTATGGCCCACAGGGCGTCCCATCCCACTGAATCCAAGGCCTTATCAAAATCCACTGCGAGGAGTCCCAGCGGGGATGGAATCTTGTCTGCCCGGCCGAGGGCAATCTGGACTCTGCGGAGGTTCATTCGTGTGGACTTACCGGTCATAAATCCACACTGATCTGGGTGGATTAAAGATCCAATGACCCCCAGCAGTCTATTTGCGAGGACTCTAGCTAGTATTTTAGCCTCTCCATTTATTAGAGAAATGGGCCTGTAAGAGGCGCATTGCTCTGGGGGTTTCCCTGCTTTGGGGATCACCACTATTGTTGTTTTCCAGAGGTCCGGTGGGAGGGTGCCCTGTTCCCTGCTGCGGAGGAACATGCTGTGCATATATTTCATTGTCGTTCCACTCAGTCTTTTCCACAGTTCCACCGGGAACCCATTGGGGGCAGGGGTCTTCCCTGTCTGTAGTTGTGAAAGGGCTTCCCCAACCTCGTCTTTCGGTGATGACTGTGTCTAGCTGTTCTATCAGTGGTTCAGAAAGTCGGGGGATCGTGATCGAGTCTAGGAAGTTTGGGGTGTTTGTTGGGGGGTTCTTGTATCGGTGGAGAATATAGTTCGCTGTAGTATTTTGCAAAGGCCCCTGCTATCTCAGTGTCCCCCGTTAGCATATCCCCTTCCTGGGTTCGATTGGCCCGTACTTGTCCTTTGCTCTGCTCCCTTCGCTCTAGCCAGGCTAGTGTTTTGGTGGCTTTGTCCCCCCCTCTCATATATCTGGCTCCGGACCAGCCACTGGGCGGTTCGGGCATTATCTAAGCCCTGTCTTTCAGGATTGCTTGGGCTGTTACTAAGGCATCATGCGGCTCCTGGGTTCCCTCCTCGAGTAATTGTTCCTCCCGCCTGGTTACTTGGGCCTCTGCTTCGGAGATTGCCTCGTTGTGCTGTTTGCAGTGAGCTGCCACCAATGATATTGCTTCCCCCCTTGTAACTGTCTTGTATGCCTTCCGCCTTATTATTGGGCAATCCACTGCTTCCTTATTTAGGTCAAAGTATTCTGACGTTTTGTTCGAGAGCCCCTCCAGTATTTCGGGTATCCCTAAATAATAGGCGCTCAGGCACCAGGTGGGTTCCTGTTTTGGTGTTAGACCCTTGAGTTTAACCAACAGGGGGGAGTGATCGGAGATCCCTCTCGCCAGGAATTCTGCGGATAATAGTCGGTGGGCCATGTTTTTAAGGGTAAGGATGTAATCCAGTCTGGATAGGGACCGGTGTACGTTGGAATAAAACGAGTAGCCCCGGTCCGTTGGGTGGGTTGCCCTCCACATATCGGATAGCCCCATTGCTTCGGCAAAAGTGCGGAACTTGGTCGGGGTATCCATCGCCCTGTTGCCCACGTGTGTTCTGTCCCTGGCTATCTCCATGACTTCATTAAAGTCCCCCCCTATTGCCCATCAATCCGCTCGTTCATCCAGCATTATATCTTGGTGCTCGGCAAGGAGTTCCGCTGTGAGCGTGGGAGGTGCATGCACTGCAATGAGGCCCCAGGCCTCTCCCCGCAATTCCCCCAATACCATCACAAACCTGCCCCGAGGATCCGCTTTGACCTTTCTTGCATTAAATGGAATTCTTTTGTGTAAGAGATCATGACTCCCCTAGAGCCTCTGGAAAACCCAGCAAGGTATGTGTGTGGGTAATTAGATTTCCTGAAGAGCCCGCTATTGGTACCGATCAGGTGGGTTTCTCTTATGAACGCAATGTCTGGTGAGTGGCGGTTGAGGTATTGGAGTACCAGTTTACGCTTTATACCTGACCCCAAGCCGTTCACGTTCCAAGTCAACAGGGACATTTGTCTCCTTTGTGTTACGTCCGCGTGAGTCTTGGTTTGGGGTTGTGTGGGAGGATGTGATGTGGTTCCCATCTTGTCGGCCGTCTTGAGGTGCGGTGGACGCCATGAGCCCATCTGCTGCTCTCGCTGTGTGATCAGTGATGTGTACTCCTTGTGCAAACTCTAGAACCCCAACCCGTAAACCGTAGCCCGTGTCTGTATGGATGTGTACGTGCGGGCCAGTGGGGGGGATGTTTCGGTCCCTCCCATATCTTGTGCAAGGGGGTCTCTGGTCGTTTGTTTCACTGACCTTTATTGGTGATACTTGTGACATTAGGCCTTTCCACTCCCCCCCTGAAATCCACCCACCATGCACAAGTACCTGTTCCCCTAACCATTCAAACTATTAGAGGGGCAAACCCCAACTCGGGAAGGGTCAGGAGGACCCCTTCTCCCAACTCATGTGGCTAGAAATGACCACAGAACGTAAATGGAACTAATGGTGAAAGCTCCCCCATAGGGTTGCGGGGGTGTTGGTTGTTCACTTTCTCCACTTCCCCTACGGGGCCGCTGGCTTCAAAGGTCTCATACTGTTTCTTTTGTCTCCCAGTATTTGCCCGATTTCAGGTAGGTCCCATGTCGACCGGAGGTCCGGGTTTCCCTGCTTCCCTGAGTGCTTGGGTGGTCTGCCCAGGGTGGTGGTCATTGCCTCCGTCGTTCTTGCGGGGTGTGTTTCCGCTCGATCAGTCTGGGCGTGGGGTAGAGAGGACGTGTGTTTCCAACCATTCCCAGGCATCGCTGGGATTATAGAACACATGAACCTTGCCGTTGTGGTACACTTTGAAGGTTGCCGGTAAGAAGAGTGCATACTTGATGCCCAGGGGTGTCAGTTTCTTTTTGATATCATCATAGGATTGTCGCGACTTCTGGACCTCCCTCGTGTAATCGGGGAAGAACCCAATCCGGTTGCCATTGTAAGTGATGGGGCCAGTCACCCTCGCCATATGCAGTAGTGTGTCTCGATCCCTATAATTCAGAAGTTTTGCATTCACAGTTCGCGGGGGGGGCCCCGGGACTGGTCTGCCCGTCGGAACCCTGTGTGCTCTTTCTATTGAGAAAAATTTGGAGAGTTGCTTGGGAGCCATCAAGTCTGTTAGCCATTCTTCCAGGAAGAGTTCTATGGAGGGCCCCTCTCTTTTTCGGGGAGGCTGAGTATGTGGAGGTTGTTTCGGCGGGACCTACCATTGCTGTCTTTGGCTCTATTTTCCAGCATACTGATTTTCTGTTCCATTTGTTTGAGGCGGCCGCCCAGGTTTTTAACGGTGTCTTCGGTGTCAGATATTCGTTGTTCTGCCTCCCTGACCCTGGTAGTTAGGTTCCTTAAGTCTTGCCTCACAAAGGGCACCTCAGAGGCCAGGCCATCTATTTTTGTCTCAACCGAGGTTCTAGAGTCGTTGATTGCTGCCATGATGTCGGTGAGTGACAGCATTTGGGCCGCACCCCATTCGATGCCTCTACTTCCACCCCGTTAATTGGTCCCAGGAGATTTGCTGGGGTGCTCATCGTATACTTGTCTATTTTGTTCTGAGTCGTTCCCCTGCGGGGCAGATCCTTTCCCATTCTGGCCCTGTGGGGTGACTCTGGGTGCAGGTGTGGCTCTTTCGGCCAGAGCTTATCCTGCAGGATGTTCCCTCTCCCTTAGTTTCGTGGTGCTTTTGTGTCCTCCCGTGGGCTATCGGTGGGTGGGTGCTGCGTGTGGGCCTCACCCTTGTTTTGCCCGTGCAACTGTCTGATCAGCCTCTCCCTTTCAGTACCCCTGCCTTTAGGGTCCCTCTGTGGGGTCGCAGACCTCACTGGGCGTGTCCGAGCTTCACCTCGTGTGGGATGGGGTTCTTACCGGGGTTCCCTGTTCGGGTGTACACCCAATCTCGTTGGCGTGGTATGGGTCCTCTCCCCTTGATTGTTCTCCTTTGCATGCTTCACGTGGGCATTAGAATGGTCCTTAGGTCCTTCCCTTTGAGCCCCCGTGCTATGGTTCTGTTAGGTGGTTCTGTCCCAAGGCGGGTTGGCATGTAGTGGTGCCCTTTGGGGTTTTCCCTATGCTGGGGTCATGTATGTGGCGCTCCTCATTTCCTCGCTTCCTTCGGGGGGGGCCTTTTGCTAGGCGAGGCGCCCCAAGGTGGTGTAGCCTGTCCCCTCCCTCGAGGTGCCTGTGGGAGGTGGCAGGCCAGTTGTACAGATTTTGGTTAGGGTCTCACCAGGTCCTTATTTGTACGTGCTCGTGTGGTGGACCTGCCTTTGGTTTCCTGCAGGATGACCCACGTCTTGTTTGATGATCTGTGGATCGCTGTGCCTCAATTTAGCAGTGCGGTCAGGTTTGAGGTACTTCGGTCCGTAATCCGGGTGGACCCTTCTGCCCCTCCCAGCCGCTGTGTGTGCTTTCCTCTGGGCGCCCCTTCCCCACACTTCTTGTTGTCTCCCGCGGGCACCCCTCGACCCAGGCCACCCAGCCGCTCGCACACAGCGCACACGTTGGGTGCCGGGCAGGGAGAGCCTGCGCAGGGTGTTGTGCAGGTGTTGTGTGGTGGGGGGGTGAGTGACAGAGCCCGGGATCTGGTTAGGCACCCCTCGGTGTTAGGGACCAGCGGGTCCAATGAAGTCTGCGGCTCTTGGGCCGTCCTCACCTCTTTCTTAGATGGTCAGCGTCTCTGGTCCCAAGGCAGCTGTTCCGGGGCACAGTTGGTGGCAGCGTCCAGCGCTTCCCTCGCGCCGGCCTTGCCACGCGGTCTCCGGCAGGTCTTTCCGACGGTCGGGGAGACCTTACACAGGTCCGATTTTCGTCGGGATTTCGGGGAGACAGTGCGTGTACGTTCGCCTTCAAATCGTATGTGCTTCAGGTCAATGTGAGATCTGAGGAAACAGCAGGATTATGCAGGATTTAGGCAGCCCAACGGAGCGACCTAAAGCGCATATATTGAGAGCAGGCATTATTGCACGGAAACATTGCAATATATGTGCCGTGTAAATCCCTCTTCTTAGGGAATAATGCATACTCAACATATGTAGAATAACACTTCGTGGATTCCAATGTGTTGCACCAGTCAGACTCAAATAATTTTTTCTTAACAAACACTGGTCGTTGAGATAAATCTTCAGCACTCGAGTGCAGTTCTGACAAAACTTTGTACATTTTCTTTTGAAATTTCATAATTGAACCATAACTTTCCCCATTGATGATTACATGGAAGTCCTGATAGTCGGAATTCTTCATAGGAACTAACATCTTTAAGTAGTTAGTAAGATCTCGCCATTTTTTTCTGCACGAGAGTGAGATCAAACCGAATTCATGCCTAATTATGCAACTCGAAATGGACGGTGAGAGGCGCAACGCAGCTTTCAACAAGTACCCTGTATCACATCGAGGTGTTTGCCTAGATCATTAAGGCATATATCAAGAGCATAAAGAATTATTTGCTCAACCTTTAAATTAAGAAACATGAGCAGTGGTTGCAGTGAAAATGCACAATATTTTGCAAAGATAAACTTCATTTGATTCACCAAAGGTCTTGTTTTTATCCTTATCCTTTTAAGCCATAACTCATTTGATGAACTCATGGAAACAGTATAACCGAGATATGTCACCTCGTCTATTGGAGCAATGCAAGTGTCATTCAGTCTCCAGCTATAGCGCTTAGATTTATTTAAAGTACTGAAAACCATCATTGCCGTTTTTGCTGGATTTGGTTTCAGATTGTGTTCATAAGCAAACTGTTCAAATAGTTCAAGTTTTACCTGAAGGAGTAGCGTCAAGTAAGATTACATCATCAGCAAAGGCTAGCCAGTGTAGACTCAACTGACCACACCTTGCTGTCGACACCCTATGATCCAACCATAATTCATCGATGTCACTTAAATACCGATTAAACAATAGGGCAGCTAAATTGCAACCCTGTTTTACTACCAGGTGTGTTAAAACTGCTTTCGTTAGCGCACCTTCGAGTGATAGTCTAATCATGTATGATGTATCTGTATGTAATTGGACAATCCAGTACATTAAGTGTCGAGGTATTCCAAGCGCAAGCATTTTTGTCCATAGTGCATTACAAATAACAGAATCAAAGGCATATCAATGCTGGCAATGTATACTGAGCCTACTCCTTTTCTTTTTCAAACTCGCAAGTATATGTGCTAGAGCAGTGGCATTTAATACTGTGCCAATGCCCTTTCTGAATCCTGTTCGATATTTAGAGTAGGAACCATGAGCAGAGATATATTTTTCTAAATCAGATGGAAGTAAGATGGAAACATTTTTTGCAGCACTATCCATAAGTGAAATCGGTCGATAGTTTTCAGGTTTACAAGGATCACCCTTTTTAAAAATGGGCACAATGATAGAAGTCACCCAAGAGGTCGGTATTTTTGAAGTAGCTATGATATTATCAAATTTTATTTTTAATCTACTAACCCATAAAGTTGGATTAGCTTTATAGGCCCAGGGCGGAATGCCATCAGGCCCTGCTGCTTTTGAGAGATTTAGTTGATTAATTGCCCATTCAATGTCTTGTATTGACCAATTGATTCTTTTTTCAACAGTACCTAAATTAGTATCATAGATACAGATCATGAAACGGACAGGATAGGAATATGTATTTCTTATATATACTTCCCACACCTCTGAAGAGATTATATTCATGCATGGCCTACTAAGTGTCGAAATAGATCATCTAAGAGACGCCATATGCGTTGTGAATCATGTCTACAGATTGCACTCAAGAGCTCATAGTTTTCTTGATTATATGTCAAGATTGTTATGTTTCTCATTGTGTTCTTAAATGTATTAGTGATCATTTTCTTCTGTCATATATCGAGAAGTTCTTAAATTCAAATTCTTGAAGAGTCTTAATGCTCGATTTCTAAGTCGTTTTTCAAACATAACTTTGTAATTGAACTGCTTGTTTGATGGAATTCACTTATTCTTCTGGTTTGCCGTGAGTTCTTGTAGGGAACTCTTTACTATGGTAGACCTAATGATTTCTTTATTATCAAATGTTAAGCCCGAGGTAGATAGCAAATCTTGAAATTTCACAAGCTTATGATCAACAAGATTCGCTAGTTTGTGGGTGACCACCTTATTCCATCTAAGCGAAATATTCGGGCAATCACATTCCATTAGTTGCAGCAGTACAACATCTCTATGTAATGAGTATTGAATATCAATACTCTGCTCGATAGGTGCATGGTAGCTAAATTACATTGTATTTATAATCACTGACTTAGTCATTATTACCATTGAATGTGACACACAGAAGTAATCGATTAGAGATGTCAAAGAGCCTCTGGACCATGTATAATTCAAATCCCTTTCTTCGCACTCCACAAAACACAATCCCCAGTCTTCAATAAATTGCGCCCTTTGGTACCCACACTTACAGTCTCTTAAGTGCACCCTTTTGACATCCTATTGTCCTCTTAAAGCAATATGCATTAAAATCTCCACCCAAGATAATATCTGCATAGTACTTACTAGCAGATGCAGTTTCTAAACATTTATCCACTTCTTTAAACATATCATCAATCTGTATTTTTTGCGGGTTCCAATAACGGTTGACCAACAGAAGTGATTTCTGTTTCCTTGCGTCCAAAATAACACCAACCGCCATAACATATTGTGATACATAGACAAGCTTTGAAACACAATCAATACAGTTATCGATAGCAATTGCCAAACCCCCTGTCGGTCTCCCCTAATTACCCTTAAGTGCCTTAGATGAATATGTAAGATAACCATCAATCCTAAATTCGTCACTCTTCATGGTTTCCTGAAGTAACAGAAATCTTGGCTTTTGTAAAGGTGTAAATTGCAATAGCCATTTAGGAATGTTATTAAAGCCACAGGAATTCCATAAATATATGGATATCCTATATGTCTGTTGCTGCTAATTAGGAGCTTTATCTATGTTATTTAATATTGCTTTTAACATGGGTTCAACCCAGGTGAGCGCTTTGTTCTTTGATGCAACAGACATTAGTTGGGTTATACACAACTTTTCATCCGATATGTTGCCATGAGATCCACTCATCGATGATGTAGCTGTTACAATAATTGGAGGTGTGTAGTGCAGAAATACAGAGGCTACAGATTCATCGTTGAATGTATGTAATTTAAGGCCAGGGTCCAAAAGCTCAGACCGATATGCCCAAATAAATATCAAAATACTCATCGAAGGCACGTGACAGGTCATTCTATAGTTATTTTTACAACATAAGGCAATATTTTCAAAGTCTGCTGAGGGCAACATTCTCAAAGGCGGAATCTGGGCTATAGTTTCAAGTAGATATCTTCTGTTGATACAGGAACCAGCAGGAGTTTCTGCGTTTCCCTCCAACCCAATCATAATAACCAATCGTCCTTTAGGGGTGTCCTGAGCATGTACTACAACGCCAATATTACAATCACTAGTGCCAGTTCCAGAATTTTCAGATGCACTAATAAGGCCAGATTCCAGTTGTGGGGGAATAGAATCAAATACTTGCTCGTTGGTGCTTTTAACTACACAAGAATACCCCCTTGTAGTCTCATTATTGCAAATCTTCGCATTTGCCTCAAGTTCTTTAATCAATACTTCACTTGCAATCATACCACTTTGGAAAGCATGAATCAAGGATCCAATCTGGTCGGATTGCAGGCAATTTGTGTGGGATGGGCATACCTCTGTATTCAGCCTATTCTGCAAAGGCTAGGCCCAGAATTACCAACCATTAATCTCGTAGTCCGAGCCAGTTCTGAATTTACAGCCACATTTGAGATTTTCTTAGAAATTGGAGATACCAATATTGGTACATTTCCTACAATTAAGGAAGGTTCTGTTCTCTTAGGATCATTAAACATTCCACTATTAGATTTAGGATAAGTGGTTCATTACCCGCAATATTCTGGGATTTACCCAAACCAGTCATTATGGTAATCAATTTTAGGGGACTCCTACTGAAGACCAGCTGAAGACCCACCTATTTTATTTTTCCTGAATCTGTAGTTTGGGAATATTGTGTGTTCTGTGAAAGCTGGAAGAGAGATTTCCATTTCCACTAACGGCGCTTAAACACCCATATGTCTTCCGCACTATATAGAACTATAAACACAAGCCCTTTTGGTGGTTTCCGGGCAACACCTTCTGCAAAGTGTGGTTTACGATTTCAGAAAGTATTTGTGAGCACAGTCCTGTACTACTGTAGAGGGACACGCGTCGCACGGGTAGAGCGTGGATATCATGTTCTTTAAAATGCTTTTCAGGGAGAAGTTAGAATGTTCGATGCGAGTCATACTAGAAGATGGTTTCCAACAAAGCACTGAGAAGTTTTATTTTCTGCCGCTATATATACACAACAGCGGAGAATACATATACTCTTTGCCTTAAATCAAAGGGCGCTATTTGCGCCACCATCTTCCTCCACCCTAACCTTTTTGTATCAGTTGTCATGCTATAATTTAAATGCAATACAGAGAGACAAGTGTTGTAGTATTTTTGTTCCAAAAACATTTTAAAGTCTAAGAAGTACTATACTTCTGTCAAATACAACCGTTACCGACTGCCCATGCATTAATATAAACAATGGCCATGTCAACCTCGTGCCACCAGTATCATACATAATTCCATCATCAAAAATGCAATGCAATCATTTGAAGAAAATAAACTCTCTGTTGGTATTACCTAGGAGAGGCACATCATTGTTTTCCCCCCTCCCCACACCAGGAAAGAATTGTGCTTTTCAAGGGGAGTTGGTTCCTGGTTACCTTAAACAGACTACAGCTACCACAATTCCTTGAGACCTTTTGAGAAAAATTTGAAACACCTGAAAGGACAGCATTGTTAGAGACATGAAAGCGCTTGGAGGAGAACAGCAACTTGAAATGCAGCAGGTATCTAACACTGGCAACCAGAGTGCGCGCCTCACCCACCCGGTATTATGACTTAATTTGCCATTAAATTAAGAGAAAGTTTTGCAAATATTTTAAAATATTGCCACTTTAATTTAAGGAAATGCAAGTTAATTTTGGTCAAATTGACAACCACTAATAACCTACATTTTCCCCAAACTGAAACTGATGTATGAAGCAGCAGAGAAGAATGGAAAGCAGATATGCACACATGATCTGCTGTACCATGAAGAAATCTGTGCAGCCCTGCAAAAATAAACTGTTAGCTACATATTACATCAAAATACCTAATGGCCAGGGCCACGTTCTGAAAGATCCCAGGCACGGTTATGGTGAAACTGTTTACATTACTGTATAACAGGAGTCTACTTGAGAGTTGGATGCAACCAACTCCTCCAGGTTGTCACATTTCTTACGTCCACTGGAGCATTTGACTGCTGCAAACGGAGTTAGTACAGTATTTATTTCCATTTTATTTTTTACATTTAGAGAAGCAAACAAAGCCGCGAGGCATTTAGGTGCTAGCAACGGTTACAAGAAAATGATAAGTTACAAAGTTGCACAGTGTTCATAAGATGGATCATTCCAAGATGGTTGCCATGGTGAAACGAAAATAAGATGTTCGTCAGCAGAAGACTCAGACATGCCCTACCTGCTGGGTCCAAGTTAAAGCAAGGTGGGCTTATGGATCGCAGCAGGCACAGGATGTGAGCAAAAAGCAAAGGATTGCAATGCGCATGCCAGCAAAGCCACCCCCAGGAGGCTGGTACACACAATGGCAGTAAAAGCCCAAGAGTTTAGGTTAGGTCAAATCAGGTGATAAAAATCAGCAAAATTTGAAAGCAACCACACTAACCACCGCTCTAAGATCAACCAATACGCATATGCCTTGCAGCTCTACCTAATCCGTAATTGTGTCAACAGCATCCATCACTTAAGAGGCTGCCTCACTCTCATCCGTTTCTGGCTGTCCATCACCTTACTTCAAACTAAAGTCCATGAAAACCTAATTCGTTTTTCTGTGAAATACCATCAAGCAATTACTAATCCAGTTATGGCTGACATACATGAAACCTGATAGATTATCAATACAAAAGCCACCTTGTGCAAAATCACTGATTCCCTATCGGCTAAGAGTTCTGCTTCCAGGCGTGTGTGGCCAAGAAAATAACTCCTCACAGCACAGAAGAAATACAACAGCATCACACCCACGCCTAGGAGACTAAACTGGCTACCCCACCATGCCCTAAATCAACTGTAAACATCCATCTCAGGAGACCAACACATTGCCAGTGCAGGGTGAAAACTAAGAAAGAGAATACTAGATAACTCCATACATGCCAACATTGTCCATTCCACTCCATTCAGGAGAAACTAGTCCAGTCTTGGTTTTAACTTTGAATTTTGGGACTTGTAGTCCTTGATTTTTAAACAGGGAAATACAGGTCTACAAGATGGAGAATGCAAAGTTAAAATCATGACGCGACTAGCATCTCCAGGTGGAATGGGTAGGGTGGCCAACTGTCCTGAATTTTGCGCGACTGTACCAAATTGATAGGTTCGGTCCAGCGTCCTGCACACATCCTCTTCGGGAAGGGGGAAAAGTTCTGAATTTGCTTCAGTCCTGATCAAAGACTTTCCAGCTCCCGCTCACACCTTTGTGTGAAAGTTAGAGTTCAGGGCAGCAAAGCAGATCTGTCAGATGTCTGTGCCAACAGAGCATTATAATGAGCAATTAGACATTGATGAGAAGCAGGTGGGCCATTAGTGCCTTAAGAAATGTGAACGTGCGTGACGAGAAACGGGATGGGTGCATAATGCTGCATGACGTGTGAAATAACGACTATGGTTTTAGAACCGAAGGTAGATTTGTTTAGGCTCACATTTCTTTCAATCGTGCTACTGTGACCCTGCATGCAGGATGGGGAAAATAAAGCTCAACTCAACTATTTTTGCTGAACATACAGTGCAAGGGTAGTTTATTAGGAAAGTCAAGTTTATGATGTAATGTGTGTTCTTTTCAAAACATTGCTATAAACCAAGCAGTATTTAAACACATGAAGCCAAAACTAAAATCTTAAAAAATATTGATATCAACTAAACCTGGGAAGATATGTGGTCAAGTTCATAAGTTGGCCACATTCCGTGTTCACCATTTAAGCAAACTGTGGGATCCCGTGCAAATCATTTAGTCTCACTGTGTCACATACGGAGTCCCTGTAAGTGATTCAATTCATAGCTTATGTTATTGTGGCACTATTATATGCTATCATAAAAAAGCTTCAGTCCTGCTGTACTGGACAATTGAGTTGGTTCATATACGATAAGCAACCATGTATTTCACACGACAGTTATTGGTCTTTCAGCTAACTCATGCAACTTATTGTAATGTTACTTCCCATGGTGCCATTAAGTATCAAAGTTTGATGATGATGCTTGCAATTCTCTTCTGTCTGACGCCCCTTCTGCGTGTGTGAAAACATATGCAAATTAGGAGGTTTGCTTGTCTTTTACCCACAGGACATGGACAGCTCTTTAACAGGTTAGTGCCCTGCATGCATACAGGCCCTGCAGTTTTAACTTTTTTTGCGTTGTGTGTATGTTAAAATGGCATCTGCCACTAATGTGACAAAAAAGTTGATGGGGGAAAAGATGGACACGAAAAAGTCCACATGGAACCTCATACACATTTCTGATGGGACTCCACGTCTAAGTAGTCCTGCCAAATCATTTTGTAAACTTGCCCACCCTAGGAATGGATAGTATTGGCATGCATGTAAACTATGTAGCCCGCTTTTCCCCTTGCACAACTCTATTACCATCTAGGTGCATACCTACCCTGTTCCCGTTTTGGACAAACTGTCAGATCCATTTTTCAATAAGACGATTTGCAAGTAAAAGCGTGCCTTGGAAATTACTTTTGAACACGTGCAGTGTTTTGTTAACTGCTTAAAGCTTGGTGGGGTAGGGGTTGCAGTAAAAAAGTAACTTGAGCTAGTAATATAGAAACTTGAAATAAAGAACACACACTGGAGGCTCCTGCAGTGTCCTGCTCCAGTTGCCGATTGCATTCCATTGAAACATAAGATGCTCTTGATAAGCAGAAAGAGAGAGGAAGTTGCACGTTTAAATGCCCGAGCCTGCAGGGTGTGTGTATTGGGATGTAGCAGTCTCACCTCCGGGATGTCATTTTCTGGCTCCTTGGTCACTTCCCACTCGTATCAGCAGCCTCCCTCCGGCTCAAACAAGTCACATTGAGCCTTGCGAGGAGCAGACTTGTTCCCATTAGATTCATGCAACAGATGTCAATACCATTCTCCAGTACACTGGGGGGAAAAATTAAAAATAAAATAAAAAGGCATCCAAGGCCCTTCTCCAGTATACACTAACACAATTCGAGTTACAAGTGGATGACGTCATGTCAGGGCGACGGCGCACACAATGCCATGGAGAAGGACTAGAATGGTAACGTTTTCCCGTAACTGTGCGGACTGTCTTTTGGTTATGGGTAATTGCTAATGAGAGCAGTGGCAGGGCTGCCTCTAAAATAAATATGAACAGAAACATTGTATACATAATTAAGAAGTGAATACGCGAGTCCTTATCTAGAAATTGTATTGTTGTAAATATTAAAACAGTATATATGAGTTTACAATACATGTTATAGCATAATTATTGTATGAAGTGATGAAAGTTAACATTTTTGTTAAAGGTAGCCCTCATAGTCGATATTATTGTTTGATGCAATAGGGTACAATTATGTTATAAGATGGCCGCTTCGACTCTGCACATCCACAAGCTGATTTGCAAATAAGTCTCCTTTCAGTGTATGTGCCATCATCGCCCCGCCTCCTTTTTCTGTTTCTCCCACATTCTTGCCGGTTTCGTGTGACACTGCTCTTCCCTCACAGCTTGAACACAAGTGATTTTCGTAAGAGTGCCTTATTAATCAGATGCAGGCCAGAATCGGGGCGGCAGGGAAGTCAAGCAACGGCGCCGGTTTAAGCAATAACTGTCTTATAATGGGGAACTGTTGAGTGCTGTTGCGACTGCGGTGAAGCATGCTACGACGGAATGTTAACTGAACGTAACTGTCCATTTGTTAAAGTGTATGTCAATATCAAATAGTTTAGTCGATATTTTCATTCCAAACTTTTGGCTCTCATGTCTAGCTATGTGTTTTAGATGCTATAGACGCGTTCTCCTTTAATTCATACAATAATTAGATTGTTGAGCGACCAGATCTTCGGACTGAAAACGTGAAGCTGGCAATACAGATAAACAAGCACAGGCGAAGCCAACGGTTTCGGCATTTGCCATACACTGCAATAGCAATCAGATTACTTAACGGTAATCTGCATTACCTCTACTTCCCTCTTCTTCCCACTACTTTTGGCAAGAACCTTTTCCCAACTTTATTAGTTCTGCCTTCCGCGGGGGGTATTTAAAACCTCTCCTACGTGTTGTGGAGTAAACATGGTCAGTCCGCCTTAAAACCATGGTGTTACGATTTTGTGTGCTATGGCGCAAGACGCTTCAGGGTCGCACGCCATGGAACGCGGATTGAATGTTGGTGCGGACACGTCCTCCTTAAGGGTGGGTGGGTGGCAGATGAGGGAGAGATCGTTGGTGGTGGAGGCGGCAGCAAGTGTTGGCCTGCGTGTGGGCCCCTTATCAAAGTACTTATAACTTTACTGGTGTATGATCTGTTTCGCAAAACATGGCTCAGTGTGTCTTTGGAGGTGTCGTTACGAGGAAGGAGGGGGTGGGGAAGATGACACCCCCTCCCCACCCCCCGCATCCTTAAAGCACAACACTACCAATTTCAACTCAGTTAATTCTTTCATATCCTTTGGACTGGGACATTTATCCTCTCACAGGCTGTTTTTGATGCAACCTGTATGCCAGTGTGTGTACCCTCCCCAGCATTGGGTATAGCAGCTTGTATACCTCTCAGGCCATTTGAGGTGGGATTTGTCCTTCCCAGGAACCCTGCTGGGTGAAGGGGTCGGCTTGGGGAGAGACTGCACCGATTCTCCTGCCTGTCGTCCTGCATAGGTAACCGTACCAAGCTGCCTTGGAGCCTGCCCAGTCTTTTGTGCTTTTTATGTGAGGCCCAGCAGGTGAGTCTGGTTCCCAATCTGACTATGTGCTGCAGTTCAACAGTAAACGCTGCACTGTCAGTGTGGAGGTGGCTGTGTGGCGTTTGGCTGGCAGAGACTGTAGAAGCCCTAATTGGGTAGGCAGACCGAGTGGTTGAGTCAGTCCTGCTTGGTCTGTGTTTAAGCAGTATGCCTGCTGTTTAGCCCGTGTGGAGGAAGCGGGCATGGCCATGTCATAGTGGCCCACCCGTCTGTAGATGTGCCATCTGGGTTTTCCCTTGGGCGTAACGGAGCCACAGGGGCATGGCATCAGTACCCTGTGACTCTGCTGGACCGCATACACTGGGACAGGTCCTCAGGGACATGTTTACCCCTTATGTGGGCCGCAGTGTAGGATGGCTGTGTGGTGGGAGGTATGCAGGTATCAGGGTTGGTGTTTTTACCTGGTCCCTTTTTGGATGATTCGGGGACTGCTGGAGCCAACCTAGGTGCCATGATTCGCCGTTTACGCCCCTTTTGGACTTCCTGGTCCATGGTGCACCGCAACATTGGAGCCGCTATCCTCCCAACATGGCCACCGGCTTAGACACGTAGCAGTTCAGCGTTTACGCAGGAACTCTGGCTTCCTAGAAAACGGGCATGCCCCGCGCCCCTGCGTGTCTCAACGCTCCCTTTCGAGTTTGCGGCTAGTGTGCTCGCTGTTTCCTTCCTTCTCTGAGAACCAACCATCCAATATTCTTTCCCTTCCTCTTCCTTCCTGAAGTGCTAGTGCGGCCTTCGCCTCCGCCTGAGGCCTCTCTTTCCATCCCTCCTGGAAACCAACCTATTTCTTCCACGCTCACTGCAATCCCCCTGTCCTCTGCAAGCTGTGCTGTTCCCTTCCTGGTTCTGCGCTTCATCCCGGATATAGACTACCTGATTCTTACCTTCCTGGAATCCGGAACTCCTATCTCCTTCCGAGACTGCCTACGGACCCCACACTGGATACGGAAGATCACCGCCCTTACTTGAATAAATCCTGGACGTCCCGGAACAGTGAAAGACCTCCAAAGAAGACGACGACCAAGGGCTGAGTGTGACACTAGGTGCCCCGGTATTGTTGAATTGGAGGTGCGCCCTTGTTTGGCGTGGGGCTCAGGGCAGCCATAATGAGTTTCAGGTGTTGCAGGGTCGTGTTGCTTCTGCATGAGAGAAATGTTTCTCGGGCAACTGAGGTTACTGATTAAGAAACTGCAGGCGGCATTATTTCAAGGGTATTGATGTACCTGTTGGTGTTTAGCTGGACTTTTTGGTGTTGGTGTGTCCTGCTGATGCTCTCTACTGTATTTGTGTGCAGTGTGGCGGTCAGAAAAAGGAGTCGGACACTGTAAGGATATTTTAAGCGATATGAAAAATATCTATCTTTCCCTATTGCTAAAGGGATTACCCTGTCTATCTAAATAACTAAAGGTGCTTGTCTGTCATCGGGAAGTCCAAAATAAATGTCCCTGGTCCAAACCTAGCTCTACCTGACCATACCACTAATATGAAGAACTGAAAGTAGGCCAAAAGAATGTCTCTCTTCTCTTGGTGTTTTATTGTCTGCTTGTATTCTCTTTATAGAAATGTCTCTCTTTCAAACATATGTTTCTTAAGACAATCTTCTTGGATATTCTCTTTATCTTCTTTATGAGCTGTTCCAAAACATTTCTGGATCTTGTACTCTTTAGTGATAAACATATGACGGCTTTCCTTGAGACACACTCACACATTGTCTTTGGGCATATATCTCTCATAGTCTTCAAATTCAACCTCTCCTAGGTTGGATATGACTCTACCCAATTTTAGTCTCCCCTCTCCTGGGTTACCTGTATTGTATTATTACTTCCCTTATACAGTCTTATCTCACAACACTCATAAGGTTTTGTGGCGTACTGCCTGTACTAATGCAACCTTACCCCTTCTTCCCAGGGCATTCAAATCCACTCTCTTTACTTCCCATACAGGGTTATTCGTTGCATTCTTTATTGGCGTCTCACAACTCCAGTTAGGCTGGTTTATTGTTTGTATATCGTCGTTATGACTGGAACGAATTTCTCCATCCATATACTGTTGCCTGGGGGCCTACCGCTTCTTCCCGTTCTCCCCTGCACCTTTGTGTATGCACAGCTCTGCACTCACTCAGGTAATCCACTTTAATTGTCTGCCTTCTCAGTCTTTGGGTTTGCTGGCATTCCGTTCTCGGCTTCCCTGCAGGATGCTGCCATCTACGGACACTGGCAATAGGAAGCTGCTAACGCTCCCCCTTAATGGTCTTGGCGTCATTAGCTGGGTGTCTCATCCACCACGATAGTCGTGGTCACGCCAGCCCCATCCACAGGATTCCTCTTCTCCTTCTGCCAACCGATTCCCTGTTGTCAGACTCGCTGACCCTACAGCATCTTAAGTTGGCTTTCTTTGCGTTTTTCCGAAAGTCGCAGGCTACGTGACTTGCTTTTGCTCTGCCTCTCCAAGGTGTGCTTACATCAGGGGGCTTTCCCTGCACATCATACTCTGGTGGCTCCCCCTTGAGGAGAAGGGAAAAATACCCTTGATTCGTCACAGTAGTCATGTCTCAAGCTGGAAGAAGGCATTCTTGCAAGCACAAGCATTTGGACCTGGTCTGTGAGGAAGAGTCTGTTTCTTCTGTGCCCCCTTGGTCCTGGAAAGAGGTACCATGCCTCACAATCTCACTTGTCTTTGGATACTTAGTCATCCAGGGATCAAAGGAGGATTGGGACCCCAGAGGGAAATATTTGATTAAGGACAGGGCCAGCTCAGCTGTGCCTATCTAGCAGGCTCACCTCCCACTGTGAGGCGAGGGAGGTTAGCCTGCTCCGTAACACCCTCCCTGTGGGTCCAGGTAAGAGGGACCTTACTGGGAGAGATCCCCCCCCCCCCCTTTGCTGACAAGGACTCTCGTTCCTGTGAGGAACTCCTTGATGCCCTCCATGTGATGGCCTATATGGAACTACTTAGTACACTAAATCCTTACAAGTTGCATGAATGTGATGAAGATAAAGTACATGTATACTGTTGTCAAAGAGAAAGAGAAGCTGTCCCTTTAAATCACATTCACCAATGGACTGTGCCGAGTATGTTTAAGAGAAAGGAGATAGTTCCAAGATGGCCGCCGGGGTGAGGAGTCGCAGCTAATCCGCGCTCCGCCCGGGCCGCCAAAAATAGCATGACAGAATGCCGTGACGGACCGTTTTCCGCCCCCCCCCCCCGACCACAAAGCTGCCCCCCCCAACCATCCCCCCCCCCCGGCGAAGAAACAGGCGCGGCGGCGAAGCGAGCGCCGCTGTAAACGGAAGGAGCGGGGCTGACTGCCCCTCCCCCACCGGCGAAGGAGGGAAGTCTCGGCCGGCGCAGGAGCCCATCCAGCGCGGCACCGGAGTCCGGGAAGCGCCGGCGGCGAGGGAGTGGGTTTGGGAACACAGCGGACCCGGAGGTCGGATCCGCCCCCACATCACCCCACATCGCCCTGAAGCGAGGGAGGAGCGGCGTCCAGCCGAACCGCGGCGGTGCCGAGAGGAAACAGCGTGAGCGGGGCGGACCGCGGGAGAGGAGCCGCGGGGGCCGCCCTGCACAGTGCGCACAAGGACAACGGAGCGCAAGAGGTGAGCTGGCCCGGGGGGGGGACCAGAAACAAGGCGCCCGCCCGTGCGCACACACCCCGGGGGGGACCTAAGACAACAGGAGAACAAAGGGGAAAAAAAAAAAAAAAAAGACATACCTCTCTCTCCGGCTCCAACTAATTCCCGCCGGAGACGCAAGGAATCACAACACCCAGGAGACACAAGGAATAACAACATAAGGCCCCCCCACCCACACAGGCAGGACGCAAGGCCCACAAGACAGAGGTGTGGAGAGGGGGGAAACCCAGGAAGGAGGGGCACACGACTGCAGAACCCCCAACAGATAAGAACCTCTCGGAGGGCAGGCAAGCGAGGAGGCCCCACCGGAGGGCCACAAGAGGACGCAGGAGCCCCAACAGACAGTCAGCCGGAGTGCTCGACCATGTCTAGAGCAAAAGGAAAGGGGAACCCCACCCAGCAGAATCCCCAAACGGCGAAACAAGGGGCCGATATCCTACAAATGTGGTCAACAGAGGGGACACCACAACCGAGAGGGAGAAACCAGGGAGACTCCACGGGGGAGGCAGAACCACTATCCCAGCAACAGCAACCACCGACCAGGGAGGACATGCAAACCTGGTTCATGGACCTGCAAGAAAAATTCATGTCAACAGTCCAGGAACAATTTACATCCATGAAGAACGAAATGAAACAAGCGGTACAAGACATGAGAACTGATATAAACAACCTAGAAGAAAGAACAGATATAGTGGAAAAAACGGTGCAAAGCCTGGAAGAAGACACGAGACAAACAAGCGAAACGCAAGAACGCCTGGTAACACTCACTCACAACCTGGAACTACAATGTGAGGATTTGGAGAACCGCTCCAGACGCTCCAATATCCAAATCAAGAATATGGCGGAGTCAGTGCTAGACAAAGACCTGAAGAAAGCAGTGGGAGAAGTGTTCAGAGACATTCTGGGAACACAAGACATTGAAGATATAGGAATCGACAGAATCCATAGGGTGGGACCGAAAAGAGCGGGGGCCCCAGGGGAAAGACCTCGAGACGTCCTGGTGGCTCTATCGTCCTACCCGCAGAAAGAACAGATTCTTAGGAGAGCCAGGGAATTGGAGCATGTCAAAATGAATGGGCAAGACATCCAATTGTATCAAGACTTGGCACTAATAACCCTCCAAAAAAGGAGAGCAATGGCCCCACTGGTGAAAACCCTAATAGAAAAACGAATCCGCTACAAATGGACCTTCCCATTTGGGTTACTGTTCACGTGGGAAGGAAAACAGAAAAGAGTGACCACACTGGAAGAAGGCCTCAGTACAATGGGACTACAAGATGAAGTGTTGGAACAGAGGGAGGCCACAAACAAGAGAGAGCGAACGAGGAGACCTATGGGCTGGGAATACGCCAAACAGAAGAAGGCAAACGCAGAGAGGGACACCCGGGGAAAGACACCATGAAGAACACAAGGAAAACATATGCGAGGGGAACAGATATGGAAACGCTACTCTGGGACCCAGTCGGGGGGGGGCGTGGGAACGGAGCCGAACGGACAATTCAAGGACGGCGGTCTGGTCGAGACCCAACGATCTGGAACTCGCTAAAGACAAATGAGTCAATGGGGTTTAGGAATCCCCATAACACACCCCCCGAGGGTATGGAGGGCAGGGAGCGAAGGGCGCAACGCCCTAGTGTCAATAGGAACCCTCGCCCTGCTCGGGGGACAGTTTGGTTGTTTTAAAGTTCAAAGTTGGGGGGGAAGGGTAGTACAAGGGAAGGGGGGTTGGGGGGGGGAGGGAGCTCAAGGGAGGGGGAAAAGCCGGAGAACTCTGGGGGGGGAGTTGAGAGGGTGGGGGATGAGGGATCGGGACAACACCCAGAGGGCAGTGGAGAAGGAAAGGACGACAAGTACTCTGAACATTTACCTAACAAAATGGGGAAGATACGCATAGTGACCTATAACATAAGAGGGATGAATCACCCTGCAAAAAGGGTGAAATTGGAGAAATTTTTCAAAAGGGAAGGAGCGGACCTCCTTCTTCTACAAGAAACACATATAAGGGCAAAAGACAAGCAAAAGACAAGAATAAGGGGATTTACAATATGGGCCCAAGCTAACGCCACAGACAAGAGGGCGGGAGTCATAATAGCTATGAGGAATGGAAGGGACGCCGTACTGGAGAACTCTGTCACAGATAGGGAGGGGAGGTATGCGTTCGCAAATGTGCTGCTGGAGGGACAGAGGATTACCCTAGCGTTAGTATATGCGCCCAATGTGGGACAGGACAGCTTTCTAAGAGACACCCTGGACAAATTAGAATCCTTTGCAAGGGGGGAAGTGATCCTGGGAGGAGATCTGAATATGGCGTGGGACCCACAAAGGGACAGAAGTACCGGAGGGGCATATAGTCAGGGGGCCCCATCGAAAAGACTTAAGCAACAAATAGATCAGATGACCCTGAGTGATGTATGGAGGGAACTCAGGGGGGACCAACACGGATACACATATTTCTCTCATGTCCACAATTCGATGTCACGAATAGACTACCTATGGGCTTCGGTAGGCCTCATGGGCAGAATTCAGGAGGTGGAAAAGGGGGCAATCGCACTATCGGATCACGCACCCGTGTGGCTTGATATGAAGCTACAGGGGAAATCTGGGGGCCTGTGGAGGTGGAGATTGCCGGAGGACATAATCCAGGACATGGTCATGGGGGAAACTATAAGGGGAATGATAGATGAATACTTTACGGACAATGACACTGGGGAAGTATCCACCTCCACAGTATGGGAGGCGTTCAAAGCAGTGATCCGAGGGAAAATAATGGCACTAAAAATGGCGAGGGAGAAACAGAGGTCGGACTGGGAGAAGGAATTGGAAAGGTCAATCACTGAGATACAAAGGAAAATTTTGTCACAACCCTCCAGGGAACTCCAGAGGACCCTTAGACACACGCAGGGCCAGCTAGAAACGCTGCGCACTAAGGGAGCGGAAAGGAGCCTCCTATATCTGAGACAGAGGTACTACATCAAAGCAAATAGAGCAGACAAGTTACTGGCGAGACAACTGCGGGCCAAACAGAAAGACATAACAATCAAAAGTATCACAAACACGAAAGGGGAACACTGTACACGCACACAAGACATAGGGGAAGCCTTCAGAGAATACTATCAGGAACTGTATACCACAGACCAACCGGGAGCAGATGCACAGGACACATATCTGAAAACCCTCACATTCCAGCAAATCACACCGGCAGACAAGCAGGCCTTAGAAGGCCCCATAAGAGAAGAAGAAGTAAGAAAAGCTATAAACGAATTACCGAAAAATAAAGCCCCTGGACCGGATGGCTGTACGGCCCCATTTTATAAAAAATATGCGGCCCAATTGACCCCGGTTCTAACCAGATTATTTAACACCTTTAAAGAAAGTGGCAATGTGACCCCCTCCATGAACGAAGCGAAGGTCCTGGTATTTCACAAACAAGGGAAGGACCCTTCCTCCACGGCCTCTTACAGACCAATATCACTGATAAATATAGATGCTAAAATATACACCAAGATCTTAGCAGCTAGGCTCTCCCCGTTACTCCCTAACCTAATTCACCTAGATCAATCAGGCTTTATCCCAGGGAGACAAACCCATGACAATCTAAGAAGGGTCACCCATCTGGTGGAAAAGATTGGTATAAAACGAATCCCAGCAATCCTCCTGGCACTTGATGCCGAGAAAGCATTTGACCGGGTGGAATGGTCCATGTTGTTTAAAACACTTCAATGTATGGGATTTGGGGAACATTTTATTGCCAGAATAAAAGCAAATTACAATGCCCCAACTTGCAGGGTGGCCATCAATGGGGAGGTATCGGAGAAGGTGTACATCTCTCGGGGAACTAAGCAAGGGTGTCCACTCTCCCCCCTATTATATGCTATATTCCTGGAACCACTACTGATAAAAATTAGGGAAGCTGGGGATGTTAAGGGGATAGCGATGGCAGGCATGCAACATAAGATTACCGCATATGCGGACGATATGCTGCTGGCACTAGAGGAGCCGGATCGATCACTAGCAGCAGCAATGGGAGAGTTAGAAACTTTCGGGGCCATCTCGGGACTAAAAATTAACAGAAACAAATCGGAAATTCTAATACTAGCAGGCGACGGGGATAAAATTAAGAGAGAAGCAAGGGCACTCAACCTAAAGATAGCAAAGGAGGGTATTAAATACCTGGGAATCACTCTCACACACAAGGTAGACCAACTGTACAGCAGAAACTACCCGCAGCTTCTTGCTAACGTTCGAAGAGACATAGAAAGATGGAACCCACTGCTAATATCATGGTGGGGTAGAATACAGGCAGTAAAGATGACCATACTCCCAAGGCTTCTGTACCACTTCCAGGCCCTGCCGGTGGGGATTCCCCGCTCATTCTTCAGATCACTCCTGAGGGTAGTCTCACACTTTGTGTGGAAAGGGAAAACTCCGAGGCTATCTAGGGCGGTCTTAACCGCGGCCACTGGGGAAGGAGGGATGGCACTGCCCCACTTTCAAAAATACCACCAAGCGGCCCAATTGAAGGTGCTCCGGGAATGGCTGAGAGAGGACCCACAACAACTATGGGCCGCACAAGATAGGGCGGTGGCTAGAACCCCACTAGTAGAATTACTCTGGAAGCAGAAACAACACAGAGACCCCAACACAGGGATAAGCGTTATACTGAGCACGACCCTGGAGGCATGGGACATCCAAACAAGAAAGGGCACAATGACCAACGCAACAGGCCCATTCACTCCCATATGGAGGAACCCGCAGTTTCCGCCAGGCCTGGAGCAAGGAACATCAGACAAATGGGAAGAGACGGGCATAACAAAAATAGGGGAAATGTTCTGCAACAATGAAATTATTCAATACGAATCGTGCCTTGCACTCCCAACAAGAACCACACGGAACAGATATACTTATGAACAACTCAAGCACTGGCTAAAAACTCCCGAAATAGCGAAGGCGGCCACGAGAACCCTAACCCCATTTGAGAAATACATCACAACCAATTCAGGGGCAAAGAAATGGATCTCGACACTATACTCCTTTATAAACAAACAAGATGAAGAGACCAAATGGGCATATATGCGCAAATGGGATAAAACGCTGGGAAGGGAACCAACGAGGAAACAATGGGAGGACATTTGGGCCCAGATCCCCAAACTGACGAGAGCGGTGCAGATGAGAGAAATGTGGATAAAAATAGTGACTCAGTGGCACTACACGCCTGAGAGGCTACATACTATGTTTCCAGGAACATCTAACCTATGCTGGAGGGAGTGCGGAGAAGTAGGAACGTGGAGACACATCTGGTGGGCCTGCAAGGGGATTGTCCCGTTCTGGGAAGAGGTTAAAGGAGAAATGGGCAAGATTTTTCCAGATGTGGGACAAATAGATGAGAGCGTATGGATGTGTGGCATGGGAGATGACACTACAAGAAGCTACACGAAAGCACAACGAAGAAGCTTTATGGGACTCCTCATCGCGGCATGGACAACAATTGCCCAAAACTGGAAAAAGAAGGAAACCCCGCTAATATTTATGTGACTTCAAAAAGTATGGGCGCAGCTAGCAATGGAAAAGGTCACCCACATAATCCAAGACACTAGGAGCAGGTTCTCCGAAGAATGGGGAGGGGTTTTGGAACACCTGCAATCAGACTTCATGGAACAATGGTGCCCCCACAACATAAAGGTCACGGACATTTTCAATGCATAAAGACGTCCACGAACTGAGTCCCAAGGTCCCGGGGGGGGAGGGGGGAGGGGAGAGGGGGAGTTGGGGGGAGAAATGTTGGCACGAATTTTCTCAGTTCTGTTGTGTTACGACTAATGAAAATAATAAAGATATGTTTAAAAAAAAAAAAGAGAAAGGAGATGCCAAGGGCAGGCGTAGAAAGGGAGGAAGGCAGAGACCGACATGGGGAAGCCCTGAAGGAGGTGAAGCTGACGTGGACGGCAAAGTCAGTGAACTACTTTGAGCTGAAGCAGAACACGCTGGAAGCCTGGCTTCTCAACAACAGTGACACCTTCCCAGAGAGGAAGTACTGAACAAACAGAATACCCGCAGCAGTATCGAGAAGCCAAATAGGAGACAGAAATGTACATGAAGCAGAAATCGCAGAAACTGAACCGAGAAGCAAACTAAGGATAGGACAAGATCCTAAGTACCTAAGGGCACAGCAGACGTTCCCCTACAATACTGAAGGTGAACGGGAATACGAGGAAGCCAAAAGGGCCTCATAGAAGTAACAAAACTCATCCCAGTACTAATGACGAAAGTGTGGCAAACAAGTTGATAACGTTGAACTATTTTAATGTGGTAAGGAAAAATACGGAAAGCACCAAGAGTGAAAAGATTAAAATTGGAGTGTTGATATCTTGGTAAAAGGGGGAAGACCACCCAATAGCCAAGAGAAAGAGTGGAACACCATTAAGAGAGACACTTTAAAGCTAAAGACCAGAGCTGCCCCTAAGATAAACCTTATATAAGAAACCCCACTATGGAAAAAGAGGATCCATAAGCATTCCGACACCAGAAACTCCAGAGAAAACGACCCGATACAAGTACATTCAAAATCCGATAATATAGAGAAAATGATTCTGACAAGAGCAAGGAAGATCCCTAACAAAGAGGAGAAAAAGACCATCAATCCCCTAAGGGAGTTGAAGGAACTAATACAGAGATTAATATACTATTTAAGGATTGTATATTGATCAGATATCTGGAGAGAAGAGAACATAAGTGCATAAGCACAACTACCAGGAGAAGGGAGTCATTCTCCTGCCTTTAGTTGATTAAAATAGTGGTAGGGTGAGTTAGGTTAGCTTTGAACAGCAGACCGATTCCTTTGGACTTTTATTCACAACTGACAAGCACCTTAGTAACGTAGGCAGGAAACACCTCATAGCATTGGGGAAAGATGGGACTTCTTTCTATTCTTTAATAAACACATGGCAAAAATGTCCTCTGCGAGGATGTGTCCTCCTTCTGACTTGTCACATAGCATAGTTTGTGGATTGTGTTGAGTCCTCCTCTCAGGAGGTTCCTGGTTCAGGGGTTGACCGCAGAGTCTGGCAGCTTAAGGCATTGCCAAAGGTGGGGTTGCCACTGATCACTGACACCAAGGACAACATTTTGTCGGAGTGGAAGAACCCACAGCGGATTTCCATGTCCTGTTTTATGGTCAAGGTGTATCATTTGAAAGGGGAGATGGCTCTTTGCCCGAGGTTGTGGAGGTTGACCCCATTTTGGCCAGCTTGGTTGGTTATTCCTCTATGAATGCGGAGGAAGCAGCAGTGTGGGAACTGGTTGATAAGAAGGTGGATGCTACTTTTAGAAAATACTATGTTGGGGTGCATCTTGATCTGAGAATGCATTTATATGCTTTGTATACTGCCCAGACTGTTTTGGGGGGATTTCAAAGACTGGATTCTGCAATTAGTCAGAGTAGTGTGTGCACCTTTTTTAGAGGACATGTGGTGTCAGGTTTAATTCTTGTCATACCTCACCTGTGATGGGTTGGGGCGGCAGTTATAATTATGGGAGCTGTTACATCCAGCAGAAGACACCTGCAACTACGAAACAGACACTCTGCGGCTTCGCAGAATGTGGCAGCTTTCAAACGACACTTTGAGGGCGGGGGGTCAAGGTTTTTGGGGTCCTGCTGGAAGAGAAGGTGCATAAGGTTTTTAATGCAGACAAGAACGCAGATAAACTAAGGTGCAAGGTTGTCTCATTCTTATCAGCCTGAGTTCCGCAGGCCTGGCATGCTGGGGACTTTTTCCTGGTCACGGCAGCGGCCGCTGAGGAAGGGTAAGGTGGATTGGCAGGCCTCAACTTCGGTCCTCATTGAGAATGGCAGAAGTCCCAACAGTCAGCAGTGTCCTGTATGGGACCAGCTGCAATATTTCTGGAATGTGTGGAAGATATCGTCCTCCAATGTCTGGGCCGATCATGTGGTGAAAGTAGGGTAGAACATAGACTTTCTGGGATCCCCTTGCACTGTGGAGTTTTGCAGATACTGTGGCCTTGGTCCAAATGTAAGAGTCTGGCATTGCAGGAGGGGATCCAGGAGATGTTGGGCAATAGTGTGATACAGAGGGTGCCCAGGTCTTACACGAGGCAAAGCTTCTATTCTCCCATCTTTCTGGTCCCAAAAGAACCAGACAACTTTGGTTTGGTAATTGATCTGAGATGGAGGAACAGGTTTGTGTCCAAGCTCCCTTTCTAGATCGAGACTTGTCAAAAAAATATTCCTCTGGTCTGGATGGGGGATGTCTCCACATACATTGTGGGTCCTGCTCCCGTTGGATTGTGCGGCTTATCTTCATGGGTTGCTTTTGGAGTTGTGGAGGGTGTACGTGGTAGCAGCTATGTCGTTGCTTAGAGCTCTGTGCCCTATGGCATCCTGTGTGTTTGTGTTACAATGGTTCCAGTTGCACTTTAGGCCTCTGGTAGCTCATCTTCATTGTTATTGGTGCCTGGCTGCTCAGGAGTTTGAAACACAGCTGCCAACGTCACAGGCCCTGAAAGACCGTTTTCAGTGGTGGTTGGAAGTAGCAAACTAAAGAGAGGGTTTCCTCTGGTGTGCCAGTACCGACCACTCTTACCACACACACCAGTGGACCGGGATGGGTAACTACTCTAGGGCTTTTCCCTTATGAGGAGTTGTGGACTCGTTCAGAGAAACCCTGTTCCTCCATCTGGAAGAAGCTGGCACCCATTGCCATAGCTCTGTTGATGTATTCCGGCAAGGTGTGTGGGTGGTCTTTTTTTGGTACGGACAGGTGAATCGACAAGTGGGCTCTTGGTGTCCTACTCTGAGGGCGCTGGCCTGAATGCTGAGGGTATGGACGGAGCATCACTTGTTCTGCACCGTCTTCTGAGTTAGCCCCATAAAGAAATGGAAGAATCCTACTAGAACATTTGCCCCTTGGTTTTCCTCTCATTATCTTGCACTTAAGTTGCAATATCGGCAGGCAGAATGCTGCTGGCGTCGAGCATACTCGCAGAGATAAAGCTCTCTTGAAAATAGCTCATCTTAATTATCACAAATCCGTTAAAGAGGCTAAATCCAGATGTTACTTTGACCGACTTTTGTGGTGAATAATATTTCCAAAGAGCTCTTTGCAGATGTACAAGGATTCTCTTTGCCAGCTTCTGCAATTTTAACGATTCCAGCATCACAGGCTATATGTGATTCTCTTCTGATTTCTTTACTAATAATTATAAAGAATATTTCAGCTTCTTCTGCAGACTTATCTACACTCCCATATTCTCATGAAGAAATTGTTGGGAGGGTTGATTGGTCTTTCTCAACCATCCTTCGTATTATGCAGGATCAGGTTTTTAAAATTGTTCACCAACTTAAATCTTCACCACTGGATCCAGTTCCCTTAAATAATAATAAAAGCTTGTTGCTGGGTTACTGCCGGTACTTACTACAGCGATAAACCATTTTGTACTCTGGTTTTATCCCATCAGTTCTGAAACATGCTATTATATCGCCTCTCCTGAAGAAACCTACCTTGGATCCTGCAGTCTTGGCAAGTTTTCAGTCAATTTCTCTTCTGATGTTTTTGATGAAGGACCTGGAAGCAATAGTTACCCCCAACACAGGGATTTTCTAGACCAGTCAGCCACCCTGGATGTTTTTCAGTCCGACTTTCGTCCAGTAATGAGAACAGAGTCAGTGTTAGTGTCATTCATTGAAAACTTGATTTTGATTCTTGATCAGGGCGGAGTAGGCCTGCTAATACTGTTAGACCTCTCTGTGGCATGTATCATTCCATTCTGTGTTCAGTTTGGAAGAGATTGGCATTGGTGGGCCAGTTCTTGATTGGTTTAGATCTTTTTTGGGCTGCCCGGACACAAGTGCTTTCTCTCCCTCCTTTCCTTTCTGCATCTTCTTTGACCTTTAGGGTTCTGCAGGGATCAGCCATTTCCCCTTTGCTTTTTAACATTCATGATCTCCCTCTTGCTAAGTTGATTCATTGTCACTGGTGTAGGTTTTATACGTACGCAGACGATACACAACTAATTCTCAGAATTAATTGAGAGCAGAATTTTATAGCTTCCCGCCTCAAACTGTTTAGCCGATATTGACAGCTGGATGAATACCAACTGGTTAAAGTTAAATGCCGAAAAAACCAAGGTCATGGTCCTCGGTTAGTCTCCAGCTGCCCAATCACTCTGGACCAGTGACATCAGGCCTTCGTCGCTCAGCCCCCTATCCACTGTGGTTTATTTGGGAAAAAATTTAGGAGTAAAGATGGCCTCATCTCTTTCCGCATCACTCAGTTTAATGGTAGTAGTAGTTTGAGCCACGCTAAGCTTAGAATGCTAAGGAAAATGTGCCCATATATTCCAGCAAACCTATATAGCCTGGTAGTCTCGGCCTCCATCTCATGGACCCTTGACTACTACAACGCAACACTGCTTTCTCAACCCCAGTGCTAAATATAACATCTTCAAGTGCTTCAGAATTCTGACGCTCGTTCGGCTGCGGGCCTCACTAAAGTTGCCCACACATTGCTAGTACTATGGAATCTTGACTGGCTTCCTGTCAAGGCTAGACTTAAATTTAAGGCTTTGTGTTTGGCCCATCAAGCCTATCATGGCTCTGGGGCACTTTATTTGTGTGAAAAGCTCATTAAGTATGCACCTTCACAGAATCTTTATTCCGCAAATTGTCAGGTTTTGTGTGTCCCGCCAGTACTTCAGAACTGCAATCAGACGGACAAGCGTTTTCAGTTGCGTCCTGGTTGTAGGGACTTCACTTCCCCTGGCCCTATGTGCAACCATTGATCATTTTGCTTTTCGGAAAGCTCTGAAAACGTATCTATTTTAGGTGATCACTTCTTGGATCTCCACTGCTCTCTAAACTGTTCCACCTCAGGTTAAGGAATCTATAGCACCAGGATACCCATGGGTCTAAGCTGCGCTGTAGAAGATCTTTTAACATAGCATAACATCACTTAGAATCGCAGGGAGGGCTGCGCATCAAGGTGGTGGACAATGTCACTGTGGAGTGTCTCAGTCAGGTGTTCCCTCCTCCCGGAACGTATATTTCTGCAGGTAAAATAAACCTTGAAATCCCTACGTTCGGCTTTTGACCAGGAAAGGTATACAGAATACCTAGGTGGTTAGAATTGCGTACAGCATATAAGAAAAACATAGTATGCATTTTCACATAAATATATCGTCGAGGTCCAGTTTACACAGGGTTAATATACTAACCACTTTCATAGCACCTACATGCATGCATCTTCATTGAGCTTTATGCATTCACTGCAAACATGAATAACTTTACTAAAATGCTAATAAAAAGAGCTTGCTTATTGAAAGTATTTGATACATATGTAAACTGGATTTCTGATTTAGAGATTTCACATTGAACAAATGAAAGTGGTGGTCATTTTACATTAGCTGTAATTTGAATTTGGGAAACATCCTTTTAAAATATTTCCCTATCTAAGCTCGAGAAGCATTCAGAACAAGATGGAAAGTCTAAATATTGTTCAGCAAATTTGACATATATTAAGCCCACTTAGATTCAGGGATCGTTTTGTATTACGTAAGGCATATTATGGATGAGCTAATGAATACAGGCCACGACAGAAAGCAACGGCTTCGGCCACACACTAGACCAAAGTGGTGCCTGGTGAGCTAATGTACTTTTATCGGCATGATTGGATCTTGACTCAACAATCTTGTACAAGTTATGTAGATTTTGATCTAAACCTGTTCCCACATAAGAAATTCAAACAAATGGGATATCATCTCATAAAAGGTCCTTCTCCCTCCGTGCGCTCTGAAATGCTAAGATTACGCCTAAATCTATGCCCGACAAATCAGATTCTGGCAAGACGAGGTCTAATCTCTGAAAATGAAATTTAAAACAGTTTGAGGCATTATCTCATTTAGTAGTTGATTGTCCTGCACTATCTGGATTATGAGAACACTATTTCCGCAATCTATTGCAATTCTTATGTGATCGCCCTTCTTATGAAATATGGAGTCTATTAATCACGAGCAACAGAACTGGTATATATATTGCACTTATTGCAGTTCATAAAAACAATTCTGCCGTGTAATTTTTCTTTTAATGAAAATTGAAAAACCATACTGTTTTATGTATTGCAATGGAATTTGTGCAGTTCAAATGTGATTCTAAATATTTTATGAAACAGAGTGTTTGTTTCTTTTACTAAAAACTGTCTCTTATTTTATGTTAATGAATTTTCGATCATACTTGTCTTATTTTAAATATTTGTTGTGGTGTGATGATAAACTATAATAGTGGTTTTGTTTGTAATGTAGAAAAACAATATAATGTATTCTTTTGTATTAATCACTTGTTTAATCATGTTGTAATGGAGAAATTTTGAAAGGTTGAATTTTTCAGCCAAACAAAATAAAAAATAAATACTTTTAAAACAGTGGAACAACTTGCACTCAAAGGTTAATTAACCATCCATTTGTATATAAGCAACATAAAATTGGGCTTCAAACAGCAGCTCAGAAGGAATGCGATGCAGTAGCGGTTTGGCAGAAAACATTTTGCAGAGATGGGAGCAGAGCGCTGAATGTCAACCAACCATATAATGGAAGCAGAGAGTTTAACCCCTGCCAGACAAGAAGGGATTTCGCAAATAAGGGTGTGAAGCCGTTTTCTAGAGCTATTCTCTAGAACTATTATTTAAAACACCAACATGCTAATTTAATTAATATTTTACATTTTTCAAAAAGACAAAAAATAGGCATTTGGGAATTGTTAACTGACTAAGTTAGTATAAGGACAAAAGAAGCATTTAGCATTTTGTCTGGATATCTTATAAACTAGATTAATGAAGGTGCACAGAAAGGGGCCTGCATTAATTTGATGATTCTATAAACTAAACCATTGCAGAAGCAAAGAAAGTGAACTGCATTTATTTCATTAACAGTTACACCAAATTAATTTTGACTAAGTCCCCTTCCGGGACTCCTGCCTAGTAACCTTGAGCCAAGAAACTCAGGGAGCTGGCTTCTCAGATAAACTAATAATGGGAAATACATTTCCCACAATGCCCCTGAGAATCACAACCTGGATTGGAACTGGGAAGCAGGGCAAGGAAAACACTAAACCTGGAAAACCATACAATCCCTTTCTTTAAGACAGAGAAGTAACCAGACAACCGGTCACCAAGCCCAGATATCAAGATTACACAAATAAACCACTCCAGAGGGACTACATCTCGCACAACAACATTCTATCGCAATCAGAAAACCTTGAATGGATCAGGGAGGTTAAGTTATTCCTTCAAAGCACAGGAAGCCCTAACAAAACCTTTCACGGACAAGGAGACCCTGGGAGAAACCCAAACACCCCTAGAGAACCCTTAACCCACTTCCTTACCCAACAGCAGCACAGCATGTGGTCTGTCACACAAGCTGCCGCCTCAGCTTGTGCCTGCATACAGAATTTCAAAATGGCCACCAGGGTTTCTATAGTCTGCCCAACCCTCCAAGCCCCAATCTGAATAACAGGAAGTGAGAGAGACATCAGCCAATCCCAACACTCACACCCGTGAAGCTCACAGCTGAAAACTATGAGCCCTAATTACAATCATGGGGTTTGGGAAGTGTTGCTATAAAAGCCCAGTCCAGTGTGAGAGTTGACAGGAGCAGTTGGCTCCTTCTTGGAGAAGGTTGGAAACGGGAGAGTGCTGCAGCGGGACTGGTGCTGCAGAAATTTAGACTGGAACAGGAGTCTGCCAGAGAAAGAAGCTGCAGAAAGACCAGCAGGAGAGAGAAAATGTGATCCTCATAGAAGAAAAAAAAGTGGCGAGATTTAAAGCTGAGGGAAAAGGGGTAAAGAGGGCTGCAGCAAACCCAGGAGGGTATTGTATGCCAGTATTTGAAGTAGAGGCAAGAAGGGCTGAGTCAAACCAAGGGGGGGTTTGTAAGGCAGTCCCCGAAATAGAGGGAGAATGTGGTAAGGTAAACACAGGAAGGACCTGTAAACCAGTACCCGAAATAGAGAAAGGAAGGGATGAGGAAAACCCAGGAGGGACTTGTAAGCCAGTACTCAAAGTAGAGGACAGAAGGAAAACCTGGAGTGGATTCTAAGTCTGTATTGGTAACAGTGACAAACAGGGAAGAAGTAAACCCAGGATAGGAAATCTGTAGTAGGAATAAAGGACAAAAAGGGGAAAGGAAAACCAGCAGTGGAGTTACAGAGGGAAGTAGGATCAATACAAAAGGAAGAAATACAACTTGAAGTGGAGTTGAAGGATGGAATAATATTAAAAGGTTGGCAGGAAAAAGTGAACATAAGGTCTTATTTCGAAACATATCATGCACGGGTGGGATGCAGAGTAACTCTTAAACAAATAATAAGACCGACTCGGGAAGTTTGGCAAAAGTCTCAACCGACTGTTTTAATGTTAATTGTCTAAAACAGGGGGTGGGAGGCATGGCTAAGGAGCCATGCAGTAGGACGTGTTCCCGAAGGGCTCCTGCTGATCCTTGGAAATAACTGTTGCTACATGGGGCGTTTGTGCACCAAAACTGATGCCCTGGTGTGTGAATAAGTGGAGCGGACAAGCGTGTGGATTGCAGGCTGGACAAAGGAAGCTCAGCTGTAAATGAGCAACAGAATGTTTATGGCCCGGCAAGCTGCGCCGAAGCAAGATGGCGGACACAGCGTAACAAAGGACCAGACAGGCTGCTGCAGTGGGGAGCCATCAGAGGCTACGTCGCACCCAATTATGTTGCAAGCTGAGGCATACCCAATTATATATTGCAGGCTGGACTGGTGCCTCAGTAGACCCAGCAAGGACCGTTGCACAGCGGCGTTGGGAACATATTCCCATGTGTATCCTGGTAGGAGAGGGCCTCATAGAGGGTGTGTTAGGGAGAATTCTCAGAAATGTGTAAATTCCCTTCTTTTTCTGCTGGACTTTAGGACTTTTGATCTCTAATGTAATTTTAATGTGATTTATTCTGTGTTTCTTTTGACTTTGGATTCTGACAAACTCATAGGCATCATCTTTACATTGTGTCACACAGCACCTTCAGTGCAGTGACACAGGTAAGTCTCTTAGATTTCCCAAATGTTTAAATACATTCTCTTGGTGAAACTACTGTTTCCAAGAGCAGTAAAGTGAAATTGACTTTACTTACATTTTGTAATTTTCTAGACCCAGCACACTCTTACAATAGGGTGCTAGAGGGGTTACTTAATATCCCCTTTGTCTAGTTTCTCATGTAACATTTTGATGTTACCCTTTCTACAATTAATGGCCGGTGGCAGTGGTTTACCTTTTACTACCATTGTGTGTTTTTACCATGGGCTGCGTTCGCAGCAACGGTAAGGCGCCCATTTCGTCAAAATGGCCAGGTCTTCTTTTTTTGACATTTTCTATTGGAAAGGTCCTTCTTGAGATTTACTCTGCGCGCCAAACCAGGTTTCGTCCCTTTCTTCGTTTTGTCTTTGGCAGGATTCACGAGTGAAACCCGCCTCTGGCTCCAGTATGTCTGCCAGGGGCAGGAAGTGAGGGAGGTGCCTGAAACTCCCTGTGCTTAACCCCCTTGGTTACAGGAATGCACCCAATGGTGTTTGGCCGACTGGCTATCTGGCAAGGACGCTGTCACGACCCTCGCCCAAAACCCCCTCTGGCAAACCCATTGGCCAGGTGGAGTCAGGACTCGGGCCTCCAGAGCCTGGCATCCTCTTCAAAAGCCCTCATTGGACTAGTCCTGGCACCTATGGCACCAGGCTCATACACCATGAAAAACAATGTGCTTGGGAACTACTTTATTGTATTGTCAGCCAACATGGAGGCATCCACATAGCTTGGGTCCTAAGAACCAAGCTATGCGGTCTAGTGTTTTGGGTGTGGTAGCCTAGGGACTACTTTACCTGGACTATTTTGTTGGGGCTATTTAAAACACACCCGAGCAAGACAACATGCTTTGCGTTACTTTGCAGCTTACAACGTGACGCTCGCCGTGTTCAGCTATTCCCTCGTAGAAGCAGAACCTGAGAGGAGACAAAAGGAACATCATTAGCAGCAGCATCTTACCTGCAGTCTTCATCTTTAAATACTCGCAGCTACTGAGAACAGCTTCCTCGAATCTGCATGCCTCCCGGACAGAGCAACCTGAAAGAGGAAGATAGAGGCAACATTAAAGAAAGCAGTAGAGACATTTACAAATTACGAACTGCTCAAAAGGCTTACCTGGATGGTCGCCTCTCGGCTGGCACCACTCCAGACATTCCACTCACGCTGAAGAACACCACGACCTACAAGGAAGGAAAACACAGGTTAGCAAAGGCAAGACTTTGCAGCGCTGCGCATAGCGCTTACTTACCGCATCATAGCGCTCTTAATGCGCCATCATTTACCAGCAGGGCTCAACCAAGCCAGTTTGCCGCGCTGAAGCTCTGCATACCTAAGGGAGGAAAAAGAGACATTTTTTCTACAAAGAAAGGCATGCAGGATAGCAACAAAACTAAATAACAGCAATAAGACCTACCTGAACAATATCAAACGGGCTGGCGTCAGTGAAGTAACTGGACCGCACTCGCCCATGAAAGACAACGCACCCCTGAAAAGAAGGCAGGACGGATTGCATGGCTAATTCTACCACAAGGCAGAACCTTCCCCGCAGACCACATGTGGGCAAAGCTGAGAAGCATACCAGCGAGTAACCCGACTGCGTGGCCTCCCTGTGGATACCAGGTGAGCGTAACTGTCATGATGCCTACCCCCGGGCATCAGGACCAAGGCCCTCCGCTCAGGGAGCAGGCATCCAGACATTTGTTTAAACCTCAGCAGCCCCGGCTAGGGGCTGTCTGGGTTTAGTCCTGGTGCCTTAGGCGCCAGGCTCATCATAGAAATCAGTCCTGGCGCCTTAGGCGCCAGGCTCATAGACTTTACTTACTTGATGCAGACCATGCTGCAAAAGAGTCCAAGCCTACATGAGGCCTGGATGGGACTATTTTGTTACAGGGACTATTTTTTACTCGGGCGTGGGTCTAGGGAACTTCTTACCTAGAACTACGTTGGAGGCTATTTAAACCACACCCGAACAGCAGCACATGCTTTGCGTTATTCTGCATCCAGCAGCGTGACGCTCACCGTGCCTGCAGCCAGCATCCAGTCTTCTGCCACGCCTGCGTGCCTGCAGCCAGCATCCATTCTTCTGCCACACCCGCCTCGAATCCGGAGCTCCTAGAATAAAGAAGAAGAAAAGGACAAAGTTAGAAAACGAACTAATTTCAAATTCCTCACCTATTTCCGGAACCATTTCATCTCCGGACCTGGAAAGTACATCAGTCCTGCACGAGTTGCTTCGCCTGCTCCAGCACAGCGCCATACTCACCAGTTCTCACAGCATCATTCGATCCGGCACTGTCTCCATCATTTCTTCGCCGTAATCCGGCACCTATGGGACACGAGAAAAAACAAGGTGAGCCAAGGGAATCAACAAATACAACCTCTTACCACCATAGACTTATCTGATTTACCACCGGCGGTATTATTACATAACTCTCCACATTTTCATATGCCGCATCTGTAAAGAGAGAAAAACAACACATTAACGCATACAATAGTTACCAGACAGCATTGGGTAACACAGACTCTTAACTGAACGCCAGCAGCAGCTACGAGACCTTCTTCTCACAAACTCAGTTGCAACTTAAGGAAGGAAGGGGACAAGAGTGAACATCGGGCACGTTGAACTCTTTGAACTTGATACTTACCAATCCCGCCAGGGATTTCAGAGTCGATACTTACCGGAACTCTCCCAACGCCTTCAAACCAGTGAAGTTACTGGTATCTACGCGCCCCTGCAAGACACGCAGGATGGAGAGCTCATCTTTTACAAACATAAGGTGAGGTTACTAAGGGGATATCAGAGGTGATTATTGGGGGAGAGCAAAAACAGTTGGGAGGCCATCACTAAAACCCACAGGTGGTTAATCCCTGTCTCCACTTGCAGGAAAATACTTCTTCGGGTCCAGCAGACAAGACTAGGCGGGCCAGTCCAGACAGTCATCTCTACACTACGCATCACGTTGAAGGAGACCGCAGCTGTCCGGGTCCAATCGACACCCCTGTGGGGTCCAGGTGAGCGTAACAGAACGCAAAGCCTCTCTACAAATACCCACCCAGGTGTTATGGAAACCTCGGAAACCGACCAACTGGCCCAATTATTGGGCGGATTTAGGGCGGAAGTACATGCCGCTCGCCAAGAGACTAATGCCTTCAGGAGAGAACTGATTGTCTCAAAGGAGCGCACTGATGATCTGGCTAGGCAACTAATGCAAAACCAAGCTGGGCAAACGCCCCTACCTGGATATGGGGGAAACCCAACCCCCGTTTCATCAAGCAATCCTGTGCAAGTGGTTTTACCAGAAAATATTCTGTTAGCTCCACCCGAACGCTTTGCTGGGGACCCCAAAAGGTTCGCCGTGTTTATGAACCAATGCCGCTGGCACTTTTTATGCAGACCAGGAGCCTTTCCAAATGACCAAGCCAAAGTAGCCCTTGTATTGTCATATCTTAGTGGCAGCGCAGCGGATTGGTCCATTCCATTAGTCAACCAGGATGATCCTCTTCTCCGGGGTTTTCAAAGGAGCATGGAAAAACTATTCGCCAGACACTCACAGGGTCAAGCCCTGGACAACAAACTTTTATCCTTACGACAAGGTAACCAGGATTTGCTAACCTATATTGCAACCTTCAATAGGTTGTTGGTGAAAACCGGGGGGCCGGAGGAAAAACAAATTACATTGTTTCATTGTGGACTTCAGGGAGAACTCAAAGATGTCTTGGTTCAAGTTGTGAACCCATCTCAGGATTGCACTGAATTTATAGACTTAAATTTATAGTCTTAGTTGTCCAGCTAGACCACCGACTTCAGAACCGAAAGACTGATCGAGCTAAGTTCGAGAACCGGGTATTGGTTAAACCCAACGTTGCCCCCAAAGGAACAGATGCATCTGAACCTATGCAGATCGGGGGGGGGTTAAAGGACCTTTACTCAAAAGGAAAGAGAAAGAAGACAACAGATGCAGTTGTGTCTGTACTGTGGAACCTCAGGACATTTTCTACGGGTTTGCCCTACAAAACCACCCAAGAAGTTGGTAGGAGTTGCTGATAAAAGCCACATAGAGCCTGATTTGGGAAACGACCATGCCCGACAAGCGTAGAGGTCCGCTTGCCGAGCTTAAAGAAGGACACTCAGACCATGCATCTGATCATCCCAATGGTCCTACTTGATCCCAGGCAGCCATCACGTATGCACGCAGTAAGGGCATACATAGATAGCGGGGCCGTAGGAAACTATATGGATCACGAATTGGTGTCAAGGATGAATCTACCTCTTTGCAAAAAGACCACTTCGGATGTCATCACCACAGTTGATGGAATTGAGATTGCCTCGGGGCCTGTAACTCATTCCACTACAGAGATGACACTGTTGAGTCAAGATGGGCATCAAGAGACTATTGTGTTTGATCTAATCAAAGCCCCACAGTTCCAGATAATACTGGGGATGCCATGGTTGGAAACACATAATCCTTGTATAGATTGGCGAGAGAAGAGAATAACCTTCCCGGATTGTGCACACATCTGTTACCCGGAGAAAACTTTGAACAAAGGCCTGGCTACAGTCGCTAACCCAATCGTGCAGTTACCTCAGGAATACCAAGAATTTCAGGATGTTTTTCAAAAAGAACAGGCCAATACATTACCTCGTCACAGATCATACGATTGTCAAATCGACCTCCTACCCGGTGCACAACCCCCATGTAGTAGAATCTACGCCCTCAAGGAACCTGAAAATCGTCACCTACGGCAATACTTGGACCAATATCTTGCTAATGGCTTCATTCGTCCTTCCTAGTCTCCTGCATCCTCAGCTTTATTCTTCGTTCCAAAAACGGAAGGTGACCTTAGAACGTGCATAGATTACCGCGCATTAAATCAGTTTACGGTAAAAAAACGATACCCATTGCCTCTGATCCCCGAATTACTAGACCAAGTAAAGGATGCTTGTATCTACACCAAGTTAGATCTCCGAGGGGCATATCATCTGGTACGTGTCAAGAAAGGCGGCGAATGGAAGACTGCCTTTCGCACCAAGTACGGATTATTCGAAGATCAGGTAATGCTCTTCGGGTTGTGCAATGCACCAGCAGCCTTCCAGTATTTTATGAACAATGTCCTTCCTGAACTCATTGACGTCTGTGTCGTCGTATACATAGATGATATTCTAGTGTACTCCTCCTCACAATCAGACCATGTTAAGCACGTGCGTGCAGTCGTTGAGAAACTATGCGAGCACAAGTTATATGCAAAATTGGAAAAATGTGTTTTTCATGCTACGGAAGTTGAATTTCTTGGATTTATCCTGACTCCAAAAGGAGTCCGAATGGACTCTCGAAAGGTGAACGCAATTCTCAAGTGGCCATCACCCAGTTCAGTCAAAGGGGTACAAAGCATGCTCGGATTTGCTAATTTCTACCGCAAATTCATTCCGGACTTCTCCCATGTTGTACACCCCATCACAGCACTTTTGCGAGAAAAAAAACGCTTCTTGTGGACCGAAGAGGCTGAAAAGGCCTTCCAAGAGCTGAAAGCGAAATTCACATCAGCACCTGTCTTAAAGCATCCACGCCCTGATCTTCCATACATAGTAGAAACTGATGCATCCAGTTTAGCCATGGGAGCTGTCCTGTCCCAGAAGGATCCTGAAACCGGTCAACTTCACCCAGTAGCGTTTTGGTCCAGAAAGTTCTCAGCACCTGAGTTAAACTATGCGGTTACCGATAAAGCGCTATTAGCCATCAAATCCGCCTTTAAGGCTTGGCGGCACTATCTTCTTGGTGCCAGGCATACTATTACCATAATCACCGGAACCTGCAGTATTTAAAAACAGCCAAAGCCCAATCATCGCAACAACTTCGATGGGCATTGTTCTTTGCCGAATTCGATTTCGTGATCACTTATCGACCAGGCTGCAAAAATGGCAAAGCAGATGCCTTATCCCGAATAGGGATGGGAGAAGCATATGCAAACCCGGAACCGGTGCCAATAATTCCCGAGCAAAGAATTCTTGGCATAACTACTCTACAGACACTAGAAGATATTCATTCAAAAATCCAACAACTCTTCGATCCAGCAACCCTGCAGGTCTGGGTAAAGAAAGGCCTGGACTACTCAGTCGTCAATGACCTACCTTACTATCAAGGACGACTATTTCTACCACATAAGGAAATACAAGAACTAGTCATCTCCAATTACCATGACACCCTGATGGAAGGGCACCCAGGTATCGCAAAAACTGAAGCGAAAATTAAGAGACAGTTCTGGTGGCCCACTTGGCGAAAAGATGTAAAGTCATTTGTGATGTGTTGTGGCGTTTTGTACGCCCAAAACAAAAGCCAGAAGAAAAAACCTGCTGGCCTTTTACAACCTTTGGATATTCCACCTACACCATGGCACACCTTGTCTTTAGACTTTATTACAGATCTACCTCCATGTAATGGATTTAACACCATCCTAGTTATTGTGGATCTTTTTTCCAAGATGGCCCACTTTATTCCTTTAAAGGGGTTACCTTCTGCTTCGATTCTGGCCAAGGAGTTCCTCGAAAACATTGTTCGATTACACGGATTCCCTTCCGTATTGGTTTCTGACCGAGGTAGTCAATTTATCTCGCATTTTTGGAAGAAATGGTGTCAACTGGCACAAATCGATGTGAGGCTATCAAGATGTCACCATCCCCAGACCGATGGTCAGACAGAAAGGACCAACCAGACCCTTGAACAGTACCTACGCTGCATGCTACACCAGACCGAAAGCAATTGGAAAGATATTTTATGGATTTCCGAGTACGCACACAATAACTCTGTACATTCAGGAACCGGACAAAGCCCTTTTTATACCATATATGGACATCATCCTCAAACCTCAGAACTCGATTCACCTCAGCACTTAGAAATGCCCGCAGTTAGTCATTTGCACTCCACTATTACACAAGCCTTTAAGGAAGTCACAGAACATTTTGAACAAGCAAAAGAGAAATACAAGAAAAATGCTGATCAACATAGAAGTGAAACTCTACAATACCAGATTGGGGATCAAGTTTGGCTGGCTACAAAACATATACCTCTGATGGGAACTCTGACTTTTAATCCTAGATATTTGGGACCTTACACCATTAAGGCCATTATCAACCCGGTGGCCGTCAAATTGGAATTACCCTCTAATATGCAAATTCATCCTGTCTTTCATGTTTCACTTCTAAAACCAGTTCAACCAGGGACAAGATTAACAAAACCACCTGACCCCATCTTGATAGATGGAGAACCTGAATTCGAGGTAAAAATATCCTGGACTCCAAGATGATTAAATCAAAACTTTTTTATTTGATTGATTGGAAGGGCTACGGACCACAAGAAAGATCATGGGAGCCTAGCGACCACGTTCATTCTCCTCGGTTGGTGAAAAGATTCCATCGGAACTTCCCAGACAAAACGGGGCCAGGGGGGGCGGGGAGGAGAACAACTTTAGGAGGGGCCTTGGGGGGGGGGGGGGGGGGGAGTGCTGTCATGATGCCTAACCCCGGGCATCAGGACCAAGGCCCTCAGCTCCGGGAGCAGGCAACCAGACATTTGTTTAAACCTCAGCAGCCCCGGCTAGGGGCTGTCTGGGTTTAGTCCTGGTGCCATAGGCGCCAGGCTCATAGACTTTACTTACTTGATGCAGACCATGCTGCAAAAGAGTCGAAGCCTACATGAGGCCTGGATGGGACTATTTTGTTACAGAGACTATTTTTTACTCGGGCGTGGCTCTACGGAACCTCTTACCTGAAACTACTTTGGAGGCTATTTAAACCACACCCGAACAGCAGCACATGCTTCGCGTTATTCTGCATGCAGCAGCGTGACGCTCACCGTGCCTGTAGCCAGCATCCAGTCTTCTGCCACGCCTGCGTGCCTGCAGTCAGCATCCAGTCTTCTGCCACGCCCGCCTCAAATCTGGAGCTCTAGAATAAAGAAGAAGAAAAGTACAAGGTTAGAAAACAAACTTATTTCAAATTCCTCACCTAATTCCGGAACCATTTCATCTCCGGACCTGGAAAGTATCAGTCCTGCACGCGTTGCTTCGCCAGCTCCAGCACGGCGCCATACTCGCCAGTTCTCACAGCATCTTTCGATCTGGCTCCATTTCTTCGCCGTAATCCGGCACCTAGGGGTCACAAGAAAAAGCAGACAAGACTAGGCGGGGCAGTCCAGACAGTCATCTCTGCATGCACTACACATCACGTTGAAGGAGACCGCAGCTGTCCAGGTCCGATCGACACCCCTGTGGGGTCCAGGTGAGCGTAACAGTAATAGCCACCCTGCTGTGTGATTGACAGCTAGGCTGGAATGAATGGGAGAAACCTGCATAAAAGGCGAGGCTTTTTGTCTTGGAAGGCAGAGTCGACCCCTGGACGAAGGAATCCAAAGAAGAACTTTGAAGAGACGCCTTCTGCAACTCCTGGACCGTTGTTATGCCCTGTGAAGCCCTGCTGCTGTGCTGAAGCTCTGAATTTGCCTTAACTATAGAAGCCCTGCAAGGATGACTTCTCCCTTGAGTTGGTGGGACCAATCAACTCCAAAATAAGCCCGTCCGGACATCCTCTCGAAGCTGGTTGCATTTCCACTGCTGCTGCTGGAACCGAAGAGCCAGGGAGAGGAACACCAGATTGTGTGCGTTGCTTTTAAGCCAGACCCAAGCGCTAGGAAGATCCTCCAGACTTCCCTGATGCAGGACTGACCAAGCCTGAGCCACCTCAACAGAGTGTTGGACCCCAGAAGCAAGGAAAGTCTGAAGCGGTATCCGAGAACCGCAGTGTTGCTATTTGCTATCAGACGCGAGAAGCTGAAATGCCGAAAAGGACCACTCAATTGAAGTTTGCCCATTGCTGCCGCTGACCGTCCCATTGCAGAGCAGGCGTCCCCAGACTTCCTCCTTGTCCCCACGACTGAGGCTCAGGAACAACGGGATCTGCAGAGCTGTACAGGAACAGAAGCCATCTGGAAGGCATTTCTTGTAACCAGAGGTACTGTAAAGTCTGAGAGAATTTACCTCTTGATGTGTAGCCTTATGTGCTCTCAGGTGAGACCTGTCTTGGTTACCTTGCAGAGTTGCTAAAGCTTTGCCCCTCACATGCCTCTCAGCTCGTGGACCTTCAAGTGTTCTGTTTTCTACAAACATTTCTAAAAACATTGTGCAAGACTTCTTACCTAGCTTCAAAGAAGATCTTCAGTTCCCCTTGACATTGTGCAATTAACATTGGCTGTCCATGTTCACTGAGTGACTCTTCTTACCTCTGACTTTGTGCTTTGGCCTTTCCCCCAGGAAAGGGTTAATTTGCTCTGCTTAGGAAGGTTTTTAAAAGTGCTTACCAGTTTATGAGCCATTTGTTAACCTTTGTTTTATTCCTCCATTCTATCTTTTTCACCAAACTCAGTATTGCTCTAAATGTACCAGTGATAAATCAATGTCCACACTGTCCTAGCTATTTAAGTCACCTAAGGGTGTAGGAAGTGTCTGTGTGCCAACCCCAATGGGTATCATCTGATTTAGAGAAACGAAGAGTGTGTTTTGAAGTATATTTAAGTGTTACATGTTTTGCTCCCTTTCTGAAGAAGGCTTATATAACTGACTGTGAAATACATTAATAATTGTTTTATCAAGAAACCTTGAGTATACGTGTTTATTTCGATAATTGTGTGGTGAAACTCTGTGTCACACCATTACTGCTCACATTGAGCCCTGCTTGAGATAAACCTGGCTGCTCAGCCACACTGCCAACATGTGTAGTTCAGACTTATACCAAAGGTTGGGTCCCTATTGCCAGGAGGTCAGGGTTATTGTAGTGCACCCAAAGCGTACTGCATACAATCTTGCCTAACAGGGTGCTTGCCGCAGGAGGTTGCAAGACCTACGCTGCCGCAGGTTCAGGGACATCGGGAACCGTGAGGGACGGAGTGCGGCGAGTCCTGCCTGCAGTGCAACCGTCCCAGGCGCGTGGAGATGGCGAAGTCAAGCAGACAAGTAGCCGGGACAAACCGGCGGGTGGTAATGCTTGAATATTAGTACAATCCAGCTTTCACTGTGACCTGGCAGTGGAAGACCGTGCATGCGGTGTAGCAACAAACACGAAGGACTGCCGTTCCCCCATTTGGTCTGGCCCTCGAAAATAAGCACTGACGTGACCAGGATAATAAATTGATACTAGGTATGCCAGAACAAAGGAAATATTCATCTTTCACCGTGGCCCGACACCAGCGGAACGTGTGTGCGGCGTAGCAGACAAGGACAAAGGCCTACAGTTCCCGGTGTGGTCCGGCCCCTGACATTAAGTGCTGATGTGTGCAAGATTGTAAACTGGGATATTAGGAACACTTGCACAGAAGAAACATCCAGCTTCCACTGTGGACCGGTGGAACGTGCGAGTAGTGCAGCAGACCAGAACAAAGGTCTGCAGTTACCGTTGTGGTCCGGCTCCTGGTAAAAATCGATGCCGCAAGCAGGGGAGTGACAGTAAATTGTGGGGCTCCATTTAGGTCCGGCCTGTACGCAGGATTGAGGCTTCGCTGTCGTTTGGATGTCAGAGCGGTTTCCATTGAGGTCTGCCCAACCACAATAGAGGCAGCCTGCAGAAAAAAATCGGGCGTAAGGCCCCATGGTGTCCCAGCCCATGAGGTGAGGAGTGGGCTAAGGCGTGTACTCACAGGGAAGGTGGCTTCCACAGCGATTCGGCTCCTCTAAGTGCGCTGCCTACGGTGAGAGTAATTGTGTGTTGGATACCTGGCTGGGAGGTGAAACGAGGCCCAATACATGAACACTGGCAGCCAGCTGATGCGTACACAGTGCTCCGGCCCAAACTGATTGAAGGTTACAAGTGTGTCAGCAGACACGGATTGGGGGCACTTGTCAGCACGGCCTGTCATAGCTCTCAAAGGCAGAAGCTGAGGTCGGATGTGTGCCCAGCACATAGCTATTGGGCAGTCGCAAGTATGGTTGCAACAGCTGCAAAGGGAATTAAGCCGATACCAACACAACCGCACACAATGCAATTACGGGACAACGGCTGGGATAAAGGAACTGCGGCTGGCAGGAGTGGGACACTAGCATTATTGAAGCAACCAGATCTGTGCTATACACTTAAGAGCAGCGCCCTTTATGTGAGACAAGACGTGGATGTGCTTTGCAAAGCTGGGCAGATTGACTCAAGCTTGGCTCAGTGGGCTGGGTTGAATGGAGACGAGGCTGACCCACATGCAAGCCTGGATAGAACTGGATGGGCGGATTTAAGCGAAAACCAGGTTGGGGCCACCCCAGATAAGCCAAGGTTACGCATATAGTGATAGCGAACAAGGCAGGCTTCTGTCACGAGTCCTGCCCCCAGCCCCCCGGCATATCAGGCTGGAGCCAGGTCACGGCCACCTAGTCGGCCCCTAAGGGCCTCTCCATCTCCCCAGACACCTACTTGCACTCAGACTTGGCCTTTGGCACCAAGCTCACACACAGTCCTGAGATCCACTTAGTATTGCAATGTATTATGGGGCAATGGATGCCCCCATGTAATTCAGTTCCTTGAACTGGATCAGCGGTCTAGTCTTTCGGGTGTGGCTCAGCCCAGGGATACCTGGGATACCTACAGACTATGTAAACCACGCCCGGCTTGAGAAACATGCTTTTTGTTTCTCTGCACCTGCAGCGTGACACTCACCGTGCTCGGATCTCCTGAAGAGGCCCACTTCTTTCTTCAGCGCCAGCGCACCTGCAAGAATAAGAACCTTGTTGCCAATACTCACCTCGAAGAGCATCCAACTTCTGTCCAGCTCTTCCCAGTCTTGCGGATTCCTACGGCAGAGTCATCTCCATCTCGGCACGTCGCGCCCTACCAAAGGGGAGAAGAATAGAAGAAAGTAGTTAGTAAGCATTCTGCAATACTTAGCTCTCTCGAATTTGCAAATAGAGTTTAATCCTTACCTGAACTCCCGTTGATCGGACAACTTCTGCTCCGGAGCATCCCGCCGATTTGAAAAAGGGGAAAAGACACATCAGGTTAGCGCAAAACATTTAAGAGGCGCCGCGCATCACGCTTTCTCACCGCAGCTCATCTCCTCAGCTCGCTTCCATGCTGGGTTACTGCGGCACCTTAAAGGACACAGAAAAGACGAACATTGGTTATTGCTAAGGAAGCCAATAAGCATCACGATCCGCATTCCTACTTACTTCAGCAGCGCATCACCATCCTCAAGACCTTCATCACCTAAGGAAAGAAAGACACAGTATTAAAGGGACTAGAGCCATCAGAACATTTGTAAGACTCATTCCAATTACCGGTCAGGCTGAAGCCGCAGCAAGCCCCGTCCACCGGGCCCGTGCCAGTGAAGCAACTAGACACCCTCCAGCCCGCATCACCCAACGCACCCCTGCATCGAAGGCAGGACGGAGAGCGCCCCACATCAAAAAACAAGGTGAGGCGAGGTCCGGGGGAAGGTTGGGACCCAGGGAAGAAAAGGGGAGCCAGACAAGCAAGACCAATAGGGAATTGACCTCTGATAATACTGTGTTTCAGGCCCGGTGCTTGGTTGAGCAAGTCCAGGGAAGGGTTTGAAGTGGTCGGAAGTCCGGACCGGCTGAGTGGCGTCCCCCTGGATATCAGGTGAGCGTTACAGCTTCCTTGGTGATTCCTGGATACAAACTGGTGGTGAACTGTAGTCCTGGGTACAATTACGGATTTCGAGGGCCATATCGATACAGATCCATACAACACCAACACACAACAATGGATAGCCCTGTGCAGTCATTGGTAGCATATCGGGGGGGGGGGAAACACCGGCGGCATCACCGCAAACAGCGCGCAAGCACGACGGGAGCATCAGCGCGCAGGGGCACGGAGACAGAGCACTATTATATCACCGGCACATCACATCAGGCAATAGCTGGGTCACAAAACCAGCGGAAACCTGAGTCCGTCCAAGTAGGAGCTGCCTCGTAGCAGCAGAGGGTTAAGCAAGCAGGAGGTTATTGTGTGGGACAGAACACGGACGCTGAAAAGTAGTCATGGCTTCCAAGCCACAGAAAAGCAAGGCTAAGCAACCTACACTGGAAACATTTACTAAGCCCACCACTGCGGCAGAAAATACTGGCCCGAGGTCACCACGCAGAGAACAGACATCGAACAAAGGGGATCAACAGATCCTGGAAGCCATTGCATCCTTGAAAAAATCTCTCGAGGCCATGATTGATGCCATTAGCATAGCTGTCAACTTGTTAAGACAAGACTTTGGGTCACTTGCTAAACGCACAGGAACTCTTGAAAAGGCAGTAACGGAAAACCCAAGTGGCCTTAAGGAAACCTCTGAAGAAGTCAGGGTAATGCAACAACAAGTGCGTAATCTAGAAGACAGTGCTGAAGACGCCGAAGGCAGAGCGAGGTGCAACAATGCAAGAATTATTGGGCTCCTGGAAGGCAAAGAAGGATTGAACCCGACAAACTACATCGAGACCCTGCTACAACAAGAAATTGGCCCTGGTGCCCTCACACAAGGCTTTACGGTCGAAAGGGCGCTCAGAGCACCGACGAGGAAGCCACCACCTGGAGCCCTGCCATGGCCAATTATAGCCAGAATATTGAACTATCAGGATAGGGAAAAGATCCTTGAGCACTTCCGCAAAGGAGGAACAATCCAATGAGCGTCCGCCACCCGGATTATACCCTACAAGTGCAGAGGCAAAGGATGAGCTACACAGGGTTTAAAAGGGGATTATTAGCGTCCAACCTGAAATACATGTTGCTGTATCCGACCAGATTGAAAGTGATTGACAAAGGTCGAGCCATTTTCTTTTGACAACCCTGACGATGCACAGAAATGGATGGACATGCAGAATATGCCAACCGGAACAGAAACCGATCCGAGTAGTAATGAGTAGGCAAGCAGTGCAGACCATGACAACTTCAGGTAGCAGTAGCCTGTCAACATACAGCAGAGAGAAGAGAAGAACCTCTCTGATGTAAGCTTTAAGAATACAAGAATGCAAATGCAGGACCCCACAATGGGGTGCCTATTTAAGAGCACACCACACAGGAATGCCCTACCCCCAAGATAGGATTTGTTTGTTCGGATACTAGCAGTTATGTATCCCCCTGCTGCGCCCATCTATCAGGACAAGACCCTGGAGTGAAGGCGAAAAGTGGGGAAGCCTGAGCACGAGGTATTGAGCTGGGTAATTGTTGGCAAGGGATAGGGAAGGGAGTTGGGGTAGATAGTTGGGAGTTAGCCAATTAATCCACAATGTATATACTGAACTCAAACATTGATCCGCGGATGTGATGGATGAGGGAACTTCAAAATTGTATCCTGGAATGTCAGGGCCTGAACAGCTATTTTAAACACAATAGAATCATGACTTACCTAAGGCGCCAGAAAATTGACATTGCACTTCTACAGGAGACTCCCCTCACAAAAGAGAAACAGACAACACTTTCCAAGAAACGGAGGGGGGTGTAGCTGAGCTCGTCATACTCGGCTTATGCTTATATGGTTGGCGCCATCGGTTCCATTGAGGGTACTGGAGACCTTCCAAGATAGAGGGCAGGATGTTTGTACTGTGAGGTCAGGTCGAACACAGAGAATTTAGTAGAATCAATACTTTTGCACCAAACCAAGAAACTGCTACTTACCTTTGCATGCTATACCCGTTAATAAGTCCACACAGAGACAGTACAGTGATATGGAGAGGTGACTTCAATTGTATGCTTAACCCTGTACTTCATAGGTTGGATCACAAATGCACGCACCCTGCCCCTTCGGCCAAAGCCTTAAGCACTTTGTTACAAGCATATAAGCTCTGACGTTTGGCGTTCCCTACACCCGCAAGCCTGTCAATACTCAAATTACTCTGCTCCCCAGGATTTATACACTAGATTAGATTATATTTTTACAGGTGAGGACACCATGTGAAAATTCGAGGGGGCGGAATATAAAGCATGGGTGTTGTCAGATCATGCCCCATTGGTGTTTAAGTGGCGAATTTCCCCCCCCAAGAGCACGTATGTCGACATGGAGACTGAGCTGAGAGTCCTTGAGAGAAAAAGCGTTCCGGCAACATCTCAAAGTAGGGGTACAAGAGTATTTTATGCATAATACAGGAAGTGTGGAGTCAGCAGACACGTTGTCGGAGGCCTTCAAGGTGGTGATTAGAGGGACGGCAATTGCTAAGGTGAATGGAGTTTAGACAGCTATTGAGAACGATTTACGCAAGGCCAAAAATAGATTAGAAGCCATAAACGGCCAGCGGGATCTCCCTGGTGGGAGTGCCCGAGAAGCGGTGGCCCTGCAACAGGAGTGTTTAGTACACTGGGAAAGATTGGGTAAATTGAGCTATAAGAAATATGTGGAATGGCAGCACGCCGATGGGGATAAACCCGGGCGCTGACTAGGCTGGTTGTATAAAAGTGAGTCAACGCGGGGCATGATAAGAGCAACCACAGCACACCACAGAACAGAGAGATCATTGAGACGCAACAGGACATTAATTAACGTTTTTGTGATCTCTATAAAACGTTATGCAAGGATACGTCAGAAACTCAGGATTCAGAGATAGCAGAGGCTTTAGAGCTGATAGAAATCCCAAAACTACAGATAGGCTCGAAGCCCCCATAACCAAGGAGGAGTTGGCACACGCCATAAGAGGGTTGCCGACAGGTAAAGCTCCAGGCACAGGTGGGCTACCCAGCGAGTTCTCTAAAGAATTCATGGTAGAAATGATACCCCCATTATTGGCTATGCTGAATGAATCCCTAGATAAATGCATTTTGCTGCTGTCGTTAAGAGAGTCAGTCATAGTACCATTGCTGAAGCCTAACAAACCTGAGACCGAATGTGGTTCTTACAGACCCCTCTCTCTGCTTAATCAGGATGGGAAGATACTGACAGCTCTGACGGCTAACAGGTTGAAACCAATAATCCATAGATTTATACACCCAGATCAGTCAGGTTATCTCCCAAACAGGAATATCGCATGTAAACTGAGACGACTGCATCATGTTATCGACCATACTCGAGACAGCGCCCAGCCCATGGCGGTTATCTCGCTGGATGCAGTCAAGGCTTTTGATTCAGTCAGGTGGCCATGGCAACTAGCGGCATTGAAAAGTTTTGGTTTTGGCCCCACATATATCAGATGGTTAATCTACTGTATAGCAACCCGGTGGCTAGGGTTAAGACAGGTGCCACAATATCAGAACAATAGGAGTTAAGCAAGGGCACCAGGCAAGGCTGTCCTTGGTCTACTATGTTATTTATACTGGCCCTAGAACGGCTTTTAGTATACTTACGGAAAGAGTATCATGAGGCTGGCATCGTTATACAGGGCGATACACACCTCATCTCCGTATATGGGAAAGGCATGCTTCTTTACTTACAACAGCCGATGACCAATTTACAAGACATTCTGGATGTGTTCGGGCGCTACACAGACCTCTTGAGGATTACAATAAACGCACAGAAGTCGAGCTTATTCCCCCTGGCTGGGTACAAAGGACGACCCCGAGATGTGTTGCCAGTGTTGCCAATTAAATGGGAGATACACATTTAGATACTTGGGAGTTGACATTTTCCACAATCCTAAAGTCGAAACATGTGCAGAACACGGTACAGGCGGTGAATAAAATGGAGAACTCCATGAAACTTTGATCCAAGCTACCGCTCTCATTAATGGGGATGGCCGCATTGTTGAAAATTATAGTGTTTCCGAGGCTGCTTGATTATTTTACTAACGTCCCATATAACATACCCAGAGCTTTCTTTAGAATACTAAACACTATCTGCCAGGGGTTCAATTCGATTATCACTGGAGAAATTGCGGAGACCATACAAACAAGAAGGGATAAAATTGCCAGATTTTGAGGGCTATTTTGTGGTGTGCCAATTACAGGTCGTCACGTATTGGCTATCTGACGAACAGTCCCAAGATACAGAGTTATTGCAACCGGCATGCACCCCATTCTTCCTGAAAGAGACGGTGTAGGCCCACTCAATACCAGGCCCCCACTATTACTGAAGCTAGGCATGACAGTTTGGCAACGGGCATGCAGCTTTATGGGCAAAGACTCTCCCTATTCACCCCAGATCCCACTGGTGACACTTAAAAGTGAGAATGCGCAGCTTAGGCTGAATGTTAGGAAATACTGGGAACCTAGTGGGGTGGTGACATTGGGCGATATACTGAAAGAAGGACAGCCAAAGACATTTAATGAGTTTGCTATGGAATCGGGAGTGCAAGTTGAGCAGCAGATAACCTACGCCTCACTTCTATAAAGTTTGAAAGAGAAATGGCTAAGAACGGATGGAGTATTGGTAAAAGACGAAACAATAGAAACACTATATGATATTTTAGAAGGGGGGGGACACGCGATATCAAGATTATATGAGATACTGATGGCAAAGTTGGATAGCAATCTAATCCAGGTTAAGCAACATTGGCAAGCAGATTTACAAGAGCAACTGCCAGACGAGGCCTGGAATAGGATTATGGGATACCACAAGAAAGTGTCTTGAATTGTGAAACTAAAGTTGATCCAATTGTATGTTACACACACAGCGTATCTAACTCCTAAGAAAATTGCAACATTTAGTAAAACGGAACAAGCCTGCCCAAAATGCGTCCTGATCAACGCAGACCTGATGCATATGTTTTGAGCCTGTGCGGAAATATGCGTATTTTGAGAGGAGACCCTAGCTAAGATTGGTCTATCAGTGGACTTGGTCTCTCCTAAGGCATGCCTGTTGGGTATCGTCCCGAGACCGAAGCAGACGAGACATGTTAGTAAACGGAGAGATCTAGCATACATCTTGGCGAAACGGTGAATAGCAATGGGGTGGAAGGCACGTAGATGCCCATTTATAGGGGTGTGGTTGAGGGACCTCCAGAAATAGTCACTGGCAGAAATGGCTGTGTGGCAGGAAGCATCCTGCAGAGGCCAAGAGGAGCAGACTATGGATTTAATGGCCTGGAAACAAATGATACAAGGACTGGCGCCTCCCGCACATGGGGACACTCGTTTCAGACCACCACAAACCACGGAATAGGGTTATGATATGGAGTTCAAGCAGGTTAATACAGATAATAGGTAGACATCACAAGTGGTATTGGCTCGGGGTGGGACGGGAGGGGGGCGTGGGGTTGGTTGAATAGACAAACGATGGGATTTATCAGTGATGTGATTTACAAAGTCTGTAATTATTTTTGTTTTTGTGAAAATTAATAAAAATTGTTCCAACTTTTTTTTGTGTCTAAAACAGGGAGTCACAACGGACATTCACTTATATTCCCTCAAACATTTCACATAAACACAGCTTTATACTAATAATTAATCGTAAGTGATGTCCTACTACGTGGCAAATAAGAAAAACCTATGGGGAGTTGTGGTTGGACTAAGAGGAACATCTAAGTACACTTTCTATAAGGGATCGGGTTGTGATTGGGTCTCTACAGTCAGATGGAAAACTTAAGCCAGCCTCTAGTACAAGTCATCCTGAACAGTTATTAGGTACACAGTATATTATTGGCTCTCAAACTATAAGGACCTTCGTTATATGTCCTTCTACAATTGGTTGTCACGCTTGCACCCTTCTGGAACATTCGATTCACTAGCAGCACGTAAGCTCAGACCCCAGGTGCTAGGAGGTGGACTTGACAGTGTCTCCCCTCCCAATTAGTCTTACATCCTTCACAACTCATGCTCTCTGCCACTAAGATTGCCTTTGAACTCAGCCTTCCGTAGTTTCTCATATCTGGGAATATAAAGGAGTGTGAGAACATGCTTATCACAGTTCTAGTCTGCATTCCCAACTCCCATTTTCGTCCTCGGCTCACGTGACAAGAGACTATACTTCAGCCTGATTTTCAGCATGTAATTGTCTTGAATTAATATACTTGGCACTCATGGTGTTCTCTCTTTGCAACTTAACACGTAGCGATACCGCTTCTCACGTTTACTGCCTTTGAGAATAGATAACCAGTCCTTGGCTGCCCTAGCCTTTCACACCGGGCCAGACAGCCCTTCTCGGTCCTTCCCTGATACCTAGCAACATTTCTTGCTGTGACACAGCTTCAGCTCTTGATCCTTCTTTCTCCGTGAACTTGAGCTTTCTAGTATTGTGACATTGACGTCCATCTTCTATATAATGGCGGCACCGCCTGCAGTCTATTCACTATGTATAGCCAGCCTTTATGATTACTTAGTCTACTCGCGTTTGCAGCATCTGTACAGTTATTAAACAGCTTGCATTCTCTGCAGTGCTCTTCACACGTGAAATCTTCTTTCCGCACATGAAGGCTTACTTGATTCTTTATTTCATCATCAGTTTCTATGCAGTTTATACATTCCCTTCTTCAGCCAATCTTCTCAGTACATCACACTCCCTTTTTTTGACGTCACGAGCTTCTCTTTTCTCTCATTTTCATATTCCTTTGGGGACTTCTTCCAAGAGATTATCATCTCTTTGGGGATATATCAGATAAGGTTTTCTTAGTGGATACCTTTTCTCGAAACCTCTCCGCGGAATAGGCACAACCATCGGTGTCATGCCTGCCACAATTTCTGGCTTCTAACATACAGGCAGTAGGGCGGGTGCGACTTCCTGCAGAGGTATTCGGCTGCTCCTCTACACTACCCATCCCCCCCCCTTTGGTGGATCCATCAACCACACCTTCACTGGTCTCCACATCTTGGAATTTTCTCTTAAAGAAGTGCTTCTTCTGGGTTTATGGTTTCATCACTCCTTTTAGGGATCCTGCTTGATTTTACATGATCATCAACACTTCAGGTCATATAACTGCACTGTCCATTTGGCTTACAATAGACCCATCATCCCACATACTACTTATGGTTCTGCAGATATAGGAACGTTGTTCCTTCCCGTGTTACAATGCTGGCCTTTATGCATTCTCTGATTTCTTCATCAGTCAACTCATTTGGTCCAAATCCTGATTCAACACCGATCATTATATTCATTCCTATTGCTTTCTTGGCTATCTACTTGCGCTGTGCGATAATTATCCTGATCACACAGAATCCAAACATTATTATCACCAGTACTGCTCCAAGAAGCTTGAAGATGTTTGCCATCCACTGTGGAACCTGTGAGAAGATAGATGCAAACCAACTGTCATCTGAAATATGTTCTGTCTCATCTTCCATTTTGTTGTGCAGGCTCATCAGCAACGTTATGGCTTCTGTCAAGGTCCCATTCTCGTCATCATGACAAGGTATGAATGTGCAGCATGATGGCCCGATTTAGCGCAAACTCCTCCATCCATTACTGTAATCACATCAAGGACATATCTGTTCTGGAGGGTCATTAGTCGTAAGGCCCTCATTTCTTCCCTGATAGCATTGAATCCCTTTATGGTGGTGTTGACCATCTACAGGAGCTCCCAGCGAGTGATTTGCAACCACTTTGCATTGGCCGCCGTCTGAATACCAGGCATTAAGATAGCCGTGAAGATTGAAGTAGTTTTGCTGAATAGTCTATGCTCATACAGAATGGCATCAAAGGCTTCAATTGATTTAGCTGAGAAATAGTTTTCCCTCTTTGTTCGATTGAGGAATTCAGATGATTGTCTCTTTCTGAAAGGGCATCTGCTTTTGGAAATTCACCAATGTTCAGGTTACTCTGTGGAATCACTAACACTGGAACATGGATCAATACCAAGGAACACATTCCTCCCCAATCTTTGGGCAGCTTCAGGTAGGCACTGGACCCACAAGCCCAATAATGATCCATTAGGACGGCTGACCCTTCCTTCATACCTGGTACATCAAGGATTTGGCCACACTGGTGATTCTCTCCAACCTTCCTCGTACCATTATTTCTGAAACACAAGGATGCACTCTTTAGAGGTAGTATCTGTAATGGTCCTCCTTTGTCGTCGAGCCATGTCAACAATCTCATAATCTTCAACCATTGATCCTTGTATTCTTTTTCTGCAGTTTCAACAACTGGCTCGCACTGTCCAGTTAATGCTGCTGCTCTACACACAACCAGTCCATCAGCCCATCCTTCTTGAGTTGCACTGTTCCTCTGATTTGCGATTGACCTCTTTCCCAGCATCTCTGTATCTTTTCTTTATTCTTGCCTTGACAATTTAGCATTTTATTTTCTTCAACCTTGATTCCAGCTCTATTTGTTCCAGGCTGTTCATATCTGACTATCCAATGCCTTGTTTCTGGCTTCTCTCTTGTCTTTAAATCTTGCACATAATTATCTTCTCTTTGAGATGTCTCTTTATTTATCAATACCAGGGATGCTGTCCTGCCTTGGAACTGTCCTCTTGTCTGGCAAAGGGCGAGATGTGTCAGGTAATGGGTTTTTTTCACTGGTATTTCTGTAGCTATGAATATCTTGGACGTTCCCATAGGATACGTAACGGGGAACACACATAGCAACTCTCCTTAGATGTTCTCTCTCCTACCTTTCACATGTACCGATAATAAATGTTATTACCCACGTGTACTGAATTGTCTAGATATGTGTTTATCCCATCATTATCTTCTTCTACACTTCTCCTGTATCTCCCTCTCAAAATGTTAGCAGCCCATAGAAACAATTGTAACGCAGCTCTACTGTGAGGAGATAACACAAAGGGTTTTGGCTCATTGTTAATGGGCGGATCAACATTAGTTCCCGGAGTGGGGAGGATTTAAGGGACATCTGTCGTATTTGGACCAATAAAAAAAAAGTGTGTATTAGGCGAAACAGAAAGACAAACATTGAAATTGCAAATGCATATATTATACACCAGAATATTAACCCACACCATTTATTGCATCCTGCGATTTGTTCAGCTTGCTCATCTTTTGAAATTGTGTCAGCTTCAACATTCCTCATATTTACTGTACTTCTTTAAGGAAGCAGAAAACACTTATATTCCTGCAGGTCTATCACCTCCTCTATTATTGCTACGAGCAATCTTCTGATTACAGGGCCATTCATAGGATCCTTTAAAAAAAAGTGTGAATATCCACATTTCTTCTGACAACAGCAGGATATGTTTGAAGAATAAATACAAAAACAGCAAGCACAAGGCGATGCACATCCCCGTTGGTCAACACCATAGAGCTCAACCAAACACATTGTCAGTGAGAAACTAGTCTGGGTATTGCTCTTGCTTCCAATTTTGGTTCCATGTCTCAAAATTGTAATAAAAATGGCTGTGAATACAAAATATTGCGATATGGGGTACACCTTTACCGGGTCAAACCACGGCCGCAATTCTTTTTTACCGGCAACATTTTCACCCCAGTTTTCACAATCCAAATCCGGCATATTCATGATACATCAATGTTTTTCTAGAGTTCATTTTCAAATGATTCCTGTGACTCCTGGCAAAGACTACACGCCTACTATAATATCTATAAGGAGTGTCCAAGGGGAGTCACAGTCCAAATGCAATCTGCATTTTTTAATCAATGAATAGTTTTATCGTCCTTCCTTGTCATCAACGCTGAAATTCTTCTTCTTGTCTTGCTTCTGGATCGATACTCCTGAGGGAGTAACCTTTTCTACAATAAAGGGCCTGTTAAATCTCGGCTCATGCCACTTTCTAGTGAAGTTTCTTATTAGACTGGTATCGCCAACAAATAGTCTAGGTGCTGATAGTAATTGGAGATCCGGTTGCTGGATGGTTTTCATTTGTGTTCTGAGACTGACCCCACCTGGCGCTTGATTTGATCTGAAATGAGAGAGATACTAGCGGTCATATGTGTCAAATATGCAAGTAACTCATTTCCTATATGTCAAATATGCACGCAACTCATTTCCTAACATTTCTTCTGTAGTCTGGGCATCACTTCTACTCCTCGATGGAGGTGAAGAGGCGTTCTCATTCGCCTCCCAGTCACTAGTTCATGGGGTGTGAGGTGGTGGTCCGAACCAGGCTGATTCCTTAGGGCATATAAAGCTAAGAGTAGGCAATATAGCCATCCCTTTTTCAATGTAAACTTAAGTTTGGCAATCCTTTCCTTAAGGAGGCTGTTGAGTCCCTCACATATCCCTTTTGCTTGCGGGGTGATAAGCAGAAGAAAATGTGTGCCTTCCGCTCAATAAAAGCCCTATCTGTTTGAATACTTTGACAAAATGTGGCCTATTATCGGATCTCAGTATTTCACACACGCCCCATCTTGGAAAGACTTTGCGCACTAAATACTTTGCTGCGCAAGAGGCATCAGGGTGTGTGCATGGACCTGCTTCGATCCACCTACAGAAGGGACACACCTCCACTATCAGATACCTATATCCACTAGACACCTGCAGCATATCAATTTAGTCAATATGTAAATGCTAAAAAGGACCATTCGGTCGAGGAGTAACTCCTCTAATTGTTTGCAGTGTATGCCCAGCGCTAAACCTTTGACATACAATGCAGTTTCTACATAAAATGCAACGTGTTCTAAAAAATCTGGAATAAACCAGTCTTCTGCAATTGTTGCAGCAAGACCTTCCCTAGTTACATGTGCAGGGTTGTGCAGCTGTTCAAGCGCTACATTTAACAATGCTACTGGCATTACTGGCTTTGTAGTGCTGTCCTGTTGCCATAAGGCTTCTGTGGGGGATAAAGAGCACCCCTTCGTTTCCATAGCTCCTACTCTTCCTCCGGTGCACTCCCTTGAATCTCCATTAGTTGTGTTTTCGGCAAATGATTAAACCCTTCTTTAACTACCATAGTCCTGAATACCTTTTTCTTTGACATTCAGAGTATCAAAATATGAAATATCTGGGGAATATGCAATCTTCTTGGCTTCTGTGGCTTCGTTCCTGCAAGAAATAAAGTCTGTGTGCTTAGTATGAGTGGCGCATTTAATGACCGCTAAGGCTACTGGGAGTTGTAGTGCCTTAAGTCTGTCCAATAAGGATGGGAACTGCACTGGAGTGCCGTCCGCACAGAAGTAGCCCCTCCTTTTCCAACGTGCTAGCCCTGCATGTACAGTTGACCTCACGTAGGCGGAGTCACTGTACACTGTCACTTCCTGCCCTTCGTGTTGCTCAAGCACGACAATAAGTGCCACCAGTTCTGTTGCTTGCGCCGAAAAATGAGACGGTAGCCTGGCACTTGCTACAGTTTCAAACTCGCCATTTGCTCTATGCCTTATTACAGCTGCGCCGGAATGCCTTTCTCCACTAGTTTGATCAATTTTCGGAGAACCATCAATAAAGAGAATTTCTCCTCCCACCAGTGCGTTCCCCTTAATAAAAGGTATATCATCATAACATTCAACATAGTTTGCACAATCCTGCACTTGGTCACTTTCTGTCACTGGCTCAGCTACAAACATGGCAGGATTCACTATTTTGATTGCTGGGTTCAAAATCATTACTTCATAAGCAGAAGCTCTCTGAGATGTCAATGTACCCTTGGGCTTCTCTAAAATAGCAAACAAGGCATGCACCATGTAAAGAGTCATAGAGCAACCAATCGCAGTACTTGTAGACTTGTCAATTGCGAATGTGGCGGCTGCCAATGACTGTTGGCAAGGAAAGTGTCCTTTCATAACTGGGCCTAACATCCCACTGTAATACTCTAGAGGTTTGTACCCCAATGTGGACTGCTGTCATAACTGTCCCATTCGTGTGCGAGAATAAGAAAAACTCCTCAGCATAATTGGGAATTCCCAAAACAGGAGCTGTACAAATAGCTTTTTTCAACTCTTCAAATCCCTCCTCCATCTTCTCAGTCCATTCTATTATAACCTTGTTCACCTGTGCTTTCTTTAAAGCTTGCCAAAGGGATCTTATGTACGAACACCCAGGCTCTAACATAATTACACAATCCCAAAAATTGTTGCATCTGTTTTACTGTGTGCAGTTTTGCAGTTTTCATAATTGCCTCAGCTCTTTCAGGTGTCACCTTTTTTCCCTCATGTGAAATCAACTGTCCTATTTATAACACCTCTTCCTGACAATACTGCAATTTTTCTTTGGCTTCCTTGTATCACTTGTCTGCTAGAATAGTCATCAACTGAATCGAATCTTGCCTGCATTCATCTTCTGTCGTGCTACAGATTAAAATGTTATCTATGTACTGTATCACAGCACTTTTCAAATCAATATTGCCTAAGTCCCTCCATAGGACCCTGTTAAAGATTGTTGGGGACTCAAAGTACCCTTGGGGCAGCCTAGTATGTTTCAGACGAGTCTGGCGGAACGTAAATGAAGGCAAATCTTGTGAATCTTTGTGCAACGGGATGGAGAAAAACACATTTTTCAAATCATTCACTGTGAAATATCACGCCTCTACCAGGATACTGCATAGTATCGTTGCCAGGTTAGGAAATAAAGGAAACTCTGCGTTTACAATCTGGTTACTCAGTCTTATATCCTGTATGGAGCTCCACAACCCTCCCTTTGATTGTTTCACAGGATACGCAGCAGTGTTACACAGTCATTCTGACCCTACCGGAATACCTTGTTTCATCAGTGCTAAAATGGTCTTAAATACATCCTCATCAGCCTCTCGAGACATAGGATACTGTTTTGCTCGAGGTAAAATCGCTCCTGGCTTCAGCTTTATTTTGACTTCCCCTATCCCCTTTAACAGACCTATGTCATAAGGGCCTGTAGTCCATAGGACGATTGCCACCTTGTCCAAGTCTTCCTCAAAAAATGCTGGACGCTGCCACATTATCGTCATTCGCTGTGGGACTTTCCTTTTCTGTATTCTAATCCAATATGTAATGCTCATAAAGAACACTACTTAATCGGCTGTTGGGTCATCTCTAAACATGTCATCGTCAGTAATGTCAGTCAATCTGCACCCTTCTTCAATGGCTATCACTGTTCTCCACGGTCTACCTTCGTCATCTGTTCCTTCGAGCATTGCCATTTCCCCTCGTACTATGGCTGCATCTAATTCTTTAGGGATAGTCTTTCCCCCTCTTCATCCATAAGTATCTGTGGTCTGAACAAGAATTTGTCAGATATTCTCATAGTCTTCCCCACTAAGTCAGGTAACCATGTTAATAGAATGCTCACCCCATGAAGGAAAACCTCTAGCTTAACTGGAAAACCTCATAGAGCCACTTGTCCTGTGAATGCCAGTATAAATTCGTCCACATTTAAATAGTATATGCCAGGAATGGAACACACAATACCTTTGTCAGTAACTGAAATTGGCATGTTAAGTTCTGTCATCGGATCTCTTCCCAAAATGTTAACTTGCGTCTGCCGTGAATACACTAATGGAACATACATGTCACACTCTCCTATAGAGACTGGTAATTTGTCAGTAAAAGGAATTCGACTTCTAGCTCCAGAGAACCTTTGAGCATTCATGGCATTTCCCCACCATTGGATATTTTCCCTCTCGTACACATGAGCGTGTAGCTCCAGTGTCTACTAAAAAAGAAAAAGATTTGCCTCCCATTGTCACATCGACCCTTGGTTCCTCTTGGGGGTCTGGTGTCACAGATAGTACTAAACACATCAAGTCACCATGTGAGCTGTCCTATTGTGGGTGCATACATACCCCTGTACCTGTGAAAGGATTCCCTCCCACTACAGTGGCACCTCATAATCTAGGTGTCAACAATTGTCCCGTGTTTGCATACTGCTGTGTCTGCATGGGGGTGTGCTGCAACTGCCCTTGTGGTGGATTCATTTGCACTTGCTGTGGTTGCTGTGCCTGTTGCATTCACGGTGCTTGTGTCTGATGCACTGTCTGACCTTGGGCAAACCCTTCCCTAGCTTGTGAGCTATATGATGGAGGATAAGCTGTTCCCCCCTCTTAAGATTTGGCCATTCTCTACATTTCCTTGGCTCCCACACATACGTGCAATGTGCCCTCTCATCCCACAAGTACAACATACAGTGGGAGGCCGCCTAAGTAACCCCCCTTGGTTAAACCCTCCTTGCAGATTTTGATTCTAATTCTGCGCATTTTAAAATCCACCTTGATTATTTTTAAATCCACCCCTTCCTCTGTAACGCATACCTCTGTCTCGTGGCATGAACCCATAACCGCCTTGTTCCATTAGGCGCTGATTATTCACCTGCAATGCACCCACTGCTTGCTGTATTCCCAGTTCTTCTCTGCTTGTCAATACCGCCCCTTCTATGGTGTACTTTGACAATTGTTTCTGAACTAATTTGGCATCCTCAAGTTTCCTAACCTCCTCTTTCTTATTTTTCTCTTGTAATAGCTGACAGTGATGCACTATCGTCAGCTGTATCTCAGCCCATTGTTTGGCTTCCATCCCCACTTACTTTTTCATTTGCCTCTGTACTTGCTCAGGGAACCCTTGACTTGGAATATGGTAAAATAATGCCACTGTTTTTTTTCCACCACTCTTTCGTTTCAAGAGTCCAACACTCTTGAATATCCTGAATGTAAGCAATAGGATAATTGCACCCATGTCTGACGTGTCAGGATACTGTTCCCTGAGAGCCCTCCATGCATCTACTCTGCAATTAAGGCGCTCCATCGCGCGCGTTTTGTGCAGTCACACTTGAATAGCATGCTCTCCTCCATATGTCATCAGCTCTTTCTCCAATTATGGCTGTCAAGAGACCCTTAATGTCCCCTATGGCCAACGTAGTTCCGCCTGTCATTTTCTTGATTCATAAATCCATTTTCCCCGCACCCGTTGTCAATCTCAGGAGTTTGTATCTTAAATTATCCTTATCCATCTGTGGCCAGGGAACATACTGCGGTCTTGCTCCCCCTTTTTCTAATAAGGAAAAAACTGCATAAACCCTGATCCGCAGTCGGCTCCCATTGTCTGCCTATCCATGGCAAGGACAATCATTCCTGACTGTTTCCTCCCTGGTAGATCTTAACCTGCTCACCCGCCATATCGTTGATTCTCCCTTCTTACTATGAGATCGTCCTCGGGGACACTCTGCATATGGTGTAGGATCTGGCGTCCTATCCTTAGGTTGCTCTAAATCGGACCATCTTACTTCCTTGTCTGCCTGCAGGCTTCCATCAGGAACACATGCACCTCCTCCCACTTCTCCACAGAAGGATTCTCTTTCCTCATCTAACATATCTAGTCCCCAATTAGTATGACTCTCGTCCCCTTCACCCTTATCTAAGGTCAGTCTGCTTAAGGATAAGGCTTGATGCTGAATGGAATTTCCTCTTTGCTTCGTGATGGGAGACTAGGGATTGATCTCCCTTCCCTCAGCTTCCCGATTTGCTACCTCTCTTTAATTCTTGATAGGCTTTATCAATCCTATCTCTGATGCTTCCTATATCGAAGTTCTCTTCAACTTGTGTTACTCTAGATGTTACTTGACATTGCTTCCTTTAATGGAAGGAACTCTTCCATTCTATCGCTTTGTATGGGCGGACTTGGTTCCATCAGCTCCTTTTGAATGCAATTAATGTCAAGCTCCTGTTGTCTCCTCTTACGTTCTAATTCTTCATCTAATTTTCTTTCTCGCTTCCCATCTATCTCCTCTTCTTGTCTTATCTCTTCTCTCCTTATTCCTGCTCTTCTTTCTTCCTCTTCCCTCATCTCTGTATCCTTTTGTCCCTTCATTTCTGTACTTCCTCCTCCTCTTTTCTCTTGTTTCTGTCTTCCATTGCTCTCTGTCTATTGTCATACTTTCTTTGCTCCTCTGCCCTTTCTTCGTTCTTTTGTTGTTCCTCCTGATACATCTGTTCTCGCCGGTCGCTGCTCTTTCTTTTATACTCTTCTTCCTTCAATCTTTTTTCTCGTTCCTTGTCTTTTCTATCCTGTTCGTCTTTATCTTCCTTTTGCCTTACTTCCTCGATGCTTTTCCCATCTAGCGTGAGTGATATCTGTCCTCCCATCCATTCATTCTGTACGAGGGTTACCTCATTAGCTTTATCCTTTTCTCCTTTCCATCTCTTAATCTCCCTTTCTATTTCTGTCGATATGTTCGATTGCTCACTCTTGTCTTCTTTGTCTCGTATAATCTAAAAGTCACCTCTTTTTTCTTACTCTCCTCTGGACTATCATCACTGTTATAAGCAGGCGGTTCATATATATTGAATTACTATACCCTGCTGCCGCTTTTAGTTCCCTTAATGGGTATACCCCTTCGTCTTTGTATTAGCGCCTTTCACTTCAGGTGAGGTAAGGGGAGCAGAAGGCTTGACACCTTCCTCCTTACTCTGATTAAGCATCCAGTCCTCGGGTGGCGGATCCTCTCTCTCTCTTCCTGGTACATTTTCCACAGCTGTAAAATAGCTAGCCTTTTCTTTAATTTCTTCCCTGTGCACGCAGCGTGCAAGTATGTGGTATGTATTGCAATACCGCTTTTGACAGCGATTCCCCCTTGTGGCGACGGCATGAACATCTTATCTGCCGTGCCTTTCACCCATTCCGCACTTTACAGTTTGATCTTGGGCATATGCTTTGCCAGTGTCTTACATACATGCATCGAAAGGGTAATATCTCCCATTGTGACAAGTCTCAATTTAC